>NC_086173.1:21044196-22474196 GCF_023053635.1 Elgaria multicarinata webbii | reverse complement strand
TGCTTCTGAATGCCAGTTATCAGATACTGTCAAATGTTTATTACTATTTATTTATTTATTGCATTTATATCCCGCCTTTTTTCCTTCAAGAAACCCAAGGCGGCATACATAATCCTCCTCCTCTCCATTTTATCCTCCCAACAGCAACCCTGTGAGGTAGGTTGGGCTGAGAGTTTGTGACTGGCCCAAAGTCACCCAGTGGGTTTCCATGGCCAAGTGGGGACTAGAACTCAGGATCTCCCGACTCCCAGTCCAACACTCTAGCCACTACACCACACTGGCTCTCTAATACTGCAGGGTCTCTGGCTCTCATCAGCAAGTGAAGTAATTCTTCACACAGCGCATATTTAAACTATGGAAATTGCTACCATAAGATGTAGTGTTGGCTATCCATCTGGAAGGCTTCAAAAGCAGATTAGACAAATTCATGAAGGGGAAGGCTATCAATGGCTACTAAGTATGAGAGGCCGTATGCCGGTCAATACCAGTTGCTTGGGAACACAAGCAGGAGGGTGCTTCTGTATTCATGTCCTGCTTGCGGGCTTCCCTTAGGCATCTGGCCGGTTAGTATAGGGAACAGGATACTGCACTAGATAGACCTTTGATCTGATCCAACAGCACTGCTCTTGTTATGTTCTTAACCACAGAACACGGTCCAGATTACTAAAACTAATCCCACTGATCAGTAGGTATTTAGCATCCCTTGAATGGAAATTGGAACCCAGAATAAAATGTACAGGTGGAGCAAACCAATGTGAAACCTTCCTTGCTATGGGGTCTCTCTTAATGCCATTCCCCATTTGCACAGGTTCAAGGCTGCGCATTTTGTACACGCATTCCTCTACCTACTGCCTCACAACTACACCCAAAAGGAAGAAGATTACGGCGGGTTCGTTACTGCACACATTAGTATTTGCACACATTTGGATTCATATACTTGTGTGCACTTGTGCATGTGCACACACAGTCCTGCACATGTGTTATTATCGAAACCTAGGTGCACCCCCCAGCCATGTCCCAACTCTTCCAGCTGTGCACAGAGAGTCACCACCTTCTCACCTTGCAAACAGCTGCCTGCATGATAGCATCAAAGCCTCCCTCGGCATCATCCATGTTACCCGAAATGTGTTGCTGGCTAACTCTGCCCTCAAACTCACTGGCGTTGCCGGTGAGCGGCAGCACGTGCCGATAACTGAACGGTGACTGACAGGTGTTGCCTGAACTTGGGCAAGGCTTCTTCCACTTCGATGGCGCCGTGCTCACATAGGGCAGCACAGTCTTGTCAACGAAGGAGCCAAATCCTGCAAGGCAAAGATTCTGCTGTTTTCCTTACTCCATGCTTGTGATTTGCTTTCAATCTCCTCTCATCTTTTTCTCAAATCTCATAGCGTATCTAGTCCTTGCCATCTCAACAAGCTCATGCCAACAAGGTTAAAGCAGCAACCAGGAGGGTTTTGAAGGGGCCCTCCCAATCAGGGATATTCCATGCCTTTTCCCTTAAAATTTCAGCTTCCATTAAAAAAAAAAAAAATGATGGCAAACACTTTGAAGTCCAACAGATTTCAATGGGGGGAAATCAGCAGTGTAATCCTAAACCCACTTACTAGGACTGCCTCCCCTAACCTGGTGCCCTCCAACATGGCTATTTGCGACCCTGGCTAGGGATGATGGAAGTTGTAGTCAAGAACTTCTGGAGAGCATCTTTCTTATTTACTCTAGTTCTATTTCCCCCAATAGCCAAAGTTGTCTGAGAAGTTAAAAAAAATAAACCTAAAAGTACAACATGATAAAACTTAATGCACAATCTTTAAAAGTTTAAAACAGAATAAAAGCAGTGTAAAAGCCAGCATCAGGTTGGGGAAGATTGTATTGGGGAATCAGCCCCAGTTAGCATTGTCTAAATTTGCTCTATTAGAAATATTTAACATTTGCCGGATCATGCTGGAGGTTGCAATCCTATAACCACTTACTTAGGAGTAAACCTCATTGGACTCAGTGGAACATACTTCTGAGTAAACATGTAGAGCAGCCTTCCTCAACCTGGGGCGCTCCAGATGTGTTAGACTGCATTTCCCAGAATGCCCCAGCCAGCAGAGCTGGCTGGGGCATTCTGGGAGTTGTAGTCCAACACATCTGGATTGCCCCAGGTTGAAGAAGGCTGATGTAGAGGATTGCATTGTGAGCCTCTGGTTCTTATCATTATTATTATCATTACTATCATTGTCATCATTATTATTCTAATTTAGAAAACTTAGAAAATGTGCATTGCTCAGGGCAGGTTTCACAACAATTCAAAACAAAACATTCCCCTAAATGAAATAAAACTGCACAAAAATGAAACACATGCACATATAAGGAAAAATGGGCAGGAAGTATTCTATCCAGCAAGTAAGCAGTTAACCTCTTCCCACCTTCCAGTGATCTGACCAATAAATGCAAAAGGCAATGAAATGAAAGACAGGCACCTGTCACTTATTTTTAAAATATTATTAAAATGAATTCCTAAAACATTAAATAACTTTAGTTTAAGCATATTGGGCTGCTGTCCATTTAGGGTGTTTTTTCCTGTTCTGCCTGGACTTACAATCCTGTCCTGTCCTGCCTTGCAGCTGTAGAGTCAGATACATATTTAGGTGCGTGTAATTGGGCTGATGAAAGCAGCATTCTCCACCTCCTGCGCCTTTTCTTCACAGCAGCCCCGCAAGCCCCAGGAAATGCTACACAAAGAATTGGGGGACCCTGTTGGATGGGGGGGAACTGTGGTGCAAGGGAAAGGGAGGGATCCCTGAAAATCAGATGGAGGTCCCTTCTGGGACCAGAGCCCCCCAACCACAGAAGGCAGAACCTATCCAACATTAGCTGCCGCACAAGTTTTGACTTCAGCCTGCCTACCAATCTTCACCGAGGTGGTCACGTCACGGAGGGCAGCCAGCAGGTCACTTCCCAGTCGCTTGATGTTCTCCAGGTCATCCTTCATGGAGTAGGAGAGGTCCATGAGATAGTACAGGTCCACAGGATAGCCTTCAGCCCGTCTGAAGCGTACTGTGAAATTCTGCTCCTCTCCTGTGGGCCCAGAATAGGAAGGAAAGACAAAGTAATTGATATGAGCCAGAGGAACCTCAGGGCTACCAAACTATTTATCTAGCCATCCATTTGCCAGACTTGGGAATAGTCATTCCCAGGCTTCCTCAACCTGGGGCCCTTCTGATATGCTGGACTGCAACTCCCATCATTCCCAGCCAGCATGGTATGGAAGTTGAAGTCCAACAAATCTGGTGGGTCCTAGGTTGAGGAAGGCTGGATTCAACATTCGCCCAAATATGCAATGAAGCAACTAGTCCCATACCCATTCCTTGAGACCTTCTGCAGTGGACTTTCTCCAGGTACTTCTTCCAGCAGAACAATAATCTACAGAACAGAGGGTTTTCTTGGCAGTTGCACCACTGTTACGGATGCTACCATGCCAAAAACTTCCACCTCTCACCATCTTTTAGATGCCAGTGAGAACTTTTTTAAAAAATTTACCCACACATTTTAAAAGCTTTTATCAATTTAACTGAACATATTTTTGACTTGTTTATATAAAACAAACAAACAAACATAGAATTGGTAGAATACATTGTGACATTTCTCTACATCAGGGATAGGCGACCTTTTGGGGCTGGGGGTGCACTTGGCAATTTAAAAAACTGTCATGGCAACCTCCACAAAATGGCTGCCATGGGAGGTGCGGCTAATCAAAAAGCAGAATTAAACATGCTGGCTGGGGCTGATGGAAGTTGATGTCCAACCACATCTGGAGAGGCAATAAACCTATATACACCAGTTTCTGGGGAACGTGGGCAGAAGGGTGCTGTTGCCTTGGTTGACAGCTGGTTGGCCACTGTGTGTATAGAGCCCTGGACTAGATGGACCCTTGCTCTGATCCAGCATGGCTCTCCTTACGTTCTTATGACCATCCTTGCCAAACAGCCCTGGATCGTTCTTTCCATGTGAAGGACTTACCTGGCTGGAGCTGAAGAGAAATCCTTTGAGGTGACAGCTGAGTGAAGGTCTGGTGCTGGGTGCTGTTGCTCAGGGGCCTGTCCTCCAGTATATGCTGCTGGCCATGGGGGTCCATGATCTCACTGGGGAGGCAGCCACGATGCTCCAACTCCAGCCAAGGGGCACAGCGCCCTAAGTCTGACTCACCTGGTTGCACGAAATTCTGGGGAAGAACGGGAGGGGACAGTTTCCAGCACTGCCACAGTGGAGACCAACATACACACATCTCTTCACAGGGATATACTAAAATGCCAGAAAATGACCAGTGGAATGATCGTTGGTCTTTGGGATATGCATTAAACCTAGATGACAGCTTACTACATGGCGCCTTTTAGGAACCATCCCCCAACAGCCAGGAAAGCTTTCCAAACGGCCACTGAAACGCATCGGAATGGGTTGGGTTCCTGCGTCCCGACATTCAGTTTAGTACATCCCATCTATTCACAGGGTGTCACCAGATTTTCACATTTCCCTACTGTCACTATGGCCTCCTACTGCTGCCCCACAACAGCGACAATCTCTTTATACAGGGAGAGAAAGAGGAAGCAGCAGTGACCACTTGGCCCATTCAGGAGCCATTTATATCACGCTGCTTTTCTTGCACACAGCAGAAGATTGTGGCAAGTTTCGCTTTAAAAATAAAGTCAGATTTTCCAGGTCTTTTTTGCAATGAAAAAATAAGCGGAAGAAGTAGGAGGCGCACGGCATCATCTAAAGGACACCCCAAAAAAATGTGAGTGGGCAGTAATGAGCAAGCAATAAAATGCTCATCTGATGATGCTCACAGTCTTGTAGCATAGGTTACACAGCACCATAGTCACTCCCTGTCAGAAGGAAACATAGTGGGTAGAAAGGGGGCACTGAAAGCCATAAAAGGGGGCAAGGCAACCCTAAACATACTAAGAATCAAATTTGGCATCTGATCCACAATTCAGTATCTTGAGAACATAGAACGGTTTTCTTAAAAAGAAGAAAAGAAACAAGATCCTCACTGTTGGAGGTGTTTAGTCAATTAGATAGATTATTAAAAAAACAAAAAGGTGCTCCTTGATTTATTGATCAGCGGACTTTTAAAAACACCTTAAACACTGTCAATGCAGGCACTGAGGAAAACAGCAGGTGATGAGTGTCATCTTAGAAGAGCCATCTGTGTTGCAATGATTTGTGGATTGAGCAATAAACGTTTGGTTGGATAGAAGAGGCATCTTAGAAGAGGGAGCATACCTCTTCTACAGGTGAAACTTCCTGGAACATTTTAGTGTCGTATAAAAACAGAAAAAGTGTGCTGTTTTTTAATATCTAAAACAGTTGCAGTTTTCTTATATGGAGATGTAAACTGATTAATAAGTACTCACAAGATTAAAACTCTCTGATATGATTACTCGACTATGATTTCTTTAAATGGGCGACAGCCCTAGTTTTCTCTCTCTCTCTCTCTCTCTCTCTCTCTCTCTCTCTCTCTCTCTCTCTCTCTCTCTCTTATGGATTTGCAGAGGAGCTTTGAAAAGAAAGGAGGGAGCCTGCCTGCTGAAATTGCGCCCAGATAGAGAGGAAGAGGGAACCAACACTTCAACAGCCAGGAGCTTCAGCGCTGCATAGCTGCCTTGTCTGCCACCCCCTCCCCACTTCCTCCACAAGCTGTGCCCAACAGAAGGGTCATAGCTCAGTGGTAGAGTACCCAGGTTCAATCCCCTGCCTGTCCAGGTATGGCTAGGCAAGATGCCTGCCTGAAACCCTGGAGAGCCATTGCTGCCAGTCAGTGTAGGCAATACTAGGTTAGATGGACCAAGGGTCTAACTCAACGTAAGGCAGCTTCCTAGGTTCTTCTGCAGGCCAAATTATGCAAAATAAGCAAACATGTATTAATGTAAATAATAGGCAACATTCATTCAGGTTAGAGAATCATGTTTCCTAAAGTCCCCATCAGCCACCTTTAAAAATAGCACATACATAAGCAACCATGGCCGTGATGTTGCAAGAAACCCTCCCCCGCCCAACCTGCAAGGGTTTTTCCAGGGCCGGCCCTACCATTAGGCAGAGTGTGGTAGTCATTCTCAGGTAGCTGAAGCTTGGAGGTGGCAGCAAAGTGTTGGAGCAGAGAGCTGTGGGCCGCCTGGTCTGCCTTGCCCCTGCCAAGATAGCGCTCAGCCTTCAGCTGTGGTGGAGGATGCTGTCCACATGCGAGTATTGAAGACAGATTCCACTGCCCGTCCAGTCAGCCTTTGTACATAGAATAAGAGAGGGGGGTGCCATCTTGTCCTTCCTCTCAGGCAGCAAAATGTCTTGGGCCAGCCCTGATCTCATGTGTGCCACTGGAGAAACTCTTTGCTTTTTCTACAAAAGCCAGCGACCCTTTTCCACTTTTCTTCTCTCCACCCCATCCTTTCCCACTGCCAAATTGCCAAGGCATGCAAAACGGCGGCCCCCTCATATCAGTCGGGCTACAGAGGTTTCCTGTTTCTATAGGTGAAAAAACCGCAGATCCAGCCACACTGGGCTGACACCTGCTTGCCTTTTAACCACTGCTTTATCCAGATTATCAATTCCCACCCAGCTTTTGAGAGGGCCGAGATCAGTGGTTTTCCGTGATACAGAAAGGACAATGCAGCACAGCTCTGTTTATCAGGCCTGGTGTCAGCATGTGGCACGGGGGGGGGGGGGGGAACAGAGCCAGGTGGCCCTGTAGTCATTGCCCTGTACGAAATCAGTGACAAGACTAAGGAGACAGAGTAACATCGTCCACCTGCCTTGCGTTGTCTCTCTCTCTCTTTCTCCGGGCAATTAGGCAGACTGAGCCCTCTGTGCCCATCGGGGGTGGGGTGGGGTGAGTTGGGAAAGTAATTTCTTTTTTTTAACAACCTTACATTTAGGCGCTCATGCCTCTTTAAAACAAAAAACAAAATGGCGGGCATGATGTCCTCTTTCTTCCTGGACGTTGTAAACAGAGGGGGATGACCTTGCGATCATACATCGCAAGATCCTCACCCTTCCGTCGTGCTAGACCCGTAGGTCTACCTGAGGCCTGGGTCTCATTAATTTCTGTTTCCCTCCTACCGCATATATTGAAATACTATATATGTTCATGAATTGTATAGATGAGAAGTAGTTGAACAGATATAGCAGAGAGTTAAGAACATAAGAAGTGACCTGATGCTGGATCAGACCAAGGGTCCATCTAGTCCAGCACTCTGTTCACACAGTGGCCAACCAGCTGTCGACCAGGGATCAACAAAGTAGGACACGGTTCAACAGCACCCTCCCACCCATGTTCCTCAGCAACTGGTGCATGTAGATTTACTGTCTTGGATACTGGAGGTAGAGTTAGGCTTGCCATGTTTCTGAGGTTCAGACCACCACCACCACCACAAGACCCAGAGGGAAGAGCAGAGGAGCTAAAGGGTGGGACCAGGCAGATCAGGGATGGAACCTGGCGTTACCTGGTGACAGGATGGCACCTAGTTGGTAGGAGGGAAGAGCATGGTTCCTATACAGCAAGACAGACATCAGGAGAGGGGTGGGGGTGGGGAGTATTGGGAACAGCAAAAGTTATAATCAAGCCAAACTGAAAATGCCCCATACTTTCGTTCCTGAGATTTTACATCTTACCGTGAAGATTTTGAGAAGGCGGCTAAAACCTGAGAATCTATCAGAGGGTTATAGTAATGCTCTTGTTTTTTAAAAAGTTAATGCTATTGGGTTGCCCATGGGAGATGACAACTGCAATTTAATTTGTACATTGTACTACCTTGTTTAAAACTGGAGATATAATAAAAATCTGAGAAGGGAAATGTGAAAAATAGGGACACCCAGCACCAGCAGCTGCTGGACAACCATCTGTCAGGGATGCTTTAGGGTGGATTCCTGCATTGAGCAGGGGGTTGGACTCGATGGCCTTGTAGGCCCCTTCCAACTCTGCTATTCTATGATTCTATGATTCTATGAGGGTCAGTACTTGATCTTGGTGAGATACAATGTTCCAGTAGCGAGGGGCTAGATTTAGATGTTTGTGACAGCTTGCAAACAAATGAGAAAATCTCACTCAAGTTTCCCAGCCTTTATGGGTGTGAAGAAAGGATTAAAAGTGAATCCTGTTTCTTCTTCCACTCAAGTGCTAGTGAGAACTTAGTGTCTATTGGTTATAAGAGAAGCAGTTGGGAGTCAGAAACACCAAAGTTCTATTCTATTGAATTAGTCCTTCAAAGATCTAGATTCCGTATTTGTTGACTATATTTTTTGACTATAAGCTTGTTGTACAATGCACAATAATTAAATTAAATAATAGATTCCAAAAAGTGTAGCTCAGCTGTGGGCTTGCTCACGTATTGATCTTGGAGGCAAATAACTCTCTGACTGAGTTCAGACAACACAATAATCAATGGTGGTTTAAGCAGTCAAAGGTTGGTTATTTAACCCACCATGGGTTGTTGGGTTTTGTGGAGGGAGTTTTTTTAACTAACGGTTGGTTATTTGGCTGAAATAACCAATGTGAAGAACCAACGCTGTGCAGAGTTGGCTATTTAAACCATCATTAGTTATCATGTTGTGTGGATGGCACCATTGGTTATTTCCTCAGCCACCGTTGGTTATGTCATCAGCCACAGAGGCGCAAGGCAAGAGCAGTCAAAATGGTGGCAGGATAGATTTTTGACAGCAATGGCTGATGGGATACTAGCGGGAGGACTGAGGGGGGAGGAAAGGTGGAGGATGAGTGAGTCAACTAAGTTTGGATTAATAGTCAACTCAATGCTGATCCTAATCCACACCAAGAGGTGATAGAATTCCTGACTGCACCCCTTTAGACAGTAGGTGTGTGTGTGGGGGGGATATTTATGAATATGAGCCTTCACCTACACTCTGAAGAGGTATGATCTAGAATTCTGCCATTTTGTCATGGGAAGGCTTCAAGGGCCTAACAACACACATAACAGAATCATAGAATAATAGAGTTGGAAGGGGCCTACAAGGCCATCGAGTCCAACCCCCTGCTCATTGCAGGAATCCAACCTAAAGCATCCCTGACAGAATAGAATCATAGAATAAACAAAATAGTTTCTCCTCAGTTACCGTTTATTAAAAGAAACATAGGACACAGTATCTGCACTCATCATTCCTCTGCTTCTTTAAGTGGAAAACTCTTAGGGATCCAGGGAGATGGGGGGACGGGACGACTCAGGCGGTATTATTGAACAATTCTAATTCTTTTTAAATCTGCATGTGGTTGTGGCGTTGCCCCCACCCCAGCTTCAAATTCCATTGTTATAAGCCAATATACACAACTAAACTGAAAAGGCCGTATGTGATTCATAAAATGAAGCCCGAGCCTCAGCTCAAGCAACCAGGCAGGATGTGGTGAGCAACAATTTCCCTGTGGCAAGAATGGCACCTGGGTGGCTTTCCGGCCATAGCAGCCATGCTTGCCATTGCGGGCCAATTAGTAGCAGTTCTTTAATGCAAAGGGGCTTTTGCTAGGAGGCCCAGCTCGACTGTGCTTGAAGCGGGAGGCATATGGGCCACCAGCTCCAGGCTTTGGAGACCTTTTGGGCAAGACACTGTGAATGGACCCCCTTCCTCAGCGAGTCCACCTTTCTACTGTCATTGTTACCAGCTACCCTTGCTCCTCGTCCTCCTCTTTCTTGTCATCATTGCTTCCACTGGTTTGCTTGGAAGGCTGAGAGCCAGTGAGCAAGTAGGCCGTGGCTTCTATTACTCCTCCTTCTCACCAGCACAGCAGGAGGCAGAGAAACAAGCAGAGAAGGAGAAAGTCCATACACTCAGGGGGCTGGAGGGGCTGCTGTGGGAAGGAGGAGGCAGGAAAGTCTACTAGCGCAGTGGATCCAGCGTCAATCTGAATCCAACTCTTGACAGATAAATTCCAAATCTGAAGGAGGTTCTCCAATATAAAGGCTTGGCTAACCAAAGGCACGGGAGCACCCTTGAGGCTTCAGTAGCCTCAGGCTAGAGCAGCTGCTGGTATTGACTTACTGACTCAGTCTTTGATCTTGTTAGAGAAAGAGAAAGTCTGTGGGAGAAAATGGACTGGAAGGGGAAGAAGTGGAGGCCAGGCTCATAGCTTGCCATCTACAGATGCTGCTTCCGCCTTCCAGGGAACTGTCTGTCTTTGCCAAGGGGCACGTCTGTGTGGCTAGAAGGGTCATAGGATCCGTAGCCCATCAAGGCTACACACATTGCAGCAGTACGAGCAACTGCAGCTCAGAAAGATGACAACAGCCTTAGTTTTGGAGAGATGTGGTTATGGGGAGAGAGGTGGATTTTGGATGCTTTCCTGTGTGGCTCTGAAGATATCATCGTCATCATTTTGGGTGGCTGCGTTTGTTCTTCCCTGTTGGTGTTGTTCCCCGCCTCGATCCAGAGGGAGAGGCGGGTAGTAAATAAATATATTTATTATTGTTGTTGTTGTTTTGCATTTGTGATCAGCAGTACGGAAAATGCACTTTGCAGTCGCTCAGAAACATTACAATGGCAGTGTGTGTGTGTGTGTGTGTGTGTGTGTGTGTGTGTGTGTGAGAGAGAGAGAGAGAGAGAGAGAGAGAGAGAGAGAGAGAGAGAGAGAGAGAGAGAGAGAGAGAGAGAACGAACTTAGGATCGCATTTCCATGCCTCTGAACATCTGAAACTGTGCATCTTCAATGGGATTTACTTTGCTCAAAAGTAAATCCCATTGATTTCAACTGCTGCCCCTTAGTCTGTACTTGGAGGGGAGAGAAAAGGTAAAGGGTGGTGGTGGAAAGATTTCCCCTCTTTCTGCACCCTTTTCCTGAGCACAGACCAAGGGGTAGCATGTAGCAGTTGAAATCAATGGGATTTGCAGCAGCTGCGAGGGAAGAAAGGAAGGTGAGGGGGGAGAGACTCTTTATATCTGTGTGTGTTTTTAACTGCAAAGGAACACCTTCCTCCCTAGGTCTGGAACAGCACTCTTAGGCTGGTCAGCTAAGTCCTTTGGCTGCTTCTGAATCTGCGTGTGCGTGTGCGTGTGTGTGTGTGTGTCCGTGTGTCCCCTTTCCTTTGAGCATGTGAAGCTGAGTGGGGGATGGCAGGAGACACAAACTAGGGGAAGCAGAGATGGAAATGTTCTCCATGGGGGGATCCTACATCTTCCCACCTTTTTCTTTTCTTTTCTTTTTAACAATGGGGGGGGTCCAGTTTTTATTGGGAGCTCCCACATGGGAAAAGATGGCTTAATCTTCTCAGTAACTGTGATTTGCCTCTCAATTTCTCTGCTATTGGAGGTCCTGGCGCTGCATTTGAAGTCTCTTCCTCTGTACACTGGGAGTTGAGATGGCCACTTCCTACCTCCCTTTGCTCCCCCACCCCAGCCACCCATCCCATTTTTTCCCTTTTTAAAGTTGCAAAAATTAAGACTACAATCTGAGGGGCTCTAATGCATTCCATTGAACTCAATGGGATTTATTTACTGAGTAAGCATGCAAAAGAGTTGACTGCAGTCTTATGTAACGTTCTACTTTGGTGTTCAGTAACAGGAGAAGCAAATCCCAATCCCTGTTGTCCGAGGGAGTTGTCTCCACTTCAAACAACCAATAAACAGTAGGAGGAAGTACACAGAAGATCTGGGGAGTGGGGATAAGAACACATGTGAGTGAACCTCTACGGATCTCTCCAAACACGCTACAGCAGAGGTGTAAGTTTACAAGTTTTCATATGCTATATAAGCACTATATAAGCACTATATAAGCGAAATGAGATAATTTGAGGGTCAACCAGAACAAAAGTGTACATGGGATGAGGCTAATAGATAGCTTGGAGGTGTGGGGGGGAATGTCAGAGGTTCATGAGCCACAGAACTCACCAGTTGCTTGCACCAGGCACAGCTGGGATGAGACTGAATACATTCGTGGCAGGAGGGACGAGGCTGGCATGAACCTGCAAAGGAAACAAAAGTGGACATAATCAGGGCCAGCTCAAAACATTTGGCAGCCTGAGGCAAAAGACAAGATGGTTCCCCCATGCTTTTCATGTACAGAAGCTGACTGAATTGGCAACTCAACCCTCAACACTGGCAATAGATTAGGCATTGTCCACTACACCTGACCTGAGGGCGGCAGGCCAGATTGGGGGTGCCGAACAGGCTGTGTGGCATGCACAACTCTGCCCTCCAAGAGAAGAGAATGGCTGGGGGGCTCTGGAAGAACAGCTAGGAAGCTGACGCTGCTGCTCTCCAGCATCTGCCACCTGAGGCAGTTGCTTCACTCTGTTTAATGGTAGGGCCAGCTTTGCACTGGCCCTGCTATTAGACATGCACTGCTCATCCCATATCACCACAGCCACCATCCTGGTTGTCCCAGAAGAATCATGCCTCAACTACCCTATGCAAATTTCAGTTACCTGAATTTCAGCTTTGAGGGGCAGAGTTTGTTCATTTTGTTTTGAAATTCATACATTTGTTGATGAATCCTGAGTCAAATCCTGCTAAGTACCAACTTGACAAAGTGATATTTCTTTTCTTCCTCCTCCCTCCTCCCAACCTCCTAAAAACAGCAACATCTCCAATAGTCAGGTCCCTTGCTCCATCTTTTGTCTCCTCCTCCTCTTCCTCCCACAACCTTGCTTCTCTGTGTGGGCTGCCACATAACACCCTGAACCCACAACAGCTCCAGCTATCCAACGAAGTACCAGGCTCAGACCAGTAAGGCTGCATACTTACCTGGGACCATGTGTTGAATAAAGTGGCACTTAAGTCTGAGTAAACACACATAAGATTGCACTACAAGTCGGGAGGGCTACTCTTGAGGAAAACAATATAGAGTTTACAAGGAGCTCCATCAGACGAGCGTTTTACTGCACGCCCGTTACTGGGCACTCATGGATTTTCGCAGGTCCATCTCACGACATCGTCTGCCTCCTGCGCGCCTCCCGCTTCTAGGCTTCTTCACACGACAAAAAAACACCCCAGTAAGTCCAACTTAAAATAAAGACGGAAGTTGCCCATATCTCCTGCTGTGTGCAGGAGAAACAGCCGGGATCAAAACAGTGCACTGAATGGGCCACGTGCACATTGTTTACTTCCTCTTTCAAAAGAGGAAGTAATGAGGGACAAACGCATGGGTGGAGAAGCAACGGTAAGCAAATGTGATTTTCCCGTGTGATGATGCTTAAAATGGCCAAAATTCTGATCTCCATCTTCTCTCTCTCTCTCACACACACACACCACTTCTCCACTTTACCTATATCTGGTAACTTCTCTCCACACGTTATTGATAGGAGCGTAAGCCAAAGCCACAGTCTCACAGTCCACTGTGCAGGAAACATGGCCTGGAAAGCAAAAGAGGAATGGTTACTTGGAGCAATTTGGCAACTGGAGAGGGAGGGAGAGAGAGAGAGAGAGAGAGAGAGATGTTGCTCCCTTCCTCAATGAAAAGGACAGAACAATTAGGGGATGGGCCAAAGCTTTGTGGTAGAGCATGTGCTTTGCACGCAAAAGGTCTCAGGTTCAACCCCTGCCATTGTCAGTTTTTTTAAAAAGGACCAGTCATTGGGTAAGATCTTTTCCTAATACCCTGCAAAGCTGCTGGACACCAGGCAGAGTAGACAATACTGGGTTAAATGGACAAATATTGTGAACTAATACAAGGCAGCTTCCTATGAAATGGCTTTCTGGGTCTCTGGGTCCAAGGGCACTCTTGCACACAAGGCTTAAATCAGTCCGCAAGGTTCAATGCAATTGCAACATGGACTCAGTTCCATGCATTCACTCTTTAATACGACTGTCCTCTGGATTGTATCCCACATTTGTACATTTCCACATGGCATCAAATACTGCCACACATGAAGCTGAATTGTGGGGACAGCTTCAGGGTGGCTAGCCACATTGCCCAGGACCAAAGCATTTTAAATCCTCATTGTGAGACCAAATATATGTTGCCCATGCCCTCCCCCACTCTTACCCTGCTTAAAATAGTCCTTTTGTGTGTGCAACCTGTCAGAGCAATGCACAGCGCTAGCGCCAGGTTTTGGGGTGGCCTTGGACAAGAAACCATCAATGGTCCCTTCTCACCGCAGTTGTCAACAGGTGCTCTTACTCCACATCCTGTTTCTCATCATTGCCGCCACCTGCTTGCTTGAGAAGCAGGGAGCCAGCAGGCAGTGGCATCTCCTCCTCCTCCTCGCCTGCGCAAGGGTGACAGGCAGATGAACAACCAGGATGCAATAATGAAGAAGTGGAGCAACTCCAGGGGGCTCTTGTCATGGGGCCCCTGCTGGGGTCTGGGCCCTCAGCGGGTGCCCAACCATGCCCACCCTTGACACCAGTCTTGAGATTGCATGCCAATCTGCATATGTTTGCAATCCGAATATGATGTTCTAGGAAAGTGAATGAGGCGATGAAAAGCAGTTTGCAATGGTATTTCCAAAATGCCTTTCCAGAGAACACCATTTCTGAAACATGAGTAAAAACATGCTTTCGATACAAGAAGGAAGCTGTGTGCGTGACTTACTCATTCTGTGCGATCTATATTGAGGTGCAGGCGCTAGGAAATCTCACGAAAGCATTTCAAAGGAAGAGAAAGCTTACTCAAAAGAGGAGAAAGCTGAGAAACCCCGCCCAAACGTTTCAAACCAAGGCCATCCTAGTTGGTAGCCTTTGATCTCTACAAAAGAAAACCAACAAACGAAGAGACCCCAGGAACCACAGCTCACACCTGCCTTGAAGCTCCAACCCTTGACGTGTCTGCTAACTACATACTCTTATATAACGTCCTTTGTGCTACAGGTCAGATTATTTGGGTCAGATTTTAGAGAGATATTTGGGGAGGTCCATATTTGGGGAGACTATAATCTATCTGCTTTGTGGTCTAGGTAAACATCTAATTGCAAAGGCTGCATGTTGTCTCTCTACAGTAGTTGGTGTTAGAGAAAATATCTTAAAGGAGAATGCTGTGCCTTGGCAGGTAGATTCATGCATGCTTAATTTTACACAGGTTTGTGTGAATTTTATTTATTTTAGCTAGAGAGCCAGAATCTTATGTCAGGGGCATTAAACCTCGGGGAGGGGTGCACACTCTCTTTCACCTGACTCCTGATCATTTGGGTAGTTATCCAACTTTTGCATGTTTTTTCCTATTCCAAAAGGTTGCACTGTCTCTCCTAAGGCTTAGTTACTGGCAGTAAGAGCTTTAAGCTAGAATATTCTGGTTTGTTATATATATATATTGGCCCCTCCCCTTATGCCTTTGGCACCACCCACTTCTGGAATGCACCCCTTGAGAGCTCCTCCAAAATTGAATTCAGACATTGGACTGAAAGAGGTTCGACCTTTCTATTCTATATGATCTGATTTTGTGTTCACTTTATTATATAAATACATTATTGCTATCCAGTATGTTTTGTTAAATGTTTGTTTTGGGACGATCTGACAACTATATACAAATAAACAAATCTGATCTGATCTCCTACCCACTGCTGGAGATGGCAGTTCAGCAGCAAGGCATCCAGAAACAACATTTTGTTTATGGCTCCTCCCCACGTTCGTTCCATATCAGAGCTCTAGCATTTGAAGCAGCTTCTGAACTTCATCCCATATACCCGTTTCCCTCGAATTATCCCCATAGCATAAAGCTGTCGTTGTTGTTGTTAGCTAAATCACACCCTGGCTAGCAGTGCGCTAAGATCCTTTGCATACCAGGAAAGGGTTTAAGGGGGAGAAATGTAAAAAATCATTAAAAAACCAACGGATAACCCAATCTGATTCAAATTTGGTATGCTTAAAGCCCTCCTTAATATCTATTACTGTGCCAATTTTGATGTCTTTATCTTTAACACTTATGCAGATGTAAGCATTTGTTTAATTTGTACTTTAAACATATCAAATCATCCTCCTACGCCCCCAGTGGCCACTTGGAGAACAACAAAAGATTCGCTCCTAAAGAGATAGTAAAATAGCTTGGTTCTTTTGGCTAAGAAGCACAATTAAAGCAGGATGCATAGGAATAATTCACAGTCAAAGCAGATTATAAACTGGAAGACTTCGGAGTCCTTTGTACGCAATTCACAGTGATTGCACAGTATAACCCTGGTGTGATGCAGTTATCTGGAGCTGACTCCACGATTTCAAAGTCTGTGGCTCAAAAGCTAAACTCCAGATACACCAAAAAAAAACACCACATCTCTGCAAGATTACTAAACCCATTGTTTCCACATGGCCCCTCCCTTCCTTTGAAAAAGGCCCACCCCAAGAATGCTAGTTTGCTCTCTCAACATTTGAGAGAGAGAGAGAATGAGAATGTCTGGGCTGCACTTTTAGAGGAGGTGTACAGAGGCAGCCAACAAATCTTATTTATATCCTGCTTTTCTTCTGTGGAGCTTCAGGCAGTGTACAAAGGGGTCCCCGCTGGTGTCCCATTCAGGCACCAAACCCAGAGCTGATTAGCAAAAGGCAAATGGAGGTGGTGCTAAAAGCAAAATGAGCAGGATCAAAACTTCCAGTAACACGGCTCTTACAGCGAGTAACTAAGGGGAGGCATTTCATCCTTTGAAAATGGGTCATGAGGCTTACTCCCTGGTCTATGTAACATTAGCATTACAACCTAAAAGAGGATATATTAAGGGTATATTATCTAGTAACCTCCCCACCCCCACATAACCAAGCTCAACAGGCTAAATGTGCAACCGGGGGAATGAAAACAGAAGGAAAAGCGCTTCTGGTATTATCCAGATTCTCATGAAATTGGTTTTGGTCATCCAGGGGCACATGAAGCAAAAAAAGCAGAGTATACACTACCTAAAAACCCATTTTCACGGGTCACATGGGAATTGAAACCACCATACTCTGGGATTGGGTGGGCAGAGTCCAGCGAGTACAAATGAACATCATCAACCGAGGAAGTGCCACGTAGCCAA
Organism: Elgaria multicarinata webbii; assembly: GCF_023053635.1. NCBI lineage: Eukaryota > Metazoa > Chordata > Lepidosauria > Squamata > Anguidae > Elgaria > Elgaria multicarinata. Next base: position 22,457,283 of record NC_086173.1, on the reverse strand, counting down.
TGAGAGAGGCTTGTTCCTGACCCCTGTCCATGCTTGCTGGAAGCATTGAATTAAGCCCCTGTAGGTTACCCCACACCTCTCCCCTCTCATACAGCATTGGGATATTTTGAAAGATTAAAAGAGTGGTGCTTGGAACAGCAGCTACTGCACTATTTTGAATGCTTGGAACAGCATTTTGTGGAATAATGTATCACCAACTGCCTTCTCTTGATCCACCCTTGCCCAGTAGAATTGTAATCATCATCACCATCGTCGACAGAAAAACCGGTTGTTCTGTGTATAACCTCTGTGCCCACAACTGTGCACTTTCTAAAATAATTCCTAGCTGAATAGAGAAGTAGAGTCTTTCTTGCAACCACTTCCTCAATCACTGTACCTCTACATGTCGTCATCATCACCTATGAAATCTGCACGTCTACACTCATGGTTTTTGGGGCTCTGGGTGCTTGCAAAGAAGTCCCAAGGAGGCTCCCAATTGTAGCCAGTTCTCCCTTGGAAAGTGGCCACTCCTGCCTCGCCCACCAGCCCACTCTCCGGTGAAGATGGGAGCTGTGGGGAGGGGAGCAGAGACAGTCCCCAGCCAGCCTTGATGCACCTTCTGTCCCCCTTTTGTTCGGCGCCAGGAAGAGATCACCGGTGATGCTACCCAGATTGCAAAGTAATGCCATTGTGTGTGTGCTACAAAGTTGATCCCCCTGCGTTCAGTGTGGCCTACTCCTGGGTAAGCCTGAGTGGGATTGAAGCCTTCCCTCTTTTCTTGGCTGTCCCAGCCTTTCCTGGGGGCTTTCTGATTACCCTCCATCCTTTCCTTCCCTTGCAGCCACCCGCTATTGTAAATGCTTGAAATGGCATGGCTGCGGTTTTCTGAATGGGGAAAGCGGCAACTGCCCTACTGTGAATGGGAAGGAGTGCTAAAGGGGAAGAAGCCAGTGCCCTCTTGCGAATGGGAAAAAAGAGGGAAGGGAGGGAGAGGGAGCAGCCCCACCCCTTGACCAGGTCATAGAAACTGGCATGCCCAAGATTTAATGCGGAGCCAAACTGCAGCCGAACTGCTCTGGAGCTGCGTTTAAGAAAAACAATGCACTGAAAGAACTTTCCAAAAATTTCTCATTTCCTGAGGAAAGTGGCAGGATTGTTGTGGACTGGGCACAACATCATATATCGCAAATGTCCCCAAATATTCTCTCTCCACACTAAACTGCCAGTGTAGATTGGTCACTGAATTTAAAAAATTAAACATATAGGAGCCCTTAAAAGCTTCAACAGTGTTTTTCCCATCCACACTAAAGAGACCAGCATTGCAATTGCAGCTTATTGCAAAAACAAAAGAGGTAACAAATCAGGCCTGAAAACACACAGGACAACACAGAAAACTCTGGACTTCTAGATAATTGAACAACAACATTGTCTGGATTCTCTGTAAAAATTGAGTGAATAAAGGATAGCAATTCTAGACAAAAAGGCTGGTGTTTAATAGGTGGCCATCTGTCCTACTTTACTGGTAACTCTATTTAAAGGGCTGTCAGAGGACAGTCCTCTATTTGAAGAGCTGTCCAGTTTATAGACAAAGAACTCTAATAAGGGAGAGCAGGGAGGGACCTTGAAATTGCCCACCAACACTCAGACAGCAGACTAGGCAGGCTCACAGGTCAGCTGGTCACTGTGATCAGGTGTATTGCATTTATATTTTAATGACATTATTTCTAAATTGGCATCTTTACATATAAATTAGTATATGCACATTTTATGCAAATCTGTGCTTCTTTGATCCCTGTTTTGGCAATGATGTGTGAAAGCAAACTCCATGGAATTCTAGCACTTCAGGTAGGCAGGGGTTGCCAGGAAGTGAGCCGGAGATGCATGGATTGCTTAGGAAATCATTCATTCATTCATTCAATTTATGACGCGCCCTATAATTAGGGTGACCATATGAAAAGGAGGACAGGGCTCCTGTATCTTTAACAGTTGCATAGAAAAGGGAATTTCAGCAGGTGTCATTTGTATATAAGGAGAACCTGGTGAAATTCCCTCTTCATCACAACAGTTAAAGCTGCAGGAGCTATACTAGAGTGACCAGATTTAAAAGAGGGCAGGGCACCTGCAGCTTTCACTGTTGTGATGAAGAGGAAATTTCACCAGGTTCCCCATATATACAAATGACACCTGCTGAAATTTGCTTTTCAATACAACTGTTAAAGATACAGGAGCCCTGTCCTCCTTTTCATATGGTCACCCTACTATAATCAAACTCTAAAGGTAACATACAAAAGTAAAAGAGATACAATAAAAGCAATTCTAATACACATTAAAACAATTGTTTCAGTGGGGGGTGAGAATGAGAGAGAGAGAGAAGAGAAGAGAAGAGAGCATGCATAAACAAGTAAAATTCCTCTTTAGCCTGTTGTCTTTCCTTAAACCACATGTGTGCCACACAATAGTGCAATAGTGAAGTTACTTGAATTATAAATGAAAAAAGCAAAGAGCCCTTGACTATTTGATGTGCTGTCACTACACTGCTCATCATATAATAAGACACAAGGGTAAGGTATGGGTTTTTTTTAATTCATCTCTGGGAGAGGAAACATCTTTTCATTATCCCGGCTCGAAGAAAGAAATCTCACACCACCCTTCATATAAACAAAACAAACAACCAGCAATCTAAAGTTTGCCTATGCGCTGGCTTCCTTATAAGGGGTGTGTGTGTGTGTGTGTGGTGAGTGGTTACAGGCTGTACTACAGTCAGTTTACACCTGCTGTGGCATCTGGAACAAAAACAAGGGTGTGAAGATACAACAGAAACATGAAAGAAGTATGATATATTTGTTGTTTATGGTGTACACACACTAATTTAATTTGTCCAATTTTTCTTAAGCTATGTATTGCCCTTTTATCATGCTACAAAAACCTTGCAAAATGTATAAAAGAGCAGGACAAAAATGTGTTTATGTACAATATTATAATTATAGTTGTACGAAGCCGCTTCCAAGCAAGTCCCTTAAAAATGAATATCTTTTGGTGCTTCCTGGCACAATTAAAACTTGATTTCTTAATTTTGATGCTCATAATACAAAAAGAGAGAAATCTTTCTATTTGAATAAATCTTTAATGGACTATTTTATTATGGGGCAATATGGGAGCCTATAGATGGAAAGACTTGTGAGATGTAGTTATAGATACTAACTGAAGAAAGTTAGGTACATGGGAAAGCTAGTTCATATGATTAATTAATTACTCAGCGTGACTGCAATATTAGGTGATAAATGGGTTATCTCACACACTTAATGGCACAGGGAGAATGTGACCGAAACCAAAATAAATTAACTGAAACTGATCACCTCTCAATGCTTTTCAGAGGAATCTGTTCATACTTTCAGTTGCCTTGACTATTCTGCATGTGTGACTCATCCTAAAATCCCTTTGAAATCATATTATTTAAGCACACTGTTAAACTCTTGAATCCTATCGACTTCCACAGCCAATCATGACAGCATTCTGCCCTCTTAAAAAACAAGCAAACACACTTTGGGCTGTAGGTAAAATGCAGGACATTAATTTGACCAGTGTTTTCAGATTAGGGACTTTCTGAATCAAGTCCATGATATTTTCACTCAGAGAAATGTAACACAGTTTAGGAAATATAGGAACATGAATCGGAAATATAGGAACATGAATCGCATAACATGAACACTGGAAACAATTTATGATATTCTAAATACATAGCAATGTTAATAGGTTTGTTTTAAATAGCTTTTATTGTATGTTTGATTCTATGCAAGCCACCCTGGGAATTCACTGAAGGAAGAGGGTATAAATTATTATTATTTAGTAATATGACCCTAGAATGAACTTGCCTCAATAGGAAAAGACAACAATAAACTGGAAGTAGAACCACCTGCGTGTGGGCACAGTCTGTCACAGCATGTGGTGATACAATGTGAAAGCTAAAGTTTCCCCCTAGGATTGTTAGAAATTCATCACTGAGCATCCTGTTCTTACTCACATTATTATGCGTGAAATGTTTATTTTATCTAAATAAGAAGGGACTATGGCTCACCGGTGGAGCTCCTGTTTCCATGCAGAAGGTCCCAGGTTCAGTTTTCAACATCTCCGGTTAGAAGGATCCCAGGTAGTAGTAGATGGGGAAGACCTCCTTGGAGAGCCCTACTCATCAAAGTAGGTAATACTGGTTTCCTACCTGTGGTCAGCCATCTGCCTCTCACTGGAGGCTTCCTGAAAGGGGGGTCCTAGGGCTAGCCCTCAGAAGGCATTGTGCAGCTATTCTGTCTTTTCTTTCTTAAGAGATTTGCTGCGGTAAGAAAAAAATATGGAAGAAGCAGTAGGGAAGCAGGGGGAGGGGGGGACAAGTTGAAGATGATGTCATCTTCCCATAAAATTCCACGAATAAGGAAGGGCAATAATGCAGTAACAGCCTAGTCTTTAAGTGCTATCTCTCTCCTTTTATACAAATAAATAAACAAAACACCTAGGGGAGGCTTCCCTAACTTGGTCCTCTCCAGGTGTTTGGGACTACAAGTCCCAGCATTCTTAACAATTGGTCACGCTGGCTGGGGCTGATGAGAGCTGAAGTCTAAAACATCTGGAGGGCACCAGGTCAGGGACGGCCGATGTAATTGCTCAGCCCCACTTGTTCCCTGCCACCCATTTAATCAACCTGTCAAATCCAAAATCAGGATGGTAAAACAGTGGGTTTCTTCTTCTCTCTCCCACTTTCCCACTTCTAATGCAAATTTATTGGTAAATAATTTTTAATGCATATTTATTGGTATTTAAAAAATCCTAAATCCGGAACTTTCCGGAAAATTTAAAAAAAGAGTTGGGAAAAAGTTTAAAAGAAGGAAAGGTAATGAAGTTAAAAGATTGGTTAGAAAGAATAAAAACTAGGGAAGAAATAAAGGAGAGTTTAAAAGAGGGAAATATATCGTGGTTAAATTATATTCAATTAGAACAGTGGACGAAGAAATGGTTAAATGATAATGGAGAGTGTAGAGGAATTACGAAGTTTGAGGAGCTGATTTTAAAAAAAGAAAATGAGAAAAGAGAAAAACCAATAAAAGCTTTAACGAGTGAAATATATAGAATATTAGTGGAAGGGAGAGACGGAAAGTGTAGGTAAGATGGTATGGGAAACTGACTTGAAGGAACAAATAGGGCAACAGAGTTGGAAAGAGATATGGAAACAACGAGTGTTGAGAAATATGTCCGTGAGGATAAAAGAAAATTATTACAAGCTTGTCTGGAGGTGGTACCTAACCCCTGTGAAATTAAATAAAATCAATAAAATGAATTCAGCAATATGTTGGAGAGGTTGTCAAGAGAAAGGAACATATTTACATATGTGGTGGGAATGTGAATATGTACAAAAGTTATGGGAAATGATGTTTAAAGAGATAAAAGAAATTTTAGGAATGGAGATTAAAGAGACACCTATTGTAGCATTATTATCAGTTTATGGAGAACTGAATTGTAATCAAGAGACAAAAGAATTGATAATGAATTTGTTAACAGCAGCAAGACTAATGATATCTAGGAACTGGAAGGTTCAAGGGGATTATCATATAGACGATTGGTATAAAGAAATATGGGATATTGCTATTAATGATAAATTAACATGTAACATGAAAGTTAGAAGAGGAATGATAAAAATGAATGATTTTGAAGGAATATGGAAACAGTTTTTAGAATTTGTATTACTAAAGGGGAGAGGGAAAACACCTCCAGAGGAAGTAATGAGGTTTTGGAAATATGAATAAGATCCTGGGGTTGGAGGGAGCACATTTATGTTAATTATGTTATGTTAAATGGAATTAAGCTAGAACATATGTTTATTAAATTGTTTACTTTATATTATTGTGTATTATGGGGTATTGTTTTATATTTTATTGTTGTATTGTTTAGATGTTTTAAAAATAAAAATTATTATAAAAAATAAATAAATCCTAAATCCATGTTAGTGACTGTAAATACAGAACTGGGCGGTGATAGCCAAGCGATTCAGGATTACTCAACATCGGCTATGAGGATGTTGTGATCTGGGCTATGTTGCATAAGTAAAGTAAGACAGCTTTAGTTATTTTCATTTATGTGTCCTTAGATTAACAAAAGTATTTCCCCTAGATTCCTGTACTCACAGATTAGTTATCAGAAAAAAGAAGAAAAATGTTCTGTGACCTAAATATGTTGAGTTTACAAATTCGAATCTGTTTACTGTTCTGTTTCAATCTTCATGCCTCTCTTTCCTATCTGATTTTATTTTTTATCTCTCATCCTCTTGCCTGTGTCACTCCATCAAAATACATAAATTAATCAGAAAATCTACATCGCCTCAGACAAAAAAAAAAACCAATGCCAGAGCATGGTAGTCACTCTCGCTTTCCTAACTTTGTACATTCAAGGCTATGAAACCCAAATACATTTTCCAGAAAGGGTCCTGTTGAACTTATTGGGACTTACTCCTGAGTAAACATATTTATGTTTGCACAGTGAAACGGGGTGGGCAGAAGGTAGATCGGGATCTACTGGTAGGTCTCTGGATTAATTTGCACTAGGCACAGGTTTCTGACTCCCAATTGTTTAACAATAGTAACAACAAAATGACTTTTATTACCTAAATTATACTGCTGAAATGAAGAAGTGTTTGGGAGTAACCAGGAGTGCTTTTGTGTGTGGAAGCGCTGTGAGCTCAACAGCTCCTATGAGGAATGGTTGAAAGAGCTGGGTATGTTTAGCTTCTCAGAAGAGAAGCTTAACCCAAGACATGACAGCTGCCTTCAAATACCTGAAGAAAATGGAGCAGTTCTGTTCTCTGTTGCTCCAGAAGTTTAGACTAGAACTAATAAGTAGAAATTACAGGGAAGGAGTTTTCAGCTAAACATTAGGAGAAACTTCTTAATGGTGAGAGCTATTCAGCAGTTGAACAGACTGCCTTGGGAAGTGATGGGTTCTCAACTTCACTGGAGATATTTAAGCAGATATCTTTCAGGGATGATGCAAATGTATCCTAGAGTGCAGAATCTGCATTGAGCAGGGTGTTGGAATAAATGATCTCCAAAGTGTCTTCCAGTTCTATAATTCTATGAAACCAAATTCCTAAACTCACTCAGAGGTACCCTGATCCTTAATACTAAGAGTATATCTTCTGCACCTGGCTCTGGTTGGTGGATCTTTGGGTTCTAGTAAAAACAAAGACAAAGTAGATCCCTCAAACCTGAAGTCTGCACACCCCTGCTCTAAAATAAGCCTAGATTCCATGACCTCTTCTAGATTGTAGAATAACTTGTGGGAAATTGGCATATTTTAATCAAGATGTTTTATATCCTTGGTTTAATCAAGCTGAGAAATATTGTGGGGTTTGTTTGTTTGTTTTGCAAGATTTGGCCAAGTAGAAGTGATACATTTGGTATGCAGAAGCAGAGGCGAGAGACAATGGGTCCCTCAAGTATGAGGCCCCATTTTCTTCCCAAACATGCTTATATTCCTCCATAGATTTAAAAATTGACCAAACATTTCTATGCAACCATGAGGACTAGTATTTTGCTCTGTTGTTATTGTTATTAGAAAAAGCAAACAGTGTGCTTTCTCAAAGAAATCATAAAGATAGAAAGGATCCACTGGATCATTTACTCCAGTGGTTCTTCAATTCTAGCCCTCAAGCCACAGAAATTAACAGAGGGAAATTCTGAAGAGGCAATCTATTGTTCAATTTAAATTTTAGAACTTAAAATAGACTGGCAGTTTGAAGTTTCCACTGTAACAGTTCATAAGATCCTGCATACACCGCTTTACCTGTGTGCCTCCCCGATGCCTGGAGCGTTGCTGGATCATGGCCCAAATAGACAAATACAACCGGTGACTCTTTTTTACATCACCTCACCATAAGAAAACACAGGGGCCTGGAAAGAACCTTGATGCAAGTAAGTTGAAGAACTACAGGTGCAACATTCAAATAACAGATACGGGGAAATACAGACACCTGATTTAACTGATAGAAAAAAAATCTTAACCTTTCTTCACAGTGAGAGCATATTTGTGAAATGGCAGGAAAATAGGTAGAAAAGAACTTTGGAAATGGAATAAAGACTATATTCTCCAAGGAAAGGCAAAAGAGAAAATTAGCTTACGCTGAAACATTCTCTGAATGTTATGAAGAATTTCCTAACGACAAGTCAGACAGCAGAGCAAATTATATCAAATAATTTGTTGGGAAATGCCTGAGGGTAGAGGAAGTTTTTAACCTGATTTCACTTCCAGTGTCTAATACTTTTAAAAAATAAATGTAATATTGTTTATGCCTCACAAGCATTCAGTCTCAAAGACCAGAGAAGAGTGTGACACAACACACAGGGGAGAATGTGGAGGAGATATTTAAGGGCTAAACACCTGGGAAAACAAAAGGTTCTCCAATTGCTCCTTACAGATAGTAACTCTTCCCTCCCTGCACCTGCATTTTTAGGACCCCACATAGGGTTGCCAACTCTTCAACTAGCCAATATTGCTGTGGCAATAACAATCTACAGATTCTAGCAGATGATGACATTTCTGCTGTAACAAGCTGCACCTTTTATTTCTACACACTGCGCTGTTCTTCAGGTGCAAGAGCAGCCCAGGATAGGTGTGTGTGTGTGTGTGTGTTTCTTTATTCTCATCAGTTAACCAACCCTATCCATTTGTCCTGCAGTTCAAGAAGAATCATTTCCAGTCCTCACAAAACAAACAGACCTTTGTTGGAAGTACTCACAATCCCAGGACTTTGCTCACTTGATTCCAAAAGCTGGTTCCTGGTCACTCTTGTCATTTAGGCTGAAGCAAGCAGAGAGCAGCAGCAGGTGGGTGGGCTGGAGGGACCTTGGATCCTGAGTCTGTGAGGGCTGTTTCCCAGTTCGCAGGAGCAGCAAGAAAGCTGGCTGGGCACTTCCTCCCTTGCTGCGCTCAGCTCTTCTGCTCGTGAGTGACAATTTGCATGCATCTTTTGTTTCTTCTTCTAAAGGCTGAGAGGAAGCCCCAAAATCATAAGCAAATAGAAAGAGGGCGAAGCTGGGGCAAACTAAAAGGGATTGGTAGGAGGAGGAGGAGGGTCCTACCGTTGGGCAGGGTGAGAGGGCCACCCCAGGCAGCAAATGCTGAGAGTTGGGATGCAGCAGCAAAGTGCTGGAGGCTACAGCTGTGAATGTGCCCTACAACTCCATAAGAACCATCTTGTCCTTCTCTGCAAGCAGCAAAATATCTTGGGCTGGCCCTGCCCTTTGAGAAAGGAAAAGGTTTTCACATAAATATTTTCACTTGCTAATGCAGGGCCAACCCTGCCATTAGGCAGAAAGAGGCAGCTATCTCAGGCAGGAGATGCCAGAGGACAAATTAGGAGCTCCCTTAGTTTCCCCCCTAAATCTTCTAAGCAAGACCTCTGCCCTTAGGTGTGATGGAGGAGGAGGCCTTGTCACCAGTGTTGAAGCAGCTGCCAGTCCAATCAGATAATAATAATGATAATGATAATGATAATAATAAAATTCTTACCCGCATCTCCATTTTGATCGAGGCAGGAAACAACATTAAACAGTAAAATACATAAAACTGAATTAAAACATAATATACATTGTTAAAACATCCTAAAAAAATCATTCTAAAAACATTTTAAAATTCCACTGGATAGGCCTGCCGGAAGAGATCAGCTTTCTTGAATGCTACTAGAGATTGTTAAGTTATTTATTTATTTATTTATTTTTATTTAAAGCATTTTTATAGCGCTGCCTCACCATTTCTGGCATCGAGGCGCTTTACAATAACATACAAAACAATTCCATTAAAACTCTCAACCCACATTAAGACAATTCCATTAAAACCCTCACCCTCAAACCATTAAAAGCCCTCAACCCCAATTTAAACCACCCGCTCCCCAAACTCTTGTGAAAATAAAAACGCCTTACAAAGGCGTTTGAAGCAATTGAGAGTGGGAGCCTGTCTAATCTCCAGGAGCACATTATTCCATAACCGGGTGCCAGCCACTGGAAAAGCCCTGGCCCCCGCACATTCCAATTTGTAGCGGGGGACCATCAGGGCACCCTGCTCCTGAGAGCGAGTCTGCCAATGGTGAGACACAGGAGAAAGGCAAGTGCTCAGGTATCCAGGACCCAAGCAATGCAGGGCTTTATACATGGTCAACAAGACCTTGTAGCGTACCCCAGCAGCCACCGGCAGCCTGAAGCACCAAAGTGATAGAAGACCACTTTGGGAGCCCCTTGACCAACCTGGCTGCTGCATTTTGTACAGCCTGTAGGCGTTGGATTTGTTTCAAGGGAAGCCCTATATACAACAGGTTGCAATAGTCCAGTCTGGAAAGAATCAGGGCCTGGACTGCAGAAAGTTGACGAGTCTCCTCCGGCAGGCCATTCCACAGTATGGGATCAGCAGAAGAGAAGGTCCTCTGGGTAACAGTTGTTAATCTAGTTTTTGCTAGCTGAAATAGATTTTTCCCAGAGGACCTGAGTGTGCAGGGCGGATTGTATGGGAGAAGGTGATCCCGCAGGTAACCTGGACCCAAACCATGTAGGGCTTTAAAGGTAATAACCAGCACTTTATACTTTGCTCGGAAACTAATTGGCAGCCAGTGAAGTGATTTTAAAACTGGTGAAGGGCAGGGGTGGGTGGGAATCTTCTCCTTTGCTTCTGGTGGCAAAATGTCTTGAGCCAGCCCTGTCTCACATAGGACCTGCCATTAAATAGTACAGCTGCAGCAGCTATAGAAAAGTTGGAAACCCTGTCTGAAGGCTCCTGAACTGCCAACAGCTGGGCAACAGGCAGAAATTCAGTGGGTGGTGCTCTTCCCATCAGTGCCTCTCTGTACCAAGGAAATCTCCACCTATTTGTTTTCTGCCTGCCAAACACAGCTGTTAAAGTCATGGGAGCCCTGACTGCCACAGGCCCAGGTAAATAACTAATGCAATAGAGGAGAAACTGAAAAATAGCCAGGGAGGGAATGTAAAGAGTTTGCTTTTGGAACAGGGTTCAGCCTCAGTGTATTATTTATTTATTTGAAGCAATTTTACTGCCATTCTTCAATTGCAAAATGCTGCCTGCCAGCTACCCCGCCCCAGAACTGCTTATGAAGTTCAATAATAAGTCAGTCCTTGCCCTCGGGGTTATAATATAAAAGACACAACACAAAAGGAAAGGGGATGGGCATGGAAGAGGAAGAAACACACTCAGGCATCTTAGTTACAAAGTTCAGCAGGTCACAGAGCTAGATGTAAGCACAATGGATGGGCAGCTGCTTCCTCTTGCTCTGGTGGCCTCAGCCATGGCAGTTGGTAGCTGGAGGGAAGCGGTCAGAGCTGGCGCTGTATCTAGACAGGTTGGACGGGTGTAGCCATGGATAAGTGCTTATCTCTCCATCCCAGTTCTTTATGTACAACACTGGAACAATAACATTAATGGTGCACCTCAAAGGATTATTGTGAACACAAATGAAATTAAAATTTATTTGCAAATTCAGTGGACAAAATAAATTATTGCCATAACCAAATGGTATGTTTGTTATGTAAACAGCTTTCAGCCTTTCAGGAAAAGTGATATATAAGTATTTTAATTAATAAATATAATCCAATCAGTAATGGAAGAAAAAGCCATAGCCTGGGGTGGGTGTTGTTTCCCAATGGCTATTCTATCCCACCTGGAGAACTCATTTGCCCCACCTAGCTGGGTGGGTTTGTTTTAGAGAAATAGGTTTTTACATTTGCGATGACAGTTTTCATTTAAAGAAGAAGTTGGTTTTAGAATAGGAACATTCCTGCTTTTTTTGTTTTTTGTTTTTGTTTTAAATAATCATCAGCTGGTTTTTCACCAAAGGGATAGTTCTTCTGACTCTACTGACCTGATCCACCCAGTGCTGTCTGGACAAATTTCCCCACCTGCTCCCACCCACTCACCCAGGCTCAGTGTGAATGTTTCAAGATCACTGTCCCTTTGTGCTGGTGGGGAAAAACACACACCTCCCTTTACGGCAGGATGTTGTTTAAGAAAGATGAGAGATAACTTAAGGGGTGGATTTCCCTTCTGCCCATATTGCTTTATTCTGTTAACCCCTAACCCTCCCTGAGTGAATAGCTAAAGATGAGGCCTAGCCAAGGCTATCTTCAGAGAGAAGTCAGCAAGCGAGGAGTCCATTTTATGTAACTTCACATTTTGTTTTCACCTCAGAAATGGTTCTATCCGACTGAAGTATGAGGTGCTAAATGTATTACACTATATAATAATTCTACAGTAGTTTGAAGATGGGTTTTTCCCAAGCTTACTGAAGGCTGATAGTAATCTCAGCTCTTACCAGTGGCTGAGTTTGGACGACATGCTAATCAACGGTTGTTTTCCATTCAGTTCCTATTACGGCCCTCCCATAGTTGATTAGCATGTCGTCGGAACACAACCAGTATCTTTCTTTTCACTTTTTTCTTTTTTTCAGAATCCCCGTTTTAGCCAGCATAATGGTGAGGATGGCAGGGACAAAGAAACGGGGGTTGGAGAAGTCAGGGTAAAAACATAGATATTTTCAAGATTACTTCATCATTACCCTTTTAAGCATCTTGCACGCTCACAATTATTAACTAAAAGGGGATTTCCTCCACTCAGTTTCCAGAAGGAAAGAAGAAAACCAGTAAGAGGTGGGAATGCAAAGACACCTGTGAAGTGGTAGAAAGAGAAAATAAAAGGTGGAGGTGAGTGAAAGGGGTTCGGAAAAGAAGGGACAAGGTAACAGAGAGAGAAGTAGAAAATAGATGCAGAAAAAGGGGGGCTGTGGTGGCAGAGAAAGAAGGGAGAATAGTATGGGGTGTAATAGGCGGAAAGGGATAACTGAGAGATGCGGTACAAAGAGACTGTCGGTTCAATCCTATACATATCTACTCAGAAGAAAGTCCTATTGAGCTCAGTGGGACTTAGTCCTAGAGAGGTATGTATTGGATCATAGTCAGAAAGTTGTAGGAACAAAGGGGGGATTCAGAGAAAAAAGGGGAGACAGAATAGGTTAAAAAATCACTTTGTTTAAAAAAAGCCCCCGCCCCCCAGTTGTTTGGAGTCTTTTGTTTTGGTTCCACAGTTAATGTAGTAATGATGAGTATTTCTTTAACCATTAAGCTTATTGAAAGACTTGAACATCATTGCAAACAGAGAAAAGAAAGGATTAAATAAAAATGCAACCAAAAATACAAGCAAGCAACATAGGCAGCCTGTATGTTAAAATATACTTAGATGTACTTTCAAATAGTTTGTGCCATTTGTGGCAATAAATTTTGCTCTTGGTTTACCATGCAACCACGGCCAATCTTGCGATTCTGAATGTATCATGTTTCTTTCTGTTAGGCAGAGGGGCTTGTAACTCAGTGGGAGAGTGCATAACTTGCATGCAAAAGACTAGCCTAGGCTAAATCCCAGGCATCTCCAGGTAGAACTGAGGGGGGAAAGCCCATCTGAATATATGGAGAATTATTGCTAGTTTGTGTAGACCACCATACAGATGGTCTGACCAGGTAAAAGGCAGCTTCCTACATTTAGGGTTGGCGTATGTCCTGGAAAACCAGGAATGCCCCAATTTCCCAATTCTGAATGTCCTGACTGGCTGGGCAAGAATCCCGGATTCCTGGTCCAGCTGGCAGGAGAAATCCTGACCTCCAAAATGGTGCCTTGAGCCTGCTTAGTGAAGCGGCAGCAGCAGAGAAAAAGACGCATCAATCTGGCGCCTTTTCCAGAGCATCACCGCTCCTCCACAGGCTCATTTGAGTCACTCACCGTGACTCACTTTATTGCACCTGCAGATGCGTAGAATAGGAACAACATTGAGGAAAGGCACACGGGCTCTCCTCAGGCTACCTGAGTCCCATGCAATGCAAAGGAGTTTGGTGAGCTTGGCTGGTTGTGGTCAGACCTTTAGGGTAAGCGTGGGGCGGAGCTGCTGGGTTATTTGTGGGAGAAGAAAGAGTTTTGTGGGGGACAGGAGTGAGTGAGTGGGGAGTGAGGGGGTGAAGGAGAGGTAAGGAGGGAGGGGAGGAAGAAAAGTCCCTCCCCCTCAAAAAATCACTCTTCAAAATCCACCTTAGATTTGGGTTGCAAGCCTCAAATCTGTTACTTGGAAGTTGCAGTGAATTTAAGATGTCTGGTTTTACAGTTGTTGATGTTTAAATTGAAAAATTGGGCTTTCCCTAGATCTTTACATATTGCTCAGGTTTTTTGTTTTGTTTTTAAATCCTACCCCCCACCCCCAAAATAATTGTTCCGTTTTTGTGGATTCAGAATATGGCAACCCTACCTACGTTCCTAATTATTCTAGCTAAAATTAGCAATGTAGTTGTCCTGAGTGAGTTAATAAAAATGTGGCAGAGGCCTTTGGGGCTCCTCCCCTCTCATTTGGGTAAATTGTGCTGCACCCACCCTTTCTATGTCCTTTAGCAAGAGGGGGAGCGGTAAGAAGTGGAATAGGAGGGCTCTGCATGCCTCCAAGCAGCAGGACACGGTGCTCCCTGATTAATTAAGGTCTGCAAGTGCCCCGAAATATGCATCACTTCACCCAACTGTCTCATGCAAACAACAGCATGAGACTTTTTCAGCATGAACACATAGGGAAAAAATATCTATCCAGCAAATGTGCATGCACACCACACACACACAGCTCATCAGTTTAAACTGGGAAAGTCAGATATGCACTCAGCACCATTCTGCATTTAAAACAAAGAGGGCTGAAAGCTCTTCGCTTAGGCTGGATTGTTCCTTTTATTGTTTCTTAACCTGATTCTTTCTTTCTTGTATTGGTATCTCATAAAAGATTAAAACAAAAAGTTGGAGGAAATAAGCTGCAGATATTTTTTCACTTCCTACTAGTTGCAGTGCACACTTTGGTGGTTTTTTTTAATAACTTTATTTGTTGAATGCTATTAATACCTTTAATATTCTTCTGAAACGGAACAAAACTCAAAATATACCCATCAGTTAGTTCAAGAGGTTTGTAATGTAATTTTCAGTTCTCCTTGACTCATATAGTCTGCACACACTCACCCTTTTTATGTGAGATGTATATTTAAAGAATGGGTTTGTTTTAAGTGGTGGGAGGCTTCTGGTTTTAAACGTAGCTGTCCTTCTTTGGCTGATATCTTTCAGATGTAAAAATTCATTGACACTAAAATACACTTTAAATGAACAAAGGTAGCTATGTTGACCATAAGAAAAAATCCAAAATCCATTTTATTTATTTCATCCCACCTTTTTTCTTCCAAGGAACAACAACCTTGTGAAGGAGGTTGGGGTGAGAGTCTGTGACTGGCCCAAAGTCAGCTTCCATAGCGGAGTTGGGACTAGAACTCAGATCTCCCAAGTCCTAGTACTCTAGCCACTACACCACACTGACATTAGTGCCTTTCACCCTTTGGGAGCAGGGGTGTGCGGTGTTAATATTAGGCCAATCAGACGATCCCCCCAAAATGTTCAAGTTTTCTTCATCAGGCAAGATGTAATTATGGCTTAGATATTAGATACACATATATGCTTAGACATTTTTGTTGGTTATGAGGACATCACCAATTCTAAATTATTCCTTTGGAGCCTTCCCTTGTGAGGAAGGTTGTCGAAAGCCTTGAGGGTCAGCCCCTGGCCTGTAGCATTAATTGTTCATAAGTTGGACTTGATCAGTTATTCTGATATTACAATTTTATAATTAGTTTCTCTGCATCAGATTTATTGGTATATTCAAAGTCATTCATGGTCTGAAGTAACCCTGCTTTTTTTTTAAAAAAAAATGAAGCAGGGTCTCTTGAGTCATTTCCCTTTCATCACTGCACAAGGATTTTCCTGCATGCAGGCAAGATTGGCTGCATCAACTGAATTTGAACTTCCCCCTTCCTCTACGAATCAATGGTGAGCAGCCAAGTGATTCTGCCTGTAATAATTGTATTTCATTATTGCATTCATATTATTCCGTTCTTTCTGGAGACGCTCAATTTCTCCTCCACCCTCATTTTATCCTCACAACAACCCGGTGAGGTAAATTATGCTGAGATAATATAGATAGATAGGCCCAAGGCCACCTAGTGAGCTTTGCAGTTGAATGGGGATTTGAACCCAGGGCCCCCAGTTTGTAATCTGATACTTTCACCACCGTACCACTCTGAAATTATGGTTGCCAACTTCTCAGCCAATTGCTGTATTCATGCCTTTAATAACAGCTTGTGATAGAGCACACTTGCCTCCATGCTGTGAAAAGCACCGCCTGCTGACTTCTACAGACTGAGCTGTTATTAAAGGTGCAGGAGCAGGTTGAGCTAAGTTTATTTTTGGTCACCTGGCAATCCCAGATGAAGTGCTTGTGTAAAAGAGAAGGGCTGTCACACAAAGCCTGCAACTGCGACCATTTCCTGTAGCTTTTGGTTTACCTAATCTGGAGTCAAGCTACTTCTCTTAGCTTAATGCAAAGACAGGAAGGAACCTCTTTCAGCCAAAGGCAGAGTTTATTTTCAAAGAAGTTCGTGGGGGCTATGTTCTAGGGATGGGCAGAGCTGAAGGCAAAAGGGATGGAGCCCAAATACAGAAAATACCCAAATTTAGGGTGACCACATGGAAAGGAGGACAGGGCTCCTGTATCTTTAATAGTTGTAGAGAAAAGGGAATTTCAGCAGGCGTCATTTGTATGCATGCAGCCCCTGGTGAAATTCCCTCTTCATCACAACAGTTAAAGCTGCAGGAGCCCTGCCCTCTTTTGTATCTAGTGATGGGATGACCCTGGGTTCTAGACTTTTCGTTCTAGCCCTGTCAGATACAAAAGAGGCCTCAGAGCTCTGACAAATTTCATAGCTGTGTAGAAGAGGAAATTTCAGCAGATGTAGGTTGTGATTCACCTGCTGGAAGTGGAAGACAACAATGTCTGGACCCCTCCCCACCCTATAAAATTCTCCGAGGAGGACAGGGGAATGATGCCATACAAACAATTAATGAAAAGGTGGATTTTGTCCTCTCATTTTACAGTTTACTCCTCATATTCCTAAAATAAGGAAAAACAGCTCTTTGGGATCAAATGTGTTTCATGGGTGAAATTCTGGTATGAGATTAAAAGAGACTCATAAAGAAAGCAGTGGGCCTTTTGACTACTGTCTCTGAGTACACACAAATTGCTTGTTAAGTTAGTCTGAAAATAATTGCTGCCTTGTGTCCCCTAGCCTATGCATCTACTCTTAAACAGTGGGGACTTTATTCTGTTTCTAGAATGCCAGAATTCTAGCTGAAATGGTCATATATTGTAAAGAATATGGAACCAAACCCTTTATTTCTGATCGTATACTGGGATCTAAAGTTATAATAGACTATTGTGATATATATGTGCATGTTTGAGTTATTACACCCTTTAAAGGGTTATTCATGGATGAAGTAAGGATCCTACTCCCTGGTGATTGTGAGTACAGGTTACAATCAACCAGCCACAGTAGCTTTGCCTTTATTAGCAGATTGCTCTGCAGG
This sequence comes from Elgaria multicarinata webbii, assembly GCF_023053635.1. Classification (NCBI taxonomy): domain Eukaryota; kingdom Metazoa; phylum Chordata; class Lepidosauria; order Squamata; family Anguidae; genus Elgaria; species Elgaria multicarinata. The sequence continues at coordinate 22,439,787 of NC_086173.1, read as the reverse complement.
CTTTGATAGAAGACTTATGTCCCTGTTGTGGAAAATTTCACCTGCTGATTTTGGCATATCATGTAACTATTAAAGGAACAAAAGCAGAGCAGGTTGGGTTTCTTCTGGTCAGTTTGCAGCTTTCAGAATTATCCTTGAGTACAAGGTTATAAACTTATATGATGTGGAATAAGGGCACATGACCTCTTGGATGAATTTATGCAGACACATTTGTCTGAGAGGAAAGAGCTATGTGTATGACGAGGGAAGGAAGTGTGTGTACACATGTGAGAGATAGAAAGACAACTGACTGACTGTAAGTGAGGTAAGACAGATGGTGTGATTGTGTGACAGCAGGAGCGGGGAGGGAAATGTTTGCCTCAGTATGTGGCGTGGAAAAAGTTTGTTTTGAGGGTGCACATAATGTATGCACTACAGCTGTACTGCACAAGCAGAGACACCAGTATGAGCAACAAAGTGCAGGCTTCTAAGAATCCCAGCTTTTGTCCTTTTTTTAAAAAAAAAATATGGTGCAGTTGACCTGGGAACACACAGCAGTCGAGAGGCAATCTGTGACCTCTGACAATGGCCAGTCAGCCAAGGACCACTGGTTAGCTGGGCCCTTTAGCCCAATTGTGTTGAACTGCTTTCAGCCCAAGAGCCAAATTTCATTTTGAAGAAGTTCTCGGGGAGCTACATTCCAGTGGTGGGTGGGGCCAATGGCAAAAGAGGCGGGGCTAAAATGTTTAAAGCCCATGAGCAGTGTTTGATGAAATCTCAGAGGCTATGAGCTTCTCTACTTCAGGTTGTTATCCCGCTGTTGGAGTCTTTGTGGGATTAAGATCAGCTCTTTTACATATGCTTTTGGGGGATATTTTGTCTCTGCAAGTTCTATATGTTTCATTATACAGCCTCTACTGTGATTTAGCGGGATTCCAGAAATTTACCAGCCATCGGAGCACTTTAAAGCATGGTTAAATTTACTGCTGCATTTTCCCCATTAAGAAAAAAGGCAGAATAAAAGTTATAAAGCACGGGAGAGGCCCTGGAGGTAGACGATGTCATGTAAAGAATTCGCAGACTTCCATGAGTGACCAATCAAAAGCACACAATAAAAGCCTTGTGTAGAGAAGCTCTAAATTGAGACCATCAGGGGATGAAGCTTCAGTACGTCAAAGAATTCCCCTGACCCTACCCTTTCATTAACTGAAGCAGAATACATTATTAAAAATAAGCAAATAAACACAAATTTCAGAATATATCCAAATCAAGCCAATCTATTAAGAATGTCAAAATATATGAAAATCTGCCCAATAGTTTTAAAATATTAGCATAAATGCATATTTGACCAATATATTCATAATTTTAATGTGTTTTTGGCACACCCAACCCAGTTATAGAAAAGGATTGCCAATGGGGCAGAAAGGCCTGCTCTTGTGCTTTTAACAGTGGTTTGAGGAGTAGAAATCGCCTGGTAAAGCCTTTCACAACAGGGAGATAAAAGACAATTGTTTGCTAAAGTCTGCAAATTAAGCGGCTGATAAAAGGTGCATAAAGCTGCTACAGAAGCTGACTGAAAAGTTAGCAATTCTGTTATGACGAAAGAAGTTGCAATAGATGAAGCAGAATTTGTAAGACAAGGTGGACATTAACTAGATAAGACAACAGTTAGCAATATATATATATATATATATATATATATATATATATATATATATATATATAAAATAACAACTTGCCTTCCTCACACAGATAGCTCAGTCCTGTCTTTACCCCATCAGGGAAGGCCTCGGCCCAAAGGCATATAGTTGTGTCTCATTTCTTCTCCTGCCATTATTTTAATTCACAGATGGTGGACCTGTGGCCCTCCAGATGTTGTTGAACTGCAACTCACATGAGCCCTAGCATAGTCAATGGTTAGGACTGATGGTAATTGTAGATTTTTCAAAGATTTTCCATTTTCCTTGCTTTATTCCAAAGGCTGCAAGTTTAAGCAGAAAAATAGGGTGGCGTGGGGGTGAAATCACTTAATTTTAGGGTAAAAGATAGCAGGGCTTCTGCTCCTTTAAGAGTTGTGGACAAGAGGGAATTTTAACCTTGACAGAAGAGTTTCAGAATAGCAAGAACCTCATCTCACCACCGTCACAGCAGTGCTAGCACCACCTGGTGGACAAAATGCAAAATCACACTCATATTTGCCTGGCAGTCGTCATAATTCAATCCACTTCTTTGTTCTTTGTTTACTGAAAGGAGCTTGTACAGAGGTACAAGGTTACAGTACAGCTTAATGTAGATCTAAAATAACAAAAGTGTGTGTGTTTGTATGTGTGTCTGTCAGGTGTTTTGGTTTCATGATTTAAGAGCATGGAACCTAGACACCTGAAACCTTGCATGCATACTAAGGGGACCCTAGGAATGTGAACCTCTGGGTTGTCGTTGTTTTTTAAAAAACAAACAAGCCATTAATTAAATAATTTTAATGTGTCCTTATGTTTGGAGTCCGCACTACCAAGTCTGGTCACTAGGTGGCAGACTTCCCTAACCATCACATAGCTTTGCAGTCAGCAGTTTCAAGCCAGAGGGAAGTAGTCAGAGGGACAGGGATATACATCTGCTTCCTTGACCCTGTTAAGGGGCAGCCCCCCCCTCCCAGGGAACAGAGTAGACAGACCCCCACCCTCAGGGGGCTATAAAGGGGGGCATCCTCAGCAACTACATTGTGCCATCTCTGGCAGGTGCATAACTTCCTTTGAAGGCTTTGCTGAATCAAACTACAGGCTATTCCAACCCATGTGAAGTTGGGTCCATTTGCTAGTAAGCAAATAAGTAACGAAATAAATAATAGTGCATTTACAGCTATGATTTAAGGTATTTACAATTCAGCTGGGAGATGTATTCCCTCACACAGCCAAATCGAGCAGGTAAAAGGCTCGGTGAATCTAGTTTGAATCTCTTGACTGTCATGAATTCACTCAACAGCCTACTAAGAAAGACATTACTTTCTCGCAGTATCAATACCTGCACCTTCTGGCAATATGATAATAATAATAACAACAACAGCAACAGCAGCCTGCCCCTTATACACATTGCAAGAAAATCCAGATTCTGAATGAAGTGGCATTGAGCAGGGGGTTGGACTCGATGGCCTTGTAGGCCCCTTCCAACTCTGCTATTCTATGATTCTATGACTTCCCTGTCCCCTCCTCCCCACACCAGTCCTTCCAGCCATCTGGAAATGCTACACAGAGGGCCGGGGAAGCTGGCCAAATGGGGTGAACTCTGGTGCAGGGATGTTAGGGGGAACCCCTCAACCCAGGCAGAGGAAACTTCCATCAATGGGAGGTCTTCCATTTATAGAAGGCAGACCTTGGATCCAACCCAATGTATGTTAAATGCTTTGACCATTCATAAACATCTATATAAATGCTACACCTGCTGGATTTTTTTGGGACTCCCTGCCTCCTCCCACTTCACATGCTGAGGGAGTTTGTGGTTACAGCAACTGGTATACAGAGATATACAGTTCTGATCGCTTATCATGGTTATTAATAGCTGTTCATAGACATATCTTCCACTAATGTTCTCTGATTCTTTTTTTAAAAAGCTATCTATAAGAGTAGCCATTACCAGAGATTGTGATTCTGAATTCAATTAAGTTACTTCAAAGACAGGGCCTTTTCTGCAGCAGCACTCCAACGGGGGAACTTCTCCTGAGAGCGGTTAGGTTGGCTTTGTCCCAACTGGTTTAGGCCGGCAGTTAAAAGAAGTGTACTGTTTTGTCAGGCATTAGGTGGATTTTAATATCATAGAATCATAGAATAGCAGAGTTGGAAGGGGCCTACAAGGCCATCGAGTCCAACCCCCTGCTCAATGCAGGAATCCACCCTAAAGCATCCCTGACAGATGGTTGTCCAGCTGCCTCTTGAAGGCCTCTAGTGTGGGAGCGCCCACGACCTCCCTAGGTAACTGATTCCACCGTCGCACTGCTCTAACAGTCAGGAAGTTTTTTCTGATGTCCAGCCGGAATCTGGCTTCCTTTAACTTGAGCCCGTTATTCCGTGTCCTGCACTCTGGGAGGATCGAGAAGAGATCTTGGCCCTCCTCTGTGTGACAACCTTTTAAGTATTTGGGCTTGTCTATTTTATTTTGGTTTCTGCTTTTATTCTGTTGTGATTTTATTGTATAATTATTTTTAAATAGTACATCGCTTTTTTATGTACTGTTTTTAAATAGTACATCGCTGGACAGAAAAGTGATGTATACTTTAAATAAATAAAAATGGGTGCACTGTAATTAACCTACCTGATACCACCCAATAGAGGTGAAAAACAAGTCAACACTTAACAGTACGGCAATAAACATCCCCATTTCAAAATGGTAGGTAGGTGTGAAAAAAGCCAAGATGTAATCCCAGGCATTGCCTCCTACTCCAGTAGCTATTACTTATTTTAAAATTTTCTACACTGGCTGTCAGTATAAATATTCTCAGGGTGCCTCACACAATAAAAAGAAGCAACACAGAAATGTAAGACAAAAGTTTGTGATCCAGGCTTGAATTGATCCAGAAATAGTTGCATCAACTTCTTTGCCTATTGTGTCAGGTCCCAGAATAAACTGCACAGCCAAAGGGCAGCAACATTGACTAGAGATGTTGAATCTCATTGGGCCAAATTCAGTTTCAGAAAAGCTCTTGTGGGGAGGGTGGGATTCAAATTGTGAGCAGGGCCAAAGGCAAAATGGGATAGCGCCAAAGGCAAAGGGGTTAGGCCCCAAATACTAAGAACACCTACATGTTTTAGCTTGAAGCTCTTACTGAGAGTAACTAAGCCTTAGGACAGACATATCGGATGCTTAGAATGGAGGAAAAAGCTGCTCCAAAGCTGCGGCTGTGGTCACCTAGGTAGCCCTGGAGGACCAAATTGAGATCCCAGGTGGGCTGGATTTGACCCATGGCCTGAGGTTCTGCAGTCATAGACTCCAAATGACCCTGTGTGAATTTTTAGTAGAAAACAGACACTCGCTGAGAGACAAATAAATTCAGCAGAGGTGAATGAATTTCCATCACTTTATTTTGCAAAAATAGAAAAGCCCCCTGTTCTGCGGCACAGCTGGGAGTGCAGGGGCAGGAGAGGTTCCTCTAAAATACCATGGAAAGCTGGTCTGTAAACATCACAGAAGGGCTTCACCCTCTTTTCCATCCCGCCCCACCGCAAACAAACAGACCCCATTTTAAGGCCTGGGGTATTTTACTTATTTCCTTTTGGCAGTTTAAAATGACTGGGGAAGAAATCATGATGTTTGAGCGGAGCCCCTGTTCCTTGGGGTGCTGGCACCCCTCCATCACCTGCTGTGGAATAGGGTAGGGTGAAGGCATAACTCCCCTGTGCTACCTATCCCCCCCCCCCTTTTACTGGTGTAAACATAGGCAAATAAATAAATCTGCCGAAAGTGTTGCCCCACTCATGGCCAGCAGGGAGCAGCAGCACTTTCAGCTATCATCCCAAAGCAGCGTGGCAAAAAGACACACACACACCCCTCCATCCTTGTGACGGGGCTACTGCCCTCCCCTAGTGCTGATGCAAAGTGCAGCAAGGGTGGCTGCCTGCCGTTCTCCCCTGATGGGGAGGGGAGGAGATGTAGCATGAGATGGAATAGCAGCTGCTAATGGTGAAACATCAGCAAAGGACGGTGGTGTGATGCCACGCTCCCTCCCACCCCACCCCGCCCCAACCCCCTTGTAGTGTTAGGGTTTCAATCATTTCAGATTGCTAGGAGCAAAGAGCGGGGCTGGGGTGGGGGAATAATAAAGTCTTCAGAAGGACTTTGGCCCTCGAGCGATAAGAACGAGCATTGCCTGTATCTTTTATTTGGTCCATTGGAATGGTGGTGGTAGTGGTGGTGTGATGGTGGAGCAAAGCCGGCCTCCTGTAGGCCTAGGGGAAGGAGACCCACTCCGTTTCCTGGAGCAGGAGCAGTCCTACCCTTTCCCCTCCATCAAAGTGCTGGGAAAGCAGAGATAAAGGCAAGCAAAAGTACCCCCTTCCCTTTCCATATGACCTTTGGAGAGGGGCAGCTGGCTTCTCCTTAGGGGGAGACAGAAGGGGCGCCCTGAGGCACAGCAAATGGGTTCAAGTCTATAGCTCTGCACCCCTCTCACCTCCACCCTTTCCTTGATATCTTTGGTATCTGGCATCCTTTGGGGTCTGTTTTCCCAGAATTCTTAGCACCGGGGTCAAAAGCATCCCAAGCAAGAACAGATACAGTTTCCCCCTCTACCCGCCCCACCCCCGGCCCCATAACCCTGATATCCCTCCGCATTGGGACTGGGGAGGCAGGGGGAAGGACTGCTGCCCCTCCCCAAACCCCACTATGGGATTGATCTCTGCCTCAGCAATAAAACATTAGCACTTTATACAGCTAAAAAGAAGAAGCCCCCCTTCCCCCACCCAACCCCACAGCTCACCTCCCTCGAAAACAGCTCCACATCTCATTGGAATCCATAAGGGATGGATATTAACACACACACACACACACACCCAACCAGCCCACAATGGGGATGTCAATGTTGAAGTCCTTCCTGGCTTCGCTCTCCCCATACCCCATAATCCTTGGTCCACGTTCCCTGTGCGTGCAGTGGGAGCAGGCATGCGTGGGGGTGTTGGAGGCCATGCCATCCCTCTGTCTTCAGAAACTTGAATAAATAGTGTCTTGGATGCCTGGATCCCCTGGCTTGGGAGGCTGAATTGTACAGCTGACCTCCAGCCGAGACTGTGGACTGGGTAGGAGGGAGGAGGCCACGAATCATTGCATAGGGCCCGCGTGTTGCAGAGTCTCTTTACCGGCTCTCGCGGTGCCCCGTTCTTTTCCTCACAGGTGCAGGGGGAGGCAGGGAATTGCACATTTGGAGCTCACCCCGTTTCGAAAGGGAGGGTCTCCAAGTCCAAGCCCCTTGGGGGCTTCCCAGGTCCTGAAAATTTGGCTTGAGGGCGCCCGACTCCACGGGGCAGGCCGTCGGGGGACTTTGGCAAAGCTTGGGGGTTGAGGGGCAAAGGCTTCAGAATATACATCCAAGGCCCCCGAAAGGAAAGGGTTAAGGCAAGAGGCATCCACCCCAAGTCACCAAACACAGCAGAGGAGAGGGGGATGTGACGCCTCCTCGTTGGTCACGAGTGTTGCCGTTACACCCAACTCTGGCTGATGGGCCAAGAGCAGGAAAGGCAAGCCTGAATAACTGAGTCTCAAAGGAAATGGGCAACGGAAAGGACGGAGGAGATAGACGCTGAGGGGTTTTCTCCCGGCCTTTCCCAGCCTAGATCCTGGCTCTCTTGAGATGCTAGGGAGCCTCCTCCTGGCTCTTGGGGTCGGCTGGGCTCTCCTCAGTGCTGGGCGGTTCTGCCAATGGCGGGGGTTGCGACAGCTCCTCTTCAAACATCTCGGGATTTTCCAGCATCTCTCGGATGAGCGGCGGCATGGGGCCGGGGATCTCCATCTTCAGGGTGATGGCTCGTTCGGCGCCTGTTGCAAGAGAGGGAATGGGAAAAGGTAGGCATGAGAAGCTGTGAGTTTCCCCAGCAGGAAAGGTGGAGCTGCAATGTAGCAAGCTTGACCATGGGCAGGGCTGTCCAGGGCGCAGCCCCGGAAAGCACGTGACGTGGAACCGGCGTATTTCCGTGCAACAATTGACAACTGGCCCCCTGCGGACAAATCCAGCCCCCGAGAAGGCTTTTCACAGGGAGAAGGCCCTGGAGTTGGAGGAACCAAAGACTTGCAGTGGAGGAGAAGCACAGCCTTTTGGCATCAGTGTTGCCATCCTCCTCACCTCAGTGGGGGCACTGCACTCAATGGCTTTCGTCTTTCCGTCCCTGTTGAGGTGGAACCAGAGATGTTAGGGGGAAGGAAGGCATCAAGGAGAACAGCATTTCCTCCACAATGTCAGGAAGAAAAACGTGGCAGTCCTGAAAACGAGAAGCACTTCTGCATGTCTTCCACCATGAGTCGAGCTAAGCCCGCCTGGAGGTGAGGTGACCAGGCCTGAAACACACAAGATCTCTCTCTCCCTCCCTCCTCACCAAACAAAATACAATTCATCAGCCCCAACAACTTCTACAAGGGTGATTCACCTCAGACACACAAAAACACTCCCAATCATTAAGCAATTACAATTAAGAGACATGGGGAGGAGCTGTGGTTCAGCGGTAGAGCACCTGCTTTACAGGCAGAAGGTTCCAGGTTCAATACCCGTCATCTCCAAATAGGGCTAAGAAAGGATGCTGCAAGAAACCCTGTAGAACTGCTGCCTGTCAGGGTTGACAATACCAATGGTCTGATGCAGTATAAAGCAGCTTCTTAAATTCTTATTCAAACTGAAACCAATCACTGGGCAGCCACGAGGGGCTGCATCATGTAGTGCAGAAGTTCCACGTGGCTTTCAGTTCCATGTAGAAAACTGCACACGTTCATATCTAGAGGGTAATGTACAACGATCCCACACTCCGGTATCTGGAAGCACTACTACTAGTAGTCGTAGTAGTAGCAGCATAGTAGTAGTATTAGGAGGAGGAGGAGGAGGAGGATTTGGATGCCTTTCTCCCCAAAAACATCAGTTAATGCAAATTAAAACATACTTCTTTTAAAACAATTACAGCAATTGTTTGCTGTAATTGTTTTAACCGCACCATAACACAACTAAAACATCAGTGATGACTTTCAACCGAGGTATTAAACAGCCCATCATACACCAACAAATGCCTGGGAATAGAGGAAAGTCTTAACCTGGCACTGAAACAGTGACACTGTTGGTGCCAGGCAGGCTTCCCTGGGGGAAGCATTCCATAATCAGGGAGGGGGGCACCACTGAGAAGGCCCTCTCCCTTGTTGCCATCCTTTGACCCTTCCTTGGAGGAGGTGCGCAGAGGTGTAATATAGGGCTAGGAGGGGCACTCCATCAAAGTATTGCAGTCCAGAGCCATATAAGGCTTTATAGACTAAAATAAGTACCTCGGAAATGTATCAGCAACCAGTGCAAGGAGGCCAGGATGATGATTTGCGCTCACCTTTGGTGCTGATCCCCCTTAGGTCAGTGATTTTCATCAGCATGCGGGGGAACATATAAGGCTTGTTGGGGCGACGTCGGCGAGCATAGATCTTCAGTGCTTCCAGCAGGGGCTCTTGCAATTTGTCCACTTTCTCGGGCTCTTCCAGGTCCATTCGATCTGTGGAGAAAAGGAAGTCATGGAGCACTGTTTGCCCGCTTGCTTTATTTTCTGTAGGATGCCTTGATTGTTTCATAGACAGGTGGGGCAGAAATTCTATAAAAATAGATGGTGTCATTTAGGATGTTCCTGGCCAAACTAATTTTAATAAATTCTTTCTCTTTTTTATTGTGAATATCAACAAACAGAACAGAAAATACATTTTGAAAATTGGGGGGGGGGAACGACACATAGATTGTGTATATATAATTATCATTTTCCATCGTATGTACCGTTCAACAAAAAAGAAGGGAGAGTTTGTGATGGAATGTGGAGTGGAAGCTGAGACTAGGCCATTTAGGGCAGGGTTGGGCAATTTGGGTAGGTTGAAGGGCCACACTAGCAACCCCGGAGTCCATTGTGGGCTGCACCCCTCCTCTTCCACCCGAAGTGGCTGCGTTTCTGGATTCCCAGCAAGGGCACTGGGAAACAAGGAGTGTAAGGAATGTGCTGTTTCCTAGCAGAATCACAGTTTCCGTAGAGAAGCAAGGCATGCAATGCAGAATCGCTGCCCCAGTCCCATCAAAATGGTGTGATTCTCCCGAGAAACAAGGCACGCGCTCCCCATGCACTTTGTTTCCTGGCAGAATCACTGAGAATCCAGTGGACGGGGGTGGGTGGGGAATCGCCACCGGGGTGGGGTGGGGGGCGCACATGCAACCATTTGCCACCCACCCGATTTACCAGCATTTCAAACCACATTCATGAGACAGTAAGGAGCCAGCACAGGCAGTTCCAATAGCCCACGCTTTTCTGTTTAAAAGCTCCTTGGAGGGAAGGGCACAAATGAGATGAGACAAAAATAGATTAGATAGATGCACCTAGATTAACCAGGGCTTTAACAGCAAGTGAGCAACCATTTAAAAACACAACTATGTACATGTGTCGAATTGGCATATTTTTTATGATTGCAGATTATAGCAACCTCTTACACATTATTCTTTTACAGTACTATCCTAGGCCTCTTGCAGATGTCATTCCCCAGCCTGGAGCCCTCCAGAGGTGTAGGGCGACAATATATCCCTCACCAGAATGTCCAGCAAGCTTCCTGGCTGGGGATGATGGCAGTTGTAGTGCACCTCCTGTGAAAGATACCAGGCTGAGGAAGGATGCCTTGGTCTCTTCCCTTCCGATGGAGAAAAGAAGGTAACCACAATGTCAACACTCCCTAGAGCAGTTCCTTCATCAGTGCTTGGAAAGGACCTGATCTTTGAGAATCAGAGATCTGTCTCCTCCAGAAGACAAGGCTCCCTTTGCCACCAGCTAAACTTAAAAAGCCTGCAGAGGGCTGCTATGGGGTCCTTACCTCCACAGATGAGGCAGATGGCGCTGAGCAGGCCTGTCTCCGTGTCGTCCATCTCGAGAGGCAGGAGTTGCCCGGCAAAGGCAAAGACCAAGTCAGTGAGAGGCCCAAACCCAGCATTGTGCATCTGGGTACGGTTCAGGGTCAGCCCATCTGAGAAGGTCATGGTGTCCTGGTCCGGGGTGTAGCGGGTGCAAATACGGAGCATCTGTGGCAGTCGAGAGGGCAGGGGGAAGATGGGACAGATAAGGTGGTCAAAAACAGTATCACAGGGAGAGGGCGCCAGGTGTATGTGTAAGCTTGCATCATGTCTTCCCTGGTTCTGCATAAGTGCACACAATCCAGGATGCTGAGAATCTCAGCCTTTCAAGTACGTTCCGGGCTTCAATCCTACACTGATAGGTCTGGGAGAGTTTGGAAGATGCCCGGAGAAACCTGAGCAGCCAGACATGGAGTTGAGCAGAATTTCCAGCAAACAGAAGGGGGGGGGGCTTCCCAACTTCCTGTCTAAGCTTCTCGCCCCTCCCCATAATTAGGAGGACCATCATTAGTCAAGTATATGCATTTATTGGCATCATTTAGATGCCTTGCAAAATTTGAGTCACCTTGATACAGATTGCATTCCTGTTGTTGCTTTTTACAGTACACGCAACCCTACGCTTGTGCAGCCTCCACCCACCCACCCACTCACTCACCGCCAGCCATGGCCACCCACCCTCCCCTTTTCATCAGCTCCCATAGGCTGCTGCGGCTGAGCTCCTCACCAGGATATCTAGGCAGGCCGCTTTGAGCAGGGTGATTTGGTCAGCAATGCTGAGAGTGGTGAAGCCTGGCAGGCGTTTGGCAAACTCCACAATCTTGATGATGCACTTGGTGGCCAGTTCGCTGAACTTGTCCCATAGCCCCAGGTCCAGCTGGACTCTGTGATCTGCGCTGGAGTTCTAGAAAGGAGGACAAGAGATTAGGACTGCTGCTGCTTTGCCCCCTGCCCCCTTGCATCTTCTCTCTCTCTCTCTCTCTCTCTCTCTCTCTCTGGCAAAACATTGTTCTATTGTTAGTTTATCTCAAACTGTATTTATAGGTTATCTATAGTTTAACAATATATTTAGTGCAAAAGGTTTCAGCTTCCACCCTCACCAATAGCTGTGATATTATGTGTGTATACACACACATTTAGAAACACACACACATGTGAGTGTGCACCCGAGGTCTGCAAGGCCTCCACCCAGCCAGCATTCTGGCCCTATCCCTGACAGCAACCTTGCTAGAAGAGGCTGATGCTGGGAGTGAATTCAGACAACATTCTGTCATCTTTTTCAAAACTGAGAGTCAACTTTAGCTCACAAATTGAAATATGAGGCCAACTTTTTAGTATTATTTCCCCCCCACCACCACCATCTTTTCCTGCTGCCTTTTCTTCTTCCTTCACCTATTTCCCCCTTCCCTATTTCTCTTTAAAAAAATAAAAATCTAAATCACCCCCACAAAAATAGTGGTGACACTATCAACGCTAAACATGCATATCAACCTAGCAGTTGAAGTTGTGTGAACTGCCCACACATCCCAGGAGAGGTATTGGCTAAAGAGGAAGTCAACACCAGCCCAGTTTTGTAAAACTGTTTTAATAGACACCAGAGGTGAGCAGAAGGTAGACCTCCAGATCTTTTGGACTTCGACTCCCAAAAGCCCCTGCCAGCATGGTCAGTGGGTCAGGAATGCTGGGAGCTGAAGTCTGAAACAACTGGAGATCTATTTTCTGCCCCTCCCTGATATACGCCACTAATAGTTTGCATGGCTTAGACTGTCTTCTTCCATGTCCTCTACTCTACTAGGTTTCTTAAAAACAAAAGGTCGTTATACCACCAAATAGATGCCAACCCTACCACAATGTCTCTTAGAACTAACAATCCTTCTTCAGACAGAGGTAGAGGTGTGTGTGAATATCTTTTCCCCAATTCTCCCACTTTGGCTATTATCCTGTCTTGCCACTTCTGCCTTTCTCAACATTTTTAACTTTTTAAATCCAGTTTTTAAATTGAAAGAATGTCTTGTGTACAAATTTGGAATAACTGGAGAGAAGACCCTAAAGTAGTACTAACCCAATACAGCACATGAAGTCTAGTATCCCTGTGAGCTTATGTGCTCCCCGCCAATATTTTGGTGCAGCCACAACAAGGAGTTTGGAAGTTTTCATTTCATGTCAGAGTAATTACAGGGTGTCGTGTTGTCTGAACCTAAAACTGTGGTTAATCTTAACTATGGTTAGGGAAAGCAAACCAGCTTCATAAACTATGTTTGAAGTTAGCTTGTTTCCACTAACCATAGTTAAGATTAACCGTAGTTTGTCCAGATTTCAGATGATACGTCATGCTGTGGTTACTCTAAAATGGAAGTAAATGGAAGGGGCTGTTGCTCAGTGGGAGAGCAAATGCTTTGCGTGCAGAAGGTTCCAGGTTCAATCCCTGCCATCCCCTGGTGGGGTTGGGAAAGACTCCTCCCTGAAACCTTGGAGAGCCCCTGCAAGTTACTGTCGACAAAACTGGGTTAGATGGACCAAGAATCTGACTCAGTGGGCTGGTTCACACAATCACCATCGCTTAAACAAGCCATGGCGCCTTGTTGGAGCTGCAGCGTGTGCTGGGCACGATTTGAATAATCACTGCCTGTACACAGCTTGTCCTGTTGTCTGACTTGTTTAAGAAGTAAGCAAACCCTCAAATAACTCAACAACAGCCTATGGGTTACTTGAAGATTGTTTAGTCCTCAAACAAGCCATGCTGCCCAGGTTCAGACAACATGACAAGTTGTACCTGGGCAGTGATTATTTAAATCATGCCTGACATGCGGTGTGGCTTAAACAAACAACTGTGGCAGTTTAAGCCATGATAATCAGTATATGGCAGCTTCCTACGTCCCTATGTTCGTAAACTCCTCATTGTGGCCATGCCAGGAGATGGGGGAATCGAGCCCTCCAGGAAGCCAGGGTCATTCTTGTAATGCTAAATGCTATGGTTTAGCATTATGTTTGAATCAGCCCAAAATGTTTAGGGTTGCAACTGAGATGTGCTTATGTGGACTTAGTTGGGGCTAGATGTATCCAGCAACACCCTCCGCCCACTAGCTTTATTTTCCATGGGGACATGTACAGACAGCAGAGAGAGCGAGAGAGAGCACACAGCCCTTACTGTGGTGTATTTGCCCAACTGGCAGAGGGAGGGGAAGGTTTCCTGATGGGCTTTGCTGACTTTCTGGATGAGCTCTTCTAGCTCAGGCGTCATTTCATAGCTATCCACCACCACCTCCTCTTTCACGTCTTTTTTCTTCTTGTTGCGGTCATTCCTCACGGCTGAAAGGAGAAAGGGGAAAGGTGAGGGGAATGAGGCATGTTGTGGGCCTGAGCCAGACTGGCAACCTCTTAGGTTCTTATGACCTGACCAAGTCAATTCAACCCCCAAAAGGCTTTAATTTACATCTCCAGAAAAGAGTGAGTCGTGCAGGTAAATCATTCTCAGGACACACAGTGGCAGCAGGAGCGTTGGCTCCCCTTCAAGAAGTGTCTTCCAGGGAAGCCAATAGTGGTTAGAATCAGGATGTTGAAACTCTTTCAGCCCACGACTGAATTCCATTCCAGGCTGAAGGCAAAAGGGGGTGGCGCCAAAATTACCAGACTTATCAGTATATTGTAGCTCCAAGCTCTTACTACCAGTAGCCAAGGAAAATGAGGTGGGGACATACACAAAAGCTGAGAAATCACCACACAATAGGTAGTTGGGGGGGGGAGCGTGCCTCCTGGGGAACCCCAAAGGACAGGATTGGGACCCCAGGCCAGGCCTGAAGTTCTGCACCCCTGGTCTAGAGCAGGGGAAGGCAACCAGGCACACACTAGATGTTTTTGATAACGACACAAAATGGGATCTATAGTCCAAAAACAGGCCTACACAGAGACAAAAAGGACAGCACCAATGTTTATAGTTCCTGACAAGTTTTGAGGAGGTCTCTTTATGAAGGGCAACTGAATAATACCAAAGAATCTTTAATAACACATTTACAAGTCTTAAAAAATTACACAGTTTAAATCCACCTTACAACTTCAAAGCATACCAGCAATGATAAATTATGTATCTTTCGCGCTAATCTATAAGACAGCAATGTTTCAAATGTCACAAAACAATTCAAAACGCAAAAGCCTACTTCTTACTAGTTTCCAAACAAGGCTTAGAATTGACGGCTCCTAATTCACACATGGAAGACTAAAGAGAACAATATATATATATATATATATATATATATATATATATATATATATTCTCTTAGCTACCTTTTCCTTACTAAGGGTGCAATCCTATGCATGTTTAAACAGAAAAAGTCCTACAATTTCCAGCATTCCCCAGCCAGTCATGTGCCCTAAGTGAATTGCATGACTCAATCTCAGTTGTTAGACAAGTGTGTTTTTAAATTCTGTTATCGCTCAGCGTAACACTATCCCAAAATAAATATATTTTTTGTAAAACAAAACCGAAAAAATCCAACTATACAAAATATACTCCTAGAATTCATATTCTAAAATGGTACCGCTGTCCCATGTCATTACATCCCTAAAGGTTGGGGCAGCTACATATCCGTTAGCATCTAACTAAAAAAAATGGAATATAATCAAAATACCTTCATTCAACCCTTTCAAGGTCATAATGCCCAATTCCTGGATCCACGCAACCTCCTTCCTGGTGGCAAAAATGGGCTTACCAGATCCCACTGAAAGCAGTAAACAGATGGGACAGTTGCTAACCTCTGAGGCGGCAGGTAAAGGGCATGAGGGAACTGTAGCCCACTGGTACATTTGTGGATGAGGTGAGGCCTGAATTAGAGGATTCCCACCTCACAGAAGCATAGGAAGCTGTCTCATACCAGGTCAGGCGATTTGTCCACATAGCCCATGTTTTAATCTTTGTAAACATAAATGCAATAAATAAATAAAAAGCCCAGTATTTTCTGGCTGGCAGCCACTTTCCTGGCTCTTAGGCAGAGAAGGGTCTTTTCCCATCATCTCCTGCCTCATCCTTTAGCTCAGCCTTCCTCAACCTGGGGCGCTCCAGATGTGTTGGACTGCATCTCCCAGAATGCCCCAGCCTGGCTGGGGCATTCTGGGAGTTGTAGTCCAACACATCTGGAGCACCCTAGGTTGAGGAAGGCTGCTAGCTGGAGATACCACAAATTAGAATCATAGAATAGAATCATAGGATAGTAGAGTTACAAGGGGCCTATAAGGCCATCGTGTCCAACACCCCCGCTCAATGCAGGAATCCAACCTAAAGCATCCCTGACAGAATAGAATCATAGAATAAACTCATTGAACGAGGGGCGTCTGCTGCCCAGCTATGGGCACAGTATTAGCCATTGCACTCCCTTCCTAGCATTGCCTGGTGCTGAAGGGTGCTCCTGTGCCTTAACAAAGACTTGGCAGAGAGAATTGCAGCCAGTGCAGCTTCTCCCCTCACTACAGCTTTGTGAATAGAGGAGCCACCCTTTTGCCAAAGAACCACCCTGCCATGCTACTGCGGTTGCTGTTGCTATTCAAAAACCAGCAGCACAACAGTCTGCTTGGGATCAGAAGGGGCCCATCTTTTTCTTCCAGATTCCAAGCCTCTGCCATCACCTTGCCCTCTAGGCTGCACAGCAAATTCCTCAACCTGAAACATGTGCCAAGCTGTCACGGAAGAGCGCTGAGAACAGTGCTCAGCCAGAGGCAAACAGGAAGGAATAACCAAGGTAGACAGACAGAGAGCTGCAGAGTTGTTGGATAGCTTGAGTGGGGGTGAGGGTTGCTATAACTCACTCCCCACAACGAGGACCACTTCCTCATCCCTGGGAAATAACAATAATGGAGCTTCTCCAACAACAGGGCAGAGATCCCATCTTTGTATAGTTTGTGATCCACTGGTCTGAATGCAGCTACAGTATTACTATGGTCTGCCAGGGGTGTGGCTGCTGGCCAGCCCTCCCTCCCCATTTCTATAGACTCAAGGAGGCAGTGGTGGAGGAGGACGAGGAGAGGGTTTAGAGCCACTGGCTGGTCCCCGCAAATGATCTTTGGCTTGGTGGGCTACACATCGTGCAGGCCTGCGGCAAGCTCTGATAACAAACTAGCTCAGCTGTAGCATTCATCTCAGATCTTTGCCTGGCAGTTTCTGAATAGACCAGAGGTCCCCTTTTCATGCCTGTGTCAAAGATTTAGAAAGAACATTTAGACTTCCACAGTGTTTTACCTATGTGTGCATGTGTGCTGTGCCATTTGCTGTGCAAAAATTTAAAATTTCAGGACTGTGGTCTGACGGCACATGATGCTGCAACCTTACTGAAGCTAAGCTAGTCTGGGTGTGGTCACTGTCTGGATGGGTGGCTGCACAGGAATCTCACAAACGCTGCCTTGAATTCCATCATGGGAAAAAGGTGGGAGTATACGTGAGAGTTAATTCTATCCATGAGAGAGCAAAAGACCGACAACTTATAATTACCTTTGTGGTAAAAATGAATTTCATCCACTCCAAATGTCACAAAAACATAGGGGGCTGAATCCAGACTTGGTCATAGTGAGAGTCGATTCACTGAAATCAATGGGACCCATAATTCATCTACACAAATTATGATAAAGTCTGGAACCAACCCAGTGTGTGTAAAAGTCCCAAATTCTGTACGAGCAGCACAATATTTGCAGCACAATATATGGATCCAATATTTGGATCCATATATTTGGATTATATTGTATGAGCAGCACAATATTTTGGCATTTAGCCAAAACAGCTCAGCGTGGATTCATTGGGTAGTATCCAATGTTAGTCCTACTTCAAATAGATCCACTGAAATGAATAAGGCTTACATTAACACTGGAAGCAACTCCTTATCTGCCCCAGATGCTGGGCTCATGGATGGGAATTATAGGTATTGTAGTGCAACACATCTGGAAGGCACCATGTTAGGGAAGACTGTACTTAGTCTTTGTACATTTTTACCACCTTTCTCTACACCCAAATAGATTGGTTAAAGAATAGGTAAAAAAAGGCCAGTTTTGGGGGGAGGGAATAATGACACCATGCAGTGGCAATTTTTAACCTGTCACTGATTAGGACTATGGGACCAGGGGATGATGGACATTATGCCACAGTTCAGTGGTAGGGCATCTGTTCTGCATGCAGAAGGTTCCCAGTTCAGTCCTCTGCATCTCCAGGTAGGTTTGGAAAAACTCTGGTTGAAACCCCGGAGAGCCGTTGCTGCCAGTCTGTGTTGACAAGACCAGTTCGAGGGACCAAGGGCCTGATTCAGTGACAAGGCAGCTTCCTGTGTTCCTATGGATGCTGCAAGGATTGCTCAGAATGAGCTTCTCTTGTGTTTGGGGGTGGGGAGGACATGTTTTAGACCATCCCTCCTCCTCCGCCTCCTGACATGGGGTGTCTGCAGCACCAGTAACCCCCCTCCCACCACCCTGCCAGCGTCACCACTCCCTTAGCCAGAGTCCTGGGGTTGCGTGTGCACTCTCTTCGGCCTGAGCCTTCCCTGGCTGCCCTTCCTGTTCACCCCAGGATAAAGCGCCAGGGATCTGGGAACAGGATACGCCAATCGGCAGGATATACACTTATAGCCACAGTCAGCACAATGCTGATGGGGGCTGGGGGCGACTGCCAGCCAAGCCATACAGCCAAGCTTTGGAGGGTGGATAAAACACACACAACGCAGACGACGCAACACACCGCCCTGAGGGAGCTCTCACCAAACTAATAGCACCCCTCCCTCCCCAGCACCATGAACGCAAATGCCCTCGCTTTCAAGAAGCAACGGTATACAGTGAAGGAGGCTGAATGGGACACGTCTAGCTGAGAGGGCAAACTCCTCTTCTCCTCAGTTCTGTGCTTTCCTCAGCAACCCCACCCCACCCCACCGCCCCCACCCCGGTCCCAAATCTGAGCCTAGATGGGATATGGAGGGAAAGGGAGGCGGGGCTCCACCGGCCCAAATCCCTCAGGCTCTCCGTTTCCTGTCTCCGTAGTGACAACCCATCGGGATAACAGTCTCCCCACACCCAGCCGGCCCAACACCCCTCTCCCCCGGTCCCCTCCACCCACTTCTCCCTTTAAAGTGACAGGCCCTCGGAAATAAATTGCCAGCTTTTGAGACATAGACATTCCTAATTAGGGGCTCTTAAAGAGACGGTGATTAATGTGAGCCCTGGCCCAGGCCTGCGCGAAGACATGCCTAAGCAGTTGGGAGTAAAAGCAACAGCCGCTGAGAGGCACTCTGTCTCCGAAAAGGCTGGGCAGCTGACAGCGCTCTTAAAGGGGGGGCAAACCCGCCCCGCCTGGCCCAGAAACGACCAACGGACCCTCCTCCTCTGGGAGTCTGTTTGTTTGTTGTTCCTCCATGGGAGCGCTTTTGGAATTGTTTCCCCTCAGAGGAAGACACGTGGAAAACATTTCATTAGGACTAAATATCAACATGGATTTCCACCCCCCAGGGGGGAAATGACCATAATCTAGTCTCTTGCTCATGCATCTTTCCTGAACGATCCCAGTTCTGAGGTAAACTTTTCCCTCAATGTTTTCCCCAGAGGGGAAATCCATCCCAAAGCGCCACCTTGGAAGAAAACGTTATATACTGTGAAACCAGATATGGAAAGCAGATGGCTGCACAGGAGTCTGCAGACTGAAGAAGATCCCTTGCCCTGGTCAGGACCGTGTGCGTTCTCCGAGATCCACCTCTGATTGTATCTCGGCAACACAGGTCTTGGTATCGGGCACAAAAACTCTGTGTCCCATGCATAATGTGTAAAGCAGCCTGTAGCGACGGAGGCTGAAGTGGGGGGAATTGTAAGGAGGCACATTTACCCAGGCCAAGCCTTAAGAGAATGCAGTTTTATATTCAGAAATGCCTTGATAATTCGGACAAGTCCTGGAACACAGAGACTGGTGCATGCTCAACTTTGCCCGTACATACACACAGGTGGGGTAGGTGGATGTGCGCACACAGGCCTACGATATAAATGTTGTACGATCCCTGTCCAAACTCACAGGGAGAATCTGTTAGAATATTGGGGCGTCTGGTTGGTCCCTGTGGGAACAGAATGCTGAACTAGATCCACCATACTGCTCCTTCCACTTAGAACATGCATCCTTTTCCTAGTCTATCATGCATTAGGGGTGGGGAGGTACTTTATCCCACCAGGGAAGCCCCTCATGGGCCAGATGCCAGCATTGGGCAGGGCTATACCTACAAAGTCAGGGTGCAACACCACCAAAATGGGCAGGGCCATGCCAGCATGCGAGGCACTGAGCAGTGCCATTTCCAGGTTTTTGAGGGCACCTGGGCAAGACACCCTCCATGACCCCCCTTCCTTCAATCAGTCTACCTTCCTGCCATCATTGCCACCAGGTGCTCTTGCTGCTGGACAACCACCTGTCAGGTATGCTTTAAGGTGGATTCCTGCATGGAGCAGGGGGTTGGATTCGATGGCCTTATAGGCCCCTTCCAACTCTACTATTCTATGATTCTATGCTCATGCTCCTCTTTCTCGTCATTGCTACTATTTGCTTGCT
Source organism: Elgaria multicarinata webbii (assembly GCF_023053635.1). NCBI lineage: Eukaryota > Metazoa > Chordata > Lepidosauria > Squamata > Anguidae > Elgaria > Elgaria multicarinata. Next base: position 22,419,673 of record NC_086173.1, on the reverse strand, counting down.
TGACAGGCAGAGAGCCAGGGAGCAAGCAGGCCGTGGCATCTGTTACTCCTCTTTCTCATCACCACCGTTGTCTGGGCTAGAGTGAGAGGCAGGTAAATAAGCAGGCTGCAATGGTAAAGTGGAGCAAATCCAGGGGGCCCTGGTCAGTGGGCCCCTGCTAGCCCTTTGACGCTAGCCTTGGCACTGAGCCAGCGCCTCAAGTCGTACCTCACTTGCTCTGCCCACCCTATGCCATCCCCAACTGGAGAGGATTGGGGGGTGGGCAAAGCTCTGAGGCCTGGAGGAGATGTCCTTCCAGACTCCAGCTCAGCGACAGGCTGCTTCACCCACCCGATGCCTTCTCCCCTTGGGGAGGATGCAGGACGAGCAAAGCGCAGAGCTCTGCAGCCTTGAGGGCCACTTGGATTCCTCCAGTTCGGGAGCCAGCTGCACCTCCCCCTGCGCCTTTCCCAATCAGGATAGTGCACAGTCTCAAGGAGCACTTCTAATCTCCCAACCCTCACGACTGAACTTGGAGGAGAAGAGCAAAGGCAAGGGGGCGTGGCTTAGTAGAAGAGGGTGTTCCTTCCTGGAATGCCTCACAGGCCAAATTGGAGGGGGGGGGGCTCAAGGTTCCCCACTGCTGCTTGACACTTTCAGAACTCTTCTCAGAACCCACTTCTTCCACAAAGCCCTGCCTAGCCTACCATAGCCTCTTCTTTTCTGTTCAATTTGCTTTCTGTTCACCTCACCCTATGTCATTCTCTCAAGCCCTGTCCTTGTCACCTCATCGTTCTGTATAATGCCTGACACGCTGTGGGAGGACACGCTTAATCTCGATCAGGTTATTATTATTATTATTATTATTATTATTATTATTATTATTATTAATTTATATAGCACCATCAATGTACATGGTGCTGTACAGAGTAAAACAGTAAATAGCAAGACCCTGCCGCATAGGCTTACATTCTAATAAAACCATAATAAAACAGGAGGGGAAGAGAAAGCAAACAGGCACAGGGTAGGGTAAACAGGCACTGGGTAGGGTAAAACTAACAGTATAAATAGGTTAAATAGGAAGTGGCAACCACCCTGTCTCCAGTTTTCTACCAGGCCACAGGAAGGCCTAATACACTCCCCTACCCCGCTCCCAAAATGGATCCAACGCACAACCCCCAATAGAGGTGCTCACCTTCTTTGGACATGCCAACCTCAAAGCACTTCTGCAGGCGGCAATACTGGCAGCGGTTGCGGGTGACCTTGTTGATTTGACAGTTCTTGTCCCGGTGGCAGGTGTAGACCATGTTTTTCTGGATGCTTCGCCGAAAGAAGCCCTGAAGGGTCAGAGAGAGAGAAAGAGAGTAGCTCAAAGGGCTATTTTGCCTCTTACCAGCATGAATCTTAAGACATATGGCAATATTAGTTTTTAATCTTTATACATCAAGAGGGAAAACAGCCTTCTCCAACTTGGACCCCCTTCAGATGTGTTGGTTGGGAGTTGCGGTCCAACACATCTGGATGGCCACAGTTTGGGGAAGGCTTATATAGGTCTGATATGGAGTCAGACCATCTGTCCTTCTAGTACAGGATCGTTTTAGCAGACTGGCAGCTGCTCTCCAAGGTCTCAGGCACATGAAACCATTCCAGGCCTTACCATCTGTGATCCCTTTTAACCTGTGAAAAGAGCTGCAGTATCGTCTAAGGCACACCCACCCAGTCTGGTGCTCTCCAGATGTTTTGGACTACAACCCCCATCAACTTCAGATAGCACAGCCAATGTTCAGTGCTGATGCGACTTGTAGGCAAACATCAGGCAGGTGCCAGGTTGGGGGAGGCAGGTGCAGGGACTAGGTGTGCGAGCCAGGAAGTCCCAAATCCAAGCTACAAAGCTTCCCTGGAAGGCCTTAGAAGAGTTACTCGCACTCGGCTCCCTCTGTTTCCCAGCTGCAAGACGAGGGACAACAATACTGGCCCGCTTTACAGGGGCAGCTGTAAGGATTACTGAGATCAGGCTTTGAATGCTCTAAAGTAGGAGTGTTGAACCTCTTTCAGCCTGAGGGCCAAATTCCATGCTGGAGAAGCTCTTGGGGGCCACTCCGAGACCAGCGGTGGGCAGGGCCAAAATAACAAAAATGACGCCATCTTTTATCTTCAGCCCAACCCTTACTGCTAATAACTAAGCCTTAGGGAAGGCATTTCAATCTTTTAGGGTGCAATCCTATGCATGTTTTGCTTTTTATACTGTATTTTGTAATTGTGCTTTTAACCTGTTGGTTGTTTTATTGTGGTTTTAATTTTTGTGAACCGCCCAGAGAGCTTTAGCTATTGGGCGGTACAAAAATGTAATAAATAAATAAATAAATGTTTAGAAAGAAAGCAAAATCCTATTAACTCCCAGCATCCCCCAGCCGGAATGCTGGGAGTTGTAGCTTTCTGTCTAAACATGTGTAGGACTGCACCTTTAGAACGGGGAAAATAGCACAAAAGCTAGGAAACCACCCAATAATGATGGTGGTTGGGGGAGATAGGATGTGGCCACCTACAGAACCCCAGAAGGCCGGATTTGACCCCTGGGCTTGAGTTTCTACACCCCCGCACTAAAGCATCTATGCATGCTAAATATGACAACACAGCACTTCTGAACCGGCCAGCTCTGGTCTAAATATTAGGTGCTTGTCCTTTTTCCTGCCCTTCCATGCAGAAAGTTTGACTCTAGCTTTCAGCTCCTGCAACTGATTTGAGGCATCCTAATTTGGAGGACATGCACTCCAGGTCGGGTGGCCACCTGCAGACCCGCCCCGACTCTGACATTATTTAGAGGATCTTATAGAATATCGCACTCAAATTCCAGGCAGAATTTCTGCAACCATCCACCCTTGATCCTGCAACCAAATAGCCTATCTTCAGCAACTGGAATGCAGGATGCCCAGTCAGCAAACGTTTGCTTGTTTTGCACATTTCATCTGGCTTACATAATCTGTTTTGGGTGTTGGCACACTTGGAATTCCCTGCTGCAAACATTCTTTTGCAGAGGAAGGGAGGCCTGGCTGAAGTAGCCAACCACACCCTCCTGGCTGAGCAGCTGCAGGCATGATGCTGGCTTGAGCTCTGGATTTTGGTGAGGCAAAACGAGCTGTGAGGAGGCCACTGCCCCAGGTAGCTGGAGAGGGCAGCCCACTCCCCAACCCACGGTCTTGGAAGCAGGACAGGCCCCACAACCCAGAAGGCTCCGGTCACTCACCTTGCAGCCCTCGCAGGAACTGACCCCGTAATGGTAGCCGGAGGACTTGTCATTGCAGACGAAACAAGGTTTGTAGACACGTGGCGGCGGAGGGGGAGAGGGGGAGCTGGGCACCATCTCCTCTGAACTTGTGCTTTGGGTCTCCACCGCTGCAAAAGGAAAGAAGGGAGCGTCAGCCAGAAATGAGTGTCAAGTTGGCTCCTTTTCAAATGCCTCTGTTGGGTGAGTACCCAGATCCACAGATCTTCACTTGCTGCAATTGTAGACTTTGAGAATCTCCACCAGGTCACCCGTGGAACAGGTTGTTAGGGCTGGCTTTGGGGAGCACAAGTTAAAGAAACTACAGAAAGTAGGGACAAAAACAGAAAGTTTGAGGAACCTCGATTTATAGGCATATGACAGGCACATGTACTACCATTACAAATAACTGGTACAGGACTTTTAAAAAATCTGCTAAGTGCTTTACAATCTTTTGTGGTGTTTCCACTCACAACACTAAAGTAGACACTAGGAAAAAAGTTTTCTGGCACCTTAAAGATTATCAGATCAGTGGAAGCATAAGCTTCTGTGTCCTGGAACCCACTTCATCATCAGGTATACGAATCACTCATCTAATCATGCATCAGTCTTTTTCTAGTCCACAAAAGCTTATGCCACAATAGACACGTTTTCATCCATTTAACTGCTTGGACTGCAGTCCATGAAAACGTATGCAACAAACAAGGTGTTAGTCTTTAACATGTCACAAGACTCTGTGTGTGTGTGTGTGTGCGCGCGCGCATGCACATGTATGTGTGAATGCATGTACACACACACACACACACACACACACACACACACACACAGAAGATATGTGCTTCGATCAGACCAAAGGCCTATCTAGTCCAGCATTCTGTTCCCATAGTAGACAACTAGATACCCTAATGCAGAGATGGGCAACTTGTGGCCCTCCAGATGTTTTAGCCTACAATTCCCATCAGCCCTTGCCAGTATAACCAATAATGAGGGATCATGGGAGCTGTAGGCCAAAACATCTGGAGGGCCACAAGTTACCCACCCCTGCTAATGGAAAACCCACAAGCAGGACATGAATGCATTAGCACCCGCCCACTTGTGTTCCCCAGCAACTGGTATTGAGAGACATCCTGCCTCTGAACCCAGAAGTATTATACAGCGACCATGACAGCCATTGACAGGCTTCTCCTTCGTGAATTTATCTAATCCCTTTTTAAAGACATTCAAATTGGTGGCCATCACAACTTGTGGTAGCAAATTCCATAGTTTAACTATGCTGTATGAAGAAATATTTCCTTTTCTTTGTCCTGAATCTCCCCTCACTCAGCTTCTCTGGATGACACCCCAGGGTGGGGAAGTATTACTAGAGAAGGAGAAAAAGTTCTCTCTATCCACTTTCTCCACACCATGCATACTTTTATACACACCCCACCCCACCCACTGTAATAGACTACCATGACCACCTCAGGAATCATTACTGTTCCTATTTTATTTTACAAATGGGGAAACAGAGGCCAAAAAAAACCAAAAAACCATTACTTGCCTACGTCTATCTCATAGGATCTTAGACCTCAGGTGTTCCAGATCCCCATCTGACACTTAACCACGGATGGCAGAGCAAAAATATGTACTGGGGAAAACTCAACCAAAGGCCTGGGATTAGATGGGTAGATATTTGGGGTGGCAGAGGCGGATACAGCTTGGGCAGCCAATAGTATAGTAAAAAGTGTAACTGTGCATCACTTTTACACACACACACACACACACACACACACACACACACAGCACAGTTGCATGGGAAGAAGTCCTGAAAGATTTAGCCCTAAACTCCCTGCCTCTTGCCCTCACCATGACCCAGGACGCCTGGACAGAGCTCCTTCAGCATAAGCAGCATTTTTCCATCACCCCCAACCCGGGCAAGGCATGAAACTGTTTGCAATTCTAGCTTTCAACACAGACCGAATTTCCTGTGACAAGGCCCTAAATGCCACATTCCAGGCCAAACAGGTTGGAATTGTTACCAGAGCTGTGTAACCTAATCCCTTTCCCTGGGGGAGGGAGGAAAGGAATGACCCTGCCCCAAAGAGACATAGGTTAGAAAAGCTGGGGTGGGAGGCAGCCTTTTAGTCTAGTTTCCCCTCCTGTAGAAGTCCCATTTTCCCCAGGAATAGGGGGGTGGGGAGGGGTTCAAAGTTTCATGGATGGTGAGACTGAGCGGGTGGGACATTTCTTCCTTGGCAAACGTCAACTCAGGCTGTATGGAGCCATAATAAAGAAAAGAAAGCTGCTTCCATAAAATCACTATCATTTCATTCAATTTCACTTAAGTTTCAGTTAAAAGTTCGCTCCAAATTTCTTATCTTCTAGTTGCAATTTTGTAGAATTCTTGCTAATGACCTTCTTGAATGCAGCATGTTCATATTTTTTTTAGCCACCTCTCCTTAGGTCTGGTCCTTCGGTTCACTCACATGATCAGGCAGAAGAAGGCACCTTCTCTCTTTTTGAATATACCATTTATTTAATTAATTGCATTTCTAATCCATCCAATAGCTAATGTTCTCAGGGTAGATTACGAACAGGCAAAAATGAGAAAGAACGCTGAACCATGCTAGTTGCATTGGGAAGCAGCCAGAGATGAATTCTTAAAGCAGCCTCCCCCAACCTGGCACCCTCCCAATGCAATGCAGTATAACTTCCGTCATCCTAACTCAGCATGCCCAATGGATTGGGGATGATGGGAGTTGTTGTCCAATATATCTGGAGGCTGGGGAAGGCTGGCGTATATATGTGCATTCACGAAGTACCAGGATCGGGCTGACATGAATGTTTGTCAACTAGAAAACAAAAATGCTGCAGAGAATTATTTGAACGGGGTGCTGTTTGCATACTTGTGCAGTGCAGCATTCCCCAACTTAGTATCCTCCAGACGTGTCGGATTGCAACTCCCATTCTTCTCAGCCAGTATGGTCATGGGAATTGCAGTCAGACACATCTTGAGGGCACCAGTTTAGGGAAGGCTGGTGGAGGGAAGGGATACAAAAGCCCTCTGTCCTCACCCCACCCACCTCCACTTACGCGTCCCACTATCTTCAATGCCTCCCAATCCTGGCTCCAGCACAAACTTTGTTTGCAAGAGGAAACAAGCATTTCACAGCCACTCTACCACAATAGATAACCAGCAAAGCCCAAGCAGCCATCCTGTCTCTTGGGCCCAGTCCTCATAAGTGAGCTTACAATAAACAAATCCAGCCGCCCCACCCTCACAAATAACCCTCCAATAAATATTCAGTGCACAGGACAATAACAGCCCGTTTGTGTATTTCTCCTTCACCCTTATGAATGACTCTACAATAAACAAACTAATGCATGCAGCCTGGGGCTACACAACGCGGGACAACTCTTCTACTATTATGCCTCTACGATGCTGAAACAGATTCTTCATATACTGCAGAAAAGCCACAGAATATGGTTTTGGGCACACAATTCCTGAGAATCTCAGCATTCTTTTATTTTATTTTTTGAAGAGCAAATTTCTAGTCCTTATGATTGTGAAGATATGCTTCAAAGTACATGCACAGGTAATGCTTGGTCAAATCGCTGAACAGATTTCCTCAACCTGGTGCCTTCCAGATGCTTGGAGCTACAACTCCCATGAGCCCCAGAAGGTAGGGTCATGAATGATGAGAATTGTAGTCCAAGACATCTAGACAACATCAAGTTGGATAAGGCTGTCTCAGAAGCAAGGAGTGCCTGAAAAATGAGGGTTCGAAAAAGTGGTTTTGTGACCTGGAGCTCAGACCCCTCCTCTGCCTTGTACTTTGGTTTTGGGGCAAGTTATTTCTCTTTTGGTCCCAACAATTTGCCTTCTGAGAAACGGGTGTTTTGCGATGTGTCACTCCCACCACAGCGATCATTTTGTTAACATAGGAGTCTCCCCTGCCAAGGCAGACATTTTGTGAGTGCACCCATAACACTCTTTCAAAATTCCAAAAGTACCCACCATCCCCAAAAGCTTGGGGACCCCTACACTAGTATTTCTCAGCATTTGTACAGATCAGCTATTTGGTGGTGACAGCTGATTGAACTGACCAGCTGTTTGCTGTTAATGCCTAACAGCAGATCAACAATAGCAGCAGCAGATTGAAATCCACAGCTCCCAGTTAAATGACATTTCTTCCATCGAACCATTTCCATTGTTCCTCAAGCCAATTGGATAAACACATTCTACATTAGAATAGACATACCATACAAACCAGTAATGTGGAGATTGTGTGTGGATTCCATTTGGAATTAAACATATTTCTGCATTATGTATTCGGTCCTTAAAAGTGCTCGCTGCTTTGGCCAATGTCTGCCCAAAGTGATCAGTAAGTCACTTTAGTCTCTCCAAAACTGAAAGGAGGAGAGGGCCCAGACCTGTGTGGCAGAGCACATGTGTTGCATGCGGAAAGTCCCTAATGAAAAGGATCTTGGTTGCGTATCTGAGATCTTGAGGAGCTTTTCTCAGGCAGGGCAGCACACAAAACTGAGTTACATGGACCAACCGTCAGACTCAGTATGTAAGGCCAGGCCAGGCATAGGAATATGACTTATCCTGAGTCAGACCACAGCTCCAACTAGCCCAGTATTGTCGACACTGACTAGCAGCACCTCTCCAGGGTTTCAGGCAGTTTTTCCCAGCCCTATCTGGAGATGCCAAGAATCGAACCTGGGACCTGGTGCATGCAAAGCAGCTGTTCCACAACTGAGCTCTTGCCTCTCCCACTTGTGGCCTTCCAGATGTTATTGGACTACAGCTCCAATCAGCCCTAGCCAACATTGCCAATTCTGAGGGGTGATACGAGTTGCAGTCCAATGACATCCGAAGGGCCACAAGTTCCCCACCCTGACATAAAGCAATTCCCGGATATAAAGTAATTCCATACATTCATGTCATACATGTGCTTCTGAGCTGGTAAAGACTGCTCTTCCAGCCCATTTCAGAGCAGCTCTCAGAGGCCACATTCAGGAGACTGGCAGGACCAAAAGCAAAAGGGTTGGGGCCTGAAATATGAAAAATACCATCATATTTTAGCTTCAAGCCCTCACTGCTGGTAACTATGCCTTAGGAGAAGCATTTTGACCTTTTTAAATGGTGGGGGGGAACTGCACCAAAGCTGGGTAACTGGGGGAAAGGGGAGGGGCATGCAGAAGGAGGCGTGGCCTTCTGGAGAGCCCCGGGAGGACCAGATTTGGCTTCCAGGCCTGAGGTTCTTCACCTCTGCTTTGTTAATTACATTTCTGTGGTTGCTACAGGAAACCCCAGAATCACATGGGGGGGGGGGAATCAAGGTTGCTGCTCTGCTCTGCTCTCAGATAGCACTTAGGGGGGAGATTCAATATCTGCTGTTAGCATCCTGGGGGCATTACTGTTAAAAGAGACAGTCACAGTTAAGAGACAGCTCCTTGATTCAAGGTGGCTCCTTCCATTTTCCATCAAGTGATGGAACAGAGGATCTGTTTCAAAGCCGCGCTGAAGGGCCCAACACAGCCCAGGCCTGACTGCCAACTTGCGTAAGTTCTTCCCACTGTGGCAGACTGCAGATTGCCACAGGGGCGAGAGGTCTGGGAGCAAGCCTCAATATAGCCAGGGCCTATGCGAAGGATAGGCAATGGGGTGGGGGTGGGGGTGAGTGTTTAAAATCGGGCCCCCGCAGAGCTTTTCACCCTTTCCAAAAAGGCACCTCAGTTCCTTTAACACCCTCCTCCTCTGATCAGCAATGGAGTCTTTGGCAGAGCTCGGGTCTTATTATACACCTTGGCAGCTTTCTGCAAACAGGTGCTGAGGGGTACGTTGGTGTTCATACTTGGAGGAGCTGAAGGAGCCCTTTCCTCCTGTGTTGGCTCATGTTGAGTCAGAGGGAGGGGAGGGACAGGGAGCCCATGCTGATGGTCCTTCCACCCTTATTCAGAATCCAGCCTGTTAAAATGTAGTTGCTGATCAAGTGCCTACACCAGGGCTGGGCAATGTGTGGCCTGCCAGATGTTTTGGCCTACAACCTCCCCTCACTATCGACTATGCTGGCTGGGGTTGATGGGAGTTGTAGGCCAAAACATCTGGAGGGCCACACGTTGCCCAGCCCTGGCCTATAGCACTGAGGTCTTTTAAAAGGCCCCACAACTCTATTCTTATGGCAAGATCTTTGTTTCCGTTTCAGCCACAATTTCATTACTTCGGATAGAAATTAACATTACATTGGCATCAGTTTCTTTTGATATTTCATGTATGTTATTGTTGTTGTTGTTGTTGTTGTTAATAGTATTGTTATCAGAACACTGCTAGAGCACCTTTTTTTAAAATGGGAGTTTTGATGTTAAGTAAGTCTCTTAACATGACCTGTTTAATGCATGTATATTATCGACACTGAACGTTATTCGCTGGCCTCTTTGTACATCTTCCGCTTATTTAGATTTTAATGTTTTAAATAAACTGTAACTGAGTTAACCATGCCTTGTATTCTATTCTGAGGAGGGGGATTGCATTTATTTGTTTTGTGAACTGTTTTGAGCACAATGTGTTGTGGAAAATTCAGTATACCAATAAATTGACTATGTCTGTGCTAGCATCCAGTGGGTCATTCCCACTCTCACCATAACCCTGAAATGCAGGACACCAATGGATGCCAACAGAGAACAGAGGCTGGAAGATGGTGCCGGGGTCCTGTGTCTTCCCCAAGTTCCAACACTGTATTCAAAGGACCACACAGGCATTGTTCAAGGAACTGCTGTTTGTTTCTCTCATGCAGTGACTCATTGATTGTGAAGGATGCTGTCTTAGCTAAGGATGTTCTCTAGGCAACTGTTCCTAAGCAATGCCTCTTAAGGGAACTCATGGATACAAGCAACCATAGAATTGTACATTGTACTTGGACCTGAGAGCGCTGGGTTCAAGTCCCACAGACTCATGCCTTGCCCCACCGGTTCTCGTTGTCGTGGCTGCTGGTGAGGAGGAACCAGGACTAGATCTAAAGCAAGGCAGCTGGTGGATCTGAAACCAGCAGCACTGGTGAATAGACTAGGGGCTTGAAGCCTTGCCAAAGGGCCAGAGGGTGGTCTGAAAAAAAATATGTTACACAAACAAATACTGCACAAAACTGGAGGGTTTAAACACCCTCAGGCCCTGCCCTTTTTCACTCCGGCCTAATGGTGGCTGAAATCAGGCCTCAATTCTGAGAAAAGTCCAGGATTTGTGGGGAATGTTAACTTTCTTGAAGAGTGACAGACAAGTTGCTAAGCAAGCAATTCACCTCTCATCTGGCTTACTGGCAGCAATGTTCTGTGGAGCAAAAAAGCGACTTTGAGAGACTAGTAAGAAGAGCCTCAAGGTGCCCCCTCTTTTATTCCAATACAAGGTCCTCAGTTCCTGGCCACAACCTCCCTCCCAGCCTTCCCCACCCTGTTGCTGTCCAGATCTTTTGGGTTATAACTCTCATCAGCCACAGGCAGCACTTCCAATTATCAGGGATGATGGGAATTGTAGTTCAAAACATACGGAGGGCAGCAGGTTGGGAAAGCTTCATGTGCGATTCCTGGAAATGGTACATACGCCATTTGGTCTACTCTCCCATTAAGCCTCAGCTATTCAAGAGTAGGCGGAGATCAGAAGGACCAGAGGCAGAAGTGTAATGAAAATCAGGCAGGGGTCAACATTTGAGGTAACAATGTGTGTGTGTGTACACAAGCATATGCAAGGTCAAAATCTGGCAGGGATCACGAACCTAGACAGGAAAGGGGAACAGATATGTACCCCCATAAGCAACAAGTTTCTCAGTCTGAGGAGCAACTCTTAGACTAGGGCTTTATAAAGCTTGGTGTATGGGGATCGGCCCTTCGGGATCAGCTGACTGGATATTCAGTAAGGCTGGTTCTGCAGGGCCTAGATGGTGTCCTCGGGGCCTGGAGCTCAGTCCATTGGGCTCAAAGAGGAGGCAGAGTGCCAACAGCACAGGAGGTAGAAACGTAAGAAGCTGCCTTATACTGAGACAGTTCATTGTTCCATCTAACCCAGTACTGTCAACACTAACTGGCAGTGGCTCTCCAGGTTTTCAGGCAAAAGAAATTCCAGCCCTACCTGGAGACACCAGGGATTGCATCTGGGACTTTTTGCATGCCAAACCTGTGCTCCTCCACTGATCTATAAGGCACCAGAGCCTGACAAATAGGAGCTCTTCTCCGAGACACATACACCAGGATCCTACACCCTCATTCTCTGAGGTGTACTTCTAAGCTATTGAACTACATTCAGATTCAATCCCAGCCCTGATACATCCGCAGCCTCAGCTCCCTGCTTGTAAAATGGAAACAACTGTGGCCTACCTCACAGGATCATTGAAAAGTTTGATGCAATAAACGAATCAAGTATTCTATCATTTTTAAAGCAATACCTTAACAGGGCTATCTACTCTTGTACAAACTGATGTAGATTCCTACTATGACTCTTCTTCTTGCCTTGGTCTATAATCCAACATCACCCCACCTCCCCCCTAAAAAAACGCCCTTCTTTCATGAGAACGAAAGGGAATCATTGTAAGTTCTCCCTCTACTGAATCCCTTGCTTAGCAATTCTGCCCCATATTCTTTCCAGCTTCCCCACAAACCTCCGCCTCCCCATGGAGCCCTCATCAGCATCAGAGAAGAAGGGACAATTAGAAGCTCATGAATGTTAACCCACTGCATTATCCTCTTCTTTTAGATAAGACAATAGGCGTTTGGAGGCTTCTCGCTTGGCTCCAACAGTGCATGACTGACTCCCCAGGGCCAGGAGATAGAGGCAGACAAAAGGGGGCCCAGCCAGGTGATTAGATCTCAATGGAAGACCTTTATTTACCTGAAAGCAGCCTGTAAACACAGGGATGTGCATGAAATGCTGGTGAGAATTAAAAGAGATGGATAAGAGAGAAAGAATGCAAGATCTCTCTCTCTCTCTCTCTCTCACACACACACACACACACACACACACACACACTCTCAAGCAGTGCAGTAAGGTACCCTCTCGGTGGGTTTTTTTTAATTGCAAAGCTCACAATCATCTTTCACCTTTGCAAACACTACCTCTTGGGAATCCCGTAAACTGCATCACGGCTCTTTTTCTTTCATGTATCCAGAAAATGGAAAAATGGCATCATTCAAGACAGGTAAATCTCAAGTATAGAAAATAAACCCTGTTATAAATGCCTGAAAAGTAGACACAAATTTGGTTGTAGACAGTTGTTGTGGCCGTGACCCCCAAGAGATCGCCTCAATAAAACAAGTTTGCCAACCTTTTTTACTGGCCAGTTTGTGTGTCTTAAATTAAACTGAAATCCATTATGCAGAGATGAATGTTACCGCTTCTTAAAATCTGCACATCCATCTCCTATTAATGGCACAAAAGCAGGGGTCTATAATTTTTTTGGCAACCTAAAAGTAAAGTGATTCTCTACTGAACCAACTAACAATGAAAATGAGCTTTGGAGTTACACAAATCTCTCCTTCAGGCATATATATTCAGATCCAAAATAAAAGATTAGAGATGTGATATTTATTTATTTATTACATTTCTATACCGCCCAATAGCCAGAGCTCTCTGGGCGGTTCACAAAAATTAAAAACATTCAAAGTATATGTAGAAGAAGATATGTAGAAGAAATAGTTGCTTGGATTGCTGAGATCTATTCAAAATGAAGATAGATACATTTAAGGTTACAGTTTGTCTCTGCCGTTTAGGCTACAATCTTAAGCACACTTACCTGGGAGTAAACTCCACTGAAATTGGCTGACAAATGTGTTGCCCTTCAAAGTAACTGAATTTGCAGTAACAGAATAGTACAGCAGGTTTATGGAGGAAATGCTGTAAACTGTAAATCACCCTTCTCTGAAGTTTTGATTACCCTATCTCCCTTTTAGGAAGTTTTGATCAATAAATTGCTGATTGATTGACTAAAGATGTGACACATACATGCAGGTTTGGAAAAAATGAGACTTCTAGTTAACACTTGTGTCAATTTTGTTTTTATTTGATTTTAGAGGCAGTGTAAACTTTTAAAGTACCATCCCTACCCAGCATTGAATAAACACTTCAAACACTTAGGGCTCAGTATCACATTTCATGGGTGATCATAGATCTGGAATTTTCCCCCAGCCCTGAGAGTTTAGCTATGCACATACACACGTGTGTGTGTGTGTGTGTGTGTGTGTGAGAGAGAGAGAGAGAGAGAGAGAGAGAGAGAGTGAGTGTGTGTGTGTGTGTGTGTGTGAGAGAGAGAGAGAGAGAGAGAGAGAGAGAGAGAGAGGGAAACATGATTATCGATTTGGTTTGTTTTGGTAAGTGGTGGTAGAATTGTTTCTGTCCAAACAACATTTCAAATCATGTTGAATCAAACAAAGCAGTAAAAAAAATATGTCAACACGATAATCTGTGCTTTTTAAGCAAACGTTAAAACCAAAATTAATTTACAGAAGTTTATGGTTGTAGAGAGTGTTGCTGTATAGAGTTTCATGGGTAAAACAAATAGGGGCCCTGCTCTCAGGGAATTCAGTACAATGGTTTTAAAACTTTCTGCTTCAAACAACTAAGGTGGCCATGTGTCCTACTTTATTGAGGACAATCCTCTATTTGATGGGGTCTCCAGTCCAGATCTGGTTTAAAGAGAAAGAACCCTAAGAAGGGGAGAGCAGGGAGGGGCCTTGAAGTTGTCCATCCACACTTCGCACCCCTGACAGCAGACTGAACAGGCACACAATTCTAAGGCATTATTTTTATATTTGCAACTACCCTGTTTCCCCGAAAGTAAGACATCCCCCCAAAATAAGACCTACTTCCAGTTTTGCCTCTCGCTGTAATATAAGGCATCCCCCCGAAAATAAGACCTTTTTTTTTGTTCAACAATAAATGTGTACCGTATTCTTCTTCATGGAAAAATAAGACATCCCCTGAAAATAAGGCCTAGTGCATCTTTGGGAGCAAAAATTAATATAAGACACTGTCTTATTTTCGGAGAAACAGGGTATACATACAAATTAGCACATGCACATTTTATTCAAATGTGTATGTTGTCTTCTGTTCCCTTCCTAGTAATGCATTTCCTCTTCTTTATTTTGGTTAGTATCCACCCTATAGACAATAAGTAAGTATCCACCCTATAGACAATATTGGGCCAAAACTTGAACCTGGTATAAGGCAATTTCCTAAGTAAGCAATACTTTCCATGTTGATATAACTGTTGAAGTGCCCCCAAGTATCTCTCAAGGAGACCAATGTATTGCAATAAAATTCTAGGGCAGTCCTAAGGTGCAGTTATCAGTTAATGTGGAGCAGTGTCCAGGCCTTTTGGGTCTCATTGTTGCTCTGCAAGGGCTGACAGTGCCCCTGGGAACACACCCAACTTCCTCTGCCTTGTGGCTGCCCCTTACAAGACAAAACTGACCATGGTGGGGCAAAGTCTTCTTTTAGGGAAGCTTGCCTGCCATTACCATACCCTTCATTGAAGGAACCCAGAGAAAGGTCCAAGGAGCCCCAGAACACAGCTTGAAAACCACCCAGATAATAAAACCTTGAAGCACTACTTCTTAGGATGCTTCAGGGACATTCTAGGAATGAGTCTTCTATGGCAGGAAACACAGAGCCTGTTTCTAGAGCCTTTCCTCCCCTCCTTCCCCCTTTTTTGTAGGGCAGATGCTGGGGCGGGGGGCTTGCAGCCTGTGGACTTCACTTTGTGCACCCCTGTAGTATATGACAGCACAAATGACAAAAGCGGAGTGCTAAAATCTGCCTCATTAATCAGAAACGGGAGATCGAATGCCTGTTGCGCAATTGGCTTCCCTGATTAAAAAGCCCTGACAGAAAAACAAACACTCACATTTAGAAGAGAAAATCCACACTACGATTTGCATGCAACAGATGATGGTGTGGGTTTCTTCCTCCCCCACCCCCCTGATTCTGCATGTACAACTGTGTTTTGTCACGCACGTTCTGTGGCCAAATGAAATTTAAAATGCATCCACATTTGACACACTGTCATTCAAAGCAGGAAGAATGTGCAGTGGGCATGGGATTGCCATTGATCTCAGCGTACAATTCAGCAGCTCGATGGCAACCGGGCTATCACTAGCCAAGATTCCAAGACCTTTCCCATCTCTACATCCTTTTGCTTTTCTCTCACAATGTAAGTGTGTGTGCGCGGGGGGAGAAATTAATAAACGTAGGGGAACTGATAAGGAACCAACTGCAATTGAGCGTGACTGTTTCTGAAAACCACCGCTGTAGATTTCAGACCAAACTGCAAGAGGGGAAGATAGACTGAAACATTTGCTCTTCTCCATTTCCCAGGTATAAACTGCACAGAGCATTAAAACCAATTCCCCCCCCCATGTTTAAGTGCAGTCTTGCAGCTGATGTACAACAACAGGCAAATATGGACAGTGTATCTCCTGCAAGCTGTCTCCCACTGTCTTCCAGAACAAGGAAGGCAAACTATTGCTCCTTGTCTCAGAACACTCTTAGATGTGCCCAGGGCCGGTGCCAGGCTATTTTGCGCCCTAGGCAAGGTGACCTGCTTTCACCCCCCCACCCCCGTACCCACCCCACCCCAGGTAGGCGGAGACAGGCGGGGATGGAGGCTGTGTTACCTTTCTCTCGCCCGAGGTCAGGACGTGCATCCTGGCTTGGCTTTGGCTGGGCGGGACACTGCGGTGGGGCAGGTGGGCGGCTCCACGTTCTGACGTCCGGCGTGCCTGTACGCCAGAACGTGGAGCTGCCCGTTCCCCCCCCCCCCCCCCAGCGTCCAGGCTTGGCTTTGGCTGGGTGGGCCCAGCCGAAGCCAGGCCGGGACGCTGCGGGGGGGGGTGAACATGGAGCTGTCCGACTACCCCCCCCCATGTCCTAGCTTGGCTCTGGCTGGGCAAGTGCCCAGCCGAAGCCAAGCCAGGGATGCTAGGGTGGGGGACGGAAGGGTGGCTTCAGAACGGCGCCCTCGGAAGCTTCCCTCACTCGGCCAGAGCGGCTCTGGGAGTGAGAGGGTGACTTCCGGGCGTGGCGTTCGGTGCCCCCCTTACCTTGGCGCTCTAGGTGGCCGCCTGACTGGCCTCTATGGCAGCGTCGGCCCTGGATGCGCTATTCTTTGTTGTAACGTGCATTGTGGCAGACCTGAGAGATATTTGCACGAAACCATTCATGCACTAACAAAGGCGTGAATGGTTTGGTGCAATTCTCTGTCAGCTTCCCTACACAGGTTTGCCTGAATGCAGTCTAGAAAATATACTTGGGAGGGTATATTTCCAAAGCATCAGTACCCATAAGGCAGTCCAGCGCAGATTGCTGATCTCTCCCAACCAGAGAACAGACTTCTTTTCCTGAACCCCCTCCCCCCATCTGACAGCTCCCAGCTTGCCTGCCTGGAGCCGTACAGCATGGAGAATGGAACGATCTTCATGCTGTGGCAAGGGAACCAAAGCCAAGGCCACCCAAAGCTGCCCGAATGGCCGCCGGAAGCTGAGCTGTCGGGCTTTTGAGGCATCATTAACTGAGATAAAGAGCATGTTCTGCAACAGGTGGGAGCAGAGGGCAGGACATAAATTCCGGCGCAGCGGGACAAGGCTCCCCCTCCCCGCCTCCGCAGACAGAAGGGAAGAGCCGGCCTGGCCATAAATCCCCCTGCGCTGACAACCATCTGATGCTCCAACAGAGGGAACAAACCCAAACACGTTCCCAAAGGGCAGGAGGCCGCCGCACCTTCGCCCAGGCAGGACAAGCGGCATGAAATATAGTTGTCAGCCCCCGCTGGGAATGAAGGGAAGTGTCCAGCCCTGGCCCTCTGGGGAACTCTCGAAGGCAGGAAATCCTAATATACAGCCCAGCAAGAGCTTGGGAACAACACATTCATTATGATTCCAAATGCTTCTATCGCTGGCAGAGCGCATAATGTGCTTCAGAGCCCTGGAGCCCTTCTTTGATTCTGCCAAAGAAGGGGACAGAATTTTGGACTACATCACTTCAGGCCGCAGTTGTATTTTTGAACATTTCCTGTGCGTTGTTGGTCTTTAGTCAACTACGACATCCAAGAGAAAGGGTGAACATAGTCTACTGCCTGATGTACTTGTTTTATTATAGATTAATATAAGCTCTCAGAGTGGTTTATAATCATAAAAACAAAAGGAACAGTAAAATAACAAACAACCCAAACAACAATAAAAGAAATAAATTTTTAAAACGTGGCAGGAGGTTCAAAAGCATTGTCCTCCTATGTACCGGCAATCTGAAGCAGAACAGTCTGAGATTGCTGCCACCTCCTTCTGTGCAACGTGTAGCTCACTTCTAAATTGCATTCATCTTCACGAGTCTTTGAAGGAGGTCATCAAAATGCCCATTTTACAGATGAGGAATCCGGATGACATTTTCAAAAACGCACACAGGTCTACACTCGCACATGGCGGCATAAGTCACATTGGAGTGAACGACTGTTCTGCTAACTGGTCTCCATACCACTACATTTTTATTATTATTATTATTATTATTTTATTTATTACATTTTTTATACCGCCCAATAGCCGAAGCT
The DNA here is from genome assembly GCF_023053635.1 of Elgaria multicarinata webbii. Taxonomy (NCBI): domain Eukaryota; kingdom Metazoa; phylum Chordata; class Lepidosauria; order Squamata; family Anguidae; genus Elgaria; species Elgaria multicarinata. The sequence continues at coordinate 22,401,865 of NC_086173.1, read as the reverse complement.
CTCTGGGCGGTTCACAAAAATTAAAACCATCATAAAACAACCAACAAGTTAAAAACACAAATACAAAATACAATATAATAATAATAATAATAATAATAATAATAATAATAATAATAATAAATTTATTTCTTACCCGCCTCTCCCTTTGGATCGAGGCGGGGAACAACATTAGAACAGGAATCAATACATCTTAAAAAATCATGATTTAACATTGATCTGGATAGGCCTGCCGGAAAAGGCTAGTCTTTAAAGCTGCCTTAAAATCACACATAGTGTTAATTTTACGAATCTCCTCCGGTAGGCCATTCCACAATCTGGGGGCGACAGAAGAAAAGGTCCTCTGGGAAACTGATGTCAGCCTAGTTTTAGCTAACTGAAGTAAGTTCACCCCAGAGGACCTGAGTTTGCGGAGCGGACTATATGGGAGAAGGCGATCCCGCAGGTAACCTGGACCCAAACCATTTAGGGCTTTAAAGGTGATGACCAACACTTTGCACTTTGCCCAGAAACTAATTGGCAGCCAGTGGAGTGATTTTAATGTTGGTGTAATGTGGTCACCCCTAGGTGTACCGGTGACCAACCTGGCTGCCATATTTTGAACTAGTTGAAGTTTCCGAACTAGGTACAGTGGCAGCCCTATGTAGAGCGCATTGCAGAAGTCAAGCCTTGAGGTTACCAGCACGTGTACTACTGTCTTTAGGTCTTCTGACTCTAAGAAGGGGCGCAGCTGGCGTATCAGCCGAAGCTGATAGTAGGCACTCCTGGCCGTCACATCTATCTGGGTTGTCATTTGGAGTGACGGATCCAGGAGCACCCCCAAATTGCGAACACAGTCTTTCAGGGGAAGTGTAGCCCCATCCAGAACTGGCTGACACACCTCCAAACCTAGGTCAGAGCCCCTGACAGCAAGCACCTCTGTTTTGTCTGGATTCAGCTTCAGTTCGTTTTTCCTCATCCAGCCCATTACTGCCTCCAAGCATTCATTCAGAGGAGACACACTATCATTAGCTGATGCTGTTATTGAAGGCATAGAGAAATATATTTGGGTGTCATCAGCATACTGATAGCACCCCGCCCCATGCCTCCGGATGATCTCTCCCAGCGGTTTCATGTAGATATTAAACAGCATTGGGGATAGGATGGCACCTTGTGGTACGCCATACAACAGCTCCTTTTTTGAGGAGCAACTATCCCCAAGCATCACCATCTGGAATCTACCTGAGAGGTAGGACCGGAACCACTGGAGCACAGTGCCAGTGTGTTGGATGCGTTGGATGTTACATGCGTTGGATCTATTTCAAATGGTGTTCTATCAGATATTAAAAACAAAATATATAAATAAATGTGATGGCCATTCTGTTATGGAATACACACATATCCTTCTTGTGGAATGTGGACAGGGCATAAAAATGAGAACTGCCCTGAGGAATAGGAATGTAGGAAGCTGCCATATTCTAGGTCAAACTATTTGTCCATCTGGCCCAGTATTATCTACAAGGGCCTGTGATTCACATCACCTGCTACCTGATCTTTTTGAACTTACAGATGCCACAGAGCGAAGCTGGGACTTCCTATTTACAAGCCATACGCTCTACCCCTGAGCTAAACCCCCTTCCCCATAGACAGTCAGGCCTGGATTAACTATTACACCAAATTATCTGCATCGTAGGGCCTGCTCTAATTGTCTAGAAAAAGTGAAAAGTGAGCCCAGTGAGACCTTTCTAGACAGCTAACAAGCAAACCATGAAGACAAACAGCCATCCCTTGTGGCTTGTCCCCAGCATCTGGTACTCAATGGTATACTGTCTCTGAACATGGAAGTTTCATTTAGCTGCCATGTGGTAGATTCAAATCCTCCCCGACTTTCCCCAGAGTTGAGAACACATGTTAAATTGGTACGTCCCAGATTGAATGCACATCTGCATTAAAGATTTGGACTGATTTGCATCACTGTGTGTATGTGTGTGTGTGTACCAAAGCCACTTTTCTATACAACATATTCATTCATTCCAAGTCAGAGAAAACTCAAAAGCTTTCACCCAAAATAGCTTAGGGTAGAAGCTACAACTGAGTCGTTCCTGGCAAAATGCAAATTCTCTTATGCTCCCACCTCCCAACACTTCACAGTGTAAGACTTTGCATTTTGATGCAAGGGGGCTGGGGGCTGAATTCTTATATCTTTGTTATCTTTTCGGCGCCAGGTCAAGACTTTTCTCTTCTCCCAGGCATTTTTAACAGCTTTTTAACAGCATTTAACAACGTTAAGTTTGTTTTTAATGGACCCCACAATTGTTGTTTTTAAATGGATACTGTTGTTTTTATACTGTTTTTATGTGTGTGTGTGTGTTTTTAAATTGTATACTTTTAATGTTTACTATTTTTAAATGTTGTAAACCGCCCAGAGAGCTTCGGCTGTGGGGCGGTATATAAATGTAATTAAATAAATAAATAAATAAATCAGCTTCTTGAAGGTGGCCACTGTTTGCAGAGGGAGAGGCGCCCGTATACAGATAGGTGGCATGCTCCATACACGTCTAGGATCTGCTAAACCCAGTTTAGCAAGAATTACCAGAAGAAGAATCCCAAAGGGGTAAGCATACTGTTTTAATTATCTATTTACTGTATTTATAACCCACCTTTCAACATGGGTTCACAAGGCAGTGTACACAATAAACACACACACACTCAATTATGTCAACAAATATAAAAATATCCCATGTCAACAAGTGTAAAACTAATTAAAATAGTTTTTAAAAATAGCAAGAAAACAATCTGAATCTATAGCAGATAAAGTCAAAAAGTAGTTAAGGCACCTTGAAGGTTAAGGCCCAGCGTTACATATTACCTTTGCAACACAACTGCTACCCTCTGCCCCACACGGCTGACTCGCTGTTGCACAGCTAAAGTTCCACATCATGCAGGATGCCTCCACGGTGTGGTGCTTTCAATGCGGCCCGATGGAGGTGTAGCACATTACTGAATGGATGACAGGGCTGACTGCAGGGGCAGAAGCAATCAGGCCACAAAGCCAATGTGCAAAATGGCCCTAAATGGATTAGCATAGCAGGAGCCACTCAAGTAATGTATCTCTTATTCAGTACCCTTGGGGAAGAAACATGGTTCCAGTACTAAGGAACCTGCTTTGTATGCAAAGTTCGGGGTTCACTTCCCAGCATCTCCAGGTATTAAGAGAGCAAAATCTGGGCCAGGTGGATGGCTGTGCTTTTTTGGAACTGGAGCTTTTTCCATACTTGGGGTTGGATTCAGATCTGTCATTCTGCCAGCTGCAGGATACCACTGGTGGAACGGACCGTCCACATCCCCTCCTCCCCACGCAGTGCACCGCACACTCTCCTAATCTGCTCTGCAGGGGTGAGGGACCGTTTGGAGCAGATTTGGGGGCACACAGAGGGCTGCAGTAGGGACTCCAGGATGGCAAACTCCCATTGAACAAGTGGTACCCCTCTGCTGCTGGAACAATGGTGGTGGATCCAACCCGAGGCACTTCGTGTAGAATCGCCATGCCTCATTCACTCGCATTTTACGAATGGCCATCGTCGATTCGTAATCCACAGCTGTTTCCACGGTGCTTTGTCAGACTTTATTCTTATTGCAGGAAATCTAACTTTTTTTTTTTAGAAGGATGGAAGATTAGTGCAATCTCCACAGGTGCAGATGCCCCTTAGCACTACTCTTCTGTCTTTTTAAAGAGGTTTTGACATTGGCAGTGACATATCAGACAAACGAACATGATACAGACATTCACCATAAACTTTGCAGTATGACTTTATAAATGTCATCCATTATATAACTGTGTTAACTTTTATAATTGATTCTTTAACACTAAAACGCTTTTCCAGCTATTTGTTTGAAATACTAAAATATTAGCACAATATTTGCTGCCTTGAGGCCCAGTATTGGGCAAAAGACGGGATACAAATATAATAATAATAATAATAATAATAATAATAATAATAATAATAATAATAATGTGAAAAGCATTATAATCACTATAACATTATTTTAAAAAAATAAAATAAAGGAGGGAAAACCCTTCTGGTCACCACCTTTTTATCAATGTGTTTTTTCCTAATTAAATATTTCTAATCTACAGGGTTTTCCCTGCAAATTAAATATTTCTAATCTGTACTTCCAGTCCAAAACAAACATTAAACACTTTGTCCACTGCTACCCATGAGATGTCAAGAAACAATCACACTTTGGCACCGTTCAGAAGACACCTTAAGCCTTATTTATTGTGGTTAAAGCCGTGGTTTAAGGTGTCTTCTGAACACAGCCTGGCTTTCCGGCTTAACCAACATGGTTAAAGCCATGGTTTAAGGTGTCTTCTGAATGGGGCCTTAAAGGAATACATCCTTAGTGCTAAACAAATGGATGTTCCTTTCTAAAGGGTTGCTCAGATATTTCCCCACCCCCCAAAAGGGCCACCCAGATGAACTGGTCTTTTCACTTCCCCACCCACAGCAGCTGCCCGCTGTTATGGACAGAACATAGCAGGATGAACATACTGTATAGAGAAGTGGAATATCTGCAGTAAGTCCACTGCAGTGGTGCCAGAATATAGGGGAGGCTTTAAGAATTTCGCCCTACAGCAGAGATGGGGAAAGTATGTCGCTCCAGATGTCATGGGATTGCAACTCCCATCATCCTGTACCACTGGTTGATGGGAGTTGTAGTCCAACAACACCTGGAGGGGGCATGTTCCCTTCCACTGCCCTACAGCTTCTCTAAGTTGTACTTAGAGCACCTCTCCCCCCAAGGCTTATGTTGACGACATGAGCTACTAGCTCCCCCCAAGAGTCCTAGCTCACAGCTCCTCCCAGCCACACACAGGAGCATTCACATGCTAATGATCTTCTCTTCAGCCTTTCCCCCATTGCATAGGCAACCCCTCCAGGTTTCTGCCCCAGCTGCAAGACCCCCCCAAGTCCCTTGGCCCTTGTCGTTCCAGGATTCTTCCTCCATGACACTGCCAATCAAACTCCTGATTCTATGCCATCAACCCCAGCTGAATAGAGAGGGGAAGAAAAGGTGCTGTTTATCAAGGCATCAGAAAAACCGCTGGCAAACTAACATAAGGCTCCTTCGAGGCCCTTGTCAGGCCAAGTTGTTATCAAGTCTGTCATTTCCTGGAGAGCATCACATTTTAGTCCTAACTTAATCCTCTCTAAATAGCTTGGTACACACCCAAATAACTGCCTGGAGCCACTCAGGGGAGAAGAGGGAACTGGAGGACTCTCTGTCTCTCTCAAGTGTTTACAAACCATCCAACATCCACAGTGGGGCTCAGGTACCCGATAGATACCAAAGCAGTGAAGGAGAGAGATGTTTAGTGAGATACGGAAGCTGACAATAAAGATCCAGGGGGCATGAAGATTCTTGAGCCTTTCCATGTCCAGGAGGCGGAAGCAGCAGTGCAAAGAAAGCCCTGATGACTCCCCCCCTCCCTGAACCCAATCAGGTGGCCATACTCTTGCACTCCATACTGTAACCATCACACTCACAAACATTAATGCCGATTAGTCCTTCAGATTACTTTGAAGCATGCCTGGAATAGGAAACTCTGCTTTTAAAATCTGTGGTTTTGGTGCAGTTTCACAATGTTTGCTATGATTTCTCTCAGATTGTTAGTTATACGTTTTAAACTCCTTTTTACATTTCACCACTAATTATTCCCCCCTGCCCCACGTGCTGTTTTTAGGCTGGTGGGGAAGGGGCTGGACTATTTTTTAATGTATTGTTTTTAATATACATTTTGATGTTTCTATGATTGCATGTTTTGTATTTTATGGATTCAAAACGCTTAATAAGTGCTCAGAGCAGTTGATGGGCTGTATAACAATGTTGTATGTAAGAAAATGAATGAATGAATGAATAAATCCGAGCACAATTTGCTTTTTAGTGCTCTTCAGGTTCAATGAGCCTCGTGTGGCGCAGAGCGGTAAAGCAGAAGTTTCTGCAGCTGAAACTCTCCCCACGGCCTGAGTTCGATCCCAGCGGAAGCTGGTTTCATGCAGCCGGCTCGGGTAGACTCAGCCTTCCATCCTCCCGAGGTTGGTAAAATGAGTACCCAGTTAGCTGGGGGAAAGCTAATCATGGCAGGGGAAGGCAACGGCAAACCACCCCGCTATAAGGCCTGCCAAGAAAACGTCAGTGAAAGCTGGCGTCCCTCCAAGAGTCAGTAATGACTCAGTGCTTGCATGAGAGGTTCCTTTCCTTTCCTTTCAGGTTCAACACAGGTTGTTTCCTTGCAGTTCAGCAAGGTATCCCATCCCATACTACAGAACCTCAAGTCCGAGGCAAGGGGTAACTGGGCCGGATCCAACATGGCCACCCACTTTCTCACAACTGATGTGCTGGTATTTGGAGGTGGAGGGTTTGCCCCATCACCACTGGAATGCGCCTCACTGGCTACGACAAGGTCTCCAGCTCATCTACACACAAAGGAGGCTCTAAATTATGTACTTGGAATACATCATACAAAAAAATCTTGATTTGCATCTCTGCCTCAGCCCGCCACCCCACCCCTATCTACATAAAACAGAAATAAAAACTGCAAATAACTGCAGGGATGGCCACTAGTTTAGGTGGCTTTTTTTTAAGGACTAGACAACCTCTATCAACCATTATTACTTATGACAGCAGAATGGAACCTCCATGATCAGAGGCAGTATACCTCTGGATATCAGATAGAGAGATGGGAAAACAGGGAAAGGCTTCCCGGAGGCAGCTGGCTGACCACTGTTGGAAGAAGAACCCTGGATGAGATGGTCCTACCAAGCAAGATCAGTCTTATATTATTGCTGCATGGACAAATCCATTTAAGGGTGTGAGGGTGGGGAATGTTGGGAGTTGTAGGACTTATTTCTGTGGAAAGTTGCAGAGGATTGTGCCCTAAGACACACAGCACATTAGAAGTGGCATATGTCATTGGTTTTCTTTACAAATGTAAATAGTAAAATAAAAGGTAAATACATAAGAAATGTTGATACTTTCCAGCAAGGTCTGGAGGACATGAAGGACGACATGAGAAAAGGGGCCTTCACTTAACAGTGAGGAACAGGAAGCTGTACAGGACTCAAGCTCAGCTTCTGTGAAATATACGGCCCCTTCTTTTATTTTTCCTTAGAGGCATTTGCCTTGAAACAAGCTGGAACTCTGAGGTTTGTGAATAAATCATCACATCAAACATTCCCTTTTCGGCTGAATTTCCTTCAAGACATTGCATTTGCATTTTTGGGGCTTTGCATATGTTCACACTTTTCATCCTAACTATGAAAACTAGGGATGAGTGAATGTCTCAAGCTCATAAGAACATAAGAAGAGCCCTGCTGGATCAGACCAAGGGTCTATCTAGTCCAGCACTCTGTTCACACAATGGCCAACCAGCTGTTATCCAGGGATCCATAAGCAAGACATGATGCAATAGCACCCACCCACCCATGTTCCCCAGCAACTGGTGCTGCTATCTCTGATTTCACTCAGGTCTCATTTCTCCAATGGTAAATTCAACCCATCCTGATTCTGCACTGGATTGCAAATTATGATATATATATATTTAGTCCTCAAAACTCTATACACATTCTTTCTTTCTTTCTTTATTTATTTATTACATTTCTATACTGCCCAATAGCCGGAGCTCTCTGGGCGGTTCACAAAAATTAAAAACATTCAGAGTATAAAACAACAGTATAAAACCATACTATAAAATACAATATAATTTTATTTATTTATTTATTTATTTATTAAACTTATATACCGCTTCCATAGCCAGGGCTCTCTGGGCGGTTTACAGAAATTATAAAAGCTCAACCAGATAAAAACAGCAGCAATGCAAAATTACAAATTTAAAACACCAAATTAAAATTTATTTATAGACTGTTAAAATGCTGCGAGAATAAAAAGGTCTCCTCCTGGCGTCTAAAAGCATATAATGTAGGTGCCAAGCGAACCACCTTTAAAAAATCTGCACTTCTGGACGCCTTTCCCCCAAATGTATACATTTTGTGTGCACTTTTGGAATTATACACATTTTCCCCTGTTGTGTTCTTGTACACATTTTTTTAAAAAATCTATGCATTTTTGCACTTTTTTGCAAACAGCATCACAAACTTTAAACTGTACAGATTTCAGCAGCAAACTGCATTTCAGTTCATGTCCTGGTTTGGGAAGTGTGAATTTGGAATGTTTGCATTGAAATGTGATCCAAACGAATTTTTCACCCATCCCTAATGAAAACTACAATGTTGCTTTTTCTGGGGTTTTTTTTTAACATTTTAAAAATGGAAAGAAGGGAAAAGAAAACTGGATCCTCAGAAAGCCAGGATCAACATTGTACACAGCATGGACAGAGCATACAAATAGCCTCAGGGCTCTGTGGATGTTACAAGGCCCTTACCATACTAATACTGGAATCGCTATTCCTTTCCTTTTGTCTTGATACAACCTTCATTACACTGGTGTTCCTATCATCCTCAACTTTTGTACCCATTATACCAGGTGTGTCTTAAACCAGGTTCAAAGTGTTCCAAGTATTCCTAATAGAATATTCCTTCTGGGTCACAGCTGACTTACAGTGGCCAGAGGTGAGATTTTAAAGCTCTAGGATTTTACTTCTATCTTTCCATCGGTTTGTGTTTGTGCTTTAAATTATCATACGAGATAGTGTTATGGGTTTATAGCTCATCCCAAATCTCAGATTAGACATGATTAAACTTGATCTAAAAACAACCCCCAATTTATTATTCTGGAAAATATTATGACATGCATGACCAATGAATTAAAATAATAACTGGTGCTGTTACCAGAACGCCAGCAATACATGATCATATTCATGAGGCCTAAGAGAACAGTGATATGTGGGCACAACAAGGGGATGCACACCCATATCTGCTAGTATTTAAGCTAAGAAATAATATCAAAATGCCTTCCAAATCCCATCTCCCACTAAGCACTGGTCCAGACAGCAGGGCAGCAGGAATGGCTGACCTGGGTCTTAATCAGAAGGGAAGAGGAGGCTTTTAAATCAGGAGTGGGCCACTTGTGACCCTCAAGATGTTTTGGCCTACAAGACCCATCATCCCTCACCATTGGCTACATTGGTTAGGACTGATGGGGATTGTAGATGAAAACATCCAGAGGGCCACACGTTGTCCATCCCTGCTAATGAATGTATTTTTTAGAGCGCTTTCACTGGGTGCAGATGAAGGCCTTGTTCTATGGAAGCCAAGCCAAAGTAAGCGTAGGCCTTGCCAAAGCAGAGGCTCCACCATACAGAATGGCTTAAAATAACACACACCAAGATTGCAATCCTGAGTCTTAGTCTGAGCAGCCCTGGGTTCTTATGTGTCAATGCATCTCTTGCAACTGATCAAGCGATCTCTAAGCAGCCAGTGAGGAGGCAACCATAAGAAAGGGACAGAATCCGAACAGCCTCTTACAGCCATCAGCAGCAGCTGCTGAGCACTTTTAGCCCCACATGTCTGGAAGACACCCACCCTTTTATTTTATCCGCTAGGAAGGCCACAAGCCCCCAGATCGACCCCAGCACAGTCAGAACCAATGGTCCATGGGCATTCGCCAACTCAGGGTCCCTGTTCCCTGCCCTTCCTCCAACACTGCTTAAGTCGGGTTGAGGGGCAGGGGTAGTTGAAGGGCTTTAAAAGCCTAAATTGCTGAAATTGAGGAAATTCCTGCCCTCGCCTTGCCAGAGCTTCAAACAAGCCATTTATAACCAGCTGTAAAATGTTTGCAGCTGGGATGCTATATAAGCCATTTGTCTCAGCAACAGCATTCCTGATGGCAGAAAGCATGTCCCACACATGGAAATGCACGCGTACACACACACACACACACACACACGGCCAGTCCTACCATTAAGCAGAAGGAGGCAGTTGCCTTAGGTGGCAGATGCTGGGGCAGTGAGGAACCTCCACCATTCCCCAAGTCCCCTAAGGTAGCCTGTCTTGGACCCCCAAAGCTAGCCTGCTTTCCCCAGATGCAGTGGAGGAAGCTGTCCCATGACCAGTGTATAAGTAATATTTAACTGCCAGTCCTGTTGGATGGTATGGGTAAGATCCAGGTTTACTTATGCCCACATTAGTCCCATTGAAATCAATGGAACAAGTTAGTCACAACTATTGTAAGTACCACTGATTTCTAAGGTCCACTCTATAAGAACATAAAAACAAACATAGGAAGAACCATGCTGGATCAGACCAAGGGTACATCTAGTCCAGCATTCTGTTCACAAGTAGCCAACCAGCTGTCAAACAGGAACCCACAGGCAGGGCACAGGTGCAACAACACCCTCCCTCCCATGTTCCCCAGCAACTGGTGTACATAGTCTTCCTGCCTCTGATACTGGAGGTAGCACATAGCCATTGGGCCTGTATGATTAAATCTGAATCCAACCCTCTCTATGGAACGGCAAAGGGTACCATCTTTGCCTCAAGCAGCAAAATAGCTTGGGGTAGCCCTGTATGCACACACACATGAATGCACTATCACCCCAAACATCCCAAACAGTGCTCACATAGCTTACACAAGCGATATTTTACACATATGCTTAGTTCCCCCACTCACAGATGCTCACTACACTTACACACTAGTATATCCGTGACACTAATGCACATCTAAGTTTTCTTTCACCCATTGTATAGACATCACATTCCTATGTAAACTAATGGCACATTCACACATATTCTTTATTTAGAACATGCTGCGCATGTATACATCATGCGCACCACACCATAAGGGCACCAAAACCCTAACCTAAAGCACACAAAACTCTCAAGCTTAGGATGAGTTTTGTTTTGTTTGATCTTTTGTATCTGGAACAGTCTTTAGGACTAAACTTTAGGACTTTAGTGCTTTTTATACTGTATTTTGTAATTGTGCTTTTAACATGTTGGTTGTTTTATTATGGTTTTAATTTTTGTGAACCGCCCAGAGAGCTTCGGCTATTGGGCGGTATAGAAATGTAATAAAATAAATAAATAAACTCTTGAATTTAAAATAAAATAAAGGCTGAGGTTCTCAAGATACTTTATCCACTAGACATTTCTGTGCTTGGGCAGCAGAAACATAGAATTGTGGAATATACAAAGCCTTACCTATACTTTTCTAGCAATGTTCACAGACAAAATGAAAGTCTGGTGACTGGAAAGATCATTGATCTAATTCAACAGCCAGTGGGCCCAATTCATACTTTCAATATGTAATTATCCTATCCCGACCAACTGCATAAGATCAGATTGGTGGATGAATCTGTTTTGCAGTTATCCCCACCTTCCCTTAAAAAAATGGGGCATGGTTCCAGCTAGATGCAACAGAAAGAGTTTCCAACCTCTGCTCAGCCACAAAGCTCACTGAGTCGCCTTGGACAAGTCATGCTCTTTAGGCTAACCTACCTCTCAGGGTTGCAGTGAAGAGAAATGAGATTTACTAGAAAACTAATATAGAAATGACAAATAACGCAATTTCCTACTATTGTAGAGGCCTCTATCATTGGTGCCAGAGTAGTTTCACTGACTGATCTTACATTACTTTTATCTTAACTAGTTATTCAGATCCCTAGTTGAGATAAAAGACCCAATCTAGGGATCCCTAGGGAACGAGGGATTCAGATTTCACATGGAAAGTAAGTTGGATAAGAAGACTGGGTAGCCAGTCATGTCTGGCACTGGGACAGTGTGCGCATGGCAGATTACATAGTCAGGAGAGGACACTCTATGGATACAGATGCTCATATGTCCACATTTTCAGGCATGTTCTGCAACCAAGCCTAGTTTTCCTTGTGGGCTTCCATGATTCACTGTAGTTGCTGAGACATAAAGCAAGTGATTCCAACAAAGTTATTAGCGCACAATGTTATTTTTAGTTTTACTCATTTGCCTGAAATTGCATACATGTTAGTTATTTGCAGCACAGAAGGGAAAAAAATAAATAAAGAGCAAAGCCTCTAACAATGTTCTCGGCCTGGTCACTTGGGAGGGAATCCACAGATATGTGAAGACATGGAAAAATTCCAGAAAAAAATGGGGAGTACCACAAAAATGTGTGTGTGTGGGAAGCATTTCCCCCTAATCTTGTCAGGAATTTTTGGAAAAATTTGAAAGAAAGAAAAAATTGGTTACACCCAATTTTTGGTTCTCCCCAGCCCTGCAAGCCTTCATATCTCTAGTCTCCAGTATAGCACAAATGCAGGGACAGCCTTCCCCCCACCCTGGGCTGCTCCCACTTTCTCATTGTTCCCTGGATTCTGACTTTGTTGCAAGGAGGGGGGGGGAGAATGGGGGAATCACTAATGCCAAGGCAGCTGAGACATAAAACAGAAATGTGTTCACAGCAAAATAAAAGACTTGGTGCAGAGGGGACACCCCATCCCTCTCTCAGTTTTGTAGCTGCTTCTGCAAAAAGAAGGTGTGCATTGATGATTGAGAAAGGTGGCTGTTGATGATGCCAGGATGCATCAGCAAATGTATTATAAATCCAGGTATCCAAATCAGAAGAGAAAGCACGTTGCCATGCAAATAAGTTCAGCTGACTTACAATTGTCAGCAAAGCCTTTCCTAAATTGGCCCATCCTCACCTTCCCTGCATTTCCTCCACCACTCTACATCCTCATTATTCCCTGACATTTCCTGCCATCTTCGCTTTGGCTCACCTAAAGTAGATTTATTAGCCTTCCAGGGAGAAAGTTCAGATTAGTTCTAGATCCTGAGAAGTGCCTGGCACACTCTTGGGTGCCAAATACTTAAATAGTGGCAGTCACCTGTAGTACAAGCCACCTGTAGGCATGAGTGGGAAACGAAGCAAGGCAAAAAACAAAACAAAACACCAGAAACACTCTAATTTTTTTGTTATAAGGCAGCATAGAAATATCATAAATAATACCTCGCTTATTTTTAAGGGAAAACAGATGCTGGGGCTATACTGACCTGGAAACTATACCCTATGACCTGGAAACCCTAATTCCAAATTGTGAAAAGGGTGTCTAGTAGGGGTTACTCCATGGTGATGAAAATGCACCTTGCCCATGCCCAGAGGCACTATTTTTAGCACTTAACAAATGTCAAAGTTGACAGCTTCAGACCCAGAAGCCTCTGCCCCTCTGTAATCGAATTCCTTTGTTCCCCTGAAATATCATTTTTTGAGATTACTATTATTTCCAAAGAGTTCCATGCGAGGGGGCTTCTGGTAGTGCCTTTGCACCTTATGCGAGCGCTCTTTAGGGAGGGTTTTAAAAAAAATCCTTCCATTGCTGTTACAGAGCTTAGACAGGAAGCGTTTTGATTTTCAGGCACCGGCGAAAGAGTTAAAGTGCCACATTTCTAGCGAGCGCTTTGGCAGCCAGGCTGGGGTGGGGCCGCTCCAAATGAAATCGCTTTGAAAGGGAGCGAGGAAGAGCGAGCTCCCATCGGACCAGGGGGGAGGAGGGGTGGGGAAGAGAGGGAACTGCATCCCAAGGTGCCCCCAAAGGTACTAGGGAGGTGCCTCCGCCGCAGTGCCTTGTTGCCCCCACCCCGGTTGCGTGTGTGTGTGTGTGTGTGTGTAAATCAAAGACTTATTCTTCTGCAAGTTGTAAACATTCGTGGTGGGTGCCAAAAAGCGAGGAAGGGAGGGAGGGAAGCGATTTGGCAGCTGCTCAAAGAAAAAAAAAGGAACGCAGGAACGGCTGGGGACACCCTTGGGTGTTTGACACATCTCTCGCACACCTTCTACCTGCAGATTCTTCCGGTGTACATGAAAATAAAGGTGCAACATCGCCTCCCCGCCGCCGAACTCAACGCTTCCCGGCTCCTCGATCTAACTGCATTTCGTGGTGCTCTACAGCTAAAACTTCAATCCCCCCCCCCTCCCGGTTGTTGTTTTAAACCAAGGAAGGGGAACAAAGTTAAACTCAAGCCACAGTTGACCACAAAGCCAGTGAATGGGTGAATCCCTCCCCATCCCGTCCATACCTCACCAGCAGGTCTCCCTCCCTGTCTTATACCATTTCCATAACAACCTCCTCTCTCCCCGCCACCTCTGGTCGCCAAAAAGAAAAAGAACTTCAAAGTTTCCCCCCTCATCTGGTGTTCATAATGCGTTTCCACATCAAGACAAAGAGCCACCGCGCAGAGGTATCCCCCCAGTTCCCCCATGTAACCGAGGCACCGTAGAAGCCTCCTCAGATCAGAACAAGGCGGCTACAAAATCGTCCAGATATCAAAATCACGCAACCCCTCCCTGGTGGTGGTGGTCGTGGTGTTGTTGTTTAGGAGAAACGAAAGACTATTTATTTTAATTTTTTTTAGCATGGTCACATCCCATTGTCCCGTCCCGTGTCCCACACCCACCCACGGCGCGCGCCTGTCCTCTTTTGCAACGCCAGAGTTCCGAAGCAGGAAACAAAAAGTTGGAAAATTGGAACGCGTACCAACCAATCAGTTCCGCAACCCCTACCAAACAGCGCCCTCTAGGAGGATGCCCATGCCGATCCACTCGTGCTCCAAGCCCACGCAGGGTTAAAAGAAAATCCCCAACCCCACCCACGTCAACACCCGTAAGAAGCCAAAATCAAGTCATTCCTCCAAATGCTCCCGCCACCCATTACACCACCCACGCACCCACCCAAAAGATCAAGCAGCCCGAGCTTAGATCGGCGCCGGTTCACCTACATTGCAAACTGGCCGGCTGAGGCCACCCGAAGGGATCCAAGCCCACAAAACACGGGCTGATGCTGGGCTTCCGCAGCATGCAAGCGCTCCGGTTGGTAACATCGTAGAGTTGCCGCGGCCCGACGGCGAACGCCTCCATGCAATCGTACATCTTAGCCTCCGGAAAGAATCCGTTTGGAGTGGAAATGGGCGAAGGAGAAGAGAACTAATGCTGGTAGTAGCAGCGGTGATGGTGATGATGATAATAATGGTGCGTTTATATGACGAAGATGATCCAGGAAGAGATGGAAATGTTCACCGCCTCCCAGAGCAGAGGCGGGGAGCTTGGCTGCGATCACACGCCCGAGCACCCCCGTCTGAACTCCACGCGTGTAACGCGCTCGCCACGAGTGAAGTTGGGCACTTCAAAGTCCAGGCGCTGCGATCGCTTTTGACCGCCTGCTTAACAGGCTACTACCTTGGGGCAAAAGCGGCGAAGGGCTCCCAAGCTTTGTGGGCGTGTCTCGGCGCTGAAAGGGGCTGGGCTACGTGTGGGAGGGAAGGACACTCACTCATACGCGCGCACACACGCACACACACACACACAACTACATGCCGCCGCCGTCGCACACGGGAGCGCAACACACTTCCAGGAGGACCAAGGAAACGCGCAAACAAACACTGATTCACGCAATGAGGAAATATCATAGACACACACGTAGGCAGGGTTATTCTTGTTTCGTTTCTTCCCCCCCCTCCTTCTGTTGCTTCTTCTTTCCCAAGCCCCACGCGCGATGGCACTGAAAACACGGCAGCCGAAAGATTACGAAGTTTAACAAATACGCACAGGTGCTTGTGCATGCTTACTCCGAAGCCAGTTGAACAAAGCGTGGGACGGAGGACCGAAACAGACATGACTTTAAATCTGTGTCTAGCAGCTACATATTTTATTCGCCTTTACTTTAGAGTTGGTGCAGGGGCCTGATCCGAATCTTCTTCTTCTTCTTCTTCTTCTTCTTCTTCTTCTTCTTCTTCTTCTTCTTCTTCTTCTTCTTCTAGCACCATCAATGTACACCATCAATCTTAAAAGCCCCTCCCTCATGCCAAGGCAGGAATCCAGATGGGGGTATCCTGCCCCTACTCTAAAGATAACATACATAGGCTCAAATTGGGGGGGGGCACAGGGAGGGGCTGTGGCTCAGTGGTAGAGCACCTACTTTGCACGCAGGAAGTCCCAGGTTCAATCCCTGGTGTCTCCAGGTAGGGGCTGGAAAAACTCCTACCTGAAAACCTAGAGTGCTGCTGCAAGTCAGTGTTGGCAATACCAAGCTAGTTGGACCAAGGGTCTGACTCAGAATAAACACAGCCTCCTATACATGTTTTATGAAGTGTCCACATATGCAAAACCATGGACTTGTGATCCTGATCCGTGCTGCATATAGGAACACAGAACAGTGACTGCATGTCCATATTCACAATGGGTGAACTGCTGGTTAGAAAGAATCCTCCCGTTCAACTATAAGTCTATGAGTCAAAGCGGAGGGACGGGGCAGGAGGAGGAATGGATGTGCATCCTTTTGCCACTCTTTGATCGCTTTGTTTGCAAGACTATGGCGGGGCCCTCAAAAGGCATTAGGACATAATGCAAATAGTGAGTTGCTGTCTATATAGGATATGTTGGGTCTGCAGAGTGGAAGGTTGTCCACCACTTCCAAATCCCCCACCCCCAATTGGTCCCAATAGTGGTGGTGAACATCCTGAGCATCAGTGCTGATTCCAGTTTTTGGAGGGCCTTTGGGCAAGACACCTTCCATGGCCCCCTCCCACAGTGAGTCTGCCTCCCCACTGCCATTGTCACCAGCTGCTCCTCCTCCTCCTCCTCTTTCTCATCATTGCTACTACTTGCTTGCTTGGCAGGCAGAAAATCAGGCAGCAAGCAGGCCGTTGCATCTGCTGATCCTCCTTCTCACTATGACCATTGCCTGGTCCAGAGCAAGAAGTGGAGAGGAGGAGCAACTCCAGGAGGTTCTTGACAGTGGGTCCCGGCTAGGAGGCAGGTCCCTGGCTGGTACCTGAGCATTTCTACCCTTGACACCACCTTGCAGGCAGTAAAGTAATACCTGTGGACCTTTCAGCAAACGTAACTGGAGCCCTGGGAAGGGATGGTGGTTTAGGATTGCTATGCCCATCATTCCACCTTCACAGTCTACAGATATCTCTCAGCAGATCAGTTCCTTGTCCACAACCAACTTAAAGTGAAAGCAGTCATAGAACAGCTCACTTTCTTTACAATGTTCAGGTTTATGGCGTCTCACTTTCTCTTTCCCTCCCACACACTTTCACACCCTGCTTTCAGCAACTCTGTAGTGGTGCAGAAAATGTGGGCAGAGCTGCAAGCCAGGCAGTCGGTAGGCAGAGCAATGGGACAACCACTTTACCACATGCAAAACTCGGCTTGGATCTGTTCAGTCCACAAAGCCGGCAGCTTGAGCTGCAGAAATGAGCAGGTGAAACTTTTCACAGTATGGAGACAAACATGATTGCCTGTTAATTCCTGTAGATCAAACCGCTGTTAAAAGGCACCGGTGTTCAGAATTTCCAGAGGGGTAGCCGTGTTACATCTACTGCAGCAAAAACAGCAAAGAGTCTTGTGGCATCTTAAAGATAAACAAAATAATTATGACATAAGCTTACATGGACTGCGGTCCACTTCATCAGATGCAGGATCAGAAAATGGTGATCCTGCTGCAAGAGAGAGGAACATGTGGCCCTCCAAATGTTGTTGCATTGCAACTCCCATCATCCTTCACCACTGACTAGGAATGATGGGAGTTGCAGTCCAACAACATCTGGAGGTCAGGTTCTCCACCCCACCATACTGATCGCTTGGAAGTGGTTCTTATTTGTCACAGAAAAAAACTACCCTCAAACAAAATCTCTCTCTCTGCACCACAATAGTATAATGCTACTGAGCTAAATCTTATTATATATGGTATGCTAGCTCTTGAATTGAAAAGCTTCTCAGCAGGCAAAAGGGAACAATTAATCCAAGGACACTTTATATTGGTTAGAATTGTGGCCTTGCTGAAATAAGGTGGACTGCTAATAAATAGTCCAACACTGACCAAAAAACCAAGAAGAAAAAACAAATTCAATCTTAAATATACTCAGAGTATCACACTCTGTCTCAAATTAAATCCACAGTGATACATTTTCATATAAACAAGCACAAGAAGCTAATACTCTCTTAAATAAAAACAACTAGAGTATCTCTTAGTCGCGCACACTCACCCACACCCAAACCGCACAACTTTATCTTAATGCCTCCTCCCAGAGGCCTTTCAGCCCTCAAACCACAACTGCAGCCATTGGAGAAACATGTTTGGCCTGAAAATCCCTTTCCCCACCACATGCCAGACTCAGTCAAGGATGGACTATCAACTGGACTGGGTTACTGTCCACTGGAATAGTTTACTGTCCATAGTGCTGACAAGAGCCATCAACCACAGACTGTTGGGTGAGAAAGCTGATTCTGTTCCCAGCGCCCAAAAGCAAAGTAAGAACAGTTCAAAAAAAGGGGGGTGGGGGGAGAAAGCACCCCAGGAAGTTAGACCTGTTGACTCTGGTCCACAGAAGTTTATGCCATAATAAATCTGTATCTCTTCGTGGGTTTCCACTCCCCCCACCTTTCTCCTGTTACAGACTAACAGAGCTCCCTCTCTGGAAGTTGCCAGCTATTGAGTGGTCTCTTCCCAATCCAGCCAGAAAGCCTGGCTCTCAAGTGGTGGCCTGTTCTTCAAGGTCTGGCGAAGCAGCTCATCTGGGTTCAAGCTCTAGGCCAGGGCTCCCCAAATTTGGGGGGTTGGTAGGTATACTGGAAATTTTAGAGTGTCATGGGCATGCTCACAAAATGGCTGCCGTGGGGGCAGGGGCTTGCTCCTTCTTAAAATTAGGGGTGTGCACGGACCCCCCGCTCCGCTTCACTTGCAGATCCGCGATTTTCGGAGCGGGCCGCTCCGCCCACTTCCGCTCCGCTCCGCTCAGAGCTCCGGATCCGGATCGGAGCTCCGTTTTCCCCCCCCATAGGCTTGCATTGAAAGCTAAAAAATTATACAACTTTTTTTCTGTTCAAGTTAGAAACCTCATGTTTGGCACCATGACACCTCATGGGGGTATACACACGCACGCCAAATTTCAAAGCAATCCCATCATCCCCTGATTTTTGGGAAATTTTTGAAAATCGGGCACCCCATTCACACCCCTTTCCATAGCTCCGTCAATTTGCACGTTAGAAACCTCAAACTCGCCACCATGAAAGCTTATCCAGGGATACATACGCACGCCGAGACTCAAGCAAATCCCATCATCCCCTGATTTTTGGGGAATTTTTGAAAATCCAACACCCATTCACACCCCTTTCCATAGCTCCGTCAATTTGCATGTTAGAAACCTCAAACTCGCCACCATGAAAGCTTATCCAGGGATACATACGCACGCCGAGACTCAAGGCAGTCCCATCATCCCCTGATTTTTTGGGAATTTATGAAAATCCAACACCCCTTTCCATAGCTCCGTCAATTTTGCACGTTAAAAAAAAACCTCAAACTCACCACCATGACAGCTTATCCAGGGATACATACGCACGCCGAGACTCAAGGCAGTCCCATCATCCCCTGTTTTTTGGCGGGGCTTAAACCTGCAAAATTTGGAACTTCCAAAACTCCAAGTGAGCGCAGGAAGGACTTCTCCCCTGAGTCAAAGCCACACACACACAACATCCCTGCGAGGTGGGCAGGGGAGGAGGGAGGGAAGGCAGGCAGGCATGCAGCTGGCATTTCTGGGGGCATAAGGAAGTGAGCCAAGGATAAGCCAGTAATGCATATAAAATGGAATAAATAAACAAATAAACAAAGGAGGGGTGGAATTAAAAGCAGCAGTGTTGCTCAATAAACAGCAAGAAGAATTTTTTAAAAAAAGGCTATATCTGTCTTTTACCAGCAATAGGGGACGTGCCCGGGGGAGGGGGAAGCAGCTGCCAGTTCAGCTCAAGAAAGCCATTGCTTCACCAACAGCTCTGAGATTGAGAAGTAAACGCTCACTTCAACTCATAACAGGCATCGCTCCACCACTAAGAAGTAAACGCTCACTTCGACTCATGATAGGCATTGCTCCACCGTTTTACTCTCTTTGGAAGGCTCTAATGGCCTTCCAGTGCAGGAGAGAGTGGGGGCACGTCCACGATGAGATGCCCTAGGGGAGCTCATCCCCTTGCACCACATCTTTTCAGTTGTTCCCCAAAGTTAGGGTGGGGAGCAGTGCTGTGTTTCTATCTCTTATTCTTGGCTTAGTATATGATTTCAGGTTGTGTTTGTGCATTTGGTGGGGCTACTGTGTTAAAAAACACAGGGAAAAGTCCGTTCAGATGAAGAAAGAGAAGTTTCCCAGAATCCCAAGTTACCCGTTTTGCCTATGCCCTCCTCTAACTTTGGGATCATGTGATCATGACCGGGAGCTGACTCTGCCCCTCAGCCCTTTGAAAAAGGTATTTTTCCCGCCGATTTTTCCAAAAATTCTAGCGCGCGACCCGCACCACGCAGAGAGGTGAGAGTAGTCTCAAAATGACCCCCATTCACGACTCTCTGTGCACAAGAATTTTCAGAACAATAGCTTAAAAATCAACCCAGTTATCTCCGATTGTTTTCCGCAATGCAATCCTATGGGCGAAAACCTCCGTTTGACCCGCGCTGTCCCTGTTTGTAATGTTTGTTTACCCGATTTTTAAAAAAATATAGCACGCGAACCACATGACACAGAGAGGTGAGAGTAGTCTCAAAATGACCCCCATCCACGACTCTCTGTGCACAAGAATTTTCAGAATGATAGCTTAAAAATCAACCCAGTTATCCCCGATTGTTTTCCGCAATGCAATCCTATGGGCGAAATGTTTCAAGATGGCGATCGGAGCGCTCCGCCTGAACTAGGAGCTCCGAAAAATGGCCGCTTCTCTTCGCCTTGCTTCTAGGGGTCCGCGGTCCGCTTCTACTCCGCCTCTGGGTAAGGCGGAGCAGGCCAATCCGCTACTGCTTCTCCGCTCCTAATCGGAGCGGAGCACATGCCCACTTAAAATGGCTTCCATGGTGGGCAGGACGGGCCACAAAACACACTGGCTAGGGAATGCTGGGAGTTATAGGACTTTTTCCTGTTTAAGTATGCATAGGATTGCGCCCTAACTTTGTCTTCTTGCACCAAAATAGCTGAGCTGTCCCACCAGTGAATTGGTGGGGCCTTGCTTCTCTCCAGACACCGGGGCAATCTCAATCTCTCTCTCCTGCCCCCCCCCAGCTGATAGGCCATTTTAGTTCTCCTCTCTGCCCTGTCTCCTGCTCCTACTAACTGGGCCAACACATACACACTTGCTAGCTGTGTTGGACAAGGCCTACGTTTGCACCTCCCTCAGTCCTGGATGAGCTACCCTATCTCTCCCACCCCCGCCACCCCCACAAAAAAAACCCTTCCA
This sequence comes from Elgaria multicarinata webbii, assembly GCF_023053635.1. Taxonomy (NCBI): domain Eukaryota; kingdom Metazoa; phylum Chordata; class Lepidosauria; order Squamata; family Anguidae; genus Elgaria; species Elgaria multicarinata. The sequence continues at coordinate 22,380,685 of NC_086173.1, read as the reverse complement.
GCTGAGCCAAACCTCATTTCTCCACCCCTTGCTGACTGGGGACAAACCAACCTTAGCTTTTCCCACTGGTTAAATTGGGCTTCCCCCTCACTGGCTAGGCCTGACTCCCTCGCTGCTGGTTGGGCTAGGCTCCCTGCCAGTAGCTGGCCAGGCCCAGCCAGGCTGTTCCACCCCCCACCTCTATCCCGCCCACCCCCAGCCTCTCCCTTTCCTTCCAGCGCAAAGGCCGAGCAAGCGTCAAGCGAGCCAGCGGCATGAACTCTGCAAGAACCCCCTTTGGGTGCAGTAACCTCCATATGACCCAGCTCCATGGCAGACCTTCCCTTCCCTTCCCTTCTCTGCCTGTAGCACAGCAGCCAAACCAGGCTCTTGCTCCCTCTCCTTCCTCCAGCTCAGTTTTTCCACAGCCTCCTTGTGCCCCACAGCTTTCAGAAAGCAGCTCACAGACATCAACCAGCATCGCCCAACAGAATCCACCCACCCACTCTCTGCCAGGTTGGCAACTGGCCAGTTTTACGCCAGTACTTTTAACTCCTCTTTTGAACCCTGACTTCAAACCAGGGTTTTAAAACAAGCGGATGTTTTGTTTTAAATCTTTGCCGAATCAGCAAAAGAGCCTCAGATTTGCATGCACTTAAGCTCATTAACATAAACAAATGAACAGAGAATTATTTCTACGAACAGATTCCCACCCACCTCTTTCACCAATGCTCTGTGCCCGTTTGTGGGAGATTTCCAGAGCACAGGGAGGGAAATGGGGAGTAGGAAGAATCTCTGTAGCACCAAATACCCTCAAAGTAATGGCTCCAGCAGAACCGACAGGCAGTTTTAATTTGCAAACCACACCATGCCAGGGGCAGAGACAAAAAACTCTGGATTTGCTGAAAGACGGATCAAGCCAGCCAGCCCCCCCTCCCCCCAGCTAGCTATTCTCATACCCACCATGACTAGCTTAACTGGAGTTTTTTTGGGGTGGAGAAAGGAAGCCTGAGTCCTGGTGCCCTGTCCTATACATTTCCTGTAATTTCTAGAGTTGCAAGGAAGAGTCCATTCCACTAAATCACAGTCCTTTCAAATACACTCAAGCCCTAAAAAAAACCCATTCCTCCACCCTCATCCCTTCCCCAGTACCAGTGCTGCATGTCAGCATTCACAGAGCTCATTTTTAATTCCAGATTAAATAATCCAAACTATCCACCCCTTCTGATTTTGTCCTCGCAATTCTTGCAGTGGTTTTTTTAAAAAAATGAAACTGCTCCACTTGCAAATAAAAACCCACTCTTCGTAACCACTGCATGGTGATGCAGGCAAAAGGAGAGTTTATGATTAAAAATGGGACTAATCTGTACTTTATCACTATATGAGTACAAACTCAGAGAACTTCTGCCATGCACACAGGCGCTGTTTCTTGTCCCTCCTCCCTCTGCCCTCCCCAAAACATCGCAAGCCTAGACTGATACATGACTCTATCCTGCAGCTGCTCCCCTTTTTCCTGCCTTGTGGCTTTTCTTTGCCTGACTGGGACTCTGGCCCACAAGGGATTCTTTCGTGCATCCCTCTCGCTTGCACTGGCGGGATCTGAAAGGTCCCAATTAGCCTGACCCGCCTGCCTGCTAATTCAAACCAGAAGCTGCTCTGCTCAGGCTCTGTGGTGTGCAGTGTGCACAGACATTCCCTCACTTGCTCCCCCTCCGTTGTCCCCACAGCCAGGCAGTCCTGCTGCAGACAGAAGTGATGCAGGGTAAAGAAGAGCAGGATAGCGAGGAAGCATCTTTTTCTGGTGCCCAACCTGAACTGTCCTCATGAACTTTGCAACATCCTTGCTGCTCCTGCTGCTTCAAACAGCCCATTTTGGGGGATGGGGTGTGAGCTCCAACTCTGCATCACAAACAGACAAAGGAGTATCTTTTCCAGGGAAGTGGAAGTGTGTGCAAATGTTTTCTCACCACCATTGTCACTATTTTCATCATTGCTACCACTTGCTTGCTTGACAGGAAGGGAACCAGTGAGCAAGCAGGCAGCATTCGGACAACACAATAGTCAACGGTGGGGTAATAATCAACTGAACAGTTATTTTTCTAGGGGTTATGCACCACACGACATGATAATAATCAACCGTGATGTGGATTAGGATCAGCTTTGAGTTGACTATTAGTCCACACTGAATTGACTCTCTGCCCCCCCTCAGTCCTCCCACTAGTATCCCATCAGCCATTGCTGCCCCCTCCTCCCGCAAATATCCTGCCGGCTGGACTACAGCAGCAGCCACTGCTTTGACCACTCTTGCCTTGTGACTCTGGCTGACGAAAATAACCAACAGTGGCCGAAGAAATAACCACATAACATGATAACCAACAGTGGTTCAAATAGCCAACTCTGCACAACATTGGTTCTTTGCATAGCTTATTTCAGCGAAATAACCAACCATTGGTTAAAAAAAAAATCCCTCCACACAACATAATAATCCTTGGTGGGTTAAATAACCAACCGTCAACTATTTAAACCACCACTGGTTATCGTGTTGTCTGAACCCAGTCAGTGTCATCAACTGCTCCTCCTCCTCTCCACCACCATTGCCTGGGCCTGAGTCAGTGGCACACAAACAAGCAGGTTGCAATGTTGAGAAGGAACTTCAGGGGCCTCTTGACTGAGCCCTGCTGTGGTGTGAGCCCTTGACAGGTGCCCAATCATGCCCATTCGATACCAGCCCTGACTGTAAAAGCAATTATTTATGATTTAGATTTATGGAGATTTGAAATATCACTAAGCAGATAGTGACAGTCAGCACTTCAATACAAATAGTTTTTTTGAACCAGCAAGGGACTTAATTGCAATCTTGTTATAATGACCTAGGAACCCACGATTACGCCTCTATATCCTAAAAGGCCTTTACCTGTGTTAGTCTATAGCAGCAAAAAGTGCTAAGCAGCCTGGGAGACTAACAGTGCCATCCTATACATGTCTATTCAAAAGCAAGTCTCATTGAGTTCAACGGGTCTTATTCTCGGTTAGGTGGGTATAGGGTTGTGGCATAGCAGTGATTGCAGCCATAGCCTAGTTCAGCCTACCCTAAACAACTACCCTAGATGTTTTGGATCACCCCCAGCTGGGAATGCTGGGATTTTTAGTCCGAAACATTTGCAGGGCACCAGCTTGGGGAAGGCTGGCCTACTTCATTAGATGCACAAAGTGAACGTATGAAACTGCCTTATGCTGAGCCAGACCAGTAGTCTCTCTAGTCCTGTGCAGTCTCCTCACTCTGGCCGTGGTTCTCCACGTTCTGTGACGGGGATCCTTCTTGGTTCTGCCAACTGAGATCCTTTAAACTCTGGGGTAAAGAACCTCTTTCAGCCTGAGGGCCAAATTCAATTCTGAAGAAGCTCTCTGGGGCCCTATTTTAGGGGAGGGCAGAGCCAAAGGCAAAGGAGTGGGGCCAAACAGCAACAAATAGCAGCATTTTGTAGCTTAAAGCTTTGCTCCCAATCACTAAGCCTTAGGAGAGGCATTTCAAGCTTTTAGAATGGGGGAAAATAGCACAAAAGAGGAGCAGACTAGGGCAAAAGTGGCACCATCAAACACAAAATCAGAGGTCAGCAGCCCAAATCACCCCAGAATTACAGAGCACCTGCTTTGCATGCAGATAGTCCCCAGTTCAATCCCCAGCATCTCCAGGTAGGGTAGGAAAGAATCCTGCCTGAAACCCTGGAGAGCCGTTGCTGCCAGTCAGTGTTGACAACACTGGGCAAGATAGACCAAGGGTCTGACTCAGTATAAGGCAGCTTCCTATGGGTTTCTATGACCCCCATGTACACCCAGATACCAAAGGGTCTGCCAAGAAACCCCACAGCAACAATGCAGTGCTAGCGAGATACAGGGATGCAGCAAGGCCCCTTTAAGGAATTTACTCCCCTCCAAGGCTTCAGTTCAGCTCTGGCAACTGCTGGAGCAAGTTGGAGTTACTGACTTTCTCTAGCTCCACTGCCTTTTGCCAGTTCTCTTAACGGTTGTCCAGCTGCTGGTTTCCTCTGTCTGCTTGTGCATCTCCAGCCGGCCTGCAGCAGGCTCAATCCCACACCTGTATGTTTCCAGTGCCGAAACGGGACAGATTGTGTGTACTCAATTTATTCCTAACTTGAAAGCTGAGCGAAGGAAGATAGATGCTTTTGAACTGTGGTGGAGGAAAATGCTGAGAGTGCCTTGGACTGCAAGAAGATCAAACCACTCCATACTCCAGGAAATAAAGCCAGACTGCTCACTTGAGGGAATGGTATTAAAGGCAAAACTGAAGTACTTTGGCCACATAATGAGAAGACAGGATACCCTGGAGAAGAGGCTGATGCTAGGGAAAGTGGAAGGCAAAAGGAAGAGGGGCCGACCAAGGGCAAGATGGATGGATGATATTCTGGAGGTGACAGACTTGACCTTGGGGGAGCTGGGGGTGGCGACAGCCGACAGAAAGCTCTGGCGTGGGCTGGTCCATGAAGTCACAAAGAGTCTGGCCAGTTGCATCCATCTAGCTGGCATAGAATTGCCTGCCTGACTTGAGAGTTGGGCCTTAAGATTTCCTTGAGGTGACCTTTGACATTCTGTAAAACTTAAAGACCATGGGTCGAGACAGTGAGTGACAAGAACGTGTACTTTCTGGGTTGTGGAGAAATGTTTATTCCTTTTGCGGCTAGTATTTCAAAATCTTCTTTGCTGAGTCACCCCATCGGGCCCCACAGAAGCGGCTGGCTCCCCACCATACCACAAACCCCATCACTGCTTTTGCTGCCCAAGGGGGTGCGACTAATCCCATTGAAATCAATAGACTTCAGTACATCTCGTTTTGCTTAGGTTCAAGGACTATTAATGCAGAACCAACAGCCCTATTTTCTTCTCTTGCTGAGACTCCTGGGGAGGAGTTTGGGGCTTGGGGGAACTGAGAACTCCCTGAGTGTGCTTTGATGTGCTACAGCATGGTATTTTATTCCCAGCCATTTTTAGGAGTATTTAAAACAGTCTCCCCCAACTTGGCGCCCTCTAGAAAGTGTCAGACTACAACTCCCATCATCCCCAGCCAACTTGCTGGTTGGGGTGGTGGGAGTTGCAGTCCAACACAGCTAGAGGGGGCTGGGTTAAGGAAGGCCGATGTCAAACTTTCTTCCTTGATAAAGGATGCTTCAAAACACTGCATGGCTGTCTTTTTGGTTTTGGTGTCTTTTTTCCACATCTGTAACTAATCTTGTTTTTACATGTCTCTCTGCCTTGTATCCTGCCTGTCATATTTTACAGGCACATCATGCAGTTCTGTGAAGCAGTGTTATTCATGCTTGTGCAACAGTGTTAACTAAATGACATCCACTCTGGCTAGGAGCTCATTATGCCCATGGCTTTCTGGAGGTGGGATGTGGTGTGTGTGGGAGAAGAGACCAGATTATCTAGTCCCCCTGCCCATACAGGAAAAAACAAAACAAAAACCCCAACACATCTTTCTAGTGAAAAAAAGATTGTGTGAGCCCTGTGAAATGAAGCCAGGAAGTTCCAATTGTGGGAACTGGTCCTAGGCACAAAACATCTTCAGTTCCCATCAGAAGGAGGGGCTGAAGACTGTTTCCTGTTGCTGCAATGTTGACAGCTTCCTCTGCTAGCCAGGGCTGTGGGGATTTGGTCGGGGCACTCTGAAGTCCCTGGCATCACACTCTAGAAGACACCTGGTGGCAGCCAACACACTTGCTGGCTGTGAAGGAGCTACAATTATGTTCCCCCTCTCTGCCTGATGGGAGGAAAATGCACAGACCCACCCATCACTAAAGGTGGCCAAAACACTTAAACTGAACAGTGACATTCGAACTACTTTAAGTGAACAAGAGCCACACTCCCTGCTGCCCGCAACAGTTGCCCCGCTCCCCCCAAAACACACACAACTCTTGCATCATCCTCCAGTTCTCAGTTAACCAGCCACTTCTTTTCTCTAGTCCTCCAACCTAGCATACAATCAACTCTGAAGCTCTGCAGATGGCTGCCCCCACCAATATCTCCTCCTATCTGCTCCCTCATATTGGGGACAAACAAGAAGAAAGGCATTGAATCATAGAATAGTAGAGTTGGAAGGGGCCTATAAGACCATCGAGTCCAACCCCCTGCTCAATGCAGGAATCCCACCTTAAAGCATACCTGACGGATGGTTGTCCAGCTGCCTCTTGAATGTCTCTAGTGTGGGAGAGCCCACAACCTCCCTAGGTAACTGGTTCCATTGTGGTACTGCTCTAACAGCCAGGAAGTTTTTCCTGATGTCTAGCTGGAATCTGGCTTCCTGTAACTTAATCACATTATTCCGTGTCCTGCACGCTAGGTTGATCGAGAAGAGATCCTGGCCCTCCTCTGTGTGACAACCTTTCAAGTACTTGAAGAGTGCTATCATGTTGAATTGCCAAAGAATCACTCATGAACTTTGGAGAACTGCACTAGACTTCCTAAATGCAGTTTGGGTTTCCCTGACCTTTATTATTACAATCCCCTTTGCTGACACCTGCGCACATGGATGGGTACCAGGGCCAGCATCAAGGGGAAACATGGTTGGGCATGTTTCCCACACCTTAGTAGAAGCCTCCTGGCAAGATGCCCCTGGAGTTGCTGTTTCTCTTCATCATGGCAACCTGTTTGTTTGGTTGCTTCTCGCTCCAGCCTAGTCAATGGAGATGGTAAAAAGGAGGAGCATTAGATGCCACTGCCTACTTGCTCTCTGCCTGTCAAGCCAACAAGTGGTAGCACTGATGAGAAAGAGGATGAGGAGCAAGAGCAGCTGGTGACCATGAAAGTGAGAAGGTAGAGTCACTGACGAGGGGCCCCCATTGACGGTGTCTTGCCCAAGGGCCCTCCAAATGCTGGAGCCTGCCCTGACGGGTACAATGAGCTCATACGAGTGTGCATATGAATTACACAAATGCACACAGACACATCAATACTTGTTCACCTGTCACAATTATTCTAACAAGTATTCTGGAGATCCGGGATTGTGGAGTTGCACAAGAGAGGCCTGGACTGAAATCCATACTAGGCCCTGAGTGAGTTCTAGTCTTCCTGCTTCACCTACCTCACAGGATTGTTGTGATGATAGAGTACACTGTCTTGTGAGGTAGGGGTGGAGAAGCAAACTTGTTTCACATGAAAATTGGGAGAGAAGTGGATTCCTCATTCCTGTAACTGTATAAGAACTTACCATGTTTGGGCAGGAGTGCTTTAATCTCCCTGATCGTCCTATCAGGAAAATTAAAGGCAGCTCTACTATTTTTTTCTTTTCTTTTGCCACAATGTATCTTCAAATTATACTATTGCAGGGGTGGGAAAACTTGTGGCCCTCCAGATATTCTTGGATTACAAATCCCAGGCACTAGGTTGAGGCTGCAGAAGAGTGGCTATTTACATTTGAGTTGTCTGCTAGACATCTCTTCCTGCTTTTGTAAGCAAGCACAAAGACAGGGGTCAGCAACCTGGTGCCAGCCAGATGCTTTGGGATGCAACTCCCATAAGGCCATGCTAACATGGCCAATAATGAGAGATCATGGGGGCTATGGAGGGCACCTGGTTGTTTACTCCTGCACTAAAAGGAGCTCTATATTAGGAGCTTTTTTGCCATAGAAAAACCCAGCATCCAAGTGCTCCATCCAGGTCTAACCCAGAACATTTTTCTGCTTGCAGCTGAAAATTCAAATGGTATTTCCTCACCATCCCAATCTATGTATTAATTTACATGGGAGCATAACCCACTAGGAAATTCTCATTCACAAAATTACTGCAGTATTCCATACATTGGGCTGCCTTTGAAGACCACTCAGAATCTCTTAGTGCTGCAAATATACAGCAGCTAGGTTTCAAAGTGAGACTGGGCAAAAGCAACATTATCTCACATGTCAGTTGTTGTTGTTGTTTAAAAACACCTGTACTCACTTGCTCCCTGCCTCTGTCCCTGCACAATTCAAACTGCTGGTTTTAACCTTTTTATTTAAAGCCTTAAAACAGCCAGGAGCCTATCTATTCCAGTGACCATCTATTCCCACATGAACTTGCCTGGACCTTAAGATGCATCCTCAAAGCCTTCATTCAGGTCCTCCATCACTGGAGGTGAGGCAGGTGGAGATCCAAGACAGGGCTTTTTCAGTTGTGGCATCCCAGCTTTGAAATGTATTATTTTTGTACTTGTAGCATTTCTACCTTGTCCTTTAGCCCAAATGGCTCCAAGAGTGGCTTAGGGTGCAATCCTACGCATGTATAGACAGAAACGAAGCCCTACAACTGCTAGCTGGGGAATACTGGGACTTGTAGGACTTTTTCCTGTCTATACATGCATAGGATTGTGCCTTTACAAAAATAAGTAGCATGACAATCCCTGTCCTCAGGCTTACAACTTAAATATAAGACATGATAACACGCAAGGAATAAGGTGCAGGAAGGGAGGAGAGAATGCAAGGAAGCTTTAGCCAGGAGTCAAGTTTGCTGTATTTTTGTTACCAGGTAAATATCATTTTATTTGCCCAGATCTTTCAAGTCAAAGATTTAGTGTTGGACTGCATTTTAACCTACTTGTCATTGGCATCTCCTCACTCTTCTGACTACTTTTTTTGTTTTTGTTTCCATTGTTGCTGTTCCTTTTTTTTGTTTTTAAAAATTATTTTTAGCTCTCCTAAGAATCCTCTGCGTAGAAGAGCAGGATATGAAATGCTCAAAAGAACCGAGTAATAGATAAATGGAAGAAGCCCCATCAATACCAACAGACGCCGATTAAAGGAATCCAAATTTGCAGGGCAAAACTGAAGCCTTTTGTATGACGTAGTGAAGGAGGACAGGGCGTGTCACAGCCTGCTTCAATACTTTCTTTTAGACAGGATTACTCTTGTTCTTTGAGGGCTTTCCCAATGTGACATCTTCCAGATGTGTGGGACTACAACTCCTGGCTTACCAGTCAGCATGGCCTGCTGGCTGGGAATGATGGGAGATGTAGTCCAACACATCTAAAGTGTGGGAACTGGAATATTATACACGAATAACATCTTATCTACCTGTCCTCCAGGTTGGTTTCCACCCAGGGAAGCCTGACAGCCTAAAGCTATGTTTATGGGGGTAGTTCATTTGCATGTATTGTTTAATATGTCAAATGAGAAACGTGCTGGGGCTCAAAAACCTGCCTGGTGGACTGGAAAGCCCTGCCCCCTAGCCCGGAGGAGGGTGCGTGCTGATTTGTGCCTACGCAGTGGTATGGGAAAGGCACACTTCTCAATGATTACTTCTGGACCTGGTTGCCACAGCAGAAGGAGAAGATGCAGCCTTGAATATTATCAAACCATATACAGAAATTGGAATGAATCAAGGGAGTCTTAGGTCAAGCCTCCCACAGATCTGACTGTGCAATCCAGATAGGAGTGAAAGTTCACCAGTCTGGCCCTCAGATATCTTTCAAGACAAGGTCTTTTAAAAGGAAAAAAAAAGCATTTAAAAAGCCGCATCCTGTATTAGCTGGGAGTCTCCCTCTTGCTATGCAGGTAGAATCAAGGTCCTCTGTTTATGTGCAGAATGCCTGACCATTACCCTACAGTTGTGCCTCTTGCATGTAAAAGAATAGGGCTCTAACAACAAGGGTATATCTTCACAGCAGGCTTCAGCACCCAATCAATGCCTGGAGGCGAGACAGGAAGCAAAACAAGCTGGAGTCCATGGGTTCCTTGTGCAGGCCTGGTTCTCTCTTTCTGGGATGCTCTCAGTTCTGCTCTCCACACAGTCTGAGGGTGTAAAAGGAAGGAAGGAGAGAGAGAGGGGTTTTGGGGGTTAGAAGATGAGGGGGGGGGAGTGTGTTGCCTGATTCACTCTGGAGCCAGTGGAGGAGACGGGAACAGCCTCAGGCCCCTTCCTGCATTCCAGCCAAATTGATGCCATAAACACACTGAAAACATTCACAATCCCAGGGCCAGAACCCAAGGGGGAGAAGCAGAGCAGGGGAGGAAGGCTCTCTGCTTGCCTTGGGGAGCCCCTTCACCCACCCCACTTCCTGCCAGGGTCAGTAGGCAACAGCCCCTCCGAGGAGGTGGCACTCCATCTTGCTAGCAGCTAGCCCCACTTCTACCGTGCTGTGTCAAGGGAGAGACTGGGACAGTAAGCACTTAGGGCCACCTTCGCCAACCTGGCCCCATCCAGATGTGTTGGACTGCAACTCTCATCATTCCCAGCCAGCTGGGATGATGGGAGTCACAGTCCAACACATCTGAAGGGGGCAGGTTGGGGAAGGTTGATTTAGGGTCTTCCTTACTTAAAACTGGGAGCAGACTTCACCGAGCAAACATCTGTCTACATTCTTGATCAACTCCAAGAACAATGAACAAGGATCCTCCCTTAAAACTCTAGAGAACCCAGTTAATATTGCTTCCTGGCAGTCTCTCACCATTGCCCAGTCAGTCAAGGCCAAGCTACACCTTACAGACATCCGGAACTCTAGCCTCCGAAGTCCCTTTTTGAAAAAGGACTGGCAGCTTCTGCTCCACATCATATCCCCTTGAAATGGCAGCCAGGGAAAGGGTTAAGCACCTGCCATCACCACCACCTCTTGCTGCTTCTCCACATGAGTGATCAATTTGGAAGGGCAGAAACTCATTATGGCAGCCCCCATAGGCTCGCCCCCAAGGAGAGTACAAACTGAGATAGACAGACAGACCTGGCTCACACAGCCCACAGCAGCGTGTTAGCAATGGTGGGTTGTGGTGCCCATGGGTGGCAGGTTGCGAAACCAAACTTTTCGTGAGGGTGGGTTTTGGGGCTGGTTGCAAAGCCACCCAGAACCCATGGGCTGTTTTAGGGTTGCGGGTGGCTTGTCAATCACCCCAACAACCCACCCTCATTGGATTCGCATGCAGCAAGAAGCTTCAGCGTACCCCCACTGCGTCCCGTATATACAAAATGGGGGCTGCCATAACCACAAGAAATCCCACAGGGAAACACACCTACAGTGGCTTTTCTCGTTACACGTGAACTGGACAACAGACAGAGTGGCAGACAGGGGGACAGATCTACCTCCAAACATACATACATCCCCCTCCAAACTGGATCAGTACATAGCATAATACCCAATTTATGAGGATCAGCTGACACTCAGTGAGTTTGCCTCACTCTCTGACTTCTTCTATGCTAATGTCACAAAGAACAGTAAAACTTGAAAGCCTCATTATCACTTCATTCACTTACCAGAACAAAGAGAGCCTGTAAGGCAAACGATGCCACCCCTCCTGCTGAAATTCCCGGAGCTGTGCTCCCACCCACCACTGCACCACGGTCTATTGCTCCCTCTCAGGAAGCATCTTTACTTCTTCAAACAGCGCCTTCAAGCTAACTACATACATGTATGTCTCTTTGGTCCTCAGAAAAGGAACGGAGTTTTCTGGGCAACAGTGATTGCTTCTGGTAAATGCTATAGCATAGGCTGCATGGGTGTGTCCCCCCCCCCCCATGTGCTGCATTCTTACCTCCTCCTTTGTCATGCATATCACCCACATATTGTTGCAAAGGTACTAAGGAGTAGCACAAAACAAAATTAGGTGCACATGACTCCGGACTTCTTCAAAATTGTTGCCCGGGAGAGTCTTTGTCCTCATTTCCTGCTCATCTGCTGCAGGATGCTACCCAGTGTGGGGGAGAGTAATGTACAGCCAGACAGCTTTAACACCAGTAGCCACTTCATGCGGAGGAGGAACACTATTAAACAGGGCTGGAGATAAAGGGTGTGCAGCACTTTTAGAAGCTGCCTGAACCTCGGACTCCCCCGTGAGCGTCTCCCAGCCAGGACAGCCAAGGCTGACTTTGGTGGATGGCTGTTAGAAGGCTTCCTTGCTCCTTTTCAGAGCAGATGAACAAAGAGCTGGGCAGGGAGCTGTCATGTTTCTCAAAACCTCCTGCCTTCTTGGGAGACAATAACGAGGCCTGCTAAGTAATCCACAAAGCTTTATTCAAGCAATAAACATCTCTTCCCACCTGAAAAGAGTCTAAACTCTAGGAACTTTCCCCTAGACAAAACTATGCAAACTAAGTGAGACAATTGTCCTTTCAAGAAGAATGGAAAGCCCTTTCCCAAGACGCATTAACTTCAGAGAGACTAGTTCTGAGGCGGCTTCTGACGGGACACCCGCTGGGCAGACTTTCTCTCGCCTTCCTTTAGCTCCGCCTGCAGCGTACTCTAGGATCTGCTAACCTCTCCGTGCTCTCCCCCTCAGAAGAATGTTGGCTTCCCACTGACTGTGTATTATTTGCCCTTTACGAGATAAGCTCTGGAGAGGGTTCACTCCCAGCTGGTGAAGAGCCCGTGAGAGCTTTCTCCCCCACTGGTATAGGCAGGCCTGTTTCTGGCACCGACTCCTACTTCAGAGTCTGATTCTGATTGATCACCTGAAAGACCTTCTTCCAACCCAGGGGGAGCAGGGCTAGACATGACAGGAACACAGAGAGATTCGGCAGGCGGTGGGGGCAGTAATAATCCACCCCAACAAGTTAGGGATTGAACACAGGAAAAGTCTTGCCCAGTACCAGTCTGCAGGGGTTGGCACACCTTTAGCACCCATCTGTCGAAAGCCAGGTCTGGCTGGAGAAGCTACGGTAAGTGTCGAAAAGGAATGAAAACCCTGGCACCTATTGGCAGATGCATTTGTGCAATAGGGACGAGTTGGAGCACAAATGCTCAGCCAGGTTTAATGTAGCCCAGTGTCTCCCTGTGCTGACATTAATTTTGCTGGGCCCTACTCCAGACAATATGATTTACCAGAAAGGTGCTTACGAGAATGGAAACATTATGGAAACGTAGCCACAAAGACCGGCTGCAGTTGAATGGGTGAGTGGCAGATTGAACTCGCCTTCTCAGCTGGTTCTGTCTGACCTTTCTTTCTCTTGGCCCCTGGGGGCTCCCTCTTGCACCCACCTTACCCAATTGGTTGAGAATTAACGGACTTGCGGTCCAACACATCCGGAGGGCGCTAAGTTGGAAAAGCCTGCTTTGGACCATTGCATCTATTGCTTTGCCCACACCCTCACCTCAGATATCTTCCTTCCCCTTCCTTCCAGCTGTATCCAGGTGTAGTCACGTCCTGTGGCCCTTTTAGGGAGAACTCAGCCAAATATTGGAAATATTCGAAATCAGTAGCCCAGCTCAGCTTCAATTGTTAGAATCACAAGTAGAGGGGAGGGCAGAGAGAGAAAACAAGGCTACTGCCTGCTGCTGTCACAACAACCCTCAACTCTGGGCTGGTTCATATGATCACTACATTGGCTGTTGTATGATTGTTTGAGGGTTGTTTCCCCCTCCAACAACCCCTACTACCCGGGTTAAAATTACACAGCAAACCATGGCAAACTTCCACAGGGAAGTTGAATATTCAAAATGGCTACCAGCATGCACTGCAACACGCTGCGATAATCATGAAAGCCTGGTCTGCATTTTCCGTACTGCTATTTCTGGGGCAGCCTTTCCCAACCTGGTAGCCTCTAGAGGTTTTGAACTACAACTCCTAGCATTCCTTACCATTGGCCATGCTGGCTGGGACTACTGGGAGTTGGTCCAACACCTCTGGAGGGTACCAGGTTGGGGAAGGATGTTCTAGAGGCATGAGGCATTTAGCGCTCCTCTCTCTCTCTCTCTCTCTCTCTCTCTCTCTCTCTCTCTCTCTCTCTCTCTCAGCTTCCTCAAACTCAATGTATTAATTTCCCAACCCATTCAGGTTTCTTGCAGTACTTCTCCAGCTCACATGGGTGAAGTAGTTAGGAGGAGGAGGCTGACTGACACACTTGCCTGCAGACATCTGGAAAGTTTTTCTAAAAGATCAAACATTTCTACTGCACTGGTATACAATGACAGACAGTGGCCTGGTTCAGACAACATGCTAAACCATGCTGCTTAATCACAAAATGGTTAAGGGAATGCATTAACCTTAACATATTCCCTTAACCGTTTTGTGGTTAAGCAGCATGGTTTAGCGTGCTGTCTGAACCAGGCCATTGTGTCTCCCCACATCTACACCCAAGACTATCTATTACCCCCTTTGCACCTGCAGACTACCATGAACCTGTCTGGGTTCAAGGTGTGCCTCTGCTCATTTTATCCTTGCAGCAGCACAGATTAAGCAGAGAGCTACTGGCTGGCTGAAAGACACCAAGTAAGTTTCATGGATGAGAGAACACTGGAACCAGGGACGGATCTACACTACTGCTTTAAAGCGCTTTATAACAGTTATAAAGCGCTTTAACTGCTTTAAAGCGCTATAAAACTGTTATAAAGCGCTTTAAAGCAATAGTGTAGATCCGGCCTAGGTCTCTGTCCAACTCTCCATCCATGACACCACAGCGGCACTGTTGGCTGATCTGGCTCTTTCCTAGTCACTTCCGCTACAGGTATGCTAGTCCCGCTTTTTAATAATTTTTTTGAAGGGGTCAGGGAGAGCTTTGCGGGTGCTGTTGGAGGTCCCTGAGGGCACCATGGCACCCACGGGTGCTATGTTAGGGTCCCTCTGAAGTAAAGAACATAGGGAGCTGCCTTATATCAGATCAGACAGTTTATCTATACTAGGATTCACCTCTTCAGGAGACTCTCTATATGGTTTAAAAGCCCCACAGTGGCGCTGCATCGGTTATAGCTTTCCTGCGAAGCTGTGAATTGGAAAAGTCAGGGACTTACCCTGACTTTTCCTGCCGAAGCTGGGTCACTACAGCTCTTCTGCCATCTGACCTTGCTCTGGCACTGTGCCAGGGGTGTTCCTGGGCAGGTGACCTCTGATTGGTTGCCAGAAGCTGGGCAGGGGGAGAGCCTGGTGAGCCGAATGGCTGCTGGAAAGCCTGCACTGCCTCCTCTAGTGAAGATTACTCGCAGTCACCCCGAAGCAGCGATACCGGGGGGGGGGGCAGAACGGTGCCAATGCAGAGTTGTGAAGGCAGGGCCCTGGGTCTCTGGCAGCGATCTGCCAGAATTTGATCCCAAGACCTTCAGCATGCAAAGTGTGTGCTCTGCTACAGAGCAGTAACAGATATTGGTGCATATTGCATTTGCTTTCTTAGAACTTGACCCTGGGTCAATTCAGATCATATTGGGCTTTATTCAGTACTAAAAAGCCAGGGCAAACTGTTAAAGGGTTTGTAAAGATTGTTCCTTTTAAGAAAAGATGCCACATTTGGAACTGTTTTTTTGCAAGAGATCAGAACCTCTTCCCTCTGTTATACTTCTGTTGTGGTGAAGTCTCATTCTTAGGGATGTGCAAATCAGCAACACTCGAGCTTGCCAATGTTTTCTGACTTCCATCTCAAAGCTCGTCCCATCTCGAGTCCATATCAGATTGCAAGCTTTGTTTTGTTTTCACATGAAAAATCATTTGTATTTTTGTGCATATTTTTTCCAAATGTGCACACCAATTGTGCACATCTTCTAAATGTATGCATCGATTAAAGCATAATTTGTGTGTGTTTTTCAAATGTATACATTTCTTGCCACATTTTAGATGGCAATGTGATGCTACTGGTTAAAGGTGAAATTTTTGCCCCATGCAGCTAGAACCCCACATTGCTTTCAAGTTTGTTGTGTTAAATGGCTGCATGGGTAGTGTCCGTGCCATCACTAATAGCAAGGCACACAGGCCTTCACCTTGTGATACTTTATTAGAGTTTATTTTGTTTACAATTTCAGTTAGTTAGTTAGTTTTTTCTGGAGTGAGCACTTCCTCACTTTACCAAAGGATCTCTCATATAAACCTTTATTAACCACAGAAAATTTAAGATGGGGTATGCCTTCTTCTAACATCCTGTCCCTTTCAAAACTGTTCTTTATATTGAATTTATTGTTTAAATATGTACATTCTCTCTCTCCAACACTGAAGCAGACACAGACAGACCCCATTTTTCCTGCATCACACAAAGGCTTTCTTCTTTATAGGGATTTCTGGTTCTTGCTGCAGTACTAGATGCACAGCAATAACAGCAAAACTATACACTGCTGTCCAGCCTCGTGCAACATTAGCCCCAATGTAAAGCACCAAATGGAAGGAGGTACCTTGCAGAGGAGAAAGGGCACAGGGAAGGTGGTAATTAACCCTCCCTCTGCCAGCCATTTTTTCCTTGGAACTCCCCCCCACCAAGATGGTTTTATACCCCACTAGTGTTCTAAACCATGCTCATCTTGTAGATATAAGTCTGGGTGGCGTATTTGGGGGGCAGCAGTTAGAAAGGGCTTTTGGAGGCAAGTGACCGGCAAGGGAAGAGTTTAAAACACCCATTCCTTCCCACCTCTTCTCTGCTACAAAGTGCCCCCCCTTTCAGGTGTTTGGCCTTAAGGAGTTTGCAGTTTGGCCTTAAGGAGAAAATTTTCCAACTGCTCCAGAAAAATGGAATATCCGTACCAGCTCTTGAAAGCAGACAGATTAGGAGCCAGGACTCCCAAGATTCTAGTCCCTATTATGTGCAGGGGAATGGGGTCTGAGTGGCTAAAGGGCATGGGTTGCTGCAGGGGGCAAAGCAGTATGGGATTTGTGTTCAGGATAGAAACCAAGAATCCTCCCCTCACTCCCCAAATGCTTCTCGTTTTGCTCTTGCAATCCAGGATTACTTTGCACTTTGGGAGACCAGAGACATTTTAGCACGGGTTCTTCAGACTTCAGTTCAGCTTCAGAGGACCAAGGAGGCTGGTCCAAGAGCAAGAGGTGTGAGAGAAGAAAAATGGGAGGGAGCTGAGCAGGGAGAGGAACCGAACAGCAGCACCGCTCCCTTTTTGCCTGGGCCTTGCTCTCTCCTTCCAGATGAAATAATTATTTCCAGCCGCCCTGCCAGCTCATTCAGCTGGCCAGGAGGGAGTCCCAATCCATTTCAGGCAGTGTGCAGGCCAAAGTAGGCCTCAGCGCTCGTAACGGGGGCCCTGCCACAAGAAGGGCTTAGCAGCTCGTGGAGCCAGCACGGCCCTGGGCCTCAGATGTCTCTGCTAGTTGGGAAATGGGGGAGAGGAGCACCGTGCCTGGTTTCTGAAAGCTCAGTTACTGGGGGCTCAAACTGCTCTGGAAGCCTTGCTCTCTAGCCCTGGAAGCTTTTCTCCCTATTCCAGATATGCAGGGCCCAACTGTGGTTACTCAGTGATTGGTGGAGAAGCACTTTTCACCTGCTCAAAGTCACTCTTCCCCCCCCCCCCACCTCACGCTTTCTAGGGAACGAGCCCTGAAGTTAAAACCAAAATAACACTTTAAATGAAACCCTGTGAGATCTGCAACCTCAGGGCAGCCCAGGGATGGGGAAACTTTTTCGGCGGAAATTATTCTGAGCAAGCATGTTGGAGGTCACATGTCTCCAGTGTGTGGTCACTCCACTGCTGGCATTTGGGCCCAACATTAGGGTGACCACATGGAAAGGAGGACAGGGCTCCTGTATCTTTAACAGTTGTATCGAAAAGGGAATTTCAGCAGCACCTGGTGAAATTCCCTTTTTATTGCAACAGTTAAAGCTGCAGGAGCTCTGCCTTCTTTGGTGTCTAATCAAGAAGGCAGGGCTCCTGCAGCTTTAACTGTTGTGATGAAGAAGGAATTTCATTAGGTGCTACATGCATACAAATGACACCTGCTAAAATTCCCTTTTCTATATAACAGTTAAAGATCTAGGAACCCTGTCCTCCTTTTCATGATTGCCCAACATGATTGCCCAACAAAGATTATAAGGTGGAAAACTTCTGAGTCCTTTGCATGCAATTCGCAGTGATTGCACAGTATAACGCTGGTGTGATAAAGCTCTCACTCATTCACAATCATACAATCACACACTGTACCTCCCTCCCCCCTTTCTCACACATACACACACACACCCCACTCCTCCCCCACTGCAATCTTACTGCTGTAAGATACCTTGAGTCTTTTAAAGGGAAAGGCATCTAATAAATTTAAATCATCATCATCATCATCATCATCATCCATTTGAAAAGCCTCCATTGCTTTTACAAAGCATGGTTTTGTCTCCAGCAGTGACCCAAGTGCTAGTTGCAAAGTGTTTCTTTCCCCCTTTCTTGCATTGTCACTTGTGATGACAGGAGGATACTCTTCCCTCCCTGAAATGAAAGGCCCCTAAGAAGAAAGAAGGGATCTTGTACTGAGGCAGCTGGAGAGTGTGTGGATAAAGAATAGAGAAGAGTAAGTCGAGCCCAGCAAGAAGAGCAGAAGGCTAGCTAATGTAGGATGGGCAGAAACTTTGAAAAAAGACTGGCATGTGGTTCCTGACTCTGCAGTTAAAAAAGAGGAATCAAATGCCAGGGAACCAAATTTTTCAATCAAGAAAAGATTACTTCTACAATCTGTATACAATGTGCAAAGTGGTTCTGATTGCACATTTTGCGTTATTTATTCCACTTCCGACAGCCAAAGAGCCTTTCAGGACACTGGTGCCCCATGCCCTAACCACTGGATACCCCTGCTCTCTGATCTCCAGGTTCTGAGATTTTACCAGGCCTTGCCCACAAATGATCCTATCCTGCGTTCTGCACAGATGCTGCACTTTGGCACAATCAAAGGACATGCCAAGCCCTGGGCGTGATGTGCTGCTGCCACAAGGCAGCTTTGTCACAGGAGCTGAACTTCGTTGATGCAGAACCTGGATGAGATGCTGTCATTCTGGGTTTATGCAGATAATCATATTGGGGCATCATCAGATGGTTTTTTTTTTTCCAGGTTTCCCTACCGTCACTATGGCCTCCTGCTGCTGTCCCACAATAGTGAGATCTCTTTACATGGGGAGTAAAGAGGAAGCAGCAACGACCACGTGGCCCATTTAGTGGGCGTTTTTATTGTGCTGCTTTTCCTGCACACAGCAGGAAATAGCGGCAAGTTTCATTTTTAAAAAATAAGGTGGATTTTCTGGGTGGTTTTGTTTTGCGATGGAGAAACGAGCGGAAGGAGCGGGAAGTGGATGGTGTTGTCTAAAGGATGTGCGAAAAACCGTGAGTAAGCAGTAGCAAGTGTGCAATAAAACGCTCATCTGGTGACGCTCCAAGAAGCCAGCCACAAAGATCCCCTTGCTCTGCCCCTACTGGTCCAGTGCTTTTCCTTCGTAACCACGTGGACTGCTGGGGACAGGGAGCATCGTGGTGCCGGGCTGCAACCCAGACCCCTGCCCTATATGTTTAAATTCCCCAGTGCATCAAGAGGCAGGGTAGCCGGGCGTCCCCCTATGTGTTCTCCCCTTGCCTCCCGCGCTGTAACAAGCTGGGTTCCAGCTGTGTGCACGGGAAAAAGGGGAGAGGTAGACCTGAACTTCTCCCTCTCCAGTAGTCCACATGGTAGGCAGGGAGAAACGCAGGGCAAGGATGGGCAGAACTGTGCAGGCTGCCTCACTGGCATCTTCCTCCAGGTTACTACCCAGCAGCCCAACGAGAGCAGGATAAAGCATCCTGAACTAAAAGATTTCAGGGCCTAGGACAGGGGTGGGAAGCCTCAGGCCCAGGGGCTAAATCTGCCCCCCCAAAGGCCTAATCCAGCCCTCTGGGATTCCCCAGATGGTCACACACCCATTCACCTGGTGCCACCACCATCACACCACCACCAATGACTGCGTGGTTTCCCAGACTTGGTGCTGCTCCCTGCCCCACCCCTTTCTAAAAGGCCTCCCCTAAGGCTTAGTTCTTGGCAGGAAGAGCTTTAAGTTACCATATGCTGATATCTGTTGTATTTTAGGCCCTGCCTTTGGGGCCAAAGGCCTCCTTGCGTTTGGCACCACTCCGCACTGGAATGCAGCCCCCAAGGACATCTCCAAAAATTAATTCGATCCTCAGGCTGAAAAAGTCTCCCCACCCCAGGTACCAAAAGAGCTAACCTGGCAAGCACTTTTGCATAGGGGGAAGAGAATGTTTGCAGTGGGCCATTCGTGCCATGTGAAGACTTTATTTTTATTTTATTTATTATTACATTTATATCCTACCTTTTTCCCCTCTTGCCAGGAACTCAAGGTGGCTTACCTAGTCCTCTTCCTCTCCGTTTTATCCTCACAACAAGAATCCTGTGAAGTAGGTTGGGCTGAGAGTCAACGAGTAGCCCGAAGTCACCCATAGTGGGCTTCATGGCCAAACGGGGACTAGAACCGGATCCCCTGACTCCCACTCCAACACTCTAGCCACTACACCACATTGGTTCTCCTACACCAGATGCAAAAAGAGAACAGGGCTCTTCTTAACTTTTGAAAGAAATGCATAATGAAGGAATTATACCAAGCGCAGTTTGACACAGCAGGAGTGATCAAACCTGCACCTGTGTTTTGTTGTTGTTACTTCGTTTGTTTTTACACTGCTGCTAAAGGTACAAGAGCCCTCTCTTCCTTTGCTTCTGGTCTCCCAAGAGATACTGCAGCAGGCAGAGCAGCTACCCTTGAGAACCACGTCAGCCCTCCAACTGCGCAGATAATACACAACTCAGTTGTTCCATCAACATCCACCAGAGGGAGAACGGCTATAACTCCATGTGCTCCTGCAGATATGTACAAAACACGGCCCACGGTAGAACGATAGATTTGGCGGCCGTCAAATGCATCGTCAAGTCCATTCCGTGCCTTTAAGACAGAAGATCCTCTAACTAAAGCCTGGCAAAGGTTTTTTCAAGAACAGGTTCAGGGAAAATCCTCTCAGCAGTTTGTTTGGGTTTTTTTTTGCATCAGAGCAGATGGTTAGTTAGGAATTCTGCATCTCTACCATATGAATCCATTCTTCTTGTCCTCTCCCTGGTTGACAAGAGGAACTTTCATGACCCACTAATGACCTAAGAGGCAAGACCATTTAAGTGTTCTGACTTCTTTCTGACATCTTTGTAAAAAATGTGACAATGGCCAACCTTACCTACTGCTGACCCCATTACTGTTCTCTCTTTAAGTCCAGAGGTGGACAACTTATGGCCCTCCAGACGTTTTGGCCTACAGCTCCCATAATCCTTCACCATTGGTTCTGCTGGATAGGGCTGATGGGAGTTGTAGGCCAAAACATCCAGAGGGCCACAAGCTGTCCATCCTTACTTTAGACTTTAGTTTATGTATTACTTTACAATGCGTGCATAGGGAGAAATACCCATTCAGAGTCCCCCACCTCAATTCACATGAAAGAAAACACACACACACACACATACACACACACACACACACACACACAATCATATGCACCAAGCATCCTCATCCTGCAGAAAAAGAAACACACACACATACTAGATATACATTGTGATGTCCATAGGGATCGCTTATAACTGGTGGGAAGAAAGTAGATCTCCAGATGTTTTGCACTTCAACTCCCAGCATTCTTGACCACTGGTCATGCCAGCAGTGGCTTCTGGGAGGTAAAGTCCTAAACATCTGGAGATCTACCTTCTGCTCAGTATACAGACCCTCCCTACACAAACACACATATATACACCATCCATTATAATCGTGGGCATTTCATTAGTTTTATAAAGCAGACGTTTTCAAAACCCTGCCTTAAGGAATCTGCTACCTTCCCTGTAAACCAGTAGTGTGGTACTTCAGTACTTCTCAAAGAGTTATCAAATGGGAGACAGTGATATGCAACTGAACCATTGATACCATCGACCACCAAACTGCAGTGGGTGGTCATGTGAGGATGGGCCTCTGAGTAAGAGAGAGAGAGAAGTTTGCTCCATTCTTCCCTGTCTCACCAGTTTCTGAGAGTACCATTAGGAGACAGTGCCTCTGCCCCACAGAAATTATTATTGTGTGGCATCCCTGAGGGTTCAGCTGTATCTATATCCAACCAATTGAGATTGTCCAAAGCCTGGCCCTGGAGTAAAGTGGCATCTGTATGCTGATAATATTGAGCTGTTTTTCATTTTCCTTGGATCCAGGAGCCTGGAGAACATTATGGGATGGATGCTGAATACTGGACTGAAGCTAAACATGGAAAAGGTTGACATGTTGAGAACTGATGGTTCCCTTGATCCAGGAATTAAAATTTTCCTGTTCTGGACAGGGTCATACTCCCTTGGAAAGAGGAGATTTGTATCATGGGAGTGCTCCTGGATTCACAGGAGACAGAGGTGGCCAGGGCTGCATTTCACCAGCTTCAAAAAGGGTATCACTCCTGGAACTGTCTTCTCTCTCACTCATGTGCAGATAGCTTCTCATTTGGACTACTGTAATGCTCCCTACATGGTTACTGGATGCTACAACTTGATTAGTATCTGGGGGTGGGGGCTAGCTGCAGGGAACATATTAAATCACAGTGGAAGTTTTATATTGGCTGCTCATTTGTTTAAGCCCAATTCAAGGTGCTGGCTTTGGCTTTCAAAGCCCTAAACTGACTTGGGTTCTGCCAACTCAAGTAGGGTGACCATATGAAAAGGAGGACAGGGCTCCTGTATCTTTAACAGTTGTATTGAAAAGGGAATTTCAGCAGGTGTCATTTGTATATATGGAGAACCTGGTGAAATTTCCTCTTCATCACAACAGTTAAAGATGTAGGTGCCCTGCCCTCTTTTAAAACTGGTCACTCTAGTATAGCTCCTGCAGCTTTAACTGTTGTGATGAAGAGGGAATTTCACCAGGTTCTCCATATATACAAATGACACCTGCTGAAATTCCCTTTTCTATGCAACTGTTAAAGATACAGGAGCCCTGTCCTCCTTTTCTTATGGTCACCCTAACTCAAGGGAACATCTCTTCCCATACTAACCTCCTTTTAAGGTTAAGCTGACAAGCTAAAGGTGCAGGGTCTTCTCATTCTTGGCACCCCAATTGCAGACCTCCTTCTTTAAAAGTTGCCACTAGATCAATTTCTGGGCCTTGTTTGGAGGAACATAAAATAAAAGACTCTTTCAGAAAGCATTTGGAGCTCTGTAAGAGTTGCGTTGATGTTCAATTTTATGCTAGTTTCAGGTTGCTGGGTTTTGAAACGATTTCCCCCCCATGATTTTCTATCAAATTTGTCTGCCCAGGATTTCGGAGTGGATTAGGGCTGGAACGAATGGGAGAATTCTACAGTGTTAGGCTGCCCCTCAAAGCACATTTGAGCCCCTCTTGAGATTTTGTGTGTGTGTATTACAAACAAATGCTGTTAAAGCAAGAGAGAATTGAAAGAGAAATTAAAAATCTACACTGCAGTCGGTTTAAGTCTTACATCCAGGCTAAGAGCAGACTTGAAAGCAAAGCCAATTTACGCCTCATGTGTGAAGTGCCAAAAAAAGATAACTTCAGAAGGAACTTAACACACTCCAGTAGAGCATAATTGAACCGAACTGAAGAATCTGGCTCTGAGTTATGTAAACTCAGAGGGTGCCCCCTGGTGGATAAGGGAGACACACATGAAAGCACACTGGCAATAGTGCGGGGTGGGGGCGCAGCAGAATGAACTGTGGTTGGCAAAGCCGGCAAAGCAACGGAAGACTCCAGATCAGCAAGGATAGGAGCATTGTTGGGAGAGGTGGAAGGGAGGAAATCTTGGGACTGAAGCTTTATGAATGGACCCCAAACTGAAGAGTTCCGAGTACAGCAGAGTCCAGGAAGCGAAAGGAAGGGGCACAACCCTGTTAATGGGCATCCCTTCTTTCCAGGTAGCCCCATTGAGGCAAGGGCCCGGCACACACTGGATTACATGCGCACAGCCCTGAAGCGTACAGACACGCAGCGAGCTGGAGGCCTGAATGACTGACAGCCCTTCAGCGTGGGGACGCTGCTTTGGCGTGTCGGAACCTGCACCCGAGAAAGCATGTAGGGCTCCAGTCCCTGCACTGGCAGGCGGGAGGAGCTGAGCCAAGCAGAGCCTAGAGGTCTGGCACAGAGCCCGGGCACACCCTGGGGCGGGATAGGGCAGAGCGGTCGGGACATGCCCCAAAGTGTGGAGTACAGAACCCAGTAGGAGCCAGGAAGACCCACACCCAGCAAGCCCTAGGCACAACATCCCTTGCACCCCAGTTCAAAAGTGCCAACATGAGATCAAGGCACAGTGTGCAGAAACACACACACATACTCATGCACAGAGGTTACTTTCAGTGCCTTCACAATAAGGACATTCCCCTGGAAGCTCCTCAATGAGATTAGAACACAGAAACTCCTAAAGGGTGATGCAAGATCCCAAAAAAATAACAAGCTAAGGCCAAGTGTATGTCTCTCTCCTCACCCCCTCCTCCTAGGTGGTCCATTCAAGACTAGCTTCCTGAAAAGCCTAGTTCGTCCAAGCCAGGAGGATTGTGTGGGCCAATTCATTCCACCCACCGGGAATTTCTCCCCAAATATCCTTGTGATAGAAAGCTGTTCTGTACACACACCACCATGTCCTGGAAATCACCTGTTATTTCAATGCCGTGACAAACAGCAGTGTTATCGTGGGTGGGTGCTTTCGCCCTTGAACTTTAACACAACTGAACGATCTTCTGGAAGTCGCAATATGGCACACCTGTGTTTTAAAGGAAAACGGCTGCTGAATTACCGCTTTTCGTTGTTGCGCTAGTCACACTGCACAAGCATTGGTTTATGTCAGCATAACATCATTAGCACTAGTGCTGGGACACCACTGAATACTACCCTCTGTGTTCAGGCTTCAGTAGCTCCAGACTCTTGGGGATTGACCTGGCAATAATTCTGAGCTCAAACGTTTTCTTCCCATGCTACCTAGTATCCAGATTCCAAGTTCAACTCTCAGTGTCCAATGCTGATATAACAGGCATGTCAGATTGTAGTCCAGTCCAGTCCTATTCAGGTTGGATTTGTCAGTCAGCTATACTAGGCACAGAAATGCATTTAATAGCTTTTGGCTAATAAGATGTTTATATTAGGTTGTGGCAGTTGCCATTTTGCTTTGTAGTGCCCCAAACACACTTACACCAACATGGCTTCTATAATGAGTCTTGCAAGGCCTGCCCATATTTAAAACTGCTCCCTGATGACTTGCTAGCTTCTGGCAATTCATGTTTTAGTAAACTCTATGACTGATCACTGCGGTGGGCTCTATGTGGGTCTGCCCTTGAAGATTGTTCAGAAGCTCCATCTAGTGGGTGCCTGTTAGCTTCCAGGAACAAATCAGTGCTAGTTAATAGCTCATGAATATATTCAGATCACAGATTCATCATCTTCTTGCTCAACCCACAAAAGATTTTCCAAGGTGAGTTAAGGCATCATCCTGACATATGTCAGATCGCCCTCAAAGTTAGTTTGCCCTGTCAATATGCTCTCCCAAAGATCAACACCTTGTAACTTCTTTATATTCATGTGAATCACCCTTAAAAATATAGATTCTCTGAACTGGAACTATGTGTTTTCTGTCACCTGTACAGCACTTAACAAAGCGTTGCACAAATAGTGACCCTCCAAATGTTTTGGCCTACAACTCCCAACATCCCTCACCATTAGCTATAGTGGCTAGGGCTGATGGGGTTTGTAGGACAAAACATCTGGAGGGCCACAAGTTGCCCATTGTGACCTAACACAATGTTGGCACTAAATATAGTCTGAAATAGGATAAGGAGCCCAAGATAAGAGTCCATCTGTACAAAGCCTTTACTGCCAAGTTCAGATACGGTTTAATCACTTCTATAAGACCCTTGGGATGGGAACTGTTTTGGAGGTGTTTTCTCCTTCTTCCTTAAAATGGCTTTTTATATCTGTTTTGTGCACAGGCTCCTGGCCCTGAACTGAGCCCTCAGGCAATTCTTAACGGAGATGGGTTTTGGACCACAGTTCAGTCCAAAACATTTATCCACTTCATGCCAGGGGCATTCCTACCTGGGATACTATACTAACCCAGTATCAGCTTGTGAACTTTCAGCCAATGAATCCCAGATTTGCCAGCATTGGCATGGTGCAGAGAAGCCAGCCTAGGAGGCAGGACAGAAATCAATCCATACCATGCAGCATCTCTATGTGGCTGAAGTGCTCATCACTCACCATAGGTCACCCTGTGCTCACCCCATTTCATCACCTATGTGCAGCACTCAACGCAACTGAGCCCCCAATCAATGCTGGAAAGAGCTTGGAGTGTCACAGCAAAACTTGACATCCTTATATCATTTCAGCACAGAGCCCCAAACCTCTGCACACCACCACCCCTGCCACCACCACCCCAACCATCTCTTTCTTTGTTTGTTTCTCAAAACTCACACAGTGATGCCATTTCCTTAGGCAGGTCGGTAGGATAGCTCCGGAAGTAGCCTCCATTGGTGAGCACCTCGAAGTGCGGGTTGGGGAAAGGGAAGGGGTATACGGCGGGAGGGAAGCCATTCACGTGAGCCAAGGGGGTTCCACCAGAGCAGCCCCTCTCCTTGTTTCCTGCCATAGCTGAGGGCACTGGGGAAACAGGCTCGAGGGAGAGTCAAGTGTCTCTTTAGAAGATCTGGGCTGGGCTGTCACTGCTCCAGGATGATGGTTCCATGGCTGTGGACCGTGCAAATTTTCAGCCCTGGGTGTCTTTCCTCTCCTTCCTCTTTCCTGTCGCAGTCCTGCATGGGGAAGAAGAGCACATAATCTGACATTAGTATCGTCAAACTATAGATATAGATATACAAAAATTGAGTCCATACCAAATGTTCTGTTTCTTTATCACCGTCGTGTACAGTTTAGAGCGAGAGACAGGAGTTGGGAAAACAGCTTCAGGAGGTGGGGGGGAGAAAGACAAGGCAACAGAGACACATTGCCACTCCTCCCCTGTCACTCGGAAAGAGGGGTAGGAGAAGGAGCATTATTATTATTATTATTATTTATTTATTTATTTATTTATATAGCACCATCAATGTACATGGTGCTGTACAGATTACACAGTAAATAGCAAGACCCTGCCGCATAGGCTTACAATCTAATAAAGTTGTAGTAAACAATAAGGAGGGAAAGAGAATGCAAACAGGTACAGGGTAGGGTAAACAGGCACCGGGTGGGGTGAAGCTAACAGTATAGAGTCAGAACAAACTCAATATTTAAAAGCTATAGGGAAAAGAAAAGTTTTTAGCTGAGTTTTAAAAGCTGTGATTGAGTTTGTAGTTCTCAAGTGTTCTGGAAGAGCGTTCCAGGCGTAAGGGGCAGCAGAAGAAAAAGGACGAAGCCGAGTAAGGGAAGTAGAGACCCTTGGGCAGGTGAGAAACATGGCATCAGAGGAGCGGAGAGCACGAGCGGGGCAATAGTGTGAGATGAGAGAGGAGAGATAGGCAGGAGCTAGACCGTGAAAAGCTTTGAAGGTCAACAGGAGAAGTTTATATTGGATTCTGGAGTGAATTGGAAGCCAATGAAGAGATTTCAGAAGTGGAGTGACATGGTCAGAGCGGCGGGCCAAGAAGATGATCTTAGCAGCAGAGTGGTGGACCGAGACCAGCGGACTGATGTGAGACGAAAGAAGGCCAGAGAGAAGAAGGCTGCTGTAGTCCAACCGAGAGATAACCAGTGCGTGAACGAGAGTCTTGGCAGAAGAGACAGACAAAAATGGTCGAATCCTGGCAATATTATACAGGAAGAAACGACAGGATTTAGCTACTGCCTCGATATGAGGAATAAAGGAGAGCGAGGAATCAAATATAAAGCCAAGACTACGAGCTTCCTTGACCGGAGTAAGCGTGACATCGTTGACAGTAAGAGAGAATGAGAGGTGAGGAGAAGGTTTAGGAGGAAAAACAAGCAGTTCAGTTTTTGCCATATTAAGTTTCAAACGACGATGAAGCAGCCAGGCTGAGATATCTGAGAGACATGCCGAGATACGATCGTGAACATCAGGAGAAAGTTCCGGAGATGAGAGATATAATTGTGTATCATCGGCATACAGGTGATATTGGAGGCCATGAGATTGAATAAGCTTACCCAAGGGCAGCATGTATAAAGAAAACAACAACAGGCCAAGCACCGAGCCTTGCGGAACCCCTACTGAAAGGGGAAAAGAGGAGGACGAGCAGGGGCAGGAAAGGGAGGCAAACAGAATGATTGGGAGCAAGGCAACAAGGCTTGACAAATCGTCGCTCTAGTATATGACATGGTGGCTCAGGGCAAAGGCCTATGCAGAAGGGCTGGGCAGATAAGAAGCAGGACCAGTGTTATGGGTAGGCATGGTTGGGCACCTGCCAAGGACCCACTCCCCAGCACGGGCCCACTGACAAGAATCCCCTGGACTTGCTCCTCCTCTTCACCACTGTGACCTGCTTGTTCAGCTCCCTCTCATTTTGACCCCGACAATGATGGTGGTGAGAAGGAGCAGCAGCAGATGCCACCATCTATTTGCTCCCTGGCTCTCTGCTTGTCAAGCATGAAAGTGGTAGCAAGGATGAGAAAAAGGATGAGGAGCAAGAGCAGCTGGTGACAATGGTGGTGAAAAGATAGAGTCACTAATGAGGGGAGTCCATTGAAAGCGTCTTGTCCCAGGGCCATCCAAAACCTGGAACTGACACTGCTCAATGGCACGCAGTGGCTACTATAGGACAAAGGAAATGGACTGCAACCCATGGTGAAGGGCAAAGCCTGCTTCTCCATCACCTCTTTTCTAAGAAACCAGACTTAGGAACACAGGAAGCTGCTTTATGACAAGTTAGACTATTGGTCCATCTATCTTAGTATCATCTGTAGTACTATCTGGCAGCATCTCCAAAAGTTTCAGACAAGAGCTTTTCCCAGTCCTACCTGGAGAAGCCGGGAATTGAACCTGGGACCTTTAGTGTGCAAAGAATGTGCTCTACCACAGACCTACAGCTCTTCCCCAGGTTTATCCCTCATCCCAACATTACCTCTTGATGAGACATTCGCCCCATCCACTCTGAGAATGGGGGGAAACTGCTATGCTTGGGTGCACGTTCTTGTGATGTGGGCAAAACCTGCTCCTTGCCATTTATTTTATTTTATTTATTTATTTGTTACATTTTTATACTGCCCAATAGCCGAAGCTCTCTGGGCAGTTCACAAAAATTAAAACCATAATAAAACAACCAACAGGTTAAAAACACAAATACAAAATACAGTATAAAAAGCACAACCAGGATAAAACCACACAGCAAAATTGATATAAGATTAAAATACAGAGTTATAACAATAAAATTTAAATTTAAGTTAAAATTAAGTTTTAAAATACTGAGAGAATAAAAAGGTCTTCAGCTGGCGACGAAAAGAGTACTGTGTAGGCGCCAGGCGGCCCTCTCTGGGGAGCTCATTCCACAGCTGGGGTGCCACAGTGGAGAAAGCCCTCCTCCTAGTAGCCACCTGCCTCACTTCCTTTGGCAGGGGCTCACGGAGAAGGGCCCCTGTAGATGATCTCCTATATGTCCGGGCAGGTAGATCTGGGAGGAGGCGTTCCTTCAAATAACCTGAAATTGGGCGGTTCAGCCTCCACTGTGACAGAACCCAAGAGGCACAATGACCCATGGAAAGAGGAAGACTGACCCAAGCATAAGAACATGGACTGAATAGATCAGTCCCTAATCCCCAAGGACATGTTTCTCTCCACTGGAAAGACCAGACAGTTCCAGGGTAAGTTTATACAGAAAACGAAAGTCCAGATGTTGTTGGACTTCAGCTCCCATCATCCCAACCGATTGGCTATGCTGACTAGAGTTGATGGGACTTGCAGTCCAGCATCAACCTGCAGGACCACAAGTTCCCCATCCCTGCTTTAACTGGAGATGCCTGGGATTGAACCTGGGAACTTCTGCATGCACAGCAAGTGCTCTGTCACTGAACTATGGACAAGAGAGGTCCATAGTTCCTCCTGAACTAAGCCTAAGTCGGATACTTCGCAGCACCCATCACATTCATCTGAACTCTGGCACATTTTGATAAAACAGTCCAGCTAGCACAGCTATTTTAATACTTAAATTCATTAAGATCACATCTCTAAAACCAATGCTGAAAACCAAAACGCCCTGAGATGTTGCTTTGTATTAAGGCTGAACAGCGCATGCTAAAACCCTTGGGTTGGGCCTATGCTCATTTTAATATTAACACTCAAGCACCTGAATCCTTGCAAAAGCATGAACGGCTCACTTTCACCAGCCTACAGGAAGTACTGCATTCTTGTGACGGCTCAGAGTAATCTAGTAGTTCAGCCTTCCTTCTCTCTTAGCCCAGTGTGATACACGTTTTATCACAAGTAAGTAAGAGTGTGTTTAATGGGACTTCCCCCCCAACAGCAAGTGCACACAGGATTGCAGCCTTAATCATCAAAAAATGACATTGTACAGAAAACAATAAGTGAAGAAATTAACACTCAGTAACATTTGGGATGAAGCTGTCAGAAGGGAAACAACATGACCAGGACTGGATGCAGATACGATTCCAAAGTGGTAGAAAGACAGATCCAGCAGTCTGCTTCCAAAGGAAGTAGAGCAGTCTGGTCTGCTCAAAACAGTTCCACACACGGCACATGCCAGTCAGAAGACCACGGCCCTCTGTTCCCCTCTAGTGATCTTTTGAAGATGAAGAAAATGCATAAGCAATAACGCTCTTCTCATACTAATTTTTTAAAAAATTGATCGATGGTCATGCAGGAAGGTAGACTAGATTTGTAATCCCATTCAAACTTTATGTGTCTCACATGAATAGATGGTGTTCTATCCAAAGCAATTTTTTATTTATTTGAATACTAGCCCACCTTTCCACCCACAAAATAAAATGGTGCTCAGGACAGCTAACAATAATAAAACTAAAATTAAAATAACATAATTTAGAACAGCCATAAAAAAAATCCAAATACATTAAAAGCACAATTAAAAAAACATCAATTAAGGAAATAGACAGAATGCAACTATTTTAAAAAAACTCTTCAGCAACAGACCAGCTTACTTGCCAAAAACCTGCCTCAATAAAAATGTCTTTCCTGTTGGCAGGAGGACAACAGAAAGCGGGTGAATCGACCCTCCCATGGCAGAGAGTTCCAAAGCCTGGGAGCAGCCACTGAAAAGGCCCACTCTGACATCCATACCAAATATCCCTCCAATGGGGTGGGACTGAGAGAAGACCCTCCTGGGAAGATCTTAAAACCCAGGCACACTCAGGTGGAGAATGCAGTCTTTCATATTCTTCAGTCCTCCGTTACTTTTCCTCCTGCAGAGTTGTACATCTTTGGGGATGGCCTTTTTTCATTTTCTATCTACTTGCCCTTGCACAAAAGTATCTCTTTCAGAAACAGCATGGCACCCTTACCCAATACTATCAATGACCTTGGAAATCAGGTGCAGAACTAAGAACTGTGTTGAAACTGACAAGGTTAGGGTAAGTTCTAGGTGGTTGTTTTTAAACTAAAATATTACTTGTGTACTAGGGCTGGTGCACTTATACCTGCTCTTTTGAAGATGGAGAAAAGCTAATGAAATTGATAAAGCTTTCTCCTTCCATGTCATTTTCAGTAAGTGTTTGTGTTGTGCATCTGTCCTTCAAAAGAGCACTAACGCCAATCTAATGCTTTAAAGAATAATGTCCCCCAACCAACCATGTCAGTTTCACCAGAAATGATGAAGGAAATGGCAGAAAACTGGGTTAGGTGCAGTCAGAGCATCACCATGTCACAGCTCAGAGGTAGAGCTTGGGCATCTCCAGCTACAAGAATCAGGTAGCAGGTGATGGGAGAGACTTTAAAGCAGGGCTGGCCTTAGGGGTGGGTGAACTGGGCACCAGACTCAAGGGGCGCCGAACTGAGCTTGGTGAGTCAGTGTTTGTTGAATGTACAGACTGCAGTGAGCAAAAGAAAAGAAGAAGAAAAGTAACTTAGGGTGCAATCCTATGCATGTTTAGACAGAAAAACAGTCCTACAATTCCCAGCATTCCCCTGGCTGGCAGGAGGGGAGCTTTTTAACCCTTTGCCGCCACTGCAGTCCTAGTCAGGACACCCCCACGCTCCCAGTGCCCAATATTCCCACTGGTAAGAAAGATTCCATTTGGTGCCAACTAAGCAAGGGCAAACTATGTGACAAATGGCACCTCTGGCTTGGCCCTCAGCTGTCTGGACTTCCTGCAACACCCTATATCTAGAAGGAAGAGTACGGGCAGAAAATACTGTAAGATGGTAGAGGCACTGAGATGGGCCTGAACTTGTACATGGATTGCAATGCAGCGGGAGTGAAAACGTGGGCCCTCTTCAACTTGATGGGGAGAAAAGGAGCTCAAGGAGTCTCGAAGTACTAAAAGGAGCCTTGGCTCAAGAAATGTTGGGATCACATTATCAGGGGAGGGGGCCATTGCAGGG
The DNA here is from genome assembly GCF_023053635.1 of Elgaria multicarinata webbii. Taxonomy (NCBI): domain Eukaryota; kingdom Metazoa; phylum Chordata; class Lepidosauria; order Squamata; family Anguidae; genus Elgaria; species Elgaria multicarinata. The sequence goes on along the minus strand of NC_086173.1, from coordinate 22,348,554 downwards.
AGATAAGGCAGCAGACATCCTACAAGCAAAGAAAGCCAGGCATTGAGTAGGGGGAAACAAGCAGGATAGTTTTACGGAACCTGGGAATAGGAATTGCCAACTTTTTTTAAAAAAACAACAACATACCAGCTTTGCTACTGTGCCTGTAGACAGCAGCCTGAGATGCACTGGAATTTAGCCGATGAAGCTTTTTGTGCCTCTTATTCCCACACCATTTAAAGTGGCATTTGCTTAATTTCTGTATGTAATGATGCTTTTAAAACGCAGGCACAGGGCCAGTGGGAAAAAAAGGTAGCAACCCTACTATGGAAAGCAGCAGTGACATGGGCTGTGATTAATTTCCAAAATAAGAGTTGTCGGTGTGCTGAAGCCTTCCCGGAAAAATCAGGCCAGATGTGCATGGGATTGGTTGGGATTACTTAGTGGTAAAGGAAATGCACTCGGCACATGATTGAGGGAACTCATTACTTCCTGTTTTTCAGGAATCAACGTTGGCACTGGGGGGGGGGGGGAGATTCAGGACTGAGCCCTAGATTGGATCTTATGATTACATAAAGCCAGGCAAGTGTCATGGGGTAGACGGTAGAGCAGGAGTGGATAACTTGTTGCTCTCCAGATGTTTTGGCCTACAATTCTCATGATTTATTTATTTGTGACACTTGTATACCGTTGAATATAATAAAATCCCTCACCAGTTCACAATGATCCCTCACCCTAGGCTATGCTGGCAAGGGCTGATAGGAGTTGTAGGCCAAAACATCTGAAGGGCCACAAGTTGCTCACCTCTGTGGCAGAGGGCTGGACTATAATGATTTTGGCAGCCCAAGCAGTCCTGGTTAGCAGAAACAATAAACTGTGACAGCCACTGAAGGCTCTTCTGTACAGTTCCCCTCCCAAGCACACACATGTAGACAGTGAATCTGGCAAATAAAATTAATTTTTCTTACCTGCCCCCCCCCCAAAAAAAAATTAGGGTTCAAAATCTCAATAATGTCCTTTGCCTGTGGCCTTTTTTGGAGTCAGCAGTACATGCAATTCATAGTGGCAAACGAGTCACTTTCCCTCAAGAAAAGGATCAGAATCCTCACCCATTGGCACCAGGCTGCCAGCTAAGCCCCCTCCCATTAAGTAGTAGGTCCCTTACAGACCAGATCTACCCATTTTTTCTGTTGCCTCCTTTCATTCTTTATCCCAACGTCCTTCCTCCCCAAGGCAATTTATAGTCTGGTTTCACCATTTCTGTGCCAGCCAGTCTCAGATTGAGCCCCAATCCCCAGATCCAGATCCAGCCAAAACCAAACTGCTGGGCCTTGGTTTGTCCCCCTGCTTCCAGCCTGCCGAAGACACTGGGAACAGAGATGCTGGCCCTTTAAGCATTTCTCTGCATGAGGGCGTGTGCGTATTTTCCCTTTTGAACCATCTCCAAAAGCAGGCAAGTTTTTCTTCTTCTTCTTCTTCTTTGGGTGCTTTTTACCATATGATTTAAATCAAGAGTCATTTCAGGTTCCCAGATAAATGGAGCTTATGTTCTTGCTGCCAGCGCTTGGCTGGGGCTGTACCACCCTGGGGGTAGAATGTGAGCTCACATCTTCCACATGGAACCCAACACCACAGGCCTAATTTACAACAGCCCAGGCAGCGCCTTTTCCTGCCGACTCTGTGTCTCTGGCTTTCAGAGCTACCCCCTACCCCACCCCCAGCCCATCACTCACTCTTCACCTTCTCCCCTCCCTGTACCCGTTGCCTTTTTAATGAGTGCACGAACGAACACAGACACACACTTTCGCCTCCGCTTCATGCCTTGTGCCCCTGCTCCTTTTGTTTTTTTTCCCCTCTCCCCACACCCGGTCTTTCATTTTTCTTCTCCCACTGGGATGTGGTTCCACCCCAGTATGAGGCCAATCTGAGGGGGCTAATACAGCGAGAGTACCACAGGAGAGGCATGAGTTGCCTCAGTAATGCTCTCCCACAAAATGATGGTTTGCCGAGTTGAGGGGGTGGGGGGATACTCCACTGAGAAACACACAGAGACACACAAAACGCACATCCTTTGAAACTTTAGCGCTGTGGCGTTCCCTCACGCAGCAGTGTCCCTCAGTCGGTTCCTGGGTTCCAGCACCGTATCTGTCCCGGCCAAATCGGCCCACCAGCACGGGGCAATGCTTTGTGCTCGGCCCCTTTAAAACGGCGGAGGCTTGGGCTCATTCCCCACACCCCCTCCCCACTGCCGTGGGTTCTGCCAAGTGCCCTGAGCAGCTAAAGCCACGAGATTTCAAGCGAGCAGCTAACTTAAAGGCTTCATTTCCGTAAACTTTTCCATATGTGAGGGCCTCTCTTGAAGCTCGAGTTCCAAAAATAAACGCGCCGTCAGGCCGAGGTGTCCAAGCACACAGAAACCGGGAAAGAAACCCACTGAAAGAAAACAGCCCGGGCTCCTGCCAGCAAGCTCGGGGGGCACAGTTGCCTCAAGGAGGAGGTGGAGCTGTGCATTGGTGGGGGGGACAGGGGGGTGTTAACAGAAGGGAATGTTTTTAAATGGGGGAACAACAATAAAACCCCAGCCGAGGCTCCTGCCTCCCTCAAAACACCATTTGGAGTTCAACTTAATTCCAGGCATGTGTTCGATTCCCTGCGCCGTTAGAGGGAACCTGGCCCTTGGATTGCCCCACCAGTGGATGGGAGTGTGGGGGTCATTGGGAGGTCACTCTAACGGGGCTCCTTCTTCTTTGGGTTACATCCAAAATGGAGACACTGAAACCCATATGTTCTCCCAGGCTCCTTAATTGTTCCTAGCCCTCATGGGCAAATGGAGGTTATGTCTCCATATTTCTGTGGTGCGGGGAGGGGCCATGTTTCTAAGAAACCAATTCTGTTAAAGAAAAAAATAAAAATGCTTTGGAACGACTAACATGATAGCTCACAGAAGCTTGGAGCCTTCTCATCAAAAGATTTTTCCTATTATTGTGTTCTCTATGGCACTGTTCACACACACACACACACACAGAATCTCTGCCTGTGAAAAGCTTACACTTTTAAGCAAAGGGGAAACAAAGGCCAGGAATGATATTGGCCCAAGTGAGGCTGCAGACTGAACTTTGGCATTCATCTCACGCTAACCTCAAAATGACACCCTGCACCAACACATCTGTCTAGCCTTTATTTTTGGTAGACTACCAAATTCCTGCCCCCACCCACACATACACACACGCCACGCTGCCCCTTTCTGGTCCTTCCTTCAGCTGAACCAAATTTCCGGTTCCCCTGTGAATGAAGGTTTCTGCAGGAACCCCAAATAATCAACCACATCCTAGGAGAGGAAGGCAGAACGTGTAAACAGGCACTCAAAGGCGAACTGTAACTGAGCAGGGATACAAAGAAACCGGGGTGTGTGTGTGTGGCTGGACCCTCTTGCTAGGGGTGGAGGTGAGGGATAGCTAGGGGGTGAGGAGAGAAGCCAAGAGGAATGGTATGCCAGAGATTGAGAGAAGCTGCAAATGTCTAGCTTTTCTTCAGAGAAGAAAACATGCTGGTTCTGTGAAAATAGAAGGCAGGAAGGAGATTTGGGTATGTAGATCCTGGTGGGTTAGGCAGAAGGCACAAGAGAGAGTGCAACATGGGTTTTCAGGTCCTGGGCATGTGTGGGAGTGGGGTGTCAATAGAAAAAAACCAGCCAGGATTTCTGGCAAGCCTTTTCCTTCCTCAAGGTCTCTCCTCAAGCAATATAAAGCATTGGTTCTCATCTCTTGTCATAGTGACTGTTCACACAGGCTATCTATTCAAGCCTTATGTTAGATCAGGGGTAAGCAACCTGGTGCCCTCCAGATGTTTTTGGACTACAACTCCCAGAAGTCCCAGTCAGCATGGCCAACAGCCATGGATTATAAGAATTGTGGTCAGACACTTCTGGAGGGCACCATGTTATCTCTCCTTGTGTTAGGGTATAGCTACACTACAGACATTTAATAGTCCTGTTCTGTGGAACCCTGGTCCCTGCAATTGGGGCTAGCCTAGCAATCTCTAGCAAAGAATTCTCGGCACCCTCAGAAATGACAATTTCCAGGACATCAAACTGATATAAAACAGACATAAGTCTACAGTACTTATAGGCCCCAAGAGTGTAGCCAAGGCAAAACCATGAAGCAGGGATCTTATAGTTTCTGGTCCATTAGTAGACATACTTTATCTAATATCCAACATTCTTTGAAGCCCCTTTCGCTAGAGATCATTGCAGCATCCTATACAGTTAATTGCCAAAGGGCATAATGCGATTTATGAGGCTTCCGTTTAAAGCAAATCTGGGTGACTGACCCATGAGCTTGCAGAGTTTATTTATTTATTTATTTATTCATTTATTTATTACATTTTTATACCGCCCAATAGCCGAAGCATCTACACTGCCCCAGGGGAAAAGGCACACTGCTCTCAGTTCTTAAGTTCTTTTTAAGTTCTTAAGCAGAGGAGCTACTTTTTTAAAATGGCTAATATCAAAGTCTTTGCATTTTATATGGTTCGAGTGTTGGATTTAGACCAGGGAAAGCCTGCCACAAATGCCAGCTCAGCCAATAAGTTCACTGTGTGATCCTGGGCCAGTCTCTCTCTCCCCCCCCCCTCTCTCTCTCTCTCTCACACACACACACACACACACAGAGTCCCCACCTCTCTCTCTTTCCACTTTCCCTACCAAAAAGTTACAAACCCTCTAAGCCTGGCCTACTTCATAGGGTTGTAGTGGGAGAATGAATAGGGAACAGCCTATCTATGCATTTCCAGGCTCTTTGGAGTTGGGGGTAAAATAGTAATGTAATAACTAAATAAACCTGACACATGTATCCCACCCTTACTCCAAGAGTCTTCAGCTTCCCAGTAATTCAGACATAGCATTATTAGGGAAACAGGCAGCTTGAATGGTTGATTTGTTTACGTCCTAGGCTACACACAGATTTGGACCAAAGTCTTCCAGATCCAAGCCCCATCACGCCTTCTACCAGACCAGGCAGCCCTCTTGAGCTGACACTCTGTGGCAAGAGTCACAGTTATCTGTTCCTGATTAAAATGGAGGAGCTCAGACCTTCCTTTTGTCTCTCCTTTGCCTACACATGTCTACCAAGGCTCCCATCTTCTCCACAATCCAAATCCCTGCCAAAAATTTACAAACTCTCCCTCCCTCCCTTCCCCACTCCCTGCATTCACTAGTTGGTCCTAATAAAAGTATTGCTGCTACACCAGAATTTGGTAACTGGAATACATTAGGAAAATAACGTACTTTTGCACGTTCATCCAACGCGCATAATTTTTTAATTGCTGCCCTTCTGCCTTACGGTTTCAAGAATGTGGAGCTCTTTCATGCAAAAACGAGCCCTTCCTTAGTTATAATAACCCATAATTTCAATTTGCTCTTCCATCCAAAGCATCCTGGCAGCCACAAACACTAAGGGAACATTGAGCACACTGCATTCCTAACCCCCTCATCAAAAAAGACGTGAAAAAGAGGGGGGGGAGAAAGGGGGGAAGCCCTTAAACTTTCCTTTGCTGTCTGCAGTGTCTCTGGAGTAGTCCAATAGAAGGGGAGGGGAGGAAAAAATGGTTTTGTGTAGAACTGAGGGAAGGGATTGGGGTGGGCGGTTGGATTTGAATTTGGATAGAAGCCATTCAGTAGGGCTTGATGGCTTAAAAAAAGTTATTCCAAGGTGGAAAAAGCTACATATATTTTCCACTTTACTTTTAAAAAAAGAAAATCCAGAGGAGAAAAGGGACAACAACACAATGTCAGGATTGTGTGAAAGACTGACTTGGCACTTAGCGGGCAAAGGTTATGGTAAAAGGTGTTTATAAGGAATATACAAACATTAACATCAAGGGAGTCATTGCTTATGGTCAGAGGCACTGAAAGCCTCTGAAATTAAGCTGCCATGGTCTACATTTTCCATAGTCTGCAGTGCCCACAATGGGATGAATTCTTGTTGGGTTTTTGTTTTACCAAAAAAGAAAAAGGAAGAAAAAAGACTCCACCCCCTTTTTAACTCAAACTTTGCAAAAGCCCTTCAAGGGCAAACATAACGGCAGTCTTTTGAAAAGCCTCTCTTTAAACATTGAACACCTAAATGGAGAATTAAACTTTTCTTTTCTTTTTTTTAAGAATTTGGCCTACCTCATTGAGACATTTTGTTAGTTTCCATTTAAGACTGAGCTACAGTGTTGCCAACCACAAAAGTTGGGCCACATCCCCCAAATCATAATATTAGGATAACTGAAGCTCTTTTAATATGATTTCTGGGCCTTCAGGTTACAAAGAGGTCATGCCTGGGAGCATTATTTTTCTAACTTTGCGGTGAGAATAAGTTATCCGGGATGCTAGAAATGGAAGGTCAGCTATTAAACATCTCTATTTGTATGACACTTGCAGTGCTTTGCTAGCCCATTTTTCATTCCACATCCATAAAGTTCATCTCAATTATCTTTTTTTTTCCCAGAAAAAAGATAGGAGTGTGACTGAGCCAAATCCCCCTAAGGAATCCAGCAATGAACAGAGGTCCAAACCCAAGGCTTCCAGCTCTAAGCTTCCATCCAAACTCATCCAGAACTTCTTCTGGGGCTTGAGTCTATACTCAAAATTGTTAATGCAATTTAGACCTGATACAGTTTCATAAGGTAGGGTGACCATATGAAAAAGAGGACAGGGCTCCTGTATCTTTAACAGTTGCATAGAAAAGGGAATTTCAGCAGGTGTCATTTGTATATATGGAGAACCTGACGAAATTCTCTCTTAATCACAATTAAAGCTGTAGGAGCTACACTCGAGTGATCAGATTTAAAAGAGGGCAGGGCACCTGCAGCTTTAACTGTGGTGATGAAGAGGAAATTTCACCAGGTTTTCCATATATACAAATGACACCTGCTGAAATTTCCTTTTCAATACAACTGTTAAAGATACAGAAGCCCTGTCCTCCTTTCCATATGGCCACCCTACATAAGGATGCTTTGTGGGGGTGGGGGAAGGGGGTAATCTAATATTTCAATATTTTAATACTACCTGCTCCCACCAAGTTCCCATATTCAATTGATTGAGATTTCTACACCACTATTCTGAAACCATCCAAGCGGTTTACAAAAAGTTCTAAAAATAAATACCATAACCAAATAGAAACAGTAGAATGTTAAAAAAAATAACTTTAAAAACGATGCTGGGTAAGGATTGCTGGGAATTGTAGGACTTTTTCCTGTCTAAACATGCGTAGGATTGCACCTGTAGATATTTAAAGGTTAAAGCCAACACCTTGAATTGAGCCCAGAAAAAAATTGGTAAACACTGCAGATTTTTCAGTATTTGAGTGATGTGATCATGATACCATGTTAGCAGCCTAGCTGCTGCATTTTGCATCAGTTGAACCTTCTGGGCACTAGTCCCCTATAAGGTGCAATGCAATCGTCCAACCATCATGTAACCAAGACACGGATAACTGATGTCAACCTGAACAGTAAGTTGCTCAAAGGATATTATAAGGCAAGGGTTAGAAGCTTCTGCTTCTAAGAAGCAAGAAGCCATAGTTTGCCATTGCATCCAAATGCAGCAGAGGAGAAACGTAAACTATGACCAAGGTGTGGTTTACGACCCTGGCTTTGGCATATAAATGAATGGCAATCGTGGACTCTCCCACACTAGAGGCCTTCAAGAGGCAGCTGGACAGCCATCTGACAGGGATGCTTTAAGGTGAGACTCCTGCATTGACCAGGGGGTTGGACTCGATGGCCTCATAGGCCCCTTCCAGCTCAACTATTCTATGATTCTATGAGGAAATATGTGAACACAAAGCTCACCATTGCTCATTCATGTCAGGGCAAATCAATGGCTTGTCATTAGGTCTGAACACCAACTATGGGAGGCCATCTTTAAGACTTTCTTCTTTATTCCCTTTTACAGTAACACACCACAACCAAAGTAGCTTCAAAAAGCTAGCCAATACATTCTCAAAGTGCAACCCCACCAATTAAAATTAGCCTTTCCCAGTTAATCAACTAAAGCAAGGAATTGATTAATCTACCAATGAAAAGCTGAAGCCTTAATTACTACAACTAGCCACCTTGGCTGCCAGTTCCTGGTAGAAGGGCAGGGTATAAATTATTTAAATAAATACAATTAGGTGTTACACATTTTTACATTTTTTAGTATGTCATGCAAACATTACCCCCTAGTTTTATTTTCAACTTCACTGTACAAAATTCAGTATGCCAAAAAAAAAATCTGGTGGTTACTAACAAACAGCACAATCCCATGTATGTCTAGGGAGAAGTAAGTGCCATTGAGTTCAATTGGGTTTATGCCCAGATAAGTAGCTATGGGTTAGAGCTTAAAGAGGTATAGCTGTATGGTGTGTTCCACATTCGGAGCAAATTTGGACTTCCATTTTGTTAAAAGTTCAGTTGCTTATATCCCACCCAAAGCCAATGTGATTTAAGCAACTTGACTGTGCACAATACAGCAGCTTCAATATATACAAGGAATTGTATGCATATAAAGTAGAGCTGGAGTATATTCTTTCTGGGGAGAGCAGAAAGAATTGGGTTGCTGTGGCACCATGACAGCTAGGGCATATTTTGTCAGGTACACTGTGAAGTTATTTTGTAAACAAGAAATCAGACATCACAATTGCAAAAAGTATATAAAGTTAAGAAATCAAGTATCTTTTTGTTACAAACAATATGGGGGGTGGCGCAGATGGAAAGGAGTTCATGTCTCTTGAGGCTTGCAAACAACGCCTGCAGTAATTCCCACTTGTACACAAATATTAATGATGCAGGAGCCTTGTCCTCTTTCACATTTAGTTTTAAAGCATAAAACTCCACGGCTGCATCACTTAAGTAGTTTGCCCAAATGTGGATTGTAGCCCATTTTAAAAAAAGGTCTTTAAGGTGCCACCATATTATTTGTTGCCTAAATAATGGGGAATCTGGTTGGCTATGCAAAAAGAATAGCTTATTAAAGCTTACATGCCTATTCCTAGAGCACCTTCAGTTAGCAAACAAAGTCTTGCAAGCAGAGTACTTTACAGTCTTCATCCTATTATCAGCATAACAATGCTAGGGAATAGATCAGCATTATTCTCACTATAACAGAGGCAGAACACCTGAGCCATCCAGAGATACCCAGTAGCCTCAAAGCTTACCACTTTATTTGGTCCATGTGAATACCTGCCTGTCTCAAAGCAAATTGCCTTTTGGTTCCAGGGCAGCTAAAAAACTTGCTTTGAAGCAAGTGACAGAATTAGCCAAAGGGCTCTTCCCCAGAGGAGCCCACAGACACAAGGGAGAATTCTCCAGAACAAGGGTGAATTGTCCCACAACAAATATTTCTTTTGATTGGGATTGAACTGCTAAGCGGCAAACGTCTGTTTATGAACATGAACATACAAGCCCTGTTGATGCATGGCTAATTCCCTTCCCCCACTTCAGACACTGAGACATCACGCACATGGCATTTTAACCTATGTGGTAAGTATCCAGAAAGTGACCCACAGGGAAAGCCATTTCTAAGGCATGGTAGTACACGTATGGAGTATGAATTTTTTTAACACACACCTCTCTAAACATTCTCTTGAGGTCCAGAGAAGCTTTACTGCACAGCATTGCTGCAGATATACGCAAAGATACAAAACTCTGGCTGTTAATCTTTTCATACAACTATGATCACTGTGGGGCATGGACTGTGCAAATTTGAGAAAAGTTAGGGGGTGAATTTCTGTTCACTGTAAGTGTATATATGTGTACATTTCATTGACTGTAGATGTGGAGTGAATATTTGTGCATGCTGGGACAGTTATGTGCATCCCTGTACAACTTTTCTGTGGAACAAAGGGGGTGGGATGTACACTGATAAATTCAGCACATTGACAAAATAGACTGGCAAGTGAGAATGGCAGCATTAAATTTTGCTCTAATCCCATGGCTGTGGCCTTTATCTGTTTTCTCTAAGGTTATGAAACAGGTTTTCTGTAGAAGGCATATGACAGCAGGGAAGGTTTCATCATAGGGCAACTTTGTGCCTTGCCACAGTATATGTTAAGTACCAGCAGGATATAATCACTAGCAATGTACTGAATAAGCTATCCGCATAAGTAGTGTTAGGGAAATTCCCCTAACCTGGTAGGAAAGCGACAACTTCACAACCGGTCCAGAAAAGAGGCTCTTTATTATGTTGTGCACACAAGAGTCAAACCCTTACCTCGTACAAACCGATGGCAGAGACTCTCTAGCCATCAGCCACATCAGCATACATTTATACTTCATCCAAGTTGCTCTGATGAAGACATACTTTTCCTTCCTCCCTCCTGTGACTGATCACACGAAGAAGAACCCATTCTTACATAAACAATGCCATATTTTGGCAGCCTATGACTGGTACAAAATGTTGCGTTCTGTTCCTTGATAAGCACCTCAAGGAGAAATAGGAATTCCAGAGTATGCTCTGACCCTTCAGAAATCCCTGGTCAGAGGGCTTTCAACGGTAAATAGATTAAACAATGTGCATCTCCAAGTCTGTGTTCCAAGAGATTGAAATAGCCTTGGAGTTTTCTGTATCTTGTTGTTTCAAAGGGGCACTTTCAGATTTCTCTGTCAGTAGCAAGGCTATGAAAATAAGACACTGCTCCACCAGACAGGGCACTTGCATGGGCAGCTAAAGCGGGTGCCGCTGTCAAGGAGACAGGAAATTAAGTATGTCCTAAGCACTCCTAAGGTATCACCTTGTCAGCTCTTACAAAACTGGGAGCTTCACTGATTTTACTGGGGTACAAAAACAGTTTGGAGACAAGCAAAAGTATTTCAAAACAGAAGTCTTCCAGCAACTGTGCCACACCCATCTTGAAAGTAGGATATAACAAGACAGAAATCAGAAGTCATGCTCTCAGGAATGTGTATGTGTGACACAGGCGAGAATCTGCCTGTATTGCTCACCATCTTGTACTGTCATTAGGTGCATGTAATCCCAGCCTCAAGACTCTGCCACGCTTCACAGTCTCTCTCCTTGCCGTGTGCCTCTCATGTGTGCTTGGGGACTGCACACACACACACACAGAGAGCAGAGTGTTTCTGGCTTGGTTTAGGCAGCTGTGTTTACCTGTGGCTGTTTTGGGAGGCGGGGAGGGGGGAATCAGAGCATGTAGGTTAATGGATTCCTGTGCTTTGCTCTAGCCCTGTTCTCACTGTTACTTTCATTAACAAACTCTGCCTTTCTCTAAGTTCAAGGGCAGAGCTCCGTCTCTGAAAACTAAGCCTTGGTTCACAATTAAGAACTGAGTACACATCTGTGCTCCTGGACCACTTTGTCCACAGAATTATGAAGACAGTAGGCGCCCCTTCACTCCTTCCCAGGATGCTTCTGTGTACCCTAGATAGAGCAACCGCTTCCTTTCTAGGAAACAACTCTATGGTAGCTGCTGCCAGTGCGTGGAAAAAACTATTATCAGCTAGAGTGGCCTTCCCCCAACAGGTGCCCTCCACATGTGTTGGACTGCAACTTCCATCTTTCACAACGAGGATAGGAAATGTAGTCCCACACATCTGGAGGGTACCTGTTTAGGAGAGACTGGACTAGACCCACAAGGAATTTCTAGAAACAAAAGAAGATAACTCTGGCATATGAACTAGATCTGCATTTAAGAGAAAGCTAGGACAGAGTCTGTGAACAGCTCATGTAAGACATGTACCCCAGAGTAATCCATACAGAAGTTACAAGTGATCGGTCCGAGTGAATGCAATGCCTCCAGATCAGTGTATGTTGCTGTTTTAGTTAGCATGAATCTATGAATAGAGCAATGCATAGGCATTTACATTCAGGAGTGTACTGGTATGTATGTCTTAGTGTAGGGGTGGGCAGAAGGTACATCTCCAGATGTACAACTTCCTGACTGTTAGAGCAGTGCGACAATGGAATCAGCTACCTAGGGAGGTTGTGGGCTCTCCCACACTAGAGGCATTCAAGATGCAGCTGGACAACCATCTGTCAGGGATGCTTTAGGGTGGATTCCTGCATTGAGCAGGGGGTTGGACTCGATGGCCTTGTAGGCCCCTTCCAACTCTGCTATTCTATGATTCTATGATTCTATGTTTTGGACTTCAGCTCTCAGCATTCCTGACAATGCTGGCTGGGGCTTCTGGGAACTGAAGTGCAAAACACCTGCAGATATACCTTCTGCCCACTGCTGTTAGAGTGTGTGTATATGTGTATAAATATACACGCACCCAAATACACATATATTCATAAACACACACCCATACATACACATACACACACACCTTGTTTTCAACCTTCCCCAGCTCACTGTTGAATGCTGGAAGCAGTTCACTGTGGGTGTGGCTGGTTCAGAACCCACAGAGAGTGAAACAGAGGAACTGGCTCCCCAACCCATCCCATATGGGAACAAGCCCACAAGCTTGAGCAATAAAAACAAAACAATCCCCAAAGAGGTTCTTGGGCTGAGCACCTGGGAGCAGGGCCCTTCCCCTGACTGGCAACACTACATTCCTGAGCCGTCAGCACCAGTCACTAACCCTTTCCACGCCGGCATCACTCTCTCTCCCATCAATGAGCCCGCACGCAATGGGGCGGAGGGTGGGGGGGACGAAAACCAGTTTAGAGCTGGTCAGAATCCTCATTTTAATCCTCAAGTCTGTTTTAGACATTAAAGCGCCAGGACAAAAGGCTTCTGGGGTTTGCCAGGGAATAGTTTGCTGTAGGCTACCAGGGAAGTGTGTGTGAGCAAATTTAGGTATGAAGCAACCTTATGAACCTAAGTTGCCTTTTACTGAGTCAAGCATGAGTCCACCTAGCCCAGTATGGCTCTGGCCTCTGAGTGGCAGCACTCTCAGCCTCTCCAGAGTCAGACTCAGGTGTTTCTCTGGCCTGAAATCCTGTTAGCAGAGCCTTCCCCAACAGGATGCCCTCCAGAAGTGTTGGATGACAAATCCCATCATTCCCAGCAAGACATGTTGGGTGAGGATGATGGGTGTTGCAGTCCAATGCATCTGGAGGGCATCAGGTTGGGGAAGGCTAGGGTTTTTTTTAATTAGAGAGAGCATGGCCTAAAGCATGGCCCGTGAGCTCTACCACTGAGCTAGGGCCCTCTCTTTATTGGGTGGCAGTGCTAAATTTGTGCCAGAGCTCACGAGTGCTCCGCACTGGCATCCATTTTGAATACCAGGGCTCAGCACTGTAACAAAATGCAGTTCCTTCATCATTCAATACAGAGAGTCCCCACATCACAAAGATTGAAGGGGAAAGGCCTCCAGATTACAGCAGTGATGTAGTGGAGCAGAGACGCAGCACCGGCACAATTTTATTAGCAGGGACTCTGACTTAATTTTCCACCATCCCACCACTAGACTTCCCAGTTCCTCTGAGCTCAGCTGCAACCCTCACAGTCGCTTGTGCGGGTGGGGTGAATTTTCTCGGCAACAATATATGTTCCCTCTTGTAATGTAAAATATTTTGGGGTGGCTTGGTCCCGAAGGACCAATTAAGACCCTAGTGGAGATGAAAATTGCTAGAGCTGGTTTGTTGCTGTGGATCAACACAGCTGCCCAAATGTTTGGACTCTTCTTGAGGAGGTGGCTATGGGGATCATCATCATGATCGCTTATATCTATATCTTATATCTATATCTCTGTTATTAACAATAGCTGCACTGGGAATGACCACCATTAATAATGTGACTGTCACTTTTTCCATTTAATTAACTTCTAACCTCACTGTTTACCATTTCCCCCCACATTCAACATACATACTAACCCTGTTCAGACAACACGCTAAGCCACAGTAGTTAAGCATTTTGAGCTAAATATTATGTCTTAGCATGTCGTGTGAACCATTACTTAGCATGTCGTGAGAAACATATCTAACCATGGTGGCTACATAACCATGGTGTAAACATGCTCACTAACCATTTGCTGATAATGGGTTAGCTGCCTAACCATGGCTTAGCATATCGTCTGAACAGGTACATAAACTTCAAACGCTCCATAATACTCCATGCAACTAGAGCAGTAGTTCCCAAAGTGGGCAGTACTGACCCCTTGGGGGCGGTGGGATTGCATAGGAGGGCCTTAAGAGGCAAGGGGGCAGGGGGGGGGCGTTAAGAGGCAAAGGGGCGGCGGGGGGCGTTCAAGGTGGTCTTTCTGAGAAGCGCCTCTCCAGAAGGTCTTAAAAACCAGGAACATTTTTATGGGAGAAGGTAGTTTAGTCCCAAGCCATATAGGGGAAGAATCCACACATGTATTAATACAGTTTAAGAAGAGTCCTTTTAATGGTGAATTGTAATGTTTCAAAAGCACCAAAACGCTAATGAAGAAACATACCCTACTTGGTGTGCCCCGCCACGCCGACTGCAAAACAGAGGCGTTAGCTGTCTTTTTCCTCCCCCCCTCGGCAAGCCTGCGGCGGGTGCTTCGGATTTTGAATAAATATTCAATTAATTGATACTGTTTTGAATTTTATTGTTATTATCTTCCTTAGTGGGTAATTGAAAACCGCTATTCTGAATGATGATTTTTATAGGGTAGGGTAGGGGGCGCTGGGCATGAGTTTGTGGAACCAAGGGGACGGTTACCTGAAACAGTTTGGGAACCACTGAACTAGAGTGTCGATGAAAATTTATGCCAGAATAAATGTGTTAGTCTTCAACGTGCCACAAGATGACTCTTGGTTTTTTGACAAACCAGAGATAGGCTTAACATTATTTAGCTAAACGTTTCAGCTGCCACCTGAGCCGGTACTCTGGGAGCCAAAGTTCATAAAATGCAAAAGACAGAGAGAAGCTCAAGAAAGAGATATTTGCTATGTAAGTGCAAGAGAGGTTTTAAAAATAATTAAAAGCATTTCAAGTATTCTCCTCCAAACATTTCAAGTATTCTCCTCCAAATCAAGGCCATGGGGGATATTCAGTCTGTATGTCCAGACATTGTTCTCTCTTAATTCTAGTATAACAGGGTTTTAGAGTGTGTGTGTGTGTGTGTGTGTGGGGGGGAGAGAGAGAGAGAGAGAGAGAGAGAGAGAGAGAGAGAGAGAGAGAGAGAGAGAGAGAGAGAGAGAGAGAGAAAAGTACATTCAAATTTGAAAGGCTGTGGTCACCTAAATTAAAAATGTCTTACCACAGGTTGTTCAAGCTCTTTTGTTGTACTTGCTAATTTGTTATTTTGTTGCACTTGCTAATTTGTAATGTGCACCCATGTGCACACTGCTGGTACATGGGAGAGTTCAGCGCTGGCAAAGCACTCTCAACGTGGGTCAACGATCGTGTTTCAGAAGTTGGACCTGGGCAGAGAACTGTGCCTGGTGAGAGCTTCTCGTGCCTGTCTTCCCAAAGCTTTATGCCATTAAGAGAAGCAAGAAAGAGCTAGATTTTTCTGCCATAGCCACTAGGGACTGAGATGGTCTTGAGAATCAACCCTCAAATCAAACTTCTATGGCTTGACAAAGACAAGAAGAAGTGTAAAGAAAGAACCAATAGCCACACCATAAAATCAAAGAGTTAGCATCCATTAATCGAGGGCACAATCATATGTATATGTACACAGCATTAGGAAATCCATAGCAGGCAGGACCAGGGCACCGAGAGTCAGCAGCAGCAGCAGGTATGCTGGAAAGCAAATGGCTGACTTGGCACCAGGATGGCACCTGTCAGTGAGTAAGGCAGATCTTCTTGACAACTGAGTAACTATTTTAAGGAGGGATTAAACTTTTTTTATCCCTGAGATATTGATACAGTTGTCATAATATATATTCTTTCTTTAATAATGATAAAAAATGTTTCTAGCCCTCATGACAGCAGATGCTCAATTACCTCATGGCCGCAGATGCTAAATTACCAAGGTGGCTAACAATATTTTTTTTGCACAGCTAACAATTATAAATAAATGAGGAATATAAATGAAAAGCATATTTCAAAGGAAGTCCTTCTATGGAACTTACTCCAAAACTGCCCAGTTATTAGTGTGTCCAGGGGGTTGGACTTGATGGCCTTAGAGGCCCCTTCCAACTTTACTTTTGTAAACCGCCCAGAGAGCTTTGGCTATGGGTCGGTATATAAATGTAATAAATAAATAAATACTATTCTATGAACTGTCTCATCAGCTACACCTCAGACACCAGTAGCTCCATGTACTACTTAAATATATATATATATATATGTGCCATTTTTGTCTCCTTGAGAGCTCTGTCCGCACTTTGTTTCCAACTTGTTCAAATTATAAAGTACCATTTCTCAAAAATGCACCTTTGAGTTTCTCTCGTGCTATTTTTGCCACATGAGAATGTTGCCAGCATTGAACAGAATGTGGGAAAGAAAGCAAATTCTCTCCAATGGAGGATTTACACCCCCCATTTCTCAGAAATGGAAAGCCAACGTAGCCCACGAAAATATGTGGACTTTGAATATGGGAAAGCCTAGCTCAAATCAGATCTTAGCTTGAGCATTTTTAGGCAGGTCATTTTCTCTCTCAGTCCCAATTTCCAAACTGCAAAACGGAAATAATCATGACTTATACAGAGTCAGTCTTATATAAAGTCCTTCCAGCCAGTATTGTCACCTCTGACTGGCAGCAGAAGCTCCCTGGCATCCTTTTAATTTGAGCTATCAGAGGACTGAAAGAACATTCTGCATACAAGGCATGTGCTCTACCACTGAGGTATGGGGTTCTCCCATATACTGTTGCAGCTGTGACAAAGGGCCACATCAAAGTCATTTGCCTATGTTGTCTCTCCAACACTTTGAAAACATCAGAGCGTTTTCTAATCCCACATCATTATACTCAACAGAACTTCACCTAGGTGCATAAATAAACCACTTTGCCATCCTAAATGGTGCCCCAAATCTGTTGCCAGCAAAGGCCAAATCACTCAGCCCAACCTCTTGCCCACTCTGAGCCTGGGGGTAAGTAGGCCAAAAGGAAAGGAAGGCATAGGGCAGCCATGCATGCTTTCAAATAGAGGACAACCCTCAATTTGAAAAGACTGTCAAAGGACAGTCCTCTGATTGAAGGGCTGTCCAGTTGAGGCCCAGTCTAAAGATAAAGTACTCTAAGATGTGAGAACAGGGAGGGACCTTGAAGCTGCCCATCAACCGGTCACCTAATGGTTGCAGTCTACCCCACTATGGGGAGATGAATTGTATTTCTACTTACATAATAGTCATTATTTTCAAATGTGCATCCCGACATATAGGTTAGCATATCAAATTTTACACAAATTTCTAACTACTTTTGTCCCCTTGTTGATTATGTGTTCCTTATCCTCTCTCTCTCTCTCTCTCTCTCTCTCTCTCTCTCTCTCTCTCTCTCTCTTTGTGTAAGGTGTAAGTTGCCACCCTAGGGAGGCTTAGGGGTCACATGTGGAGTACAGAGTTGACCCTAAGGGAAGGATGGCCAGAGTATCTCTTCCAGGACTTCCGCTGGTGAAAACTAGACCACTGCCACTGATGCATAAAGAAGTAACGGAAAATGAATTGCTTGGATATTTCTAGTCTAAAGAAAGGCCAGTGGAGTTGAGGCTTTGATGGCCAATTAAGTCCAGTCTTTGATGGCCAATTAAATATCTATCCATTTAATACCACAGGCCATATTTATTTTTCTTCACAGTGCATTTTGGAGAAGTTATTGAAATGGGGGAAAAGATGGGGCTGTGGGTTCCATACAATTTCATCCTATATGCCAGCCCTCCAGATGTTTGGAACATCAATCCCCATCAGCTCCAGCAAGCATGGGCTATCGGCAGGAGTCCTTGGAGTTGTTGTCCCAAACATCTGAGCCAGGCAGCAGGCTGGGGAAGGCTGCCATATACTAATTGCGAACACATTCTCCAAGGGTGGATATACAGCCAATACAGCACTACCCATGCACCCAGTGAGGGAGGAGGAGGTATCAGCAATGTGTGTGTGTATGGGGAGGGGGACCCCAGATTTTGCAGAAGCATAAAAAAGCTTTAGGAAAAAATAATTAAGGTGGGAGGATCCCTGCCCCAAACAGCCCAATGAGACAGTAATTTTAGATCCTGGACTTAATCATCTTATGGGGTGGGTGGGTTAGATGGCCATGTGTATCACTTCAGTTGTGAAGCACACAATTAACAATTCTCTTCTCCCCAACCACCAACACCGCTCCATGATTTACTACGGCTTCTAACTTATCTACATTCCTAATAAGTTAGAACAAGAACAAAAAAACCCCAAACCTTATTTGCCAACCGTGATTTACAACAACAGCAACATGTGCAGTTTCACACTTTAAGCTCACTTAAATCACAGCACCATCATGACAACCGGAATAAAATGGAGTTCACTTCTGCTGCCAAACACGTTTTACTTCAGAATAAGCACAATATTATTGTAGAAAAGGATATTTTGAAAGTAAAAATAAGATGAGCATCCGGAACCATGTACATGCCTGGCCGGCCACCCCCCTGACGATAAAGTGTTTTAAATATAAGAAGAAAAGAAGGATGCTCTGACAGTCAGCATCAATCTGTGGGCCCCAGCATGGCCATGCTGGCCCAGGTGTTAATGCCAGGTCTACTAGCTACTGCCAAAAAAGCAAAGGGCAAAGGGGTAGAAAAAAGAATGCTTAATATAAAAGAGCCGCTAGCTGCATCACTGCAGTGAAGACTGAGGCCATAGCTAGATGGGGCGATATCCCGGGGCGATCCCCGGGATCATCCCTGTGCGTCCACATGATGCACATGAGAACCCAGGAGCAGGGAGGGATGATCCCTTCCTTTCCCCGGGATCTCGCCCTACCCTTTGAGCCCCCTTTTTCCATGGTCTTGGGCAGATCCCGAGACCGCAGAATGTGTGGGCGGGCATCGCCATTTGTCCTGGCTCCTCACAGTTACTTGCGAGGAGCCAGGACCCACGCATGGGGCGCATTGCAGATCCATCCAATGTTTATTGTTCACATTTTCTCTTTAGATATTGCACAGAACATCCTAAGAAACTTGAGTCCCTTTTTACTCAAGATGTCCATTCTAGGATTTGGTACACCGGGTTTTCCAAGAAAGAATGCTGGGAAAACAGCCCAGCAAACACACCCTTATGCCACACACACACACAAATGGGTGTGGTGGAAAATTCACAAATCTAACACTGTCTTGACTGTCAACTGCACTCAGGCAAATGTGATGAAGCTTAAAGATCGGCCCTCCAAGCTCCACCCAAAGATTCGCTTAAGCTCTCTCACTCACCCCAACCTCCCTCCACCATTCCCATCTATAAAAATGCTTCAAAAATAAAGCATACGTTTTCTTTTAAAAAAAAGATTTTAGCCGTTCTTTGTGACAGAAGTGCTCCAACAGTTCTTAAAAATATCACTAAGAACGCATATGTAATTAAAGTTGAGTGAGTCCACAGCAGAGCGACTGTGCCAGTCCATAGATTGCAAAATTTTAATCCAGAAATCGGGCCTTTCTTACAGACCTGAACAATATAAGATCCCAAGAATTGCACAAGGAAAGCTACAGTAGAACACAGCCAGAACATATCCAGTTACCTCCTGCACCACACACAGTGGTGGTGACCTACATGAACATGATCCTCCAATCTTTATCATGTTTGCCTTCCAAACATCCCCTGAGACGTAGGTCAACACTGTACTAGTCCAACAAAGATGAGGAACTGAGGCTGAGAAAAAGTGATTTTCTCCAGGGCAGCCACACAGGGAATAATCCATAGAGAATGAGACCGATGCCTACACTGCCAGAGGACCAGGCTAAGTGCACTGGGCAATGTTACATTCCCCTGCCACTCCATCCCTAGTGCCCTACTTCCACACACCCCAACCCACACCACGCTGAAGGAAATAAGAAAGTTGGGGGGTAATGTTAAAGCAGTACGACAATAGAACCAGTGACCTAGGGAGGTGGTGGGCTCTCCCATGCTAGAGGCCTTCACAAGGCAGCTGGACAGCCATCTGTCAGGTATGCTTTAAGGTGGGATTCCCACATTGAGCAGGGGGTGGGACTCGATGGCCTTATAGGCTCCTTCCAACTCAACTATTCTACAATTCTATGCTCTCTCTAGTCCAGTTTTTCCCAACCTGGTGCCCTCCAGATGTGTACAACTCCCATCCTCAAGGGCCAGCATGGATATGTGCTCCCATCATCCCTTGCTAGCTTGGCTAGTAGCCATGCTGGTGGGGATGATAGGAAGTATAGTCCAACACATCCGGAGAGCACCAGGTTGGGGAAGGCTATTCTAGCCTGGTCACATTTGCCCTCAAACACCCCTTTACAGCCAACAGTATATATATTTATCAAAAAGTGGGAATGGGGGAGGAGGAACATATTGGCATTAACACACACAAGAAAAGAGGCTGATTGGCACATGTGTGTGCAGTATTTTCCCCCCTTGAATTTTGCAATGGAGCAACACACTGTGCACCTAAATCAGGGCAACTCCATACATTATATTATTATTATTATTATTATTATTATTATTATTATTATTATTATTTATTTATTTATTTATTTAGCACCATCAATGTACATGGTGCTGTTCAGAGTAAAACAGTAAATAGCAAGACCCTGCCGCATAGGCTTACATTCTAATAAAATCATAATAAAACAATAAGGAAGGGAAGAGAATGCACCAAACAGGCACAGGGTAGGGTAAAACTAGCAGTATAAAGTCAGAACAAAATCAAGTTTTATATGAGAGATAACTCAAGCATCCCTCAACAGCGTTTGCTGAACTTGTAGGTTTCAAATGTGATTGAAGCGACAACTGGGGAGGGAGAATACTTAACCCTTTCTCCCCCCTCCCCCGGCATTTTTTCCTATCAAAATCATTGCGGGCAAAGCTGCTTACCCATCCACAGAGGAAAAGATACCTGATCTGCATATCTTTTCTCCTGATTGCAGAAAAGCAGCTGGGAGGGGTGATTTCTTTTAGCGGATACAGTTCACAGGGAAGGGCTGAGCTGCACAGCCACTGCTCTGATCAAATTCAGCTCCACTACATTTGTGGGATAGCACATCCCACCTAGGTTGGCCCTCAGAAGCACAGAGAGAGCCGCTCATACCTTTTTGTCTCCCCGCCCCCCCCCCCGCCCCCGTCTGTCTCGCCTCGCTGCAATTCCACCCCCCACCCCACCCTGGGTTTTTGCTTACTTTTAGAGATTTCAGCAATGAAGTACAGAAGTACAGAAGTACAGCAGACAGTGTTGAGTGAACATGCAGGAATCCCAAGTTTCAATCGCAACTGAGCCACAAAGAAATTCACTTAGCGTCCCTGGGGACGTTCACTGCCAAGCTAACCTATATCCAGGGCTGTTGTAAGGATAAAATGAGATAAGGGCCACATGCAACCTGTCCTAAGCCCTTAGGATAGGGCAGGGATGGTGCCCAAATGAAACACAACGTTGCATGATGATACCATTCCAGAACGGCATAAGGATGAAACTATCACAAGCAAATACTTTTTCAAAGTTTATCTCACAAGGTGACATGTCTATTCACACACCCAGTGGGATCAACAGCTCAGCTGCATCGGCAGGTGTAATCCAACAGGTGCAGGCACAAAGAAGAGACAATACACATTGGTATAGGAACACAGAAAGGAGCAAGACCTTTGCGCTGTGGGCAACATGAACGGAAGCCTAGCAACATTTAACGTGGGTGAAGCACAGGGCATTCCTGCACCCGGTGCTGGCTCTGAGGGTTTATGGGCCCTTGGGCAAGACTCCCACAACGGGCCTCCGTCCCTCAGTGAGCCAACTTTGTCACCACCATTGCCAGAAGCTGCTGTTGCTCCTCACCCTCTTTCTCATTGCTTGACAGGCAAAGAGCCAGTGAGCCGATAAGCAGTGCTCCTCTTTCACATCACTTCTGTTGTCTGGGCGAGAGTAAGAGAGAGGTGAACAAACAGGTTCCAAAGGTGAAGAGGAGGAACAATTCCAGGGGACTCTTGGCCTGCTGGTGCTTGTGGGTTTCTCAGAAGCACCTCCTGGTTTGCCACAGAGTGCTAGACTGCACGGGCCTTTGCCTGAACCAGCAGGGCTCTCCTTATGTACTTATCCTCTGGACCTTTAAGCGTTTTATGAAAGACAAAATATCGGTGTAGCTTTTCCCATGCCAGCATGACAAGGCACGCCTGACAGGATTCCCACAACGGCAGAGTCTGAAAGTTACAGGAACCCCACCTCAGACTGCATTTGCGTCCCCTAACCTCACCCCAGATAACTAGTGGTATTATGGCAACAATTAAGAGTATAGCCCTATTCTACGGCCTGTACACATTCGTATCATGTTTTTAATTTACCCAATGAACCTATAATCATGGAGCAGTGGCGGCCCTTGACAGGCAGAATTCAAGAGGTACTGGTCTAATAAAGAAATCCGTTAAGGGGGATGGAATACAATCCCCTCCTAATCCAGACCCTCGGGACAATAGGTATGGCTCAACTCCACAGGTTTCTCAATCTGAAGTCTTCTCACTTCATTCATTTCTGGAGCAAGGGACTAACGTCAGGAAAACCACTGAGGACAGAACACATGCCTTGCTCTCAATAAGGCCCCCTCCCCATTTTGTTCAATAAGACAGCAAAATTCAACTATTTTTGCCCAAGCTAGCAAAAATAGCTTCAGCCAGCCCTGTGGTAGAGACTGAGATATACTGGAAGCTGCCCAGGGCTTTGTGCAATAGAGACTTGACTCACATTTGGCGCCTGAATTGCCACATCAAAATGCCAAGTTGAGGCGCTGAAGTCTGCAAGGTGCCCCAGCAACTTCCGAGGTCCCAGAGGAAACAATGCCATTCGTGGGAAACGTATTTGCTCTATACCTACTCCACCATGACCCACTACATAGCTCTGCCTCACCCCATTTGCCCTTTGGCTCCTCCTCCCTGCTGCAGAGAGTTACAAACAAAGCAGACCACACTGGCCAAAGTTGGAGAGTGGTGCATGTTGCTCATTTATCCACACTTCCTCCAATGCTCCAATCCTAGGCCACTCAAGTCTCACACCCAGTATGCTCCAACAGTTCAAGGTATCTGGCCCAGCGTGGAACCAGCTGAACAACAGCTCTGCAAGAACGGGATCTGCCCTGAGCTATAACTGGTGCAATTGCGGACCCAGGTCTGCTGTACCCTTGGAGTGGTATCAGTACAGTGGTCTGTTGTACAGCACCATTCTCAATTTATACCAGAGGTACAAAACCTGGCCCTCTGGGGGTCCCAAAAAGGCTATGTCCCCTTCCCCTGGCCCCCTTCCCCAATCAATTAGTGGTTTTCCGGCTTTTGCTCAGTCCCCCCCACTCCAGTTCTAAAATGTTGAAATGCCTCTCCAAAGGCTGAGTTACAGTCAGGAAGAGCTTTAAGCTGAAATATACTGGTGGTTTTGGTCCCACCCACTTTGCCTTTGGCACCGCCCATCACTGGAATGCGGCCCCTAAGGGCTTCTCCGAAATGGAATTCAAGAGGTTATGCACCCCGGTATTATACAATGCAGTTTACCTTGTTCCCAGAGCTGCAATCATTAACTGATCAATGTGGTTAATCACCAAAAGCTTTAATTGAGGATAACTATCAACCACCACCACCACAATGCCAGTTAATTGATAGGACTGACATAAACAAAATCTTTGGGATTCCTAAAAAACCCAGTGCAGCACAGGCTATAAAGTCTCCTCCTTCCCGCAGATGATCTGACCAAATAATAAATGTAATAACAGCTTTTCTTTCTAGTTTATATTGACAGTTTGTAGCTACTTTGCCTTTTTGTGAAACTATTATGACTACCCATAGAAGTCCCTCAAACTACTGGAACTAATGATGTTTACACTGAGCTCAAAATCTAAAGGTCTTTTAACTCTAGATCTTTCACAGTTCTGTTGAGTCTTGAACTTGTTTCTTTTCAAGGCCATGGGTCTGTTGTGTTATGGCAACAAGGAATATATTCAACTCTGATTAAAAGACAAGAAGTAAATTTGTTGATCAAAACGTGCATTCTCATTCTTAAGAGAGTCTATTTCCTTCAGGATCCCCCCAAATAAGGATCCTTCACTGAGGTTTGATAACATGTACTTTTCTTCCAATTTAAATTCAATAATCCACTACCCAGCTGAAATTCAAAAAGTTTATTAGAATATTTGTTGTTTGATTTAACTGCACTAGTCGTTTAACTTATCCTACTCTATGAGAGTAGTGATGGCAAAAAATGCAGACATCTCCCACAACATGAAGACCTTAACTCAGGTGGAAGCCCAGGTAAAGCAAAATACATGTGTATTTTGCTGATACACATTCTTTGGTTATTCATGAATGCATCAACCTACCCCCTTTATGAGATCTACACATCAGGGCCTCCTGATTTTCCCATCACCTGCATAGGTACATGATGGCAAATGGGGAGAGGGCCGTTTCTGCTGTGGCACCCTGCCTTTGGAACTCTCTTTCCTGCAGTGCATCAGGTGACATCCTTGACAGTGAAAACTTCTCTGTATACCCAGGAATTTGCTCATTTTAGATATGCATCTCAGTAGCTTTTCTTGATTGCTGTTTTTACCTTTGCATTTTATTTTAAGTGATTTAATGCATTTTGTACACCTCCCTATGATTTGATAATGAAGGGTGGTATATAATTTTTAAATAAATAATTAGGCATCAAAAATACAGTGGGAGGCACTTAACTGTTAGATCCATGGCTTCCAAACTTTCTTCAGGGATCTCTGATTTATCTGCTGTGGAGGTGGTGAATATCTGGCAAGGAATCTATTGTAGAGAATTCTGAGACATGTACTAGATGTGCACACACTGAGTCCGTAAGGAACACTTGACAGGGCAGGCATCAAAGGGTAGGAATAATTGGGCACATGCCGAGAGCCCACATCGCAGCAGGGGCCCATTGACGAGAACCCCCTGGACTTGCTTCCCTGCTTCACCATTGCAACCTGCTTGTTCACCTGCCTCTCATCCTAGCCAAGGTAACGGAGGCGGTGAGAAGGAGGAGCAGTAGGGGCCCCTCCAAAACATGGAGCTGGCACTGAGCAGGGGGGTGTCCTCACAGCACCACATAGCTGCTCCTTCCTGGTAAAACCCTGCGGTACAGCAGCTGCAGGATGGGGGCAGGAAAGTCCCAAGGCAGGAGGGAGCGCGGACTTTCCAATGGCCATCCAGCTCATCAACACACACACACACACACACACTGCCGCCCTTTGTCTAGCCTTCTCGCTCTTCTGGTGACCAATCAGTGGACGTGACACACACACACACCCCAGCATGAACCTAAAGTGAGGTCATGACCAGCACACAGAAGAAGGACGGTGGTGACCTCGCAACAAATGGAAAAGTCGTGGCAAGTCCGTGACTTTTTTTATGCGCAACTTCAGGGAAATGCCCCATGACGGCTGCGAGTCGGCAGCTGTGTCGTATAACCGACACAGCACAACTGCACAGCCACCATGGGGTAAATAGGGCATACAGGTAAGTTCCAGGTCTGCTGAGCCTCACCACTGCGATGGCCCAGTCTGAACTGAGAGGGCAGCCCTACATTGCTGGAGAAATTCGGAAGTGGTGGACAAGCCATCTCTCATGGAAGCTTGTCCACCATGGATGATCTTTCTCACTGAGGAAAGTGGGCCTCTGACTACATTCCAAGGAACCAAAGAGTTCCTTGGAACATTTTGCAAACCACTGCCAGGTAGAAATGCTTAAATCTACAACTACTGCCGTACTCTTATAAGCCAACTGGGACAGCTGCCAGACATGGTGTCATTGGGAAGAACAAGGACATCAGAAGGGCTGGCACACAGATGGAGCAAATTTGTTTGCACTTGCTCCAGGCTTCCTCAACCTGGCGGTGCCCTCCAAATGTATTGGATTATTTATTTATTATTTACAGAGTATATATACCGCTCTCTACCTAATAACATTCCTGAGTGGTGAACAATTAAAAAACAGAATCAAAATATAGAATTAAAATATTTAAAATAATTTTATGCCAATAAACCTGTGGCTGATCAGTTAGGGAAAGTTTAAATAAAATGTCTTAGCAGACACCAAACACAAAACTGCATCAGTGCTTGCCTGACATCAACAGGCAGGGAGTTCCACAGAGAGGGAACCAGTACACTCTTAGAGGATTCTGAATTGACGAAAGCTCCATGCGGGAGCACCTCATCTGATGACCTCAGTGACTGGGCAGATTGGTAAGTGAGAAAGTACTCTCATCAGGCAGCATGACCATTGGGCATGATGGCTGAGGGTGATGGGAATTGCAGTCCAAGGTATCTGGAGGGCACCAAATTTGGGAAAGTTGCTCTAGAAGGTAGGACCTTACTCAACAAGTCCAAATTTCAAGAAAGAAGATTTTGACGAAACTTTAAGAAATTCCTGACAATGTGAGCTGTTTGACAGTGAACCAAAGTGCCTTGGAAAGTGGAGAACTCTTTTTCATTAGAGTCTTTTTGGTGGATGCTGGATGGCCACCTGTCAGACGTTGTAACGGTGGGTTTCTTGCATCCACAAGGGGGTGGACTATACAACCTTTGAGATTCCTTCCAACTCTACAATTCTAAGATACTGAGACACTGGGCCATATGGAAATTCTAGCCCCTGACACTAATATGTGTGGTGGTTTAGACTGCCCACCTGCTGTGTGGTTGCAGCTATTAAGTGGTGTGGGCCTCTGAAATAACTCAGGTTCCAAACATTTGTGTTTAGTCCTCCAAGTACTTATTACTTAAATGCTTCAAGGCTGAACCATGGCCTTGACAATAGGTTCCAGAACTAAAGCCTGGTGAGCCCTCAAGCCTGTATACATGGCTTTGAGTCAATACCGGGGAAGAAAAGTGGGTCCCATCGTTTAGTTATTTCCACAAAACACTGCGTCGTCCCACAACTCATCTGCAGCCTTCCAAAGTCTTCCAGGCCACGTTTTTATCGAGCTTTCACATTTGAGAGATTTTATTTGAGGGGGGGGGGGGAGTATACGGGGTGGATTGGGGTGGGGGGAATTTAGCTTCAGCACTCCTTCCCCTTGGCCTCCTGGCTCCAGCTTGCGAACAAAGCCCCCATTTACTGCCTGAATATCACACTTATGTTTAAGGTATTTCCACCAGAAAGAGAAGAAGAAGTAGAAAAAAAAATCCCAAACCTTTTTCCATGACCGAATTAGCTCACGTTTTTTATGGCTAGCAAGCTGAGGCCTGTCTCACAGACGGCAGGGCAGGAAAGTCTGAGCAAGCCTCGCACCTCCCCCCCCCCACACCCCTCATTCCCCTAGCACTGGGAGGGGAAATTTCAGCATAGGCATCTGGCTTGCCAGACCCACCCCCACCCCCACCCCGGTTGAAGCCAACTCAGATTGTAGTGGGAGACAGACAGGCAAGAAAACAACTTTAGAGGAGAGTGGGGTGGGATGAGTGACAAGCTGGGAGAGAAAGCCTTGAAACAGTGGAGCATGAACAGAGAGGCGCACAATGTGAATCAGCATCCAGAGTGTGGCCTTCAAGTGTGAATGAACACTGGCACCAACATCCTTGGACATGGGCAGGCTTGGCCCGATGTATGTTGGCAACTCCTGGAAAACTATTAAAATTCCCCCCAGCCTCGCCCATATCAGATTCTAGAGCTCCTTGGCTTGGCATTTCTTCCCCACCCATCCCAGGAGTCCTTCTAACACCCACACCAGACAACTGCCCCATCCTTAAATTACCAGCTCAACCCTCCTTTTTTTTTCTTTCAAAATCCTGGCTCCCACGTCTGCCAAGACTCTTGCTGTTCACTCACCCAGTGATTCCCAGTTCTGCACAGTGCTAATTTCTAAAAATGAGAGGTCCTGCAACTCAAATCATCTGAAAGTCACATGTCTACTCTTAATCCCAAGCGTGGTTAACCTGGCAGTAAGGAAAATGCACTTCACATATACTCAGAGGCTTTTATGCCACCCGGCCAAGGACTGAGCTCTAGTATTGAAAACAAGCATGACTCAGATTAGAACCTTGACTCAGATTAGAATCACAGAATAGCAGAGTTGGAAGGGGCTTCTAAGGCCATCGAGTCCAACCCCCTGCTCAATGCAGGAATCCACCTTAAAGCATCCCTGACAGATGTCTGTCCAGCTGCATCGTGAAAACCTCTAGTATGGAAGAACACATATGGAAGAAGTAACTGGTTCCATTGTCGTACTGCTCTAACAGTCAGGAAGGTTTTCCTGATGTCCAACCGGAATCTGGCTTCCTGTAACTTGAGCCCATTATTCCGTGTCCTGCACTCTGGGAGGATCGAGAAGGGATCCTGGCTCTCCTCTGTGTGACAACCTTTAAATCACATGCTCACAGCCTTCATCTTGCTGCTTTGCTTTCCTGCTCCTCACATTTTCTGGTCCTTCCTCAAGTTGCAGTAGCATCCACAGCACTGTTGGGAAGGTCTTTTCTCTCTGCTGCTGCATCCAAAGTGCTAGCAACCAGGACAGGCAACTTGCAGACCCCCAGATGTTTGAGCCTAAAACCCCTGGCAGCCCTAGCCAGCACAGTCAAAAGTGAAGCCTGATGGGAACTGTAGGCCAAATCATATGGAGGGCCACAAGTTGCCTACCCCTGCACTAAAGGCCTCTCTGGTGAGGGCCACATTAGACAAGACAGTGGGAGATGGCATATCACAGATCTCTCCCATTTTTAAGTTTAAAAAAAGCCACCAGGGTTCTCAACTGGATTGGGGCTGCAGCACTTGAGGTACCACATAATTTCCCCAATTTAAATTGATCCCCGCCCCTAAGCTGCTGTTTGCCCATGTGGGAAAACATACGGAAGGTCAACAATGTGAAATCCGGTCCACACACCCAAGAATGTGTAAGATCGGTACCAATCCTCATGAAAACACTTTAGACTGTGTGACCTGCTTCCTACTTGCAGCTCTCCCGGGAAATGTAAGAAAAAGAGACACTAGTCCTCATTAGAAAGCACCCAAAATGGACCATTCTGATTCTCTTTTCAGCCCTCAGGAAAATACAGTTGATGTCCAAAAAGACAAAAGGAAAAGTCCCTTCCACAAAAAGAAAAGATGAAAGAAAACCATTATGGTTTGCAACTGATTGTGAGTCTGAATAGGCAACCCTCCACGTGTTCTCCTCCCATCCCAAAACACCCCCCTGCTACAGAAATAACTCTGAAAACTAGACTTGCAGCCCTTATTGCTCACGCCCCACAGGTTTGTAGGGCAAAGATAAAATCTGATATCTGGGACATAATTTCACCCAAGCAGTTTTAAAATGTAAGTTTCTAGCCCTCAAGGTAAAAGGAAAAAGAGTCTGAGAAACAAAGTAGGTAAGATAATGGAGATCCATGATAGAATCTCCCGTTTCTTTAATTAAATGTTGGTAAACAGCAGCTGTAGTGTCGTAGCATTTGGCCTGTGACCATAACATTGGGGTTCTCCCCACCCATCTTCCTACACACACACACACACAAACACACACACACACACACACACACACTTATCCCGTTTTTTGTACTGAAGAGTTCTGGAGAACTCAAAAGCTTGCACACTTTTGCAGAATTTTGGTTGGCCCTAATAAAGGTTTTGCTGAACTTGGATTTTGGATTTGTTTTCATGATGAAAGTTATCTACCCCTCCCAGCTGCTATTTGCCTAGTTAGGGTAAACGTATGCATCTTCCTGGAACCTTTTCATGTACACCAGCCTTCTCTAAACTTGCATCCTCTGTTTGTTTTGGACTACAACTCCCATCACTCTCCCAGCCACCATGGCCAATGCTAGCTGGAGATAATGGGAGTTGTAATATGACTCATCTGGGGAGGTGTCTTAACAACGAGGCTTTGCCGCTCATCTGCTCCTGCCATGGAGCAGCAAATCTCCATGGCAGGAGGGAGGGAGGGAGGGCTTTCCAACAAAAAAAGCCGCAGCGCCGGCAGCCGTTCAGCTTGTCGAGACTGCTCCATGCCCAGCCTTCCTATGCATCCTCCCAACCTACCTTGGGCCTCAATCTGCCCCCGGAATGCCCCCAGCCTCAATCCAAAGCGAGGTCACTACCAACAGACAGACCAAAGAAGGTGGTGACCTAGTAGTAAAGGAGATGTCACAGTAAGTCAGCGACTTTTTAAAAGTGCCCTTTTGGGGGAAAGCCCATGGTGGCTGTGAGCTGGCAGCTGCATCATATAAACTACGCAGCGCCACTGCGCAGCCACCATAGAGTATATATAGGGCGTATATAGGCAAACCCCTGGAGGGAGACAGGATGGAGAAGTCTGATGGACACATGATCCTTTACTGTGTGTGAAAGTCCTTCAGCAGCGACTCCCTCTCGTCTGAGAACGGTTTTGTGAATTGGCCCTTAGAGGTGAAGATCAAATACCAACCTTCTCTCACCCCATTTCATGAACACACTGCTGTGAAGGGTATTAGGGAGGATCACCATCTACATTCTGAACTCCTGTTCTGCCATATAGGCCAGCTTCCACCGGGTAAAACATCACAACGGCAGAAGCCAGAGAAACAGAGAGGCGCATGCTGTGCTTCTTCTTTCACCCCAGGCGTGAGCCCAGAATGCAGAGCAGAAGAAAGAGGACGATGTGGCAAGTTCCAACCTCACACGGAGGTCAAACGAGGGATTGCACAGAGCGGGCAGGGCCAATCGGAACATGGGCAGGCTCACCCGGCATGTGTGGGTGAGCGTTCTTCCCTCTCCCTTGGGCACGGGTCCAAGGGGAGGCACGGAAACAGGAGGTGCCAGTCCGGTGGCTTTGGGAGCCAAGAGGGTGGTGCCCGGCGCCTCGAGGGAGGTGAGGTTGTTTTGCCAAGCATTCCCAAGTCAGGATCTGCACAGCCCTGGTTCACAGGGCTGATTGGCTCTCCTGGCCTCACGCTCACACTGCCCTGATATGTTATCCTGGCAAAGGGAGCTCCACATGATCCGTCCGCCTCCGAAGCCCCTGCCTCTCACTCCATCATGGAATCCCTCTCGCCCACCCGCCCTCACCACCGCACAATGCCGCTCTCCGCCACCTCCTGTTTGGCTGGATTTGAACCAGCAAATGTCAGAGCCAACACCCAATCCAAACCCCCTTTAGGACGACTGACACAATGCAGCATTCACATCGTCCTGTCAAGAGGTGTTGTGCTTTCAGGCCCCAGGGCTGTTGTGGAGAGAGGTGAGGCAGGGCCCGAACACCGTGGAGAAGTGAGAGTTGGCGTGGGAACCAGGCAAGGCTGCGCGGACGTGGGCGGCAAGGGGAGAGAGGTGGGGCTGCAGCTGGATTCTAGAACGACCTTGCTGGCATTGAATGGGAGGGGTGGGGAAGAAACCAAAATGCCCGAGGTGTGGGGGAACTAAGCATGCTGTATATAGGCACAACTCAGGACAATAACTATCTTCCTAAAACTCTGTGTACCCTCACTTGGGCACAAGTGTTAATTTTCTTCAAGGACATGACCATTTTGCTCCTTGCCGCTCAACTCTGTACATACAGCTACGTGCAACAGCAGTCGTTGCTACTGTGGTACATGGGAGAGTTTATATGACCAAAGATGCTTGCAATAAGAAGGGAAGAGCAACGTCAAATCCCCCAAATCCCCCAGCGAGCTATGGGGAAGGTTGGGGAAGGCTAGTGCCTTCCCCAAAACTGGCTGGGGGATTTGGGGAATTGTACTCCAACACATCTGGTGGGTACCAGGGAAAGCAAATATACATCAGCAATTACTGCAACCATCTTATCATCCTTGGGGATAGTTGTTCAAGGAAGCATATCCAGAACTAAACCTCTGATCACCACCAGCAAATACAAAGAAGCTCCCTTTTACACAGAAATTAGCTGAACCTCTGAAGATATTATGCTTGAATATGTCCACTTTCTCCCTCTATCATGGTGCTTTTATGAGTGACTGGTGCTCCAAAGGTGCCCCTGCACTACAGATTTAAACCACTTCCATCCCTGTTTAAATTGGCTGCCTCCCAGTCGAGGCACTCTGGTAACAAAATTACATAATACCAACAGAACTACAATACTCACAGTTCTTTGGGGCAAGCCCAAGGTTGTTAAAATCATTGAGTGCTTCCAGATGGAGGACTTCTAGTGCTACCAATCAGGAGTCGTTGTGCAGCCATTTGTTCTTTAACAGTTTTTTTGCAGTTAGGAACATGATGGAAGAAGTCCAGGGGGGGGGGGGGACGACATGGGAGGATGACAGAAGACAACAACGATGCCTAGACCCCCCCCCCCCGTAAAGTTGCATGAACGAGGCGAGGCAATGGTGCTATAAAAGCCTCGTCTGGAAGCACCCACTTTCAAAGCAGTCTAGACTTGTAGCATAGATGAGTCCTAGCATGTCAGAAACTCACAGGCCTGTTATCATAGAGACTGGGTTCACATGACACGATAAGCCATGATGGTTTAGTTTTCTAAATTAGCCATGATGCTTTATCGTGTCGTTTGCAAGTGGTTTCCCCAACCACAGTGGTTTATTTAGCCATGGTCTGCAATGTGGTTTATTTTAACCATCCTGGCTTATTGTGTCATCCGGTGCTCCAGAGTGGTTTAAATAGATCAGCTACAGAGTTGCCTGGCAAGAATGGTAAAAACCGCTGCTACCACTCTGCTCATCTAGGCAATCTGTTTCTGAGATCTGCCTAGCAACAAATTGCACTTTTCACCCATCTACGCCCTCACCCCTCCCATGGTGATGCACTCTACAGACTTCCAAAGTGTCAAACCTCCGCTTTTCACACAGAGAGACATGGCCACGCAGAATTTTAGTTCTGCCTCGGGTGCCTCCTCACAAGGGGAATCGATGTATGAAATTTTGTCCCATTCCTGCAAACCTCAAAGGGCCACCACCCCTTTTTTTGGTGTAAAGGCTCTGAGATCTGGCTCTGCCCCAAATGCCTGGCAGCAGAACCAGGATCTATCATGGTGAAGTACTGAAGTCACCTTGACGAAGGGATGGCCTACAGGAGTCAGGTTCAGAATGCTAGTTGTATCTGTGATTTAGGATACACCCACAGAGAAGATTTCCTCCAGTCTTCACTCATTAGGGCTGGGCAACATGTGGCCCACATGGTGTACCCTGCCACCCCATGGTCAACTGCCCCCATTGCTGGTGCCCCACCACTAAAATTCATTGTGGTGCACACACACACACCCCTCAAATTGGCAGTTTGCTGCCGAATTTCAGCAGCAAACTGCCACAGAAAGGTAAAACTGACAAATTTAGCTTTAAAACAAGCTACTTGTGTCCATTTTACCCCTCCCTAGTGGTTTACCACTGAAGCACCACTTTCATTTGCCTCCACCGAATTCATGGAAGGGATCAACAAAACAACAAAAAACAGTAGCGTGGCACAGGGAGAAGTTTGCATCCACATTTTCCCATGTGGACTGCAAAGACCCTTGGTTCCTTCTGTTAGCATAGGCTGTGGCTTATAGTCCAATAAATATATTCAAATCTCATGTGAACCTCCCCTGAGGCTATGTTCGAAGGGCAGCTTTCTCTCTAGGAAGAGATACCTTTTAATACAGGGGCATAGCTACCTATTGGACTACCCTCCCCCCCACCCCCGGTGCTGATCCTAGTAGTCTATTTGGGTTAGTAAATTTCAGAAAGCAAAATGGCACAGCAGCACCCTCCACCCACCCACCCGCATCTTGGGGATACTATGCACAAGGATTCAGTATACCCAACAAGACCTCAAAAGCCGTTTATATCCATGTTCACCACTCTGAAATCTGGGTTAGATAATTGAGCGGTATATAAATGTTGTTTGTAAATAAATAAATAAATAAATAAATAAATAAATAAATAAAAGCTCCTGCACTTGAAGCCCTTTTGGTAAATCCTGATTCACACAACCCTCCCACCCCTGCCTGCAGGTTAAAAGTCAACACAACTTGATTTGTATACGTCGACCGGCTGAGCCGCCCACAAGACTCACTCGACCTGTGGTCCAGGTTGACACAGCGAGGTAGGAGCACCAAGCCACTTCTCATCTGATTTTAGGGAGATGAGTAGTGTCACAGTGCTAACAGATGCCAAACCATTCACAAAACCCACAGAAGAGGTTGATGCATTGACTTCAGTCTGAAAAAAACCCAAAGAACTGCCTGTTTGCATGCACTAGTCCTAAAACAGTGCTAGGAAATTGCTTGACTCTCTGTCCATTCCCCTGACAAGCGCTGGATCTTACGCCCCCCCCCCCCCACCGCCGTTTCAAACTTTCAAACTTTCCATTTCTCCCATCTTCCTCCATGAAGCAGCCCCAATCAACAGCTTGTCCCAACTTGTAACATACCATATTAACATAGCATTTTCCTCTCTCTCTCTGCACCAAGCCATTACCTGTCACCTTCCCAAAGTATATCCTTGGTCATACCACACAAACTATGGCCATTTCCCCTCAAATCCAACCCAAATTATTCATGCAAACGGTGGCTGCACTGTGAGTGTGCCAGTAGCAGCTCTTCCCTTCCAGTTCCTTAGGCCAGCCCTGCAAACCAAAAAACAGGGACTCCAGTCCTACGGCTATTTGTATTCTTACAAGCTGAAGGACATTTTTATCCCATTGACCCATTGCTCATGGAATTTTCGTGTTTTTGAATGCAATCTGATTGTATCTAGTACCCTGCACCTCCCCACTGTTAGCCACAAGTAGGAATGGGACACAGGATGGGGACGGAGCATTCAAGGTTGAGCCAATAACGTTTCCTGTGTCAGTATGTTTGGCCCGTAGCTGGTTGATCTAGTTCATGAGCTCACAGTCTAGTTAACCTCGATATTATGATTTGGCATGTTTGCATAGGTCACATATAATAATGACCCTGGGAGAAGGATTGAGAGTAGCGTACCACACCAATTAAGATAATAACTTCCTTGATTGCCACAAGTCTTCCCAGAACTCAGAGAACCCCAGGGCCTAACTTCTCCTTTGTCTCAATGCAAAGTGTGGTTATATCCAGGGTATCAGGCTTTGTTTGCCTATATGCTGCTTTTCAAAGTGGCTTATGGAAGATAATCAGCTTCATATACACAGCAGGAACATGGTGCTTCCAATGATTTAGGGAGGAAACACCATTTGCACCGCTTCCAGTTTAAGCCTCAGTAAAGTTACTTGTACACATTCATCTCAGATCTGCCATGCCTATCCACTAAAGTTGTTCCCAGACCTCATGCCTTCCCCCACACCCTGGCTCCACCTCCCTCCTTAGATGGTTTGACTGTTCCAGTCTATCAAACTTCATTCTAATGATGGAAAGGTTTTGGAAGTTGAATAGCCCTCCCTTTCATAGTTTAGACCAGCATGGTGGCCTTTAGATGCTAATTTAGCCATCCCAAACTTGGTGCCCTCCAGACATGTTGTGTTGGACTACAACTCCCAAAATCTCTGGAGGCAACCATGTGGGGGGCATTTGTGTTAATGCAATCATAAAGGGAACAAAATTAAGTCTGATTCACTCGCTGCTATTCTGCATGTACAATTTAGCCCTAGATGGTGTTGGACTACAACACCCATAAAGCATGGATGATAGGAGATTTGATCGAACAGGTCTGGAGGGTACCAGGTTGGGGAAGGCTGATCTATTCCTTTGCTCCCCTCACCATACCCTATAGGTACATTTTAAATAAGTTTCAACTCCATACCCTTCTATACATTTAGAGTCACCCACTTCTATTATCTCAGATGAAATCCTTGGGATTTGGTTTTCCCAGCCTACCTGAGCAGGTGCCTCTCTGACATACAGCTGAGTTGGCAGACAACTGGGTATTAACACCCAGTGGTCAATTCAAACCCACCAGTTTTGGTGTCATAGTCAAAACATCTTAACCTTTCAGATGCCAAGCTCCTACCCATTTGACTAGAGCTCCATTCCTTACTTTGTTAATGGTACAAGAGAGGTAATGGATTTATGAATCAACAGAAGGGTGGTGAATCACTTGTGCCAGGAGAACGATGTTCTTCCTGGTGCCCGACCAGTAACACCTGCCACCATTTTGTTCACAATAGCAAGAGAAAGGGCAGGGCAAGTCAACATAAACATAAGAATATAAGAACCTAGGAAGCTGCCTTCTACTGAGTTACATCATTCATCCATCTGCCCCAGTATTGTCAACACTGACTGGCAGCAACGGCTCTCCAGGGTTTCAGAGAGGACATTTTCAGCCAAACCTGGAGATGTTGGAGATTGAACTTGGAACCTTCTGCATGCAAAGCAGCTGCTCTACCACTTGAGTTATAGCCCTTTCTGTACTCCCCTGCCATATTGTTTCCTGGGAATGCTTCTGGAAAGCTCCTTCCTGACCCGAACCCAAAGTGTTAAGATTCTTACACCATTACCCCCCAAAAAGTTGTTTTTTTTAAAAAAAGTGAAGTCTTTCTCTTACAGCCTCTCAATCAGCTGCAAGGGTGTGTAAGAGACCGCACCAAGTATCCGTACTCACCCCTATAACACACTACCTCTAGGTCCACATGCATCAAAGCAGGAGAAGTAAGCTTGTGCTGCTATCAACTAAGGATGGATTTGGCTTGCTACGCCATTCAGGGCCAGTGGGAAGAGGGAGTTCGGTAAACTTTATTTTGGCCAGCAACCAATTCTTTTTGGCTAGACTTTTTTTTTGTGGGGGGAGCAGCAGCAGAGACTGGTAAGAAGAAAAGGAGCAGCAAAGGAAGTGAGGGCAAGGAAAGGACGGTAATATGTAGAGCTGCCTGTGTCAAGTAAACCCAAATTCTGTAAATTAAGTATATTTGCATGCATTGCTTACTTCCAAATAAAAGCTCAGTAGAGAGAACAGTAAATTAAATCATGGCAAAGAGAAAAAGAGAGGGGGGATATATAGAGCAGCAATGCCCGACTTTTGGACACTGTAACACTCCTCGAGGTTGAGCCTTCATTGGATACTGTTCACACATTTCCATTCTCTGTAACCTGAGGGCTAGAAACTAAAAGCTTGCATTTTCAGCATGTCTGATTCCTTGCTAACCCAAGCAAGCCTCTTGACTCACTGGATACATGCCGTCCTAGCTTAATGGTACCCAATGAGCTTCAAAAAGAACAAGTGATAAGCCTTTGTAACACAACACAGGAGACGGGAATTGCCCATAGCTGTAGACTAGCCATTACCCTCGTAACTATATGGTGGCTGATAATCTTTAAACAGAGGCATCTCAACACACCCTCGAGGCAAGGTATCACACCCAGGCCGGATCTACACTACTGCTTTAAAGCGCTTTATAACAGTTTTATAGCGCTTTAAAGCAGTTAAAGCGCTTTATAACTGTTATAAAGCGCTTTAAAGCAGTAGTGTAGATCCGCCCCCAGCTTTGGGAAGTAGGTTAGAGCTATGCACATGGGGCAAATGGAGAAATAGAGGCTGAAATGACTCTCCATGCAAGTCACACAGGGAGACTAGAGAAAACTCAGGAGAACCAGGCTCCTTACTTAGCCTTCCAGAAATACAATCCCTAGCCACTGACCTGTGAAGAGAAACCAGGAGTCCTGTTGCTCATGACACTTCCAAAGAGTGTAGTTCACACCCAGGTAACAGAGGCTAGCTTCCTGCTGTCAAATCCTCTGGCCAGGGTTTGAGCACTTGTTAGCGCAAGGGGCCTTCACGTGGCCAAGAGCCACAGTTAAAGATGCATATTCCAGCTGCATATTATTTTCAGCATCCTGATCTATATTCACATG
This sequence comes from Elgaria multicarinata webbii, assembly GCF_023053635.1. Lineage (NCBI taxonomy): Eukaryota > Metazoa > Chordata > Lepidosauria > Squamata > Anguidae > Elgaria > Elgaria multicarinata. Next base: position 22,310,889 of record NC_086173.1, on the reverse strand, counting down.
GTAAAACTACAACTGGTTGATAGCTCGAGGACCTAAATTCAAAAAGGTGATCCAGAAAACACTTGGGGTTCCTGGGAAGCTTATCAGTAAGAAAGTCAGAAATGGCAAGCAGTGTTTCCCCTGAACAGTTATTATTATTATTATTATTATTATTATTATTATTATTATTTATATAGCACCATCAATGTACATGGTGCTGTACAGAGTAAAACAGTAAATAGCAAGACTCTGCCGCATAGGCTTACAATCTAATAAAATCATAGTAAAACAATAAGGAGGGGAAGAGAATGCAAACAGGCACAGAGTAGGGTAAGCAGGCACAGGGTAGGGTAAAGCTAACAGTATAAAGTCTGCACAACATCAAGTTTTAAAAGCTTTAGGAAAAAGAAAAGTTTTTAGTTGAGCTTTAAAAGCTGCGATTGAAGTTGTAGTTCTCAAATGTTCTGGAAGAGCGTTCCAGGCGTAAGGGGCAGCAGAAGAAAATGGACGAAGCCGAGCAAGGGAAGTAGAGGCCCTTGGGCAGGCGATTTGCCCACTGCCACTGATCTTCCTCTGCCACTTGCAGGGGGAATATGGAGTGTTTTCTCTGCCACCCCAAGCGTGACTGAAGCCCTGCATGAACCAAGAGTGGACTCTAAGTCAGGGGTGAGCAGGAGGTAGATCACCAGATGTTTTGGACTTCAACTCCCAGAAACCCCTGCTAGCATGGCCAATGGTCATGAATGCTGGTAATTGAAATCCAAAACCTCTGGGGATCTACTTTCGGCCCACACCTTCTCTAGAACACTTCCCAGAATCCTCAGCAATGAGCAGAGATGCCTTGACTTGAGTCAGGCTTCGAAAGTTTTGGATATGGATAAAAACCATGAGACATGGAGGTGGGGAGTGGATTAGAATAATGCATAAGAGTTTTACTAGATCAAATTCTGATTGTTTACTAAGTACTTTGCTATCATATTTGTGTAGCTTATTCTGAAACAATTGAATGGTTACCACAATTACTAGTACTATCTAACACTTCACTGCCTGCGGCATGCTGCGTGCTGCACATAACACACATACAAAGAGAACACAGTCGTCACAGAGAATCTACAATATAACTGTGGACCTTTGCACACCTTCTAATAGTGGGTTGAAAAAAACTGTGGCTTCTGCTCACAGGGAATGATTCAGAAGACCCAAGAAGGCAGTGTCTGTGAACAGGGGCAGAAAAGAAACTTCCACAAGAGAAGAAAATGCGGGCCTCCGGGGCAGAGAACGCATGGCCCTCTAGATGTTATTGGATTGCAACTCCGATCAGCCCAAGTTATATAGCCAATGGGGAAGGATGATGAGAGTTGCAGGCCCAAACATCTAGGCAAGATCTACACTACTGCTTTAAAATGGTTTATAACAGTCGTGACAACTATTGGGGCCCAGAACACACTCCATATACAGTTTTCAAAGAGTTTTCAAAGTGTCATATCTTGCTCGGTGTAGATCTGGCACTGGAAGGTCAGAGATTCCTAATTCCTGCCTTACAGGGACATAACAAAGTTAAAAGGCGGGAGAGAAATAAGGCTTGGAAAAGGGATGCAAAAATAGACAAGATAAGCAAGAGATCACAAGGACAAGAAATAACTTTGAGGATAAAAACAAGGAATCATAGATTCTGAAGGGGCCTCAATGGTCATCCAGCACAACCCCTGCTGATTGTGGCTCCAATGAGAGCCTGAATCCCACCTGAATACAGCTCTATGCTTCCCCACCTCCTGACCAGTCCCTTTAAGGCAGAGATGGGCAATTTGTGGCCCTCTAGATGTTTGGGCCTAAAACTCCCATTATCCCTCACCATTGCCTATGCTGGCTAGGGCCTACTGGAGTTGCAGTCCAATAACATCTGGAGGGCCATAAATTGCCCACCCCTGCTTTAAGGGAAAAGCAGCACTAACATACCTGTAGCCGAGCAGAAGTGATTAGGAAGGAGACAAATCAGCCAAGAGCGCCAGAGTGGTCTCATGGATCGAGTGCTGGTCACAAACATGAGTTTCAATCTCCACTTAGCCATGAAAGTCACTTGATGCCTTTCAGCCAGTCAGTGTCACTCAGCCTAATCTAGACTGCTGTGAGGATAAAATGAGCAGAGGTATGCCATATATGATGCTCTGAGTTGGGTGAGGTCATAAAGATAAGGAAAAATGACTATCACTATGGGATATCAGTGTGTGTGAGAGAGAGAAAGAGAGAGACAGACAGACAGACAGACAATGTCAGGCCACAGAGTAATAGGCTCATCAGGAAGAGAACAATTTAGAGTTAGGCCAGCCTCACTAATAAGTTCACAAAAGTTACTAGCCCACCTTGCCAGATATAGCTGTTCTAGTCCTTTGTGGACCAAAGTAAAAAAAATAAAGAAAGAAACAGCTTCTGTAACTTTTCTCTGCATGGGTTGCCCAGATACTGTTTTTACTCACCATGGACAACAGGCTATTTAACAGCCCGACTTTAATTGCACCTTTTAACAGTTTGCTTTTGGACAAGTGTTCTTGCAAATGACACACCACGGAGGTGTTCCATGGTACCAAAAGAAGAAGCAGCCTGGAAAAACCAGAGGATTTGGTCATTTAGCAAGGTGTCTTGTTCTTGGGCCATGGCAACAGTCTGAGGAAGTGGGCCTTGGATCCAGAGACAGGAGGACTCTGCTAGCCAATCTCCAGACAGCCACCTTAGTAAGCCCTGGCAGAAAGACAGGGCTCCCCTTTTTTGCTCCAAGCTAATAACTTGGGCGGAGAAGCTAGCCTTGGGTGGAGACACCAGACGGGCAAAGAAAGAGGAATCAGTTTTCATGTACATACAACGTTCACGTGCTACTATTTTTCAATCAGCACGATTTGGAGAATCTAGAGCTGTATGGATTTTGTGAAATCTGTTTTGTCTGTATTTCGCCGATCGTGAGGCATCTTTTGTTTTGTCGTCCGCTCATTGACGGAATCGGATTATTTCCTTCTACTTATACTAAAGCACAACAATGCAAATTCAGCCCCCAAAGTAGAAAAACAAGCCGGCAAGATGCACGTCACTCAAAAAGAACCACTGTCGGATTCATAGAAATCCAAACCCATTTGAATCCATTGTGAATTTCTCCGACAACCCTAGTTCGGATGCAGAGCAAACTGAAGGACACTGGGAGAAGCAGTGGGAAATAAACTTAAGTCAGGAAGCAATCCTCAAATTTTCCTTTAGGGGGTGCTCACTTAAAAGATCCAAACTGTACCTGGGTTCCATTTCCCAACTAAAAGCTTAACATAAATATATTAATCTACACAAACAGCACAACAAAGTCATAATAGAGGCACTTCTAGCTCTGTATTCAGTTGACTCCCATTACTGATATCGTGACCTCCCTATTTCTGGAATCCTATACACCACCATGTCCTTGACTGAGGTCCATACATCTGGGCCTGAGAATGGGATCCATTGCTATGCTCGCATCTAGAGAAGATCACCAAGGTAACAGAGTCGGTGCCTACTCAAAAGAACAAAAGCAGATTTCCACACTATCCACCACAAGCCCAAGCCACAGGCAACATGAGGTGCGTTCTTTGTACGTGCAACAAGGTGTACACAGAACAAAAGTGTGTGAGAGAGACAGACTGGGGTGTAGGAAGATGTGATTGGGGATGGTTGGATGGATGGATGGATGGATGGGTCGATGTGTGTGGAACTAGTATGTAGACAGAGGTTTCTTTTTTATGTGGAGAAAACGAGTACACATTTTGGGAGCAAGTCAAAAGGATGGAAAGGTTTGTGTACCAATGGATCTTTGGATGCTGAAAGGTTTCTTCACTCTCCCCCTGTTCCTGGAAGAATCAAGGAATCTGCCAGTGAATAACTGTGGAATCAGAATCATTGTGTGGGATTTTTTTTTTTTTAAAAAAATGGCAATCAGTGTCAAGATGGCAGCACTGTTGAACTGGGAAGACTCATGTGGAATGGAGCATGGTCAAGTCATTTGGCGATCTTTTGGGGGAGGAGAGGTTATTCATAGCACCAAAGGACTTAGGAGGGAACCTCTGAGCCATATCCCACAATGTCCCAGAAGTTTGGAGAACCTTCCCAAAAGCTCTTTTGCCCACCACTCCACACACACACACACACCACTGCAAAGCCTTTCCAGGCAAAGGCTGGAGCCTGACCTCAAAACACTGCAGATGCTGGATGCTCTTCCTTGGGGGTGTTATGGGCAGCCACACCCCTTCCCCCACAACTGAACCTAACAAAGTTATTCTCCCCACCCCCCGCCACCATCACCAGTTGACGCGTCTACTTTCAAACAATGTGGATTCAAAGGAGTAGAAAGAGACACTCAGAAGGGTCACGGGGGTAAAAAAGCAGCATGCCTCTCCCCCTCTGCATGCACAGAACCAGTCCCACGTATCTGCCCAGCCTGCACCCTCTTGTGGTTCACAGTTAGAGAAGGTACAGCGGTGCCACGGACTGAAAGTAGCCCAGATTCCAGCACCTCCCCACTTCCATAGGTCCCAAGAGAAGTAACACTCATTTACAAGCACACCCCAGCATGGTCACTCAAAGCCCTGAGGGAGGCTAGAGTGGTCAGGGAGTTGTGGGGAGAGAGCAGAGGCAACCAATAAGGGCAAGCAGGGTCCAAAAGCTGTTCCAGCCAACACTTATCCAGATGAGGAATATCACCCCCCCTTCATACACACACACACACTCACCCAAAGTTGTCCTTACAAGCACTCTGTGTCTCTCACTCACAGCCACCGTCCCTTGCCACTTGCTCACAAGTCACACAAATCCATCACACTGTCACCCAGGCGTTTAGAATCACTGCCTCACACGTGCGTGGCCAATCCGTCTCAAATGTCTGCCCACTCACAGATACACACAGTTTCTCTTTCTCTCTCTCACTCTCTCTCTCTTTCAAGCAGCCCTCCTCACACCCACCCAATCCCCGCAGTGCCACGCAAAAGTAAAAGAACTCAAAAGGCCTTCGGAAGTCAAAAGAAACGAGAGTCAACAGATGTCCCCCAAAGCCGGCACTGTGTCAAGGAAAGGAAACCCAGATGCCAAACCACAAATCTGACCTCCCGCCTCACGTCAAGGCCCAGCGCATTGCCCACTCACCTGGTCGCTTGACAGTTTAGGTGCGGGGAACGCGGACGGACACCTGGGGAGTCAGGGGAACTTTCCACGTCCCGTCTCTCCCTGCTGTTCCTGAGCAAGTATGAGCCTCCCTCTCGCTGAGAATCACTCTCTCTCTCTCTTTTTTTTTTTAACGTTCACTAAGAAATCATTATACTCGGCTATTCATAACCCCAGCAGATCATGTGACACAGCCCTGAAAATATACAGCACATTTTTTCAAAAACCACAGAATGACTTCAGGCGAAGACACGGAAAATATTTTCTCTCTCCTCCTCCTCTTGCTTTTGCTGCTGCTGTTGCCGCTCCCCCCTGCGTCCAGGCGTCTGTCAGATTGTCAAAAGGACTTGACATCAGGACTATTCCAGTGTCACAAAGCTGAGTGGTTACATTCACGAAGTAAAGGAGGAAGGATGCGTCATGAGCCTGTCCCTCACCTACACACAAACACCCATGTGCATGCATGCGCACACGCGCACACACACACACACACACAACAGAAACACAAGATTTGTTTTCCTTGTGCTGAGAAAAAAAAACACCAGGAAGAAGAGACCAAAGATTTAACTCTTTCCCCACTTCCGCCCCACCCCCATTGGCGTTCCATCCATCAGAGAGAGTTTGGGGCACTTATTATTATTATTATTTATTTATTTATATAGCACCATCAATGTACATGGTGCTGTACAGAGTAAGAGACACTTCACTGTCTCCCTTTCACCACTTGAGTGGGAGTCTTTAAATAATGTTACCCAGGTGCATTTGTGTGTCACACCGGTTTTCAAACAGTGCTGCTGTTCCACAGACGATGATCGGATGTTCCTCACAGAGAAGATCAGCAATGGTGAACAAGCTTCTCTGGAAGACTATTTGCCACCTGCTGTTAACCTTCACTATCGCTGCTACCTGGCAATGTGTAACTGCTGAGGAGTGTCAAGGCGTTTCATGATGCACTGTCACTTCACACGAGCAGATGGTGAATCCCAAGGGATCTGGTCAGTGACCTGGGTTAATGGGGCGTGCACTAATGTAACCCAGAATCCTCTGCAAAGCGCAGGTTCCATGGCAGCTCCTCAGGGGAAATAGTTAGGAATACTGGAAGATGCCTTATAGCAAGTCAGACCACTGGTCCATCAAGCTTGGTATTATTTACACTGACTGGCAGCTTTCTGCAAAATTTCAGACAGGGGTCTTTCCCAGCCCCATCTGAGGAAGCTGGGAATTGAAGTTGGAATCTTCTGTGTGCAAAGCATGGCTCTAACCACTGTGCTCCTAGTAAAAAGGTCAACAACTGCTGTGCTACATCAAACATCCTTCGGTACAGCAAGACAAAGGCCAAGCAATGCAAGCTTATGCCCATTGGGACGGCTGTGATCTACTACAGGCATTGTGACGGCCACACGCACGGTGCACTTTGCCAGCAATCACCAATAACATGCAGCTACTATTCTCAAGAAGCTTTTCCTCTGTGCCTCACTCATGCCAAGTGTTGTGCTAGGGAAAGCACTGGCTGTGCTACTTGGAAGTTCAGATCGGGCCAAGCCCGGGGGGTGGGTGTGTCTTTCCGGCACCACTTGGGCCGCATGTCCCTTAAAAATCCCGAAACATCGCAGCTGCGGGGTGGGAACAGTTAATCTCTACGACGGAAGGGAATGCGAGCTTTCCAGTGGCCATTTGGCTTGGGGAGCCTGCCCCCTGCCCAGCCTTCCCGTGCTTCCCACAACCGATCTGTGGCCGTGATCCACCCCCGGATTGCGCCCAGGCTCAAGCCGAAGTGAGTGGTGACCTTGGAGCGAAGGAAAAAGGTGCGGTAAGTGCATGACTTTTTAAATGCCGTTTCGGGGAAAAGCCCTGTAGTGGCTGAGCTGGCGGCTGCATCATATAACCAGCATGGCGCTACTGTGCAGCTACCACAGGGTATAAGGGTGTATAGACAGCCCCTGGATCATATAAGCTAAAATCTGAACAACTAGTGTTTGATTTGATTTATAACCCACATTTCTACCAAAAAATGGCACTCAAGTCGGCTTACAAAAACAATTTAAATTAGACAAAAACAATAAAACACATTAAAATAAATAAAAATGTAACAATTACAGAATAATTGAGGGAGGAAGCAGCAGCCAGGCACCTCTCCACCGTGCCTGGGTCCAGCTCCAGCTGAGAGCCCCCTCCCTCCTGCTACCAACTGTCTCCGGAGAGGCCACCAGTGAGGGAGGAAGCAGCAGCCAGGCACCTCTCCACCGTGCCTGGGTCCAGCTCCAGCTGAGAGCCCCCTCCCTCCTGCTACCAACTGTCTCCGGAGAGGCCACCAGTGAGGGAGGAAGCAGCAGCCAGGCACCTCTCCACCGTGCCTGGGTCCAGCTCCAGCTCAGAGCCCCCTCCCTCCTGCTACCAACTGTCACTGCAGAGGCCACCAGTGAGGGAGGAAGCAGCAGCCAGGCACCTCTCCACCGTGCCTGGGTCCAGCTGAGAGCCCCCTCCCTCCTGTTACCAACTGTCTCCGGAGAGGCCACCAGTGAGGGAGGAAGCAGCAGCCAGGCACCTCTCCACCGTGCCTGGGTCCAGCTCCAGCTGAGAGCCCCCTCCGTCCTGCTGTCAACTGTCACTGCAGAGGCCACCAGTGAGGGAGGAAGCAGCAGCCAGGCACCTCTCCACCGTGCCTGGGTCCAGCTCCAGCTGAGAGCCCCCTCCCTCCTGCTACCAACTGTCTCCGGAGAGGCCACCAGTGAGGGAGGAAGCAGCAGCCAGGCACCTCTCCACCGTGCCTGGGTCCAGCTCCAGCTCAGAGCCCCCTCCCTCCTGCTACCAACTGTCACTGCAGAGGCCACCAGTGAGGGAGGAAGCAGCAGCCAGGCACCTCTCCACCGTGCCTGGGTCCAGCTCCAGCTGAGAGCCCCCTCCCTCCTGCTAACAACTGTCTCTGCAGAGGCCACCAGTGAGGGAGGAAGCAGCAGCCAGGCACCTCTCCACCGTGCCTGGGTCCAGCTCCAGCTGAGAGCCCCCTCCCTCCTGCTACCAACTGTCACTGCAGAGGCCACCAGTGAGGGAGGAAGCAGCAGCCAGGCACCTCTCCACCGTGCCTGGGTCCAGCTCCAGCTGAGAGCCCCCTCCGTCCTGCTGTCAACTGTCACTGCAGAGGCCACCAGTGAGGGAGGAAGCAGCAGCCAGGCACCTCTCCACCGTGCCTGGGTCCAGCTCCAGCTCAGAGCCCCCTCCCTCCTGCTACCAACTGTCTCTGGAGAGGCCACCAGTGAGGGAGGAAGCAGCAGCCAGGCACCTCTCCACCGTGCCTGGGTCCAGCTCCAGCTGAGAGCCCCCTCCCTCCTGCTGTCAACTGTCTCTGCAGAGGCCACCAGTGAGGGAGGAAGCAGCAGCCAGGCACCTCTCCACCGTGCCTGGGGCCAGCTCCAGCTGAGAGCCCCCTCTCTCCTGCTACCAACTGTCTCTGCAGAAGCCACCAGTGAGGGAGGAAGCAGCAGCCAGGCACCTCTACACCGTGCCTGGGTCCAGCTCCAGCTGAGAGCCCCCTCCCTCCTGCTACCAACTGTCTCCGGAGAGGCCACCAGTGAGGGAGGAAGCAGCAGCCAGGCACCTCTCCACCGTGCCTGGGGCCAGCTCCAGCTGAGAGCCCCCTCCCTCCTGCTACCAACTGTCTCTGGAGAGGCCACCAGTGAGGGAGGAAGCAGCAGCCAGGCACCTCTCCACTGTGCCTGGGTCCAGCTCCAGCTGAGAGCCCCCTCCCTCCTGCTACCAACTGTCTCTGGAGAGGCCACCAGTGAGGGGGGAAGCAGCAGCCAGGCACCTCTCCACTGTGCCTGGGTCCAGCTCCAGCTCAGAGCCCCCTCCCTCCTGCTACCAACTGTCTCTGGAGAGGCCACCAGTGAGGGAGGAAGCAGCAGCCAGGCACCTCTCCACCGTGCCTGGGTCCAGCTCCAGCTGAGAGCCCCCTCCCTCCTGCTGTCAACTGTCTCTGCAGAGGCCACCAGTGAGGGAGGAAGCAGCAGCCAGGCACCTCTCCACCGTGCCTGGGGCCAGCTCCAGCTGAGAGCCCCCTCTCTCCTGCTACCAACTGTCTCTGCAGAAGCCACCAGTGAGGGAGGAAGCAGCAGCCAGGCACCTCTACACCGTGCCTGGGTCCAGCTCCAGCTGAGAGCCCCCTCCCTCCTGCTACCAACTGTCTCCGGAGAGGCCACCAGTGAGGGAGGAAGCAGCAGCCGGGCACCTCTCCACCGTGCCTGGGTCCAGCTCCAGCTGAGAGCCCCCTCCCTCCTGCTACCAACTGTCTCCGGAGAGGCCACCAGTGAGGGAGGAAGCAGCAGCCAGGCACCTCTCCACCGTGCCTGGGTCCAGCTCCAGCTGAGAGCCCCCTCCCTCCTGCTACCAACTGTCTCCGGAGAGGCCACCAGTGAGGGAGGAAGCAACAGCCGGGCACCTCTCCACCGTGCCTGGGTCCAGCTCCAGCTCAGAGCCCCCTCCCTCCTGCTACCAACTGTCACTGCAGAGGCCACCAGTGAGGGAGGAAGCAGCAGCCAGGCACCTCTCCACCGTGCCTGGGTCCAGCTGAGAGCCCCCTCCCTCCTGCTACCAACTGTCTCTGGAGAGGCCACCAGTGAGGGAGGAAGCAGCAGCCAGGCACCTCTACACCGTGCCTGGGTCCAGCTCCAGCTGAGAGCCCCCTCCCTCCTGCTGTCAACTGTCTCTGCAGAGGCCACCAGTGAGGGAGGAAGCAGCAGCCAGGCACCTCTCCACCGTGCCTGGGGCCAGCTCCAGCTGAGAGCCCCCTCCCTCCTGCTACCAACTGTCTCTGCAGAAGCCACCAGTGAGGGAGGAAGCAGCAGCCAGGCACCTCTACACCGTGCCTGGGTCCAGCTCCAGCTGAGAGCCCCCTCCCTCCTGCTACCAACTGTCTCCGGAGAGGCCACCAGTGAGGGAGGAAGCAGCAGCCGGGCACCTCTCCACCGTGCCTGGGTCCAGCTCCAGCTGAGAGCCCCCTCCCTCCTGCTACCAACTGTCTCCGGAGAGGCCACCAGTGAGGGAGGAAGCAGCAGCCGGGCACCTCTCCACCGTGCCTGGGTCCAGCTCCAGCTGAGAGCCCCCTCCCTCCTGCTACCAACTGTCTCCGGAGAGGCCACCAGTGAGGGAGGAAGCAGCAGCCAGGCACCTCTCCACCGTGCCTGGGTCCAGCTCCAGCTGAGAGCCCCCTCCCTCCTGCTACCAACTGTCTCCGGAGAGGCCACCAGTGAGGGAGGAAGCAACAGCCGGGCACCTCTCCACCGTGCCTGGGTCCAGCTCCAGCTCAGAGCCCCCTCCCTCCTGCTACCAACTGTCACTGCAGAGGCCACCAGTGAGGGAGGAAGCAGCAGCCAGGCACCTCTCCACTGTGCCTGGGTCCAGCTGAGAGCCCCCTCCCTCCTGCTACCAACTGTCTCTGGAGAGGCCACCAGTGAGGGAGGAAGCAGCAGCCAGGCACCTCTGCACCGTGCCTGGGTCCAGCTCCAGCTGAGAGCCCCCTCCCTCCTGCTGTCAACTGTCTCTGCAGAGGCCACCAGTGAGGGAGGAAGCAGCAGCCAGGCACCTCTCCACCGTGCCTGGGTCCAGCTCCAGCTGAGAGCCCCCTCCCTCCTGCTAACAACTGTCTCTGCAGAGGCCACCAGTGAGGGAGGAAGCAGCAGCCAGGCACCTCTCCACCGTGCCTGGGTCCAGCTCCAGCTGAGAGCCCCCTCCGTCCTGCTGTCAACTGTCTCTGGAGAGGCCACCAGTGAGGGAGGAAGCAGCAGCCAGGCACCTCTCCACCGTGCCTGGGTCCAGCTCCAACTCAGAGCCCCCTCCCTCCTGCTACCAACTGTCACTGCAGAGGCCACCAGTGAGGGAGGAAGCAGCAGCCAGGCACCTCTACACCGTGCCTGGGTCCAGCTCCAGCTGAGAGCCCCCTCCCTCCTGCTGTCAACTGTCTCTGCAGAGGCCACCAGTGAGGGAGGAAGCAGCAGCCAGGCACCTCTCCACCGTGCCTGGGTCCAGCTCCAGCTGAGAGCCCCCTCTCTCCTGCTACCAACTGTCTCTGCAGAGGCCACCAGTGAGGGAGGAAGCAGCAGCCAGGCACCTCTCCACCGTGCCTGGGTCCAGCTCCAGCTGAGAGCCCCCTCCCTCCTGCTGTCACCTGTAACTGCTGAACTTTCCAACTAAGACTGCAGTGCCTGAGTTTGCTTTCCTTTCCCCCCTCCTCCTCCTCCCTCCCAATCCCCTTTCCTTTTGTGTCATGTCTTTTAGATTGTAAGCCTGTGGGCAGGGACTGTCAAGAAATACTTTTGTAAGCCGCCGTGAGAGCCTTTTTTGGCTGAATGGCGGCATAAAAATCCTTAAATAAATAAATAAATAAATAAAAATGGCACCCACTTGAATAAAGCAGTCTTTTCCTGCCGTCGGAAGGACAGCAGAGAGGGAGCAAACCTAGCCTCCTTTGGGAAGGAGTTTCACAGCTTGGAAGCAGCTACTAAAAAGGTCCCGTCTTACGTCACCATCAAATGCATCTCTGATAGTGGCAGTCTTGAAAGAAGGGCATCTCCAAAAGACCTTAGGGATGGGAAAGGGGAGAAGACAGACTTTCAGGTACCCTGGTCTCACACTAATATGATAGTGACAGCCACTCAACCTGCTCTAGCAAGAAAGTGTTTCTCTTCATAAACTACATGGTCCTCAGCCACACAATAGGACAGGGCAGCCTTCCTCCAACCTGGTGCCCTCCAGATGTTTTGGACTTCAACTCCCATCAGCCCAGGTCAGCATTATGGCCAATGGTCAGGGATACTGGGAGTTGTAGTCCAAAACATATGGTGGCCACAATTGGGAAGGCTAGGATAGGGTAAGGGACCAAGAGCACTGTTTATCTTTGTGGGGCAGGGAAGGGCGCTCATGCATAGGAGGGAAAGTGTGTCGCTACGACTAACATATAGCACTGTAAACACAACTTTTTGGAATGCTTTACAACGGTGCCTCCCCCCCCCCTTATACAAACACACACCACAACAACTCTGTGAGATGGGGGTCAGGGAATTCAGGATTTGAACCCTCTGACTCAGCACAGGTTGATCAACCTCAAAATTCTGTGTTACAGAGACATGGGATGTCGAAAGCAGAGCCCTCCTGAGCGGATGGCTGGGCTGCAAAACCGAGGCAGCCTCCAGTCTGATCTGATGGGCTTGAGCAATCCTGGCTGAACTGGTTGCCCCCAGCTGAACAAATGCTGCAGGCTTATCAGCAAGGAACCTGCCTGTTCCAACAAGAAGGCTCTCCTGTCCTGCTGCTCCCGACACCCATTCGTTCTCTATGAGCTGCTGCTGTTGCTGTTCCCAGACTCCCCCACCCACCCCTTACTTCCCACAGATTCCAATCTAGCTCTTGCATTTTAGCTTGGCTACTGGTTTTTCCCCTTGTGATCTCCATGTGGGACTACAGTTGCCTGACGTGGACCTTTCACAAAGCTGCTGGACTTGCAGTTGGAACAATCTGGGCCAATCTATGGTACCAATCTATATACCAAGCTGCAGCAATTCCTTCCTGGCCTTCATCCTGTCAAGACCTGCTCTGGCCAGGCTGCTGCTGCTGCTATTCGTATTCTACAAATGATGGGAGAACGCTGCTAAATGGGTGCTTCTATTATCTATCTACAACTTGGGACCAGGATACCTAAGAGAGCACCTTCTCCCTTACCAACCTGCCCGATCACTGAGGTTGTCAGAGGGCATGCTCCTGGTGGTTCCACGTGGACCTGCAGCCCGATTGGAATCCACCAGGAGAAGAGCCTTTGGTGTGGTGGCTCCTTCTCTGTGGAACTCTCTAGCCCTAGAGGTTGGACAGGCACCAACACTAAGCTGCTTCCGGTGCCTCCTGAAAACATGTTTCAAGAAGCCTTCCCCAACTGACTAGCCACTGTTTTTCTGCCCCTTTTGTTTTTAAATTGAATACTTTTAATTTGCTTTTTTAATCCTCTTTCTTTTACTGTTTATATCTATCTTCACCACTCTGGAATCTATGTTAGATAATTGAGTGCTGTATACATGTTGTAAAAATAAATAAATAAATAAATAAATAAATAAATAAATAAATAAATGTTATTTCTAGACCGCCTTTAAGTGTGGAACCCTCTCTAGGCAGCACACAGGATAAAAACCACATGAAGTGGATAGAATAAAAATCCATAAATAAGTATATTCAATAAAATCTATATTAAAAAAACAGTAACTGCCACTTAAAATAAAGAAAAACAAAAGTTACCAATGAAAACTAACAGCCCAGAATTACAAGAAGGCCAACAAAAACAAGTAGGTCTTCAGAGTTTTTTTGATGAATGGCAAAGGAGGAGTCTGATGAACCCCTGATGAAAGTTGATTGCAGAGGTGTGGGGCCACCACAGAGAAGGTCCTCTCCCGTCTACTTCACCACCCCAACTGCCCTTGGTAGCAGGCAAGTGTGAAGGGTTTCTGCCGATGACTTGGATTCTTTCAGTGGCCTTGTCTGCCTCAGAAGCAGGAAACCTGCCACATCCAATTGCCTATCCTTAAAAATCTACCAGCATTCATCTTTCTGCACCTCATTGGGCTTATATAGGTATCTAACACTGCCATCATGGAGTTCTTTGGAAATATTTGCAAATGATTCTGCCTTCTTCACATTAAGTATCTTCTTGGCATTCTCAGTTTGCCATGCTCTCATAGCTGCTGCCACATTAGTTGAACAAGCCGTAGGTACAAATTCTGGCTAAATAAGCAACAGTTGCTCGGCTTCGTCCATTTTCGTCTGCTGCCCCTTACACCTGGAACGCTCTTCCAGAACATTTGAGAACTACAAGTTCAACCACAGCTTTTAAAGCTCAACTAAAAACTTTTCTTTTTCCTAAAGCTTTTAAAACTTGATGTTGTGCAGACTTCTACTGTTACTTTCTACTGTTAGTTTTACCCTACCCTGTGCCTGCTTACCCTACCCTGTACCTGTTTGCATTCTCTTCCCCTCCTTATTGTTTTACTATGATTTTATTAGATTGTAAGCCTATGCGGCAGGGTCTTGCTATTTACTGTTTTACTCTGTACAGCACCATGTACATTGATGGTGCTATATAAATAATAATAATAATAATAATAATAATAATAATAATAATAATAATAATAGTTTGAGTGATGTATCTGGTTGCCACAAGTTCCTCCAACAGCTTGTACCTTTTGCAGCCTTTGGGCTTCCATTAGTCCACTTAGATGTTGTAGAACTTCAAATTTGAGGACAGCAACTCAGAAGTGATCTGGCAAAATGAAAGATTTATCAAATGTATTGATCCTTTTTCCTTCGGCCAAGCAAACCAAGATTGGGAGACAAACTAGATGAGATGCCATTCACACAATTAGGAATTGTGTTACCGTAATCCCTTTTTAAAAAGTAAAATAACAGGCACATGCCCCCCACCATCCAGATTAGGACCCTGGTGTGTGAGGTTTTTAATCTTTTGCTGCCTACTGAAGTCCCAATCCCAATCAGAGGCCCTGCATCTGCCACTTGCATTGGAAAAAATGCTCCCATTCACTCCAATTGGAGTCACCACCACCACCCAATACAAACAACAGGCATGATCTGGATCTGGATGTCCTTCAAACAAAAGGATGAAGAGCTTCTGCAAGCCAAACAAGGAAAAACGAGTCCAATCCTTGTGACCCATTCAATCGCAGGAAGACTGTTAAAACTAAGTAACCATTAAGTGACTGTCCCATCCAACTTCAAAGACAGAAATTTTTCATTAGGTTAATTCAGGGTGACAATAACTCTGATGGTGTGAACAAAATTTCCCAATCCACTTGGCAAACCATTGCATATGGCTTGCCACGTAGAGGCAGCCAACAGCATTTCAAAGCAGCCTCTGCCTCTTCCTCTCAGTTACATCTCTTTTAGAGCTCCATCACACCAGTGATTTATTGCACACTTGCTATGCCTAGCATGTGGATTTGCAGCGAGGTGCTCACATGACGTTGTCCCTGTCCTGCACTCATCTTTCTTCTTACCCCCACTTGTTGCATTTTATTTTATTTTATTTATTTTATTTTATTTATTACATTTCTATACCGCCCAATAGCCGAAGCTCTCTGGGCGGTTCACAAAAATTAAATGGCCAATAGTCAGGAATATGGAAATATATAGTACAAAATATCTGGACAACTCCCGGTTGAGGAAGGCTGGCATAGGGCATGACTAGCAAAAGGTACCATTTACGCAGAGAATTTTAGTTTAATAATAAAACCATTTAGTATAATTGCAAATGCCTTAGAAAGAGAAGATGAGTTTTGGCAACATGTATTAAAATGAAATTAAACACAGATGTAAGTATCAATACTTCAATAAATGTGCCTCGGTATTGATTGATGCTGTGCTTGCAATTAAATCACTTTGTGTGATCTACTACAGGGTTGGAATTTGTTATAAAGGGTTAGAGCTCTTTGCCATTTTTTTCCTATCCCCTTGAGGGCCACACTAGACATGATGTGGGTAATCCCTAAACAGGATTCTCTCTTGTTAAGGGGAACAAAGCGGGGGAGTGAGAGAGAGATTAATAGCAGTTAAGTCTGGATTTTCCTTTGTTGGTGGCGTGTGCTAATGGAGTCTTGCTGACGAAAGGGGAGGGCGGGGCGGTTCTTCTCCTCCAGCACATCTCGTCGTAGGGACTTGTTAGTCGGTTGAATGGACTTTTTAGTGCTCCAAGCCACCACCCCCATTGCCTGTAGAAACGGAGCCCAGATGAAACCTTAAATTAATAATTGCTAGATAACAAAGACAGAGCAAGGGGGGGGGGGGAGAACCCATGCCCATTCAGAATACCACAACCAATGAACTGGAGGAGGAAGGAGAAGGGGTGGGGTGGAATGAAAGACCAAACAAGCGAAAACCCACGTGAAAGGGACTGTGTGTGATGGAGCCCTTGCAGCACTTAACAGAGGTAAAAAAGAACTTTGAGGTAAACCGGGGGGGGGGGGGAAGAGGTGTGATGGAGCCCTTAGTCCAAGGGCCGAATGGAGAAGCTTTTCGGAGCTGCATTCTAGTAGTGAGCTGGGCTGAAGGCAAAAGGGATGGGACAAAAAACAAAACTCAAATACCACTTATTTTGACATAAAGCTCTGTCTGTCAGTAAGTAAGCCCAAGAAGAGGCATTTCATCCTTCTTGAATGGGGAAAAACTACACAAAAGCCAAAAAAACTACTAAACGATTAGTGACTAGGGAAGGGGCGTGGCCAGGGGAAGGGGCGTGGCCACCACAGAAATCCCAGAAGGCTGGATTGGTACCCCAGAAGGGCTGGATTTGATATCTAGGGCCTAAGCTACACCAAGCAGGATTTTGCACTATGAAAGCAGTATATAAAAGGCAGGAGCCACACTTCTGCTTTACAGCAGTATTGAAGTGCACTGACAACTGTTGGGGGCCATTGACACATACCATATATTGTTTTCTTACCACTTTCATAGTGCAATATCCTACTTGGTGTGACTCCTGCCTTTTATATGTTGCTTTCATAACACTTTCATAGTGCAATATCCTGCTTGGTGTAGATTAGGCCAAGGACTGAGGTTCTGGAAACCTGCTCTGGAAAGATCTTGGTCTGAATCCTTGAAAAAGTGGTGCCAGGATATTTCCTGACAGACAGCTCATAGCGCTACCGATCACAAGGCATTGTACAGCTGTTCCATTTCCCCCTCCTAAACAGATTATTATTATTATTATTATTATTATTATTATTATTATTATTATTATTATTATTATTTTGTGATAGCAATGAAGACTGAAGTTGTGGCGGAAAAACACAGGAGGCTTACAAATGGAAGACAACGCCATCTGGATGCCCCATAAAAATTCCGTACATGAGGCCATGGTGCCATAGAAGCTTTGTTCAGAAGCACCCTCGTTCAGAACAATACTGAACTAGAGCTTCGGCTATTGGGCGGTATAAAAATGTAATAAAATAAATAAATAAATAAATAGTTGGACCAATGGTCTGACACAGTAAAAGGAGCATCGTGTGTTCATTAGACAAATTGTTTGTATCCATTTCAATTGGGGCTCAGGCCAGGCTTTGGCACAGACACAACCTTGGTCACTCTATGAGATGACCTATGTCGGGGGAGAGTCAAGGGGAAGTGTAACCCTGTTGACACTCCTCAATTTTTCGATACCATCAACCATGGTATTCTTCTGGGGTGACTGCCTGAGCTGGGAATCAGGAGTACTGGCTTTGCAGTGGTTCCAGTCCTACTTGAATGGCTTGCTCCAGAAGGTAGTGCTTGGGGGATACAGCTCATGGATTCTCCAGAATAGGCTTCCTCAGGTGTCAGTTTTGTCCCCCATGCTATATAGCACCTACATGAAACCTCTAAGTGGGCTCATCCAGAGTTTTGGAGTGTGCTGCCATCAGTAAGCTCTAATTCTCCTTTTCATCCTCACAAGGTGAGGCTGTGGAGGGGCTAAATAAGTGCTTTTCTGCAACAGTGGATTGGATGGGGGCTAATAAACTTAAATTCAGTCCAGACAACACTGAAATGCTATTAGTGGGTGGTTCTTCTGACCAGATGGAGGGTATTCAACCTGTTCTGGATGGGGTTGCACTCTGTCACGAGAGGCTCAGGTGGCCTCAGTGGCATGGAGTTTCTTCTACCAGCTTTGGCTGGTGGCCCAATTACACCCCAGCTGGACAGGGATAACCTGGTTTCAATAACCTAGGCTCTGTAATCTCCAAGTTAGTTTACTGCAATGCACTTTACATGGGGCTGTCTTTGAAGACAGTTCAGAAGCTGCAGCTTGTGCAAAATATGGGTAACAGAGTAATAACTGGGACCAGAAGGTCTAAGGATATAAGACTAATTCTGGCCCATTTGCATTGACTGCCTGTATGTTCCCAAGCCCAATTCAAGGTGTTGGTTTTAACCTATAAAGCCTTACATGGCTTGGGACCACAGTAGCTGATGGACCGCTTCTCAAGACCTGAACATACCTGGACACTATGATCAACATCTGGTGCCTCCCTCCAAGTGCCACTTCAAAGGGAGGTTCGGAAGGTGGCAACACAAGAGATGGCCTTCTCGGTGGTGGCTCCCAGCCTATGCCAACACTGGCATCTTTTCAGCACTAAGTAAAGCCCACCTACTAGGCATTTAATGTTATATGATGGGGCATCTATGTCTGCTGGTTTTGAACAGGTCTGTTAGGGAATATACTGTTTACTTAAATTGCTTTTAGCTGTTTTTTATTTTTTCTGTGTTAAAGTATTTTAGATTGCTTTTATTATGTTGTATTTTGTAAAGCTGTTGTAAACTGCCCAGAGAGCTTCGGCTATGGGGCGGTACAGAAATGAACAGAAGAAGAAGAAGAAGAAGAAGAAGAAGAAGAAGAAGAAGAAGCCGCCATCCTGAAGATAAGGCCGAAAGCCACCCATGCAATAGTAATGCTCATGCACACAAAAACTTGCACATGTGCATAAACACAATATAACTCTCATTCAACAGCAACAAATGGAAATGCATGTGTCATTAGGCAAAAAGAGCAATTCCTTTTGCATTTCTCCCCTCACCCCCAAAACGCAACACCTTTACTTGGCAAAACATTTTTGTCAGACCTGCCCTGAGGACTTGCATGACCCGGTACAGCACGAATCTCTTGCCACACAAAGCTGTTGTGCTTCTGGGGAGAGGCGGAAATTGCTAATGTATATGACCCTTCTGCATGCAATATTTTGTGTTACTCTTTGCACAATCACTGCAGGAGGTACATGTTGTGCTACAAGCGAGCTGTACTAGGTGTGCTTCCAAGCAAGGCTATGGGTCTTTGGGCACACTCTACATCTTTTTATGCCTGCTTGCCACTTACATGTTAAGTGGCACTGTGTGGATGTGGTGAGCGCATCCCTGTCGTATATAAGCAATTAAATTGTTGTTATTTCAGTAATTAAATTGTCCAGCAGGCCAATCTAGAGCAGAGCACGATGATGAGAGACTGTCTCCCTTCCCCTTACCAAAGGCATTTCTGGCACACCGCTGAACATGAAGCATCACAGCTAATAAAGAACTCAACAGCTTGAGCAAAATCTGATCTAGTTTTGCTACCATTTTAAAAACACAACACCAAACCTCTAGACCTCATGAACATATGTCAGCAGCCCTAGCTTAATGTACATGTCACTTTTTTTAAATCCTGCCCTTTTGACAAGGAGGTTAGCACAGCATCCAGATTCTATCTCACAACACCTTTGCATTGTGAGACAAGATGGGCTGAGTGATAAAGACCTGCCTGAGGACACCAAGAAAGCTTCTTGGCTGAGCAGGGATATGAATCTGGTTTTTCACATCCATGCCCAACCCTCTGGCACAATTACACTACACAATAATGCATAGAAGGGTGGGATAGAAGCTTCTATATACGTAAATCAAATACACAGCGTTCTTTAAAGCACACTGAAATGGGACTTCGATACATTGTTGTCTAACTGCGTGTTGGATTGCACCTATAGAAGTTAAGCCTCTATGATAGCCAATTCACTAATTCTAAGCCTGGAATCCTACACAAGGCTCCTTTTCCTTGTCTCATGTTCAGAAAGTTTAAGCAGAGATTTCAGAAACCCTATGCTTAAAACACGGGTAGGGAACCAGAGGCCCAGGGGCTAATTCCGGCCCTCCTGGGTCCCAATCCAGCCATGCCACCTTTCCCTGGCCCTACCCTCTCATACCATGATCATTAGGTGGTTTCCCAACTTTTCCCCATTCTAAAAAGTCAAAATGCCTTTCCTAAGGCTGACAGTAAAGAGTTTTAAGATAAAATAAGCAGCTATTCTGGGTCACCTCCTTGCCCTCGCCCTCTCTTTACCCTCTAGGGCAGAGGTGGGCAACTCATGGCCCTCCAGATGTTTTGGCTTACAGCTCCTATGGTCCCTCAACCTTTGCTAATATGGTTATGAGATGGCAGATGAGAGTTGTAGGCCAAAGCATCTGGAGGGCCACAAATTGCACACCCCTGCTCTAGGCTTTGTATAAGATTATTTTTTATGGAATTTTTAAATTTCATTTGTATAGTAGCACCATCAGCTAATCAAACCCAACACAACAGAGGTGCAGAACATCTTTTAGCCCAAGGGACAGGTTCTATTTCAGAGAAGCTCTCACGAGTCATGCTCCAGTGGTGGGCGCAGTAAAGGGGGCAGAACCAAAAATACCCTCGCTGTCAACATTTAGACTGAAAACTCTTCAGGGCAGGAAGCTGTAATTATTTTTATGTTGCCCACCCCTGTTATAGAGTATGTTCAGGGAGGCCAGGGGCCACTTTCACCCCCCAGACCCTCCCCAGGGGAGAGGCACACTCCTGCCACTGTGCTGCCGAATTTGGTGGGGACAGAAAAAAAAAGTCAGTTTGACCCCGAAATTCAACAGCAAATTGCTACAAAGCAGTAAATAGGTTAAATTTAGCCTGTTCTCAAGCTAATTTTGACTTTTTTACTGGTCTGCAGCCGAAAACCACAGATCTTTTTGCTGCTGCTGCTGCCAATTTCAACAACACAGCAGGGAGCAGTGGGGAGCACACCAGGGGCCAGCAAGGGCCACATCAAGCCCTCACCCTTGCCCTATAAAGGATCAGAGGACACTATACTATAGATTTCAGGCTTGTGGAATCTACTTTGTGTTTTACTAGAACCCCGAGATCCACCACCCAGAGCCCAAAAGCAAAACTGTGACTCAAATGAGTGGACATGCACTAAGAGTTAAGGCACAGGGTGGCTCCGAGCACATGCTCAGCCCATGAAATTGCGTGAACAGTACCAGATCCAAGTTCTCAAGTCCTTCTACAAAAAGATCCACTTCTGGTTTCACCCAAGCATTCTTTTTCAACAATCTAATTGTGGGGGGAGCTTTTTAGTTGTTGCCATTGTTAGACAGCTGGGAGTCAGAAATCCTTGCCAATCTACTAGAAATTACTCAGAGATCTACTGGTAGATCCTGATCTGCCTCCTGCCCACCCATGCTATACAAAACAAGAAGAAAGAAAGCATCTGAACTGTGTCTCCTTGCATAAAACCCATACTTGCTTGAAACACATTACTCTAAAAAAAAATTCTCACAATTGGATTGCGATTGTGAGTTTTAGAGTGGGAAAGGGGCAGCCGGGGATGGGTGCGTGGGTTGGTCTTCTGATTTATTATCAGAGCCAACTGAGCATACAATTCTTTCAGTTGTTATTGCCAACATCTCATTTTCCTTCTCCCAGCCCAGGAGCAGAATCAACTTTCGGGCCCAGTGGCACCAGGCAAGCAGCCCACCTCAGGTCTCTAGAGAAGGCTGTGAGACTCTGTCTAGAATCAGTAAATAACTAATCTGCCCATAGGCAGGTTTTCAAATACACACACACACACACACTTTGAAACCAGCTGAATTGGCAACTCCAGAGCAAGCTGCCTTCAATCTGCTCAATCCTCTAGCGGGGAGAGAGGGGCCTGTGTGCCTTTTTGCTGGGCTCTTTCTACTCCAGAATCTCAAAGATGCGGAGAAACCACAGAGCAGGGAGGGAGAAGCGCCATCGTCTGCTCAGCTCCAGGCCTTTCCTTTTGCAGAACTGGGCACTGATCTTTGGCAAAAGGGAGAAGCTGGTGTGGGACATTATTGAAGGAGGCTGGAGCAGCTGATGTTTTTACAGAGGAAGAGTGCCAGCAAAATCTTCAGGCACTGCACCCCTGATTCCCTCCCCTCCCCTCCCCCTGCCTCTCCAGCCAGCCAAGGGAAGTGTGGGGCCGGGTTGGGCTCAGTTGGCGTCACTGATGCCTAATCCATTCAAGATGGGGAAGGCACAGCACATAAGCAGTACACATGCAGTCACTCAGAGAGTCACACCCAATCTCTTACACACACGCACACTGCACAGGACAGCATAAGCGTGGTACACAATCACACACAAGAAACCCAGATAGTTGCATACAAACACAACCCCTTCCCAACGCACGCGTGCACACACACACACACTCACACACACACACAAAGCCCCTTTTAAAGTTTTCTCAGGGCCATATGGACGTCTTCGAATACTAAATAGTCACTCTGAGAGCCAGTGTGGTGCAATAGTTTCAGCAACCTTCCCCAAACCTGGTGCCCTCCAGACTACAACTCTCAGCATTCCTGACATTTGGTCAAGCTGGCTGGTGCTGATGGGAGTTGAAATCCAAAACATCCAGCTGGGGAAGGCTGGCTTAGAATATTGGACTAGGCCTGGCGGGAGCTGGGTTCAAATCCCCACTCAGTGTGAAGTTCTTTGGATGACCTTCACTGTCTCTCAGCCTAATCTACCTCACAGGATTGTTATGAGGATAAAATGAGAGGGTTAAACATCATGAGTTTCTCAGAGATAAGAAAGGATATAAATGCAATAAACTGATTCATTTACATAATTTCTATATACATCAACTGTTGTTGAAGGCACAGGAGCAGCACTAGTGAAAAAGTTGGTGATCCCATCAATCAAACAAATCCCCCGCTTGAAAGAGACTGACTTGCCAAGGCCATAAGAATGTGTCTGTGGCAGAGGTGGAACTTGAACTCAGATCCTAGACCAATTTTTGGTCTGCTGGACCACACTTGCTGTCATAGCTCCTTCAGCAGCGTACTGTCGAGACCTCTTTGCAGATTGCAACCACCAACTAAGCAGAGGCCATTTTGAAATATCAGCAGCTGCCACCACACAGCAAGCTGTTTGCATGCAACGGTGCGCACAAACTGGAACATAGCAACCATGCTATCAGAAGCCTCTCCTTTCGGATGCCTGTGAAAAAGCTGGCGATCCTATCAATAGCACACAGTATGGATACACCACAGCGGTGGTGAGCCATGCATGGGAACACTTATTTCAAAGGTCTGTGATTGAACCCACATTACTTCTCGATCCGTCACTGCCTGTGACCTTCACTCCTTTAGCACAACCTCCCTCACCTGCCCCACAGGCCTCTTCTTCCTTCAAACAACCCCACCCTTCCCCCTTTCTACCCCTTATGCCAGGAACTGCTTTCATAATGCCCCGTCTCTTACTTCCTTTAAATGAATCTTCAAATCCCTTCCCTTACAGCATCTGTGACAACTCCGTGGTCCCCCATATACACACTTATGCTGAGGGATCAAATACCTATTCTTCCCATTTAGCCATGTCCGTCTCCTTCCCCTTTGTCTGTTGTCTCCCCTGTGGTGAATTTGCAGATTGCATGCTCCTCAGGGTAGGGACCTGTCCTCTTGTGTTTTGTAAGTGGTCCACAGGCTGCACGTGGCGCCTGGCCTCGCCTCCCACTGTCGCCTCAAATGCCTCCCTCAGCATCTCCCACCACCACGGTTGCCCACCTTCAAAGAGCCCTTTGAAAGCATAGATCCCACCTTAATGACACTTTCTAGCACTTTTCCCCTGCCCAAGTGAGGAAGGAGTGGCACCTACCCTGCCCAGGCAGAGAGGGCAGCCCCTTTGAAAATGCAGATCCTGTGTCTGTGAGTGAATAAGAGAGAGAGAGAGAGAGAGAGAGAAAGAGAGAGAGAGAGAGAGAGAGAGAGAGAGAGAGAGAGAGAGAGAGAGAGAGAAAATGAATGGGGGTGGGGGGTGGGCCTGCCCACTCAGCTGCACCTAGAATGTGGCCCTCAACAGATTTCCAGTGAGGGAAGGGATTGAGGCCCTCAGAGAGTAAAAAGGTTTTCCACTCATGCTGCAATGTGTGAACTGGGGCCTCACAAGAACAGCCCATGAGCCAGTATTCTGGGAGGGACAGAAAAGTGTAACTTGGGTAGGGTGATAAGGGCACCTGCCTTGTCATATAACCAGGATGGAACGCAAAATGGGCATCAATTCTGTAATATACTGACAGGCATAAAAATAATGTTGAATTACATTTTCTTGTTCAGAGGCTTGGTAAGGGCAGTAAGCTAGGAAAATAGCATTACTGCCATTTCACATTGGCCAATTGTAGCCTGACACAGTAAAGCATATTCAGTCACTGAATTCAGCTGATGGCGAAGGAAAAAAAGCAGGGACATGTAACAATATCAATCAGAAACAGCCTGGAGGTTCTCTCTCTCTCTCTCTCTCTCTCTCTCTCTCTCTCTCTCTCTCTGTGTGTGTGTGTGTGTGTGTGTGTGTGTGTGTGTGTGTGTGTGTGTGTGTGTTTGGGGTTTGTGTGATTTTTACACAATAGCTGCTGAGCAATGGGAGTTACAGCAGCAGTACTTCCAAAGGTCCATGACCCTTCTTAATTTACCACAATGCAGGGTTCAGGAGGGGAGGAGTATAAAACTGGAGTCTGCCCCAAGCATAGAAATGACTAGTTATGGCACTAAAATAGAAGATCAGACATCAGTCTACTATAATATCCCAATTTTGCTGTTAGTCAAATTAGACCCATCCACCAGCTTCAGCTTCCTGTCTCCTCAACAGAAGATCATAATAGCGACCTACCACACAGGGGTGTTATGGTGACCAACACGAAGAAGGCAAGGCATTTCTGCAGACCTGTTTAAATGTGCATTTTCTCCCTTCCCATACGCGAGCAGGCCTTTGTGTCAGATACGCGGCACACCCCTGCCCACATGCTGTGTAACCAAACACTCTTCCTCGAATGCACGCTGAGTCCCTTGTTCAGAACACCCACACCCTGCTGCACTTGGCAGCATATCATATGCCAAGCTCTTACGCCTCTCCCCTACCCCAGGACCCCGTCCCAACTCCCCACAACTCTATTAATTTGTGATTTCTTTGTTCTGCAACGACACAGGCAGGTTTCCCGCTGACAGAGGGCATCCCATCCCACAAAAGAGAAATCTCTCTCTCTCTCTCTCTCTCACTCACTTACACACACACACACACACACACCAGTACTTCCTGGGTTAATTTGAGCCAAGGCTCAGCCACAAAACTCATTTGTAGTGCCAGGTCTTAGCCCAGTGAAGGAACAGTATGTCTGAGGACACACAGAGTGCTTTCCCCTCACCAGTGAGTAACCACTGCTCATCTCCATACTGTGTGATTGGGGCTCAGGGCTCCCAGGCAGGCTCGCTTAAGCACAGATCCTTTTGCAATTATTAAGCACCTCCCCAAAAAGCCAGAATTGCCCAGGCATTACTTTTTATAAGAGAAGTGTAACTTCTAATGGAAGGGGGCATGGAGAGAGGGTTCTTTCCTAGAAAATTTCACACACACCCCTTCTAGACTTTGGGATGGATGAGGATTGGAGGTTAGCTTGCACTAGGGGTTATGGTATAGAATCATCTGGTATAGAATCAACAGTCTATTGCCAAGTAACTGCAAAGTGCCATATACATACATGTGTGTGTGTAAATATATGTGTGTGTGTATAAATATATATGGGAGCAGGCCTAATCCATACAGGGCAGAAAAGAGACAAAGCAGCAACTATTTGAAAGGAGCAACAAACTTGGTAAAGAGCAACAAACTCAAAATGCACTGAGTGAAACTAAAAAATAGGAATAAATCAGTTTTCTACAGCACTTTTGGAAGTTTTCCTCTTGTTTTTTTCTAATCGCACAGGGCCTACTGGGATCACCAACTGCATTTGGTCCCACTAGGTATACAGGGCACCTGTGGATTCCAATCCTGATCTCACATGAACCTATGGTGATCCCAGTTCTAACAGGATGAGGTTTAGGGCAAAGTCCTTTGACTGTCGCATATACTCCCCTCTGTGTCCCCTGGTTCTATACCTTGTGATTTTTCCATGTAGGCCTGCTACAGCTTCCTTGTGAAAGACAGAACTGGGTGCGGTATGTGCATGCATGTCTTAGACCCTAAAGCCTCTCCCTCTCTGCCACATCTCTTTCTTATGAGCGAAGGGTTAAGGGCAAGAGACAGCTGTACAATGGGAGCCCACATGAGGCCCACCAGGACAAGCTATGATCAACATGAGCTTCTTCTCCACTATGCAGCAGTGCCTGGGGGGATATGCCGCTGGAACAAAAAAGGCATTCATTATGTAAATCATCCGCCTGACAGCAGGACGCCTGCCAGGCTCCTGGCCAAGTCTGATCTCGACCCCAAACTTTTTCCTGACCTGCAGAATGTGATCTGGGGAGCCGAACAGGCTCAGGTACAGAGGCTTCGAGAAGAAGCGTCATGGCAAAAGGCCACCCATGAGGAATGGCCATGGATTAGAGGAACGGTCATTTGGCCATGGGTGTCTCCCTCTAATCATGAAGCATCACTGTCCCACAATGCTCCCCTCCCTGACTTTCCAATGCTCACCCAGACCCAGTTTGTGGTTTCAGCAAAAAGAAATCTGATTCATGGATCCCGAAATTGATTCATATTACAGGCAAGCCATAGGCATCTCTGTCTTCCCTAAACTGGCTAATCACTAGTCAACGGCCTGCAATGATATACCTAGCTATGATGCAATAGCTATGCAGATGATGATTCTATGCAATTGTGATGTAACATATTTATTTATCTATTTATTTTTTATTATATACTTAATCCTCCCAACACCACATGTTCTCTGGGCAGATTGCAAATACTTAAAAGAATACAATAAAATACCTATTGTTAAAATAATAAAATACAATGCACATATTTAAAAGAATAAAATACAATACAAAACAACAAACAGCCATAAGAATATAAAAATGAACAGTGCCAGGTTTTGGAGGGCCCTTGGGCAACACACCCTCCGTGGGCTCCCTCCTGAGTGAGTCTGCCTTCTTACCATCGTTGTCACCCGCTACTATTTGTTAGCAGAACAAAAGCTGGGATTTTAACAAGCTCTTACAGGCCACGAAACAGAGTTCCAGGGATCCAGGTGGTGCACTGCTGCACATCTTCTGCTACAGCAGGAGGTCTTTCCAAGGAGCTCAGCTTACTATTACAGGGGTTTGTCCTATGTCTCCCTCACAACAATCCTGTAAGGTAGGTTAAGCTAAGATTCAGCAGCTCAAGCCGCGTGGTGAGATTCAAGTACACTTTATTCACTGAATACATCACTATAAATTTATTAAGAAGAGAACATGGTGGTGTCGACTTCAAGGGACCCAGTGAAATACAATGGCTGGAGACTGCAGGCAGTGTTCCATTTTGGAGAAGCTGGTGTGTGGGTGGGTGTTCACATCCCAGTGGTAGGTGGAGCCAAAGGCAAAAGGAGCACGTCCGAAAATATTTTAGCTTAAAGCTCTTACTACCAGTCATTAAGCCTTAGGAGAGGCATTTCAACCTTTTATAATGGGGGGAAACTGGATAAAAGCAGGGGAAACAATTGTTAGTCAGGGAAAGAGGCAGGGGAAGGGTGTGTGGCTATCTGGGGACCCCTTGAGGACCAGATTTGTCCCCCAGGCCTGATATGCTGCACCCTTGGGCTATAGGGTAAACCCAGGTTCAGTATATGGCTTGGGCAATTTGCTTTCTGTCAGCCTAACTCACCACACAGAGTTGTCGTGAGACTCATTCAACCACGGCTCTTAGCTCCTTGGATGAGCGTTGGGATAAAAACCAGGCCTTCCATCTGCGTTTCAGGAAAAATGAGGAAATACTGGAAGGAGTTCAAAGAAGGACTGCAAACATGATGGACAGTCTAAGGGAATAAGCAGTAAGGATGCAAGACCAAATGAGCCCCATCTATTCAGCACGTCAAGAGACCTCTCCATTCCGGGGCCTAGTGGCTGCTTCCACAAAGAAAAACCATCTGACGCAAGATGGATGCCTGGATGGAAACAGAAGAGAAGGGGACCCACAAGCAACTGCAGGGGTAGAGGAAGATGTAGAGGACGCTTTATTACTTTGGGCCTGTACAGACGACACGCATGGTTAGGCCGTTAACTCCTTTACAACAAATAGTTAGTGAGCATGTTTAAACCGCGGTTATGCAGCCATCATGGTTAGGAATGGTTTACACGACATGCTAAGCCACACGACACGCTAAGCCATAATGTTTAGCTCAAAATGCTTAACCACCATGGCTTAGCGTGTTGTCTGAACAGGGTCTTTGTTTCTCTTTCCTTCTCCCCGCAACAAATACAATGTGGGAGTAGAATTGGATTGAGAGGAAGCGCCCTCCGACTCTAATTCCACCCACAGCACAATTGTTTTGGTAGTAAAGAGAGGGCTCAGCTTCCCTCCACTCCCAAAGCGATCTCTGGGGCAGAGCGGGGAGTGGGATTTACTGTACTCTTGCCCAAGCACTACAGCAACAAAGATAAGCCTCAAATGCCCCTCACCTCCCTGCAGTTGCTTCCCTGCCCCTGGCAGCCTAGCACCTGGTAACAGCCCCTCTGCTCCTAGGGATTCCGGATGGCTTGAGAGAAGTTGCAAACACACCCAATCCTTGGGGACGCAAGAAGTCATTCTGACCTACTGTTAATTTTCCATAGGGATGAAAGACTTATCTAGCTTACTGTCCAATTCCCCCCTGCCCCCATCTCTGCTTCAACCACCTAGGCACCCTCAGAATCCACATGCAGGCATATACTTTACATGTACGTTGATGGTGCTATATAAATAAATAATAATAATAATAATAATAATAATAATAATAATAATAATAATCTTCAGCTTCAAAACAAAGACAGTTTCCACGCAAGAAAGGTAACACAACCAAGGAAGGATTGAATGAATTGCCAGCTTTCCAAGTGTTATCTTCAATGTTGTTTCCATCCCCACATGAAAAGACATTAATATCCAGGAGAGAATATGTACATCATCAGTTATAATCTACTAGCAAAATTCTCATTTCATACAGGGAGACCATATGTAAAGGAGGACAGGGCTCCTGTATCTTTAACAGTTGTCCAGAAAAGGGAATTTCAGCAGGTGTCATTTGTATGCATGCAGCACCTGGTGAAATTTCCTCTTCAACACAACAGTTAAAGCTGCAGGAGCCCTTCCCTCTTTTGTCTCTGGTCACTTTAGTATATCTCCTGCAGCTTTAATTGTTGTGATGAAGAAGGAATTCACCAGCTTCTGCATGCATACAAATGACACCTGCTAAAATTCCGTCCTCCTTTCCATATGGTCACCCTAATTATGACACATAACTCAGTGGTGGAGTGCTCATATATTCCACCACTTGTATCTCCCACTATCAGGAGTGGGCAGCACATTTTACCTTCCCCCTAAACTTGTCCCTAAGTGCAACGCTTTACTTTTCCTCACAGGAGAAAATGGTAACCATTCACTTATATGGATAAAAGAAGTGCAATGCAGATCTCATGGAGACCCAAGACACTGAAACCCAGTCCTGCTCCTATCTGCATCCCGATTAAGTTTCACAGACGCTGGCTTGTAGCCAAATGTTGGGAACAGATATACCATATATCAGTGATCCCCAATCTCCAGATGTATTAGACTGCAACTCCCATCATCCCTGTCAACACAGCCAATAGACTTGCTGGCTGGGAATAAGGGGGGTTGCAGTCTAACATATTTGGGAGCACCAGGTTGGGGAAGGCTAGTAAATATCATATTAGATATTTCCTGCCACGTGGATCATAACCCAATTCCCAGGTTATATTTAACCTGATCATTACAACATAATTTTTCATATGGACACCAGTAACAGCAGTGGGCATAGCAACCCTAAGCTTTGTTTGACCTGGCCATATCACAACAGATCACAATGGGTCTTTTCTGTATTAATAACTTGCCTGCCTCCAGATGTGCTTATCTGTACATTAAGATCTTCAGTGGAGGGCCTCCTGCTGGTGCCCCTGCTGGCTGAGTTGAGGTGAGTGATCATCAGAGAGATGGCCTTCTCGGTGGACGCACCCCAGTTGTGGAATACTCTCCACAGAGAGGTCCACCTGGCTCCTACTCTATTGTCATGTCAGTATCAGGCAAAGACCTTTTTTATTTTCCCAAGCTTTTTCAATGCAATTTAAATCATGCTGATTGCTTTTATGGATTTTATTTTATTCTTGTATTATTTATTATTTATTAGTGATTATTATAATTATTAAGAACATTTTAATGGTTGTTCTTTTTGTAAATTGTCCTGGATTGAAGGGTAGCAAAAAATACTTACCATTGGGGCAAATGCTCAAAAAACTCTTTCATCTAAATTAAACCCATCCATAATACCTCCATTGGTTCAGTCACGTTCCTAAAATGTGGACTAAATATACCATTCCAGTTGATAAGACTATAGTGTGTTTCACATGACACACCCTAGCACACACACATTCACTGGAAGAATGCACAATGGGGGACGCAGGGCTATGCGGGCTAATCCTGCCTCCCGCCATTGCCCACAAAGTCAACAGTTCTCCACTGACCACATGTTTGGGCAGTGGCAATACGGCTCTATGCATGTTCTGATGTATGTGTACATGAGAAGGGACTCTGGCCCGAACAAGGTCTCTCCTTGCACGGAGGAGTTCTTTGTGCACATATATCAGTATACATGGAGAGCCCTTTCTGGTGTGATGGAGCTCTAAATGTTCATTCAACAATGAAAGTCACTGGGTAACTGTGGGCCTGTCACTCTTTCACAGCTTAACTTATCTCACAGGGTTGTTGTGAGGATAAAATGGGTGAGGGAAGACCAGGAACAACAACTTTACTTCCTTGCCGGAAAGGTGGTGTATAAATGTAATTTAAAAAAAAAAAACACTAAATGGCACCCTGTCCCACCAATCATGGTGATAAAAATATAATAAACTATCAGTTACGCAATGTGCTGATAGGATGAGCAGGGTACCAATTCCCCAACTGAATTCAAGGTTTTATCTGAGCCACAGAATTATCTTAGAACTTAACAAGGCCAGAGACTGGCTGAGCATAGATCCAGGGCTCCGCGGTTACCTGAGTGTACCTTCCACAGTTTTCTAAAAATAGAATAGAAACAGGGCATTAGCTCGTACCAACGAGCTCCTATTAAGAGCCAGTTGGTTTAATGTACTTTTAAGATGGCTGTGAGTAGGCCAAGCTTTCAGTACCAAGTTGGTCTAAACATGTGGCAGAAAAAAATGGCAAACTAAAGTGACAGAATTCAGGACAGTATCATTCTACACTTCAAGTGACAGATACTGTTTCCGAAAGGTCTTCAATATGATGAATTGAATTATATGATTTAAAAAATCCGTTTTGCTTGTTTACTATTTGTTTACTGCATTATTTTTACATAAAGGAGCAAAGTTGTGATTCCACACCTGCACAATGAAGTGGTACAGTCTACCCAATCACCTCAGGACTCATTTTGTTGCATGTGTAGATCAATTTATTAAAGGCTTACCGCAAGGCTGCAAGGATGGACATTTTTATTCTGATCAACTGGGGCGTTTCGTCAGTTACTAATGCAGGTTAGCCTCACTATACCCATCCCATAAATAATTTTGATAAATGAGGGGCAGAGGGAGGTAAAAAGTCACCTTTTTCCACACTTCAAGGGTAGTTACAGCATAGAAAAGGATATCCAATTCCTATTAACAGTTCAATCCTATGTTTACTCAGAAATAAGTACCATTGAATTTAATGGCAGTTACTCTCAGGTAAGTGTGTAAAGGACTGCACCTCAAATAATCTTGTGAATGGCCCCACATGAACAATCAATTCTCATTTACTGTTCTGCATTGATAGATATATACAAAAACACTGACCCAGTTCACATGCAATGTCAACCCAGGGTTCTTGTTTAAAAACACAAAAAACAAAACTGGGTTGTCGTGAATAAGCCAGCATGCTAGTCACCATGGTTCGGGAGCTCTAATTTGGTTTTTCCTGTAAAAGGAGCAGCTGAACAACTAGCCTGCTCCATCCCTGGGTCGTTTATCATGCCATCCAGAGAAACGACTGAACTAACCAGTAACTGAAAGCTTAAAAGTATCTGAATTAGGGTTCCTGGATTGTTGCACCTCTTACAAGCTAGGATCGCAAACCAGATTCTTGGTTTACAAATCCTGGTTTATTACAGAGCCCCATGCCAGGAGCTCCAGCTTGGAAGACATGCTAAGCTTTCAGTTCCTGGTTAACTTAGCTGCTCCTGATGGTGGGAGGAGCCAAGCAGGAAGTGAACAGGCTGCAACTCATTCCGGGTTTTCCAGAATTCTGGCTTACTGTTGCATGCAAATGCAGCCATGGGCTCTGAATAAATTCCGGCTGAAAAATTAGAAGTGTGCTCTTAATCAGTAGGATGAAGTTTTGAAATCATTTCCAAATGAGAGTCATGAGACAATAAACATTTGAGCTAGAAAAACAATTATATGAGTGGAAGCCTTTGTAACGGATTTGATTTTAGTGAGTGAGTGGGTGTGCATGACCCATAGGGCTTATATCCAATGTTACTCTTCCACAGGACTAGATGATTAATAATAATAATAATAATAATAATAATAATAATAATAATACAGATTCTGCAGAACCCAGAAAAGCTATGATCTGCAAGCAGTAGAAATTCTTGAGAATTCAACAAATTTGCACGCATTTTCTGCTTTGCAAGATTTATTCTTCCGTCATGAGGCAAAAAGCTATACAGAAGACCAAAGCTCTAATCTTTGACCACTGGGAATCTTCTCCAGCAATTCATCGATATCCTGAGATTTCACCAGTCATTGTCCACAACCGTAAGGGCTAACTAAACACATAATGAAACCCGAGTTTCTTAGGGAGGAAAATTGTGTCACATACACAACCCGCCTTTTATGCCTCAGGTACTTTCCTGTATTTGCTGGGAAGAAAGAATTTGTGGTGTTTGTTTTGTTTTCTTCTTGCCACAGTATTCTGTTTCTTATTCTACTTCCTCCAAAGCATTAGAGAGCAGTGAGTCACTGGACAATGCAGTCTGGTACTGAGGTGATACTAGGCTGACCATATGAAAAGGAGGACAGGGCTCCTGTATCTCTGTTGTATAGAAAAGGGAATTTCAACAGGGGTCATTTGTATGCATGAAGCACCTGCTGAAATTCCCTCTTCATCACAACAGTTAAAGCTGCAGGAGCCCTGCCCTCTTTTGTCTCTGGTCACTCTAGCTACAAAAGAGGGCAGGGCTCCTGCAGCTTTAACTGTTGTGATGAAGAGGGAATTTCAGCAGGTGCTGCATACATACAAATAACACCTGCTCAAATTCCCTTTTCTATACAACTGTTAAAGATACAGGAGCCCTGTCCTCCTTTTCATATGGTCATCCTAGGTGATACAGTCTAGTATCTAGACTAGAACCTACAACCTTCCAAGCAGGGGCGTTGTTTGATTTGGAGCCCAATCTTTCCATTGGCATCAATTGAAGGTCTTTTTCTAAGCTCAACTGCTATGAAGAGAGGAATTTTTTTTGGGGGGGGGGACATTGCACAGGGAGGGGAGGTTTGACCCATCCCACCCTAACTGTGATCCCTATGGCAATTCCATGGCAGCTTATCTTAGAAAAAAACTTCCATTGGCACCAATGGATTCCCACCCACCCCAATTGTCATGCAGTCGGGGTTAGGAGGGAGCATTCCTGTATGTGGGGAGGGGAACTTAAGTCTTCCCTCTCCAGTTGCAATTCCCCTTGAAATTTCTGCCTGCATGACAATTAAGCTGAGAAACACCCTTCCATTGCCACCAGTGGACATTCTAGAGCCCTTCCACCTCCAGCCTATGCCTTGGAATGATGAACTAAACAGCTGATCTTTCAAGCCTTGCTAAGGAGCATCATCACACAGGAAAACCGTGTTTGCTTACCGTCACTTCTCCGCCTGCACGTTTGTCCCTCATTACTTCCTCTTTTGAAAGAGGAAGTATACAACTTGCATGTGGCCCATTCAGTGGGTCGTTTTGATCCCGCTGCTTCTTCTGCACACAGCAGGAAATGGCGGCAACTTCCATCTTTAAAAATAAGTCGGACTTACTGGAGTGTTATTTTGTCGCGCGAAGAAGGCTAGAAGGGGCAGGAGTTGCATGAAGGGCAAATGACACCCTAGGCTGCTTCCAGGGATATACATCCTATCCCTATTTGTGTTCTCAAAGCACGTACAGGCAGCATAACAATTATGTCAAGAGCTACTACAAACCCACAAACATATTTTTTTACTACAGTTGCAACATGTAATTAATTAACCAGCTAAAATATTTTTAATTGGCTAAAAAGGCTTCACCAATTAACATTTGTCAAAAACGGCTAATATTTTTAATGCCAATAGTTATGAGAACTGCAGATGGCAGGCACCATAGGAAGAGGGATTCCCCTTTCGTGATTACACAGGAGGGAATGTGTCTTCTTCCCATGTCGCATAGCAAAACCAGCTGTTATTATGGAAAATGTGTGGCTCCAGTCCCACATTTACCAAGAAAATGGGGACCAGAAGGCGCACAAGAGAAACGTTTAACCCTTCCTGCATCCACCATGTTCTCCTGCAAATGCCCACTCCAGCCAATTTTCCTCAGGCTTTCAGAGCTCAGCTTTTTATTTTTTAGGGTAGGGGGGGAATGTTTATGACTGGGTGTGATTTCCAGGGGACATCTGCAGTGGGAGGGAAAAATTTAAGTCCCCCCCTTCCAGCCAATTCTCAACTGCAGTGCCCCTGATCTCCTGCAGTAGCAATACACAGAAGCATAAATTAGATTTTCATGTTTCCCTCATAGTTTGGAACTACTATTGCCACAATCACCACTTCCTCCTCAAACTTCTCTTTAGGGGGCTGGAGGGCAAGATCTGACCCTGGGTTGCCCAGCTGCTGATCCCTAGGCCATTGTATGAGCAACAAAATGGTTTTACGGACCTATGTTGATAACATTGTTAATAGTTAATATGACAATAAAAGCAAATAACCACAATTGTAAAATACACTGTGTACTGGATATTTTTGTTTAAGGGGGTACATTGCAGCCTAATCCTTTGCATGCTTAGAAGTTCCACTAGTGCAATTGTATTTACACCATACTCCCAAGTAAAACAGCATAGGATTGCATCCTTTGCATTAAATATGTTCAAGTATGGGCCCAAAGAACTTTGCAGAGTCTTCTCACCACCACCACTCTGAAACTTAAAATGGTGCCCTCAGTTAAGGAAACTAGTTGTGCCTTTAACTTTAACTTAGGGTCAATACACACAGCCCTGATGTGTCAATTTGTAGGCTCAGGCTACAAACAACAACAAAAACTTCTGTCATCTACTTCTTACAAAATAAAAGAGAGAGTGTGTGTGTTAACAAAGAGCTATGGGTCACTAGAGGATAAAAGAACTGAATGGGCATACCTCCATCTTGTTCTTTTGAAGCATCCAGACTGGAGCATTCTTACAGATGGTGAGCCAAGGCCAATTAGATTCCAGACAATGCTGGACTTCTTTCAGATTGATGGCTACAGAAAAACAGGAAAAGATGGATTTCAACATTCAGAACAGTGCAGAAGCCAAGTGCCAAAACACAATAGGCCAACTTCCTACTCCCTTCCTCATAAACTGAAGAAAATGGCGGCTCCTGGAGCGGAAGTGCTTTCCAGGGGTCCCCAACTGCATGCCTGTGGAGACCTTCAACAGCACCTGCAAAGTTCTCCATTCCCTGATCACTTCAGAAATTACGTTTAAAAAAAAACTTGAAAAATGTTAAGGCCTCAGGTTCTTCTTCCTGTTCCTGAACCTACTGTCGATCATCTGTTTGGTGGGCAGGAAGAGAAGTAAAGAGTTGCTTCCTGGCCCCACCCAATTTTCTTCGACCCACACAGACGTATCCCCATTTGCTCTCTCCCCGCAATCCCAGCCTCTAACCTTGCTATTTCTCTGCAGCTGCTCTTTGCTTTGCTGTTTCTTTCCCCTTCCTAATCTCTAGCCTTGCTTTTCTCTCACTGTTCCCCCACTGACAGACCCTAGCCTTGCTTTTTCTCTTCCTCTCACCCCTTTACCTCACTATGGTGTTGAACAGAGTGGCTGAATTTGGGGTTGAGGTAAGGAAAACTTTTTCCTTTTGGGGCTGGGGGCATTTTCCTTTGTGGTTGGGGAAACTGTGTATGTGGGTAGAATGAGCAACCTTCTCAGAAGTAATTTCCACTGAGTTCTATGTAAGCATGCATAGGATTGCAATTTTAAATAGTTTGGTTGTGCTTTAGTGGGGTCAAATAAGTAGATTGGCTTTGGAATTCAGACCCTCTTCTTGTACTCAGTTTTTTGGTTGAATTACTTGTCTTTTGACTAGCCCAGCCCTCACGGCAGCCATGATATGACGAGCCACATTCTCCATGGAGCCATTTTGTGGTGGTACTCACAGCAATTTATCAAATTACCAAATGTGCCAATGGGTCCAAAAAGGTTGGAGACGCCTGGTTTATAGGAATCATGAAAAATGGGGAATCCATCCAAAAAAGAAGGGTAATAGCTCAGTGGCAGATCACATGACTTCCATGTAGGAGATCTTGGGTTCAATGATCTTTGGTTAAAGTATCTCAGATAGCAGGCCTGAGAACTTGTCAGGAAAGACAATGCAGTCTAAGATACCGAGACTAATGGCTTGCCTTATTATAAGAAGCACCCCTAGTAGCAATTCAACCAGGAGAATCTACAAGGTGATAAGTCATATTCAAAAATATTGGAGTATTGATAAACGGGCAAGTTTCAAAACTTGATCCACAAATCGTTAAAAGATAGAACAGGTGAACCCTCTAAATAATAGGTGAAGATGGCAGGTAGATAGGATTGACAATTGAAAGATATTTTACCAGCGCATACAGTATTTTTTCATTGGGTTTCGTGTCAGATTTTTTAAAAAAGCAATAAGCCAGTTATCTTGATCTGAGCAAGTTTTTTTTCCCCTCTTGACCCCAGCCCATAATCCACTAGCCCTCACCCCAGGGATCAAAATCTGTCTGGCTCTGTCCTTGATTGGCAAAAATCCACTCATCCTTTGAATCGCTGGGCCCCATCCACCCCTTTAACCTCTTCAAACCACTGAACTCCACTTGCCAACCTGCAAAAAGTCAATGGGTTCTGTGCCTTACAAGTCAAAGCTTGTACTAGTTTCACCCACTGACCCATTCTTTGCCCCCCACCCCACCAACAATTTACAAAATTAAAATTTGCAGCTCTACCAGCATGAGTTACTAAAGGGGAGAGGAAAGACCCATGCCCAGGAGTGACATTTACATGCACCCCTCTATGTTCAGGCTGCTTATGATCAAGTTTCACCAGAGTTTATCTTTCTGCCCTGTTCACAGGTTCTATATAGTGGGGGTCTAAATCCACTCCGCCCTCACTCCTGCTGAAATCTGAAATAGTGCCCCCGGTAATTTAAACAGACGGCATTGTCAGGATGTAGGGGGGATCCATACTTGAGCTCATTGGTTCTTCATTTATAAGGCCCCTCTAGAGTAGTGTCAAGGTGGGTCCTTATACAGTATCACTGCCCATTTGGGCCTTTATAATAACATCATAACTATGAGTTTTCAGGCTGAGCAACAGTGGCAGCCCCTCCCACCCCTGGTCTCTCTATTCCCAAACAAACACATGTTTTCATTTGGTCTCTCCATTCCCAAACAAGCGCATGTTTTCATTTAAAGAACCAAACAATGAAGTAAGGATGGGATCCAGTTAGCCCATCAAAAGGAAAGGTGCACTGGCAAACACGTCCTATTGAGACTTGTACACACCATATTTTTAAAGAAATGAACATGCCTCCATAAGCTTTGGTTGAAATGGACACAGACATTCACTCTCCTAATCACATTGTTTCTTTGTAGGGATCCCACTGAATTTGTGTTGTTGGTAAACAGCTTTTTTGTTGTTGTCATTGAAATTGTTATGTACAGTATGGTTGTGCAACGGTTGCAGGCTGCTATGGGATAACAGTCTGATTAAAAGCATTATCATAAAACACAGACATCCAAAAAACAAACAAGCAAGCTGCTAATCAAGTCTCACAATTGTATTTATAGGGCATGATTGAAATATTTTGCATAGTTACCGTACTCAGTTCTTGATTGATTCTTTACTTGCCTGCATAAGCACTCTTGTAGCCCTTTAAAAGGGGGAGGGGTCAACTTGAGCAAACCTGCCCCTTTTCCTGCAGCAATGCTCTGCCCTTCCAAAAATAATTATTGACATGTTAGTGCTTTTCTTTGTGTAGAATTATGTCCTGTCCCACCCCTCCAGTATCAGACTGCACATTAAAAGAGAAAGCAAGCTTTTCACTCTCAGCAAAGCCTGGTCTCCCTGCAACAAAACTCTCTTTCCATTACATATGAATACTTGTTATGTGATCACTGCAGGATCTGAGCTAATGTAAGGCTATCACTAAGAGGGAAACTATTGCCACTGCTGCTTAAAGTGGGGGCGGGGGCGGGGCGGTTGCTGACAATCTTCAGAAGGCTTTGTTCGCAGCAGCAGTCCCTTCTCCCTCAACTAAATGGCAAGTGACTGGGTGGGCAGAGGCAGACACACTCGCAAAAGGACATAGTTTCCTGATGAGGACAGATTATTTCATTGCCTGGCAGCAAGCACCAAAATATCCGGCAACTCTCCTGTCCCCATAGAGTGGAGGGGTGGGGGAACTCTTGGGCCTGCTGTCTGATTCGATTTTGTTAGCCTCTTCTCTGAAATCTAGAAGTGTTGTAGATGAGCTCTTGTAGATGGGGGAGATTCAGATTGTGAGGTGGGGAAGTTAAGAAAGTGCAAGAGCGGTTGGGGATTTGCCAGGTTGCAACCTGGAGATTTCAATTCCCTGGGGAAGTATAAGACACATAAGGAGGGTGCACAGGTATCCTACTTTACGGAGGACAGTCTTCTGTTTTGGAGAGCTGGTAGAGGACAGACCTCTGTTTGAAGGTGTCCTCTGTTTGATGAGCCGTCCAGTCCAAGTCTGGTTTAAAGTCAAAGAGCCACCAGGAGGGAGAGCAGGGAGGGGCCTTGAAGCTGCCTGCACATCCACACTCAGCACCTGGACAGCAGACTGAGGAGCCACACAGGTCACTTGGTCAGTCTTCTCCGCTATGGTGAAATGTCCTGTATTTCTATTTAAATTAGTTACTTTTTCCTAAATTTTCACCTAAACATCTAAATTTGCATATGCAAAAATTATGCAAATGCTTTTGTCATCTTTTTTGGTGATGAAATTTGCAGCCCTACTCATCAGCTGCAAATTCTCCTGACCTCCCCCCAGTCCTTTCATCCAAACACCTCTATTGCCTACTGAAGTAAGCAGGGCTGTCAATGTGCCACACAGAAGGCCTGGGAGGGGGATGGATAAAAGGAATGAGGCAGGGTTGGAGGGAAGTAAGATGCTGAATCTCCTGCTAGACATACATTTAGACTTCAGTCCTATACGCACTTACCTGGGAGTAAGTCCAATTGAACTCAATGGGGCTTACTTCAAAGTAGATGCACACAGGATTGTGCTGTTAAGTGTTTCATGAGTGTCAGTCTCTGGGTTGCAACCCAGCAGGTCTGGGAGGAGGTGGCTCTGATAAGACAATATGGGAACAGTTATAGAGCAGGGTTGTCAACTTCAACCAGCCCATATTACTGTGTCTTACCTGCAAAATCTTGATCTGCAGCAATTTACAGATAAAGGTATTCAAGGTGTAGAGATAAATATGATCACCTGCCAATTGCTGCAGACCATGCTGTTCTTAGAGGCACAGCAGCAGGGGCTAGTTGAAAAATAAAACAACCCTACCTCCACCCCATATTTGAAGGGCTGCCATGACCCAAAACAGTCATTACCTTAAATCCCTATCTTAACAACTAGGTCTTTTTC
This sequence comes from Elgaria multicarinata webbii, assembly GCF_023053635.1. Classification (NCBI taxonomy): domain Eukaryota; kingdom Metazoa; phylum Chordata; class Lepidosauria; order Squamata; family Anguidae; genus Elgaria; species Elgaria multicarinata. The sequence continues at coordinate 22,271,070 of NC_086173.1, read as the reverse complement.
TTCTTCTTGATCTAGAGCCTAGCATGGTGAGTAGGGAGGCTTTTAAAATCTGGACCAGAGAACCCTGTACCTACTCTAGAGTAAAAATGGAGGGACATAGCTGCTAGACAGGGAATTAAAGTAACGCCTAGTTATCTAACCTAGCTGGTGTAATAGTATGCTCATGTGAACGGAGTTCTCCTGTCCTCAAAGCCTTCAATTTCCAGGACCCATCTCCACTATGGTCTTAACCTTTCAAGTGCTTTTGAAACATTCAGTGCCTGTCTAACATTTCCTAAAATGTCAAAAGACTGATGCCATCCTTTCCCCTGAAATCCCAAATCTCTACAGGACCCTATTCCACAGAACAGTCACTTTCTGTAGCCCTGTAATCTTTCTATTTTAGTGTCACAGAAGCAACCTTCCTTCTTTCACTACCCTATTTAGCATCCCATCTTCCACGTAAACTTATACCCCCCTTTTTGTTAAAGAAACAGACATAAAGTATTATAGAATTAAAAGATCTCTGCACATGTACAGAGTACCTTTTGCTTATCATAAGAGAACCAGCTTATTGCCCAGATGCTTAGAACTAAGAAGCAGCTTGAACTCTATATCTAAATCTAGAAATTAAGCACAGCCCTTACCTTCCTTGAAAACATTCTGAGGATATGGTTGAAAATATATATTTTTAACTTTTAAAACTTATAACATGACATTTATAATGTATCTGCCATCAAACATGATTTGTTTGTTTATTATTAAATGGCTATTCCACCTTTCTGTTCACATGCTCAAAGCACAGAATCAACCACTTACACTAATTCCATGTAAAATAATAAGAATTAAAATAAGTGTCAGTCAGATTGTAATAATCTGATAGAATTAGAAGCTTTGTTTCCTCCTGCTCATATTTAGCATATTTATATCCCACTTTTCAACTAGAAGCTTTGAAGTGGCTCACAATATTTATAAAATATAATAGATACAGCAAGAACTACAGGTTCAAAGACCAAAACTGAACAAATCCACAGAACAGGAACTCGTATCTGATATTCCTTCCTACAGGACAGTTGATGTTAGTTGGCTCCTGGCTCAGCACTGGAATGAGGTCACAAGGTGGAAGGGCCATGGTGATCTTGCTCCAATTTCAACGATTTGCCCTGCAGTGGCTACGGAGTGGCGGCTGCATCATATAAGTAGTGCAGCGCCACCACGGGGCAAATAAATCCTAAAGTCCCCAGGAAGCACTGTCCTCTCTCTGAACTAGCTTTGTGACATCACAACATAGCCAAATGATTTGATTGGCTTTGTGTCATTATGGAATCATTATATTCAATCATGTGATCCTGATTGAATGGGATCAATAATCCCAGGAATGAAAAAGAGGCAAGTAACGGGGAAAAAATGGAACAGCAGTCATGAGGTTCTGCAAATATCAGTGAATAGGTGCAGGGAAAAAGTACACATTGGGAACATTCTCTCCACCCCACCCCCCACCCCCCACACTCTTACAAATTTCACTCCAAAAATGTTTGCTGGAGACTGTTCATCACAGTGCTAAAAGACATACTCCTTTCTCCTACGGTAGAGATTACCTCAAGCTGCCAACCAGTTTAAACGTGTGTCTGCCTGCCTGTATGAGCAATTTAACATGTCTGGATTGCTGCATGTTAAAAAAGATCTCTCCTCATAGGATGCTATCTGCCATTCAGACAGGAGGCCCATGAACCTGCCGGGAACAAAGAGACTTGTGCTCCGCTCTTGAAGATTCCACACACACACCCTCACATCTGCTGAGCAGACACACGCGGGGTTTTGTGCATCTTGGACACAGGTGTCACGGCCCATGCAAATCGCAGGGATAATAAGCGCCCCCTCCCCACAATCAAAAAGAAAGCCCCCATGAGCACATTGTCTATGGTAAACTCTCCCGATGAATCCACGCACTGTGGCTTGTATGATTACTTAATAAAACAAAAGTTTATTCTTAACATCTGAATCAGGCCCTTTTAAGGGGGGGAGAGAAGAGAAGCTTTGCTTTCTCTATTTCTCTGGTTTTCAGAAGGCAGTTTTGCTCTGGCTGGTAAACTGCTGGGAGAGGCTCTTAATTATAAACAGGTTTAACTGGCAAGAGCTAACTCAGCACAGCCCTGGGTGTGGCTGCAAGGAACAACGCTGTAGAATGAAACATTTACCCAAAGAGAGAGAGAGAGAGAGAGAGAGAGAGAGAGAGAGAGAAGATGAAATTGCAAGTAAACTTGGAAGAAAGGGGGGCAGGGGCTGAGTTGGGAAGACATCAGAGGCTTAGAACTTAGGTTTCAAACTCTTTTGACGTTTTGTAGCTTCAGCTCTAAGGGAAAGCTTACATGACACAACACACACACACACACACACACACACACACACACACACACACATATATATCCTTATTAAAAACCTGGCAATAGATTTCCCAAGGGGAGAATTTCCACAAATGAATTGCATAGGAATGTGGCTTTTTTAAAAAATGTGCCAAACCCTGGATTCTGGCAGGACAAGGGTAGCAGTAGCAGCCGAAAGTGGGGTGGGGGGTGGATGAGGGGGAAAGGAGGTTGGCTTCAAAGCCCCATCTGAATCCAGACTGAATGGTTCATTGTGGAACCGCTATATAGTGTGTGACTGGCAATGCATTTTGCAGATCGGAGCTCCAGCCATGGCATAGTGCGCTGGAAAAAGGTTGCAGGGCTGGAGCTTAGACAAAAAAACCAAGGAGATGAGGTAGCTGGGGAAATGCTGGAGCCAGCAGCTGGGCAACCTTCACACCTAACGGGGGCCCAGAACTGCTAAGGGCTCTGCAAGCAGCCTAATATTTCGCTCTGGGCCTTTGCAACTTCTGCTAGGAATCGTGGTGACTGTGTCAGGAAGCAAAAAGGTTACATTCACATGAATTAAAGGCAATAGCATTAGGTGGCACTTCGGCAAAGGGATGAGCGTATTCGTTTTGAACCAAACACCCTTAGTGCACATGGATATATATTTGTTTTATAAGAACGTAAGAAGAGCCATGTTGGATCAGACCAAGAGTCCATCTAGTCCAGAATTCTGTTTACACAGCAGCTAACCAGCTGTTGACCAGTGTAATGGCATTTTACTAAAACATCTGTATACGTGACTTAGGGCCCTTCCACACGTCGTCCCCAGAGCGCATCTATTCGACCCCAGTGCACTCTGAGGACGATCGTGAAACTTCCCTGTAAAAGAAACGACGAAAAGACGTCCTCTGCACGGCACCGGCGCTGCTACCCAGCTTCCTGCTTCCCGCCCGGGACGATAGCTCGGCGGAAGAAGGCGGAGGAGAGAGCGGAAGAAGCTCTCTCTCCCAACGTCTTCAAAAAAAGCTCTCCGAGCCGGCTGGGGAGCAGGAAGCTGGGTGGCGCCGGCGGCGGCAGCGGCACCGAGGACATCTTTCCCAGCTTCCTGCTCCCCGGCCGGCTCGGAGAGCTTTTTTTGAAGACATTGGGAGAGAGAGCTTCTTCCGCTCTCTCCTCCGCCTTCTTCCGCCGAGCTATCGTCCCGGGCGGGAAGCAGGAAGCTGGGTAGCGGCAGCGCCGGTGCCGTGCAGAGGACGTCTTTTCGTCGTTTCTTTTACAGGGAAGTTTCACGATCGTCCTCAGAGTGCACTGGGGTCGAATAGATGCGCTCTGGGGACGACGTGTGGAAGGGCCCTTAGACTGTAGGAACCCACAAAAAAGACACAAGTGCAACAGCACACACACCCCGCCCATGTTCCCCAGCAACTGGTGTATATAGGCTTCTTGCCTCTGCTACTAGAGGTAGCACATAGCTATTAGTAGCCATTGATAGCCTTCTCCTCCAGGAATTTATCTAACCCACTTTTAAAGCCATCCGAACTGGTGGCCATCACTACATCTTGTGGCAGTGAATTCCATAGTTTAACTATGCGCTGTGTGATGAAGTCCTTCCTGAATTCTTCTAGTAATCAGCTTCATGAGATGACCCCAGGTTCTAGTATTATGGGAGAGGAAGAAAAATGTCTCCCTATCCACATTCTCCATCCGATGCATAATTTGTTTCCCAAAGTTCTCTGCTCAGTTTTCTCAAGAGGTTCCGTATTTCTTCGATTGTAAGACGCCATCGATTGTAAGATGCACACTAATTTCAGTACAACCAACAGAAAAAAGCTTTGATTCTAAGAAATAATAAACGCACCTGCGATTCTAAGACGCACCCTGTTTTTAGAGATGTTTATATGGGAAAAAAGTGTGTCTTAGAATCGAAGAAATACAGTAATAGTCCCCTTTCTCAAGGCCAGCATCAAGGTTGGAATTCCCAGCCCTCTGCCAAGGCCCAGGCTCCAGCAGAGGGCCTACTACCAAACCCTAGAGCCCCCTAACCCTGCTCCTCCTCCCTGCTCCCACCCCAAAGAGCAAGGTGAAAAAGCAGGACGCTTCACTCACCTTGTCTTATTCCCTCTGGGTAGTGGTGCAGATCGTGCCCAGAAGGACAGAGTAAGCAAATGAGCAGCGGCAATGGCGAATAGGAGGAGGTGGGGCTTCACAAAGAGATCCCCCCTTCCTCGAACAGGCCATCTTGCTCAAGGGCCTACCCAAAACCTTGAGCAGCCACTGCTCTCTGTAATAAACAGAGGCACACTGGGAACAAGTGGAGCAAGGCTTATTATAGCAAGAGTCTCATACGCAGTCCAGAGCCAGACGAGCACACTTTTCTTTTAAAAAGGAGTATTCCTACAATTCCCTCACTATTCCCTCACGCAATGAGCAGAACAGAAGACATTAAGAGTTCTACACTGAAGTAATTGTTTATAGGAGCATGTCCATAGTGAGTTATTAATCCCCTGAACCAGTAATTTCTAAACTAGATCTGAGCACATTCATATGCCTTGAGAAGACTGCTGGCATGCTTCAAGAAAAAACCCAACTAATTTTATTTATTTATTAAAGGCTCCTGTAAGCCCAAAGTACACAAGCCGAGAGGACAACTACCCATTGCATCTCTGTATAAAGGTGCTGCCAAACAAGGCTTTTATTGTGCAATTGCCATGCCTCTTTTATGGAGAGGAGGTTGTCTAGAATTCTACTTTGGCATCTTCCACTTGTAGCCCTCTAATGTCGTTGTCCCCCTCTGCTTCTTCCATCTTTTTGTTCTTACCATGGAAAATCCATTAAGAAGGGAAAGGTAGAATAGCCGACAATGTCTTTTGTTTGAAAATATTAGGATCTGCTCATCTGGAAGCAGCCTGAATTAATGTTGAGGCTTTGCCTCCCTCTTATAAGGAGGCATGCCTGGAGCATTATTTTAGGCTGAAATATTGGGGGGCTTTCTCTGAGGACAGGTAGTTTGTATGCAATGCAAAAGTAAACCTTTGGCGAGAGGTGTTTCCAATTTTAATTCAGACTGACGATGTTCAGATGACATGCTAAGCCACAGTGGTTAAGCATTTTGAGCTAAACATTATGCCTCAGCGTGTCATGTGAACTATTCATAACCATGGAGGCTACATAACCATGGTTTAAACACGCTCACTAACCATTTGCTCTAAAAGGGTTAGCGGCCTAACCATGGCTTAACGTGTTGTCTGACGAGACCCACTGAAAGTATTCCACAGCTATCAGGAGATCAGGAAGCACTGCCCTAAACATTTGTTACAACATGGAAGTTATTTGCACTTTCAATAGTGGGGTAATATGTTGAACATCCATGTCACTCTCAAGCCATTCCTCACCCACTCCCCCCCTGACATCACATGGTCTGCCAATCTAGATGAGCAGAATCTCAGGTTTTCATGGTAGGGAAGAAAGCACATTTTGAGATCCTTAGTGATATTGCAGTCCTTGGTAGGGGGATTTCATAGAACTTCCAAAAGCAGAGTAGGAGCTTCATGCCACGTACCCATTTCCCTCGAATTATCCCCATAGCGTAAAGCTGTTGTTGTTGTTAGCTAAATCACACCCCGGGCGGTGGTGCTCCTAAGATCCTTTGCATACTAGGAAAAGGGTTTAAGGGGGAGAAAGGTAAAAAATCAATGGATGATCCAATCTGATTCAAATTTGGTATGCTTAAAGCCCTCCTTAATATCTATTACTGTGCCAATTTTGATGTCTTTATCTTTAAAACTTACACAGATGTAAGCATTTGTTTAATTTGTACTTTAAACATATCAAATCCTCCTCCTGCGTCCCCAATGGCTACTTGGAGAAAAACAAAAGATTCACTCCTAAAGGGGTAGTAAAATATGTTGGTTCTTTTGGCTAAGAAGCACAATTAAGGCAGGATGCATGGGAGTGCTTCACAGTCAAAGCAGATTATAAGATGGAAAACTTCAGAGTCCTTTGCACGCAATTCGCAGTGATTGCACAGTATAACGCTGGTGTGATGAAGCTATAGGAATACTGGCCAACAATATCCCAACTCTCCCATTGCCTCAATGTAAGAGGAAGGGCACACAATTACAATACCCCACTCAAAAACACATGGGCTATGACCAACACCATGGTAGCACTACAGCAGCCGGTCCCAAGAACTGTTGCTGCCCCAGTGCAGGAGAATGTAGTTATCTCACAACGCCAGAGCAAAGGAAACCAGGCCCTTGTCTTGGCCACGGTGCTTTGGTGCCACAAGGCCTCAGGCTCCCACATTTGGGCTCCTTCCCGGCATCTGCACGGAGTTGCTGCTGCTGCCGAACACTGGGAGGATGGGGGAGGAACGAGGCAGCCAGAGGGGGATGAAGAGAGGGGTGCCTGGTGCCTGAACCACCTCTCCTCCTTCTGAACTCCCTCTGGCTGCCCGTTCCTCCCTCCTCATTTTTAATTTATTTTTTATCTGTATCTGCGCAGCTTAAGAACATAAGGCTGTTAGAAGTGCCCTGATGCTGGATCAGACCAAGGGTCCATCTAGTCCAGCATTCTGTTCACACACAACCAGCCATCAGCCAGGGATGAACAAGCAGGACATGGTGCAACAACACCCTTCCACTCATGTCCCTCAGCAACAGGTGCACACTGGTTTCACAGATACAGATAAGAAACCCAAAACAAAACAGGGGGGGAGGAATGCGCCCCATTCCTCTCCCCCCCCATTTTTATTTACAGGACACCTGGGGCCTGTTCCTCTCCCCTCCCCCATTTTAAAAAAATTCTTTACAGGGACACACGCGGGACTCTCCTGAGCTCCCAGAGGTCCACTCCCTTCCCTGTCCAGCCGATGGTGACCAATCAGGGAGCGCCATCGGCTGTAACATGCCTCCACAGCCAAAAAAGTCGGGGTAAGTTGTGGCGTTACACCCCACAAGTCAATTCCAAATGTATGCCTGCAGTTTGTAAGTCTGTGGTTTGTAGAATGTTGGCCTGAGTGGGCGGAGTTAGAATGTCTTGGGAGGGGGGAGGAGTGATATATAAGGGAAGGACTGAGGGGATTGTGAGTTCTGTTCTTGTTCTTGTTCTTTTCAGGAGAAACTTTTCAGGGAGACTTGTTAGATACTCTTAGAGTCTGTAGTGCTCTCTGTGTTTATGGTACTTAAATTCTGGGAAATTTGAGGGTCAGTGTAGTGTGTGGTGTCTTTAGAGTGTGGTGTGCACGTAGTGGAAGTATATTAATCAATACTGATAATAAAGAAAGTTCAAGAGTGATTGTGTGAGAAAAAGGAAAGCGCGAATGTGAGAGTGACAGGATTGTATGGAAGGTTTCAAAAAGGTTTTTAAATGCTGCTATTTGAAACAAAGCTTATGAACTTTTAAAAATAAATTTTGATTGTTTTGTTTTTAAACTACCACAAAAATCCCACGTGTCTGTTTGGCATTTATCATCTTAAGTTTACACATTTAACACCCACTCTGACAATCATTCACCTAAGCAGATATAACTCACAGCGCATTATTATATATATTAAAAATCCTTCTCCATTTTAACCCCTTTCTCCACGTAGTTTGGAGGAAGGTGGTTTTTATCCCTTGCCTCAGGCGTATCAAGTGGTGGTGCTTGGCTTGAGCAGGGAGTAGCCTCGGCCGGGTCTGGTGTTCAGAGCCTGTGTCGTGGCATAAGTGCCCTTTTTTTTTTTTAGTGGAGTTTCTGGGGTTTGCCCCTGGATGGCTTCACAATGGCAGCTGTGTCATGTAGATGACCTGTTGCTACTGCGAATGCACCCAGGGGCAAACCCTTCATCAAGACAAGCCCCAGGTAATTTGTACCATATGCCAGCTCATGGAATCTGTCCCGATCCTACAATTTCCTTCTGCTGCACAACAGATAGCTATATGATTAACATTATTATGGTTATGGTTCCTAACATGGCAAGCAGTGCTTATAATTTGGCATGCGTCTGCAGGGTCCTGCAGGACTCATCCATTGGCTCCAAGTATTGTTAATTCATCCCTTTCTGGAATATTCACATCCTGAGAGTAGAGAGATGCCACCCTTCAGACCATCCTTGATCACATTTACCCGGAGGGAAGCCACCCTGCTACCTGACTACAATGGAACATTCCCAGGTACGTGAGCTTAGAACAGCAGTCTTTTAGCCTGTTTCTGTGCACATGTACCCACAATAAGCAACTCCCACTGGTCCAGTGGAACTTGACTCCCAAGTAAGTGTGCATAAACACTCAGCATCAAATGGAAACCTTGATTACCCGGGCAGCTTCATAGGTGGCCCCTGGTTAGTTGCTATTCCCAGCGTTTTCTCCTCAGTTCCCCACATGATGGAAACACATGATGAACTTTTGCAAAATGTGGATGCTATCTGTTGAAAGCCTCACAGAAATCAAAAGGGGAACCAGCTGAGGCTTCTAGTGGTTAAGAATCACAGTGGCTACATTTCTGCAGGCTTCTCCCCTCATTCCCTATGATCACAAACCCTTTCGCCAGCAAATATATTGCCCTGTCCCAATGGCCCATGCACGCGCCTAGCCCTCCTCCACACAGGGCCCTGCCAAAAAATGCCATATTCTGCAAAAACAAAACCACACCCTCCAGCATGTGTCAGATGAAAAATAGGTACCCTGGTGCTAAAATTGTCTGAGACTAACAGAATAGCTCCTCACAGTGGGGTGAGGAGCAAGTGGCATGAACAAGCTGCTTCCTTGAGGCCTACTGGCTGGCAAATTAAACTCTAAAGCAACCTTCCCCAAACCTGGTGCCCTCCAGATGTATTGGGCTACTTACAATTCAAAACATCTGGAGAGCCGTCCGATTGGGGAAGGTTACAGTAAAAGCTTCTTGTTGGAAACCTGAAATGGATACACTACATTTCCCTACCACCAGGGTAGCATATTCCTTTTACGTTCAGACCTCAAAAAAAAGATTGTGATTCACTACAAATTTTATCTTCTGAAATACCATTGTTTTGATAACCTCATAACTCGGTTTAAGCTAGTATATATGCTCAATCCATAGCCAAGGCAAAGAAGTGGTTGATACAGCATCTGTCTAGTTTCAATAACTGGCATCCACACTTTTCTATCCTGTAATCTGTTATGCAGGGACTGCAATGCAAAAGATAGTGATTGCACCCAGCACTAGTGCAAACAAATACCACGATTGGTATTGATGCAACAGCACTCGTTGACAAGGTTGTTTGCCAATCCACCTGAGATGTGCCTTCAGCTCCACAGCTTATAGAGTATTTCCAGGACAGGAAGGAAGCAGAATGGGAGGCAGGGCCCCCAGCTGGCCCCCATGCTACGTCCACCCAGTCCTGAAAAGTATGGTTCAACTGCAATTTTAGATATGTGATCTTTACATAAGTCTAGTGCTGGCCCAAAACATTTTGCTGCCTGAAGTATCCACTCCGCCAAGAGATACTACCTGCCTTCTTCTATTACACATATGCATACACCTCATTGTGGCACCTGACAGAGGTTTTTTTAGTGTGCAGTTGGACACAAAATGTTCAGTTTGCGGGGGGGTGGGGTGGGGTGGAATGTGCAGTTGGAAATTTGATAATGTGCAGTTGGAAAAAGTGGTGAAAAAATAAGACACATGTTATGTGTTACTGTTTATTAAGAACTTAATAGACAAAGTCAGGGATGGCATGTAACCCAAATTATATAAGGATGCAGGTGAAAGAGCCCTTGATGGTGTGACTGGTATTGTTGGGTCCTGTGACAATGTTGCCTGAATAGATGTGGGGGCAGAGTTGGTACTTGGGTCTATTGCATGGTCTGGTCCCTCTGTCTGTATCTCTGTCCTGTGTACTGTTGCTGGTTAGCATCCACTTCAGGTTGGGAGGTTGTTTGTAGGCCAGGACTGGCCTGCCTCCCAAAGCTTATGTGAGAGAAGTGTCTGTGCTGATGATGGGTTGGAGTTCACTGATGATCTGTTGCAGTGGTTTCAATTGGGGGCTGTAGGTGACAACCAGACCTTCTCTTGGTCTGTCTTCCTTCCTGAGTATTTGTATGGCCCTGTCAATCAGTCTTTAAGTTTAAGGTGCTACTACTGTTGGTGATAATCTCTCCAGTCCTGAAAGAGAAATAATGTGTTTGGCTTGGGTGGGTGGGTGGAATCTGACAGGGCATTTGTGCAGTTGGAAAATTTGCTTTAAAAAAACCCCAGCACCTGAAGCAGGTCACCAGAATAACCTCCATAGGTTTATGTGGGGCTGCCTTTGAAGATGGTTCGGAAAGTTCACTTGGTGCAAAATTTCGCTGCCCGATGCACTGGGGGTTCAGAAACTCTGAACACGTAACATCAGATTTGTGTCAGTTGCATTGGTTGCCAGTATGTTTCTGGGCCCAATTCAAAGTGTTGGTGTTAACCTTTAAAGCCCCAAACCGCTTGGGAACGAGTTATCTTAAGGACCGCTTACCTGTAGGTTCCTGCCCACATACTCAGAAATACTTCAGAAGGTCCTGCTAGGTTGATGAGCGTGAGAGACAGAACCTTCTTGCTGATGTCCCCACAGTTATGGAGCTCCTTGTTAATGTAGTCCCTTCAGGACAGGCCTTCGTTTACTGCTGACTTTCCTTAAGACAGCCCACCTCCGTCCCATAATGGAATGGATCGAGGACCTAATAACATTATCAACTTTTGAACAAGTGTTATATAGACGCAAATTGCAAGTGGTCTGGTCTGGTCTGCTTTTCTTGAAACCTTTGTATAACTCTTTCCCTTTTGGGGGGAATGGTACATAAGGTGGAAATGATTATCATTTTATATACACAAATATATGGGTTCCCCCCCCCCCGTTTTCACAATGTATTTTCTGTTTTGTTTGTTGATATCCACAATAACTTAAAAAAAAAGACAGCCCCATCTCCCTTATGCTACCTCCCACACTGTTTCAGAGGGTCCTTTGATCCTCTAGGACATATTTTCAGGAAGCTGCAGTGGAGGGAGGAGAATCAGTAAAAATTGCCTCCCCCATCCCTTTCGCCAGTGAGAGCTAATTGTAAAAGGAATTCTGTTCACAGAATCTCTGGATCCAAGCCAATATGTATACAGTTGTACTGAAGAAGTTTTGTTTCGTTTTTTATGAAAAAGGGAAAGATCCAGAGAAGAGCAGGAACACTGCTGCAGAGGAAGGCATAGCTTCTTTTTTTAAGAAATAAAAAGGCTAGATGAATTCTATCAAGTATGCTTTAGGGTGGATTCCTGCATTGAGCAGGGGGTTGGACTCGATGGCCTTATAGGCCCCTTCCAACTCTACTATTCTATGATTCCTTGAATGGCCCTATGAGGGTGTACCAAGCTGCTACAAAATGTGTGTGTGGGGGGGCGGGGTTCCTTAACTTTTTAAGGAAGGTGCAAAGATGAGGTGAGCAGTTATGCCACATGTCACTTGTGATGTCACAAGCAGGGATACTGAATCTGAAAATCAACGCCCCCCCCCCACACACACGGCAATTAACCTTTTAAAAAACCTTTCCACTGGCACCAATAAGCACTCAGAGCTCCATCACACCAGTGACTTAAGTGCACTCTTGCCATGCCTGGTGCGCGGGTTTGCAGCATGGTATTCACATGACGCTGTGCTTATCCTGCTAAGTGTGTTTTCCTTTGTTGGGCGCGTGTGCTGTGACGGGAGCCTTGCTGTTGGCTTGAATGGATTGCATCAGGTCCTGGCAGGGAAAGGCGATCTCTCCTAGCAGCCTGCTCCAAGCCTCAATATAAAACCCAAACCTTGCATCCCAGGCTTAAAATGCATTTTTTTATAATCGTACAATGCCCAGCTCTCTGCAGAGACAGGATTGTACCCCCTCAATGCCCCCAAAGATCCAGACTAAAGGGTCATTCCGTTTTTGCTGGGCAGAAAGGCAGTCTGGTTGAAGTACTCATCTGAAGGGGGTAAGGAGCAACCAGTGAACTGAAGGGAAAAAGAGAAGGGGCGGGTGGCGTGGAAGAGCAAACCAAGCAAAAGAGCACTGGAGGTAAAAAACACAGAGACCAAGCAGGGGGGAAATTACATGTAATGAAGCCCTTTGTCCTCTGGGAAATATATCCTGGACCCTGGGATCCAGGCCTAGCAACATCCCTGTCACAAGCACTGTCCAATTGCATGTTTTAGTTCACTCATGATGTCACAAGCACCATCCAGTAAGAGCCTGTGACATCACCCAAGCATAGAACACACAGCACTAGCACATCAGAATGGGATGCTTGCTTGAAGGTGAGAGGAGAAGGACAGATTTCATTTTCCCAGTAACAAAATACTGCTGGCAGGGTGCTATTTAAATACGATTCCCTCAAAACTAATTATGGCACTACCTTGAGGAAAGACATTTATATTTTCTTCAACAAACACTAAAACAATAAATAGGAAATAAAGCACCATGTACATTGATGGTGCTATATAAATAAATAATAATAATAATAATAATAATAATAAAAGGCCACTTTACCCACCTACCTCCTAAACACATTTGAGTAAGCAATACATAATAATGAGGGTTGCCATGGTTATTAAAAGCAAGCCTATATGGGTCTATTTCTACTTGCCTTTCATGAAATTACGTTTTAGTAACTATGCCACAAGCCTCTGTTCGTACTACTGCACAGAATTGTGAGAAGAGAAAATAGTCATTGTAAGGTAAGAACATTGTTGTATTGGCACGCAAAACAAAATTCCTAAACCAGAGTAATTGTATGCAAATATGAACAACCTTGCATCATAAGATCTCACAAGTCTGTGGTGTGTGTATGTGTTCATTTTCTCCTCTTGGATGGATAGAAGAGTAAAGGGGAGGGAAACGTAAACTACCCAGGAGGGTGGCTGAAAGACCTCTGGTAAGGGTGGAAGTGATGCTTCACCAGCAGGGAAGGAGATCAGGTCCACCAGAGTCACCAGAAGTCTGTAGATCTTTGGTCTGCTGGCAGACCAAAGATCTACAGGCTCCAAAGCCCCCTCAGGTTTCCCCAGACACACCCATAAAAAAGGGGCCTGACACTACTCTAGTCTTAGGGCTGATGTAGTTATTTCCCTCTCTTTGGAGCCAATTGGAGGGGGAAACGAAAAAAGCCACCACCCCAGGACCCCTCTGCCCCAATTGCCCTGGGGCCAGGGGGGGGCGGTCTTCACAGCACCAGGTGGCGCAGGGTCCATCGTAAACCCTGCAGTTTCCCTCCCCCAGGGTGGTCATCTGGGGACTGGCGCCACCCTGCCCTCTTCCTGGTGGAAGGCGACCAGTCGCAGGCAACCTTCCTCACTGCCAGGCCACACCTCCGCTGCGACTCTGGAGCAAGACTGAGGGGCTTTGATGTTGTCTTGCTCATCCTCTCCTCTCTCCGGAGAAAAAAGTCAGGGTAAGCCCCCAACTTCTTTTCTCCACAGCTTTAGCGGAAAGCCCCGGGGTGGATGCACGATTGTAGCTGCGTCATATAACTGATGCCGCGCGACTGCGCACCCATCCCGGGGCTTTCCAGGTGTTTAGACAGGGTTCAGGTTGCATTGAACCAGCAAGACTATGGATGTGGCAGATACTAGGCTGTGGATCTCCCCACTCCATCTAAATAGGATTGCTCTACTCCTGTTAGAAAGTAGTGTTTGGGGAGGAAGTAATAAACCTTGTCCAAAGAACAAGGTTCTTTGTCAAAAGAACACAGAACACAAAGAACACAGAAACACCTTCGTGTTTCTGCCTGAGCTCAACATGGCGTATACCTGCAACAAGTGCAAGCTGGTGGCACTTTTGGAAGAAAAAGTGAGAGGACTTGAGCGGCGAGTGTCCACCCTCCAAAGAATAAGAGAAGACAAGGAGTTCTTAGACCGAACGGTAGAACTGCAACAGGAACAAGAAGCACATGAGATTGAAGAGCAACAGCCAGCTGAAGCAGAAGTGGAGTATGCTGAGGAGAGGAAACTCTCTGGAAAAGAGTGACAGTTAGGAGCAGAAGAACTAGAAGGCATTCTGCACCGGTGGAACCATTAGAGTTAAGCAACCACTTTCAGCTTCTGGAGAATGAGACTGAAGGACAGTTTGCAGAGGAAGAAGTACAGGAGACACCGTGCAACAGTGAACAAGAGGCAGTAGGTAGGTCAACCAAGAAGAAGAGAAGACTAGTCATTGTGGGAGACTCCCTGCTGCGTGGGATTGAAACCCAAGTATGTCGTGAAGTCCCATGGACTCGCCAGGTGTGCTGTCTCCCTGGAGCACAGATTAGAGATGTGACTGAAGGATTACCGAACCTCATAAAGCCCACGGACACATACCCCTTTCTTCTCATCCATGTGGGAACAAATGATGTCACCAAGCAGAGCTACGTAGAAATCATTTCAGACTTTGAAGCTCTGGAAAGGAAACTGAAGAACTTTGGGGCCCAGGTAGTTTTCTCATCCATCCTCCTGGTTCTTGGAAGAGGATTAGAAAGGGAAAGAACAATACTCTGGATGAACGACTGGCTACGAAGGTGGTGCCGACGTGAGAGTTTTGGATTCTGGGACCACGGGCTACGCTACTTGGAACATGGACTGCTGGCAAGGGATGGGTTGCACCTCACAAGGGCTGGAAAGAATGTGTTCGGCCACAGCATGACGAACTTGATCAGGAGGGCTTTAAACTGAATCTTATGGGGGTGGGAGACGTAAACTTCGAGGCAACAATGGATGAAGGCCAATGCACCCAGTACAGAGAACAGTTCCAATAGTGCCCCCAAATAGTGTCCGCAACAATGTAGGAACAAAGCCAGACTATAAAACACATGGTCTTCAATGTCTATATACTAATGCCCAGAGATTGGGAAACAAACAGAATGAACTTGAACTCTTATTACATGAAGGCAAATACGACTTGATAGGTATAACTGAAACTTGGTGGGATGACTCCCATGACTGGAATATAGCAATTGAAGGATATAACTTGTTCAAAAAGAACAGAAGAAATAGAAAGCGAGGTGGAGTTGCACTATATGTTAAAAATACCTATCCCTGCACAGAAATATAGGCGGATCAGACTGGGAGCCCCGTCGAGAGCGTCTGGATTAAAATAAATGGGGCAAGAAATAAAAAGAACATGATAAACGGAGTGTACTACCGACCACCCAATCAAGGAGAAGACGAGGACGAAACTTTTGAGAAACAAATTGCCAGTGTTTCAAGGAGGGGGACTTCAATTACCCTGATATCTGTTGGGAGACAAATACTGCCAAAAGCGTCCCTTCCAGGAAATTCCTGACATGTGTGGGTGATAACTTTCTCCTACAGAAAGTGGAGGAAGGAACTAGAGGATCGGCAATCCTTGACTTGATATTGACCAACAGGGATGACTTAGTGGATAAAGTGGCAGTTACGGGAACTCTGGGGGAAAGTGACCACGTCATACTTGAATTCTTGATTATGAAGAAGACAAAAGTTGAGTGTAGCCATACACGTACTCTGGATTTTAGGAAAGCTGATTTTAATAAACTCAGAACTATAATAAATATGGTCCCGTGGCAAGTGAGCCTAATGAGAAAAGGAGTGCAGGATGGGTGGGAGTATTTAAAAAAGGAAATTTTAAAGGCACAGTTACAATTCCAACAAGGAGAAAAGTTAGAAGACAACAGAGGAAACCAATGTGGCTCCACAAAAAGCTTAGAGATGACCTGAAAACAAAAAAGGATACATATAGGAAATGGAAGGAAGGCCAGGCTACAAAAGAAGAGTACAGACAGGTGGCGCAGAAGTGCCGAAATGGCGTCAGGAAGGCTAAAGCTGAGAATAAGCTGAGGGATGCTAAGAAATAAAAAGGCTTTCTTCAGATACGTGAGTAGTAAAAGACAGAGGAAAGAAATGGTGGTTCAACTGCTTAATGAGGATGACAAATTGATAACAGATGACAAAGAAAAGGCTGAAGTGCTCAATTCCTACTTTGCCTCAGTCTTCTCCCAAAAGCAGGTCTATGACCCCCCCTGGAGAAAGTGAAGCAGAAGTTGAGGGGGCAGGATTGCAATTTGAGATTGATAAACAAATGGTCAAAGAACACCTAATTTCCTTGAATGAGTTCAAATCTCCAGGGCCCGATGAACTGCATCCTAGAGTAATGAAGGAGCTAGCGGAAGAACTCTCAGAACCTTTGTCTATTATCTTTGCAAAATCATGGAAGACGGGTGAGGTGCCGGACGACTGGAGGAGGGCTAATGTTGTCCCTATCTTCAAAAAGGGCAAAAAGGAGGAACCTGGGAACTACAGACCGGTCAGTCTGACATCTCTTGGGAAAATTCTGGAGCAGATTATAAAGAAGTCAATCTGTAAACACCTTGAAATCAATGCGGTGATCCCTAGAAGCCAACATGGATTTGTCAGGAACAAGTCCTGTCAGACTAATTTGATCTCATTTTTTGATCGGGTAACCTCCCTTGTGGACTGTGGGAATGATGTGGATGTCATATATCTTGACTTCAGCAAAGCTTTTGACAAAGTGCCCCATGATATTCTGATTAACAAACTAGCTAAAAGTGGGCTACATGGAACAACTATTAGGTGGATTCACAGTTGGCTACAGAATCGGACTCAAAGAGTACTTATCAATGGAACCTTCTCAAACTGGGGGGAGGCAACGAGTGGGGTACCGCAGGGCTCAGTCCTGGGCCCAGTGCTCTTCAACATTTTTATTAATGATTTGGATGAGGAGGTGCAGGGAACGCATATCAAATTTGCAGATGACACAAAATTGGGTGGGATAGCTAATACCCTGGAAGACAGAAACAAACTTCAAAGTGATCTTGATAGGCTGGAGTGCTGGGCTGAAAACAACAGAATGAAATTTAATAGGGATAAATGCCAAGTTCTACATTTAGGAAATATAAACCAAAGGCACAGTTACAAGATGGGGGATACTTGGCTCAGCAATACTACAAATGAGAAGGATCTTGGAATTGTTGTAGATCACAAGCTGAATATGAGCCAACAGTAAGATATGGCTGCAAGAAAGGCAAATGCTATTTTGGGCTGCATTAATAGAAGTATAGCTTCCAAATCATGTGAGGTACTGGTTCCTCTCTATTCGGCCCTGGTTAGGCCTCATCTAGAGTATTGCGTCCAGTTCTGGGCTCCACAATTCAAGAAGGATGCAGACAAGCTGGAGCGTGTTCAGAGGAGGGCAACCAGGATGATCAGGGGTCTGGAAACAAAGCCTTATGAAGAGAGACTGAAAGAACTGGGCATGTTTAGCCTGGAGAAGAGAATATTGAGGGGAGACATGATAACACTCTTCAAATACTTAAAAGGTTGTCACTCAGAGGAGGGCCAGAATCTCTTCTCGATCCTCCCAGAGTGCAGGACATGGAATAACGGGCTCAAGTTAAAGGAAGCCAGATTCCAGCTGGACATCAGGAAAAACTTCCTGACTGTTAGAGCAGTACGACAATGGAATCAGTTGCCTGGTGAGGTTGTGGCCTCTACCACACTAGAGGCCTTCAAGAGGCAGCTGGACAAGCATCTGTCAGGGATGCTTTAGGGTGGATTCCTGCATTGAGCAGGGGGTTGGACTCAATGGCCTTGTAGGCCCCTTCCAACTCTGCTATTCTATGATTCTATGATTCTAAACTGGTTGAGAGCCCACTGTCCTTTCCTTCTAGGAACTCCAAGTGTCCTTTCCTTGTAGGAACTGCACAGGAGCCGTCCAGTTCCCCACCTCTCATCTCAGACCTGTTTGCTTGCATATCTAGCAACCAACCCACTTCACATTAAGGGACGATGACTGGAATGCTTAATAGGCCTGGAAGCAAGTGGACAAGAGTGAGTATCGGCATACAGCTGTGAGCAACATTAATCCCAGCTGTTCCATACACATCCCTACTGTTTGGCAAGCATTTAATTAGCTTATTTGTAGAATGTGCAGGTTTTGCGAGGGCAGAATTGTGTGTCGGTGGTGAAAGACTGAAAGGCAACAACAAAAATAACCATGCAGTCTTCAATTGCAGGGCACCCTGCCTGCCACTTACAACACTGGCAGAACTGGAGTAGGGACCAGGCTGCCATCGTGCTGTTTTGTTTCTGGGAATTATTGAGGGTTTTATTTTAATCTTCAGAAAGAAATCAGAGCCTCGTTGCTCAGCCTAGGATTGTATGGACATGGGAAGACAAAGAGGAAGCACCTCAAAAGAAAGCAGATGACGAAGAAGCCATTTTCCTGCAGTTTTCTCGGTAGACTGGGCGTGCAGTTGTTCTGTCTGCATGGGAGCTATTGTTCTGCCAACACAATTTACCATCAGAGAAGCAGAGAATATCCCAATTATGAGACTTGAGTTAGATGTGGGCAGCTTCAAGGTCCTCCACATGTTTTGGCCTATAACACCCATCAGCTTTATCCAGCATAGTGAGGGATCATGGGAGTTGTAGGTCAAAGCAACTGGAAGGCCACAGGTTGACCAGCCCTGATCACATGACTTGACCTCACCACTTGAGACTATTGGCTGCTGGGTGGGGAGGGGAGAGGGAATGCGTGCTGTGTTGTGATATGCAGAAGCAGCAGGAGAGAAGAGGCGCTTAACTCTCCCTCTGCCATCACTTTCCTACTGCAGTTCCACCCCACACACCCCAGTTGGTTTCTCCCTGGAGGGGTTCCATAGGCATGCTTCTCTAGCAAGCAGACTTGGAGCCTCAGAGATCAGCGGAAGAAGCAGCTGGCACAAAGCAGTAGATGGAGGAAGTGTAAAGAGCCCCTCTGCTCTTTGAAAAAAGCCCCCTCCGAAAGCTGCCTTGCCTAGAAGCAGCCATTGAAGGGCTATTGTTATTACGCCTCTTTGGATATTTTCTAGCCTCCACCATGGAGCGCACTGGCTGGCCTTGGCAAATCAACAGCTCCCACCCGTCACCTGGGGGATCTACACTACTTCTTTTAAAGTGCTTTAAAGCACTTTGAAAATGTTTTGAAACCTGTATATGCAGTGTGTCTTGGGCCCCAACAGTTGTCAAAACTGTTATAAAGCGCTTTAAAGCAGTAGTGTAGATCCCCCCGATAGACAGATTGCCATGAGGTGGCAGCCTCTAAGGCTCTTTCTCTTGGTAGCATCTCTGACAGGCCAAGCAAGCCCCACTCGGGTAATCCAGGACTTGGGGGCTATATTTACAACTCCAAAGTGCCGCAGAAAAATGAACCTGTAATTCAGAAGAAAGCACAGCAGCCACTCCCGTGCTGCCAGCTTGAGGTTCAATACCCATGGTATATAGCCATCCTATATCTGCCATCATTCATGAGGTTATAACCCACAGGATCAGGTGTAGGGTACGTATGACCCTCCAGGTGTTGGTGGACTGCAACTCCCATCAGTCCTAGTCAGTATAGCCAAGTTGCAGTCCAATGACACCTGGAGAGCCACACATTCATTCCCCAACCCTTGTGCTAGAGAGACCTTTGAGCAGGGTTGCCAACTGACCCATAGAAAGGCCTAGCCTGCTCCTGTGCCTTTAACAATGGGTTGAACTTTCAGAAATCATCAGGATAACCTTTTCATGGCAAACAAAAAAGTGTTATTATTAATCCTGATGATATCTGCAGATCAAGCTGCTGTTAGATACAGGTAAGTGCTGGGGGTTTGTTTGTTTGTTTGTTTTAAAGTTGGCAAACCTAAACCCTGAAAAAAACTGGAGTAGGAATATCAAAGGTATTTAATTGTACAGCTTTAACTGAACAGTTTTCAAAGGGCACATCGTTTATCATAGGTGCTCTGTGTTAAGATACAATTAATTACATCTGTTACAATGCAATCATAAATATGTCTACGCAGAAGTGAGGCCCAACTGAGCTTATTGGAGAACTGATACTTCTTAGTAAGTATGCTTAGGACTACAGCTTTGGGGTGCTGTCCTGCATAGCTTTTTATACTGTATTTTGTATTTGTGCTTTTAACCTGTTGGTTGTTTTATTATGGTTTTAATTTTTGTGAACCGCCCAGAGAGCTTCAGCTATTGGGTGGTATAAAAATGTAATAAATAAATAAATAAATAAATAAATAAATAGTTTAGCTACTTTAAAATCCCTTTAATTAAAAAGGGACAATCAGGGATGCCACTTCAGATTTCAGTGGGGCAGGGTAGCATCGAGAGTCATGCCGCCCCCCGTCTGAAATGGCGTCATGCATGGGTTGCCATGGGATTTAAGTATATATATGCAAGATTAAATTGTATTCAAAGTAGTGTATTTTAAAGCCTATGCTGCAGTTACTGTGTTTTATACCTTATAACAACTATAGCAATATCATCAACACCAGTGAAAAAAAATCTTTTTGGTGTTGTTGTTGTTTTTAAAGCAAAGGAATTAGGCATACATCCATAGTATATTAGGCCATTACATGTCAAGGCAGTGCAATTTATGCTGTATTTTAATACTACATTTTATTATCTTATGAATTGTTGTAAACTGCCCAAAGAGGTTTGGCTATTGGGCAGTATAGAAATGACAGGAGGAGAAATGTGGGCATTGCTAAGGAACCATCACATGTGGCCTAAAACACAGGGGGTGCAGAAGCTCCCTGTCTTCCACACATATCCCATGCTGCATTTGTACTCAGAGAGGGGCCATAACTCCATGGCAGGATACATGGGGGCTGTCTAAATGTTCGATTATATAACGCAGCTGCAGTCGCACACCTACTCCGGGGCTTTCCGCTGAAGCTGCGGAGAAAAAAAGCTGGGAACTTACCCTGACTTTTTTCTCTGGAGTGAGGCAAGTCGCAGCGGAGGGGTGGAGGGCGTGTAGGAAGTGCGCAAAACCATCCCCCCAGCTCAGCCCTCCTTACTTCCCCACTATCCATTGTCTCAAGCAGTTTTTCCACCAGCTCAAGTCTGTAGTGGAGCCAAGGCTGGCCCAAGAGATTTTGCTGCCTGGGGCAAACAGCAAATGTACCCATTTTGACAGCCAAGGAAAAGTATCCCATAAGTGCCTCTATCTGACAATACATATAATAATAATAATTGTAGATAGTATAATAAAATAACTAATAATTAGGTGCCTTTTCACAACACCAAAAATCAGCTTGCCTGAGGTAGCTGCCTCACTCTGTCTAATGATAGGGCCGGCCCTGTGGAGCTGAGTCCGGTCACAAGTGCTTCCAGCTATAGCGTGCCGTAACCTAATACAAGGGAGGATGGTTTTGCTCTTGTCCTTTGCATGCTCCATTTCAACCCACCCTGTTGTACATGTGCTCGCGGCGGCGGCAGCACAACCGGCGCAAACTTCTGCCACAAATCGAAGGCAGGTGTGGATGATGAGGCGTCACGGCTGAACGGGAAAAGTCGCTTTCACCGCTCCTCAACGACGGAACACCCGGTAGGTCTAGCAAAGCCCTCAGTCAACACTGCAGGCATCAGCAAATAGGGCTTAGCCAATGTCCTACGCAGTGAATGGACAATAAGATGATTGCACTGCAACCCCATGATCAAGGAGCAACAGGTCATGGAGACGCAGGTTCAAAGCTTTAATCAGCCGCAAAGTTTGTTGCGTGACCTCCAGCTAGTCACTCTCCTCTTGCTCCCTCAGCCTGAACTACTTTAGAGGGCCTGATGTGAGGATAAAAGGGGAAGCAGGAAGACCACGTTTGCTGCCCCAAGGTGCTTTGACGAAAGGTGCTTTAGATGTAATAAATAAATAATTGCCACAAATTAGCACTTGGGAGAAAACCGATAGAATAACAGCAGCAAAAGGGCGAGAGTGCGCTGGTTTGGGCATGACATTGTCTAAATTTTCTAGAACATGTGAGCAAATGAGACCAATTCTGTCTGAGTGGCCTTTGGCGAGTCATTATTTGTCAGCTTTAGTTCTTCATGTATTATAAAATGGGGACATTTATAACCTACCCCACAGGCTTGTTACAAGATGAATAATAGAATTACTGTAAAACCTTTTGCCCAACATGGAATGCTATAAAATAATACAAATTTTAGTCTCTCTATTACGGAGGGATATGCAAGAAGGGTAGCAGCCCAGTCTTGTGCATGTTTACACAGAAGTAAGGTTCTTTGAGTTCAATAAGACACTACTCCCTAGTAAGAGTGTCTGTATAGCCTCAGTCAGGTGTCTAATAATTCTCACAATTGTCTGGTTATTTATTTATTTACAATATTTATATACCACTCCATATTTAAAATAGACTCCAGAGCAGTGAACATAGGAATAAAACAGTAAAAAGATATTTTTTAAAAAATAATAATAGCAAATTAAAATTAATCAATTTTAAAAAAAGTACCAATAAAAAAATGTCTGATCAGTTGAGGAATGCTTCCTTGAAAAGCGTTGTTTTCAGGAGGCACCAAAAGCAGCCTAGTGCTGGTGCCTGCCTAACCTCCAGGGGCAGGGAGTTCCAAAGAGAAGGAGCCACCACACCAAAGGCTCTTCTCCTGGTGGACTCCATTTGGTCTGCAAAACCTTTGCCAGTGGACATGTCTCCTTTTAAAACCCTGTTACCTTTTTACCTTCTTCGTCCTTCTTACCTCCCTCTACACTCGGGGGCTGTCTTGATGTCGTCTTTGCCCCGGGATGGCTCCGAATCCACGCTGAATCAGTTATTTGACACAGCTAGATTCGAAACCACGCCAGGGCAAAGAAACAAAGACGTACGGCTGAAAAATCAGGGACTTACCCCGGATTTTCCAGCCAGAGCGAGGTCAGCCCGGCTCTTCCCACAGTGTCCTCACTTGGATCCACTCTAGGAGAGTTCTCGGGCAGAAGGTGACTCCCTCTCAGTCAATGGAAGCCACAGAAGGGAGTGGGTGCAGCAAACTTAATGGCTGCCAGAAAGCCCATGGTGCCTCCCCTCATTAGGATAAGTTGCTGCCGCCATGCACCAGCAAGAGTGTGGGATTTGGCAGCAGAGCGGTGCCAGTCCAGCACTGTGAAGACAGCCCCTTGGTGTTTTCGCAGGAGGCGGGGTGTTGGGCTGCCGCAACACTTTTTGCATGCTTTCCCCTGCGGAGTACTGAAAAAAGCTCCTTTACTCAGCGCTCAGCAGGGAGCTGCTTAGCATCAAGCCCTTTTCCAGATTGGAATTTGGCCCTTGGACTGAAAAAGTTTCCCCACCCCTGAGCTATCATGCAAGTACATTTGTCTCAGAACTGCGAGTAACCTGTATGCCTAGTAGTAAAAACCAGGATTGCTTCTGCATCGTGTGCGGAATGGCCCCTTTTTGCTGACGACATGCTAGATTAAACTCTATGATGGAAGCAAGGCTGACCTCCTCGCCTTTGTCTTCGAACGTCTGATGTCCCCCACGCTCCCTACTGCTTTCCCTTTCCTTCCAGGTTTAAGGGTTCCAGATACACCTTTTGCTTCTACAAAAGGGGAGGGGGAAACAGCAGTCTCTCACAGATTCATCCCCTCTGTTTTACTTTGCCTCTGTAGGGAAGTTTGCAGCCTCACCTGGAACGTGCCTCGCGGGGAGGGGGGGCGTTAAAAAATGTTATAAAACAAGCCCCAACTCTCCCAATTGCCAAGAACAAACGCATTCCCTACCAGCCACGCCCCATGCAGCTGCTCATACTGCCACAGCCAGATGCAGTTTCAAAGGGTGAGCTCAGACCTCCCAAGGAGCAGCTGTCAGGGCTTGCATGCTGCTTCACTGATTGATTGGGATGTGGGGGGAGAAAGTAACTGTTCCACCCCTTTGCTGAGAGTCGCCAACCCACGCTTCTTACCCCTGGCAAGCATCGTGCGCACAGGCCAGCCTTGTCCATAGAGTTTTTCCCCCAAATGGCCCCCAGGTTTTTCTTACTCAACACTCATGCTGCAATAGCAGGCCTGTGCAAATTCGTGACCCACCACCGCACCGAAGGCAGCCCACCACCAGCCCTGTATTAATTAAATGTTCTGCTGGGTGCTTGACAACTCTCCAGGAAGCAAAAACAGGAAATATATTAAACCCCTAGTGGACCACCAAACGTCATTCCTGGCTGATGGATATGGTGGTCATCCAGGCTTGGTCTTGTACCTTTTAAGAGCAGCTTGATCTACAGACATGAGCAAGTGAAGCTTCTTAATCCTATGAAGACAAATGTTTTATCACCTGCCCACATCTGCAGACTCATCAGCTGTTAAATGCAGAGAAGCAGGGCTTGGTAACAAAGTTGACAACCCTAGCGGTAGTGGTCTGTGGTTCGTTTGATGGGTCACACAAGTTGTGCAGTCGTCAGGTAAGAAATGCACGGGACCTACTATATATGAGAAATACACAAAACCTCCCTCTGGTCCCAGCTAGCTGTGCTGTCTTCTCTTGCTGGTTCCATTCTGTGGAACCAGGCTTCTCTAGGGCTTGATCCAAAGTAAGTCCTTGCATGTTTATCACTCAGTGGCTACAACATTGTACAATGGCATATATGTCTGAAAAGACCTTCAGAGATAAAACAAACAGAATGTTATATTAATTGCAAGCACAATATTTTAACAATACAGACAGTTCATGTGGACCTACCAGCCTTTCCCAACCTGGTGCCCTTATACTGGAGTATAATTTGCTGGATCCCTTGCTGGATGATGCTGTAAGTTGTAGACCAAAACATCTGGATGGCAATAGGTTGGGGAAGGATGACCTACATGCACACAAACTGACACACATTTCCTCATTTCCATTTGTGAGAATTAGGCTGGAAAGTACACTCTAGAACACTACCCAGAACCCTCTGCAATGTGGCAACTACCCAGAATCCTCTGCAATGGGGGGGTAGTGGGGTCAAGATCCTAGACCTAAAGTGCTTCAAAGCAAGCTTTTATTGTGTCATCACCCTGCCGCACTCACAGAATTTTACAGGAGTTCCAGATGACGATGGCTTCCACTCATAACCCTCCCATGTTTTCCCACTGCATTGTCTGTCTTTTTCCTTACTGTGGAAAAAAAATTTAAGGATTAAAAGGTGGAATAGCTACACAAGGTCTTTTGATTAGTAGATCTAGGTGTTACCTGTCTGGAAGCACCATTGGTCTTAGTAAATGAGATGGATCACCAATGAGAGCCAGCATCTATACTTAGCTTGTGAGAAATAATAGGAGACAACAGGGAGGTGCAACATGTGGCCCAATGTCTCCCCATGAGCCTTGTTCCACTGCTGTCACTCATCACATATCCAGCAGTGCGTTGAACAGCTGAGGTTCAACAGGCAGTCTGGCTTTGTTAAAGTGACCATGTTTTGCTCTTTCCTTCTCCCTAAGACGGCCAACTGTGTTTTGCTTTGTTTTGTTTCTACTGACCCTACCTCTTGACCCTACCCAACACATGTTTTGCACTGCAGTTTCTGGCATCATGATATTCTCTGCAACAGATATGAACAGTACATGGTGGGATGAAGCCAGGGGAAATCATAGGATTAAAAAAGATGTGTACACAGCCAAACATCAAACCACGTTCACCACATCAAAAAAATGATGGCAGGGTAGCACTAAGTGCACCCATTGCAGAAACTCACTTAGAGAGCACAGTCCACCAACAATTCAAACAAAAGCATAGTAATACAAATACCAAAACTGAATCCAAATTAACAGCAAAATAAAGTATCAAACCTACAAAATAACAACGGCAATGTAAACAAAAACACTCATTTCTAATTATATATACATGCTAAGGTGATGGGTGGCAATTCATGGCATGAAGGTTCTGAGCTATGACATGCTGGAGGCTCCGAGCTATGAGAAGAACTTTGAATGCTGGAGTGTCTGAGCTATGAGAAGAACTTTGTGTTTCTAAGCCACAGGATATATAAACACAGCTGGGAGTGGGGAGGGAGTGGCTGGAAGGAAGTAAGGGGAGTGGCTTGGAGTGGGGGAGTCCAATGGACTCCTGGTCAGCCACGCACCCAGTTTTTCCAGGTGCCCACAGAAATGCCAGAAAAGTATGAGACTGAGCAATAAATTAGTAGCATGCAAATGCTCTGTGCAAGTCAAGCTAGTTCATGAATAATTCATTTCAAACACAAATCCACAAACTCAAGGAAGGAAGGCACATATCTCAAACCAATCAATTCAAAATTGCACTAAGCTTAAACAACCCACAACCAATTCACATAAGCCTAGGGCAGGATCTACACTATTCATTACACCGTTGTTTAAGTGCATTGTTGCGTCCTCCCTTGCTACGTTACAAAATGCAACTTGAGCCCAGTCAATCGAAATACCTTTTCTTCTATCGTTTTACCCGGGCACACTCTTCTTTAGAACGTTCTTCATTAGCTCTGAAGTAAACCTCCTTCTTCCGGTGACTCTGAGCTAGACCTGCCGGGATAAGCCGGCAGGGAGGCAGGGCGACGCGTAGGGTCGAGGGAAGCCCTGCAGCGTCTTAAAGGGGCCACGTGCGCCCCGAAAGATAAGCGTTTTTTTAAAAAAATTAAGCCTCTGTCCCCTCTGTCCCCTCCCTCCCTCTCCCCCTCCCCCTTGTCGCGTTGTGCCAGCTCTCCCTCCCCTAGAAAAGCCCTCACGTCCTAATCAGGAAGCAAAGACCATGGTCACGAGACATGACTTTGAAAGACGGCATTGAATACAACGAAAGGTTGGGGCACATTGTTAGTTTTAAAACGATTTTAACAGAAAGTGGAACGGTTTTAAAAGTCAGAAACGTAACAACAACAGCATCACGTGACTGCTGGCGTCATCTCTGCCAACTTGTTACGTTTCATCTAGACAAGTGTAGACGGGCTCTAGGACTAAAGATCAAACGCCAGTTTAGTTCGAGAAAGAACTATAGCTCAGCTGAAGAGTGCATGTTTTACATGCAGAAAGTCTCAGGTTCAATCCTTGCCATCTCCAGGTAGGGCTGGGAACGCCCCCCTCCCATTTGAAACTCCAGATAGCTGATGCCAGTCAGATAGTCAATACAGAGTTTAGATGGACCAACGGTCTGACTCAATAGAAGGCAGCTTCCCATATTTGTAATTGACAGCACATCTCTATGCACCAAATCAAAAAGACCTCAGCAGCAGCAACCACAGCAGCCCTCACCCAAGCCAGGTTAAACTACAGTACATTCTGCAGAGCACAGACACATACAGCTGCTATACCTCAAACATCCCATTCTAAGCCAAATGAAGCCCTCTCCCCAGGGTCCCAGTTGGGTCCAAGAAAAAGATGACTATCTCCACAAGTGGGCAATACCTTTATTAGGACCAACTCAAATTCCACAAAAATGTTTCAGCTTCAAAGACCTCCGAAACTCTTCATTCTTGCCTCATGGACTAGAGAGCATAGCTAACTAAGTGGGGGGAGGGGATTTTTTTATATCTACAAGGTACTCCAGCCAGACCCACCTTCCAGCTCGAAACCCCAAAACAGTTTACAAACTAAAATCACGATGAAATACAATAAAAACCAATAATTAAAACAGTAATAAAACACGAAAATCTCATTAAAATATCTTAGCATCAGGGAAACAGACGCTTGGACAAATGTGTGTTTCTGTTGTTGGCCGAAACACTCCACTCTAGGAGACCACCTGATCTCAGTGGAGACGTCATTCTGCGTGGTAGGCACTACAATTGAGAATTTAGACATTATTACCGTAATTTCAATAGAAATGCAATACACCTCACTATAGTGGGCAAGACTGTCCAGGTGACCTGTGTGCCAGCCTGGGCACTCTGCTGTTTATGTGCTGTTGCTAGGCAACTTCAAGGCCCAGGCAGTTTTTCCTTCTGATGCTTCATTATCTTTCTACCAGACTTGTACTAGACAACCCTTCAAATAGAGGTCTGTCTTCTTCAAAAGAGGACACATTACCACCCTAAAATGTTGTATGCTACAATGCCTATCATCCCCAACCATTGGCCATGCTGGCTGGGGCTAATAGGAGTTGTAGTCCAAAACATTTGTGGGAATCCAGTGTGGGAGAGGCTCCTATATAGGAACGTTTTTCTCCTTTTCATATTACACCAATATAAATCATAAAGATGTCACTGAGCAGAAATTTAGGGTGCAGACAAATATAACCTAAAACAGGACCTGCTGCATTTTTTTCTCCTGCACCACCTTCACAATGCATTTGACAGATGTACCTACCAACAATTCAAACACTGATACAGTTGCTATCTTGCACTTACCCCATGCTTCAGGCAGGCTATTTTTTTAATTTATTAATTTAAATCTGTCTTATAGGTTTATGTAATTGAGGGTTTATTTATCACATTTTAAAAACACTCACAGATACAATAGACTGCTGTAACTATTTCACAGCCTCTCCAACAAAGCAAGTTTGTGACATCATAGTAGTGGCCAGCCAATCACTGCTGTGCACAGCCAGCTTCTGCTGCGAACACACTGAACTTTTTTCCCCCCTGAGCTTGATCTTGGGGCCATTTGAATAAAGTGTGGTGAATGTACTTTGTGGCAGCCCCATAGCTCAAATTATATTGTTTGTATGCACTCTTAAGCTGCAATGCTATATGCACATTTACCTGGGAGTAACTCCCATTGACATCAATGGGGCGTATTTCTGTATAGGATTGCACTGTTAGAGGCTTTTCCAACACTCTCTTCTATAAATGGAAGGATAAGGATCCTCTAGAAGTAATAATAATAATAATATTTATTTCTTACCCGCCTCTCCATTTTGATCGAGGCGGGGAACAACAGTAAATATAAAATACATAAAACTGAATTAAGATCATAATATACATTCTTAAAACACCCTAAAAACATCCTAAAAAAAAAAGTATGAACATATGAAGCTGCCTCATACTGGGCGAAATCATGGTCAATATAGCTCAGCATTGTTTACACTGGCTGGCAGTAGCTCTCCAACGTCTAGGGCAGGATTCTTTCCTAGCCTTACATGGAGATGCTGGAGATTGAACATAGAACTTTCTATATGCAAAGTGGGTGCTCTACCATGGAGCTACAGCTCTCCCCATGGTAAGAGAGAGAGAGAGAGAGAGAGAGAGAGAGGCAACCTTTTAACTGGCCTGGCCTTGGACTTTCTCAGCCCTCAGATCTCTTCACAGGAGGATATCTGAGGCCTCCTACATACAAACCATGTGTCCTACAGCTGAACAATATACAGAAGACTCCTAACATTGTTGTAAGTTCTGCCTCACAATGGGATCTTGGGCAATTTCCTTCCTTCTCTTCCCCATTTTGAAAAGGGGATGCTATTGCTAGTGTGCGTGTGTGAGAGAGAGAGAGAGACCGCAAAACAAAACCACACCCTTGCATTTTGCGTTAATCTGACAGCAATGCAAAATGGAAGTCCCATTCCATCTATTAGTAGACACTGAAGAGACAGATGTGTGAATATATCAGATGAGTTAGAGGGTATTAAAGGGTAATTTAGCCATGTTACATGAGTTTGAGTGTCGGGGCACATGAGAGACTTTGTGCCATTTTATACACTTTATAGCAGCCTCCCCCAAACTCGTGCCCTCCAGATGTTTTGGAATTCAACTCCCATTAGCTCCAACCCAGCCTGGCTGATGGTCAGGAACGTGGGTGTTGTCGTCCAAAATATATGGAGGGTACCAAGGTTGGAGAAAGCTGCTGTACAAGATCAAAATTCCAGAATATGACATTTCTGACAGCAAGGTTGGATAGGTGTGGTGGTAGGACTGTAACGGATTAACAAGGACTTTTTCTCAACCATTTCCCCTACCTTTTGAGGGAAGGGAATCAGAGAAGGTGCCATTTTGTTTTTCTCGGAAAGCCCTGTTTTTAGGTACTTTTTGAATTTTTGTTAATCCAAAGTTGGTGCCAGTTCCAGAATAAAAATAAATATATCTGCCTCCTTTGCCATTCACTGGGGTCTACCCACCCTTAAAGCTCCATCACACTGGGGGTTAACACGCTCCCTACCTTCGCTTCTCCGCCCGTGTTTTCATTCCTCAGTTACTTCCTCTTTTCAAAAGAGGAAGTACACAATGAGCACGAGGCCCACTGAGTCCGCTGTTCTAATGAAGCTGCTTCTCCTGCACACAGCAGGAGAGAGCAGCAATTCCAAGTTTTTAAAAAATCATACTAAATGAGTGGTTTTTTTTATCTCGCAAGGAAGGCCAGAGGGGGCGGAAGGAGCGCAGGAGGCAGACGATGACATGTGAGGGACCTGAGCAAACTCCGTGAGTGCCCAGTAACGAGTGTGCAATAAAATGCTCGTCGGATAGTTGCCTTTAAAAGCCCCATCACATCTAGGTCGAAACGCGCGGCTCCCGTCGCTTCTCTGTCACCACTCCCACTTCGTTTCCTGAAAACAGGAAGTAATCAGGCCCATTCAGTCCAGTAGGAGAGAGCAGCAACCGGACTTTTTCCGGGGGGGGGGGGGGGGGTTGCGGCGCAACAAAGGCCAGAAGGGGCGGAAGACGCGGAAGAGGCAAAAGACGTCATGTGAGCAATCCGTGAGTGCCCAGTAACAAGTGTGCAGTAAAATGCTCGTTGGATGGGGTTTATAGTGGACAGCAGTCCACTATAGTGGACAGGGGGGGGAACACTTTTACAGTGTGGGCAGATCATTCTTCCAGCAGCTAATTTTATTTGATAGATACTCCTCCAAAGAAAGGACAGTGACTCATAGAATGTGCCATCCTATGGAAGGCTATTTTTAAACCTGGAATACTAGGTTTAAATCATTTGGATTTTTAAATATAAGAATGTCTTGTAATACACACACACATACACATTATTTGAATGGAGATCCAAAGGTTTGACAACTTATGCTATTGGTGGGGTGGGTGGGGAGGGAATTAGAGATTAGTAGTGCATTAATATCTAATCAGAGTATCTTTGAGTTCAGTAGGACTTACTCCTAAGTAGACATGCTGAAAAATCAGCAAAACTATTCAGAGAAGCACAGCTGCAGCAGGAGCCATTTCACAAAACCATTTCTCCTTGAATTCTGAGGTCAGTTCCACAATTTTTTGGCCAAATCACTGTTTTCTCCTGCCTTAGGGTGTGTTTTGGAGGGGAGGTGTTCATGTTTAATGCTCTTAATCTCAAAAGCATCCTGCATATACCAAACTGACATGTCAGGAAGAGAGTTTAAGGCACGAATCCTATGCATGTTTAGACAGGAAAAAAGGCCTACAACTCCCAGTTAAATAAAATCACCATGAGGGCAAGAAAGGGTAAGATGATGTGTGCAATAATCATCCTAGACACCTCATTTAAAAGTGTGCATATATTTAGCAGAGTCCCTAATATATGCAACATCTACATCGAAACTGCAGTTTAGGAGCCACTCAACATGATTTATTTCCTTCTCACTAACAAACCACTTACATGAAAAACTGAGATTTCAGCAGGCTACTGCAAGCAACCCCAATGCTGAATCACACCTCTTCACCACAAACCCGCTTGAATTTGGAAAGATGAAAAACATCAACCCAGGATACTAAGCAGCTATTCTCAATTCACCAGGAGCCTTAGAGTTTGGAGTGCAATACACTGGGTGCTTATCCTGCAATATCCCCATTAAAAGCTGCTACTTTCCTCTTGCATTTCTCCCATGCATTTCAATGGGCCTTGCTTAAGACAATTGCGAAGGCAGCCTGAGCTCTCCTCCTCCTCCTCCTCCTCCATCTGCATATTTGCACACTTTTATATGGAATCATGAAATCTAGAAACTTGCATTCTTCTCTTGAAGCAAAATTCACTCTAGATTTAACATAATGCATAAATATGAAACGGGTTCCTTGCACTGCCAAAACAAGACTCTCCTGATGTTTCTCTTAAAAGCAGAATTACCACTATTTTCCACATGGGTATTAATGCTGCACTATATTCCCCGTAAACATTGCACAATTCTTGTCCAGACGGCAAAGTTGAAGTGGGTGGCACATGGCAAGTTGGGATGTATCTATCAGTGATGTCATGTGGGCTGTCCACAGATACATTCTTGGCCCTTTTTTCCTCTCCGGTTCACATGTGCACCACCATAATTTGCTCTCGATGCAGTGGATTTTGGTTGGAATGTTGTAAGTGGCAACTTTGATGATATATGTGTTCGCTTTGGATCAACAAGCCTGCTGTTCCTCCCCGCCCCACAGTGGAGACTTCATGACACATTTCATCCTGTAGTAGTGCCTATACAGCTACTTGTGTCAGACATTTATTATTATTATTATTATTATTATTATTATTATTATTATTATATAGCACCAACAATGTACTTGGTGCTGTACAAAATAAATTTTTGTACATTTAAAGTATAACATCCAAAGACCAACTATAGATCAGTATTATTTATTTAATTAATTAATTAATTGCACTTGTATACCGCCACGCAGCCTAAGCTCTCTCAGCGGTTTACATAGGATAAAGTTTATTTGTGAGTTTATGTATGTATTTAATTATTTATGATTTAAAGCATTTTACCCTGCTCTTTAGTCAAAAAGCTTGCCAGAGCAGCTGAAAAGATCACTAGTATGTCAGTGCCTACTCTTAGGCTTGCAATCTAAAAGATATGACATACAAGGAAAAAGGGGTGGAGAAGGAGGAGGGGAAAAGAAAGTTCAGGAACTACTATGTGCTATTGTGCATAAGTGCACATCTCTTTAGGTGTGCACTTGAAATATCCCGGGGGGGGGGGGGGGGGCGGGAGAAAAAATTGCCCAGAGAAATAAAAAAATTAAAAGAAAAATCTGTCAAAGTAAAGAAGACTAGAAAGTGGTCAATCTATCAACAATTTTTAAGAAGTGATCCAAGGGGAATCCAGGAAGTTACAGGTTAGTTAACTTCACATCTGATCTGGGTAAATTGGTGGAAAGCATGATGAAAGATAACGATACAGTTATCAAATATATACCAGGGGAAATCTTGATGAAAAAGAATTATCATGGCCTCTGCAAAAGGTAAGCCCTCTCTCTAACTTTTTGGAGTTCTTTGAGGGAGTCAATAAACTTGTGGATGGTTTGAAATAATCCAGACTTTGAGCTCCATCACACCAGCGATTTAGTGCACTCTTGCCATGCCTGTTGCAGATTTGCAGCATGGTACTCACATGACGCCATGCCTGTCCTGCTGACACCCTGCCTCTTTCCTAGCCTTTTCTGTCTTTTCCTAGAACACCTAAAGTCTGGATTATTTTCCCTTTGTTGAGGCGTGTGTTATGACAGGAGCCTTGCTGTTGGCTTGAATGGGTTTCATCAGGTCCTGGCAGGGAAAAGTGATCTCTCCTTGCTGCTGGCTCCAAGCCTCAATATAAAACCCAAACCATGCAACCCA
Source organism: Elgaria multicarinata webbii (assembly GCF_023053635.1). Lineage (NCBI taxonomy): Eukaryota > Metazoa > Chordata > Lepidosauria > Squamata > Anguidae > Elgaria > Elgaria multicarinata. Next base: position 22,237,549 of record NC_086173.1, on the reverse strand, counting down.
GGCTCAAAAGCATATTTTAGAATCATACAATGCCCAGATCTCTGCAGAGACAGGATTTACTCCCTCAATGCCCCCAAAGAGCCGGACTAAAGGGTCGTTCCATTTTGCCAGGCAGAAAGGGGGTCTGGTTGAAGTATCTGAGGAGGGAAGGAAGCAACCAATGAACTGGAGGTAGAAAAAGAAGGGGTGGGGTGGAATGGAAGAGTAAACAAGCAAAAGAGCATGGTGTGTGTGTAAAAACACACACACAAAAACGCAGTCATGGGATGAGAGCAGTGGGCCTCTTATGGATCAGTAACTTATTAAAGAACAGAGGAGGAATAAATGGTCAGTTCTTGCAATGGAATTATGAAAAAGTGAGGTCCCCCAAGGATCTGTATTAAGACAGTGCTTTTTAACTTGTTAATAAATTATCTGGAGTTAGGGGTGAGCAGTGAGGTGGCGAGGTTTGCTGATGACGCCAAATTATTTAGTGTGGTTAAAACATACAGGAACAGTGAAGAGCTCCAAAGGGATCTCTTCAAACTGCGGGAATGGGCTTTAAAATCGTAGTTGTGGTTCAGTGTAAGCAAGTGTGAAGTTGTGTTTATTGGGGCAAGAAAATCCTAACTTCACGTATATGCTGATGGAGTTGAAGTTGGCAGTGACCAACTAGGAGAGGGATCTTGGGATTGTGGAGGATCGCTTGTTGACAATTTTGACCTAGTGTGTGGCTTCTGTGAAAAGGGTAAATTCCATGTTGGGAATCATTAGGAAAAGAACTGAAAATGAATTTACCAATATCATAATGCCTTTCTACAAATCTGTGATGTGATCACACTTGGAATACGTTGATTAGTTCTGGGCACCACACCTCAAAAGGAGAGATGTTGTAGAACTGGGGGGGTGGGGTGGGGGGGAAGGTGCAGGAAAGAGCAATCAAAATTATCAAGGAGCTGGATCAGTTCCCCTATGAGGAAATGTTACTATTTGGAGGCTTAAAGCTTCATCCCATATACCTGCTTCCCTCGGATTATCCCCGTAGCACTAAGCTTTCGCAGTTGTTGTTTTTTTGCTACCGGGCGACAGCAATCCTTTGAATACCACTAAGTGAGTTTAGGGGGGGAAATGTAAAAAATCATAAAAAATCAATGGATGACCCAATTCAATTCAAATTTTGTATGCTTAAAGCTCTCTCTAATATCTATTACTGTGCCAATTTTGGTGTCTTTATCTTTAAAGCTTACGCAGATGTAATCATTTCTTTAAATTCCTGCTTCTGAGCCCCAGCGGAGGCTCGGAAGATACACTCAAAAAATAGGGACTAAATACAGCGAATCTTTTTGCTTTGTTGCACAATTAAGGCAGGATGCATGGGAGTACTTCACAATCAAAGCAGATTATAAGGTTGAAAACTTCTGAGTCCTTTGCATGCAATTCGCAGTGATTGCACAGTATAACGCTGGTGTGATAAAGCTCTTTCTGAGCTAGAAAAAATGGTGACTAAAGGGGACATCATAGAGGTGTCTAAAATTATACAATGTGGAGAAAGTGAATAGGGACACATTTGTCTCCCTCTCTCATAATACTAGAACCCAGGGTCTTCGAATGAAGCTGAATGGTGAGAGATTCAGAACAGATAAAGGGAAGTGCTTCTTCACGCAGTACATAGTTAAACTATGGAATTCAATATCCATGATACGTAATAGTGATGGCCACCAGCTTGGTTTAGACATATTCATGGGGCGTAAAATCATCAATGGCTTCTAATCACAATGACTGTAGAGTACCACCAGGATCAGAGACAGTGTGCCTTTCAGTACCAGTTCTTGGAAACAAGAGCAAGAAGCTACTAAATTGTATTTATTTCCGGCTTGTAGGCCTCCCATTGGGGTATCTGGTTGTCCACTGTGGGAACAGAATGCTGGGCAAGACTTTGGCCTGATCCAGCACAATTCTTCTTAAGTTTTTATGGATTTAGAGTGAACGCGACATTACCAAAATGTAAAAAGGTCTATTGTGTGGAGATTCCCCCCACCCCCAGCAAAATTACTAAAACAGCATATGTCCATTTATCTTGAAACTGGGTTGCCAACCTCCAGAATAAAAGTTTCAAATATAATAAGACACCGGATGTGTGCTATCAGATATAGAAGACGTCTGTCAGGTTCTTAAATAACATGGTCCTAAGGGTAACTGTTATGTTTTATAGAGCTGTGATGTGATACTCTGGAATCAGAGACATGTATTATTATGGACCATTGCTAAACCATGGGAACTGTACGATTCTTGTTTGTGGGTGACAGTCTGAGTAATGTTTTCTTTTTAGTATGAATTAATTAAGCATGTTTTCAAGATTGAAGATGAAAAGCTAGATATCAGCTTGCTTAGAGACCTTGCATGCTATGAATGTAGTTAGCATGTTTCATTTTTCTAGTGCAAAGAGCAGTGGGAGCGGAGAGCAGGATTGAGACTGAAGCACTTGGGGGGGGGGGAACTAAATATTCCCCCAATGAAATCCCACACCAATAGGCTTAGTCATCACTTATGAATTTGCTTATGCTGATTTGTACATATAGGTACACATTTAGACATAATTACTCTAATTTAAATAGAAATACAGTACATCTCACCATAGTGGGGAAGGTTGTGACCAGGAGACCTGTGTGCCTTGCTCAGCCTGCTGTCTGGTTGATGGGCCACTAGAGAGAAAGAGTCATGTGACATTGGACTACAGGAGCCAGCAGGTTTTCTGTGCATTGGTTTCTCTGCAAAACCTTAAAGGTCTGTGGTGATATAGCTTTAGGGAAGTTTAGAGTTCTTAACATCACACTGATACACTTATTCTGGATTTTTGAGGGATCTTTTTATATGCAGGAGTGGCAGAAACCAAGAAGGAGTTTAGCAGACCTGGTTACATGTTACCTTTTTCTCTCTTCCATCATCATGCCTTTCAATAAGAGTTTCTAGTAACATGAGCAGGAGGCTGCTAAATTGCATTCATCCATTTGTCATCATTATTAGTTTAAAAACAGAGGTTGGTTACTTGTGGCACTCCAGATGTTTTTGCCTGTAACTCCCATCATGCCTCACCATTGATTATGCTGGGGAGGGCTGATGGGAGTTGTAGGCCAAAACATCCGGAGAAGCCCACGGTGCCTACCCATTTTTTAAAAAATTTAAACTTTTCTAAGCACTGTACAGAAATTCAAAACAACAAGAAGACTGTACCTCTCTGAAGGTTTATAAACTAATAGGCATGAAATGAAAGGAAAATGGAACGAAGAGGTAAAAGGAAAACACAGTTTCAAGTTCCAGGGAGGCAGTTCTGAGAGATGATCCAAAATGAAAGAGGGTCCCAGATGATTCAACAGAGTTTTTGTTACTGAACCATTTCTTGCTGGCTTTCCCTAAATTTGACATACTATTACTAAACAACATAAAAGTCCACAACCATTCTTAAGTCTCTCCCTTCTCCAAGTTGGCAGCATTTGAGCCTGTCCTAGGTTAGGTGTAGAAGGATTAGCTAAGCCACTGTCCCCATCCACCAAGCCATTCCCTGTCCTCCACACCACAACTCTAAAAAAAACCCCAAACAAATCAGTTCCTCACTGAGCAGCCTACATGCCCTACATCAGGTTATCCAAACGTCGAACTCTTCCACACGGTCTGCCGTTGCTAGAGGTACATCTGTTTACGGGTGCTACCAGACAGAGGGCTCCTAGAGCTATCAATCAGAAGGTACTGTGCAGCTATTCTGTCTTTCCCTCCAGTGCCATCTCCAGGTTTTAGAAGCGCTTTGGCAGGGCACCTTCCATGGGCCTCCTCCCTCAGTGAGTCTACCTTATTGCCACCATTGTCTCCAACTGCTGCTCCTCCTCCTCTTTCTGATCATTGCTATCGCTTGCTTGACAGGCAGAGACCCAGGGCATGGCTAGACGAGGGGGGGTTTAAGGGGATGATCTCATGATTTTATGGTCGCGAGATCGTCCCCCTCATCTACACGCAGCACGTGATGTCCCAGGAGGAAGAAAATGTCACACCCGCCATTTTGTTTTGTTTTTTAATCGGAGAGGAGTGCTCCTGCGCAAACTCTAAGTGTTTAAAACAAAACCCTCATGCTCCCCCCCTCTCAATGGGCACAGAGCTGCTGAGGAGCTCTGTGTCCCATTCCCTGCTCCTCGCATTGACTTACAAGTTGCTGAGACAAAACAGCGACGGCGGGCCACAAGTCCCACAGTTTCGGGATCATCCCGAGACCGCGGGGGGAAAAGGGTATGGTGATATCCCGGCGTAAGGGAGGGATCGTTCCTCCCTGCTCCCGGGATGCCCTGTGAGTCAAGTGGACACACAGGGATGATCCCAGGACAATCCCTGGAATATCGCCTGGTCTAGCCATGGCCCCAGTGAGCAAGTAGGCAGTGGCATCTCCTGCTCCTCCTTCTCAGCACCGCCATCGTCTGGGCCAGAGCCAGAGGTAGGTAAATAGGAAGGTTGCAATGGTGAGGAGGAGGAGCAGATCCAGGGGCTGTTGGCGGTGAAGCCCTGCTTGGGGGGGGGGGCTTGGCAGGTGCCCAACCATGCCTACCCTTAATGTCAGCCCTGTTTCCCTCCATATATATTTTTCTGGAAAGAAAAAAGACAGAAGAAGCAGTGGGAAAACACAGGAGGGTTATAAATGTATGGTGTGACTTCTGAATCTTTCTGTAAAATTCTGTGAATTAGTCAAGGCAATTCCAAAGCACCCTATGCCTCCACAATTCTGACAGTGCACATGTGCGCACATGCCCTCCCCTTAAGGAAAAAAAAAAGGTTGTGTTTGTTTACATGTGATGGCCTTTTTCCACCACTCCATTCCATAAGGAGCCTAAATTATAACCATAATAAGTAAGTGAAAACCATATTCTTAAAACAAACAAAAACAAAACAGGAATGGCAGTACACATGGCAGGCAGCGGAAGTTCCATGTAGCCAAGAGGGTTTAGCTCACTGAGAAGCAGCGTTTAATGGCGGTGTAGAGTTACATTTTGAAATGCATGCGCTCCAGCCATGATTTGGTACAAAGTGCAACAGTTCTTACAGGGGTGTATATCCCAGGAACATAGCAGATGTGAACAATCCCTATCACACACCCCAGTCATCAGCTTTTGGATAACTTCAGCAGGGACTTAAACTGTGCCGGTTGAGATTTAAGACAGAGTGTCGTGATCACTGTGTCTGCATCCTGCCCCCTCTTCCTCACTGATCTCCTAATGGACTCTGCCAGGCAGTTTGCTGGGAGCAGCCTGTGTGTCAAACAGAGACTCTCACTATTACCAATTCTGGGTGGGTCCACCCACCTCTTGGAGCATGGCACTGTCATTCCTAGAGCGCTCACAAGCTCTGACATATGGCAGGCTGGCATCAGGCGAGAGGAAGTGGTGAGGGTAGGTGGTTTGCTCAGGCCTGGGAACGCGTTGAGTTTGGGTATTCTCGTTGGCACTAAATGACACACATAAGCTCCGGGGGTGGATGTTTACCATAGGCAGCAGCTTTCTCAGCTGCAGCTAGCCCATCTGTCAGCATGTCCTCCGGAGGCAGGCCTTCACGCACAACTTGTGTGACCCATCAAGCCCAAAGCAGCCCCACCAGCTATATATTATGGCTTGCCGTGTGCCTCATAATGCTCTTCGTTTTGCAGTCTCAGGTCAGCACCAGAAACAGGAAATGCATCAAGCCCCTGGTGGGCTGCCATATATCGCTCAGCTGGCTGTGTTCAGCTTGGTGGCTCACAAGTGGTGCGAGCCTTTTCTGGAGGCAAAACAAGCTTAAATTCGATGTGACATTAAGCATGCAACTGGCCCTTGTGTGCTTGTTTTTTACTTACTAAATAGCAACCAAGGGGGATGAGGGGAGATCCAGATCGGGATCAGGCTGTAGAAGAAGAGAGGCTTTGACTCTGGGGTTCCCAGCGCAATGGCCACAGGACCCAATATGCCCACAGGCACTTGGTGCTCACAGGTGCCCTGCCCTTCCTTCTTCACATAGCACATAGTTAAACTATGGAATTAGCTACTACAAGACATAGTGATGGCTACCAATTTGGATGGCTTTAAAAGGGGGTTAGACAAATTCCTGGAGGAGAAGCCTATCAATGGCTACTAGTCCTGATGGCTCTATGCAACCTCCAGTATCAGAGGCAGTGTGACTATGTGCATCAGTTGCTGGGGAACAGGGGTGGGAGGGTGCTGTTGCATCCATGTTCTGCTTGTGGGTATGTGGTCAACAGCTGGTTGGCCACTGTGTGAACAGAATGCTGGTCTGGATGGACCCTTGGTCTGATCTAGCAAGGCTTTTATTATATTCCTGATTTTTTTTAAAAAAAACCTAGCTTTTAATTAAAAATAAATCAATGAGAACCAGCATGCTGCAAAGTGAAGTGCCTCCCTCTTGCGTTGCACCATCTTTATTTCCAAGAATGCCTCTGGTCTTAGCACCAGTGGGTACACTGCTGGTGGTTGACTTATGCCTGAGAAGCTTCCTGCAGGCATAATGTCAGTCCCAGGATAGCAGAGAGCAGCTTAGCCAGCAGAGGGGCACCTCTGCCGCATCCTAACCCATGCAAGCCAGAGGATATGGGAGTAAGGATTGCTCTGGCCTTCAGTATCAATTAAAGGAAAAAGAAGGTCCCAGAGAAAACCCAACAAAAAAAAGAACTAGCATCCATGGGTGGACAAGGAGAGAATGGTAGCAGTCCAAACTGCAGAATCACTGGAAAACAAAGCTTTATTATATTATTTATTTTGTGATTACTCATAAATTGCTTGCATTGAAGTTTGGTAAGAAATTAATAAGGATGCAATGAAAATAGTATCTGTCAACATGAAAAGAAATAAATGATGTGATTTAGGGGGGGAAGTTTGGTAAATGTTTGAAAGAAAGACCAGATGTGGTTCTTCAAGGAGTTCATGAAGCCAAAGAAAATAGTAAAGCTGTGATAAATAACAAAATTGCCCAAGGTTTTTTTTTTAATACATGGAAATAAAAATCCAAAAGCAGTGGCTTCCACACACAGTCTTCAGGGCGCCCTGAAAGCGCTTCAGGGCACCCCGAAACTCCTAGTGTAGCTACCTGGTCAGAAGAGACGGAGGAAGAGGCGGCGGCGGCAGCAGCGGCGAAAAGTTCCCAGTGCTCGGCGGCTTCTCTGGTGAGTCCTTGCCGCCGAGCCCAACTCCCCGCCGGCCTCCTGCTGCCGGCGAAAGAGCCACCCGGGTTGGAGGGACTCCTTTCCATCCATATTGTCGATTTCTGCTTTGGTTTTTCCTTTTTGATTATAGTGGAATTGCCTTTGCTTAGGGGGCGGGAGTCCAGATAGCATTGTCTTTCATGTGTAACCCTCCTCCTGTATTTCCCCACCACTGTTTAAGGAGGAAAGGAGGGAATATGGATTTATTCCATACTACACAATATGGTGTGTAGATTTTACTAGTCAATGGGAGTTTAATTAGTGAAAGAAATAACCCACTGTGCCTCACTGCCATCCTATGCCTTCCACTCTTCACCTCAATTGATAACCTTTCCGTGGGAAATTCTTTGTTGGGTGAGTCCAGCATTAGGGCGAATTTCACAAGAAGAGCAAGAATAAGAGGAAGAGAGTTATTGTTGCTGGATTTTGCTTTTTGTTTCCTCACAGGCACCAAAATATCAACACTTATGAGAATATAATTCTCCCATTTCAGCACTGATGTATGAGTAGAGACTAAATTTGGGGTAGCCAGGCAGGAGACGGGGCCTGTGGTGTTCAATTGAGGGTCCCCTACCACCCCACACCTTCCCATTCAATCACTGATATATCTCTAAAACTTGAAGTTCTTACTGAGATGTTAGGATTTGCTATCTTATAGTAAAAGCTAGAATTCTCACCATTAAGTATTTGAGGGAAAGAAAAAAAATACACTCCATTGAAGAATGGGAAAATAAATTACAGTGATATACATCATCCCAGTTATTTAAACTTCCTTATCCAGTGTACCACAATAGGAATGGCTATTACATTATGAACGAATAAGAGAAGGTAAAAATGTTATTATTTTAATGTGTACTGGGTACAGTTTATTATGTTCTTTTTCTTCTAATAATATATAACAATAATATATTTATTTGTTACCCACCTCTTCCTCCAGATCGAGGCGGGGTACAACACAAATGCAAATACCACAAAATACATATAATTAAAACATTCAAAACTAATACATCATTAAAAGCAGCACATTATTAAAAGGCATCCTAAAATTCAACTGGGTAGGCCTTTGTTGGTAGCATATCCAGGATAGCAGGGTTTTGTGACCCTTTTTGTAGCATATCCCAGTGTCCATAGGATGTAGAATAGGATGCAGTATCCACAGCATTAGAATATTATAGAACATTGGTGAAATGTGCTACAAAGACCACCTGTATACACATACTATTATTGATTTTTAATATTTACAAAAATTCAAATAAAAGGATAGTCATTAGGAGTTATTTCTTAAAATAATTCTTCTCTGCCTTTCTGTCTTCTGCTGCTGCTAAAGACACAATCCTATGCATGTTTAGACAGAAAAAGATTGTACAGCTCCCAGCATTCACCAGACAGCATGGTGGGAATGCTGGTGGTTGTAGGACTTCTGTCTAAACATGCATAAGATTGCATCCCAAGTGTCAAAGGCTTGGAAATGAACGCAATAAAATAGCTATCCAATTTATATTTAACATTCAGCTGCTATCCTCCGTCCCCACCAGGCACCACTAAGCTCTGTCCTATCCCATCAGGCTCCACCTCCTCACTTTTCACCAAGCTAGCCAGCACCAATGGGAGTTGTAGGCCAAAACATTTGGAGGGCTACAAGTTGCCCATTCCCTGGGCTTCATCACAACTACTACTTTTTCCTGGTTTGCCTTTGCGATTTCCACCTCCGTTTCATTAGCGCATCAAGCTAATGGTCCCTTTCACGTGCATTTGTGGTATCACCACTGTACTGGCGAAATCTCTTTTTTATTGTTTGCTCTCTCATTCTGCCCCGCCCCTTCTCCTTCCCCCGCCAGTTCATTGGTTCTTATCGTTGATGGACATTGTGATGGATGGCCGCCTTTCCCCTTCCTCACTCTGGCTTTGTTGTCTAGCGTTTTACCAATTTAATGTTTCATTGGCTGGGTGCCGTTTCTGCAGGTAATGAGAGTGGGGTTGGAGCACCAAAAGTCCATTCAACTGAGTCAGCACAAGCCTGTTTGTTCAACACAGCATGCTGGAGGAGAACTGCCTGACTCTCTTTCGTCAGCAAGACCTCCCTTCAAAGCATATGCCCCAAACAAAGGACATAACACAGGGGAGGAAGGGCGCTTTAATCCCACACGGAGGAAATAAACCTGACTTTCCCCACTCTAGGAAAAGACAGAAAATGGTGGGGAAGAGGCGGGGGTGACTGCAGAACAGGCACAACATTATGTGACTATCCCACTGCAAAACGGCAAACCAGGCATGACGAGTGCGATAAAATGCTGGTGTGATGGAGCTCCCTGTTCTATGTACTCATGGTGCATATCCAGTGGAGGCTGGTGGCTCCTAAGTCAGTGGGGCAATAAACTTGTTCTGAATCAGTCAGAACCCTAAAGGAGCTATCCAAAGTGCTGAATAATATCTCCAAAATGGGTTTAGCATTTTGGATAGCTCCTTTAAGGTTCTGGTAAACCCAGAGTAGATTTGCTTCCCCAAAGTTATAGGTGCCACCAGCCTCCACTCTCTGTGCATATCTATATATCCACTCAAAAGGGCTTCTAACTACACATTACATTAACTGCATGGCAGCTATACCAGGGGATGTTAAATATTTTTTATCCTAGATGCTTACTCTGAAAACTAGAGCTACTAAAGTAGATAATAAGAAATAAGAATGATAATCACCATTTATAACTTGGTTTCAAACTTCAATTTAATAACTAAATGAATGAATGTTACTAGATGCTCATGATTTTTCTTGAATAAGACCATAAATATTTGTTGTGAACCGCCCAGAGAGCTTCAGTTATTCAGCATTTTTATTACATAGAAATGTAATAAAGCAGTGGTTTCTAATTAGCTAAGTATTGCAGATCCCTTGTTTTTCAAATGCCAAGCCATGGACCCCCTACCTTTGAAAATTTTGTTATCTCTATGGTAGTTACCTGTGCGAAGCAATTTTTTGGAGAAAATATGGTGTAGCCCCTAATAAGCAAAGTATTTTCGGTATACTAAAAAACAGACCATAAAATTTGTGATATTACCACACAAAAATGACAATGATTTAGTTAGGAATATAAAGACGAATTTAATTTTACTAACGTCTAGTTTACAATTGAACAAATTATGGCATGTCTAGCAGCTACTAAACCTAAATGTGATGGGAGAAATCATGCCTCTTTTTGTCCCGAACAATCCCTTCCACATCCGGTTCAATATTTCTTAATCTCAAATCTGGATCAACATCGAGCTGATTTCTATGCTTGTTCTTCATATAACAAAATGTCGAAAACGTTTGTTCACAAAGATATGTGGAACAAAAGGGAACTAGATGTTTCAAAGCTTTTTCACCTAACTTCTTATAATCAGGAAAAACCTTCACTCAGAATTGGTTCAGTCTATAATTATTTGAAAAATGATTTCAATGAACCATCACAAGTGACGTCAACAAGTGCATCTTGCTCTTCCGCAGATAGAGTTGCTAGTTGTACATCACCACATTCAAAAGGATTCCTTATCCATGAGTTTTCAGGATTAGGTGCAGGGAAGTAATTTCTGAAGCAAGTTGCTAAATCACGCAGGTGCTTTTGTGCATGACATCACCGTTGAAGCAAACGGAGCACGGGAGACGGCATATTTTCTTCTATTAAAATGCGGACCTTGCAGAGCTAATATGTGAATGGTGCCACGGAACCCCTGGGTGGGTTATGTGGACTCCCTGTGGTCCATGGACCACCAATTGGGAACCACTGTAATAAAGAAAGAAGTATTGTACTCATTTGGCCAATGGAATTGCCCCCATGCTGCAATTAACATTATGAAAAAAGCACAAAGGGAGCTTTTTTCTTATCACTAATTGCAGCATGGAAGCAGGAGTTGTTGGTGTCACAGCTGGGGAGGGAAGGGTTAAACCACCATAACTGCACACTGCAGTCCTGACAGAAATCGCCACCTGCTGACCTCCTCCCGCTGCACCTAGGACTAAGTTGTTAACAAACTTTTTCCCATGTGGGTGCAAACCACAAAATTCAAGTACTGTATAATTAGGCATTGTCAGGGTTCCTTCTGGACTGCCTGAGCAACTCCTTAAGGATCTCTGCCTTCTTAAGAGCCCTACCTTCCTCCTTTTTACCTTCCTCTTCCCAGTAACATGAGGTTTAGGTTGTAGACATGGGGTGAGTAACACTTCAGACACTTTAGGTTAAACACATCCGTTTACTAATATATTAAAGCGAGCAAATTACAATAGAGCTCAGGTGGCCTCGGTGGCACGGAGTGCTTTCTACCAACTCCGGCTGGTGGCCCAGCTACGCCCCTATCTGGACAGGGATAACCTAGCTTCAGTTGTCCATACTCTGGTAACTTCCAAATTAGATTACTGCAATGCCCTCTACATGGGGCAGCCTTTGAAGACAGTCTGGAAGCTGCAGCTGGAACAGGGGGGTTTGGGCATATAACACCGATTCTGGCCCGCTTGCATTGGCTGCCTATAAGTTTCCGAGCCCAATTCAAGGTGCTGGTCTTAACCTATAAAGCCCTACATGGCTTGGGACCGCAATACCTGATGGAACGCCTCTCCCGGCATGAACCTACCCATACACTGCGCTCAACATCTAAGGTCCTCCTCCGAGTGCCTACTCCGAGGGAAGCTTGGAGGATGGCAACAAGGGAGAGGGCCTTCTCAGTGGTTGCCCCCCGACTGTGGAATGATCTTCCCGATGAGGCTCGCCTGGAGCCAACGTTGTTATCTTTTCGGTGCCAGGTCAAGACTTTTCTCTTCTCCCAGGCATTTTAACAGCATTTAACAACGTTGTTTTTAATGGACCCCAGAATTGTTGTTTTTAAATGGATACTGTTGTTTTTATACTGTTTTTATGTTTTTTTAATTTTTGTATACTTTTAATGTTTACTATTTTTAATTGTTGTAAACCGCCCAGAGAGCTTCGGCTGTGGGGCGGTATATAAATGTAATAAATAAATAAATAAAATAAAATAATACAAAAGGAATTAAAAGAAAAGAAAATTTGCAAAACACAAGTCCTTTTACCCTAGCTGCATGTAAGCTTTTCCCTGCTGCTGCTGCTTCCTCATGCTCTTGTCCTTTCCTGGGGCTTGTCTACATGGGCACTTTACCGCGGGGTACCTTCGGAATGGCAGCAGGTGATCTACATGACGCAGCCGTCACTCCGAAGCAATCCAGAGGCAAAGCCCCAAAGCTCCGCGCTAAAAAAGTCAGGTACTTACCCTGACTTTTTTAGGTTGAAGCCAGGCTCCACGCCTCTGTGGAGCCTTTTTAAGGGGGAAGAAATTAAAGGGAGTGTTGGAAGGGGGTGGACAAAGAGCTCGAGGCTCCACACTGCAAAGAAATAATTTTTAAAAAACAAAATGGGGGTGGGAGGATAGGAACGGGGCAGCAGGATGGCTGCCACCACTGCTGGGACAAGCACCAGGGAGGGGGAAGGAACAGGGCAGCCGGCTCTCCTCCCTCTGAGCTTGCTCTGGCTGCCCCGTTCCTCCGCCCGCCCCGCCCAGCGTTTTTTTTTTAAATCTTTAGATGCGAAGGTTCAGATCTAAAGATTAAAAATTAAAAAAATGCAGGGCAGAGGAACGGGGCAGCCAGAGCGAGCTCAGAGGGAGGAGAGCCGGCTGCCCCGTTCCTCCCCTCTCCTCGATTCTGCCAGCCGCAGCAACTCCAATTTGGCACTCCTTCCCATGCAGATGCTGGGAAGGAGCATCATTCTGGAGCCCGGGGCTCGGGGCGCAAACCTGAGGTCGTCAAGATGGGGCCCTGCTCTTTCTTCTCTAGCTCTTACACTCTTTTAGACCCTTTTCCCCCCCAGAAAAACCCTCTTCAGGCCTCTAAGCCTGACTTTATTGCCTTGCTTCTGTAGGCCTCAAACCTTCACAGGCAATTATGTATTTGGTGACGTAAACTCTCTGCTATGAAAGTGTATACCAGAAGCAATGTGCAACCCTTTAAGGTGCTACATGACTCTTCGTTGTTCTCCCTGCTTCAGACTAGCATGGCTCCCTCTTTGGCAGGGCTGCAGAGTCTCTTTCAGCCAAGGTCAAATTCAATTTCAGAGATTTTTGATGGGTGGGGCTGCATTCCAGTTGGGGGGGGCAAAGTGGGTGGAGCCAAAATTACAAAAAGTACCAGCATGTTTTCACTTAAAGCTCTTACTGCCAGTCACTAAGCCTTGGAAGAGGCATTTCAACCTTTTAGAAGGGGTGGGGGCACAAAAGCCAGGAAATGGCCAAACGATCAGTGGTTGGGGAAAAGGAGGTGGGGCCAGGGGAAGACATCATAACCATCTGGGGAACCATGGAGGACCAGATCCAGCCCCCAGGCTGGATGCTCTACACTCCTTTCTCTGTGGAATTAGGGTCTTCCCAGGCGATAGGAGAGCATTCTGACTTCAGCTAGGGACAGATGTAGCCTGGCCAAACATCAGTACCTAAATTAATTCCCTTCATTGGTGACAGGGAATCCCGACACCCTGGTCTGTATTGCTCCTGTCAGTATACAGTGCCTGGGGCTCTTCTAGTGCACAAAGGCCCACACAGTTTGGAGGCCTGCCATCACCCAGGCTGTGGTCTAGCAGGATTTCCCCAGCCTTTCAGCTGACAGTTCTTCAACACAAGAGAAAATGTTAAAGGGCCAGGCTCTCACGTTCCTCCCCTCCCTCCCCCACTTTACTTCCTCCACCTTTGCCCAAGAGATAGGGGAACCCCCGCCGCCCCAAAAAATCACTATCAATCAAAATAGATAAAAGTTTTGCAGGTCAGAGCATGGCAGATGGAGAACTGAAAAGATAAATTAGTTGCTTCAGCTGTACAGGCAGGCTCTGGCAGAGGAGGCCTCTGAAACTGCAGCGCCGACACCCTACTGCCTAAACCACAGTATGATTTGTCCTCCCTGCATATAGAAAATAAGAGGTAAGGCTACTGGGGAGGGTGGCGTGCCCTGGCCTGGTGCTCTCTGGGATATTTCAGGATCCTTCCAAGAATATTAAGATTTTTCCTTATATACGGAAATGTAAAGCATGCATTATTATTATTATTATTATTTATTTATATAGCACCATCAATGTACATGGGCAATTGGGCATTCTACTGCCCAATTGCTCACTAAGAAGTAAATCTGTTCTGGCCAAAGGCAAAGTGGGCAGGGAAGAGACACAAAGAAAGGTGGGGAAGAGAGACGGAGGAAACCAAAACAAGAGAGGAAGGAAGGGGAAAAGAGGGCAGATTTGCATAAAATTTGCATATGCTAATTTATATGTATAGATGCAAACCTGGAAATAAATTGCCATAATTTAAATAGAAATGTAGTACTTCTCACCACAGTGGGTGAGATGACTCTTAATCTGTGTGCCTGCTCAGTCTGTCATCTAGGTACAACTTCAAGGCTCCTCCCTGCTTCCACTTTCTCTTTCTCTCTCTCTCTCTCTCTCTCTCTCTCTCACACACACACACACACACAAGCAGGTGGGGAAAGCAGAGTGTCTCTGGCCTTGCCCACATTTGGCTCCAACAAGTGCAGATTTGGAGGGCTCTTGGTCAAGACACTCTCTATGGGCCCCTTCCCTCGCTGAATCTGCCTTCTCACCACCATTGTCACCATCTGCTCTTATTCCTCCTCCTCTTTCTCTTGACTGTAGGCCGTGGCCTCTGCTGCCCCTCCTTCTCACCACCACTGTACAAGCAGGCTGCAGTGGTAAAGAGGAGGAACAACTCCTTGTTAGGGGGCCTCTACTGGGGTGTGGGCCCTCAGCAGGTGCCCAACCATGCCTACCTTTGGCGCTAGCACTGGTTTGCAGCCTCCCTCGCTTTTTGTTAACTATCAGAAGGCGTAGCTGACATACTAGTGGCGAACAAAAACTGCTAGGATACTTATCAGCAGTTATCTTAACGAAGCTGCTGGTCACACAAATGCACCGACACTGCTGCTCTAGTTCTTTTCCCACAGCCAAGATAGGCTGCCATCATCACTTATGACCTCCTGGGCTGGATTTCGCTATTTGAGGTCACAGTAGCATTCTGGCGCTTAAGAAAGTAGCTGATTTTCTTCTGAAAGCTATAAAGTTTTGAAAGCTATAAAGAGGTTGTTAAGCTCATCACTCTACCCTGACATCATAATTCCTTCCCCCGCCCCCAAATTCTTTCAAATACAAGTGGAGGATGAAACGATGTAATGTTTCCTTCCTGAGTATGCAGACAGTCTGAGAGGATGGCTCAGAGCCATACAAATTTCCTTACTACATGAAAGGGAAAGCTTAGATACAGATATAGATAATGCCATGCTCCAATGATGGCAAGTTTGCATGTTATGTGTAACAAGTGGTGCAATGTTAAGCCAGGACTTTGGAGCAGAAGGCCAAGGCTCTGATCTGCAGAATGTCCAGGAGGGTTCCCAAGGCTTCAGGGGTAGCTCATCACATGCTGATGTAAGTGAAGTAATATAGGGTGACCATATTTGGGAAACCAAAAAAGAGGACACCTAGTGTGTGTGTGGGGAAGCAGCTTTCTGAGTCCTGCAGAAAGTACATTATTCCCCCGCCACCTTAAAGAACCCGATTGGAGTGGAGGAGGGGAAAGGATTTCATTCTGCACCACCACCATCCACTCCAATGGGGGCCTTTTCTATAATGTCCACGAATGACCCACTTTCCCTTTAAGACCTCAATTGGAGCTCGGGGTGGGGGAATGATGTGCCTCAAGAATGCATGTCATTCCCTCCTGCCATGCTAATGGCAGCCTTAAAGAGGAAGGTGTGTCATTCCAGGACATTATTGAAAATTATAGAAAATCCCCCCTGACACCATGGAAAGAACAAAAACCAGGACAAATCCGGGGAAATCCTGACAGTTGGTCACCCTAAGTAATATACACATCATCATCTAAAGAGGAGCAGCCCTGTAAAGCATTAAGTCCACGGTATAGAATTCCCTAACTGCACCACAGTGTGCAGTGCTTTAATTTTTCTCCACTCATGCACAATGCTGCCACCCAATTTCCAGTGATTTCCACCACCCGTTGCAGCCTCCACAAGCCCATGCAGTTCAGAAGTATCTGGAGA
The DNA here is from genome assembly GCF_023053635.1 of Elgaria multicarinata webbii. Lineage (NCBI taxonomy): Eukaryota > Metazoa > Chordata > Lepidosauria > Squamata > Anguidae > Elgaria > Elgaria multicarinata. Next base: position 22,221,254 of record NC_086173.1, on the reverse strand, counting down.
CGTTCCCAGGGGCTGCGCCAGACGGGACACAGCAGGAAAGACACTCACATAACTTGAATGCAAACTAACACTACTCTCCCAGCTCTCCCATATCCTCCTCCTCCAAGTTTACTGAAATTCCTGGTTAGGAAAGGCTAAAACAGCATTCTTCAACCTGGTCCCCTCCATATGTGCCATCGGCCATGTTGGCTGGGAATGAGGCAGTGGCAGTCCAAAACATCTGGTTGAGGAAGGGTGGCCTAAAGCATTTGGAGAACCCTGGGAATTACAGACCTGCTCTTTAAAGAAGGGAACCTCAATCTGGGGGGCAAATCCAAACCTCCTGAGATGCCAATTCATTCCTCTGCGGTTCATCAGAATGGCCAGGCTCTCTCTCCTGGCCCTACCTCCTTTCCCCACCACCAATTATTTGGTGGTTTCCTGGCTTTTGTACATTTTTCCCCACCCCAAAAGGTGGAAATGCCTCTCCTAAGGCTGAGTGACTTGCAGTAAAAGCTTTCAGCTACAATATGATGGTATTTTTTGCTCCCCCTCGCTTTCAGCACCACCCACCCCTGAGAACGTCTCCTAAATTGAAGTCAGTCCTTGGCCTGAAAGAGGTTCCTCACCTCTGCTTTAGGGAGACATGTGCCAGGACAGGCCACCCACCCAGCTAGAAGTCTCAAGGCTATTATTATTATTATTATTATTATTATTATTATTATTATTATTATTTTATTTATATAGCACCATCAATGTACACCAACAACTAGCCTGAGCTTCACTCAGTCTTCCCTCATCCAATGAGATGATAATTTAACTGCAAAGGCTCCAGGGATGGTGATGGTGGTGGTGGTGGTGGTGGTAAGGTCAGTAAGGACAGCCTTATATTTGGAAGTAATGGGAAGAAGTCAGTACACACCATAGGTGGCCAAAGTGCAGGAAGCTACCACATGTGGCCCAGGCAGCAAGAGATTGTGGCCCGAGAGAAGGAAGGCTTGTGGCCCTGGCTGTGATGTAGAATCAGACCCAAACTACACATTGCAGAAGAACAAGTGGGTGCCACCAACCTGCGTCCCCCACCTGCATCACCCTAGTAACATGTAGGATATCACAATGGAAAATCACCCTAGTAACAGTGGATGTAATATGACATCCCAGTGTTTCCTAGCCTCACCCTTCCAAGCCAGCCAATGAAGTGGCGCACAGGGTGAGGAAACACTAGTGCAATAGTGTTGCTTCATGCATATTTTTCCATCATACATTACTGGGGAGAGAATGGAAGCTGTGGCAGGTTGATGGTGCCATCTTTCTGTGATGTGTAGCTTGGGCCTGCGTTTTGGCTGACTCTCTAGTCCTGTGCTACTGCTTGTGACCAGAATGGTGGATCAGAAGCAAAGCCATCCCATCTACACTGTAATGTGCACTAGAGTGGCACTATCCTAGGCCTAATCTACGCATGCCGCAGAATGAGGTGGCCGAATTCCAATGGTGTAGGATGGCCAGATGTCCTCTTTTATTTGAAGGGCTGCTGGACAACTTTCCTCTATTTGCAGGGCTCTTGTATCCACTTCCAGATTAAAGATAAAGAACCATCAGAAGGAAGATCTGGGCCTTGAAATTGCCCGTCTACCGCATCCGGAGCAAGACTGAGCGAGGCAAGGAATGTAAGAAAATTTCGGTTTTGCTTCCAAACCATGCAAGCATGCTCTGTTCCCAATCGCAAGTATACGTCTGCCAAAAATGTTCACAAATTGTAGAACATTTGCTTATATTTGATATGCACAACTTTCCTAGTTCTGTGCAAATTTCCATATTGGTGCACATTTCCCCTGTAGGCTGAAATCAGCCCACCTTTAGTCCATGGAGGAAATTTGCCCAACTTCCACGTTTGACTCTCTGCTCGATTTGTGTAATCTTGCCGTTCGCATAGAGAGAGCAGCAATCGCAAACATGAACAGGAATCGGACAGGAGGCGAGCAGCAAGACGATGACCGGAGAAACCTAGCAATCGCATTTTTCCATCCCTAAGCAAAACACCCAAGTCACTTGCTTACAGTCTTCTACACAATTGAGATGTTCTGTACTTCGATTTAAATAATTATAATTATTTCCAAATTTGCACCTGTACATATAAATTAAAACATACAACTTGAATGCAAATTTGTGTCCTCTCTCATCCTCTTTTTTGCTAATGCCTTTACTCTTTCTTGGAGATTCATAAAGGGCCACCCTACTGAGGTGACAGAAAGGTCTATGTTCCTCCAGATTGCATGCGGGGATCCAATTTTTGAATGCTCTCCTACATTAAAAGAAAACATCACATTGCAAGAATAAAATTAAGACAGTAGGAAATAGACAGCTTGGAAACTTAGTCCCCTATGCTGGTTCTACTTGCAAAGACTTAGAAATTCTAAAATGGTATCCCTCCTTCCTTCTGCAACCTGAAGTGGCACCAGCCATTCTACCATCTCATTCTGCGGCATGGTTAGACCATGTCTTAATATACACAATCTAGTGCACACCAAATGCTTTGGACTACAACTCCCACAAACCCTGTCAGTTGGGCTGATGGGAGTTACATTCCAACACATCTTCAGGGCACTAGGTTGCTACTCCTGCCTTAGTATTTTGGGCTTGAATTGCATGGCACTTGCTGAGAAAATTACCCAACTCCACCATCATTGGTAGTAACACTGGAGAATAGCTGAAGTCAACCAATAGGAGCACTATAGTGGGTTTTTTTATTTCAAAATCACCAGTGGTTTACAGAGGTGGGTGGAGGGTGTTGCTCTTATGGCATTTCCTATTAGACTTCCCCAGAAAGGGAAACAGCTGAGAAAGTTCTGCAAAATACGTCTGGGGTGGGTGAAATTGAGTAGGATATTTTTGCAGAATCATGCTCCACCCCCATACTATAGATGCAATGGATGCTCGCACATATATGGTTAAGGAAGGGGAAAGAAGGGGGCGGTAATTCTAGCTGCGGCGTGAGAAAAATCAAGGTAGATAAAGAAGCCAAGGAGAGAAATTGCATAACAGGCACAAACCGCCACGTCCAGCCTTTGGAAAGTGTTGCAGATGTTGCCGCTAGGTGTGGCCCCATGGTGACAATGCAGAAGGGAGAGGTGGGAAAGCCAGCACCCTCCCTGCTACATGCCCTCAAAATCGGCCGTAACCCTTGACCTCGTCCCTGTGACCCTGGGGACAACAGCACTGTGACGGAGGAACAAGCTGGGTCTGTCAAGCAGATTTTTAACTTGGGTAACAGAACGGGGAGTTTCTTTGAGCCAAGTTTCTCAGTGAGATGATACTATTTATCGGAACGTATTCCAAGCTGGAAAAATCCCATGAGCCCAAATGTCTACAACAGTGATTTTTAAGAGCCAAACAAGACAAGATGCAAAAGATTGGTGATCAGATTACCCAACATTTTCATTTTTACCTAAAAGCAGCTGGTGTGGATATATGGGTGTCCAATTTTGACCAGTGTAGCAGAGCGGATGGGGGGTGGGATTAACCATTTCTCCAACAACATTCCCCTGATTCAAATCTCTCTCCCACCTCTCCAATGCTACTATTAGCACCATGGTGGAAAACACATGGATATGGTAATTGGTTAATTGTTGGAAGCCAATGCTAATCAGCAAGGTGTATTATTTTAAAACTCGTTAGGATTTTTCAGGCAATATTTTTGGTGCTGGTGTATTGTTTAGGTGCTAGTTACTGTAACCCCAAAGTGAAAATAAATGATGGAAGATGGTTTTCCTTCTAATGAGCTTCTGTTTAATAAATTGTAAATTATCTCCAATATTGTAAAAGACATCTAAGTTGACATGTTGGTAGCCTGCAGATTTATTTAGAGAGGAATCCTATGCATGCTTAGACAGAGAACATTCCTATAATTCCCAACATGCCTCAGCCAGCCATGATGGCTGGGGGATGCTGGGAGTTGTAGGGCTTTTTTTCTGCCTAAACATGTGTAGGACCCTTAATCAATTTGTCAAAAGCCGCAAGACTGATCAACTAATATATTTTTTTATAATCAGTTGACACTTCTACTTGCAATGTAAACCATAGCAAGGGGCTGCCTGTATACCACAGTGGGTTGCCACCACGTTAAGCAAAACCCACACTTTTGTTGCGTCAAGGTAGCAGCGGCTAATCCCAACACACAACAAAAGCACGGGATTTCCGACAGCCTAGCCCACCCTCTGCCCTCTGCCTGAGCGGACAACGACCAATCAGGGGTCACCATCTGCCCAGCCACGCCTCCGCATCAAGTATGGAGCGAGGTTAGAGGGCCAAAGGGCTGTGTTCACCTCCTTCCATCTTGAAAAGTTGGGGTATTTTTAAAATGTGGAACTTCTCTGGAAAGCCCCGAGGCAGCTCTGCGGTGGCTGCTGTGTCATATAATCAATGCAGCCACCGCAGAGCCACTTTGGGGCTTCCAGAGCATATAGAAAGACCCTGACACATATATCTCTGCTGTGAAACACAGCATCCTGTGAATGCGCCAAGTGGATGAAATGCCTTTGAATGTCCTAGTTCAGGACTTTTCTGCATTAAAACTGGGCAGACCCTTTACTCATGCTTCAAAATACACATACACACACACACACACACACACCCCTATATACATTCTCAAACAGCTCCCAAAACAATGGGCAGTGGCAGCCATCACTTTAGCCCAGTTAATATTGCCTCCTGGTGGCTCAACTTCCCTTCTGCCCAGTCAGTTTGGACTCAGAGATGGGACTGTGCTTTCTGAGCAAGGGTGATGCTTCTGGACACTAACCTCTCTGTTAGACTCACATACACACAGTGTTGTGAAAGGAGGAATTTACCACGCTATGATTGCTTGGATATGAAATAGAAAACTGAATACATATAATCACAGTTGCATAAGACAAGGGGAATTATTTCTAAAGGATTAATCAGCAAGCAATACAAAGGTGTAATCTTGAGATACCTTCTATATGAGTCTTCTCATGATGCATCATTATCATCTGGAGAAGGCCTGGGTTGGATCCAGAGATAGTCATATTTAGAATAGACCTATTGGGCCTCTTCAGACAACACACTAAGCCATGGTTAGGCCGCTAACCCTTCTGCAGCAAATGGTTAGTGAGCGTGTTTGAACCATGGCTATGTAGCCACCATGGTTAGGAATGGTTCACACAACATGCTAAGTCATGTTTTACACGGCATACTAACCCATAATGTTTAGCTCAAAATGTTTAACCACTGTTGAGAGCAATACAACTTACATTAGTCATGACTAACTTAAGTCCCATTGATTTCAGTTGGTCTACTCCAAGTATAGCTACATCTGGATCCAACCCTCTGGTCCTGTCCCTCACTATCAGTGGCAAAATCTGTCTCTGTAGAAAGCAAGGCCTTTTCCATAATAGCACAATGTTTGTAGAACCTACTTCCAAGAATGGGTTTGTCAGGCCCAGGCCACTGAGATTTTTTAGGAAATTGGTTTAAAAACAAAAAGTGCATTTGGGGATTAGGGGTTAACCAGAGATGCTAATAATAGTTGCTGTCTGTCTGTCACAAATGGCTTTATTATTGTACTGCAGTACTGTTCAAAGTTGGATACTGGTTTAAGTTTCTTTTACTTATTTATTACATTTATATCCTGTCTTTCTTCCACCGTCATGGAACTCAAGGTGGTGCATGTACACAGGGTTCCCAGGTGATCTCCCACCTTGGCCCTGACCAGACACAGATCTGCTGAGCTTTAGAAAGGTTGTTATTTCAACATATGGTGACAGTGGCAAGACTACTGTATGCGCAATATTGGGGGGGGGGGGGGGGACAAGTACCAACAATGGAAGAATGGCTCCTCAAGGTGATGGAGATGGCGAAATTAACAGCACTAGTACATGAAAGAACAATAGCCTCATATGTATTGGACTGGAAACCTTTTATTGAGTACACAGTATACAGGAACAGCAAAAGGATGATTTATTTGTTTGTGGGTTTTATATATAATCTGTACCTTTGCCTTTGATATATATACATTAGCTTGTTGTTATGAAATTCGTACCTGGTAATATAGAAACAACGGAGGTTTGCCGACTGACATGAAGATCGCTTTAAATGAAATATAGCCATATGTATTGTTTATTTTACTAGATGTATGTGTGGTGTAGTAGTTTGTATAGTTTGTAGTGTTTCTTTTTTGTTTGTTTTTGTACCTTCCTTATGTGACTGTTTTTTGTGGAAAATAAATAAAAGTATTAATTGGGGGGGGGGAAGAAAGAAAGGTGGCTATATAATGTGCCCTCAGATCAGGGTTTATAGCAGGGGTGGGCAACTTGTGGGCCTCCAGATACTTTGGCCTATAACTCCCATTACTAGCCAGCATAGCCAATGGTGAAAGATCATGAGGGTTACAGGCCAAAACATCTGGAGGGCCACAAGTTGCCCAACCCTAATTTATACCATTAGAAGCCACACTGGGTATTACAAGCATACAGATCGATATATAGATGGCAGCACCAGTTTTCCTTCCACCCAAGAATGAGCCATCCCTATGGTGTCAAGGTACAAATACGCAGGCAGCAATTCTTCCTCCCATGAGCGGGGTTAAAGGTGGCAAGCTGTGTTTGTCTTTGCATGAGGTGTAGCCGTGTGCCTGTGACACCAGCAGGATTTATGAGACCCCATTAAAGAGAAGGAGATCATGCCCCCCGACGAAGAAAAACAACAGGTTCACCAAGCCCCGGAGCTCATCCGGGGGCATCAGTCTGGTTCCTCGCTTTTGCCTCAGGCCTTTCAGGCCTACGGGGACCACTTCTCAAATTACTTTTGAGCAGGGTGATTAATACTGCTCCTTTCGGAGCAAAAAGCCCAGCTGCTTCTCATCGGGACAAGCATTAACTCAACTATAGCAAAGAGTTTCCTTTCTACTGACCAGGCCCGAAGGCAGCCTAGCCCTCTCCCTCTCGCCTTTGCCCACTTTCCCACTGCCCCATGACCCTCCCTGTCCTGCCCTCATTTCTCATTTGTCAATCCTTCACAATCTCTTGCTCCACTCCTGTGTTGTCTGTCTAATTGAGATAGGCAGACAGACTGGAAGCCCTCTTGACCATGGTATGTTTCTGCTCTGGCCAAAAAAAGGAGAACCCCAATAGGGATGCTAAAAAAGACAGAGGCAAAAGGATGAAACCAAGGATATAGTTTATTCTAAAATCCAACACATGTTGGACCCTAAGGGTCCTTCCTCAGGGTTAATCGATAAATGCAAGATATAGTGGGTACGAAATAGAAGTTACATCTTGCATTATACCATGGTTTGTTAGCATAGATGAGTTCGCACAACCAAGGATTAGTGTTATGAATGAAACCAGCCGTAGGCGCAATCCTAAAACAGTTTCCTGGGAGCAAGTCTTATTGATCTCAATGGGAGTGAGCATGCATAGAATTGCACTGCATGGCTGCTATTTCACACACTGCAATTGCAGAGGCATGTTAGAATCATAGAATAGTAGAGTTGGAAGGGGCCTATAAGGCCATCGAGTCCAACGGCTTGATGCAGGAATCCACCCTAAAGCATACCTGACAGGTTGTTGTCCAGCTGCCTCTTGAATGCCTCTAGAGTGGGAGAGCCCACAACCTCCCTAGGTAACTAGTTCCATTGTTGTACTGCTCTAACAGTCAGGAAGTTTTTCCTGATGTCCAGCCGGAATTTGGCTTCCTGTAACTTGAGCCCGTTATTCCGTGTCCTGCACATTGGGGTGATTGAGAAGAGATCCTGGCCCTCCTCTGTGTGACAACCTTTCAAGTATTTGAAGATTGCTATCATGTCTCCCCTCAATCTCCTCTTCTCCAGGCTAAACATGCCCAGTTGTTTCAGTCTCTCTTCATAGAGCTTTGTTTCCAGACCCCTGGTTGCCCTCCTCTGAACACGCTCTGAGTTGTCGATAGCATACTGCTGGACAATTACATTTTTCTAGTCTACCTTCAACCCAAACAACATCCACTTGGCTTTTAAATCAGTGGAGGACACAAGTAGCTATTGAATAAATGAATACAGGCAGCCATTGAAGAGCCTTCTACAAACATATTGTTGGAATTGGCTTCGCATAGTGGAGGTGGTGAGGCTCATGAAGTGGTATGAAAACAGGAATGTTTTACCAGCATGTCCCTGTTTTCATTTGTATATACATAACACAGCTCCTCTGGAGCCAACGGCATTATTGTTCAGGCTGTAGATTCCCAATCTTCAATTCCCCTTAAACAGTGGCTTGATCTCTCATGTGGGGCCTTTGGTAGAGAGGCAACATATTTCATGTAGCACTACGAGACAATCAGGAAGATGTCCAGGAGGTAAACCCCTAGGTCTCAACACCCAAGAGGTTTGGTTGTTGGGAACATGAGTCTTTTTTAGAGTGACCAGATGCAAAAAAAGAAAGAAGAAAGGGCAGATAGGGTGGCCATGTGTCTTCTTTTATAGAGGACAGTCCTCTATTTGAAGGTGTCCTCTATTTGAAAAGCTGTCCTGTCCTATTCCAGTTTAAAGATAAAGATCCATCAGAACTGTTGCCCATCCACAGTGAACCCCTGGACAGCGGGCAGAAACAGGCAGGCACACCATTCATCGCGCCACAGTCTTCCACACTACCATAAGATATAGGCTGTCTCTCTACACAAGATATTTATTTTGCATGCTTGTGATTGGCCGCTCACAGACATTTGCAGGTCCTGGATTACATTTGTAGTGCAGGTGTGCCCTCTTTCCAAAACCAAACACAAGCTGTTTTAAGAACAGCTTGGTTTTTGTACCCCCTTTAGATGGCGTTTTGGGGCCTACAGAGCTATGAAAATTTAATATCAGTTAATGTCAGAGAAAAATGCTGAACAATCTCTAGTGCCACTTCCTGAATTTGGCATGCGTAGCATAACCACAGATAACCACAGACGTGGAAGTGCTGCCTCTCCCCCAAAGGAGTTCTTAGTAGGGCTGCAACATTTAAACAATTCAGTCGTAGCCTAATCAAAGCAAAGGCTTTCAACATTAACTTGTGAGCCAGAGATCTTGCTGCCTTCCCCCACCCGCTGCAATATTGGGATCATAGAATCATAGAATAGTAGAGTTGGAAGGGGCCTATAAGGCCATCGAGTCCAACCCCCTGCTCAATGCAGGAATCCACCCTAAAGCATCCCTGTCCAGCTGCCTCTTGAAGGCCTCTAGTGTGGGAGAGCCCACAACCTCCCTAGATCACTGGTTCCATTGTCATACTGCTCTAACAGTCAGGAAGTTTTTCCTGATGTCCAGCCGGAATCTGGCTTCCTGTAACTTGAGCCCATTATTCCGTGTCCTGCACTCTGTGGTGATGGAGAAGAGATCCTGGCCTTCCTCTGTGTGACAACCTTTCAAGTACTTGAAGAGTGCTATCATGTCTCCCCTCAAACTTTTCAGCCATCACTGCCATAGGCTTCATCATCACCCTCCCACTTCTGGTCATCACAAAATCAGGTAGTGCTCTGGGTTTCAACCCAGTGATGTCGTGGAGCCAAGGCTCACCGGGTTACATTGCCAGCACTGTTTGATTAGCTGTTGCCATCTTCCTCCCCCAGACTTTGCTCTTCCTTCTGAGCTTAGCTGTGATCCTCACAGTAGCTGGGGGATGGAATTTCCCCCAGCAACAATATATTGTTTCTGTAATATAAAATATTACTGTATTTGTAAATGTACTGTAATGTAAAATATTTTGGGATGGCTTGAGCTTGGACGGGCAATTAAGATCTATTTGTTTTACAAAAGATCTGCTCCTGGTGAAGAAAATGACTGGAATTGGTTTATTGATATGGATCAGACACACCTGCCTGCAACTGTGGCCTCTCATTGAGGCCATGGATATGGGGGCTGTCATGATGAGCAAGTGCACTTCCAAATGTGCCCCACTGTTTCGAACTATATTCCAGGGAGCCCGAAAAATCGTTGGAAGCTTATCAGAGGTTCCTCAAACATTAGTAAAGGTGGATAAGGTACAGCCTTTCCCTTCAGACTTCTGGGGTATACTTTACTTATTTTCTTTCTTTTTTTAATTAGTCCCAGTGTCCACCAACTGCAGCCAAATGCAAAATAGTAGCTTAGGGATACGAACATGCACACAGAATTAGGGAACAAGGGTGCATCTGAGCACATGCTCAGACCAGGAATTTGTTTTCCATACCAGAACAGAGCTTACACCCACTCCTAGATTTTCACTAAACTTTGTTACATCAGCCTAATTTGCAGCACATGCCAAAGCATGTTTACTTGGAAGTAAAACCCACTGAGTTCAATGAGGCTTACTTCCTAATAAAGGTGTATAGGGTTGCAGCTTTGTGGGGGAGCGGGAGCCTTTTTGTTCTTCCTCTTCTTAAAGAACTGGGAATCAGAAGCCTTATGTGGAAGTCTATTGCAAATCACCCAGGGCTCATCTACACCAAGCAGGATATTCCAGTATGAAAGCGGTATATAAAATGCAGGAGCCACACTACTGCTTTATAGTGGTATTGAAGTGCACTGCAGGATCTACACTACTGCTTTATAGTGGTACTGAAGTGCACTGACAAGTGTTGGGGCCCATTGACACATCACACCAAGCGGGATATAGCACTATGAAAGCGGTATGAAAGCTGTATATGATGTGTGTCAATGGGCCCCAACAGTTGTCAATGCACTTCAATACCACTATGAAACAGTAGTGTGGCTCCTGCCTTTTATATACCACTTTCATACCGCTTTCATAGTGGAATATCCTGCTTTGTGTAGATGAGCCTCCAGAGATCTATTGGATCAGTACATCCTGATCTACCTTATCCTTTCCTCTGGGCTTGTTCTCAGTTCAGGCAGTGCAGTGAACTCATCAGACAAGTGAGTTGCCTCAGGCAGCAGCTGGTAAAGGGTCGGGAGCAGTGGCAAGGGGTTGGAGGACAGAGCTCTGAGGGCAAAATGGGCTGCCCTGAACCCCCTAAGCTAGTCTCCTGATCTCAGGTGCAGTGGAGGGTGGGATCTTTTCACCAGTATTGAAGTAATACTCAGCTGCTAGTCTGGTCTGCTTTTGTATATGGAATGGGGCTAAGCCCTATCTTGTCCTTTGCCTCAGGCAGCAAAATGTTTTGGGCCTGCAAATTGTCATCCTGGAACATCTCCCATAATGTTTTGCAACATGCAGCATTTCTGAGGAAGGGGTTTCTTTGCAGACAGATTGATGTGGAAAAGGTTCCTCCAAACCTATCAGGCTTGAATCTACTGCCTTAGTGCATTATAATACAGTCTATTTTAGCTCAATATCTCCCAGTATCCTTCCTATAGTTGTAGATATCACCGCAATGCCCCAGAGGAAAGAGGCACCCTAAGAGCCTATACAGTTTTTTTTAAAAAAAAAACCTCTTCCTATCCCCAACCATGAGAAACAGGGTTTTTTTTCTTCCCAAAACAATTCAGGCAAATCTTGTATCACTCTGGAACATTCCGATAAACACCTTGCCTGTACTATATACAGAGCGCTTCAGCTATTGGGCAGTATAGAAATAATAATATAGCTGATAGCCTTGCCATAGCAAAGGGAGTTATCATGCAGAAATGATAACCACCCCACCTTCTTTTGCCGAGCTCTCCTCGCCGGCGGAGAGCTCTCCTCGGCGGCGGCGGCGGCATGGACGGCTCTTCGTCGTTTCTTTTACAGGGAAGTCACACTATAGTTTTCGGGGTGCACTGGGACCACATAAAAGCGCACTGGGAGCGACATGTGGATCCCCTCCAGGAAAGATATTCAGGAGATCCAGGGGCTGGCCTAAGACACACAATTCATCAGTCCATTCTTTTGTGCAAACCTCATTTAAATGAACGAGAGCTGTGTGGATTGCACCTTTTGGATCAGAAGTGTCATCTCCTACTCTGCTATCCTTAGCGGTACCCCAAAACTGCCTCCTGAGGTAGCTGCCGGCCCTCTCAAGCTTATAGTAGAGCCATCTCTGGGTTGTATGGCAGATGTACGCAGCCGGAAATGCAAGAAGAAACATTCCCTGGAACTCAAGGTAGTCAGTGGTCATCTCTGCTCTGTCTCTCCATGCCTATAGCTTCAAGCAACTTGAGCTGCATTGTCCTGTTGTCATGTTTTACTCCCATGTGACCTGACATGAAAAGCACACTCTTCTTCCCTCTTGTCAGCTGTTAACCCTAGCAATAAAGACTGTGGTCTTTCTCTCATAGGACGATGGGCCTTGTGGTTAAGACATGGGACTGTCTGCTGGTAGCCCTGGGCTCTGCTCCTCTCTTGGACATCCATTCCAAACTCAATGTGACTTTGCCCCACCTATCACAATTTGTGTGTGTGTTTCTGTGTGCATGCATACACGCACACATTTCTGTTTCTCTGCTTCTGAATTTAGGAAAGTAGTGCAATGGTGTGTCTATACGATGCCCTTTGGTAGATGATACCCTCAAAACTTCGCAGCATCGCTGCTGCGAGGTAGAATCAATAAAGTCACGTGGCAGGAGGGAGTGCAGGCTCAAAACTGCAGCACCAGCAGCCAGTGACCCACTTGCTTAACCGGAACCGAGGCCACCACTGATAGATGAAAAACAACATGGTAACCTCGGAGCAACTGAAAAAAGTTGCAGCAAAACGACACCAGGAAAAAGCTCCATTTCGGGGTGGGGGGAAGAAGCTCGATGTGGCTGCGAATTGGCGGCTACATCATATAAACAACACAGAGCCACTGCGCAGCCACAACAAAGTATACAGGGCGTATAGACAAGCCCCAAGAGAAGATGGAAAATCGATGAGCATAAGTGCTAGAACCAGGTTGGTCCAAAATTACATTCTCACTCTTCCCCCTACTATCATCACCTGTCAGTGATGGCTACAATGAGACCTTACGAGATTAAGATCAATGGGATAAGTTGTGGCAGATATACACGTTAGTGAGTGTCCATTTTCATTCCAAAGGTTAGCAGTACGTTCAATTAAAAAGTTACAAGGAGTAGGTTCAAATGGCGTTTTCAGATATCAGAGCAACACTTGGGGGCTGCGGCTCATATAATCCCACGAGGCGGCAACTGCACACATCCACATATGGAGCAGGTTGCCAGCCTAGTTGTGACAGGCCATGTGGTTGCAACTGGCTTTATCACACTTTAGTTGTAGCTATTGCACAGAGCTGCATCTCCGGAATCGTGTAAAACATTTCTCCAGAGGAGGAAGAAGATGCTTATGAAGGCAGAGTTCAAAGGAACACAGGAGGACAGAAGCTCAGGACGTGCTGGGGTTCAAGGGAAGAAAAGCGTAGTAAACACAACCAGGGAGCCTGCATAACTTGTGTGGAGGCAAGACTGAAAGCAGAGGGTGGTTCCAGAACAGCCCCATTGTTCTGTCTATTTTTTTACACTGAGTCATCCATCACAAGTGGCACCTATTTTGTCACTACTTTTGGTCAAGGCACTTGTATTTATCTCAATTTATGCAGCCCGTGAGGCGTCAGAGGCCCAGTCTTGTTCTGTTTATCTGAGTCACTTTCAATCAGCCTCACATGCCAGTACAGAGGATATCCTTGGAGGCACACAGCACAGATGTCCACTTGTGAGCTGGGCCTTTGCTCATCCTGCCTGTTGAAAGTCAGCTGGGAGAAGCTGGGTCCTTTGATGGTCAGGGTTATCTTGTGCATTGCTCAGGAAGAGCTGGCTCTTCTGCAAACATCTGAAACCTCCTGACCAAAAACCTACGGCTGTTTGCTGATTCCGCCCCCCTCCCCCCGGCCTCCCAGTCAGTTATTATTACATCTCCCAACTTTCCGTTATTGGGGAAGATTACCACATGAGAGATGGCCCACCAGCATCCACCTCTGATGCTTTCAGCCTGAGCAAGCCACTGCAATTGTACTTGTGGTGTTAGTCAATTATCTCAATAGTGAAAAATAGTCCATTTACATGCACAAGGAGGGGTAGTGGTTAGGGTAACATCGGAGAGGGGAGGAGTAACAAAACCACTGCAAGCAGGCCCACCACATGACTGCGGAACTACGTAGCACATGTGGTTCTGCTCCCACCCCTCTGTTGTTAGGGCACATACCTCCTCGTAGTTAACCGTGCGTCCCAGCCTCCGTTGCGGTGCAAAAGGGCTCCCAACAGCCACTCGGTCAGAAAAGGTGGGGGGAAATGGCCACACAACCAGAGAGAAACTCCACAGCAGCAACAGAAGTTGCAGTTGCTCCTGCCAGCGGACTGTATAGTCGCAGCCTACAAATCACCTGGGAACTGTTCTAACCACTGGGGAGCCCACCACATATCATAATAAGACACCTGGCACCTCTTAGCCCTGCAGCAGTGGGATAGTTAGCCAGGGTGGTTCCTTAAACGTAGCTGTGGCGTTCCCCCACCCCATGACACACCAAACTGCCATAGCTAGAGCCAAACATTTAATCGAAGTTGTTGGATGACATTGTAAAAAGGTGTTGGCTTTGGTGCCATCAATACGCTGATGGAACTCAGCCTTTTCTCTTCTTTTCCTGCAGTTCGTGTCTTGTGGGCTTGAATCTTCCTCAGTCTTTGGCCATGGCTGAATCCAGTCAAGACCAAAGTAATGATGGACAAAAGGCCCTGTGAGCTGAGGGAGGATCAACACCTGCTGTTAAAAGAGGTTTCGTCCTCCTTTGTTCAGGTTCCTAGCCTGGGAATATTTATGGATCCATCAAGCTGCCTACCACGGATGCAAGAGTGACCAGGCATGCTTTTCACTATCTCTGTGTGATAAGACGCTACTGTTGCCCTAGCTCCCAGCAGGCTGAGTTGAAGGAGGGCAGAACTATTCCACCAGTCCTGCTGAAATAAATTATTTTCCCCTCTTCCTTTTGTGCGTCGTGTCTTTTTAGATTGCAAGACTTTTAGTAAGGACCATCTTGTTCAATTGGTTATGGGCTTTTCTATATGAATCATTTATTGTGCGCTCGTCATTCCCTAATCACAGATGTTTACAGGTTCTTTAGATGACATCATGACCCTCTAGTTATGCTTCTGTGTTGAACCAGCACTTTCAGTGAATTTTTTTAGAGCAGGGGAAATCCGGCATTTAATTGTGTCTGCAAAAGAAACTGTGATGACCTCTTATGTATTTGCGCTATTCCGCTATACCACAGTTCCACTTAGAGGTGATTAATAACCTCGTGTAGAAAAGCTCCACGTGTAAGCCGCTCTGAAAGCCATTTTGGCTAAGGAGCAGCATAAAAATACTTCAAATAAATACATACAAGTTATTAAGCGAGAATCTGGCAACAATGATTAATATCTTCCTAATCGCAAGACAAGATTATTTGATAATTGTTTTAAATGTGTAACAGAATGAGGCTGTTTAGCACTCACCTGGTAATGGAGCTAGAGAACATGGAAGCCTGTTACAGCTGAACTCTGGCATTGGCTCCCTATTCTTGTCTATTTGGGTCCAATTCAACATGCTGGCTTTGATACAGGTGATACTATGTATTCTCTCATTTCAATATTCATCTTGTAATTAGCACATTCTATGCAATCAAATTATTTACTGAGGGGAAACTCACCAAACAGCCACACAGTGTTCAGTATCAGAAGTGTGTGTCCTGTGGGTCAAGTACCAGTTCCTTGCTCCCCACATCACCAGTCAGATGGATGGAGGAGGGAATTACTTGCAGTTCCAGGTGGGAGATTCACACCACACCACACCCCCAGCCTAGGAAACCAAGGTGACGCCAGAGGGCCAATTGGGTGCCATAGATATAAAAGTTATTTCGCCTTCTCTCAGTCTGGGCAACTTATTATTGAGGCAGCCCAACATGTTCTCGCTCTGAGTTGCCTTCCTCTCAAAGATACTTCACTTGTCCTCAGGCCTGAGCACCTGACAGCCATTTTGTTCCCTGGCTAATGTTGCTGCTGATTGGTGCCATTTTCCTTCTTCTTAGCCTGATTTCCCCACATTGCTGTTTAATCTGATTGGCTGTGGTGACCCATGTGAGTTTTGTTTATGAGTGTCTGTGATGTAATCACATCAGCTGCGGCATTGTGACTGTGGAGAAAGGCTTGAGGGGGAAAACACCTGTCTCTTTAAAAATCCACAGTATAGTTAGTCTTCTTGTCAGGTTCTCACATACAAAGTGCAGATTTCCCCATGACACACCCACACCCATGGGTCAAGGTAAATAGGAAATCTGTACCAGTTCACACCTCTTACATCTACCTTCATGGGAGGTTATAAAACCTTAACAGGCCAGCTACTCCTTGACAATGTGTTAGTCATACAGGCCAACACTGTATTCAGTGGAGATACATTGCAGAGCTTTTGCCCCATTTTTTGTCCCTGTAGAATCAGGAGAGAGGGTTGATTGGAGGATTCACCCCATGCCACTTTGCACCCCTGATCCTACAGGGACAAAATAGGGGGCACGCCTCTGAAATTTGTGCTTCCCTGAACAACATGACTGCCCCTTGCTCCTGGCAAGTAAGTTTACTATTTTTATTGGATCATAGGCTATTTAGAGTTTTAAATGTTTCCTTTTTTATGCCTCCCTGATTGCTCACTCTTCCCTTAGCCTTAATCATGAAGCTTCCCAATTTGGGACCAGAGGTTTGAGTGTATAGTTTTGACAATCGAAGAATTTTTGTCTTGTGTGCCAGACTGCTCATTCAGGCTGGATGCTTTGACCATAGAGGAGGCAAAAGGACTGTCTCACTCAATGGTGACTGGAGACTTTTATCTGGTAGTTGTGCTTTCCCAGCTAAAACCTATAGATCTTGGAGTTCCCCTCACTTAAAAAAACCTTCTAGGGTTGAATTGGGGGATGGGATGGTGACAATAAGGAAGAAGTTTTGCAGACTGGCCTACTCTGCAAGGTCGTTGAGTGTTTCTTCAATGACATTGTCTGTGAAAACATGCAAGTCAAGCCACAGCTAACCTTTTGCCTTTGGCAAAGGAGGACAGGAGCAATGAAAGCAAACAGGAAAAAGGCGCAGGGAAGAATTATTGAAGTAATGTGTTTTTGCATCAATGAATGAAGAGAATTGCTAAAATTGGGAGCTGCTTTTTGGCACACACACCAAATAAGCTGAAAACAAGGCAAGTAGTTTTCTGATTGATCCCTAGTTTTGAAAAATCAAGCACTAAAGGTTTTAGTATTTTGTGATACTGGTATAATGCACGAAGGGGGAACCTGCTTGTTTCAGAACAACAAAGATCAAAAACAGTCAAATGCCAAAGACGTAGCCTCTTTTGAGGTTACTGCAGCAAACAGCTGTTTACTGAGCTGTTTTCTTGTTTTTAAGAAGCAATATGAACATTTTCCATTGATAAAGAAGTCTTCAAAACATATTGGGAACTTATTGATCCTTGCAGCTGGTTGTAGTGTGTGTGTGCACGCACACACACACACAGGATGCATGAACTCCTCCTGCACTTGGAGAGCATGAGCACCTCGGGCACTAAAGATGTGTGAAAGATAATCTTCACATGTTACAACAAAGATGCAAAAAGCAGAAGGGTGAGTCCCTTGTACATGGGTCTTTTTGTTGTTTCCTAGAATGTATAAAATAGCTCTAAGGGGTAAGTCTCTTTCTCCTACTTCCTTTTTCACTTGACTATGCCAGCATCCCTATAGCTGGTTGAGACAGTGGCCATTTCTACACCAGGGAGGGATGGAGGGGGAGGATCTCACAATATCCTCATCGTGAGTTCCTCCCCTTAGTCCAAATGCAGGCAGAGGGTAGAAGCCGGGACAGGCGGCCACACCTCCTGCGGTTGTGGGATGATCCCAAGACCTCAGGAAGAATTGGATTTTCCCAGGGAGTACTTATCCCTGGGAAAACCCGTTCTCATCCCTCCTTCCTCCTGGGAGTCCCTGTGTGTCATTTGGACACACAGGAACTTGGCCGTGACCAGCCCGCATTTTTGGGCTGGTGTAGAAATGGCCAGTAAGAACATAAGAAGAGCCCTGCTGGATCAGACCATGGGTCCAACTAGTCCAGCACTTCCTTCACACAATGGCCAAACAGCTGTCAACCAGGGACCCACAAGCAGGACACGGTGCAACAGCACCCTCCCACCCATGTTCCCCAGCAACTGGTGTATATAGGCTTACTACTTCTGATACTGGATAGCATCGGACTGCCACAGTGGCCAACTGAGAAGGGAGAGGGAAACTACAAGTAACCCATGGATGGGACAGCCAGTGTGTTTAAGTTTTTTGAAGCCAGCTATGAGGAGGATTTGGCTGGGGCCAAAAGATTTCTTTCAGTGACTGAATGGTGTAGGAAAATGATAACCCAACTGGTCATCATCTGTTGGCCACATTTGGCTTGCAGGCTGCCAGTTGTTGACCACAATCCTCCTATGTTCTTTCGTGCTCCTTAAGGTCATTTGAGAGGACCCACATAACAATGACTTGGAATGGACCATGCCTCTACGGAGCCTCACATAACCCTAAAAGAGACCATGAGTTATGTGAGGAATTTTAACACTCGCACAACCTCTCCCCGCCAGGCTTGGATACATATGGCATGATTTTTTAAAATGGCTGTCCACACACACCACTGCGCACTGTGGCTTAAATAAACCATGGGGGGGGGGCCTGTTTGACTAGCCCTCATCATCTTGTGCGAAGTTAAGCTGTCTAGAGGTTTGCCTAAGGCCAACTAGAAAGCTCATCAGTCAGGTGATATTTAAATAAGGGATGTTCCTACCTTGCAGCTCTTTTTCTTAAGAGCACTGCAGTACAGGACCTTTCATCTAGCACATTTTGCTGGTTTACAGTGCAGTTTTATGGATGTTTATTCAGGTGTAAATCTCATTGAGTTCAATGGGACTTAGTCCCAGGTAAGCAGAATAGGATTGCAGTCTAAATGGGATTTTCACTACTTAACATTCAAGTGGAGGCCTACTCCGGCTAGTCCAAAATGTGTGAGATAGGATGAGTAATAAATAAAAGATATACTGCAGCCTGAATGTGTCCAAGTCCAATAATGATCATTGTATAGAGACAACCAGATCCAGTGAAGGCTTTGATTCTCTGCCTGTGCATTGTGGAATCCCTGCCATTTGCATATTCCAGGCCAGGGATTTTGGAATACTTTCCCAGCAGCTCAGACTACTAGCAGCTAGGAAGCCAGGATAAACTGTAAGGTCTGCCAGAGTCAAGAAGAAGGTCCTCTAATGAATTGGCACCCTCCTTTTCCCTACCGCAAGGGGGCACCAATTATTCCCCAAAGGGACTGTTCAGGACAGGGAAGTTTGCAGCATCTGTTTGGCTGCATTGTCTTTTGCAATGGGCCTTTGAGTCACAAATACTAGTGACGTTGAAATTTGACCACAGTTTCCCTTTTGGGCCAAGTGGGTGTTGCAAAGAAACCACAGAGGCTGGCATCTGGGGAAAGATAACCCTTTCCTAGGTTCACAGAAATGATGGCACAAGAGACGTCAAGCCGCTCATGGTTGATCTAGCTGCACATTGTTCCTAGTAATAGCAGCCCAAACTGGAGGCTTCGGAGGAACTGTGCAGAAATTAATTCATGGGTGTGTAGTAGACATGTTCTGTGCTCCTTTAGCAAGAGGGCAAATGCTGAGCTTGGGACGGCACCAAGTTTCTTTTGAGGGTTAAGGGGGGAAATCCAGTTGTCTTGCAGATTCTCAATCGGGATGCAAAGCAGGCTTGAGTGACACTCGCCACAGGATTCCTCAGCTGCTGAAAGAAAACAGAGGTTGATGCTTTTATTTTACTTCCGGGTTTACCCCTCTCTCTCCCACAACTCTTAGCTCAATCCTGCTAGCAGGAATATCATAGAAGGGGAAAAGTCAGCATAGTGGTGGTGGTCAAACACAGGAGTTGCAAGCCAGGAAGCCCCTAGTTCGAATCTCAGCCATGAGCTCACTAGAAGGTCTTAGGCTGGATCTACACTACTGCTTTAAAGCACTTTATAACAGTTATAAAGCGCTTTAACTGCTTTAAAGAGCTATAAAACTGTTATAAAGCGCTTTAAAGCAATAGTGTAGATCCGGCCTTGGGCAAACCATTATTTCATCATTCCTGAATAACGATAATTATGAATAATTATTGATCAGTTACTTTTATTAATGAATAATGGGCTGTATGCAATTATGGCTTTGTTCTAATGGAAAACAGTTCTACTTGTGCAATGCAGGGTACCTGAATTTCACCAATATCCCCAATCCTCTACAATCCCACATGCCCCCTCAAAAGCTGCTTCTGAGGGTTGGGGGATCCTCTGGAACAGTATGGGATATGGAACAAAGGGCTACAGTCATGTACGGGGCATGGCAAAAATTAAATGCTGTGCCTTGAACAAGCTAATACACAGCCACCATTGGGTAGAAGCCAATATTTATTATTTCAGCCTCAATATGAAACTAGGGGACTGTCTTCACAGCGCTGAGATGGTGTCGCTCCACCACCAAACTCTGCAGTACTGCTGGTGCAGAATCGCAACAAGTAATCTACATGAAGGGAGGCAGTGTGGGCTTTTCCAGCAGCCATTAAATTCACTGGACCCACCCCCTGCCCAGGCAGATGGCAACCAATCAGGGGTCACCATCCGGACAGCCAACCTCCACCACGATGCTATACTTATGTCATTCTGGAGAAAAAAGTCAGGGTGAGTCTCCGAATTTTTTTCTCCACAGCTTCACTGGAAAGCCCAAGGGTGGGTCCGCGATGGCTGCGGCATTGTATAATCGATGCCGCACCACTGCTCTCCCCCACTCTGGGGCTTTCCATGCGTTTGGACAGCCCCTAGATGTGACGGCAGTAGACCCATGTATTTAAACCTCTAGCTTGTTAACCATGTGGAGGGATGGTAGCTAAGTGATAGAATAATCTAATGTTTAGAAAATGCCCAAAGTACACTACTACACAATATACATACAGTGATAGATAGTGATCATTAACCTTATTTATTCACAAATATACCTGATGCATCCACCTGCATGGTTATCAATAGCAAACAGCTGGTTGCCTAACAACACTGTGCATGAATTTTACTCCTGAGAGAATCATCTTTTTACAATAAATACATAAACCACATTCACAGTTTTTAGACACAATACAGTGCTGGTAATGGCATCAGTGTAATACTGTTTATACATATATTTATAATACAAGATTATGTTTATTATTTTCTTGTTCTAAGATTATGTTTATTATTTCCTTGTTCTTGTCAGCGTTATGAACTTGACAGGCCTCCAGGTTTTTGTCCTGTTTACGCAATAGCTTCTACAGCAAAAACGCAACGCCGAGTCGGCTGAAACCTTTAAATTTTGTGGGGTAGACACCTCCAAAGATGATTGTGGGGTAGAAGCCTCCAAAATGAAAAACAGCCAATATGCCCCAAGCTTGAGGCAATCAAGGATTGATTGACAGCTGGGAGCACCTTGTGGCTGCAGGTATTTCTTTCTGGGCAATCTTATGTGGGTGGGTTTTGCTGCCTCTAGGGGTGTCCTGCTGCTTGCCCACACTTAAAGCTCCATCACACCGGGGGGTAAACACACTCCCTACCTTTGTGTTTTCGTTCTTCAGTTACTTCCTCTTTTCAAAAGAGGAAGTACACATTGAGCACGAGGCCCATTGAGTCCACTGTTCTAATGGCGCTGCTTCTCTTGCATGCAGCAGGAGAGAGCAGCAATTCCGAGTTTAAAAATACATCAGACTTTCTTGAGAGATTTTTTCTCGCGCAAGAATGGCCAGAAGGGGCGGAAGGCGCGCAGGAGGCAGACGACGTCATGTGAGGGACCTGAGCAAACTCTGTGAGTGCCCAGTAATGAGCGAGCAAAAAAACACTCGTCAGATGGAGCTTTTAGGCTGTACTTGTATGTAAGTGTACATAAAGCAAGTATCGAAAAGGCACTATAAATTAGGGGTGCAGAGCCTGTTTCAGTCCGAGGGCCAAATCCAATTTTGGAGCTCTTGGGAGCCACATCCTGTTGGTGGGGCCGGGGGGCGAAGGTAAAAGGGCAGGACCAAGAGTCCCAACCTCTTTTAGCTTAAAGCTCTTAATGCCAGTCACTAGGCCTTAGGAGAGGTGTTTCAATATTTTAGAATGAAAACAAAACCAAAAAAACCACACCCATGCAAATTCTGGTAAACCACCTAATGATCGTGGTCAGGGGAAAGGGTGGTACGGCCAGGGGCAGTAGGGTTTGGCTATCACTGTAAATCTCCACTGCCCTCTCTCTCTCCTCTAAAGGAAGCCAAACCCAGGTTGCACCACTCCTGGAACTTATCTCTGCCCAGGGAAGCAGGGCATGTGCAAACAGTGTCCTTCCCTCCATTCAGTCTATTGGGAGAGCCAATAGGATGGCCTGCTACTCGGTGCTGAGGCTACAGCATTTCCCTCTGGACTCAGCCCCCAGCATAGGTGGTCACAGAGCTCCACTTCTCTCTCCCAGCCACTGTTCCCCCACCCCACCCCTGTCTTGTCAGATTGAGCAGAAGGGCTTTGCAGTAAGGAAGGGGGTGGGGATTGATTGTCTTCTTTATGGCAGCAGATATTGCGGCAAGCTGGGTCCATTGCCGGGAGCCTCCCAGGTAATGAATGGGTAATAGGATTACCTGGAAGATCCCAAGGGATGCTGCCACCTGCCGAAACTCTGTCTATTTATATTTGTTAGTCTTACTGTCCTGACAGAGCCGAGGTCATTGGAGGGCCCTGACCCAATCAAAGATTGAAGCCTCGCTCCCTGTATGTCATTTTACCAATGTGGCCCGAGGCCTCGAACTCTCTGCCTGCATCACTAAGCTGTGTGTGCGGTGGGGGGTGGGGGGGAATGATGGGAGAAAGATGAATTAGCACAGCCGCTGAAGAACTATCCGTAGCCCTTCAGGATAGTGGAGTAATGTTGTCTGGAGCTGTTTGTAGGAGTGGGGCACCTTCCTCTTTGACTTCGCAGTCAAGGAGAAAGATATCCTGACAGGATTTCCCCCCTCGGTTTATTTGGGGTCACTGTGCTCCATAACATTCCCCACTTTCTGCTTTCCACATCACTATGCCAGGGTGCCATCTCAGATTTTAATACTGAGGAAAAGGGCTTCTCTTGGACATTAAAGATTTAATTGCAAAGAACTCAAAAAGGAAGGGATGTATTGTAGAACAACTGTTTGTTGTTACTGTTTATGAGGTATAAGAAGAGTATTGTTGTCAACACAAGTTAAACAATCACCAGTATTATATTTTTAAGAAAATGGAATGGTGCTATAGCCATACAGATGCAACTACAAAGAGCACTTAAGGATGGTGCTCAAATAGCAGGTGATAGCAGCATCAAAGATAAGAACATAAGAAGAGCCATGGTGGATCAAACCAAAGGTCCATTGAGTCCAGCATTCTGTTCACACCGTAGCCAACCACCTGTCGACCAGGGACCCACAAGTAGGACACGGCGCAACAGCAATTGTAACAATTGTACCTCTAAAGGCTATCAGCCAGAAATAGAAGTGCTCCTGAGGGATTATCACATGTGAAATGGTTTAGTAATGCCACAACTTGCCTCCTTGTGGGATGAGACCATGAGCTCCATCACACCAGAGATTTATTGCACTCTCGCCATGCTTGGTATGTGTTTTTGCAGCGCAGGACTCGCATGACAGTGTCCCTGTCCTGCACTCATCTCGCCTCCCCCCCTCCATTTTTTCATCTTATTTTGAAGTGGGGCAAGTCTGGTTTCCCCACACACACCTGTGCACAGTAAAGCCGCTCCTTTGTCCAGTGTATTGTTGTCCTTGCGCTGTATCAGACCATCCCCTTTTTGTTGGGGCTTACTGCCTGTATGAAGGAAAAGAAGTCTGGAGCAGGCATGTGTGCATGCCATGGCACAGAAAAGCTATTGCCTTGGTCTCAAGTTCTTGAGTCATGTGAGCCAGCTCTTTGGTACAACCAGAGTGGCAGGGAGGAGTTTTTACCACTGGCAGCAGTAAAATTGGCGGCAAAGGGGTCATGGGGGGCACACCGAAATTACCTTGGTAGCCACATGCAGCCTGCAGGTTGTGCACCCCTACCTCAGAGAGTTTCACTTCCCATGTAAATCCATCTCCCTATAATTTACAATATTTATATACAGCTCCCCATTCAAACCTTCAGAGCGGTGTACAAGATAAAATAAAGTAAAATAATAGTAATCTTTGACACACACACACACACACACACACACCAATTCCTAGTTCAGGAAGTGGGGGCATCTGTGGTGAGGAGCAATGGCTTTCTCCATGGTGGCCCAGGTTTATGGTGTGACCTTCTTCTAGAGGTGCACTTTCCTGCCTACAGACAACCATTTGTTTTGACTTGAATGAAAAACTGATTTTTAAAAAATGGGTCCTTTACATTTCATTCGTTATCATTAAACAAACAAATTTCAGTGTCAACTACTGAGTTCTAAATGTCCTATATTAATTTGTTGCTCATTTGTTACTAGTTCAGAACCAATTTGAATTACTTTCAGTAGTCAGAACAGGTCAGATGGAGGCAACAGTGGCAGATAGGGACAGAGAGCGGGGTGGAGTTGCTTGAAACTGTCAGCTGCCCATTCTTCCAATCAAACACATTTTAGCAAGCATCCAGACTTCTGATATGTCTAGGGTGACTATATGAAAAGGAGGATAGGGCTCCTGTATCTTTAACAGTTGCATAGAAAAAGGAATTTCAACAGGTGTCATTTGTATATATGGAGAACCTGGTGAAATTCCCTCTTCATCACACCAGTTAAAGCTGCAGGAGCCCTGCCTAGAGTGAACAGATACAAAAGAGGGCAGGGCTCCTGCAGCTTTAACTGGTGTGATGAAGAGGGAATTTCACCAGGTTCTCCATATATACAAATAACACCTGCTGAAATTCCCTTTTCCATACAACTCTTAGAAGATACAGGAACCCTGTCCTCCTTTCAATATGGTCAACCTAACCAACACCTTATGCAAAATCAACCCTGACATGAAGTTTCAAAAGGTCACACACATCAATAGGGTTCCAGCACAGTAGGATGGAAATGCTGCAATGTATGGGGTAACCAATGCCATGATAACAAGGCAGAGCACCATAGAGATGCAGTGAAAGCTGCTGCCATTTTTTGACCAAGACTAAAATGCGGATGGGAAAGCTGCTCTTCTCCATCCACCTTTTAGTCTTTGTCAGAAAATGGCAGCTTTCACTGGGGAATTTCAGGGCTGCTTGTCCGCCTAGGCTCTCTGCGTGACATGTACATTCATGTCACCTTTTCAAAAACAACTAATTATCAGACAATGGCTGCCAATAACACGAAGAAGCCCTTGGCAACTCGTTTTACAGCAAGCAGGAAATCCAGTAATCATTTTGAGATGAGACCTGCGCCATGGATTGGACTCACTTGTCAACCCACCTCCCAAATTTGACTTGGGAGCAAAAATACTTGTCCCCCTCTCCAAACACATCAGCACCACCATTGCAGCCCTAACTGGATTAGATCCTTCCCAGAAGCCAGGCCATTTTCCTCAGTCCCCTTCTATAAACAGCTCACTTCAGACTTTCTTCATTTTTCCAAATCGAATTTATTTCAGGCACATTTGAAGTCATTGTGCCAGCTCATGATTTCATTAGCCGGGCCCATGGCCCGCAGGGTGGAAAGGCCTGTCGGCTCGATGGAGATCTATAGTCCAATATCGGCCCAAAGAGCCATAAAGGCAGGTTCCCAGCAGAGAGATTACGTAGGGGACAATCTACTCCTGGCTTCTACGTTGTGTGTGATGGATTAACATATAAATCCTCACACCACCACACATCAGGAATGGGGGGTTGGGGTGGAAATAGTTCTTTGGTTCAGGACAACTTTGAAGCCAGGAGTGCTTTTTGAGACTGCCTGCCAGGCCCTTGTCCTCCAATGCAGTAAAAAGCAATCTTAAGGTTTGCTCACAGTCTCTAGGGATCATGGGGCCTCCCTGGGGGTCAGCCTCCAGGGGAGGAGTTACTACACTCAGACTCACGCCTATCCACTTACCATACTCTAGGGACACTGTCAGGAGAGAATACTGCAAATTTTAAAAATCAAAATTGAATGCTGAGATTTAGGCAGAGTTTTCATTTGTGCTGAATTTGACTTTCAGGCAATAGAAATTGTTAAAGCATTCCCGGATGAGGCTGTAGACAGAGAGGGATAGACCTCATCAGGGCTAGGAGATCTGCTGGTGCTGCTACTGCTGCTTGAGTCCCTCAGTTGTTGTGAGGAACTGAACCCAGCCTCATAAAGCAGCTCCTTTTCAGGGTCAACTACCTGCATCTACGGCCATGATGTGTGCTAGCTCAGGCAATTGCACTTATCTTCATCACTCAAGGGTCCAGCCAATGTGGGGTATGTGTGTAACAGATGCACCTCTGGCCCTTTTGCAAGACACTGTGACAATATTCTGCTCACACAGGCCTCTTACTAGCCTACATTGCTCACTAGGGGTGAAGGCGAGGTCAACACAGCAGGCAACAGTCTGTAGTTTCAGAAGAGTAATGCTTCTGCAGAATTCTTTCATGTCGAATTTTCTTCTATGCTTTACAGAGGATTATTTTCCCTGTTTGTGCTTTACCACTGAAGCAGGAATGCAGGAAACTTTAGAATTACCGTACGTATTTTCACAAGACCCTGAAAGTGCTTTTAAGCCTCCCTATCACTGTTTTTGTGCACGTACTTGATCAGTGTTAATAACATAGAATCATAGAATAGTAGAGTTGGAAAGGGCCTATATGGCCATCGAGTCCAACCCCCTGCTCAATGCAGGAATCCACCTTAAAAGCATACCTGACAGATGGCTGTCCAGCTGCTTTCTTGAATGCCTCTAGTGTGGGAGAGCCCACAGCCTCCCTAGGTCATTGGTTCCATTGTCATATCCCATCCTATATCACGAGGATCTCAGGGCAGTATATTCAAATGCCAGGCATGCAAATTTGCTCTGGAAACAGAAAATAGTTCTTAAGAGAGCTATAAGTGGTTTGTGAAAGGTGTGTACATACATACTTTTTTATGTCCCACTGCTATCTCTTATCAAACAGGTCAGGCAGGTTTTGGAATCAATACCAAAATCTGCCAAACCTGTTTATTAGAAGTGAAAATTGGTGTAAAGTGTAAGTGAGTGGCAACTCATAAGAACATAAGAAGAGCCCTGCTGGATCAGACCAAGGGTCCATCTAGTCCAGCACTCTGTTCACACAGTGGCCAACCAGCCATCAGCCGGGAACCAACAAGCAGGACATGGTGCAACAGCACCCTCCCACCCATGTTCCCCAGCAACTGGTGCACACAGGCTTACTGCCTTGAATACTGAACATAGCACACAACTATCTGGGCTAGTAGCCATTGACAGCCTTTGCCTCCAGGAATTTATCCAACCCCCTTTTAAAGTCATCCAAACTGGTGGCCAACACTACATCTTGTCATAATGAATTCCACAATTTAACTATGCGCTGTGTGAAGAAGTTTTATTTGTCCTGAATCGCCCACCAATCAGCTTCATGGGATGTCCCCTGGTTCTAGTATTTTGAGAGAGGGAGAAAAATGCCTCCCTGTCCACATTCTCCACACCATGCATAATTTTGTACACCTCTATCATGTCTCCCCTTAGCCTCCTTTTTCCCAAGCTAAACAATCTCAGTTGATATAACCTTCCCTCACAGGGAGATGCTCCAGCCCCTTAATCATTTTAGTTGCCCTTTTCTGCACTTTTTCCAGCTCCATAGTATCCTTTTTTAGGTGTGGTGACCAGAACTGTACACCGTATTCTAGGTGTGGTGGAACCATAGATTTGTATAAGGGCAGTATGATACTGGCAGTTTTATTCTCAATTGCTTTTCTTATAATGCCTAACATGGAGTTTGCTTTCTTTACAGCGGCTGCACACTGGGTGGACATTTTCATCAAGCTGTCCACCACAATCCCAAGATCTTTTTCTTGTTTGGTCACCACCAGCTCAGATCCCATTAGGTTACACTTGAAGTTGGGGTTTTTTGCCCCAACATGCATCACCTTACACTTGCTTACTTGAACTGCATCTGCCATCTGGATGCCCACTCTCCCAGCTTGGAGGGATCCCTTTGGAGCTCTTCACAATCCCTTTGAATTTTAAATAATTTGGCAAGTTCACTGCTCACTCCTAATTTGAGATCATTTATGAATAAGTTGAAAAGAATTGGTCCCAATCCCAATCCCTATGGGATCCCACTACTTACTTCCCTCCATCGTGAGAATTGACCATTTATTCCTACTCTCTGTTTTCAGTTCTCTAACCAGTTACTGATCCATAAAAGGACTTCTCCTCTTATTCCATGACTGCTAAGTTTGTTCAGGAGTCTTTGGTGGGGAACTTTATAAAAAGCCTTTTGGAAGTCCAAGTAAACAATGTCCACTGGATCACTCCTGTCTACATGTTTGTTGATACTCTCAAAGAATTCTAGTAGATTAGTAAGACAGGACTTGCCTTTGCGAAAGCCATGTTGATTCAGCAGGACCTGCCCTTCTATATGCTTACTAATTTTGTCTTTAAGAATGCTTTCAGCCAATTTACCTGGAACAGATGTCAAGCTAACTGGCCTGTAATTTCCCAGATCCACCCTGGATCCCTTTTTGAAAATTGGTGTTACATTGGCCATCTTCCAGTCCTCTGGTACAGAGACTGAACTTCTTTTTCAACTTTCAGGATGCTCTGGAGAACAAAAGACATTGTGCAGCTATTCTGTCTTTACATCCTTAATGGATTTTCTGTGACAAAGAAAAAGATGGAAAACTCAGGAGGGTTATGAGTGGAAGACCACATCATCAGGATTGCAACAGCCCTGTAAAATGCCATTAATGAGGCAGGGCGATAACACAATAAAAGCATCGTTTGGAAGCACACACCACCACATCCACGCTTTGGTGCTTCCTGCATATCCAAGGCCCTTACTTGTGTTCAACCAGAATCCAGCCAAGGATACTTGACAAGAATTGAAGAGCTGGAAAGGCATGAAAAAGTGAGTAGTGAGGAACTTGCCCGAGTCCCTACAGTTTAATCTGCCAGGTGTTGACACAACATAGCGCATTGCCAGGGTTTTCTTAACTTTTTGGACTCATCATCCATGTGCCAGAGGATGGGGGGAACAAGGGGGTGGGGAAGTTTGGTGCCAGCTCACAATGCCACACAGATCTTCTTTGCAGTTCAAACTATTTGCAGATGTGAATGGAAGAGAGGAGATCAGGGTGGTGGGGATGTGCAGAAAGAAGCTAGGTGTCTGGAAAAGTTTTGCAAAGGGGCAAGCAGGAGGCCTGAAGTAGTGGGTCCTCTTATGCATGGAGCAGGAATTACCCCCCTCAGCTCTCTGGCAAAATAGCCCTGTCATTTTGGGACATCCTGCCGCTACTATTTGGATGACTACACTCAGTCATCACTCTGGCCACCGTAGTATCTTAGCCATACTCTTCTGAAGCTAGACCAGCCTTGCACTCTCTTCCCTTCCACAAACCTCTCCCCTCTGAAACAGAACTTTTTGCATCTGCCACAGTGGGATGAAAGATGCATAAGTTTCCACTGCAGCAGCAACACATCCCAGTGAATTACTGCAACCTCCTCCCCTCTCTTCACAATTTTCTAGCAGTAGGAAGGAAAAATGTTTTAGATGTAAGGAGAACCACTCAGTAAGAGCTGCCCACACCAAGGGCTTCTTTTCATGTGCAAGTAGCAGCTCCAGGTAGGCATTTTTTGTCAGGAACACAGTGGTGGTGGGGAGGGGGAGCGTTAAACTCTCCCGTTCCTTTCCCTGAAGTCCTGCGGCTGCTTGGCCCTCCTGCAAGCTGCTATGTACAGCCCAAGAGATTTCACTGCTTGAGGCAGAGCAGCAAATGGTGACACACCTACCCCATTATGGTAGATAATGCCCAAGGCCAGTCAAATTAGTTTGGCACCTGAGGCAGAAAATTCCCACAAGTATTTATCCCACTCGCTGCCTGTAAAATACATCAACAATGCATTTGCTATACTTTCATGACACCCAAAATCATTCTACCTAATGGCAGGATCAGCCCTGAGGGACAATGACAGCTTTTCCTTATCTTGGAGATAGTTGTTTCTGTGAGACTCTCTTACCTGGAGATACCTGAGACTGAATTTACAGCCTTAAATAGGTATCAGATGATTTACTACTGAGCCTACGCCCCTTCTTTCAGTTTGGGCATGACAGGAATTGTACTCATTTTTGGCCTTCCAGTTCTAAAACATGCACACACAATATAAGGAGCAGTTTACAGTGGGACTGGGGGAGGGCTTGCTGGTGGCTCATTCCTTGGGGAAACTTAAAATCCTGGAACCAGGCCTGGAGAAATATTCACGGCGTTCTAGGCTGGAAACCAAAATATACTCCAAAAAGCAGGGTCATTGAGGTAAATAGCCATAGCTCTGACTTACTGGAAGCTTTCCTGCCAGTAAAGCAAACACCTCAAGGGATCCCACCTGGGGCTCGTCCATACAGGCGCTTTGCTCCTGGATTGTTTCAGAGTGGCGGCAGGTGATCTACAAAGCCCCGCACTAATAGGGTGACCATATGAAAAGGAGGACAGGGCTCCTGTATCTTTAACAGTTGTATTGAAAAGGGGATTTCAGCAGGTGTCATTTGTATATATGGGGAACCTGGTGACATTTCCTCTTCATCACAACAGTTAAAGCTGCAGGAGCCCTGGCCTCTTTTAAATCTGGTCACTCTAGTATAGCTTCTGCACCTTTAACTGCTGTGATGAAGAGAGGATTTCACCAGGTTCTCCATATATACAAATGACACCTGTTGAAATCCCTTTTCTATGCAACTGTTGAAGATACAGGAGCCCTGTCCTCCTTTTCATATGGTCAGCCTACGCACTAAAGAAGTCGGGGACTAACTTTTTTAGACTGGAGCAAGGCTCCGCACCTCTGAAGAGCCTTGTTAAGGAAAAATAAATAAAATGTAAAGGGGTGGTGGTGGAAATCCTGCCAGGGAGGGAGCACCCCATTCCTCCCCCTAGTTAGCTCTAAATATGATCCTTCACGTTTACAGCTAACCAACCCTCCCCTCCAAAAAAAGTCAGCCCCATTTTCCCATTAAAAAACCCACTAACCAGAGAAGAGGGGGCGCGGATGCTCCCAGGCAGCCCCGGAAACCCTCAACTGTGCTCCTTCCCATGTGAAGGAGCGTCAATGCGGCTGCACTCCGGCTTGTGCCGCCGGGCGCAGCATTATCAGAATTGTAAAGACAAGGGCCTGGCTGGCTTCAAACATTCAGTCACAATTCTAAGGTAACCAGGAACATTTAACGTGCATACATTTCAATGAATTAATCTATGTGCTACCAATCAGGCCAGACAGTAGGAAACTACTGAGAGGTGGCCTGGGTATAGGGTTCCCACTTACGCATCGCCAAAAAAGAAGAACTGCATCATCAAAACAAAGAGGATACCAATTTGTATTACATTTGCATATACACATTTATACTATAGGTTCGAATTTTTTAATGATAACAATAATTTAAATAGAAATACAAGACATTTCACCATAGTGGAGAAGACTACCCAGGTGACCTGTGTGCCTGCTCAGTCTGATCTCCAGGTGTTGAGTGCTGATGGGCAACTTCAAGGTCTCGCCCAGCTCTCCCTCCTGATAGTTCTTTGATTTTAACCCAGACAGGGAGGGAATCTACACGTCGTACTGAAGGCGCTTGCGTGCGACCCGAAAGCTCGTGTGTAGATCCTGCTGGAAGAGGCGCAGGAAGCGGCGGAGAAGGAGGCAGCTGGGGTGTCCGGCCGCATCCTTGCCGCCGCCGCCCATCACCTCCCCGCCGGCCTCCTGCTGCCGGCACCCATCCCGGCTTCTTCCCTCCTCACTGTGAGTAGCTGGGGTCAGCAGAGGCTCTTTCGCTGGCAGCAGGAGGCCAGCGGGGAAGTGGTGGTGGGCAGCGGCAAGGATGTGGCCGGATTCCCCAGCCACCTCCTTCTCCGCCTCTTCCTGCACCTCTTCCAGGGCAGGATCTACACACGCGCTTTCGGGTCGCACTGAAGGAGCTTGCATGCGCCTTCAGTACGACGTGTAGATTCCCTCTTGGACTGCGCAGCCCATCAAACAGAGCACACCGTCAAATAGAGGACAGTCCTTTGCAAAGTACAACACCTAGCCATCCTACCTGGCTGGTACTGGTAAGGAGTTGCTGCACTGAGTTGTGATGGTGGTACATATCTGTCCCTGCATAGGGGAGAGCCAAACTCAAATTCCGTAGTCAAAAGAATATAAGATGGGGTCAGTGTAGTCGAGATGAAAGCATAAAGCAGACAGAGGAGAATGGGTTTTGATGTTTGTAAAAGATAGCTGAGATCAGGCATCAGGGATCTGCTGGGTCATGGCAGCACTACTGGGGCTAACAGAATGTCTAGGGCTGAGAGTGGCTCTGTATTGGGCTCCCAGCCAATTGAAGGTTAGGTTGGGGGCCTATCAGAGCCTTGGAAATCCTACAACACAGGCAAGCCCAATACTAGTCAGGCCTTGACCAGATGAGGCATCCAGATCATCTGGAGTCATAGGAATGCCTGCTCCTGAACAATTTTGGGGACATATTTAAGAGAGCTGAGAATTAGAGCACAATCTTATGCACGTTTAGACAGGGGGGAAAGTCCTACAGCTCCTATGCTGGCTGGGGAATGCTGGGAATTGTAGGACTTTTTTCTGTGTAAACATGCATAGGATTGCGCCCTTAGAGAGTAGATATCTAGCCTCTAATAAACAGTGATTTGGAAGAGATAGAGCAAGAGCTTGTGCTCCTAGGCAGACAGTACATGAAGTACCGTTTATCCCCCACTCCCCACATCTGGTGGTGTATAGGAGAGCTCCAGCACCACCTTTGTGCCTTCTGCATCACAATGTTGTAGAGGACATTAAGGTGCAGTTCCTGCTGAAGTGCAGCTTATGTGCAGTACCACCCATGCTAGAATCAGCACCTCCATCTTGGCTGTTGCTTCCACGTGGCCCATACCATGCAAGAGCCAAGAGCTAAGCCCCATCATCCCTTGCAATGTCCCAGGGGATTATGGGACACAAGTGTGGGTAGCTTTACTGGGTACAGATTTATCCAGTGTCAAAAAGGTGCTAGTTGCATGCGTGTGTGTGTGTGTGTGTGTGTGTGTGTGTGTGTGTGTGTGTATACAGCACATAACAGTCAGTATCACTGGAGGGCAAAGAGTTCCTGACTCCCGGCAGCATGTGGTTTGGCTCATTTTCATGATTCATCTTGAGCTATTTGCTTGGTAAATACCATTTTGCAGGCTGCAGTGTGCTTATACTCTGCTTGTAGCACACTGGACTTATAGTCATAAGAGATAGGCAACTGGAGAGGGCAGCCTCCCCACATCCAACCTCGTGTCTTCCAGTTGTGTTGGATTACAACTCCCATCACCCCCAATGAGCATAGCAAGTAGTCATGCTGGCTGAGGTTGAGGACATTCTCACACATCTGTAGGGCTTGGGGAAGGTTACCATAGGAGCTCAATCTAGCCTCTGGGGGCTGCTAATTTGGCCCCCATCATAGTCTCAGATCTTTAAGGCCTCCCCCTGCTTATATGCCTCAGCAGCATTCTCCCATGTAAGCGAGATACAGGCCAAGGCCTCTTTAACCCTGTTTCCCCTAATGTAATCAGCAACAGAGCCTCTCTACATGAGGCTGTTAATTGCTGTATCTACTTTAGGTTCATCAGGCAATTGAGATCCGAGCAATACATAAAGAGCTTTTCCTTTCTTGCTTTTCTGCTACATAACCTCCAGATGGTGCTGTGTTCTAGCAGAATATTGCAATTACACAAGTAGAAAATTACTGTTTCTTTCATTTTCAGAAATAATACCTCATTTTTACTGCTTTAAAAAAAAACACCCAGGGAAAGTGCTCTTAAAAAACAGAAGTGAAACTGGAGAATCATGACATTTTCTAAAGAACCATAAACAACTGTGAGTAGGGAATCATAAGCTGGCAATAAATGCCTCATGTAGAAAATTTCTGTGTCTCTGTTCATCTGGGAAGTAGTCAGTAGGTGGAGCCAATAATGCTAGCCGCCCCCTCTCTCATTCAGATATGACAGTCTTCCCCAACCTGGAGCCCTCCAAATGTTTTGCACCGAAACACCAATCAGCCCCACCCAGCATGACCAATGCTCAGGGATGATGGGAACTATAGTTGAAAACAGCTAGAGGGCACCAATTTGGGAAAGGTTGTGATACAGAATATGACCTATAAAAACAAGGGGGCATATGGTAATCTGAGATTTTTTTGAAGCTAGAGATGCTGGGATTTGAACTTGGGGCCGTATGCACACATAGCACATACTCTACCAGGGAGCCAAGACCCTCTTATCTTTTAATAGATGACTGGATTCTTAATATACCTTGTCACATACAGAGTGTGATTATTGGTCCATCAGGTATTCTCTAACAGTGCAATCCTGTACATGTTTACGCAGAAGTAACTATCATTTAATTCAACAGGATGTACTCCTAGTGCAGTGTGTATAGCAAGGATCTCCAACATGGAGCCGGTAGGCACCAATGTGCTGGTGAACATCTCCCTCGGGGCCCACTGGGCTTTGTGCCCTTCTCAATGTTGATTTTATTTCTGAAGATTTGTTTTTTTAATTGAGAGGTTGCCATGCTGTAAAGCAAAGTGCTTCCCTCCAGCACCATTTTTAATTGGGTCCATTAGACTGGTTTTATGATTCGGAGCTCAGCCCCCGCCTCTATTTTGTACGTAGGGTCTTGGAGAAGTTACTCTTCTTTTAGTCTCGCCAGTTTGCCTTCTGGGAAATGAGTGTTTGGTGACTGGCCATGTCCACCATTGCAAACATTTTATGAATGAGCAAACCTCCTCCCCTATGGCAGCCATTTTGTGAGAATCCCCATGACACTCTCAAAATTTGAAATGTGCCCACCAACCCCAAAAGTTAGGGGAAATCTGGATATGTTTGCAGTCTTAAGAGACTAGCAGCACCTCTACAAAGTCGAAAGCAGGGAGGGCAGCCTTTCCCAGTCCTACAATTTAACATCCTTTGAACTGGAGATGACAGACATTTGCTGTATCACAATAACCATCTCTGTGGATAGACGGTGCTGCTTCTTGCCACGTGTGTGTACACTGACCTATGCCCTTTTCAGTTTCTTTGTGACTCAAACAAGAAGCCAGCCCTAGCCTCCAAGGAGGGAGCTTAGAGGTTTTTGCCTTATTTATTGTCCCAAGGAGCTCAAGGCCTTCCACAACCTGGTGCCCTCCAGATGTTTTGGACTTCAACTCTGATCAGCCCCAGCAAACACATTCAATGGTCAGGTATACTGGAAGTTGGAGTCCAACATTACTGGAGGACACAACTGGGCAAAGATGGTCTATGCAGTTCTCATAGCTCCCTTTATCTTCATGACAACGCTGTTGTCATGGTTAGGTTGAGAGGTAGCAACTGGCCTAACTTCACCCAGTGAGCTTCATGGATGAGTGAGAATCTGAGGCTGCATTTCCCCAGTCCTAGTCCAACACACTAACCACTACACCATGATGGCTCCCATACTGGAAATATCTAGAAGAATCCACTCACACTTGTAGGCTTTACACGAGGAGGAGTGTTGCCCTATCACTCACACTGCTCCTCCATCTGCCTACGTGGTGGTGATGGACAAGGCCCTGGACGAGGGGAGAGAAGGTAAACTCCAGTCACAGAATCCCAGAGATTTCAGGAGACTTGTCTCCCCCTCTCTTCTCCGAGCTCCCAAACTCTCAACAATTCTTGCCTTGTCCAGGCCTCTTGGCTAGGTCTCAAGTCAAACAAAGTAGATGGCTGGTTACCACAAGCTGAGGTGATTCCGGGGGCTGCAGGGCCAAGCCAGGCGGCACAGGAACAACGGGCCTATTGAGGGAAGGGGGCCTTACCTCCTCAGTGAGGCAGAAACATTGCTCCATGCCAGATTGTACTGACTGGGGGGGTTTGATGACGAGTGAGGTGACACGTGTGCAGAAATGGGCACCATATTCTGAGGGAAGGGGGGCGGCGGAAATTGACTCACCCATGCCATAGCTTTTGGAAGAATGCGCAAAAATAACACTGGAATAGGTAGATGGATATATTAAAGAGACAAGGTTGCCTCTCCCTGCTGCCTCTACTTACTCTGCTCTTCGCAAGGGCCTAGGGTGGCCAACAGGGAATGTATCACACACACAAAAAGAGGACAAACAAGGACAGCAATTTGCATAAAACGTATATGCTAATTTATATGTATAAATTTTAAAAAATATATATAAAAATACAGTTCATCTCATATTAGTGAGGAAGACTGTGACAAAATGACCTGTGTGCCTGCTTTTTCAGCCTGCTGTCCAGGGGCTCACTGTTGCTACTCAACAGCTCTTATGGTTCTTTATCTTTAAACCACTATTGGACTGGACAGCCCTTCAGATAAAGGACAGTCCTCTGTAAAAGAGGACACACGGCCACCCTAGTCTGGCAACTGGGGTAGCACTATAGCACCTCACTACAGCTACATTTATTGAGTAATCCTATGCATGTTTGCTTGGAAATAAGTCCCCCTGTGTTCAGTGAAGTTTGCTCAGTCAATAAACACAATTAAGCAACAGCAGAGTCAAATACTTGTTTAAGGAGAAATGTCTTCACTTTCTACCGGAACACAGATAAGAGGAAGCTGATGAAAACCCTTGAAGTGGGGAGTTCCCCGTATGGGACACTGCCACTGAGAACATCCTCTGACGTGTTGTCACCAACCATGCCTCCGAAGGCAATGGCACATGCAAGAGGAGCACAACAGCTGATCTTAAAGTACAGGCAGGTTCACGTTTACTCAGCAGTAAGCCCCGCTATGTTCAATAGGACTTAGTCCCAACAAAGTGTGCAAAGGAGTGCAGCTTTAGTCAATTAATCGGTTCGCCTAATTGAATAGAGTGATTGAAAAAGTGCCCCCCAATTAATCACTCTCTTTAGCAGTCATTTGTTCCTCACTCACACACAGGAGGGGAAATGTCACCTGTGAGGTCGAACAGCTATAGGGAGTGTGTTTGAAAATTCCTGTACGTTTTCCACTTGCTTGTGGACTTCCATTGACAACTGGTTGGTCAGTGTGGGCAGGAGTGAGACAGCCCTTCAGGCGGCAGATGCTGTGAGTGAGTGACAGGGAGGTGTTGGAAGACAGAACTCTGGGTGTAACACTCAGCCTGTGCTGTGCCATCACCAGTGCTGAAGAAAGCGTCAACTGCCAGGCTGGTGGGCTTCCGTACCTGAAATTGCAGGGGCAGGGCACCATCTTGTCCTTCACCTCAAGCAGCAAATTGCCTTGGGGAAAGGGCTGGCTCTGGGTAACAGGGTGCTGGATTAGATGGACCTTATCCAGCAGGGCTCTTACGTTCTTATACTCATAGCCAGCCAGTCATGTCCATCTATCACCATGCACTTTGTAGTGCTCCCACCAATGTTTTTATCTTCCTTCCAATTGCAGTGGCACATCAGAACCTGAATCCTACACAGTGGCAGGGACACATAGCTGTACAGCCATGAGTTCAAACTTGGCATGTGCAGAATGTCCCCATGGTTACCATGCTCTTCAGGACTTGGGGAAGAAAAGAAGGGGAGATTATTGTGGCCTTCACTGGCCTCTAGTGGCAAGGATTGGCCATTACAGCTGTAAAAAAGGGGGGATGCTAAACACATAAAATAATTACCATGAGGATCAAAAAATTATATGCATCACCACATAGAAATAAGGAACAGATGTATGGAGGAGCAATCCATAGGATCCATGGAATAGTGGTTATTGAAGGGTGTCATAGAGTTATCCCTAAATCAAGAAAACAGTCTTAATGTCTCCATGTTTGCACAGTTTAACACACCCTTAGGGTAATGGCAGACATAGATTTCTTACAATGGTCAGTGTGAATCCATCTTTAAAATTTGTGTTACAGATATACATACCAAACACTGGATTGACAAATTGCTTCCCATGGCAAAGAGGTGTGTTAGGACTCAGTCATCACATTCCCCCCCATGTACAATTTGGGGGGGGCAGCAGACACACAATGCTATCTATATAGGCATATATCTATGTTCTCTCTTCACCTTACACCCTAGCAATTAAAAAAAAAAAACACACAATTGCAAAACTCCTCCTAGGATCAGTGCCTGTCAATAGTAATACAGGCATTAGTCAATAAACGCCCATCACAGCCTACATTTACCCGTTTCAAACTAAAACACACTGGGAGCCGGGAAGGGGGGATATTTCCAAAACAGCTTGGCCCTGGGCAGAAAAATGTACTTGTTTGATGGATGCCAGCAGTTCTATCAAACTACCACTGTCTTTCTTAAAACGTTTACACCTGTCATTGTTCAGAATGTGCTCTAAGCCTGTTTTGTTGTTCTCACTGAGATTTACGATGGGGCGGGAAGAGGAGTGTGGATTACTCTTGAAAAAAGGGGAGTACATACCCTTATGTCAGAGCTGTTCATAGGGTGGCCATGTTTTCCACTTTACAGAGAACAGCCCTCTATTTGAAGAACTGTTTGGTCTGAGTGTGGTATAGTCAAATAAGGAACTGTAAGAAACCAGGAAACCAGGGGGCTTGGAGTTGGCTCTCCAATTAGAACCTCAATGGCAGACCCAACAGGCAGACACACAGGTCACCTTGTCACAATCTTTCCCATTATGGTGAGATATATTGCATTTCTATTGCAATTATAATGCTTTCTAAAGGTGTGTTTATACAGATCATTTAGCATATACAAGTTTTATGTAAATTGGTGTCCTCTATTTTGGGTAACGCATGTCCTCCTTTTAGGAGATATGTAGGTGGCCACTCTGACAGTTCAGGACTAGGTTACCGGAGTAGGGCTGTTCCACCTCGTCAGGTGCCATCTGCACACCCTAAGCGCAGGAACTCTAGAACATCCTAGTATAGAACATGGATCTGCTTAAGGTAGGGAATAGACGCGTGTATGTGGACAGTAACAAAAGCAAAGTTTTATGCAAACTCTCCCAAATCATCTCTACAAGAATATTGGAGAGTGCTTGCTTTTGTCTGTGTGGATCCAGCCAAAGACCTGGCGCAAGTGGCCATGCAATATAACTCCCCATCCCCACTCCTGTGGCTCGATCGTGTTTTGAAGCCCATTGGTATCCGTGTGAGCTTGTGATTTGACTTCTGTTGCTGCTATTAAGCAGTGGGCCCCCACATCCAGCATGTCTACAAAGGTTCAGAAAGTGCAGAGCCCATGCCATTAAGAACATTTTGTATTGAGCTGGGCCATTGACTGACCTTTCCCAGAGCTATTTGCTATGATAGGCAATACTTCTCCAGCCCTCTTTCAGGCAAAGAGAAGTTCCTCCCAGCCCTGAAGATTAGACAAATTAATGGAGGACAAATCTATCAACAGCTACGAGCTGCATGCAGGCTCCAGATCGTAGAGGGATGTCTCCAAGTATCATTTGCTGGGGAACAGCAGAAGAGGGATATTGCCCTCATGTCCTGCTTGTGAGCTTCCCAAGAGTCACCTGGTTGGCCACTGCAGGAAATAGGGTGCTGGATTAGAAAAGCCTTTGATCTGATCCTGCTGGGCTCTTATGTTGATGTGCTACATCATGGGACATTACACACAAACAGCGCCTTCCTCTACCGAATGCCTACCAGTTGTTTTGGCCTACAACTCCTATCAGCCGTAGCCAACATGGCCAATAGTTAGGGATGATGGGAGTTGTAATGATGGGAGTTATAAGGCACCAGGTAGGGGGAGGCTGTTACATATGGCTAAAGCATGAGCTACGGTCTATTATTGCCCTGGCCCTGAACCATTTCACAACAAAGAAGGACAGATGCTTGTTTCACTGTTAAGCAAGTTTTTATTTTATTTATCTTTTAATATATTTATTGCACTTCAATATTAGACAAAAAAATAAACTCTCTCTTTCTCTCTCTTCCTTGTCGGCATCTTTTGTGAGTCTTTTGGACTCCCAGCAGCAGCAAATAAATCCCTCTCTATTGTCCCTTTGCAGCAAATATACTCCGGTTTAGGGAGGGAATTCTTTGTTATAACATACATTTTTTTCCTCTAGATTTCTAAGAAAAGTGCAATGTTTGGTTTTATTTAAAAGCAGTGTTGAACAACAGCAGCAGCAGCAACAGTGTCCCTCCCACCCTGCAAAGAACACAAATATTCCCCACATCATGCACACAGGAGGGTGATCAAAACGTGCTATGAGAAGCTCCTGTAAATGGGATGGAAAAATCTGATATGTATCAATGCAGAGAACAGGGCAGGGCTGACCACAGCCAAGCTGGGACACTGGGGGAGAAGAGGGAGCCCAGGGTCCCTTTTTGGTCACCTCCCTTACCAGTTCTAAAAACAACCCCTCAAGGACTGGTTCCTTACAGGCTGATGTTCAACAGCTGAGAAAAAAAACGTTTCCTGGGATCTCTGGATCTACATCAAGGTTGTGTGTAATCCAGGTATCTGGATTGCATTAACTATGGAATTTGGTATCTAGTACAGAATTCAGCAATCTGCAAATCTCAGCTTTCATTTTGTTTTGTTGCTTTAAATGTAAGATGAATTTCTAGCCCTTATGGCTGACGAGAAAATCTTGAAATCACTGGGATTTCCCTAGTGAAATTCCAGGGCCAAACTACGTGTGATAATGGCACAGCCAATTCTTCAAAGTTGTGCCACGATCACATGTAAAGCTGGTAATAGGAGGGGGTGCCATTTAAAGTGCCACAGCAGCACACAAGGAGGATTGCTGAACCTGTTTCACACATGCCATTTCCAGAGCTCCTTCTCCCAGGCACTTTTTCCTCAGCTGGTATAGGAGCCTGGACTGGGGTGAGGGTGGGGGGAAGAACTGTGGCAGTAAGAGCCATGAAGGAAGGTGACGCTTTGGACGCAATGGGTCTGTGCACCCTCATGTGTTCTACGTAACTTCCTTTGCCTCCGCACCTACCCCTTTCATTACTAGTGGAAGCGGAATAAATTGTGCAGAATAAGCAAACCTATGACATTTGTTTAATTTGCAAAATTTATCCAGGTCACAGATTTAGGCATTTCTTGGCACAGAATTGGGCTGCTTTTTAAAAATATATATATATATTATTGTTTAGCATAAAGTGCAGAGTATATGCAGGCCCAAATATAGTGAATAGTTGTGGGGGAGATCAGCCTTCCCTGGTTCCATTTTGTCCCCTTCTGGAGAAGGCAGTCTACTGATAGTTAGGAGACAGTGACTAGCCAAACATCTGGGGTTATATTTGCAAATCTGGAATAGAGATGGGGTTGAATATAACAAAGGCAGCTTGGGAGGGAATACTTGTAGCTTCCATGTTCAAGGAGGAAAAAGCACCATTGCCCAGAAAGTACTAGTAAGGTCGGGCTGAAGGGTATTAGGAGTGTTTGCTTTGTTTAGCCCTTTCTTCCTAATGGTTGAACTAATCTTTGCTTGTTTCACTGAACCTTACCCTGACTAATCCAGACTTCCTTTGACATGCCACCCGACCCCACCTACACCTTCAAACTGTACTCCTGCTCCTTCCATTTGCCACCATTCAGAAAAACTAGCCAACGTAGTGTTCTCCACCGCCTTCCTCCACCTACGGCCTTGTTAGCATGCTCTGGCCGTCTTGGAGAATCGAGTGCAACCCTCCTTGCAAGCTGGTGGAAGCCCCTTTGTGTGTGTTTTTGTTAGAGACATTTACAAAATACACATTCTATAGATATAGACATCCACACCGGACAAGACCAAAGGGGATTGTGGCCCTGCACTTGCTCAAGCACAGGGATGAGGTGGAGGTGGAAAACAGGCCCAACGTGAGCAGTTCTACTTGACATGTGAAGATAACAGCTACCCCAGTAAAACCTGTAGGACACCTTGGACATCTTAAGACAATGTAGCACCTAGGCCCTTATGCGCTATCCCTTCTTTAGGAGACAGCAGCAAGGGAATAGAGGCTAAAAAAAGAAAAGAAAAGCCTGAGACCTGGGGCTAATGGTAGCATGCAAATTAAGGAAGGAAGCTAAGGTTGCAATCATCACCTTTATCAGGATTGTGGCCTGCATTTTCCTGTCCTCGAGAGCTACCTATTATTATTATTATTATTATTATTATTATTATTATTATTATTATTATTTACAATATGCCCAGTGTTTTTATGTACAGTACCAAACCTCAAGACAATATCATATGGAAAGATATATACAGATATATTTACACATTTAAAAATGACACGGTCCAATGTGTGTCCAGTTCATTTGCTTGATCTCTCCTAGCAAATAAATGATCTTCAATCTGCACAGCGCCGCGAACAGCGCTATCTGGGAAACACACCCTTTCCTCCTGTATCTGATCTCCTCACCAGGGAGGGATCTGCTCTAGCAGATCCCAGCTGCGATGGGTTATGTGCTCCCTGCTCCTGCCGGATCCCTTCTGTTCCTCTTTCATCAACACTGTCTTCTTCCAAAGAGCAAAATTTAGTCCTGATGCATTCAATTTGCTTGATGGTTGATTTCGGATTCTTCTTCCCCAAACTCTTAGGTTTTAAGAAGCTGGTCCAGTGGGCTTAAGGGTTGATCCGAAAGGCAAGGAGTTTCTCTGAATGCTGGTTGTTGAGGGTTCTCAGGTCGGGGAGACGGAGGAGCAACTTGGGGAAAAGCGTGGAGTCGTCTGGGTGCTTCTTAGTTACTAGAGTTCTCAAGGCCCGTATCAATGTCTCCTGAAGGATTTCAACTGCATCCACATCAGAAATGCCAGAGCGATCTGAAGGCCAAAGCAAAACCGTTAAAACTGACAGAAACAGGAAACATGCGGAGAATTTGCTGTGGGGTTTATTTCCACAGAAAAAGCATGAGGGGTGGGGCGGGGGGAGGGAAAGGGAACGTATTTGCAATGTATACTTGATTGAAGTATACACTGCATACTTGATTGTATACTTGATACAATCAAACATATTTGCAATGCATACTCGATTGAATTTTCTGTGGGGTTTATTTCCACGGAAAAAGTATGAGGGGGGTGGAGGGAAAGGGAACCTAACATATTTGCAATGTATACTTGATTGTCAGTATCAAATTCAGTTGTTAGAGATGTCCTGACATTGTCATGCAGATATAAAAGACATTTAAAAATGAAAGTCCCAAGTTGATTTTCAAGTGATTTTTACTATGATACACAATTTATTCTACTTCGCTAACAGATGGGGAGTGGCAGGAAAGCTTCATCCTTGACCAATGGAAATCCCTGTTTCAGCTACAGGGATTCCACCAGGCCTAGTTGAATTTCTCCCCCAAAGGCAAAACATTTACTCTTCTTTGCTAAAAGATGGGAGTTCTAAGACAGCTGAATTTTGTAACCTGTATCACACTCACACCATGTAAATGGACAGGCCATTAGGGCTAAATCTTGCTCAGAAGCCCTGCCTCCTAGTCTCAAGCATGTGGAGTTCAGCTGTGGTTCCTGAGTGTTGAGTGAAGTGCCTTCTGCACATGTTCAGAGACACTGAATTATTCAATTATTTATTTAACCCTCCCATCAAACAACTTGTGATAAAAACAAAATAAAAATATTAAAATATGTAAAACTATCAAGTTTGAAACAACCAAAACAAAACAAAACAAAATGATTAGGTGCTTAGTCATATTTAGAGAAGACCCATTGAAATCAATACGACATTATTGATCTCAATGGGTCTACTCTTAACTATGGCTAAATCTGGATTTAACCCCAGGTAAATAGCAACTGCTATAAAAATTGAGTTCCAGGAATCAGGCCCTCTGTAATTACTTCAAATGTTCCAGATCTGACCCCAGATTGCTGTGCTAGGCCCTGGTTCAGCATAATTTCCTCACTTGTCCTCAGTTAATCCCTCTCTGGCCTCTCTCGCCAATGCAGGCTCCCAGCTTCTATCATGGACAGAGCTGGCTGCTGTTACTTTTAAGTGCTCTGAGTCAGCGGGGAGTTCCCCAGGATTCTCCCTGCCATAGGACTTCAGGGACAAAGGAAAGCCTTTAACAAAAGGCACAAAAGCGTCTACCCATGACAGGATGTGTCAATCCACCCCCCTACAAGCTTTAGCCAAGTTATGCCTCCATGATAAGAGGCCACACCCACCTGCTGAGACAAGGACCACGGCCATGAAGAGTGCCATTTCCTGTGCATCCAGGCCCAAGGAGCTGAGCTTCTCGCTGAACTCGAACATGGCGTCCAGCAGGGAGCCCATTCCCATGGTACGTAGGCTGCAGAGTGAGTACGTCTCCCCACTCAAAAAGGTCACCACCTTCTCCTTGGGGCTGAACAGGGAGGAGAAGCGCACCATCAGCACCTGAGGAGCGAAGGAAGAGGGAAAGGGTTTAAGCAAAGGCGAAACCATTCATCTGTTCCCAATCCAGGCTTTGGAGCTGCCTGCCGAAATGTCCTATTATCAGAAGATAGAAGATGCTGAAGAACTACCAGGTTTGTTTGGTTGTATTTTAAAATGGAGCACAGATTAATAGTGTGAAAGCCCATCTCCATCAACACTTGGGTTGTGGGTGGGGGGGTTTTACATCTGGGGAGTAACACCGCCAGTGCTAGGCCTTGAAAAGTGCACCGGTCTCATGGGACAGGGAATTGAGTCAGGTATGACATTTCTCTGTTTTTTGAAGCTGCCTTTTGTTAAACTTCTCCCTGCTATGCACCTGCTGAAGGCACAGGAGCACTATTAGAGTCTCGACTTTTCTCAAATCCTTTGGCTGGGGGTGAGAGGCGACGGTGTTACTAAGCTCTGCCAGAGTTCCCCATCTCCTACGCTGAGGGAAAGAGTGCTTCTAGTGTCCATGGCCCTGTTCAGAAGACACCTTAAACCACGGCTTTAACCACAGTGGTTAAGCTAGAAAGCCAGGCCGTGTTCAGAAGACACCTTAACCCATGGTTTTAACCGCGGTG
Source organism: Elgaria multicarinata webbii (assembly GCF_023053635.1). NCBI lineage: Eukaryota > Metazoa > Chordata > Lepidosauria > Squamata > Anguidae > Elgaria > Elgaria multicarinata. Next base: position 22,176,320 of record NC_086173.1, on the reverse strand, counting down.
AATAAGCCTTATTATTATTATTATTATTATTATTATTATTATTATTATTATTATTATTATTATTATTTATATAGCACCATCAATGTACATGGTGCTGTACAACGTAAAACAGTAAATAGCAAGACCCTGCCGCATAGGCTTACATTCTACTAAAATCATAGTAAAGCAATAAGGAGAGAAAGGGAATGCAAACAGGCACTGGGTAGGGTAAACAGGCACAGGGTAGGGTAAAACTAACAGTATAAAGTCCGAGCAACATCAAGTTTTAAAAGCTTTAGGAAAAAGAAAAGTTTTTAGCTGAGCTTTAAAAGTTGCGATTGAGCTTGTAGATCTCAAATGTTCTGGAAGAGCGTTCCAGGCGTAAGGGGCAGCAGAAGAGAAGGGACGAAGCCGAGCAAGGGAAGTAGAGACCCGTGGGCAGGCGAGAAACATGGCATCAGAGGAGCGAAGAGCACGAGCGGGGTAATAGTGTGAGATGAGAGAGGAGAGATAGGAAGGAGCTAGACCGTGAAAAGCTTTGAAGGTCAACAGGAGAAGTTTATATTGGATTCTGAAGTGGATTGGAAGCCAATGAAGAGATTTCAGAAGTGGAGTGACATGGTCAGAGCGGCGAGCCAAGAAGATGATCTTAGCGGCAGAGTGGTGGACAGAGACCAACGGACTGATGTGAGAAGAAGGAAGGCCAGAGAGAAGAAGGTTGCAGTAGTCCAACCGAGAAATAACCAGTGCGTGAACAAGCGTCTTGGCAGAAGAGACAGACAAAAATGTCTGTCTTAGTCTTTTGCCTTAGTCACTGTGGTTAAAGCCGTGGTTTAAGGTGTCTTCTGAACACAGCCCGGCTTTCTGCCTTAACCACTTCAGTTAAAGCTGTGGTTTAAGGTGTCTTCTGAACGGGGGCCTATATGTGTGAGCCCCCCTCCCCACCTGAAATTCTGCCAATGTGACTGATTCTCATCAAACCATGCTGCAAAATTTCATTTAAGAATGGGAAGCAAGTCTCTAGCCCTTGTGATTATGGAAGAAAACCTACTTCTAAAACCCAGATCTTTTGCTCTCTCTACCTTAGCCATCTGCCATCCCACCTCCTCACATAAAACAGAAAACCTTTGGGGGGTGGGAATCAACTTCAACAAACAATATTGTGACCTAAGCAACAATATGCAGATTAGCTCAATTTGTGATCCTTTGCACAGAATTTAGGTAGCCTAAAGAAAGACTGCACTTGGCTCTATCCGTGAAGGGACACATACAGCAAGAGCAACTGAAAGCCAGCATGGCGTAGTGGTTAGAGTATTGGACTGGGGCCTGGGAGATCCAGGTTCTAGTTCCTACTCAGCCCTGAAGCACACTGGGCGACTTAACCTGTCGCTGGTCCTCAGCCTAACCTACCTCATAGGATTATTGTGAGGATAAAATGGAGAGGAGGAGGACCATATAAGCTACCTTGTGTTCCTTGCAAGAGGAAAAAGAGCAGGAAATAAACGTAATAACAAACAAACTGACCTGGAAAGTGCCTGCTTTGAGCAGCATCACTTGGTCCTGCTGGCAGAGTGACTGGAAGCCCGGGATGCTCTTGGCAAACTCGACCACCTCCTTAACGGCCGGCGTGAAGCACTGCGAAAACTCCTCCCACACTTGCTGGCTGCTCTTGCCGTTGCTACAGTACGGGGTGGCGTTCAGAGGACAGGCCTGCAGGCAGACATGGAAGGAAAGCTTGGTCAAACCAGAACCCCTCACAAAAGACCTGTTCTAACCCACAAGCAATACTATTTACGATTTTATTTTTTTAAAAAAAATGTTCTCCCCAGTCTCTAAAAGGATGGCTTGTGTCAGCCTTCCCCAACCTGGTGCCCTCCAGATGTGCAGGACTGCAACTCCCATCATTCCAAGCACATCTGGAGGGCACCAGCCTGACTTGGGTAATCAAAATACACAGTAAATTCACTTCAAAGCAAGGGTGCATCTAGATGTAATGATAAGGTATAAATGGCGTGGGGGAGTGCAAAAACTCAACCAAGCAGGCAATCTTCACGCTGTCCACTCTTTCACATACACACAAAACTGCTTATCTGTAACTGCTTTTTTCTTCCAGTGGGGCTACTTCCAACCATGTAGCCCGACTGGGAGAAAATGACTTTTTAAAAAATGGTTTGGAGTGGGAGACTATGAGCAGGGTTACCCCCGCTTTTTCACTTGAAATTCTTTCCTGCCCCACCATTTTATATGAATTTGGTCACAGACTCGATTGTGAATGTGAATCTGCCATCATCACATCTTAATTTTTAACAAGGCACAAATAGGTTTAAAAACTTTGAAAACAATAGGTCAGTTCAAAGCTATTTCTTCTTAAAATAACAGCAGTACCAAACTTCTTATGAATCAATATGGAAATTTTCGGGAAAGTAACGTTCATCATGACAGTATTGTTACTTTTTGGTTTCCCCTTGTAAAACTGGGGCCCCGGCCAAATTTGCTTGCTTTGAGTCATCTGGAGCTATTTTATTTTAGTGGCATCTGCTGCCTTTATCTGATTGTAGCACTCGGTACTCTGGATTGTGCAGCCTGAACTGAGCACAGTGGTTGGCTAGTGGACTACCCTATATGGTAGCAGGACAGGAAAATGGACTCTGATGCAAAATTGGATGGAGAGGGCAGGAGGGTGGGGAAGGGGAGGAAATACTGGGCCAAGTATTAATAGGTTTGAAAGTATAATCATATACATGTCTAACCAAAAGTAAGATGCATAGAGTTCAATGGGGCTTATTCTAGGATAAGTGGGTGTAGGAGGGCAGCCTTAACTTCAGAATTGTTCAAGAAGTATGGCTGGATCGATTCATGAATCAGAATGATGTAGGGACAATATGGTAGAGTCCTGAGGTAGCAGAATGGACTGTGCCACTTCAGACGACAAGGACGAAACACATTTTGAATTGAAGGAAAAACAAAAACAACCTCTCTGCAGGTACAGAAAACTAGCATAGTAGGAAGAGAGTTGGACTAGAACTGTTTGTACTCATGTGTTAGTTTGCTGCTTGCAGAGATTTTTTCTTTAATATAAGGCAGTGTATTTTTCCATCTGCAGTCTGAAGTCGTACATTCTAGTCTATGACATCAGGGCTTGATCTCCGTATTCTGCTGCATGTATAGATTCAGCCAGAGGTATTTCTAGGTCAGCAGCTTGCAAAGATAATGAGGGTAGTATAACACTTCTAGAGCAAGGCAAACAGAGGAGGTGCCTGGGCCCTACAGAACGATGTGTCAGGTGTGCCTACTAAACCTCTGAATGATATTGCCCTGCTTCAAGTGGGTAATATCTAAAAGGAACGTTTCCGGGCTGGATGCCATTACTTATTCTTAAAATCTAATAACCGAGGATGTCAGCAGGAACAACTTTTCTCATTCCCAATATGCTATTGTGGGAGAAGCTGCAGCCATCAAAATTCTCCCTGATGTTATTGCGTTGAACCTGGCAGCGATGAGGAGCCCTATTTTACTAGCCTTTTCGGCTCTTGAAAAGGCTCACAGTTTTAAAAATTACTATCTGCCCATCCAGTCCTATCGCTTATTACCACTACAGTACCATCATTTTACGACAGAGGGAACTCAAGAGTTTGAAAACCGGGGTTCTCCATGGGAGAACCTGCAGCAGAATTACCAAGGTAGTGACACGTGATTTTGCAGTCTATCAGCCTTCCTCAATTACGGCTTAGTCAATGCCCAATTTCTAAAAAGAAACATGCATAAGAAACATGTTTCTAAAAAGAAACATCCCATCTGAGGGCAGAAAAGCCCTCAGAGAACACAGAAACAGGGAAAGTTTTGTCCCAAACATTTAGAGCAATCACAGAGGTATACTACCTCTGATCATAGAACAGCTTCATCCAACCTGGTACCCTTCAGATGTGCCCGACTGCATGGCCCTGTTGCCTGGGGATGACAGGAGTTGTGGTGCAGCACATTTGAAAGGCGTCAGGTTTAGGAAGGCTGACACAGCAGTTCCATCCCTAGCAATCATGGCTCATAGCCATCAACAGACCTATCTTCCACAATACACATAAATCCTTCCCAAAAGTTGCTAATATAATAGGGCAGCCTCCCCCAGCCTGGCATCATCCTGTTGTGTTGGATTGTAACCTCCCATAATTCTCAGACAGCATGGCATGGGATTATGGGAGTTGCAGTCCAAAACATCTGGACAGCATTGGAGAAGGCTGGGCTAGTGGCTACTGCAACATCCTACAGCAACTAATTCCCCAGTGTAATTGCTAGGTACTTACAATGCCTCTGCTGGTTGTCCCCCGCCAGGGGCAGCTCCTCTGGGGGTTGGCCTCCGGGTAGCTGTACTCAAAGGCTGGGTAACGTCCAGCATTGTGCAGATAGCCAGTCTGTTGGGCCTGGAAGATGTCATTGCCGAAGCACCGAGGGCTGTTGTCCACGTAACTGGCCGGCTCCGGAGGGCTGTAGCTGGACAGGCGCAGGGTGGCAGACTCGTATTGCCCATAGCCGTAAGAGGGGTTGAGCTGCTGTTCGTTGTAGTTGGCCAAGGGACAGGCCTCACTCCCTGGGGATCCGCCCTGCTTGCCCAGGCGGTCCTGCCCGCTCACAAAGATGTCGTGGTACGCCCTCGAGATGGCGCCAATCGCCTCCTCTTCCTGGGCATTGGGGCTGGGCGGGGCATCCGCCTCCGGACTCAGGCTGACGTCCATCGGGGCCTCATTCAGGCTGTTCATGTAGCTCTGCATCTCATCTAGGAGGCGCTGTTTCTCCCGCTTAGGAATGCGCCCGAAGCGCACGGCTGCGGAAGGGAGAAAATGGCAGGGAGATGTGAGCACCGTGGAGAAGGACTCCATGAGACAACCAGTTAATAAGCAGTATGGCAGCAGGGCAGCTTTTCTCATAGCCCCTATGCTATTATGGGAGAAGCTGCATCTTCAAAAATTTTCCCTGCCATCCCTTCATTGAACCTGGCAGCAAAGGGGTCGGTGGGGAGATGAAGACAGCTGTGTGGCCCTTCAGCATCATCTCAAACCTGGCTAGAAAATATAGACGGGACAGGCACCGGTGAGAATAGGTACACTGCCTTGTACATGCATACATGCACATGTGCAATGCTGTTTTGGCAACCTGGGAGATGGTGGCGACTGCTGATTATTTTGGCATATTTGTCTTCCCCCGAAAAAACAGGGAGGGCCAGATCCAAGCCTGCCCCCTCCTCCAATCCATGGCACCACTGCAATGCCAAAATTAGCAACTAGCTTCTTGGGCTTCCGGGGACATCTATCATGTACTCAGGAGAGCTGTTGTGACCATTAATCAATGGACACTGTTTGCTCTCTGGGCATGAGTGGCTCCTCCCACATCCTTCCCTGTTGCTCTGGAAATCCTGGCTCAGAAGCATAAATCAGCCAAGGTTCCCATTAATCAACCAAGGATCTGCTGACACTACGTGCCCTCAAGAGAACAGCAGCAGCAGCAGCCAGCCAACTGGTTCTGCCTTAGGCTTTGTACCACTGGGTACATTAACGATTGAGCATACCTAAGCAGTAGAGCTGCCCCTTCTCGCCACTCCCCTCCCAGTCATTTTGAGGCCTTGGCCCCAGGGTTGCCATTCCTTAACAGAGTGTACTCTATAGAGTCAGCCAGCTCTACCTTTGGTTTTATTATGGGCTGCTGGTGGTTTTATCTTGCTTTTATCCAACTTGTTTTATCGCTACTTTGTGTTTATGTTTTTAATTTGTACACCGCCCAGAGAACTTTGGCTACTGGGCAGTTTAAAATGTAATAGACAAAGACACAGAATAAGCAAACTGCTCTGCCTATGCGCTGTTAAAGTGCACTGTGCACTTCAATGCTCTTTAGTGATGCTCATTCAATTCCAAATAAGCTTAAAAGAAAGCCACAGGGCCCGTTATTAAGATGCATCTGGATTGCCCCTCAGCTGCAGTTCGTTACAGTTGCCCCTGAGCCTCCCACCCACCTGGAACCAGGTCTGGCCCTGCCCAGATGCTCACCGTCTCTTGACATGCCCACTGCCAGGCACTTCTTGAACCGGCAATGCTGGCAGCGGTTGCGGTTCATCCGCATGATCATGCAGTTTTCGTTCTTCACACACATCTTGTAGTTGATGTTCTGCTGTATGCTCCGGCGAAAGAACCCCTGGTGGGCAGAAGCAGATAGGGACTGGATCAACGAACATGAATCAATACACACACACACACTGTTCACACAGACTCTAACTTTTTGTTTCTGCTTTTAGGGTTGTATTGAAATTGCACCTAGTCTTAAAGTGTTGCACATGTCTTTTTCCAAATGGCAACTCAAGGTGTCACAGTTAGTTCCAAGAAGTTTATTATACCCTGAATTCCTTGGAGCCAGCCACTTCATTGGTCAGCAATACAGCAGGCACCAACTAGCTTGGGGCTTGTCTATACGGCTTGCTTACCCTGACCTAAATGCGCATATTAGCGTTTTAGGACACATGACGCAGCTGTCCATTCACCATAGTGCCGGGTTTTTAACGCGACAATGCGCATATTCGTATTTGCGGTTTACCGTGACTTTTGGATCACCACCAAGTTTGCACTGCGTTATGGTTATGTGATGTTGGGGGAGTTAAGTCACATTTTGACATGTGGGCATAGCTTTGAGGGCAGGACAAACTGCTTGGCCAATTTGCTGCCTTCCCATCTATCTGCTGCCTCGTTCCTTCCCGCCGTTTTCCATTTGAATTCTATGATTCTGCGGAGCTCCGCATATAGAGGTTATTAAAACAAAAAGGGGGGAACAGGCAGCCAGAGGGAGGAGTCGTGTTCAGTCTCCCTCTCCTGCCTTGTTCCTTCCCCCACTCCTGATTTGTCTCTTCTATGAATCTGCGGAGCTCCGCATATAAAATTTATAGCTTCCCTCGTCTCTCCTGCATATCAGTGTATATGCGCATGTGCACATTAATAACTGCACTACAAAAAAATTCAGGAGATAAATCGCTGTTGCTGCTGCAGTGTGACGCTCTTTACCTAGATTCGAATCAACGAAAATTCGGGTTTGTATTCAATGAGGAGCAATCCCGTTGTTGTATAGCCTGGTCAAACCAAAATTCGTAACTGAGGCATCCCTTTTGTTTCTTTTATGTTTACTGCCACCATGAATGGCCCTGCCCTACTTTACTATTATAGCATAGCATTCCTGCAATCAATGGAAATAGGGAGAAGAGCAGAAAAGAATCAAGACTACTTGCTACTGCAAGGCACTTTAGAAATAAGCTAGGTAATGCAGAGTTCACACTGGACTAGATTCACTACTATGCAGTCCAGAGAGGGAGAAAGATGCAAAAGAGAAGGTTCCACCCTTAAAGGCAGCCTATATATTAGTATTATTATTAGGTAGATGCAAAGCACTCCCAAGAGTCAGAATTGTGTGTAACTCTGCATACCTGCAATTCCCCCATACGAGTGCAAAATTTGATTATCCAGTGCCAAATTCAGTGCCCTGAGAATCTCAGCTTTGATACTTTTTAAAAAAGGTTTCTAGTTATCATCACTCCTGATATTTTTTAAAAAAACTGCAGAGGGGGGAAGAGAGAGAGAAGAAGGGTGACCCTCACCTTACACCCTTCACAAGCATGGACGCCATAATGGAAGCCTGAGGCAATGTCGCCGCAAACCTTGCAGAGCAGCACCATCCCGCCTGCCTCTGTTGAGGAAGAGAGGAATTGGGGTTAATCCTCCACCAGGCCTGGAGCCCTCCTCTCTGCCCTTGGTCCCTTCCCCCCTGCAACTCCAGAAGGCTTACAGCAGCCTTCCCCGACCTTTATAGCCTTGCTGAGTTGATGGACTACAGCTCCCATCATCCCTGGGGACAAGGAGGATTGTCACCCAACAGTTCTGCAAGGCATCAGGTTGGAGAAGGTTGTCCTACTAGGGCACAATCCTATGTATGTTCAGACAATGCCGGCTGGAGCACGCTTGGAACTGTAGGGTTTTCCCCCCCCAGTCTACACATACAGCTTGTTTTAATTGGATTTTACTGTTTTATAATTTCATACTGATTTTAACATATTAATGGTTTAATTTGTTTTAGAATTGTATATTTATTGTTCTATTTTATATGTACGATTTTATCTGTACGCCGTCCTGAGATCCTTGTGATATAGGGCGGGATATAAATGTTTTAATAAATAAACTTCCAGCCTGCCCCAACCAGCGTGGCTGGGTGGGTACTGTTGGGAGTTGTAGGACTTTTTATTTTTTTTTGGTCTAAACATATATAGGATCGCACCTTTAGGGCACCAGCCCTACAGAAGCTGAAGCTAGTGTCCCAGCACAATAATTGACTTGCTGAAAAGGTGGCTAGGACTAAACCAAACTCATCTCTTCCCATCTTAAGGTTCTACCCTTAAAGGCAGCTTAAAAATAATTTTAAATAAAATAACTTCTTTAAAATGGGAGTGCCAATGGGTTCACACTCCCACACATACAGTTGCTGTAATGATACCTTAAATTAAAGGATAATGTTGCTGTCAGCCTTGAGCCTTGGGGAGTTTTACAGGATCAATTAACTAGGCAGCTTTATGCCCTCTGGGGTGGCCAACTTGACTTCTTGTTGTTTTTGCCAGAAGCTCAGCCCAAAGGGTTGAGCAATAGCCAACATTCAAGGTGTGGTTGGTTAAATAAATAGGCATGTGAAACTGAGCAGTCGGAGGAGTGGGGAGAGTAATACTTTAACCTCTCTTTAAGGCAGCCTCTCCAGCCTGGTGCCTTCCAGGTCCCATCACCCCCAGCCAATGTGTCCAGTGCCCACAATGAGTTGTTTCCATTTCCCCCCCCTCTCCCTCCCTGCCTCCCCCCACTTAGAAAAGAAGGTGGCAGAACAGCCGGTGACTTACTTGTGAAGGTGCCGGTGGCTCCATTCTGCTTGGCAGCAGGCACCCGGCTCTGCATCGGGGGTGACTGGCCCTTGCTGGGGTAGCGGATCCCCTCCGGGAACTGGAAAGCTACCTTGGGCGAGGAGGGGGAGCTGGCCCGTTGCGGCTTGATGGCCCCAATCTCAGTAAGTGTCAGCTCTTCCAAGGAGGAGGGCAGTGAGTGTTGGGGTGAAGGCACCAGGTATCCACTGGGAGGGCTGCCTGGGGTGGGGCTAGAGCCTGCTGTCGAGCCCACGTACAGGATCACACCACCTGTGGGATGAGAAGGAGCCAGGGGGAAGATGAACACAGGAGCTCTGCACAGCACAAAGGAATTAAAGCAGCATTCTAAAAACGCACAAAAAGCAAAGTTAGCCAAGCGGACCATAATTAAAATCCCAAAATCCATATTAGTGCAATGCCCTTATTAGCCCAACCCAAAGATCACCTCTGAAAATGTCCAAGCTTTTGAGATCCCCAGGTCTCTTCATCAGGCAAGATTATTATTTTTTATAACGTCTTGCCTGATGCAGAGATCTGGAGTGCTCAAAAGCTTGCGCAATTTTGGGATGATCTTTTGGCTGGCCTAATAAAAGTATTGCACTAATCTGGGTTCTAAAAACTGCCACACATGTTCTAGTTCAGTCCTCTTTGGTTATGCCTTCACAGAAAACTCTAGCAGTCTGCCCAAGCCAAAGTTATCATTGGTTCAAACGGGCTGGCACTGACGGCTTCTGTCAGACACCTGCGCTTATTCGGACGGAGTCTATTGTTGCCACCAAATGGCTGGCTGCCAATACCTCTAAGCAAATTAACCCATTTTTCTGCTGCCATTTGGGAGTGCCTCCCTCCCTCCACCCCCAAGAAGTGCTGTGAACTACCACACTGGGCATTGCTGAGAAAGAGAAACTAGAGAATAGAGGAAAAAATAATAATGTCCCCCTCTGTTTCCTTGAAAATGCTTCATAGGTCTGGAAAGGTTGAAGGGCACCGATCCAGTCCAAGCTGCGTGCTGCCAAGCTGCACAGCCTTCCTCTGAAAAATTCCACGGAAGGCGATTCTGCAGTCTACACAGGCTGCGTGTTTCTCTGCTGGAACATCTCTTAGGAAGATGGACTCCATCCCACACTGAAAGCAACGGTAAAAACTCCCCCTGAGCATAGTAACACGGCTAAACTGCACCTCTAATATTTATCCAACATCTACTTTTGTGGGATTTAAAGCCACGGCTCCTCGTCCTGCCTGCTCCGGTTGATATAGCAAACAATGGCTCTCCCTTTTGTGTGCCAGCTGTCTGACCTGCCAAACTCTGTATACAGAGGTCAGGAGGAGGAGGCGAGAACTGGCCTTGAGCAGAGTCACTGCTACTGCAAACCATCATCCCCACCACAGCCCTGCCTGCAAAGCGCCCCTTTTGCAATGGCACTGATCTGCAGTACGGCTGGCAGCCATGTCTGAAGGTGAGAAGCTAATGACCAACTGAACGCACGCGGCCTCCACATGGCTCTGGGACGAAGCCAGGGAAGCAGCAGTGAATGTGGCCCAAGAGGCACGTGCTGCGGGGAAAGTAGGGCAAGTGGGTGGCACAAAACCCAAGCGGCCCATCTGAAAGCTGTTGCAGGAGACAGCGGCGGCAGTGGCCCAGACCCCTCAAGAGGCCGCTGCAAATGCCAAACCAGAGATGCTTTTGGCTCAGGACTTCCCAGGCTGGCCTCCCAAAGGGCACATTTAGAAAAAGCGCTCCGCGAATGACCCCGTGACATTCTTTCACATTCTTATAGCATCAGGTCTCAAGGCTGTAGCAGGTCACGAGCCTGGAATCAGAGGGCTATCAGAACGGGGTTCAGCCCATGAACGTGGGTCCAGCCAGAGGGAAGGGACTCGGACCAAAGAAGGAAACCTCTCTCTACAAAAATAGGCCAGGTCAGGTTGGGTGATGAAGGCTTCTGGGTCAGGCTGGCTTGCGCAACTAAGACGCCACTCCGGCTGCTCCTAGCGCTGGTTCTAGTGGAAGCTGGCCAGGCTGTTTGTCCATCTGGCTCAGCAGCGTCTGCTGTAGCTGGAGGCAGTTCTCCATGGACGCAGACAGAGGGCTTGCATATCACATGCTATCTGACTCTTCTTTAACTGGAGAAAACAGGGACTGAATCTGGGATATGCAGCATACAAAACTCAGCTCTAGTCCTTCCCTAACGGGTTACCATCCCTTTATCCTAGCCCTAAAACCCCTTAGTTGTATATATATTGCACCTTCCTTTGCTACCCAACATTTTCTCTCCCCCACCCACACAAAAAGTCTGGGATGTGCTCAACTGTGGGAGGACTTTGCGAAGTGGACCACGCAGGAGCTTAGCGGGAGGCACACTCTCCCACCCCCACCACCCACCCCCGCTCTTTGCCTTGTGTGCCTGAACTCGCGCGCCACATCCGCATGTGACCTACATCAGGAAAGGAGATGTACTTTCCAAGCAAACATGCCCACTCTCTCGTTCTGTCTGTCTTTTGGTGACAGAATGAGTTTAATTTGCCGCAAGGACCAATCATCGTCACTCAGCTCTGTCCTGCAAAAACCCTTGGCTTCAAAGACATGTGCCCAAAATAAACCGCCTCTCTTTTATATATTCGTGGGCATTTGTGAGGCTTATAAGGGCAACAGCGGCTAGTTCCAGCTGCAAGCACTACCAACCTTAAATTTTGGCCCGGGGAGAGGGGTTATTATCCAGAAAGAACACACTCAAAGCCCTTTGCTGTCCCGCTCCAGGGACATCCCGGGAATACTTTGCCTGCTCTTGGACTGCATTTGATCTTTGGCCTAGGGCGGCCCTTGTTCACAGGGATTTCAAACTTTTTACACTGAACCAAACAAAAAACAAAAAACTGCCCAAACTTCCCCAAATGAACAACAACCAGAAAATTCAACTGGATTTTGTTAGCTCCTGTCCTCAGCAAGCAGTTCAACAGGGTATACATGGGCCCACTCCATGTACCAGTCCTGGATTATATTCCCAGTCCTGTATTGATAAATGAGGTAAACCCCTTCTCCTCCTCCCAGCAACTCAGGCTCACTTTGGATGTCCAAAAGATGCTACTACAACAGAAGATGCAAGAATGCCTTATTTTTCTCCTCCTTGCACCATCTGAAGGAGAGGAGAGCATTTGCTATGTGGAGAGATGTGTGCTCTAGTACCATATCAGAGTCAATCCCACCTCTGTCAGATGAGATAGTTTAGCAGCAGAGCACGTCCTTTGCATGCAGAACGTTCCAGGTTTGATCCCTGGCAATGTCCAGTTAAATGATAGCAAAGCTAGGAAAGGCTTTAAAAAGGGGCTGGATAAATTCCTGGAGGAGAAGGCTATCAATGGCTACTAGTTCTGATAGCTATGTGCTATCTCCAGTATCAGAGGCAGTAAGACTATATGCACCAGTTGCTGGAGAACATGGGTGGGCGGGTGCTGTGGCACCATGTCCTGCCTCGTTGGTCCCTGGCTGATGGCTGGTTGGCCACTGTGTGAACAGAGTGCTGGACTAGATGGACCCTTGGTCTGATCCAGCAGGGCTCCTCTTATGTACGTATGTTCTTCTGCTAGTCACAGTAGATAGTATTGGGCGGGGTAGAATATTGCCTTAAGAAAGCTTCATATACTCAAAATGAGATTCAGAAATATCAGTCATAAATCACCTTTTATAACTCCTTTTGAATACTTGCAATGCCCTCAAGGGTTTTTGGAGGGTTGGGGAGTGGGACTGAACTATCGATTAGCAGCAAAAACAACTGTTGGCACTTTCACTCAGTCAAGAGCCATTGACTCTTAGACACCTTGTATGCTTAAAAACTACTGACACTAGAGGGACTGGAAAACGTAGTGCCCTTCTGCTATGAAACGCCATGCGCTAGTAGGCAGCATAAATAGGTTGAAAACTGAAAATGCATAGCCTCATTATGGCTATGCCTGGTATATCACCGCTCCGAAATTTTTTCAATGAGGAGCGGTATATAAATATTCTAAATAAATAAATAAATAAATAAATATTAACCTCCCTCAAAAAAGAAATGCAGGGAAAGGGCATTGAATGATGCCCTGAAAACATACAAGTATATTACTTTTCGCAAAAGAAAAGCCCAGCCAGAGTTAAGCACTTTTCTCATTTATTCCAATGGGGGCATTAAGCATATGCATACTGAAATCAAGGGCATTTAAGTTATAGTGCAGAAAAGATAATAAAATTGCTTTATGGGTTCTTATTTTTAATGCAGTTATTTTTAATGTGTGTGGGGGTGGGGAGGCTCTTCTCATCTCTAAATGTAAGTGGTACAGTGCAGTCCATTATACCATCTTGTGTCTCTGCCACCTCCTTCATACCTCTTTCAGCTGTGTGAATTCAATGCAAGCTTATCCAGGAGTAAGTCCCACTGAAATTAATAGGATTTACTTCTGATTTACACATGATTGCACTGCCCTTTTCTTCTTAGTAAGGAATAAAGTCATCAGCTGAGCACGAAACCAAGGGTGTTTCCAGAAAAAGGGCTCCTGGCACTACCCATCAAAAGGCATTGTGCAACTATTCCATCTTTCTCTCCTTTATGTTTTTTTTGGGGGGGGAAAGAAAAACCCCAGAAGCAGCCATGAGAAAACACAGGAGAATTACAAGTTGAAAACAACATTGCCTGGACCACCCGTAAAATTTCATAAATAAGGGAAGCCAATTGCACAATAAAAGCCACATCTGGAAGCATCCCAAGTTACACTGGCATTAGTTTTCTGGGCCTGATTCCTAGTCAGTTATAGCTGCTGGGAGAGTTTATACATAATTGTCACCTTCACCTTCCAATTGTTATTTAATGGGCTGCTGTGTATGTTTCTATCTGCTTCATTACCCCTCCCCCTATATTCCTGTAAATATACGTTTACGGGAAGACGACTGTCATCATTCCGGCGGAGGACACTCTGCACACGCTCGAAGGCGCCCTTTCTTTAAAAAAAAATGTTGCAAGTGCTGCAGGCTGGGAATGGCGATTCTCTTCAACAGGCTAACGTGTAAACAGGCCCGCCTCCTGGCTGCCATGCAACCCCGCGGCCGAATGAGCGAAGAAAGGGTGCGGCGGGTCTCTCCCCCCCCCCCCCCCCGGTTGCAATGCTTCGCGTCCCCGGCGGTTCGCGTGCAAGAGCTGCCGCCTGCAGCCAGAATTATCTGTGCCGCCCGGGCCATGTGAGCAGCGAGTCAGGTGTCTCCCCACCCCGCCTTGGCAGCGCTCCAGCACGTTGCTTGTTCCTGACACTCGTTCAGCGGCAGCGAGAGGCGGACACGTGAGGCGCTGACCCCATTGGAGGCGAAGCGGAGCTGGGAACCGGAGCTCTCTTCTTCCCCCCCCCTCCTTCCTCTCTCTCTCTCTCCCCCCCCCCCCCCACGCCTCGATGTTTTCTCCTGCAGCTATTGGCAGGCGCTAAAAATAAACGCTTGTGCGTTTTGGTTCAGATTCACTGCCAAGAGTGGGGCAGTTCTGGGTATCTTCGGCTTTGGGCAACCCCACCTCCCGCCCCACTGCGAAGAACCAGGTCACGGTGCCCCGGAATTCGTTTCAAAGCGGGGGAGGGCCAGAGCCGTAAGGGGAAACCTCTTTTAGGAATTGGGTAAAAGCAAAAAAGGGTTTTTTTAAAAAAGCAGGAATGTTAATGCTGGCCAATGATCATTATTTTTTTACATGCTCTTTTTTTGTATATGAATATAGAGAGATATTAGGGTAGAGCAGCCTCCCCCAACTTGGTGCCCCCCAAATGCGTTGGAATACAATTTCCACCATCCTCAACTAGGATGGCTGGAGTTGTAGCCAGAAGCTTGTGGAGGGTGCCAAGTTGGGGAAAGCTCTGAGTGTCAGATTTGGACTGGGGAGAGCCAGGCCCAATTCCCCATTCTGCTATGGAGGCCTTGAGCAACTTGCCATCTTTCAGCTGGGTGTACCTCACAGGGTTGTTGTGAACATAAATGCCAGGGGATTGGCCGTGTACTCATGCTAACCCTGGTTGTCTGAAGAGCACATTTTCACCCCTTAAGGAAACCCGAGTTTGCTACTGAGTGTGCGTTTAACAGGTGGTGCACATTTGTTTTTGTGTGTACACACACACACACACACACATATGTGTGTGTGCGCGCACGCACTGCACTGCACTGCACTGAATATAGCCCTCGGGTTTATATTGAAATGAAGTGCTTGGTCAAAACCCTATTGAGCACTTGTTCAAGTTAAGACATTAGTCCTCTCTAGGCAAAAACTAACTGCTGCAGTGTTTAATTTGCTAAACAGTTGTGGTAATTGCAACGTTCAGAAACACTGTACTCTGTATATGAGTATGTCCCCCACCCCACTGAGCTAGCAACAACTTCTGGAAGAAGCAATTTCATAACTAAGTCTGGGCAGCAGGAGTTCTTGCTCAGACTGCAGCTGCAAACAAGGAACGGGTAAGATGGAGCCGCTCTCCTCCCCACCCATTTTAAAAAGCCTTCCCTCCCCATTCCTACTGAACATACAACATTCACCTTTACTGTACATATACAAGGAGAATGAGCAGTGAGAGAGAATTCAGGAGTCTTAATTCCAAGTATTGTTACTCCATTTTCCCTGCAGAGCTGGAAATAGTACCCTAGAGTTCTGGTGTATGCCCCATTGTCCTCATTGCTTCTAGATAACCAGGTCAACATTTCTCTGGAAAGTTCATGGTACATCTATGCAATTTGTGGTGCTACATTGCATCTTTCAACTTCATCTATTTAATAAGTACAGTACCTATTTCCTCTGCATGAAAAGAAGTTGTTGCTGTGTATCAGATTTGTACTGGCTACCCTCCAGGACTACCTATGTAGCTTTTTGGTTCTGCTAAATCACCTAAGAATTTTTCTTGCAGATATTAAATTTGGAGATTCTGTCATGGTTCTATTTGGGAGCCATATTTCTCTCTCTCTCATATAGATTTGTGGCAATTTATGCTAACAGTGTAATTTTTAAGTCTTAAGCTTCCAAAGTTGGGTTTCCTGAAGGTTGAAGACCACTGTTTTAAAACATGGCCAAACTGTGCAGCGTGGGTGCCAGAAGTAAAACGAGCAACAGGGGTTTGTGCTGCACTTTGACAGAAACAGGAGGCAGGGCCTGTTGTCATGCCCTCCTTTGCTATGCTGTGGTATGCTGCTGCCTCAGCTATTACACAAGGCAAAACTACACAAAAGCACAGTGGGCTGGATATGTACCACAGCGCACAGTAAAATGACACTATCTCCTACTCTGAACTTTATTTATGGGATATATTAAAAAGCTGTACATATACCATTCAGCTTTTCACAAAGCCCCAAAATTGGTTGCCAACTACTGGTTTTGAAGTATACTGAATAAGCTCATTTCAACCTATTCACCCATATAGAGACCTCAATTCATATTGGTCCTTCTTTCCCTCCATCCAAGCTACTTCCAGGTCTCACAGAGGCAGAGCCTGAACTTTTTTTTCTGGTGCTTGTTATCATGACACAGCCCTCTTGCTCACCCCACTGCTGTTTCGCAACCCCACAAAATGATTGTACCTATAAAAATCATTGTAAAGCTGCCAGCCTACAAGAATAGTGCTATTGTTTAACAAGCCAGCCTAAAGACAAGGAAGCACGTTTGAACAGAAAGCATGGAAAGATCAGTAGAGAGACTTCATCAAAGGATATCCGGGGTGGGGGGGAGGTAGGGGGAACAAAAAACACAAAAATCAAAAATGAAGTAAGGGGGCAGCAGCAACAGAAGGAATGGTTGCTACAATAACCTAAGTTACTACTAAATTTACTCTCAGTGAATTTTTGCCAGTGTATTTCACATTGACCCGGTTTGCACGTAACAGCAGCAAATCGTGGGCTAGTTTACATTAGTAGTTGGGTTAACAGTGGGTTGTTTAACTCATGATTAACCTAAAATGTCCTGTTCAGACATCACATAGCAACAACCTCCAATCAGACAGTGAATAATATACAAAATGGCTGCAGAATGTCCCTAGCATGCGCTGCAGCAAACCATAGTTTAATTAGCCCACACTGTTACATGTAAACGGTCCCATTATCAAGGCCTGGCCCCTTACTTGAGAGCTTTAAGTTTAAAAGCTTGCCAGGTATGCTTCTGTTTCCCATCTCCTATAAGGGGATACTTGCTCCCAAGCACTAGCCCTAGAGCAGAGAAACCACCAATGGGTGCCTACTGATCAAGTGCTAGTCTGGCTACTGCACCAGTTCTAGGAGAAAGGGGACTAAACCCCAAGATGAAAATGCAGACCACTTGTGCTGAGTATTCTGCTTCTGTGCTACAAACGTGCAGCTTGGTCCTAAATACCTTTCCATGTGTCAGACCCAGCAATTTTAATGGATTTTGCTTCTTCTTTAAAGGCAGTAGTTGCTTTAAACCTTATGAATTCTGAAAGCTTGATGAGGAGAGGTCCTAGTTCAGTGGTAGAGCATATGGTTTGCATATAGAAGGTCCCAGGTATCTCCAGTTAAAAAATAATAATCAGGTAGCAGAAAGGTGACAAAGACCTCTCTGCTTGAGCCTGGGGAAAACCAGAGTAGAACCGCCCAGAGAGCTCCGGCTATTGGGCGGTATAGAAATGTAATAAATAAATAAATAAATAAGTAGAAGGACAAATAATCTGACCTAGTATAAGGCACCTTCCTATGAAGCAGCCTGAGTGGTTTGGATAGTAATATTTCACTAGACTGCAACCTCAATTGTTAGCTTAGCTGTTGTTATTAAATACATTTTTATACTGTCCCATAGCTAAGTTCTCTGGGAGGTTTTAAAAAGATTTAACTTGCCCACCTTACATACTAAGAATTCTGGAAATTGTAGCTTATTGCAAAGGCTGGGCATTAATAGAGAATTCTCTGAACCACCTCACAAAACTGCAGTTTCCAGGATCCCTTCAGGGGGCAGCTATGAGAGTCAAACCAGTTTGACAAAAAAGAAAGGTAGCTGTGTTGGCCATAAGAAAAATGCCAAAATCCTTATTAGGGCAATACCTTCATAAGGCCAACATAGAGGATACAAAAAAAATGTGCAAGTGTTTGAGATCTCTTCATCAGGCAAGATGTAACAAAAAGCATGGAGCTGGGGGAAAGGAGGTTGGAACGGCTGTAAGATGAAAGGCAGAGATTCAAACTAGGCTCTTCCTATGTGGTGTGATAGTGCAGAGACAGTGTATGCTGTAAGGCCTTTTTTACACATGACACTAGAACAGCTCTGAGCCTCTCTCATGCTGTGTCTGTACATTGCATTGCTTGCATCATTTTATAATCAAATATACATTCTAGCCCAACATTAAGCTTTACATTTAAATTACAGATTTGGGAAATGCAAAAGAGGGCTTTTCCTGTCACCTGCAGTACCACATTTGCAATTGCCTGTGTTCAATATGGAACTGGAATCAGGCCCAGGGAGGTGAAATTCAAACATTTTTGGAGGGGCCGTAGCTCAGTGGTAGAGCCCCTGCTTTACATCCAGAAGGTCCCAGTTTCAATCCTGAGCATCTTCAGGTAGGGCGAGGAAAGAATATTGCCTGAAACCCCGAAGAGCCATTGCTGCCTGTCAGTGTTGACAGTACTGGGCTAGATGGAACAATGATCTGACTCATTAAAAAGCAGCTCCCTGTGTTCCTATGACCTCTTAAGCCAGAATCAATGTGGCATAGTGGTTTGTGTGTTGGTCTGGGAAAACCTCCAGTTCATATGAAATGCCTAAAACAAGCTAAATGCTCCAGGTCAGTGGCAGAGGAATAGAAACAGATGCTGCTTCTCCTGTGCCTTAACAGCTCCTCATGACACACACACACTTGCAAGAGTTTTAAAATCAGAAGTTTTATTTTATGGCAGCTATTTGCAGCCAAATTGGCACCATCAGCAGCAGCAACCTCCCACTGCACAGCCCTCCCCTCAAGAGTGGCATTATTAGCGACTGCGTTGCATGCAGCTTCATCCATCAGCACTTGTCACCGTGTCCATGCTGCTGACACTGCAGTTGGTTTCTCTCCGCAGCGGGGTGGGGGTGGAGAGGCAATCACAGCCCACACTGGCAATCCTTGAACCTCTACCAAACAGTGATTTCAGCTGTGCCACTTTACGTGTTGTAGTAGGAAGAACTGCTGCAGTACGCATTTCCCAGGCGCTCCAGAAATCAATCCAAGGTACCCTCCAGAACCATTGTGCTGAAAACGACTGCTGCAGTTGCTTGTACCTGGTGACCTGAATTCACCTGAACAAAAGCGAATTCAGCAACTGGCTCTTGTGCATGTTTTGTAAAGCTCTGTGCTGCCTATGAAGCAGCTAACAGCTGGGGGAGTCCTGGTATATTTCAGAATCCAGGCCAGGAAGCTGCTGTCCTCCCACCCACTGCCCCCCCCCCTTTTTGGAAAAGCAGTGAAACCCAATTTCCTCCTCCCTCTGAAGTTACAAGCAATGACCCTATTTTGGGCTTGCTTATCAGAATCACTTTGAAGCTGACTGCATAAATCCTTTCTATCTCCGTCAGTCAACATGACTCAAATTTTGCCTGCATAGCTGATCTATAGGAAAGGCAGCCCCAGCCAATTTTTAAGAGGGAAATTCCTGGTTCCAAATTTAAGAACCGGAGCAGGTGTGAACTTGAGCTTCTAATGCTGGCCCTGGTTTCTATCAGAAGGATCAAACATTGCAAATTAGTTTAGTATGGCAGATTAGGTTTTAGACGGGTCACTACTTTTGAGCCGCAGTTCTCCTTTATGTAAAATGGGGAATATAATGACCTACTTAGTGGCAGGATTGCTCTGATGGCGGACAAAATAAAGTGCAAAAGCTTTGGCAGATCAGATTAAAACGTTGACTGCCAAAACTGGGAGAACGTCCACTTTTCTTGTACTGTGTTAGAGAGGCTTTCTAATCTTTGGGGCTAGGCTGAAAAGATTGGCCACCCAACTTTGATGGAAACCTACAAAATTCAAATGCACCCCTTTTAATCCATGTATCCTTTTTACACTGGGATAAGCTACAAAAAAGATAGTCCTTCCCCCGCCCCCCTCGTATGTTCCATATTTCTTGATGCACAAAGAGATCCCTATATCTAAGATATCCATTATTATTATTATTATTATTATTATTATTATTATTATTATTAGCACTTTTATCCCACCCTTTAGCCAAAAAAGGCACTCATACCACACATTTTCTCAAATAAGGAAAAACTGCTTGGTGCTGAATGAAGCATTACAAGTCCTACCTATTGTCCACCCATGATGGGACTGCTGTAAACCTACAAAGCAGCGCCATGCTACACTGGCAGGTGCTTCCTGCCAAAACCAACCAACAAAAAACACCTTTGACCTTCCTAAGGGGACATTAGTAATCTGATTGTATGGAGTCACAACAGACTCACTAGAAGCAACGTACAGAGAGATGGATCTTCCACACAATTCCGGCCAATAACAAGGGGAAGCTGTTTTTAGTAGAGAAGTCCATCCATATTTGATCAAGCACACAATGCTTCCCGTGTGGAAGGAAAAACCTCATAGCTATTCATGGTGCTGCCTTGCTTATCATTGTTTAGTTGGAGCAAAACCCAGCCAAGAGAAATCAGTACAGAATTGAGGACAACATCTAAATGCCCCCCATTTCCTTTCCCTCTCCCCTCCCCACACTTTAGAACCAGCACATCTGGGCCCCAGGTAATGTCCTTCAGAAGAAGGAGCGGTGCTCCCATAATGAGAAGGAGCTGATGTTTCTTTTGCAAAATGATGTGTCAATAAATAAGATTACCCAGAAACGGAACACGAGTCTAGCTAGGGTCTTAGCTGGAGCCTGCCAGGAGACACTAGCTACTCGTGCAGGCTTTAATCTGCCTGCACGTTCCTTCATCAGTGGAACAGGGATGGGAGGGGCAGGAGAGGAAAGAGCAGCTCGGGGTTTTTGGCTTTAAGTAGGTTAAACAAATCAGAGTGCATCTGTGGGCTTGTTGGAACTGCAGCAGCGCTCCCAGAATAGGCCAGGAGCCTGGGAAATAAAGATACCGAATGTGATCTCAAAAATATTTGTTTGCTTCGCAGAGAGCAGGGTGGGGGTGAGCGGGAAGAGATGGGCACAGGGACAGAACACAAACAGGGCCAAAGAACCGTCAAGTTACATATTTAGAAGTATCTAGGTTTCTCGGGATTCAGTGTTTGTTTGTTTTGATTTGTTTTATTCTAAAGGCTAGATCAAAGTGCCAGAAGCCAGGGTTATCCCCACATCACCCCAAAACAGTAGTGTTTATTCTGTTCAGTCCTAAAAAACTGGGACATTTCAGAATTAAGAGTTACATAATAAGATTCTGTCCTATACTGAGTCAGACGATCGAGCTAAGCATTTATTGGTTACACTGATTGGCAGTGGCTCTCCAGATTTCAGACAAGGGTTTTCCCAGCCCTACTTAGGGATACCAGGTATTATATATGGGACCCTCTACTGCTGATGTGATGTGATGTGATGTGATGTGATGTGGTGTGTGTGTGTGTGTGTGTGTGTGTGTGTGTGTGTGTGTGAGAGAGAGAGAGAGAGAGAGAGAGAGAGAGAGAGAGAGAGGGTCCATCACCAATGCTAATATTTGGGCTTGGTTTTAGACCAATTGCAGAGAGTGGGGAGAGAAGAATTCAACATGGTTTGAATCTGGTTCTGGTTAACCTGTTTTCTGACTAGTCCCGTGATGCAGTGGGTAGAAATTTCACACACTGCATTGCAGGTTTGTTGGCAAACTCAGTTTGTGATGAGCCATCTAGGCAACTGATTCACCACATGCAGATTTGGGTCAGCTCGACATTATTATCCAGGCCCCATCCTTGGGGCAAAACTGAAAATTAAAAAACAAAACCCTGACAGTGAACACATTGCTACATGTACAGAAGCATGTGTAATAAAATCCACACCACTGCTGCTCTTAGGCAAAGCAGATTCAGGAGGGGGCGATTTGCAATGCAGAAGTAACAGGGATATTTAACCCTTCCCCATAAAGACTACTCTCTTCTGGCAGGCCTACCCAGATGAATTTTAAACCTATGAATTTTAAGATGTTGTGATTGTTGTTTTAATATTGTATTCGTTTTATATGCTCTTTTAACTAGTTTTATGTATTATATTGTATTTAATGTTGTTCCCCACCTTGATCCAGAGGGAGAGGTGGGTAAGAAATACATATTTTATTATTAACTGCTGATTTTGTGATTTTAATCCCCCCCACCCCGCATACACACAATCTATTTGCCTCTTTCTCACCCACCGCCAAGAGCAAGGCAGGGGAAGCAGCTTCGGTGGGGCAGGGGGGCTGCCGCAGAAAACTGGAAGTTAGAAAATGGTTAAGCACCCCTGCCCTATCCTTCCCTACTACAAATTACACACACACACACACACACGCAAAGAAAGCTGCTTTACCTAGAACAGCCTTCCCCATCCTGGTGCCCTTCAGATGCTGGGAGTGCCAGGAGTTGTAACCCAACATATCTGGAGGTCACCAGGTTGTGGAAGGATGACCTAGGAGAAGCAGGCATTGGGGTTATATTATGCATATCTGTCTGTAATGTGTACTTTGGCCCTCAGCAATGTGTTCACCACTTGAGTGGACTTGGGCAAACCACCCCCTTTGTCTCTTGGTCTTGTATCTGTAAACCCTGGTGTTGCACCCAAAAGACTTTGCTGCTTCCAAATTAGGGTTTGAGAACTACAGCTTTGTATGCACCCCATGGTTTTTGTTTTTTAAATGGACAGGTAATATCTTTGTTTGAATAGGCAAGGTTCAGTCCAACAGGTAGCAGGCATCAAAAGAGAAAAACCAGGTTATAATTACTCCTTTCCCTCTCTATCCCCACCCCACCTCCACCTCCAGCAAAGCTATTTTCTAATGCCTAAACACTGGCAGGGATCAAGAAGTGAAAGCATCTCCTGCAAAGGTAGAGGCTGCTCTACAATCAAAGAAACTCAGCCAAGCCACAAGCCCACGCCCTATCTGAGTTGTGCTTTTGCTCCTAGACCAGCATTTCCTGCCTGCTGCAATACATTTTAGCTTTGATCTCAGTCTCTCTGGCACCTGTGAAAGTGCCGTCGAGGCCTGCAGACAGTGAAGTAGGTCAAAGTCATCACAACAGGAGAAAGGGCAGGATGAGGTGGCGAAGGACTGAGTTCGGAGGGGAATTTTTTTACTGCAGAACCAATTCCCTTTTCAGTTGTACAACACCCCCACCCCCACTCCTCCTAGCCCCAAATGGGAATGAGAAACCAAGGAAGGCTTATAAATAGTCATTCACCTATGATGAATATGTGTCTAGCTCAGGCAACCAGGCAGAGAAAGTTTTGTAAACTGAAGAGGGTTGTTGGATCAATAAATAATACATAAATTTCATCCAATTTACGAAACTTTCCTGCCTTGTCACCCAGACTTGATACTTATTTGCCATAGGTGAATTTTCCAGGCTCACTCCTGCCATATAACGCTACCATTGCTGCTTTGCAGCAGCAATGCTGAGGGTTTGCAGGGGTATCAGTAGGAAAAGCAGCACTATATAGATGCCCTGTTAAACACTCTTGTATTTAAGAAAGAAAGAGTTATTGTGCAAATGCATTATTTTTTAGCCAGTGCAGGGTAGGCTATTACAGAGTAAAATTTACTTAGCAAATGAAGAAAAAGAAGGAGCGCCTCAGGTTGGAGTGCTCTGTGTAGGTACAGCCATTACAAATACACAGATGATCTTATTCTCACCAGGCAAACATTGGAAACTGCAACGTGATAATTGGATATCTATAGCCCAGGCTTAACCTAGTTTGAGAATCATTCCTTCCCTGTAGGGAACTGTGGGAATTGTAGTTTTGTGAGATAGGCTAAGGCTCTCTATCACAGCATACTCATCACCCTCACCAAACTACAATTCTTAGGATTCTTTTGGGGAAGTCATGATATTTATTTAGCTATTTATACTCTGCCTTTTCCATCAAGGAGCCCAAGGTGGCATACCTGATCTTCTTCAATTTATCCTTACAACAATAGGGTGACCATATTGAAATGAGGGTAGGGGTCTTGTATTACCTGTTTCAGCAGGTGTCATTTGTATGCATGCCACACCTGGTGAAATTCCTTTTTCATCACAACAGTTAAAGCTGCAGGAGCCCTGCCCTCTTGACTGGGGATTTTGTGTGGATTACAGAAATGTACAAACATCAAAACGGATTGCCCTTGTTTCTCAACTCTTCCTTGTGATTAAGAATCTGTTCACACCCAGCTACTAATTTGATGAGATACAACCGAGCAGGAGTGTGCTTGATCTACTAGTAGATCTCTGGGTAATTTGCAGTAAATTGGCAAGGATTTCCAACTCCAAATTATTTAACATAATAGTAAGAAAATGACTCCTCTCTCCATCCTAAATTATATTGCTGGAATGAAGAAAGCTGGGAGTAGGGGGTAACAAGGCAAGGATATTTGCAAGGAGCTCCGTTCAGTTCTGGTACTCAAAACAAATCCCTGGGCTCGGAATTCTTTAATTCCTAGTGGATGTCTTTTGCAGCTGGCTGTGCTTGGTGAAGCTTGGGGTTCTAATAAAAACAAAGTAGATCTGCAAGCCTGAAGTCTGCCCAGCCCAACAACAGAGTACAGGAATGCTACACCTTTACACATCATACAGCAGGAATGAGATATGCTGCAGGTGGCAAAATTCCCTCTTCCACACAACCATTAAAGATACAGAAGCTCCATCTATTATTGCCTCTGATCACTGTAACTACTGCAGCACCAGCTCCAGAAGTTCTTTCAGATGAGGCTTTTATCATGATACTGTCGTGCCTCATTCAAGAATTATATGGGGATCCAGATAAAGTTGTCATCCGCTTGTAATTCTGTGTTTTCCCACCACTTCTTCTGTCTTTTTACTTCCTGTGGAAAATCTGTCAAGAAGAAAAGGATGGAAGAACTGCACAATGCCTTCTAATTGTCAGTACTATAAACCCTCCATCTGGAAGCACCCCCAAGCTGTAAAATTAATGGCCAAGAGAAAAGCAGAAAAACAAAGGGTTCTTGTATTCAAAGGGAAGTTGCGAAATATAGTCCATCAATGTCCTTGTCTGCATAATTCACACAGAAGCAAACAACACTAGCTTCAAAATCCAGATTTATGCTGGGAACGAGAAAGGGGGAAAGTTGAATCCCACATTTTGGAAATCTAAAATACAGCTGTTACTTAGACCTGTTTCCATCCTGGTTGAAACACACTGGTCCCTTCTCCCAGTGGATCACAGAGAGATACTATTAACCAAGCTGGAAATTAATTTTAGATGCTGTACTAGTTTATAAAAGCCAACCGAAGCCAAATCACATAGTTTTAGGTAGTTTCTAGTAGTTGGAGGGGCTTCAATTATCTTTTTGCAATCTAGTATTGCATCTCAAATTCTCTTCAGCTTGGTTAATATAAAGACTATTTATCTGCACTGTTTATCACCTGGTGATCGGGTATCTATGGGCAACGGGCCAACCTCTAGCTAATTTTCATCATGAGATGAGTGCTGTGTACGGAGACAACTGATTATGGCAACCTGGATGTCTCCAAGTGAATAAGGATATGCAAACACAGCAGCAGATCATTGGCTGCATGCCCAAAATAGCACAGCCTATGAGACAGGTTTTCACACACTAATAAAATGCAGAAAACAATGCTTTGGACACAAATGGGACATATCTTAAGCATAGGCGCTCTGAATGAGAGTCCTGTGATTCAAATGCTTCTTCATTAATTCCAATTGGAGCGGCAGTTTTGATTCCTTTGAAATGAATGGGGAAGCCCTGGTGCAAACAAGAACTCTGTGCAGAACCCTTGGTGCAAAATACAGCTGGGCCAGAACAATGCAATTTAATTTGTATATTTCTTTGGCATGCAGAAGGGTAATGACCATTGTGATTGAGTCAGTAAAACACAGTTTAGATTTTTTTTTAACGGCTGCAACACTTTCTGGTTAAAAATGGGCAACATTTCACCACTGAATGGCCAACCTTTACATTGTCAGGGGCTGCTATGTTTTCCAGACTATGGTCTGGGGCCCAAAGTGTATTTTGTTACACAACTCAACACCTCCTCCCCATACATGCCCCCTCCCCAGGTAGTAAGGCTGCATGATCAACTTCCCGATGAGCCATTGGCTGGGATGTCACATAAAAATCCAAGGAAGGGGGGATAAGCACCTTTTCTGTTCTTATGAGTGAAGCTGTAGGCCAAAAAATGATCGTGTCTCAATTAAAATTGAGTATAGTGTAGGAGTGGGCACCTTGTGGCCTCCAGATGTTTTGGCCTTCAACTCCCATGCCCCCTCACCATTGGCCATGCTGGCTAGGGCTGATAGAAGTTGTAGTCTAAAACATCTGGAGGCACCAAGTTGCCCACCCCAACATAGGGCCACAGATACAATTGCTATAAGACAGCCACCGGATGTTCATTCACCCCAGAAGGCAGCAAATGAGAAAAGGGGAGGGCAGAGGAGTTACTTGGCCCCTTGCCCCTGTGTTCCACCTGAAATGGGCTGCAGATGGCTCTAGTTGCTGATCATCGCACCAAGGCCTTTGCTGTTTGGTTCCCCGCAATTTTGTCGCAGCTCTAAAGGAAGTTAATCTAAACTGAACATGATGAGACACGAATCAATTCTACATGCTTGTCCTCTACCTGATCAATTTCCCTGGCAGTGGGCGGTCAATTCTCCAGTGATGCTAGCTAACATACCTCATGCCGCTTGTCAGAGCATAGGTTGCTAATTGATTTCAGGAAGATTCTAATCCAACACCTCTGCGAGTAATGGCACAAAGACCTACTAAACAGAAGCCAGACTGTAGATACTTAAGGACAGAGTATTCCTTTGCATGCACGCCAGTTGCGATTGTCAGCTTTTTTACGGACAGGGGCTCTGGGCTTTTGCCAGCTGAATAGTATGCAGCAACCAAGAGATGAAGCAGTGATGGGCAAAACACCACCTGTTACTTTTTGCAACCTTCCTTGTCAGTGGCTTTCAAGTCATCCAGAAATCTTCCTCAAGCAGTGATTAGCTGGAGAAAACCCTGGGCACTTGCATTTGCAAGGGCTGCAGTGGCTCAGTACGGAGAATGCACAGTCAGGTTAGCACCACACAATCAGCAGTCACAGGCAGGCCTACCCAGGATCATCCATGCAAGGGACCCGACAGGACTGTCACTCCCATCAGACAGATTAGGGAGATGGATGCTGGTCCATGTGGCCAGCAGAAGGAGAGAGCCAACGTCTCACAGCATGCAACCTCAGATGCTTGGCAGGCTGGGATGAGCAGTGGGGGTGGGTGGGTGTCAGGATAATAAGCCATACTTCCCCCTCCGAGGAAATTCAAGTTTGAAGTATGGTTAAAAGAAACAAAAGGAAAATGCATCTAACCACAGTTACAAGGAAAAGTGAAATTGTTAATGCTGTAAGAAGAAATGCAGATACTCCTGTTCTTAATGCTAACTCTCGGTTTGAGTTTTGTATGTAAAGTCCACCGGCTATGCCTGAAGGCATCCGATTTACCCTTCTCCAACCTGATGTCTTCCAGATATGCTGGACTGCACTTCCCATTGGGTATGCTGGCTGGGGTGATGCAGTCCCACACATCTAGGGCACCAGGTTGTGGAAGAATGATTTAATTAATTGACTGGTTGCATTCAGAGGTGAAAGGTATACTCCACCTTTCTAAATACATGGGCCAACTCAAGTCAGCTTACAAAAAATCCAAAATAATAATGACAAACAACAACAACAACAACAACAAATTCAAAGTCAGCCAGCTTAGCAAAAATAATGATAAGTATCATGCTCCATAATTGGGAAGCCTTTATTCGTAGGTAGAAGCAGCTTTATGATGGAATTGGTTTACGTGGTAAGATGCACTTTCAGCTCCTAGCCCACTGTTTGAAGCAAGGGTAGGCAACCTGGTGCCCTCCAGATGTTTTGCAGAATGCCCATCAGCCCTAGCCAGAATGACCCAATGGTTCAGGATTATGGGAGCTGTCATTCAAAACATCTGGAGGGCACTAGATTGAATAGAATGTCCTGAATAATACCAAAGTTGGACATTCCTGCCTTAAAGGGAAAGGCAGACACACACACACAGAGAGAGAATGCATTTGGACAATTGCAGAGGCAAAAGAACCCACATCGTGGGTTCTTTCCCACCCCTGCGCAACCGTGATTTACATAATTACCCACGATGCAGAGTGGGTCGCTGTGTCCTCCGAACCCGGAGTGGTGGAGGTGACTTCTCAGCTACCCCACAACCCCCTACTGCAAGTTGGAGGACATGGCAACTCACACTGCAGCATGGGTAATTATGTTAACTGCAGTTGTGCAGTGTGTGGGGGTGGGTGGGGAAAGAACCTGTAATGGGTGTCCAGGTCTCATTTAGTCCTCAGTGGGCATTGCTCCCAAAGACTCCAATGGTACACATTTAAAGTTGCACCTCTCCCCCAACACAAACACACTGCTCTAGGCACTTGATAAAGCTTAGATGTTTTTATCACTGTAGCACAAACATGATGTTAACACCAAACTATAGAAGTGACCTCTCTGCAAATGCAGCACAGCGTCAAGAGAGTGGCAATGTCAACATTTCACAATGAATCATCATAGTGGCCTCCTGCTATAACAAAGAACTTCAAGAGGCCAGTGTGATGTCAGAGCACAACACACTGTAAGGAGACCACTGTGTTTGAACACTGCATTGCCCTGATTGAACAGGCATGGTGTATCTCCTTCTCCAAAGTGATGTTACACTTCAGCAATTTCAAAGTCAACATGACTTTGTGCAACGTCACCGCATGGCCTTGCACACTGCCTCCAAACTCGAATATGCTGGCTTCTAACAATATTTTTGTCTCACACTTGAAGTGGCTCTAGAATAGTGGTGGCTTCCTCCTTTTCACCAGTGATGCCAAGTGCTCCTGGGATTAGAGACACCCCTGTTCTTTTTATGATTTCATTCATAAATACATATATTTATGTATTGGGAACAGCTGTGGCTCTGTGGTAGAGCACCTGTTTTACATGCAGAAGGTTCCGGGTTCAATCTCTGGCATCTGCAGGTAGGGCTGCAGGAAAACAATCCTGCCTGTAACCCAGGGGAGCCACTGCCAGTCAGTGTTGGCAGTACTGGACTAGATGGACCGATGGTCTGATTCACTATAAAGCAGCTTCCGATATTCGTGTGTGTGTGTGTGTGTGTTTATATTGTATAAAATACAAGAAATATTATTTATTTATTCCTCTCTCAAGACACGGAGAGGGTTCTTCCCTTTAATCCTCATGACAACCCTGTGAGGTAGGTTAGGTTGAGAGTGTGACTTTCACAAGTTCTCTTCATTCCCGAGCAACATTTGAACTTCAATCAGCTTGTTCTAGCCCTCAGCTAAGTACACCACACTGGGTCTTGTGGCCATCAGGGAATGTCTGGGGGTTAACGGATCTGTTGCACTCTAATGCTATGAAATGCTTCCCCCACCCTACAGTGTAAAAGCTTCTTACAGACGATTTAGGAAGAGGAAGAAGAACACAGAGGGCAGCCGAGGCTTTGCAACCTTCCAATCAGAGTCATAGGGTCATAGTCACCCCACCACCACAAGGATTGTGTGGACCAGAGGACTTCTTATGCAAATTCTCTTTTATATTCCATAGGTTTGTTGCAGGTTTGAGAAACCAAACATGGAAGACATCCTCACAGGATGCCATAGTCAGGTTTCTGGTTAATCTGCACTAAACAAATGGAAATGAAAGAATAAATAAATACATAATGATTATACGTTAAGGTAATCCTAAATATGCACCAAGAACAGGTATATATCTTGTAACCTGCATAAATTATGCAAATTGAGCAAAATGCACCTATTTATTTCTGCATAATTTATCAACTCCTGCTAATCAAAAAGAGAGCCGTGGAGGTGACAGAAGCCCCACTTCCTGATCCATACACCAACAAGCCTATCTTCATTAAGGGCTAGAAACTTGTCTTTTTTAAAACAGAAAGCAAATATTTTCAGGATGTTAAACTCTGTGTCAGATTTCAGTTTCTGCACTTGTGTGTTGCAGTGGTGGAATAAACACAGCTCTCTGGTTGTAAAAGGATAAAGCAAAGGATTTCCATAAAGGAAGTCTCAGGTTCTATTCTTACCATCTTCAGTTAAAAGAACTCTAGCTGCTGGGAAAAGATCGTTACCTGAGGCTCTATAGCAGCCTTCTTGAACCTGGTGCCCTCGAGATTTTTGGACTATAACTCCTAGCATTCCCAGACAGATCGTGTTGGACTACAACACCCAGCATCCCCAATAGTCCAACACATTTAAGAGGGTATGATGGAGGGGAAAGCTACTCTGTAAAGAATCCCCTACCAGTCCAGGTTGGATGGTCTCCAGAGGACTGCTCATCTCTTACTTATCGAAAGGCGGTTGTCTGAATTGGGCCACATCCCTGGTTTACCTGGGAATGGTGGTTCACCTGATCTCACCTTCCTCCGTTCAAATGAGCATTTAACCCAGTGCTGAGCAGCAAACCCAACTTCCCATTTAAAATATCAGTCACTACCATTTTCTCTGACATTCCACAGCACTCAACCCTCTTGGGACTTGCTGACCCCAACTAACCTCCCTCCCTCCCTCTCTCTCTCTCTCTCTCCCTCTCTCTCTCTCTCTCTCTCTCTCTCTCACACACACACACACACACACACACACACACACACGTAAACCTGGTACTAAATGAAAGTGGTATGCAGCAATTGTTCTTCTTTGCACACCAGCTGAGAATAAAATAGAAATGAGTGGCGGTTTTCCAGAATAATCCATCAAATGTTGCTGGGTTTACTGAGGTGTAAAAATCCAGTGGCACCCATGTGATGTAAATCCATGAAATTTATCAAAACTACTGTGACCCCTGTTTAATTTTAAACAAGTAGTGATGTTAAGCACACATCCCACCCTCCTGTCCAGTTCTCCTGGAGATATATCTGCAGCCTCCTTCTAAATATATTCAACATTGCACCAATAATTTTCTTTCTTCTTCTTTGTCAGCCCATGCATATTATTCTGGCTGGATGTTTCTCTCTCCCTCTCCACTTAAACAATCATTTCAATATCAACAGAAATCATCTTTCTGTTTTTCTTTTCTTCTATTCATGCAAATCATCATCATCATCATCATCATCATCATCAATAAAAGCTGCTCTATAAATTCATTCAAAAGCCAGTCATTTACGCTTCGGGAAAATACCTACCATCTAAAAATAGCGCAAGAAAGGATTTCTTTCTGTAGCTTTTTAAAAAAATATATAAAGGGAAATGAACTAAATCCCACACTTATGCTTATGCTCTTCTTCCTGTGTTGTAGCAGAAACAGGATAGCAATCCTAGCTAGGATTTTAGGCGAGAAGGAGACGAAGAACGCAAAACCCTACTATAATATAACACAACGCAAAGGAAATTCGAAAGCGCTGCAGACGAGTTACAAGTCACCCCCTGGTGCATTTCTCTCTCTTCTCCCTCTCTCTTTTCCCTCGCGCTCGCTCTTTTGGCGCCCATCCACCCACTTCCAGCTACACGTATGAGTTCGCAGCAGAATGGAAAGGTCGGCGGCTTACCAGAATTGTTATCCATCGTGTGTCTCTTATCTTTCTGCGCCCTTCTTCCGTTGTTAATGCAACCTGGGCTCGTTCTCTCGCGGATTGCAAAAAAGAAATCGCGTTGAAGGTGGCAAAAAAACAGAGTTGAGTATACGGCTGGACTCCCGAAAGCAGGCAAGAAATCAATACGAAGAATGATCGGGAGCGAGTAGGGTATGCGCGAAGGGAACCCTCTGCGGCTTTCCCCCTTGGATGCGTGTGCCTGCTTGCTCCTGAGCTGCCCGCTGTGCAAAATGGTTTAAGGTTCCAGAAACCAGCGAGTTGGGTTTTTTTTGTGTGTGTGTGTGCTGCCTACTGCGACTTCCACGTGCTTCGAAGCAAAGGCTCGGTTAAAAACACACAGAGAGCTAAAGAGTCTCTCCCCACCTTCCTTTCCTCCCTCGGCGTCCTCTCTCCCTTGATTTGTATATATGTGGGTGAGGGTTGCTGCTGCTGCTGCTTTTTGCTTGTTCAACTCGGGGATTAGCCGCTCCTGTTTCCCTGCCAGGAGGGAGCGGGGGAGTTCGGATCTGGCGTGCCTTAGTGGCTGGCTCATGTGTAGCCTGCATGTGACAGAATCAAAGGCATGCCCCACTGACACACATTTCAGGCAGCCGAAGCGATGACATCAGCTCCGCGGCCGCACATGGGCAAGGAGAGGCGGAGCCGGAGGAGGAGGAGGAGGAAGAGGAGGGAGGAGGAGGAAAGGCAGGCCGCGCTCCGCGCTCGCTTCGCACACTGCAGCAGCCGCCCCCGCCTCGGCCCCCACGCAGAGGTGGGGAGAAGGACAGCAGGAGGAAGAAAGCCCCCCGGCTGGCACGGTCCCATCTGGGACACAGGCGAGCGGCAGTTCCCAGGCTATTGTCAACAGAGAAAGGGGTCACGGCCTCCTTTGCCAAAGGAAACGGAACCAAGCGAGCGCTCCGGATCTCAGGCGACGAGGGTGGACTGGGAAAACCGGCAAAGGGGAGGCGCCGTGAGCTCGGGGGGGGGGGGGTCGGCAGGGGGAAGGGGGTTAGTCGTGACATGCTCAGAGGCACTCTCGACTTCATTGTTGCTTCGTATAGGGTTTAAGGGTTGCCACCTTTTAACCACCCCCTGAATGGAATGGGAAGCAAAGGGCTTCTGTACCTCTCTACCTCCCCAACCCACTTTATTTATTTATTTATTACATTTTTATACTGCCCAATAGCTGAAACTCTCTGGGCGGTTCACTTGACAGCCAAAGACAACTACACCTGTTGAATTTTTGTCTATCATATAGCTGTTTGAAGCGCCTCTACCCATGAGTGGGGGGACAGTAGCAATCCTCTGTATTCTTGCACTTTGGGCACAATCCCGCTAAATTAAGGACTTTTATGTCCAATTGATTTGAATGAGAAAGTTGAGTGTGTGCTTTTAAGTTTCTGCTTTTGAAATCAATGGGGCTTAAAAGTGTTTAACTTGGGTTGGATCACTGCCCCTATATTCTGGATCCTGGCATTGGAGAAGTTTTGCAGCTGAATTATTTATCATCAATGTACATAGTCTGATGGTTTTCCCTACTGGAGTTTACCAAGTGTTAATTTCTAAACAGAACGGAGCTTAATTAGGCTGCAATCCTATATACACTTACGTGGGAAGAAGCTCAGTTCAACTTAATGAGATTTATTTATGAGTTGCAGCCTTAAGCAAGTATGGTCTGCCACCAGGACTAGGACAATTTGTTCAGTTTCTGTTCTCTTTCTCAAGGGCTCAAGATTGGTAACCATGGTTAAAAACAACAACCAAACAAGCACCCAGTTAAAATTGTATTTATGCATGGGTAGGCAATCTGGTGTCCCATGGCTATTAATCTGGGATTGTGGAAGTTGAAGTCCACAATATCTGGAGGGCACCGGGGTGTTTACACCTGCACTATAGAAATTAAAATCACTCCACACCTGCTTAACTCTAGTGTGTGATTGCCAACTCAAAGAAGAGAGGCTTGAAGTGCTTCTAGGAGGCATTCCTGCCCAAACTTTGAGACCCCTCTGTAAGGGAAGGGAGCCCCAGAACTGAACCTTTTAAAATCATCAATCCCATGCAGAACAGAAGTGGTAAACGTTTAGCCCTCCGAATGTTGTTAGACTGCAACTTCCATCTGCTTTAGCCAGCATAGCCAATTGTGAGTGATAATGGGAGTTGCAGTCGAATAGCAACTGGAGAGCCACAGGTTTCACCTCTCTGATGTAGAACAATAAGGGGCACAATCCAAAAGAATGTGAATGTGCTTAAATTCAATCAGGGTGGGGTAGAAATTTGTTTTGGATACCAAAACAACACATTGGAAGAACACAGCTGGATCAGACCACAGATTTATTAGTCCAGCGTGGCTATGTTCCCATTCATGTTCCCCAGCAACTGTTATTCAGAGGCAAATACTGTCTCTGAACTAAGAGGTTCCATCCATATAAATGTCATGATGAATAGCTCAGCATACCTGACTCAACAATCTGCATGTACCATTGGCTTCCAGATGAGGCTTTTATCATGCAATTGCCCTGCCTAGTTCCTGTAATTTTATGATGGGGTCCAAATACCATCAGCTTCCCTCCCGTGTTTTCTGGGTGGTTTTTTTTTTCCTTACCTAAAAAAATCCATTAAGGAGGGGGAAATGGAATAGCTGTACTATGTCTCTGTCTGGAAGTACACTTTGTTCTGTTCACAGCCACTATTCTAATGCTTAAATACAAAAAGTACCCTTTATAAATGAAGGAATCGTTAGTTCTTCCTATGGATGGAATACTTAAACTGAGAAATGTGTGTGAGCCAGGAGTTATACACCAGAGCACAGAGAAAGACCCTGCTAAATATGAAACTGGGACAACAGCTATTAATAGGACTACATTTCTACTTTGAAAAACTGGGACAGTGCAGTGTGCTGTTCACATACTGCCAAGACAAAAGTTTAGAAATTGAAACAGAAGGTGAGAAGTGTGGGTCCCCTATGTTAGTGAGTTGGAAGCTGATAATTTATTTTAGTTTACCCAAATCAAATTCTCTTAAGTTGCTTGCTCTGTACTGGAAATGGAGCGCATGATTGTGTGTTGCATGCCAGTGTGAGTGCATGAGAACATTTGGTCCAAAGTTACATCAGGGGAGCATCAATCATTGGCACTGCTGGAGACAAATCCTATATATGGCCTCGGGAGAAGTGCATAAGGAGCTTAAGACAGGGCTACGCAAGGCATCATAAGGGCCGTAGGAGCAGAGATGCTCCTACCATTTATTTATTTATTTATTTTGATTTATTACATTTCTATACCGCCCAATAGCCGAAGCTCTATTCATGAGGCACGAGCCTCAGGTTGCAGTGCCCATAGCAGAGTGAGAGCTACAAATCATGACTTGAGCACAATCCACTTTGAAGTTTCCACTGCAGTAATAACAGAAGCTGTGCAAGAGCTTTGCAGCTCCTATTGGTTTCAATGAAGTATTTGCTGCCATGAGAATTAGTGATGGCCACCAGCTTTGTTGGCCTTAAAGGGAGTTGAACAAATTCATGTAGACTCTATCCATGGCTATTGGTCATGACTATAAGCAGCCCCCTGGGACTGAGAGGAAGTATGCCTCTCAGTACCAGCTGAGCTGCTGGGTGACAACTGCAGGAGAGTACTACTGCACTCATGTCCTTGTGGGCTTCCCAGAGGGATTAGGTTGGTCACTTCGGAATTTTTTTTAGCAGGATAGCCTAGCTCCATTTGCCTAGCATAGGATAGCATTGTACAAACATTAGTGTGCAAGCTATCATCCGTGCCATGCACATATACAGCTACATATGTCTATAGCAATAATTCCCAAGCTGGTGCTGCACGAAATAAATCAACTTAAAAACAAACAAACCACTATGTGTCTAACCAAAGTGCCTGCTCATCAAGGAGGCCTCCTGCTCCATCTGTGCTTGATTTATTGTTTTAACTACGCCACCTTCCAAACAGACATTTTAGACTACAACTTCCAGCATTCCTGACTGTTGGCTGTGGTAACTGGGGTTGATGGGGGTTGAAGTTCAAAACATCTGGAGGACTCCACATTGGAGAAGTCTGGAATAGCCCAATATTGTCTACCGACAGCTGCTCTCCAGGTCTCAAGCAGAGGTCTTTCCCTTTGTGTGCATTCTGTGACTCACACAGAAACACAAGTTCTGCGTTCTTTTAAGGACATGTAACTCATAATCTTGCAATCAAATCCTGTAGGAGTAAAGTGTGCCTCCAATTTTAATTCATATGATATCAGACAATTGGGAAACACTGGTTTATAGGGTGTTGTATTTCTTAAGAGCCATCCAAAGAATATCTGCTTAAGTCCTACCTGGCTCAGTTGTCCTGTATCCCACCCCATGATGATTAAGAGGATTCCTCCGCCCAGAAATCATGTGCTTACTCTCAGTCTCCCCACCCTCTCCAGGTGACCCAGATTCCTGCATGGAACTGTTACTTTGTACTAAACAAGCAAAGCAAGGAGTCACCATCATTTTGTATATAAACAAAAGGGGACAGGATGCTTGTTATTTGCTCTGTGGATATGCTTTTTTTTTTTTTAAAGGAGCAAACCAAGGAAGAATGGGGGTATTCTTCAGTTCTTCTGCTGAATCTATCCTCTGGACAAAGGTTAAGAGGTATATGGAAGTTTTAGGGCTCCTAGAAAGATTACAGCAAGAGGAAGACCATCCAGACCCCATCCATCAGCCAGAGAAGGCACAGCTACAGGGAGCTTGCTTCCCCCATCCCTGCCAGTGCTTCCTTTCCTTATTGCTCTTATATCGTGTCTGTTCGATCATGAGGCTGCAGGCAGAGGCTTCCTTATCTTTCCATCTCTGTACTGCACTTAGCAAATTTTAATCTCTTTAGATAGTGATGAATCACTGCTAAATAAAATTTAGGCTGATGTAACATACTTTACATGGGGCTGCCTTTGAAAACTGTTCAGAAACTTCAGCTGGCCCAGAATGCTGTCGCCAGACTGTTGACCAGGGCCAGTTACAGGGAGCATGTGACTCCCTTGATACAGCAGCTTCACTGGCTACAGGTCTGTTTGCAGGCAGATTTCAAAGAGCTGGTTATGATCTGTAAAGCTATATACAGCATGGGACCAGACTACCTGAAAGACCACTTTCTCCCCATGTGAACCTGCTTGGCACTTAAGATCTTCTGAAGAGGCCACCATCAGAGGCAGTGTTTGGCAGTGATCCAAGAGAGGGCCTTTCTGGTGGCCGCTCCCAGGCTGTGGAACTTCTTCCCAACGAAAGCTAGGTTTGCTTCCTCCCTACTATCCTTCCGACAAAAGGCAAAGACCACTTTATTCAAGAAGGCCTTTGGCGTGTAAGTTGGTCTCTTGGGCTGGGTGCTGTTTTGATTCTAACTTGTTACATTTTTATTGCATTTTAATGTTTTATTATTTTAATCTATTTTAAATTGTTTTGAAAGCTGCCTTGAGTGCTATTTTGGTACAAAGTCAAATCAATCAATAAATATATGCTAGGCCTGCAATTCTGTGCTCATTGCGGGTTTGGCCCATTGATTGCCTGTACTGCTACAATCTTGAGCATACTTGGAAGTAAATGCAACTGAAATCAATGGGGCTTACATTCAAGTAAACATAGCCTTGACTCCAGTTCCTACTAACACAAATGTATGACCTACGTTGTTAGAATACACAGGTCTGTTTCCTTAGCTGAATTAATCACATCCACATGAATAGTGTGAGAGGCTGCTTCTAGGGTCACTTGTGAAAATGCCAACAGGGTGTGTCCTCACTCATATTTTGCAAGTGGGCTGAATGTTAGATTTGAGCTGGCATGCAGCAACAGGTCTGTAAGAAGCTGTGATCACATGAAACTGGCATGGCTTTCAGACCACTCCTCACTGCCTTTATTTTAAAACAAACAAAAACTTAACCCTCCTTCCTCTTTGGAGTGAAGATAGGTCTTATTTTGAGCCAAATCTTACTGACAGGCATCCACCATGAAATTCATTTTCAAAATCCTAGGCTGAGCTCATAGAGTCCCACTCCCAATCTAGAATGATCTGCACCTCCTATTTCCAACTAAATATAGGTATCTGGATGGGGATGCAGAGGTAGAGTGGTTCTCCCTATCATGGCCCTGGCATTCAAATGGTGATTTTCAAATAACTGGAAGAAAGGGCTGTGGTCCAGTGTTTTTTGTTTGTTTGCTATATCTATGGCTCAGCTTTAGAATACAGTGTGTAGACACATTTATTAAACGCTAAATTGCCATGCTTAAGAATATAAAAGCCATGCTGGATCAGCCCAAAGGCATATCTAGTCCAGTGTTCTGTTCCCAGTGGCCAACAGGATGCCCATGGGAAGCACACAAGCAGGACGTGAGCACAGTAATATCTTCACACTCCTGTTCCCCAGTAAGTGGTATTCAAAGGTATACTACCTCCAATACTGGAGATAATATTTAGCCATGATGACTAGGAGCCATTGACACAGCATTATCCTCCATGCCTAATCCCCTTTTAAAGCTGTCCAAATTTGTGGCCATCTTTGCATCTTGTGGTAGTAAATGTTGTCACTTGCTAAGCCCTTTGTCAACTTTAGCAAACATCAGGTGCAGATGGTCACCTATATCCACCCAGTGGCTTGCTAGCTGTGCTGATCCCTCAGAACAAGAACAAAGGGCCAAAGCAAACAACTATTTACCAAGTGATAGCTAAACTACAGTGAGCATGTAACCACTTGGTAAACTGGTCATCTGTATTGTCCAGCAAAGCAGTGTAGAAAATGTCACATAGGAAGCTGCCTTATACTGAGTCAGACCATTGGTCCATCCAGCCCAGTATTTGTTGACGCTAACTGGCAGCGGCTCCTCAGGGTTTCAGCCAGGAACTTTTCCTACTCTCCCTGGAGATGCCGTGGATCAAACCTGGGACCTTCTACATACAAAGTAGATGCTGTACCCCTCACCATAGTTCTGCTTTTGTAGATTTCTGATGAGATGCAGATATGCAGTAAGTTTCTCCTCGCCACTTAGCAGGATAAGACAGACGACCACTTTACTAATAGGTTATGGTAAGTAACCACTGCAAAGAGCCTTCTATTGTTACCAAGACAAATGCTTCACTTTGCACCACTATTTCGAAAGCCTCAGAGGTCTCTGAGCATGTGCAGACAGCCTTTCATTGCTGGGTACAGGGCTTAATATTCCACCATGGAGTATTTTTCCAAAAGTAAGTGAAATTTGAGATATGTGAAGAAAAATGCCTCTGAACATGTGCAGTGTTTTCCAGTCCACCTACCTACATACATTATGAAGATTAATAAAATAGGCATCCATTCTTAAGCATACAAAACATTTAATTATTAAATACAATTGACGGGGGCATTAAAATATATATTTTTAAATAATTGAGTGAAGTACAGTGTTTCATAAGCAAAAAAAAAAAAAAAAAAGGACAGTTCCCTGCCCCCATGAGTTTATAATCTAGATTGTACATGCTATTCAGCAGTGTACAGAATTCAGCAGGCCTGCGCCCCAGCACCTATCTGTTCAAAGAAATTTAGGTTTAGCAACCCCATCCAGATCTCAGGAAAGAGGATGGACTTTAAACCTGGCAAGCCCGCTTGAGCCCTGGTATCTCTTCCTTTCATAAAGTAATCACCGAGGGTGCAAATGCGGCCTTAACTCTGGCAAGCGTGGGCATGTTTGATTTTTATTTCGGTCCGACCTCGAGGGGGGAAAGGAGCGATTAACCAGGGAGATTTAGCTGCTCTCAATCCTCTCTTCCCTTGATCCACCTCCAGCAAGAGGCACGACCTCCCAAACTGCGATTAGCTGCAGCAGCACGTGTGGGGCGGGCGGGGAGCAGCCGCATCTGCGAAGCTGCTACCGCTGCTGTTTCCGCGCCCCGCCTGGCCCGGGGAAGGGCAGCGAGGGCAGGCCTAAGTCTTCCAGCTGTTCCGGCCCCGCTGGGCCAACTCCAGGCAAGCCGGACCAATTGCGCTAATTCCTCGAGGCGCTGCTGGCACAGATCCGTCCGGGCGGCGCAGGATTAGCGAGGCGAAGCCATGTGCCGAAAGGGGAGGGCCGCAGCGTGACTCCTTCGCTGCACATGGGCAGGGGCAATGTGAGGACGGGAAAGGAAAAAGGGGAAAGCCAGCGAAGCCTCCTTCCTGGATCTTGGCCCTCGCCGAAACTCAGGACAGACTGCCATTCCTGCATAGACACACGCCCCGGCGCAAGCTGACCCGGGAAAGGAGGGCTGTTACGCTACATTTGAAAATGCATTTCCTGCTAGGCCTTCTGTGCCTGTAATAGCTGCCTGCTGGTAGGCAGAAATGTAACATGTACAGGTTTCGCCATCGACTTGTTGGCTTCCTGCCTTGTTGATGGTACAGAACGCCTCTGGGTGCATGTGGGCCAAACCAGAGATTATTTAAAATCTCTCTACAACGGATACCTCCCTTTCCCCATTTTCACTCTAGAATAGGTCCGAATCTGGTCAGTTGCGTGGAGTGGATCTAAGGGGGCTTTTAAGAGCCGGATCGGCCTCCCTTTGCCTCTAGAGTAAAAACAAGAAGCGGGTGAGGGGGGCGTAGCTGCTAGACAGATTAAAGTAATGTTTGTGTTTGTTTGGGGCCGGGTGGGTAATTGAAGTCAACATTATCGTAACTTTCTGAAGTGAAGTGTTTTGCAGCATTACCTTCTAAGGTGGAGAGCTATTGGTTCCTACTTTGCAAGGCTCCCGTGGAGCAGGCAGAAATACAACAGGTGGAACTCTTTTAACAATCACTGCATCTCCATGCCAGGGGGAAAAGAGCTAAACTTTTTACTATTGCTTTGCAATGAGTAACAGCATTTGCTATTGCACTTTGGCACTCATCCACCTACATACTTTAACCAAACCATGGCATTTTGTGTTTCTATCCCTTACAACCAATTTAAAGCCCACTTTCTGTTATATTGGACATAATATATTGGGGGGGAGGGGTTGTATGTGTCGTCACAGTTGTGCAAATTCAGCATTTTAAAAAATGGTGTGGGAGGCCCTTGAACCCTACGATTTTAGAAGAAGGAAAAACGTATGAATTTCTCCACTCACTGCTGCTTTTACCAGCTGGGTTGGGTCTTTCCTCCCTCTGCACAGAGGCTATCAGTTCAACTGCGCTATGAAGGAGAGAAGTAGCAGACAATGAAGAGCTATCATCTCTGCTTGCTGCTGCTCTTACCAGCCTTACCTACAGTGGTAGGAGTAACAAGAAGTTGGCATCTTCCAACTAGGCTACAGAAGACCAGTGCCCCACCCTGTAAAACAACGACTGCAAGCTTTTCTTGGTGGGTTGCTGAGGCTTGTTTCTGAACCACAAGCAGCCCGTTTCATCACATCTGGTCATTATAAGAACTGTACAGCATTAAGAGGTGGTGGCCTTTTATTTTCCTTTTCCTTTCAATCCCTTTTCCCATTATGCCATGTCTTTTTCAATTTTAAGTCTAAGCAGGAACGGTCTTATTTGTATTGATCTGTGAGCTACTTCTGGAATCTTTCTGGCTGAAGTGCAGCAGTATAAATGTTTTAATTAAATAATTACAAACAAACATAAAATATGTGAACAAAAGAATTGCCTTTCTGGATAGTTCCAAGCATTCTGTTCCCAACAGATGCTTTTAGGTCAAGATGTGGCCTTCCAGATGTTGGATCGCAACTCCCTTCATCCTTCACCCATTGGGTATGTTGGCAAGCGCTGATGGGATTTGCAGTCCAACAACATGTGGATGGCCACATGTTTCCCACACCTGCTCTAGGTACTCATAATCAAGTTGATATCAAGCTTTCCCTCTTGTTTGTACCCCAGCATCTGGCACTGAGGTAGAGGTAACAGAGCAACAGTTGATAGACCTTTTAAGACAACAGCCCTATCTTACCTGGGACTGCTGAACTCAGTGAGGCTTTGTTTCAAGTTGACATGTACAAGATTACACTGCTGAAGCCATGTAGTGGCCATCATTACATTTGTAGTGGCAGTAAATTCTGTATGTTATTTACAATAACACACCTTATACCAGGGTGAGGAACCTGTGCCATGCTGGTTGGAGCTGATGGGAGTAGAAATCAAAAAACATCTGAAGAGGGCAACATCTGGAGAGGGCCACCCTGCTTTATATCAATAATAACAATAATTTATACAGGTAAATACTAGGGGTGCTTCTAGACAAAGCATTTATGAGGACATTGCCTTGCTTTATTCACAGAATTTTACAGGACATCAGACAACATAGCCTTCAACTTGTAACCCTCCCATGTTTCCCCATTATTCCTGTCTTTTCTTTTACTGTAGAAAATTCAGAAAGAAAGAAATACAGAACAGTTGCCCAATGCCTTCTCACTGGCAACACAATGCAATAATCCCAAATATACTTACTAGGAAGTCAGCACTATTAAACTCACTGGCACTTACTTCCTAGTAAAGATACCCAGGATTGGTGTGAAAGAATGCTGATTTGAAAGCTGCCTTAGATTTTCACAAAGAAAATAATTACTTGCATGGATTCTAGGATGGAATTGCATGGTTCAATATGCATAGAGTTATAGGGCTAGAGGTGACCAGAACTCTGCCATATGAGCCCCCCCCCCCCCGCAAATTCCCATGTGCTATCTGGATCACAGGAAAAAAATATTATTTGATAATAGTACTGAATGAGAAAATAGCTCCATAATAATCATTCTTGCCACATTTCAAGCTCTCAAAGTATTTCACATACATGATCTCACCAATCCTTACAAGAGTCCTGATAAGGTAGGCTGATATTATTGTCCTGTCCTCCATATTAGAGATGGGAGGCTGAGCAAATAGCTTGCCTAAGGCCACCTAGGGGGGATCTACACTACTGCTTTAAAGTGCTTTATAACAGTTTTGACAACTGTTGGGGACCAGGACACACTGCATATACAGGTTTCAAAACATTTTCAAAGCGCTTTAAAAGCAGTAGTGTAGATCCCCCCCTAGTGAGTTCACATCTAAGATAAGGTTAGTTCTTCCTAACATATGCTTACACAGACTGACCAGATTTTAAATAGAGAGAGAGAGAGAGAGAGAGAGAGAGTTGTAAATAAAATGTGCAGAAAAGATATTTATAATGTGACAAAATTTCAATGCATATTCTCATATAGTATGAAAGGGATCCTCTTCAACATTGTCACACGGGGTGGCTACCTAGTCCTCCACTGGATGTTAGTAAGTCTATCCATCTTTGCCCACTATTCCTTATTGGGCAGAGCTGCAATTTTCCAATCCTGGGTCAAGATTACCTTGTCAGCCCATAGAAGATTCACAAGTAATTTAATAAAGCATTGAAAACTGTCATTAGTACAATGAAGCAGAATAGTCAGGGGCTCTGTAATAACACCAGTTATGCTAGATATGTTCCAATGTGTTCAATAGTGCTTCCCCCCGAGATAAGATTTATTGGGCTGCAGGTCCCAGAGGAGTGGATGGACCCCAATATTGCATGGGGAGAAAGCATCAGTGGAAAGGTGCGAGTTTTAGTACTAAAACCTGCCACAAAGATGTATCCAGTAATAGGTATGTCTTAACAGATATTGCAGCAACTGGAGCTCACGGTGGGAAAACAGAATATTGTTTCTGCTGCTTCCAAAATTATTTTCTAAGCATCTCTTACATCTCAAAACTCTTACAGTTGCCCTGTGGCTTGGGCAGCTACTTTGGCACTTTTACATTTCTCTGCTCTTTCAAAACCACCTACCCACAGCCATCCACATACTCCCCACAATTCAAGTCTTGTGTCTGCCATGCCAACTGGTGCAAGTTTCTTTTTGCTTGCGCAAATCTCCCTTCCTGGTACCTCATACACATATAGCTCACTGCTCCTAAAGCTTCTCCATCTGAGGCTTTGCAATTGGTTCCCTACTGATAAAAGT
Organism: Elgaria multicarinata webbii; assembly: GCF_023053635.1. Classification (NCBI taxonomy): domain Eukaryota; kingdom Metazoa; phylum Chordata; class Lepidosauria; order Squamata; family Anguidae; genus Elgaria; species Elgaria multicarinata. The sequence continues at coordinate 22,132,816 of NC_086173.1, read as the reverse complement.
TACCTAAGCAGCTATTGTGTTTAGCCATGTAACTCCACTCTGGACCCCCCACCTCTGCCCCACCAGTCCTCTATAACTAATTTCGCAAATGCTCTTTCTTTTTGAGATTACATCTTTCAGAGCAATCAATGTACCCAGTGTGTAGGAGTGTCAGCTGGGCACTGCTGTTGAGAGGCTCACAGGCTTCTGTGCTCCAGAACTGTCAGTTAAGGAGGAACTCCCACTGATTTAGAGCTTTGTGAATGCTGCTGCTTCTCTTGTGGTTGTTGACAGTGGCTGCATTACTATTTTTTTTAGGGGCCCAAAGGCCAACAACCCTGGATCGCCCAATCGGCTCAACCCCACAGGATGCAAAACGCAGAAACTGGGCTCTTCTTAGCCTCCTCTGTTGGTGTAAACAACAGAGGCTTTCCTTTTATGCACCTGACATCTTCACTTCATTGCAAAAGCCAAGATTTAGACATGCTAGATGGAGTTTCCCTCACATGGAAGGAAAAGAATATAGGAGCCTGTTTTCCCTTGGTCCATGCAGGACAGAAATGCTGAGGTTCATGAAAGGGATAGGAGCCATCAGAAGACTCTGGAGGCTGAATACAGCCCCCAGTTATATATCCCTATCTCTCCATGTTCTCCCTCCATACCCCATCGAATCTCCACCATGAATTTCTTAGCGATCTCGGGGGATTATGATTTGATGGGATTATTGCAAGGAAGATCAAGGATGGTACTTGAGGGTTGCCAAATACATAACCAGAAGCAACACTTCCCAACCACCCTCGGAGTTGATGACTAAACACACGCCTCCTCAGTCCGCCTCTCCCTTTCCTTCTTATCAAAGGTAGCAAAGCATGCTGGGATATAAGTAGGCTGCACTGGGAACCAACGGATTTTTACCTCATAGAAACGAGAGTAGTTACTCACTGTACCTTGGGCAGTGTAGTTGCTGAGCTGGGTCAGTCCCACCGGGCGTGAGATTTCGATGTTTGAAGGAGAGAGGCATCCAGGAGTGCTGGATGACAACTCACTTGGTGCTGAGCCGGGCCCCTGGCCTCCGGCAGGCCGCACAAGAGGGAGCACAGTAGCGGGAAGGGGGGCGGCAGCCTGGGCATGGGGGAGGCGGGCAACAGCTGAAGCTGCCCCAGGCTGGGCGAGGGTGGCAACAGGGCGTAGGGGGGCGGCAGCCGCTAGTACAGCAGCTGGAGCGGCAGCAGGCCGAAGGGCAGTAGCAGCAGGCGGGGCGGCAGCAAGTGGGGCAGCAGGGAGGTGGGTAACAAGCGGGGCAGGGCCCCCGAAAGCATCCAGGGCAGCACATGGGGCAGGGTGGGGGGCAGCAGCCAATGCTACACATGAGCAATGCAGGCAGGGGGAGGGGAAACCCTCCAGGAGCAGGGAGGAGCAGCAAGGCCAGGAGCAAACTCACAGTATGTCTGTGCTGCTGGCACCAGAGAAATGCATCCAGCTCGAAAGCCCCATGGCCCTTCGAGAGCCTTCCTTGCTCAGGGAGGATTCTAGGACATGCACAGGGCCGGCAGGCCCACGGGACACGGCTGCCTGGACTGTATTTATAGCTCCCTAAGGCCAAGAGCGCTCGCTCCTAAAGCCGTCTGAGCCAGCACGCGGACAGGGCTCACCAGGCTGCTTAAGATGGGGAACAGGAATCAGAGGACAAGAAGAAAGTCTTCCTCTTTCTTCTTCTTCTCCTGTAGATGTGGATGCTCACTAGATCACAGACCAAAGAGCAATGGGCCTGTTGCTTAAAAAAATGCAATAAAGGGAAAGGTTCTGTGTCTCTAACAGCTGTGTAACAGGCAGAAATCAACAGGTGAGGCTTTCCCCCAGACTAGAGATGCAGGAAACCAGCTTAGCCTCTGGTTTCTCTTTTATTGGCATGACACCTTGGTCCATAAAAGAGGTGGCGGCCAAGGGTCATCCAGTTGGTGTTACCGGGCCAAAAACGTTGATCCTGGGGAAGACTAGGAGAGTGTCCCATTGGCTATTACACCTAGTTTAATTTGTCTTATCTCTGGCTCTTAACAAACCAGACAGCTAGTCTCAAATACTTTGTTCTTAAATTTTTAGCTCTGAAGTCAGACTTGAGATGTAAGCATTTTTGCTTCCAAGCATGTAGAAAGAATTAAATGCTTTTCCATTTTCATTCATTCATAGCCTGTTCCATCCCAAAGCACAATAAAAGCAACTCTTCCAACATAATGGAACAAAAAATTGTTCCTCCGTCCTTTCCCAACTTAATCGTGAGCACAAGGGCTGGCCAACTTTTTTTATTTCTGTCCTAGGCAAAATAAAATTTGGTCTCCTTTCATAAGATCATACAAAGAGCCCTGCTGGATCAGACCAAAGGCGTTTCTAGTCCAACCAGCTGCTCCAATGGGAGCCTTGCAAGCAAGACATGACTGTAAATATCACTCCCCTGTTTGTGTTTGCCCAGCAAATGTTATTCAGACATGTTATTTTACTGTATGCTGAACAAAATTACATATGTCCAAAGAATCAGGATACGATTTTTTAATTTTATTTTTTCACTGTCTGCTGTTTCTTTACTTCCTCCCTTTACAACTGTGATTATTCTCTAAACAGTCAACTGATATCAAGAAGATTCTTAGTGATATATCTCTTGGAATGCAGAGAATATTATCCAGCTCACTCTCCTTAAAAATGCAGGCAGGCCCCTGACGGAGATGTTTATATAGTTCAGGCAAGCATCCTGGGGATTGTGGCATCCCAGGCAATTGTCTGCATCCTCATTTAAACAGACCCTGAAGACACCTATATTGATGATTTGGTAATAAGCATTTTAATTAACTGATAAAGAAGTGAATGATTAATCAACAACAACAACATATTTAAGTTTACACCCCACTGTTCAAACTAATTTTCAGTTGACACTCCTAATTCTTATTGGCATGTTTTTCCACTATACAAAATGAAGGGGCAGCCCTCCCCACCTCTGGATTTTTGTATAATGTGAACAATGGATGCTTCCTTAATGGACCATTGTGATTATGGGTCATTGCACCACCTTGGAACATGCCTTGCCTAACTATAAGATGGGGAAAAGCAGAATTAATTTGGCTAGGTCTCAGAACAGGGTTTTATTTTGTTTGTTGAAAGAACAGCTTGAAGCTTTTGGAGTTGATGGAAAGAAGCAGGGATTTTTGTTTGTTTTCAAGTTGCTGCTCCCATTTTTGGGATTGATGTTAGTTTGGATCTAGTACCGGCAGTGGAGAGTGGGGTCGTCAATGTCAGTGGGGCAGTGAATCTTCTCTGGGTTGCGGTCAGAATTCCAAAGAGCAATCCAAGGTGCTGAACCCAGTTTGGGGCTTGGGTTCAGCACTTTAAATAGCTCCTTTAGAGTTCTGACTGAAACCCAGAGTGGATTCACAGCCCCACGGACATCAGAGCCTCTGCTGAGTACTGCCTGAGAAACACTTCCTTGGTACCTGCTCAACATGTTCATTTCTAAATAATATTTACTAAGGCATCAGTGTTCTCTCCACCAAAAAAGGAACTAAAACTGAAAATGGCTGCTGGACTCTTCATACATTTTGGGGAAGACGAAGCAAGAAACTAGTTAAAATATTTTTTTATATTTGCATTTTATATTGGAAAATTACAAATAATATTTTTTTAAAAGCACGTTAGGGCTTTGATCCTATACACCTAGGCATGGCCCATTGAGATCACTGGGGCTTACCTCTGAGTAGACATGCATTCATTTACATAAATGAAAAAAGCTGGCTCAATAAGAACAGAGCACATTCATCTTGTTAGAGCCAATATATAGTTTTAATAAGGTACCTAACAAAAATAATTATATAATACTTAATGCTACAAAGGACTGGAGCAACTCTGCCAGAAAAGGTTACAACTCCTGGGACTGTTTAGCTTTTTTTTTTTTTAAAAAAAAAAAGCACAAATAAGAGAGACAATAGATGTGTACAAAATTATACCTAATGTGGAGAAAAGGGATAGGGTCATCCCAGGAAGCTGATTGGTGGGAGATTAAGGACAAATTAAAGAAAGTATTTATTTATACAGTGCATTATTAAACTATGGAATTCTCTACCACAAGATGTAATGATGGCCACCAATTCAGATGACTTTAAAAGGAGGTTAGACAAATTCATGGAGGATTTGGTTATATGGCACCTCAAGTACCAGAGGCAGTATGATTGTGTTGCACTCCTTTCCTGCTTGTGGGTTTCCCGTGAGCAGCTGTTTGCCACTATGTGAACAGAATGCTGGACTAGATGGACCCTTGGTCTGATCCCGCAGAGCTCTTCTTATGTTCTTACTATATTTCTACAACGTATTTCTGCCCTCACAGTTTCTTTATTATTGCATGATAACGTCAAACAATATTATATTTGGTGCTGCAATATGCTATTTCTACTAGACCCTGTCTCCAACGCTCCAGATCAGGGGTGGAGAAGCTTTTTTTTCCTCTCAGGGGCCACGTTCCCTCAGGAGTAATCAGTTGCAGGCCACATGCAAGTAGTTGATAGTGCCAGAGCCAAAAGTAGATGGAACTTGCTCTTGCTCTGTCACCCCCTTCTCTCTCTCTTCCTCTGACACCCCCCTACCCCTCTCCCTCTCCCCGACATCCTTTTCTCTCTTTCTCTCTTTTCTTTCCCATGAAGCAGCGGGCTGCCAGGGAAGGGGCCGACTGGTTTTTCCAGAGGTCTGAACTGATCAAATGCAGAGGGCTTTTGAAGTTAGCCCAAGGCCCACATGAAATTAGGCTGAGGATTGCAGGCTGTCCATCCCTGGTTTAGATGAAGGGGGAATATACTTGGGGAATATATGGGAGACTCACAAATGCTGATGCCAGCAGTTAGCATAATGGGCACTTAATGAAGCCCAGAACCTGGTAAAGAGTCTACGACTGAACTAATCCCATGTGTCACTTTTTGTGGAGAGTGGTAACGTAGTCTGAGGTGGCCTGTCTCTCACCTCTGAATCCCTTGTGCTGACAGAGACTACTTGGAAAAAGGAGGTGAAGTGGGCAGGATATGCTAGGACTGCAGCTGGGCTTGAGGTACCGCGCTGGTTCTGAACAGGTTGCTTCATCCCTCTTTATTTATTTATTTATTTATTACATTTCTATACCGCCCAATAGCTGAAGCTCGTGTGATCCCTTAAACCTCCCTTCTCATTGCTATCCTGATGTTCAGGACCAGCGCAGTGAGTGGCTTACAGTGTAACCCTGTACAGTTCAACTCAGAAGTAAGTCCCATTGAGTTCAAGGGGTCTGCTCCCAAGTAAGTGGCTATAGGATTGCAGCCTTAACGAAGTGGCTGTGGGGCAGAGCAGAATGCCAATATGACAAAAGTGTGTGCATATGTGGGGTGAGAGGGATGGTACAAGCAGGCCCAGTCCAAGCCTCCTGACCCATCCGTGCTTTAAAATCTGGGGCTCACTTTAACCAATCTTTAACCCCCTTGCTGTGAATAAATAAAAGATAGACGAAACAGCAAGTTTCAACAGGAAAAGGTATTTTGACACCAGCAAAATAGGCTCAATCTGGCTGTTGTGTTCTGAATCAGCTGTTTGTTCAAAAAAGACAACCCCACATTATAACACCATCACAATAAGCCAATCTAGGATGCAATCCTATGCATGTTTAGACAGCAAAAAGAGCTACAACTCCTAGGAAGTCGTATATGCTGAACCGCCCAGAGAGCTTTGTGAATAATAGCTCCGGCTATTGGGCGGTATAGAAATGTAATAAATAAGTAAATAAAATATGCTGGCTGGGGGATGCTGCAAGTTGTAGAACTTTTTTTCTGTCTAAACATGCAAAGGATTGTGCCCTTATTGCTCCATTTACTTCAGGGGTGCACAATTTGCAGCCCTGGGGATGCATGTTGCCTATACTCCCTGTGTGCCCACCCCCCGCGCCACTGGGGCTGGAGGGATACTGCTGTTCCATGGCTTCTGAGGTCACTGTTTTCCTGCTGTGAATAGCAACAGAGAAACAACCATCTCTGTGGTGATCACTGAAGGAGGAGAGAAATGTTCATTTCCCACCCCCATCCTTAGTCTTAGTAGGAAAGGAGGGGAAGTTTAAACCTCCCCATCTCTGGAAAGGGAATTAGCACAGTAGAGCACCTGTTTTGCATGCAGAAGGTCCTAGGTTTGATCCCTGGCATCCTCAGATAGGGCTGGAAAAACTCCTGCCTGAAACCCTAAAGAGCTGCTGCCAGTCAGTGTCAACAAAACTGGAGTAGATGGACCAATAGTCTGATTCGGTATAAGGCAGCTTCCTGTATTCCGGTGTGTGTGTGTGTGTGTGTGTGTGTGTGTGTGTGTGAATGAATGAATGAGGAAGAAGTGTGTTTGTGTGCCCCCCATCTGACACCAGAAATGGCCCTTTGTGATGCCAAAAAGGTTGTGCACCCTTGATTTACATGGTTACAACAACACCACAGTTTAATGGCTCTATAGGGTGGGGTGTTTTTTTTTAATGTACTGAGAAGTGTATAGCATACAGTAACAGGGACAGATGGCTTTGTGTGTTACAGTTTGTAAACTGAAGTGGGAGTGTAAGATGCTATTGCTGAGCTGGAGGAATCGTGGCTATTTTGTTTTCATTTTCTTATCCATCTGTTTTGCTTTTATTTGGGGGCAAGTGGACAGAGTGAGGTTCCAAAATCATTAAACATCTAAAAGGTTTATAATCAGTCATTGAGCTCCTTTTCTCTCTCAATCCCTTTAAGGCACAATCGTATGCATGTTTAGACAGAAAAAAGTCCTACAACTCCCAGCATTCCCCGGACGGGAATTAAAGGTGCATGGGATTGCACCTTTAACGACTTAGATCGTGAGCCCCTTGGGTAACAAACATGTGTGTCCCAAACAATGCTTCTATGCTGCCTGAAGCCCTTAGAATAGAGTGAGCTACGAATCTAATGGATGGATGAAAAATAGTGCCCAAGTAGGACCAGCCCAGGCACTAGGACGTCCACAACGTTGTGCTCCCCTCCATCAGGTATGTGTAGATGTACAGGGGCTTGCATCAGTTTTTCAGTAGTGAGGGAATGGTACTCGGCTCATGGTCAGAAGCACTACATTCTTTACTGTTACCTCTTGACATGTAGCTCTGGCTGAGCCCTGGCTCAAATTATGCATTGTTTGACTGGCAAGGATGCCATAGAAACATATACTTCTAGCTCTCTATCTTCAACACTGACCAGCAGTGGCTCTCCAGAGTTTCGGGTGGTTCCCCCCACCCCAAGTCCTATCTGCAGATGCCAAGGATTGAACCTGGGACCTTTTACATGCAAAGCTCTACCACTGAGCTATGGCTTTTCTTGTCCCCCTCCTCCTGCCCTTGGTCTAATTTTTTTGACAGCCACTGCATGCAGTGTAACAAATTTTCTTTCAAGCACTGGGACAATACAAGCCAATTCCAGCAATTCTACGGAATTTCTGCATAACCCCCTTTTGCCTAGGAACTTGATGTTAAGGGAGTGAGAGCAATCTCCTTCCCACCCACTGCGGACACTACAGGATCCAAGTGCCTTATGCATGCTTGTCATGTCACACTCCAGAGGAAGATTCTAAATATATCTGGGCCACAGTGTAAAACTGGGTCAGGCTAGAGGCTGGTGCAGAAAACAGGTTGTGGAACTACGCAACCTCACCTAACCCCTTCCTTCCTTTGCTCCTGGTGGCTTCCAAAGACCCAATACACATTGTGCCTGGGTTGCTTGCAGCTTCCTGAACCCTCGCTATTACTAAAAAGGATACAGCCCCCTCCCTTTGAGAGCTTATATGTATTAGATCAACTTTCCCCAACCTGGAGCCCTCCATATGTGTTGAACTGCAACCCCCATTATCCCCAGCCCAAATGGCTATGCTGGCTGGGGTTGATGGGAGATGTAGTCTAATATGAAGGGCACGTTGAGGAAGGCAGCATTAGAGGGACAAAGCAGGCATTGGATGAGCCATATGAATTGGAAGAAGAAGCATCAACTCACAACAGCACCTTGCTAAATAAAGGAATAATGCACAGGATCCAGAACTAACACCTCTGTTAGGATCAAAGTTCCAGAGTTTACAATGTAGTATGCAACTTCTCAGGTTTCACAGAATCATAGAATAGTAGAGTTGGAAGGGGTCTATAAGGCCATCGAGTCCAACCCCCTGCTCATTGCAGGAATCTACCTTAAAGCATCCCTGACAGATGGCTGTCCAGCTGCCTCTTGAAGGCCTCCCTAGGCAATTGGTTCCATTGTTGTACTGCTCTAACAGTCAGGAATTTTTTCCTGATGTCCAGCCGGAATCTGGCTGCCTGTAACTTGAGCCCATCATTCCGTGTCCTGCACTCTGGGAGGATTGGGAAGAGATCCTGGCCCTCCTATGTATGACAACCTTTCAAGTATTTGAAGAGTGCTATCACGTCTCCCCCTCAGTCTTCTCTTTTCCAGTCTAGACATGCCCAGTTGTTTCAGTCTCCTCATAGGACTTTTTCCAGCCCCCTGATCATCCTTGTTGCCCTCCTCTGAAAATGCTCCAGCTTGTCTGCATCCTTCTTGAAGTGTGGTATGGACCAGAACTGGACGGAATACTCAAGATGAGGCCTAACCAGTGCCAAATAGAGGGGAATCAGTACCTCGTGCAATTTGGAAGCTATACTTCTATTAATGCAGCCCAAAATAGCATTTGCCTTTCTTGCAGCCACATCACACTGTTGGCTCATATTCAGCTTGTGATCTATAAGTCTTCCGCATGTCTTTTCAAAGGGAAGGAGAAGAAGAAACCCCTTGCATATTGTTTCAGTCTATATATAGTGAACGGAGGAAAATCAACTTTGTTAGGAATTTTCAGAGGAGCAGCTGTGTTAGTCTTTTGCAGCAAAAACAACAAAGTGCCTTATGTCACCTTAAAGACTAACACATTTATTCTGGAATATGCTTTCTGTGAACTCCATCACAGCTACTTTTCTTACCCAGTTTTCATCTGTGGTTTCCCCCTCTGTTTCCTTAGCGAGTTGAGCGCTGGGTACTTTCACGTTTGTGCATTGTTGTGCTCTTTCAGCTCATGTATCATTTCACTTGGAGCGCTACTATGCCGGTTAAATCTTCTGCCCCACCCCTTGGGAAAGGTTTACAGGTGAGGAGTAACGAAGGTTTGTTTTGCTCATTTCAAAGGGTGGGCAGATGAATAACCATTTTAACTAACTTCTTTTGTAAAGGTGGTCAGGTCCCCCCTTTTCACACCAAGGTAACCAAAATGCTTACATCTGCATAAGTTTCAAAGATAAAGAGATCAAAAAGCTCCATCCGACAAGTGTTTTATTGCACACTTGTTACTGGGCACTCACGGAGTTTGCTCAGGTCCCTCACATGATGTCGTCTGCCTCCCGTGCGCCTTCCACCCCTTCTGGCCTTCCTTGTGCAACAACAAAAAACCTCATTAAGTTCAATGTATTTTTAAACACAGAATTGCTGCTCTCTCCTGCTGTGTGCAGGAGAAGCAGCGTCATTAGAACAGTGGACTCAATGGGCCTCATGCTCATTGTGTACTTCCTCTTTTGAAAGAGGAAGTAACTGAGGAACGAAAACACGGGAGGAGAAGCGAAGGTAGGGAGCGTGTTAACTCCTGGTGTGATGGAGGTTAAACTTGGCATTGTGATAGCTCTTAAGGAGGGCTTTAGCCACCCCAAGTTTGAATCAGATCAGTTCATCCCTTGATTTTAAGGAATTTTTAAAATGGAAATTAACAAAAATGCTTACATCTGCATCATTTTTTTTAAAGAGAAAGAGATCAAACTTTGCACAGTGATAGCTCTTAAGGAGGGCTTTAGCCATGCCAAATTTAAATCAGAACAGTTTATTCCTTGATTTTTTAGGATTTTTTAAATTTCCCCCCATAAACCCTTTTCTGGATAGTTCACCAGGGTGAAGGATTGATTTTCCTTTTCTTTGATCATGCGAAACTGTGCATCTCCAAGTTCATAAAATAGAGATCTGCTGGTTCCCTTACTCAAGAGTAAATCCCATTGATTTCAACTGCATTTACATCCAAGTCATACTAGAATCCCATGCATGCTTAGGGTGACCAACTGTCAGGATTTCCCCGGATTTGTCCTGGTTTTTGTTCTTTCCATAGTGTCAGGGTGGATTTTCTATAATTTTCAATAATGTCCTGGAATGACACACCTTCCCCTTTAAGGCTGCCATTAGCATGGCAGGAGTGAATGACATGCTTTCTTGAGGCACATCATTCCCCCACCCCGAGCGCCAATTGAGGTCTTAAAGGGGAAAGTGGGTCATTCGTGGACATTATAGAAAAGGCCCCAATTGGAGTGGATGGTGGTGGTGCAGAATGAAATCCTTTCCCCTCCTCCACTCCAATCGGGTTCTTTAAGGTGGAGGGGGAATAACATACTTTCTGCAGGACTCAGAAAGCTGCTTTCCCACACACACACTAGGTGTCCTCTTTTTTGGTTTCCCAAATATGGTCACCCTATGCATGCTTACCTTTGAGTAAACCCCCATTGAACAGAGAGATACTTACTTCTTGTGCTGAGAACTCAGCATACTGAGAAGCATATTGGGAGAAAACAAAATCTCTTTCATATTGTGCCTATGAGCCCTATGAAGAAGTGCAGTCACACACATACACATAGCTGAGATTGCGGCACTTAGACAAAAAATCAGGCACAGGTTCTCCATGTGGAGAGACAAAGATGGCAACACCTATTGAATTTCTGCCTGTCAGACAACCTGTAAGAGGCACAGGGGATTGTGGGGAGGTAGCAATCCTACTTATGCACACAGAAATCTAAAGGGAGCAAAAACAACTTGGCAAGGGAAGTCACAAAGCCATAGGTGGCAAGCAGGGTTACCATTTTGTTTATCCTGGCAGGGTCCTTGTCCTTGCTCATTGGACAGAAATTCAGCAAGGGAGGCTTTTTGCAGCATGAAGATGCAGTGATGGGGAAAGATTCTTCTGTTGGAGTTTTGCCTGGTACGGGGTTTTCATTAACACATATATTTTAGTGCAACAGTTTGGTATGGAGAGGGAAATTATCTACATCAACACTGAGATGAATTCCCAAATTGTTCCAGGGCAGACAGCAAAAGTTAGATGTGCGTTAGGCTCTTCAGATAAGTATGAGTCTCAACTAAAATATAATTAAAGCCAGGGCCAAGACAGTTATATAGCCTTTGTCCCAGTGCAGCAGGGATGGAGAATCTGTGGCCCTCCCATAAGCCCCACCCAACATGGCCAGTGGATAAGTATTATGGTAGTCCAGTAACACCTGGAGGGCCAAATGTTCCCCCTCCCTGCAGTACGCCTTTCACCTCATACAAACAAAATACATGGCAACCTTATTGGAAGTTGACCCAGCCTACTTGAATGTGTATTTTCTGCCACCTGGTGGATAATAGTAAAATTTGGATCTTTGAAATAATGAAGTTCTGCACTGACAATTAATGAACAACAAAGCACCTACGTAGAAAACACCTTTGTGTAAGTATTAAATGTGAAAATTGTGTGTTAATGGTATGACTCTCATGCTGAGCACCAAAGCAAATTCACATGGTTGGTGCTTATACAGCACTTTCAAAGCGCTTGGCATGCATTCTCTGTTAACACATTGTTAAGTTGGTCAGCATTATTATCTCCACATCACAGAGGGAGCTGAGGCTGAGAGGATAATGGCTGGGGTGACCATATGGAAAGGAGGACAGGGCTCCTGTATCTTTAACAGTTGTATAGAAAAGGGAATTTCAGCAGGTGTCATTTGTATGCATGCAGCACCTGGTGAAATTCACTCTTTATCACAACAGTTAAAGCTTGTCAAGAGGGCAGGGCTCCTGCTACTTTAACTGTTTTGTGGCAAATGGCTAAGGAGTTATTTAAAACGTGGTTATGTAGCCACTGTGGTTAGGAATGGTTCACACAACACATTAAGCCATAATGGTTTAGCTTAAAATGTTTAACTACTGTGGGTTAGCGTATTGTCTGAACAGGGTCATTGTAAATAACTTGGCCCACAACAATATGGGTCATTGTTAGTGATGCAAGAAAGGAGAGTCAGGGTTAGAAAGAAGAAGAGACTATTACCGGTTCCAAAGTGAAGGACACAAAAAGGGTTTAGGCTGGCCATCTTTCCTCTTTTGCAGAGGGCAGTCCTCTTATTTGAAGGACTGCCAGAGGACTGTGCTCTGATGGCATCATCTATTTGGAGAGCTGTCCAGTCTAATTCCAGTTTAAAAATTATGATCCATAAGAACTATTGCCCATCTGCAGTTAGTGCCTAGACAGCAGACTGAGCAGGCAGGCATTCACGTCACCTGGTCAGTCTTCCAACTTCAGTGAGATGTATTGTATTTCTAGCGGCCGATGGTGCTGGTGGTGAACGACGAATCCGATGTTCTAAAGATCAACACACTATAGGAACCTGGAATGTAAGATCTATGAGCCAGGGCAAATTGGATGTGGTTATTGGAGAGATGTCAAGATTAAATATAGATATATTGGGTGTCAGTGAACTGAAATGGACTGGAATGGGCCACTTCACATCAGATCACCACCAGATCTACTACTGTGGACAAGAGGATCACAGAAGAAACGGAGTAGCCTTCATAATTAATAATAAAGTGGCTAAAGCAGTGCTTGGATACAATCCAAAAAAAGATAGAATGATCTCAATTCAAATTCAGGGTAAGCCATTTAACATCACAGTGATCCAAATATATGCCCCAACCACAGATGCTGAAGAAGCAGAAGTAGATCAGTTCTATGAGGATCTGCAGCACCTACTGGATGATACACCAAAAAGAGAAGTTATTTTCATTACAGGAGACTGGAACGCTAAGGTGGGTAGTCAAATGACATCTGGAATTACAGGTAAGCATGGTCTAGGAGAACAAAATGAAGCGGGACATAGGCTGATAGAATTTTGCCAGGACAACTCACTGTGCATAACAAACACTCTCTTCCAACAACCTAAAAGACGGCTTTATACATGGACTTCACCAGATGGCCGACACCGAAATCAGATTGACTACATCCTTTGCAGCCAAAGGTGGCGGACATCTATACAGACGGTAAAAACAAGACCTGGAGCTGACTGTAGTTCAGATCACGAACTTCTTATTGCACAATTTAGAATCAAACTAAAGAGAATAGGGAAGACCCACAGATCAGTTACATATGAGCTCACTAATATTCCTAATGAATATGCAGTGGAAGTGAAGAATAGATTTAAGGGACTAGATTTAGTAGATAGGGTCCCGGAAGAACTATGGACAGAAGTTCGCAACATTGTCCAAGACGTGGCAACAAAAAACGTCCCAAAGAAAAAGAAAACCAAGAAGGCAAGATGGCTGTCTGCTGAGACACTGGAAGTAGCCCAAGAAAGAAGGAAAGCAAAAGGCAACAGTGATAGGGGGAGAAATGCCCAATTAAATGCAAAATTCCAGAGGTTAGCCAGAAGAGGTAAGGAATTGTTTTTAAACAAGCAATGTGCGGAAGTGGAAGAAGACAACAGAATAGGAAGGACAAGAGACCTCTTCCAGAAAATTAGAAACATCGGAGATAAATTCCAGGCAAAAATGGGTATGATCAAAAACAAAGATGGCAAGGACCTAACAGAAACAGAAGAGATCAAGAAAAGGTGGCAAGAATATACGGAAGATCTGTATAGGAAGGATAATAATATCGGGGATAGCTCAGATGGTGTGGTCAGTGAGTTAGAGCCAGACATCCTGTAGAGTGAGGTTGAATGGGCCTTAAGAAGCATTGCTAATAACAAGGCAGCAGGAGATGACGGTATCCCAGCTGAACTGTTTAAAATATTGCAAGATGATGCTGTCAAGGTGATGCATGCCATATGCCAGCAAATTTGGAAAACACAAGAATGGCCATCAGACTGGAAAAAATCAACTTAAATCCCCATACCAAAAAAGGGAAACACTAAAGAATGTTCAAACTATCGGACAGTGGCACTTATTTCACATGCCAGCAAGGTAATGCTCAAGATCCTGCAAGGTAGACTCCAGCAATTCATGGAGCGAGAATTGCCAGATGTACAAGCTGGGTTTAGAAAAGGCAGAGGAACTAGAGACCAAATTGTCAATATCCGCTGGATAATGGAGAAAGCCAGGGAGTTCCAGAAAAACATCTATTTCTGTTTTATTGACTATTCTAAAGCCTTTTGACTGTGTGGATCATAACAAACTGTGGCAAGTTCTTGGTGGTATGGGGATACCAAGTCATCTTGTCTGCCTCCTGAGGAATCTGTATAGCAACCAAGTAGCAACGGTAAGAACAGACCATGGAACAACGGACTGGTTTAAGATTGGGAAAGGAGTATGGCAGGGTTGTATACTCTCACCTTACCTATTCAACTTGTATGCAGAACACATCATGCGACATGCTGGGCTTGATGAATCCAAGGCTGGAGTTAAAATCGCAGGAAGAAACATTAACAATCTCAGATATGCAGATGACACCACTTTGATGGCTGAAAGCGAGGAGGAGCTGAGGAGCCTTATGACAAAGGTGAAAGAAGAAAGTGCAAAAGCTGGGTTGCAGTTAAACCTCAAAAAAACCAAGATTATGGCAACCAGCTTGATTGATAACTGGCAAATAGAGGGAGAAAATGTGGAGGCAGTGACAGACTTTGTTTTTCTGGGTGCAAAGATTACTGCAGACACTGACTGCAGCCAGGAAATCAGAAGACGTTTACTTATTGGAAGGAGAGCAATGACAAATCTTGATAAAATAATTAAGAGCAGAGACACCACACTGACAACAAAGGTCTGCATAGTTAAAGCAATGGTATTCCCCGTAGTAACCTATGGCTGCAAGAGCTGGACCATAAGGAAAGCTGAGCGAAGGAAGATAGATGCTTTTGAACTGTGGTGTTGGAGGAAAATTCTGAGGGTGCCTTGGACTGCAAGAAAATCAAACCAGTCCATACTCCAGGAAATAAAGCCAGACTGCTCACTTGAGGGAATAGTATTAAAGGCAAAACTGAAGTACTTTGGCCACATAATAAGAAGACAGGATACCCTGGAGAAGAGGCTGATGCTAGGGAAAGTGGAAGGCAAAAGGAAGAGGGGCCGACCAAGGGCAAGATGGATGGATGATATTCTGGAGGTGACAGACTTGACCTTGGGGGAGCTGGGGGTGGCGACAGCCGACAGAAAGCTCTGGCGTGGGCTGGTCCATGAAGTCACGAAGAGTCGGAAGTGACTGAACGAATAAACAACAACAACAATAATGTCTACATTTGGTTATATCCATATAAATTAACATATGCATGTTTTATACAAATTGCTGTCTTCTTTTTGTCCTTTTTTTTTTTTGGTGGTGTGTTTCCTCTTTTTTAGTAAATAGCTACCATAAGGGGTCCCTTTCTCAGGGGTCCGCTGTCATCCGGGAGTTTGCCTTGGATTAATAGGGTTGTGTGGGTTCTTTATGAACTGTAGGTGGCCGAAATCACCCTGGCTCTTAGATAAGTGGTAACAATCAGTTATGCACTATCGGCATGCAGGAAAAGAGCTATGATGGAGGACCAAGGGTAGGCTGTGCCCTCAAAGATTCCCTTGAGCCCAAATAGCACTGAGAAAGCAATGCTACAAGCTTTGATATACCTGTTCTGTATGTAGTTTGGTTCTTGCAAGTAAACTGCATGATGGGATTGGAATGATGTATCTGAATGTGCTACAATGCTTAATTGGAATTTCTAACTGTCAAAACCTTTTTGATATAATATGACCATCCAGGTCAATCTGATATTGCTAGAAGAGCTATGGGCTATAAAGAAGGTGTTTTCTTTGATCTGTCTTTCTTTTGCTTTAGAACTTTGCTAACTGCTAATTAGTTAAGATCCTAATATGTACAAATATTTCTGCTTTTCACATGGCCAGGGGAGAAGCTGCATTAAGCTCAATAAAAAGGGTTGGCTTACAACCAAAATGGATTTTTATCCTTGACAGCACAGAACTTAAAACAAAACAAAAATCTGAATTCTCCTTGAACCCTCCAAACTGGTGCAAAAATAGAATGTAGTACCAGAACAAAAAAGTGCAAAAAAAAAAAAATCTTGCTGATCACAGCAGACATAAATGTAATCCTCTGGGGCAGCCTCTTTCAACCGGTGGGTCCAATTCCATTTGGGAGCATTTGGGAGCCCATTCCAGTGGTTGAAGGCAAAAGGGGTGGGGCCAAAATAGTTTGACTTAAAGCTCTTACTTCTGGTAACTAAGCTTTAAGAGAGGCATTTAAATCTTTTAGAATGGGGTGGGGGCGATGTGCACAAGTTAGGAAACCACCGAATGATTGGAGGGCAGAGGAAAGAGGTGTGGCCATCTGAGGAACCCCAGAGGGCAAGATTGAGATGCCAAGATTACTGGGTTTGGCCAGTAGGCCTGAGGTTGCTCACCGCTACTTTAGAACAAGCAACAAATTCAATTCCAGCTGTAAATAACTATTTTTAAAAACCTTGGCTTTGGACAGGCTTCGCTGCCTCACCTCCCAAGATCAAAACGGGGTGATCAATCAATCAAGTTTATTACGGCAAACAGCCAGGGGTGAAGGGATGTAGTTGGCACTGAGGGTCTAGGTTTCCCACCAAGGTTGCCTAGTACAAAGGTACAGAGTGCCAGAGGTGAATTGTGTGTACATTTGGGGTGTAGGTCCCTAATCATGATGGATGCTAATTTGTACTAATGAGTGACTAAGTGCCCATGTGGGCTGGCCAGTGCTTTCTGCATGGTGCTTGCCTTGTCAAGGCTCTAGATAAGCCACTCAATAGATGTATCTCGATGACCAGATTGTGTTAGGAACCTGACAGAGAGCAAGGTATCTGCATATTCTGGAGGTCTCACAGTCCTTACACAAAGCAAGAATAATTCCTGTGGTGTTTAACTTTTCTAGATGAGGCCATTAATTACTGTATCTACTTTCAGTTTTGTCTAAGAATTGAGATCTGAGCTCTACAAAAAAAGCTTTTCCTTTCCTGTTTTTCTGCTACATAACTACTAGGTAGTATTGTGCTATAGTGGAATATTGCAATTACACAAGTAGGGAAATGCACTTCCTTTCACTTTCAGAAATGATAATCCATTTTCCCCACTCTTAAAAATCTGGCAAAGTGCTATATCTACTTTCAGTTTTATTGGAGAATTGAGATCTGAGCTCTACATAAAGAGCTTTTCCTTGCCTGCTTTTTCATTACATAACCTCTCAGTGGCACTGTGCTAGTGGAAAAGTGTAAATAAACAAGCAGGAAAATACCCTTTCTTTCGCTTTCAGAAATAATACCCTATTTTCCATGCTCTTAAAAACCCAGGAAAGTGCTCTTAAAAAATAAAATAGAAACTGGAGGATCTTGATGCTGTCTAAAGAACCTGTAAAGAAAACCATGAGTAAGGAAACATGAGTACACAATAAATGCCTTGTAGAAAAGCTCTTAAAAAAAGAAGCGAAACTAGAGGATCATGATGCCGCCTAAGGAACCCTTAAACAACAATGAGTAGAGCAATCATGAGCAGACAAAAAATGGTCTTTGTTAATGGTGGCCAGCTACAATATGCCTTCTGTTTTCTTATGCTGGAAGTCTCTCGGCTTCGTCTACCTTCCTAGGCAAATTCAGATTTTGGTGTTAAGATGTTGGAGAGATACTCAGAATAGCTGCAAAGCTGAGCTTCTTGGTAACACAATAAAATTCTTCCTTTTGTAGGTCCTGCCTATTTTAGAAAACACTCACCTCCTGTTGCCCTGACTGGGACTGCAGATCCAAAGGAAAGCATGCTCTGGCCCCATCCTTTGGCCAGTGATCTAAGGTCAGGCTGCTGAATTGTGTTTGTATGGACTTAAAGGCACGGAAGCCCATCTGACCAGATCAGATGATACTGCTGAGATTATTATGTTAGTGTAACCATTTGTAAAGGAGGACAGGGCTCCTGTATCTTTAACAGTTGCATAGAAAACAGAATTTCAGCAGATGTCATTTGTATATATATGGGGAACCTGGTGAAATTCCCTCTTCACCACAACAGTTAAAGGTGCAGGAGCTATACTAGAGTAACCAGAGTTGGGCATTATAAGCATTGTCTTTACAGTGGTTCCAATCTTGTTTGTATGGCTGTTTCCAGGTGGTGGTGCTGGGGGCTTACTGTTCTGTTCAGTGGCAATTACATCATGGGGTTCCACAGGGATACCCCCCATGTTATTTAGCATCTACATGACGCCGTTGTGGGCTGAGGATGTGGATTTAGGTGTCATCAGTATACAGATGACACCCTTCTTTTCAGCTAATCCAGGTGGGGCAGGGGATGCCCTGAAATGATGTTTGAACAGAGTAATGGACTGGATGAGGGCCAATAAACTGAAACTTAATCCAGACAAGATAGGGGTACTGTTAGTAAGTGGGTCATCTGCCCAGCTGAGTGGTGTTCAACCCTTTTTGGAAAGATCAGGTACGCAGCTTGGGAGTGCTCCTTGTCATTTTCTGCACAAGTGTCCTTTGTGGCTTGGAGTGCCGTTTATCAGCTTAGGTTGGCATACCAGCTGTGACCCAATCTGGACAGGGATAGCCTGGCAATAGTTATCCATGCTCTGGTAATCTTCCCGTTGGATTATTGCAGTGCATTTTACATGGGGCTACTTTTGAAAATGGTTCAGACACTTCAATTAGTCCAACATAGAGCTGCCAGGCTACTAACTGGGACTGGTAGTTGATATGATCATGTGGTGCCAGTGCTTAGTCAGCGGCAACAGCTTTTGTCCCTAGACCCACTTCAAATCTTTGCAACTAAGATTGTAGTGCCTGAATTTGCTTTCCTTTTCCCCCTCCTCCTCCTCCTCCCTCCCAATCCCCTTTCCTTTTGTGTTATGTCTTTTAGATTATAAGCCTGTGGGAAGGGACTGTCAAGAAAAACTTTTGTAAGCCGCCGTGAGAGCCTTTTTTGGCTGAATGGTGGCATAAAAATCCTTAAATAAATAAATAAATAAAGTGTGTGAGTTAACTTTAAAGGCCTAAATAAGTTGGGCCAGAATATCTAAAACAGGGGGTGGGCAACTAGCAACCCTTCAGACATTTTGGGCTCCCCTCATCATTGGCTATGCTGGGTAGGCCTTATGGGAGCTGTAGGCCAAAATATCTGGAGGAACACACGCTGCCCGCTCCCACTGAGCTAAAAGAACATATACCTGCTTGGACCCATAAGCCATCCCGAAAGGCTCTCCTCCATATGTCCTCCTCCAGATGAAGTTTGGTGGGTAGCTACCAGAGAGGGCCTTCTCAGTTGTTACCCCCCAGTTATGGAATGCCCCCTCACCCAGGAGGGTCACCTTTGGTGCTAGATATTTTAGATTTTGATTATTGTATTTATTGTTTTAAACCTGTTTCATTGTCTGAGAACTTTTTTTATTGCAGGGCAGCATATAGATATGATATAATTATAAAGTAATGCCTCACATTTAAGTACTGCTTGGTTAGTGCTCTTTAGGTTGGTATATTTAAAAATGCAAATTGGACTCATAGAATCTGAGAGATGACATTATCTATACCTACCCCAGCCTCAACTAGTTGAATTTGAATTTGCCCTTTGTAGGGCAGATGTCAGGCTTGCGGTTCTATTTTGTTTTTTTAAGTGCAAAATAGTGGCTCAAGGAGGTAATTGTGGCTCAAGGACCCAGTCCTGTAGCCAATGCTGAAATAAGATTCAAGAGCCGGTCCCATTGACTTCGCTTCAGGCAACAAAATGTTTTGGGCTGGCCCTTGTCAGATGCTTAAAGCCAGAGAAGTCTTTTGTAGTTGCCCTTATGAAATAATTGGAAGTAAAAAACCTTTCCACATCTTTTGCAGATTCCCTATTGCTAATCCCGATCTTCCTGCTGCCCACTCGTCATAGGGTTCTCTTTGCATATACCAACTTTGGGCTTTCACAAAGAGCGCAATTCCGACTTTTGGTGGCTTGGCTGCAGCACCTTAACAACTCCTTGCAAACAGAAAACCAGCCACTGTATTACCACTTCTTCCTCCTACGCAGGGAATCCACAGTGTTAGCTGCAAATTGTTATCAGAGGCAAGGTCCAGTTTGTTGTTTTTTTAAATGGCAATCCTGCTCCCCACACATACACACACGCAATAAGAAGAAGGGGATGGCATCAGGGCCATCAGGTCTATATTAGGGGTGGATGGCCCCCTCCCCTCGCCTGAGGTAAGACCAGCAGGATACAGGGAGCATACAACTCCACTGTTAAAACAGCTTCACTGGCTTTCGGTCTGTTTCCGGGCACACTTCAAAGTGCTGGTTATCACCTATAAGGCCGTCTACAGCTCGGGTCCAAGTTATCTGAAAGACCATATTCTCTCATATGAGCCTGTCTGAGATCTTCTGGGGAGGCCTTTCTCTCAGTCCCACCAACATCCCAGGCACCCCTGATGGGTACACGAGAGAGGGCCTTCTTGTTGACTACTCCAAGGCTCTGGAACTCCCTTCCCTGGGAGGCTAGGCTGGCTCCCTCTGCGCTACAGTTTCGGAGGCAGACAAAACCTTTTTTGTTTCAGCAGGCTTTTGGAACTATACTGGACCTGTGTTAATGTATTGGGTCCCCCCCTTTTAATCTGGTACAGTTTGAAAAAAATTAACATGTTTTTAATTTTACCATAGGTTTAATTTTATTTAAGTTTTGGAATTTATATTTATATGTTTTAATTGTACATGTTTTAATCTTGTAAACTGCCTTGAGTCACAGTACTGGGAAAAAGATGGGATATAATAATAATAATAATAATAATAATAATAATAATAATAATAATGAGATCTCCCCCCCCCCCCTACTCCTAACCAGTTCCAATAATTGTTCCAGTAATTTCCTTGGTAATGCATAGAGGAAAACATGATGCTTTAGAGAGCATTTATTTATTTGTAATGTTTATATATCACTAAGTATAATAAAATCCCTAAGCGGTTTTCATATAGATATTAAAATCACACTTAAAATGCAATAGAGCACTTACAAGAATAGCAATACAAGTTTAGGGGGAACAGAAAGGCAATTTTGTGTATGTTTACTCGGAAACAAGTCCTACTATGTTCAGTGGGGCTTTTTTCCAAATAAGCATGTTCAGGATAGCAGCTTCCGTAGTACAAGGGTGGGCAACTTGTGGCCTACACGGTTTGTTTCGTTTTGGGTCTACAATTCCCATAGCCAACATGACCAGTGGTGAGGCATGGTGGGAATTGTAGGCCCAAAACACTACCAGTTGCTGCGTAAGGGCGCCTTTTGAGAGGCTGTCTCTTGGCTGGCGGGCTGGAATCACGTGACCAGCGGTACGGCGGCTCCGAGCGTGTTGCTCCTGTATTCGGCGAATCTCGCTAGGCGGAACCGGAAGTGAGGCGCTCATTGTGCAGCGTGAGATCGCCTGGAGAAGACGGGGCTGAGTGTCGACCCGGGCAGGTTGGTAAAGGGAGAAGTGTGTGACGGCTTAAGCATACAGTGAAGAGGAGGGCTGCAGGAGGGATCCCCTGCGAAAGGGTCTGAGATGATCTCAGCTAAGAGGGTAGGGCGGCTGCTGTTTTTGGAAACTGAGCTGACCTGGAAATTAGTTTGGGGCAAGTCTGGAGAAGCCAAGGGGTCTCCCCCTGAAAGAGGGCGGGCGCTCAGAGGTGGAGGAGACACGGCGCTTTCTCAGGATTAGAATCTACCCCTGGGCAGGTGGGGACAAAATTCCCGGATTCAGTGTAGAAGCACAAAAGGTGGAAGAGCTCCTTTTCTCCCTTCCTAGTTCATGGTATCTTTCACCTAAACATTTAGTATTTACACCATGTGCCTGTTTTGCCTTGATGTGTATCTGTGATTTTAGACTTTTGTGTAAGGTGGCAGGAGGTGTACTGAAGACTCCCCTCACTCAACTGAGCGATGCTCTTCTGTAGCTGACTTACTCATGTTTAGGAATGAATGTCTAACCTCAACCAGTAGATATGGTTTGTGCCCTGTTTCTAGAGGTGTGATGTTGGAATTGCCTCTTCTGCAGTTATTAGGAAGGCTGTATTTTCTGCAGGCAATTGTTTTTTTCCTACTAGCATTAAAGCATTATTTTCCAAAAAATGGGGAAGTTAAAATAGTTAATGTTTTGAGTTAGCCAAACCTACACACTTTCTTAAATCTCACCAAGAATGTCCTACAAGCCTTATTTATGTCTAAATCAAGCTTTTCCATTAAAGCTAATAATAATAATAATAATAATATTCCCTTATCTCCTCCATCCCCATAATACAGTTATGAAGTAAGTGGTTGTTCCTGTTCTAAATGAAGAGCAGATGCTGAAATAGTATGTGCCCAAGGCCACCAAATTTATCACTTGCCTTACATTTGAGCAATTATCTGCTATTGCTTCTGGCTAATGGCTCATGAAGCTGATGAAGAGTTTAATGTAATTTGAAAATTTAAACAATACATATGTTGGACTGGTAAAGAAAGGGATAAATTGTATCATTTTCAGTTAGATATACTGGTTGATGCACAGCAATAGGGAGTGTGAGAAAAGAATGTTTGCAATCCCTTTTTGAAGTCTTGAGTTTAAAATGCCCTTTCTGGTTTTCATTATTGATATTTGTATGGAATTAAGGTGGGGTGTTAATTTAACACAGACTTGCATGATACCTAAAACTGAGCAGTTGGGCTGTAAAGTTCAACTGTGTGGAAGCTGAAATTCAAGATTGTTGCAATAATATACTGTTGGTATGAGTTTTTGTTAATGGCTCCTCTCTCCTGGCTGGGAGACATTCTAATAATAGGCTCTAAAAGAGTCATTAGGAGACATTATAACAGTCCAGCAAAACACTGCTGTTGATAGTGGAAGAGAGATGGCTAGTTCAGCTGGTAGATCTTGTTTTTCAGTACTTATGAGGGAGTCAATGGAACAGCATGAGGAAACTTAGAACTAACATCCTCTAATAATCTCAAGATCATGCAGCCTCTTTCTCAACTCTTGGCAGATGCAGGTCTTGCTACACAAGCCTTGCCCTGTTTTGCTGCCCTTGCAAGATCCCCCTTGGGGGCAAATCTCTCGACTAGATGTTTTTCTTTATACAGTAGTTCAGCTTAACTAGCAAATGGAGAGACCTCCTGTACATTTGAGTAGGTATATTTCAGACAACAAAAAGCATTTCAGTAGGTCTCTCTATGTGTACAAAGGGGAAAGCAGCTGCTCTTTCCGTTCAAGGTTGGAATCTGCTAATTGGAGTGAAATTGGGAAGCCTGAAAGATCTCAGCTTTCTTGGGCATGGTGAATCTTAGCCCTGCTGGTGATGGGGAAAGGGTGTCAGCATCTCACCCTTTGCTTTTCCAGTCCATGCCAACATACCCATTGTTTAAAATCTTCCAAATGAAATCGAAAGATAAAATAACTTATGCATAGTAAACTAGCCTTTCGAATAAATCCACAGAAGTAAATTAGCTGGTAGTAGTAATTGGTCTTTTTGTTTTTTACTAACCTCTGTAGTCACAAATACCAATTTCCATCTAATCCAGCATTCTCTTCCCATGAGCAATCTGGGAATCTTATAAACAAGGGCTGAAGGAGATAGTTTCCCCCTGTATTATGTGGCTGGCATCTCATAACTATATAACCATGGAATGGATGTTCCATGGTTAAATAATAGTCTTGACTACCATAATCATCAATTGCATGAAAGGAAACAACTTCCACTTTACACAAGTTTTTCTTTTTGGCTAACTAGAAATAGTTCTTGCTTACCACGTGGCTAGACAAAAAGCTGTTCACAAGCCTAATAAACATTTGCTTATTATGTGTAATTTGTTTGTTTTTTTAAATTTGGGATGCCTTATGTGAGGGTGTGCAAGAGCAAGCATGCGTAAGGCTAAATATATACAACCTGGGGTGGGGGCAAACCTTTTGAAAACAGAAGTATACCATGAATAACCGCAAGTCACCTTGAGCTGAAAGGCGACTCATCAATTTACAAATAATAAAAATAAATGAATGTTCTTCCTTTTGAAAAGTCACCTGTTGTAACTGTCCCCTTCATGTCTCACGTGTTCTTCTCTTTCAGGTGTGTTGGGTGTAAATCTTGGGAGATGCACATGATGATTTGAAGCACCATGCTGATTGCTGCCTATGTCGCTTTTGCTTCCCTTCTGGTGATATGCATTGGCCTGGAGTTCTCTGCCTGCCGCTCCAAGCTCAGTGGCAGGTCTTGCTCCAACCCAGCCTTCCTGCGGTTCCAGCTAGACTATTACCAGGTCTACTTCTTGGCTCTTGCAGCTGATTGGTTGCAAGGACCTTACCTTTACAAACTGTATCAGCACTATCACTTCTTGGAGGCCCAGATCACCATCATTTATGTCTGTGGCTTTGCATCAAGTGTGCTGTTTGGGCTGGTCTCCACTTCCTTGGTTGACCGCTTGGGCCGTAAGAAATCCTGCAT
Organism: Elgaria multicarinata webbii; assembly: GCF_023053635.1. NCBI lineage: Eukaryota > Metazoa > Chordata > Lepidosauria > Squamata > Anguidae > Elgaria > Elgaria multicarinata. The sequence continues at coordinate 22,108,367 of NC_086173.1, read as the reverse complement.
CCTCTTCTCCTTGACTTACTCTATCTGCTGCCTCACAAAGCTCTCTTGGGATTATTTTGTGCTAATTGTTGGAAGGATATTAGGGGGGCTGTCCACTGCCCTGCTCTTCTCTGCCTTTGAGGCATGGTACATCCATGAGCATGTGGAGCACCATGACTTCCCAGCAGAGTGGATTCCCGCCACCTCCTCCAAGGCAGCCATCTGGAACAGCGTCATTGCTATTGGAGCTGGGGTGGTAGCCAATGTCTTTGCTGAATGGCTGGGCTTTGGCCCAGTGGCCCCTTTCATGGTCTCTATTCCCTTCCTCATGCTGGCTGGTGTCTTGGCTATGAAGAATTGGGATGAGAATTATGGCAAGAAGAGGGCATTGTCCAGGACTTGCACTGAAGGCTTGAAGTGCCTCCTCTCCGACCGCCGGGTCCTGCTTTTGGGTACCATCCAAGCCTTGTTTGAAAGTGTCATCTACATCTTCATCTTCCTCTGGACCCCTGTCCTGGATCCCCACAACCCACCCTTGGGCATTGTCTTCTCCAGTTTCATGGCTGCCAGCATGGTGGGTTCATCACTCTACCGTGTTGCAACCTCCAAGAAGTATCACCTCCAGCCCATTCACATCCTTTCCCTCTCGGTCCTGATGGTGTTCTTCTCCCTCTTCATGCTGACTTTCTCTACCAATCCTGGGCAGGAGAATCCTTTGGAATCCTTCTTGGCCTTCCTGCTCATTGAGCTGTCTTGTGGGCTCTACTTCCCTTCGATGGGCTTTCTCCGACACAAGGTGATTCCCGAGAAGGACCAGGCAGGTGTGATGCACTGGTTCCGCGTCCCGCTGAACCTGCTGGCCTGCCTCGGCCTCTTTATCCTCCATGACAGTGACTACAAGACGGGCACCAGGAATATGTTCACCATTTGCTCTGTCATGATGGTGTTGGCCCTCCTGGCTGTTGTAAGTCTCTTCACCGTGGTCCGTAACAGTGCAGAGCTCAGGTTGCCCAGTCCACCAGGTCATACTGAGGCCTCATCTCCTGAGCTCTGATCCTATTGTGTTTTGAATCCTTTCAGGGGAAGATACTCTGAGCTAACCAGCTGCTAACCTGTAAAACATCATAGTGCTGGTACTGTATATAGGCAAGAGACTCTACAAAAAGAACACTGAGCCTCTGCCTTGGCGTGTGTCTCCTTTCCATATGGGAGTGGGGGAAATCCTTCCTTTGCCCTTTCCAGTAAAGATGGTCCACATCAGATAGCTTGATTGCAGCATAGCTTCCTTTTCTGCACCTTGGAGTTCTTGACTAATGAAGCATCTTGACTTCTGCTAGCAGACTGTTGGGTGGGGTGGGGGGCTGCATTCTACCACTTCATCCTGGATAGATGGTGGCAGGTAATGGGTTAAAAAGACAAGGTCCTCTTTTTAAAAAGTGAGTGGAGAGGTTGATCTACTGAATCATCCATTATCAGTATTGAACTTTATCACAATGTCAACCAAATTCTATGTTGTCGACCCTCCTACTTTTTTAAATAAAAGAAAGAAAAGAAAGCAGCTCTCCCAACTCATTTCACTTTAGGGGTAATACTGCTAGGTCTAAACAAATGTTTCATAGATTAGGAGCTGGAATATTTTGAATTTCTTGATGCAGGAAACTGTTTTGGGCTATTGTACTCTTTGCAGTGAATAAGAATTTTTCTTCCTTCTGGGGCCTAGCTTTCAGGGGGATTTTTAAGTTTCGGATCCTATTTACAGAGAAGTGTAAAAATATTAAGTCATCAGTTTTGGATTATAAACCACATTGTTCACAAAGATAGGCAAGATAAAAAGGCTCTGAGACTAAAAAGTTGGGGATGGAAGCAGCTTTTAGTAAAGGAGTATGAGATGCTTTACTCCAATGCTCTCCAGATATTTGGACTACAACTCCCAGCATTCCTTGCCATTGGACTTCTGCAAGTAGATAAACAATCATTCAAACCCAAATGTGCTATAAAGGAGTCATGTGGAGGGGGAAGGTTACTTGACTCCTTTATAGCACATCTAGGTTTGAATGATTGTTTATCCACTTGCAGAAGTCAGAAGAGTTGGAAGGGACCTTAAAGCTCATCTAGTTAAATCCCCTGCCTGTGCAGGCAGTCCACTACCACAGCATCTATATAGAATTAGGCAGGATTATTTAGGCACAGTGCTCCTGGATACGAACGAGGGCTCATCTAGCCCAGCTTTCTGTTTCCAGCAGTGGTCAAACAGTTGTTGCTACAAAACTCATGCACTGACCATCTCTATCTCTTACTGTTTAGCCCCAGCATTGGGTACTCAAAGGTAGCATATTAGAAGAGGAATTCCTCCTTCTCTCACATGGGAGGGAATGCCTTTTCAAAAATGGCACCTGCTATGATACAAGCATGCTTTATCTAAATCCAGTTAACCATACTTGCTTTTATCAGGACTATTTTTAATTCATATGTTACTGTGTGCATATGTGCATAATTTATTGACTGATTTAAGTTTTTTTTAGTCGCCTGACAGCTCTTCTAGTTAATGCTGAGCCTGTTTTTTTACTAATTTGCTATTACAGGATGCTTCTGTTTTGACTGAAGTGATAAGCCTTGATCCCCCCCCCGCTTCCTGTGCATGTACATAATTAACCATGCATATCACTAGAGAAGGGCAGAATCAATTGAGATAAAAAGGGATGTTCTAACCATGAACTTGTCTGTCCTTCTTAATCCCAGTTCCTCACTTACTGCCTGCTAGTGTGTATCTCTCCTTTCCAACCCATATGAAGTTTTTAAAACATACAGTATTGTTGCTTCAGGAGATTGACTTCAAATAGATTTTTTTCCTGGCTAGGAGACAATAAATTTCTGATTAGTCTGTTAGTAAAAAAGAGTAGTAGATTTCATCCTCAGTGTTTTTTGTTTTCTTTTCTTTCATGAAGTTCTTGCAAGGCCACTAGGTGGATATTAATAATTAAAACCCCATATTTTATTACATTGTTGTGTCATGAGAAGTTCTGCCACATTTAACATGCATGTGGTGTAGTTCAATGTCACCTGGAGTTAAGAGCAAACCCATGAGCATTTCCCAGATTATAAGGGACCTGTTGGAAGGCTTCGTTCTTCCTTCCTGGACCTGCTTGCAAGGCTCCCAGAAGTCTTGATCCGCAGGCTGCATCCTAAACACATTCGATCTTTGGGCCATTCACCTATGTTCCGTGTGCTGCTCTGTGTGACAACTTCTAGGCAAGGTAGCCTTGTAAATAAACCTCCAAAGCTTATTAGCCCACAAAATAATTGTATGAGCTTGCCTTATATCTTTTACTCATTGGTGGCCTGAAAAGGTATTTTCAAGTTGCTGAAGACTTCTTAACTGGTTGCTTGGAGCGGTTTCGTACCATAGGTGCACAGGCTAGTAGCAGTTCATAAACCTGAGAAAGGTTCATTATGCTGACAGTGACATGAGTAAAGTAACGGAACAGGACCTACCCAATCCCTTCCTAAACCAATATATAAGGGAGCAACATTTCCTGTGGAGATGAGTTCTAGCTGCCATGGACACTTAGTCTCCCTGAAAAATTCCTCCCCTGTCCCAGTCATAGCTTGAGAACCTAGAATGTGTAGGATTATGTCTCTGCGGAAGCCGGCTGGTAACTTCTGCTGCCCAGCTTGGTAGTATGCCTATCCAATTAGCAACATTGTAGTATGGAGAAGACTGTGAGAGCAGTAATGCATGATAAACCTGTTGGACTGCTCTACTTTCAGCCCAGAACTATCAGTCTGCCTTAGTGCAAGTGGTATTTGTTTTGGATGATTCTTAACGCCCACATGTAGTCAACCAAAGTTAGAAATAGTGCTGGGCTTGCTCTAATGCGGAATAATGTAAGAGCTCACATGTTTGGGCATGATGGTATTGCATATCTGGAGCGTGTATGTGGATGATGAATATGTGTGATTGCACTGCTGTCATCAACACAGCCCAAACCCTTTAAGGAGGCAAGAATCTTTTCCAGACACTGAGCAGTTGCACCTACCTAGTTAGGGCTGGTCTTTTACCATGAAGCAATGGGAAGCAATTATTGTTGCAGGCAGTAGATTCCAAAAGGGCATGTCCTTTTCCTGCTACGATCTCTAGGTGTGTGCAATTTTTTGTTGATGCGAAAGGGAAGGGAAAGTGTCTGTTTGACCTTTTTTCTTCACGTGAAAAAATGCTTCTTGCCCAAATGCTGCCTCCTATGCTGCCTCTTTACATGGTACCGTTTTTGCAGAAGCCTTGGTTTTCTACCTCTGTGTACTGAAAGCTGTGAAGCTGATTTGTACTATTCAAATTTAGTGGTACAAGACAGCTTCCCAGTCTTCAAGTATAGACAGTAGCTAAATGCAACATAAAGAAGCTGATTTAGTTCAAAACGAACGACTGAGCCATCTCATTCAGTACTGTCAACGCTGACTGACAGTGCCTCTCCAGGGTTTCAGACAAGGGACTTTCCAAGCCCTACTTAGAGATACCAAGGATTGACTTTTTTATTTATACACAAAGCATGACCGTGACCACTGAGCTATGGCCCTTCCAATAGGGCAGTTCTACATATTATGATTACTTGAAAGAAATGCCATTTTCAGCAAACTGGTAATATGTGGATTTAAGCGTGGCTTAAAACTGTGGCACAAACTAATTCTCAAAATGTGTGTACATGAGTGTTTAAAAACGGATGTCCACTATTCTCTGTAACGATCATATTTGTGTACCCTTGCTCTTATGCAGTACACAGTCAAGATTAATTCCAGTCAAGAATTTCTGTCTTGGCTGGCTTAGTAGATTGTTCCCTCCTGGAGTACTCTCTCCACTTCAAAATATTTCTTTAAACCTTCTTTAAAATTGAAAACCAGCTTATGCCAACAGAAGTGCAAGTAGAAAGATCACTGGATGGAATATGGATCTCTGTATATAACCAGTACCACAGAAGCACCCAAATCTAAGAGAATGTTTCATGAAAAAACATCCACATCCACAGACAATCTTAAGGCATACATATATATGCATATATTTTAGGATAAACGAAAACAATATGGTGATGCTTTGATATTCTTATCTGTAGTTCATAAAACCTTCATATAAAAAAACCTAGCTTTTTCTTTAAGAGAGGAGTTAAGGTGCTTAACATTTGTCAATTAAGGCAACCTGCCTAAACTGTGTGCCATGTAAGCAACAAACATATTCTATAGTTTTGCATATTGTGAATGCTTAGGACTCGTCGGAGATTATGCATTCATATTTTCCCTTGATCTTTCAGCCTGAATATTCTTCAGGTTGGAGATAACACTGCAGTTCAAGATGCTATGGACATAGTAACCACCTGGCTGTACACTGATCCCTCTATGCTTTCATTTGGGTTAGAGTTAGAAAGTACTGCATATATTAGTAGTGTCATATTGTATATTCAGGTTGGATGGAAAGAAAGCAGCAAGGCTGATAAATGTAGGATGTGAGGAGGGATAAAGGACTGGGTCAGACAGGCACGGGTATGTGTGTCATGAGGTAGTAGACAAGTCAGCAAGACCTGCATTTATGAGTAAAAATGCTTAGGATTAGTCTTGTCAATTGGTATAGTACATTATTTTTAATTTCAATTAAGCATGCAAGAGATTGTACTTTGTAGTTTAATATACAATTTTTCAGGAGGCTAATTGTCAGAATTAGAACGTAAAAGCCTGTGTCTTGTTTTTTAGTTTTACATCCAGCTGACCACAACTTCAGTGTTTCTTTCAAACTGCTGAGGAAAAGGATGGGGACTGAAAGTTGGAAGGGAAAGCAATGATGTTGAAATTGATTACTAGTTTCACTTCCTTATTTGCATGAGCTCAATCATAACAGGATTCAATCAGAAGACTTAAATTTAACGTTTAATAGATTTAAGCGTTGGCTTAGCCCATATCATATTTCCATGACTAGGGGCAAAAGGCGGGATACAAATAAATATAATAATAATGGATTTGGAAATCGATACTTGTTTTTGCACAATCTTCATTAATGTGTGATACCCCAGAAGACAATTACAAATAAGGAACATAAGTTGTAATGGAGCACACTACATGAGAGTGTAGATCCAAAGGGAGAGGCGGGTAAGAAATAAATATTATATATTATTACTATTATTATTATTATTAGATGTGCATTGCTTCCATGGCACAGATTTGTAAAGCCTGGGTGTTTTAACTCTCAATTGACATGCTTTTTGGTGTATAAGTGAATTGTTAAGAGTCTTACATCTTCTTTAAACTTGAGGTTTCCAACATGGTGCCCATGGTACAAGTGTGTCCACAGACAATTCTCTTGCTGCCTGCAAAGCCGTCTGCTGCTCCTGACTTTTCTTTCTTAAGATTTTATCAAAAATATTAATTTTTAAGCTGGCATGCTACAAAGAACTGAGCGCAAAGGCTTTCATGGAAAACGAATGCAGCACAGGTTGTCCATCTGCCCCAAAAAACCAAAGGGGGTGTTTTGCCTGTTTTATGGTGTGTGTGTGTGTTAGTTGGTTCATTTGTTATGGTATGGTCTGGATTTTGTGTGGTGCGTCTGTTTGCTGGGAGGTTGCTGCTGTGCAAGTGTTTCTCTGAGCATAGTTTGCCTTCTGTGGAATGGGTTATTTTATTGTGCTTTGTGGAGGCAAATTTGGCACTTGTAGCTCAGTCCCAGCCTCTGCCTTGTACTCAGTTTCAGGGACAAGTTACTTCTCTCTGAACCTCATCAGTTTTCCTTCTGAAAAATGGGTGTTTGAGCAGAAAACATGGGGTCAAAATAATGGTTTTGTTTTGGAGCTCAGACTCACCTCTATCTTTAACATGTCTATAGGCAAATTACTTTTAATTTTACCTGCTTTATTCTGTGGAATGGGTGTTTTGTGACTGGCCATGCCCACCATGGCAGCCATTTTGTGAATGGAAAAGCCCCCCACCCACCCCATGGCAGCCATTTTCTGAGAGCACCGTGGCACTCTCAAAATTCCAATGTGCCCATCAATCCAAAAAGACTGGGAACCCCTGTTTTAAACCAAAGTTTTTTTCACCAGAGACTTTCTTTGGCTTTTAAAAGGAAATGTAATGTTATTGTGACTTTACAATACTTTACATTTATACTGCATTTTTTAATTTGAAACCACTTCATATATTAATCTTTACATCAATTCTGTAATGTAGGGCATTTTTGTGATCCTTGTTTTATAATTTTTGTAATTTGACCAATTTTCAAGAAGTGTACAAGGCCCATTCCAACTCTGTATCCCTAGAAAGGTTCTGTCAGACCATATTTACAACTAACAGGTTATAACACGTTGAAAGTGGTTTGAGAACAGTATATGGAATGTGTCATGGGCCCCAACAGTTGTCAGTGCATTTCAATAAAGTTACAAAGCAGTAGTGTAGATCCTGCCCCAGTCAGACAATACTGAGTTTAGAAGATCTAATATTCTGACTAAAGACAGTTTCCCTTTACATTGGAGTGCTGCTTTTGAAATATTTCTTTCGGCACAGAGCTATCCCAAGACATTTTACTGCCTGAGGCGGAGCTGCAACTTGCACACCACCCACGCAAGTAAGATCTACAATACCGAAGGGCAGCCATGTTATTTTGATATCTGAGAAGGAAAACTCAAGTATCTCTCCACTGTTGGACTGGGAGTTGGGAGTTCTGGGTTTTAGTCCCCACACAGCCAAGGAAGGTCACTGGGAGACTTTGGGCCTGTCACAGACTCTCAGCCCAACCTACTTCACAGGGTTGTTGTTGTGAGGATAAAATGGAAGAGGATTATGCATACCGTCTTGGGTTCCTTGAAGAAAAAAGGCAAAATATAAATGTAAAAATCAAAATAACTAACAATTTGCTAACAAAATAACTAACAAAAATCAAAATAACTAACTAACAAAATAACTAACAAAATAACTAAGTTGAGGAAGCCATCTCAGGCAGATTAGCTGCCTGAGATGGCTTCCTCAACTTACCTAATAAATCTGACTGCTCCCTGTTCCCCATGAGGAAAGACTCAGTAGAAGCTCAAAGTGTACAATCCTAAGCACCTGTATTTCTGCTATATGGCAACACTGCCCCTTAACCTAGCTACACAATGTACACAGTAAGGTGTGATCTGAAGATGAGTTTGTATCTTGTCTATCTTTGGGGGTGGGGGCAGCAAACCAAAAATGCCCATCATTATAATTGGGAGGCATTAATAAAATGATTACTGAGCTGAGTATAGTATGTATGTGGAGGGAGAAAGGCTTGTAATATATTGCCTGGGGCTGCAGTGTGTTTCTGTATACAATGAGCCATTTTACCTCCTTGAAGGATCTGTTAAGCCCAAGTTGGTGCCCTAAACATGTTTTGGACCTCAACTCCCAGCACGCCTAGCTAAGGCCAAGAATGCTTGGAGCTGTAGTCCAACATTTTTGGATGGTGCTAGGTAGGATAAGGCAGACAGAGCACCAAAGGTCCATCTTTTCATCTAGCACCAATATGAGTTTGAATAAAAAGGAGTTTTCCAGCAAACTTTAATTTCAGAATTGAAACATATAAGTACCAAAGGGGCTATGGACCCTTTGCATAAAAACAACCCTGTGCTTTCATCCAGCCGGGAAGGCTGAACTAAGTTGATGAATACGAAACCGTTTTCAACTAAATTTGGGCAAGTTAAAAATTTCTGGCTTGAAGTCATTCATCGACTGGAGTGTTAGGGTTGCTTCTTTAGTAAGTTCTTTCTTCAGGTGTTCATCGGGCACCATGACCACTTGCATCCCAGCCATTAGGGCCGCGGTGACGCCGTTGGGCGCATCTTCAAATACGAGGCACTTTCCCGGGGTTGGAGGAGGCTCAAACCTCTTCGCGCAGACGAGGAAAATATCCGGGGCCGGTTTGCCATTCTTCACTTCGGGATCATCTCCCGTAACAATATGATGAAAGAGGCCGAAGAAGGGTTTGAGATGACCCGTTTTCAGTTCATAGCACTCTCGAACCGAGCTGGTGGCGACCGCGACGGGGATCTTACATTGATGGAGATGACGGACGAGTCTTTCGACGCCTGGCAGCAGCGCGGCGGTTGGAAACAATTCCTTTTTCTTCGCTGTAGTTTCACGCAAGATTTCTGCGGAGCTTAGGGGGATGTCGAGGATCTTCCGGACCATCTCGATCGCCTCCACTTCCCTCCTGCCCATAGTTAAAGCTTTCTCTTCCCAAGTGAATTTCTTCCCATAGCGGTCGCATACCTCTTGGAACACGATGGTATAAAGGGTTTCGGTGTTCAGGAGGGTGCCGTCCATGTCAAAAATAACGTGGGTGACGGGCTGTAGCGGCTTGCCGCTGGACGAAGTGGCCATCGCGCTGCTGCAATAGCCGCCGCCGCCGCCGCCGCATCAAAGGCAACCGTCGAGCAAAATCGCTAAGCAAGCAGGGCTGGCTGCGCGTGCGTACTGCCGTTGCCCCGACGGCTTCTATGATTTCACCTCGCTCCACATATGTCACATTCGCGTTCTATTTGATTGCTCGACTTAAAGGTGCCACCAAAAGTGCCTCCTCCAGCTAGTAGTGGTGCCGCTGGTTGGTTGCTGGCTGCCACGGCCTAGCGTGACTCCCCCTCTAGATTTGAGGGGAAGCCGCGTTAGTCCGTTGCAGCAATAACAGCGGCACTTTAAAAGAGAACACCAGCCAATCTATTCAGGATGGTTGCGGTAACTTCGAAGACGCTTTCTCTCAGCTTTTTCCAACCCTGGTGCCCTCCAGCCGCCAATGGCCAACATGCTGGCTAGGAAGGATGGGAGTTGAAGTCCAATTTATCTGGTGGGCACTAGGTTACGGAAGGTTGTGTTTGGGATCCATCCAGTACGTTTACTCCTACTGATTTTAAGACGACGGATTTACACATTGATAGTACAATTCTATATGTCTCTACTCAGAAGTAAGCCCCACTGGATTCAGTGGGACTTACACTCAGTTACATGTGTACAGGAGTGCATCCTGTTTACGCCCACTGCAGGATTGCAGTTTGGGGATTTCCTCCTCCCCTGTAAACTGGCTTTTTGTTTTTATGGTCACATTTGCTTGGGCGTAAATAACATTGAAGTCAGTGGGATTTACTCCTGAGTAGAGTTTACTGTCCTGCATGAACTCAATGACGAGGAATGATGCTGATTTACCAAACTGCCTATCCAGTACTTTCCTCTGTAAAATGTCTTCTCCCGCTCCAGCGCATTCAAAACAACAAAAAGCCGCAAGAAACAACGAAATGCCTTGTGGCACCTTGATATCTAGTATATTTATCGTGGCTTTCGTGGAATAGAAGATGCGAGAGGTTGGGTTGAGATAGCTTCTATCACAGTTAACAGCGCGGTCCTGTGGCGTATCTGCTCAAAGATAAAGTCCCAATGCATTTAATGGGGCTTACTCTCAGGAAAGCGTGCATATTTTATTTAATATTTTTTATTAGGGTAAGACATCGCACCTTAGAAGAAAAATGTTTTTAAAAAACCCACAAATCCAAGGTAAGAAAAACAGCAACAGATACAATGGTTTTAATTTTTGTGAACCGCCCAGAGAGCTTCGGCTATTGGGCGGTATAGAAATGTAATAAATAAATAAATAAATTTTATTTTCTTAGAATGTTTGTATTTATTTTTTAACGTATTTGTACACCGTCCAGAAAACCAGTTATATTGGTTGGTTGAAAAGTATAGTATAGATAAAAAAAAATATTAAGAAGGGTCAGCCCCCAACCCCAAATCAATACAAAGCTTCGCAGAATTTTTTTAAAAAACTGTTTTAGGATCCTTTAAAGGCCGCAAGAGACGCGGAGCCCAGCTGAACCGCATCCGGTATCTGCTACAGCTGCCACGAGATGCTCGCGAGTTTGCAGGAAAATGATTGAACTGGGCTACTACTTTGGAAGTTCCCAGCAAGCAACAGGCAGAAAAAAAGGTGGAGCTACAATGCGGCGCTGGTGATTGGCCGGGGGCGCCGATTTGAACGGGGCGCGGGGGCCGGTTTCACCGGTGGCGTTGTCTCCGGGAGTGGCTGTTTTACAGAGCGTGCAGCTGGTTGGAGGGGGAGAAAGACCCACTGCCGGCGGGTAGGCTGGATTGGGTGGGTGCGTGGCTGGGAGGGAGGAAGGGAGGGAGGGAAGGTGGGTAGAGGATATGGATGGTTTTCTGGAGTGGGGAAGGGTTGCAGGAGATTGTGGGCAAGATTTTTGGAGTAATGGTTGGTGGTGCTGTTGTAGGTGCATTGACACGACAAATCTGGATTTTGCTCTAAACTGGATTAAGGTTTCGTTCCTCCCTCTTTTAAAAACTCACACCAGTAATTCTCAAGTTGTACAGAAGTTTCTTTTTTTTATATAGATATGAAGTTCCGGGGTTTCTTTATTGGGGGAGGATCCATAGCCGTTAAACCGGTTTTAAATGACCCCGTAATGGTGATGAATTTCTGAGCCCAGCCTGGTAGGGTGTGTTGAGGGAGAGCCAGTGGATGCTCTTAAAGGCAGGAAGTTTGGCGTCTAAAGAGGAGGGGCTGCATTAAGGAAACGTGTCTTACCTTTAATCCGTACACAAGTGGGTACCTTATGTGTTGCGTATTTAACTTTTTATGTTGTTCACATTAGTTCGAAGTGCAGTGTAAACAAAAGTAGAATATAAATTCATTTTATTTTATTTATTTATTTATTACACTTATATACTGCTCCCATAGCCAGGGCTCTCTAGGCGGTTTACAGAAATTCTAAAATTGAGGTAAAAACAAGTATACAAAATTTAAAACTCTAAAACACAGAACATACACACATAAAGCATTAAAAACCGATTAAAAACTAAACATGTGGGTAATTAGGATGTTTACATAACACTAATCTATAATTACTAGCTGTACCCGGCGTAACACACCGTTGTAGCATATCTTAAAGTTTATTAATTAAATATCATCGCATTTTATTTATTTATTCATTCACATATTTCATTGTAAACACAATTAACAATCTCGTTCTTCTCAGATACAACACTTAATGATCCCTATGATCGAACTCTTGAGAGAGTAACATATAGTTAGTTGCCTGTGACTGAATACAGGTTTCGGAAGGTATAGGCAGGTTCTGTCAAAAGTCTGTCCCTGTGACTTATTAATGGTCATTGAAAAGGCTAAACGTATAGGAAATCAGCTGAAGCCTGTACAGAAACATTAAGACGTTACACATTGTTACTGTTGCTTTTATATATATAAGCGTTCGTGATGCAGTCCCTGGGTGAAATCCAATCTAAGCTCTACTTAGAGTAGACCCACTGAAATGACTCACTTCAGCCCAGTCATGGAGACATTAAGCGGCCGAGAGACAGAAAGGCTGGAGGGGGGCACGGACTACTTGGAGGCTGCCGATACAGCGCTGTCTGGCATACCTGGGGGGCAGGGGGGAGGGGGAGCAGTTGTCCCCTTCTCCCCGGGGTTCCTGTCAGCCTTGGGCCGCCTGCCCAGCTCGCATGAGATTAGGCCGGGGCCTGGGCTCCCATCTGGCTACCAAGGGCCCCGGCCATGCCTCGCTCATGCTCAGGACCGTGGTGCTGCCCCCTTTGTGTGTGTGGGGGGGGGAGTGAAGAGGCAGAAAGGGGGGTAGGATTACCTTGGAAAGCCCGGAGGAGTCGGGTGAGGGGCTTAGCAACCTGTATCAGCTGACATTACACGTTACTGTTGCTTAGCAACCTGTATCAGCTGAAGCCCTTACGAAACATACCTAAGTGTTTTATATATAGATAGATACAGATATATATATAGATGGCACTTCCGAAAGAATGAGAGCAATGGTCCCCTGCCCCAAGGGCCTTGTAATCTAGGAAACAAACCAAGGGTGACAGTGGAGGAAGGTGTAAGCGATGAAAAGAAATTAGATGGGTGTGGGTGTGAACAGTGGAGCTGTTCTGAATTCTACTGAATAAAACTCCAGTAATAGGAATGTATTATGTAGGGTCGAAGAACGCAAAATGGCTGAGTAGAATTAGGCTGAGTGGGAAGTGTGAGGAGTGTGGGCTGAGCTTAAGTGCTGTTTAGATTTGTAGTTTTTTAGGATGGTATGGCAATTGAATGAGTGGAAGGAATGGGATCATCACATGCCCCGTATTTTAAAGATTTGGCCCTTATGTCTGAGCCTTGTAGTTACATAAAGTAGAACGATTCGTGTTTCAAGCTTGGGTTCTAAAATATTCCTAAGTGTTTGCAGCCCCAGGCGGCGGAGTTGTTTCTAGATTTCGTGAGAGGAAGTGGTGTGCAAGAAATACAAGAGACTTATGGGATAGCAGTCCAGATTTGGGAATCTATGTGATTTCATCCCTTTGCTTAACATAAGTTGATCTAGTTGGGCGTTTCTGCTCCATAGCTTCCCAGCTTCTGCCAACGAACTGTTGCTCCTATTAAAATTGAGTCCGTTATTTGGGTGTAAATAAATATTGCTGCTGCAGGGCTGATAGGGGAGAGACGTGACCCAGAGAGATGGTAATGCTTCTGTACTGCTGTAATAGGGTAGGGATTGGGGATGGGGTGGAGAAATATAAGAGTGCATTTGGACCAGGCTGAGATAGGAGATAAAGAAGTATGTTTAGAACAGGTTTGGCGCAACTCTTGTGTATAGGCTAATAATGCATCTTCCCTTCCTGCAGGATGCAAGATGAAGTTCTTCAAAGGTGTGGATTTTGTGGCTCAGATCAGCACTCCTGAGGAAACTCTGGCTTTGTTGTTGGAGCTAAAGGTAAGATTGTAAGATGTCTTGATAGCTGCTGGCTTTGATGGCTTTAAAACAAGTTCATGGAAGATGGGCTTATGGTGGCTATTATTTGGAATAGGCAAATAGAACCTCCAGGTTGAGGAGCAGTTTACCTCTAAATATGCCAGTGTTTTTTTGGGGGGGGGGTGTCAAATGAGTTGAGAGCTTCCTGGAGACATCTAGCTGAACACTGCTAGCACTGGGATGCTTAATTCACCAGTGACTAGCAGGGGTGGAGGTGTCACAGTCTTCCTGAGGTACCTGGAAAAGAAATGTCACTTTTCCAAATGGGAGAGTGGGTATGATGTGTGATATTACAGCCTCTCTTCTTAAATACTGTTCTTGCACACATCTTCACCCAATTGCAGAAGAGTCCAGAATGTTGTGGCTAGACTGTTGACAGGGAGAATGTGACTCCCTTGTTATGTTTCATTTTATTCATCTCATTTATTATATTTCTATACTGCCCAATAGCCAAAGCTCTCTTGGTGGCTTACAAAGATGAACCCCCCTGTCAAAAATACATTATACATAGTATAAAACACCATTTACATACAAACTTATAAAGAGACAGCACAGACACAAATATATCTGACCATTTTTGTTTGCTACAGCTTCACTGGCTATTAATTTGTTTCTGGGTAAAAGTCAAAGTGCTTGTTATGACCTATAAAGCCATTATGCAGCTTGAGAACAGGCTACTTGAAAGACCACCTTCTCCTACATGAGCCTGCCAGGATTTTTAAGATCTTTGGGGGAGCCCCTTCTCTCAGTCTCGTTGCCTTCTGAGGCATGCTTGGTGGTGACCCAGGCAAGGGCCTTCTCAGTGGCTGCTCCCAGGTTCTAGAACTCCCTGCTGAGGGAGGTCAAATTGGCTCCCTCTTCGTTGTCTTTTTGCTAGCAGACAAAAATATTTTTATTCAGGTACACCTTTTGCATAAAACCTGGTTTGTTCCTGAAGAAGTTTTTCATTGGTGCTGTTTATTTCTTTTATTATTGTGTTTAATTTCTTTGTTATGGTATATTTTAATTCCATTTGCTAATCTGGGTTTTATTGTCAGTTGCCTTGAGCACATTTTTTTATTTTTTTATTGGTGGAAATGTGGGATGCAAATTAATTAAGGAATTTTGTAAAGTTTAAAATATGTAAATATTGTGGAATGCTTTTGTCAGGTTTTTTTTTAAAAAAGCAGCACACATGCTGACGTTTAAAACCACCTCTTATTTTCAGGAATGTCTCATCTGTGGAGCAAAAAATGCAGATGGTACAAGTCAGGCCTCCAAACAGATGACAGCATGCGACAGAATCCTACGGGCTTGTATCCACAGGTTTGGGGAAGGGTTGGACTGCCCTGCTCACTTCAAAAACCTCCAGGACTTAGTCGAGATGGCCTATCATGGTTACGTCGCAGCTAGGCTCCAGTATGTCCCCCTTTATTTAGAAAGGTTGCTGTATCACTTGCTGAGGGCTGTTGCTGCTCAGGGCCCATCCGATACCTGCCTGAAGTTTGCTCATCTCCTTTATACTGACCTATTGAAGTACCAGCCTCCCCAGGTGCCTTCCTGTGACTATGTATCTATTGCCAAAAGTGCCTTTAGTTTGCTGTGGAAGAGTACAGATGCCGTGGGTAAAGCAGACAAGGCTCCTGCAGAGTTCAGAGCTGTGCTCTCCACCCAGCTGCAGGCAGTACGCTTCTTGGTGCTTTTAGAGCCCGACACCCCTACCAATTTGGTCCAGGAGCCTCCGTTCTTTACCTCCATGGTAGCCCGGAATGCGTCTGCTGCAGCTGTTACATTTGAGGCCCAGCGGAGCCCATTGAGCGGGGAAGAAGCCTGTTTTCTCAGTGAGGAGTTCTCCCGCCATCTGGTTGCCGCCCTTTTGGAAAGAAAAGGGGTGAACCAGCCTTTGGCCTTCCAGGACTGCCTCTGTGTCTTTGAGCTCATGGTCATCAGGTGTCGTTACCTCTGCAAAAGTGGCTGCTTCAGACAGAGCAAAGAAGTTCTCCAGGAATCTGCTGGCTACTTGAGAAGGTTCAGTGGCAAGAGCAATTTGTTCAGTACCACGTTAGGCATTCTCTCTTCTGGCATTGAACTGAACCATTTATTGGCCTTTGCTGAGAGCTCAGTGGGGGCTTTTTTCACCCAAGTAGCTGAGGCTCTAAACTCAGCTGGCACTCAAGAGCCCCTCCTTAGACTGCTGGCTGAAAGCTGCCAGTTGCTCTTCATCCCTTTGTACAGACATGCCACAAAGAGTAAATGGAGACTCTTTAACTTGCAAGACCTTCTCAGGATCTCTGACTTCATGGAAAGTTACTTCAGGCTGCTCAGCAAGCTGCTGCATGTGGTAAGCAAACTGTTTTTCTACACTTTTGCATACAGCCCTGGGTGTCATACCGAGGGCAGCTGTGAAAGGCCAGGGACTGGAAAGTTATTCTCTTGCACCGCTCCAAATTCAAATCCTGCTGAGGAAAGCAAATGTGGCTTAGTCAAGAACACTTGTGGCTTTCAAAACTATTTTGTGTCATGAGAGGAGTATTGATATGGAAATTGAGCAGGCTATGTGGATAAGTGGGAAGGAAAGGTATTTCAGTATCCTTGCTCTGCTATCATGAGGTCAAGAAAGCTGGTTTTAAAAGCAGAGCCTATTGCAATTGTTGTGTGTGCACATGTGTGATACAGAATTCAATTTGCAGAATACAAATATTTGAGCCACATCCTAGGAAAGCTTAGTTTCCCACCTGTTTTCCACTATTCCATCTTCTGCATTGCACACTGGAGGTGGTTTAAAACATCTTCTCCAACCTGGTACACTCCAGATATTTTGGATTTCAACTCCCATCAGTCCTAGCCAACAGAGCCAATGACCAAGATGTTTTTGTAGCCCAAAACATCTAGAGAACAGGTTGAGGAAGCCTGGTGGAAAAGCTTGGTAAAGTTGACCAAGAGTGAGGTAAATCAATAAATGGTACGAATAACCAAAATTGGTCAGGAAGCACAGTTCCTCTGCCAATGTTAATATGTCAGTGTAACATTTTCAGGAGGGGGTTTCAACCAATTAAAGCCTGAATAACCTTGTGAAGGCTTGTTGTGGGATTATTTAAGTCTTTTCTGTCTCATTTTTCTTTCACAGGTCCCACCAGATACTATGAAACGGCAGCAAGCTCTAACAAAGTTGCTGTATCACTACTTCCAGTTGTACACAACTGTGGTATATGACTCTCTTCAGATTGTGCAGGTATGGGAAACTGAAGGGCTGCATTGGCCCTGTGGAATCTTGGATAGATAAGAGAAGGCTCCAGTGAGTGTATAGAAATAAGACTGAGGTTTTCATCTTTGGGCTGAATAAGGGTGTGGGTCCCTTAAATCTCTGCTGGCTCACTGGTTGAGGACATGCTTTGCATCTATAAAGTACAAGGCTTAGTCTCCAGTATCTGCTGTCAAAGGGCTGGTGGTAAGGCTGTGAAAGATCCTTGGCTGGAGAGGTATTGGATTGCTACTCCCAGTCAGAGTAGACAGTTCTGGGCTAAATGGAATAGTAAAAGAAATATAGTGGGATGTGGTGGCCCAGCCTTGTACCTTGAATGAGTAACTTTTGATTCTGTAAAGTTCTGTAGTTCAACGTAGAATTGATAGACAAATTGATAGCTGACACAAAATTCTTAATATCTTATAGTCATACCAACAAATATGTGTGTAAGTGATAAGTTGTTAGGTAACAGCTTAATGCAGGGGAAGAATAAATAGTGTTTATTTGTCTGCTACTATTGTATTCTAGTTATGTGCATGCTCTTGGATTAGAGTTGATGTACCTTAATATTTCTACATTTGGCAAATAGGATCATGCTGTGTTCTCATGTTGGAACAAACGAGAATTGTAGGTACTGCTGCCATTGAGCTTTTTCTTTAATATGGCTTTCTTTTGTTCTATCCATCTGCTTTTCGGATACTTAGATTATACTCCGTGTTGGAACAGGGTTCAAAATAGGATACCATTCCATGGTGTCCTTCCCAACTCTTTGCAAACAGCAAAAATCATATCAAGATTCTTAAAAAAGTGATTTCTACACGTATTAGTTCTCTATCAAAATTAGATTCTCCTTGGCAAGAAATTAGTACTTGTGATCATCGATAGCCAATGTTATGTCTAACCTCATACTTTCTTGTTGGGGTAGACTTGAGAACCATCTGATGTGAAGATGAATGGGCTACAAATAGGGCAAACCTAGCCATAGAAGTAGAGTAAACACCTTCAGTTCATTTTATTATGCGGTCACAAACCCATTAAAACAGTGAATTGTAATCAATAAAAACAACCAGTAATTCATTACACAGCAAGCTGAGGAGTAGTCATTAAAACATACACATTTAAAATATATGATCATAATTAAAACATGATGTAATACAAAAAGTAAAACAATACTAGTTACAAATTAGGATGAAGCAATAATTTACAAGATCTGTGAATAGAGAAGAGGAATTTAGCCACTAACTCTGCCATTGATTTGTTTGTACCAGTCAAGAAATGTTCCAAATACTGTTCCGATGTCCTTCCAGGGCATTTTCTTATAATAGGGCAATGTAGCCTATTACGTTCCTCCCTATGAAGGCTACCTTTAAAAAAAATAACCTGAAGTTTCAGCTATTTCATCTCCGCAGGGATACAAGCGATCCTCATATGGGACACTCCAGTAACATTGTTCCAATATTGCAGAAAGAGACAATTAAATCTAGCCCTAGAGAAGACATGCCAGTACTTGGGGTCGTTAAATTATCCAGATATCTGTTATGTCTAGGGAATTCAAAAGTTAAACCGAAATGTATTGGAGAGTCAGATCTGCGAGCATTTAGTATAGAATATTGAAAATCAATATCCTTAATCTGAGGTTCTGAATTAGGTTTTATGACACAATAATCTTGTGTGCGGAGGAAACCCGTAGCAAGGCCTAATAAATGCAGTTTAATGGTAAAAATTTTAAACCATGAACTGATAAAAACACCTGATACTGAGCCCCCCAGCCCTTGCCCAGATTCCCAAAAGAGGAGATATTTAAGTCTTCTGATCTCTTATCAGCTGCTTGGGACACAGGCACAGATGTAAAGGGGAAGAGTAAAGAAGTAGCAGACCTTAAAGGATTAAGAGCCACAGAGGAAGGTCGCAAGAGCTTGTTGCCACAGTCGTGCTGGGTAGAGGCTCTCGGAAAGTAATTAGGCTTCTTGCTCCTTCTGTGTGCCTGCGAAGCAGCATCTAAGAGAGGGGGCACATTCCCCCAAATACCTGGTGACCACAAGGCAGCTGGAAACAGTGGGTCCCAGCACTGTGCAGTGGTTTAATTTTGGGAAGGAAGGGTTGGAATGTGGCTAAGAAAAGGAGAACACTGGTGATTCCAGGGGTGGGGAACCTCTTTCAGCCTGAGGGCCAGATTCCATTTCAGAGAAACTCTGTGGGAGCCACATTTCAGTGGGGCCAAAGGGCGCAGGGACAAAAGTACTGACGTAGCTTAAAGCTCTTACTGTCAGTAACTAAGCCTTGGGAGAGGCATGTCACCTTTGTAGAATGGGGGGACTGCAAAATCTGGGAAACCAATCAGTGGTTGGGGAAAGGAGGTGGGACCAAGGGAAGGGTGCTTCAGGAGGGCTGCATTTGGCCCGTGGGCCTGAGGTTCCCCACTCCGGCCCTAATAGAAACATATGAGGTAGCTTCCTTGACATGTGCAGGAAGGTGTTTCTGAGTTTGGATGCTCAAACCTGCAACTTTTCCTTCCATCTGCAGTCTGAAATGGTACAGTATGGGAAAGTCTCACTAGATCTGCATAATTTGTTCCTAGATGCTGTTGAGCATTGAGGTCAAAGATGGCTCAAGGGGATGGTCTGCTCTCTGTTGCAGATGCTCTGTGATGAAATGTTAGTTGGCTCTTGACGTTCTTACTCTTGCTTCTATGCCTAAAGCCTGTGTTTTTCCTCTCAGGGGCCCGAATCTCCAGGTCTGCCGCAGTTGGTGGTGTGCCTTCAGAGGTTTGTTACCTGGATGCTGGATATGCTAGAAGATCTTCCTGACAGAGAGCAGGCTGAATACCTGGATCTCTCAGGTTGGTGTCCAAGGCAAGACAGCTGTCTTTCTCCAGCTGTCCACTTTAATAGGTGGGCAGGTGTAGCAATGCCTTGATTTGTTGGAGGCGTTGCCCTTCCTAAGGAGAATGAAATAAGAATGGGTTCTTTGTTGTTAGATCTCTCTATCTGAGGTCTGGAGCTTTCCCTCCTCAATCCTGATCGCATTGATCAGTTGAATCGCCGTGGAACTTGGAGACAGCGGATGCCGCTAATATTCTGATAGCCAAGATCAATGATGACTAACTGACTACATCAAGGAATTCCTTGGAAATCTTGGAAATCTCAAAACACTATTTTGAGACTAGTGTTTGCATGGAACCAGGGCTCACAGGGTCGAAGCAGTGCAACCTTTTGATTAGTTGGGATGCTGAAATCATCAGCCGCCGCCAGCACCCTCAGCTTCCCTCTGAGCTTAGCTGCAAACTTCACAGTGGCTATTATTATTATTATTATTATTATTATTATTATTTATTTATTTATTTATTTATATAGCACCATCAATGTACATGGTGCTGTACAGAGTAAAACAGTAAATAGCAAGACCCTGCCGCATAGGCTTACATTCTAATAAAACCATAATAAAACAATAAGGAGGGGAAGAGAAAACAAACAGGCACAAGGTAGGGTAAACAGGCACTGGGTAGGGTAAAACTAACAGTATAAAGTCAGAACAAAATCAAGTTTTAAAAGCTTTAGGAAAAAGAAAAGTTTTTAGCTGAGCTTTAAAAGCTGCGGTTGAACTTGTAGTTCTCAAATGTTCTGGTAGAGCGTTCCAGGCGTAAGGGGCAGCAGAAGAAAATGGACGAAGCCGAGCAAGGGAAGTAGAGATCTTTGGGCAGGCGAGAAACATTTATTATTATTATTATTATTATTATTATTATTATTATTTATTTATATAGCACCATCAATGTACATGGTGCTGTACAGAGTAAAACAGTAAATAGCAAGACCCTGCCGCATAGGCTTACAATCTAATAAAATCATAGTAAAACAATAAGGAGGGGAAGAGAATGCAAACAGGTACAGGGTAGGGTAAACAGGCACAGGGTAGGGAAAAACTAACAGTAGAAAGTAACAGTAGAAGTCTGCACAACATCAAGTTTTAAAAGCTTTAGGAAAAAGAAAAGTTTTTAGTTGAGCTTTAAAAGCTGTGGTTGAACTTGTAGTTCTCAAATGTTCTGGAAGAGTGTTCCAGGCGTAAGGGGCAGCAGATGAAAATGGACGAAGCCGAGCAAGGGAAGTAGAGGCCCTTGGGCAGGCGAGAAATATGGCATCAGAGGAGCGAAGAGCACGAGCGGGGCAATAGTGTGAGATGAGAGAGGAGAGATAGGAAGGAGCTAGACCGTGAAAAGCTTTGAAGGTTAACAGGAGAAGTTTATATTGGATTCTGAAGTGAATTGGAAGCCAATGAAGAGATTTCAGAAGCGAAGTAACATGGTCGGAGCGGCGAGCTAAGAAGATGATCTTTGCGGCAGAGTGGTGAACAGAAACCAACGGACTGATGTGAGAAGAAGGAAGGCCAGAGAGAAGAAGGTTGCAGTAGTCCAACCGTGAAATAACCAGTGCATGAACAAGCGTCTTGGCAGAAGAGACAGACAAAAATGATCGAATCCTGGCAATATTATACAGGAAAAATCGACAAGATTTAGCTACTGCCTCAATATGAGGAATAAAGGAGAGCGAGGAGTCGAAGATAAAGCCAAGGCTACGAGCTTCCTTGACCGGAGTAAGCGTAACATCATTGACAGTAAGAGAGAATGAGAGATGAGGAGAAGGTTTAGGAGGAAAAACAAGCAATTCAGTCTTTGCCATGTTAAGCTTCAAGCGACGATGAAGCAGCCAAGCTGAGATATCTGAAAGACATGCCGAGATACGATCGTGAACATCAGGAGAAAGTTCCGGAGATGACAGATATAGTTGTGTATCATCGGCGTACAGATGATATTGGAGGCCATGAGATTGAATAAGCTTGCCCAAGGGCAACATGTATAAGGAAAACAACAACGGGCCAAGCACCGAGCCTTGCGGAACCCCTACTGAAAGGGGAAAGGAGGAAGACGAGCTGCCATTAGTCAACACGCTGAAAGAGCAACCCGCTAGATAGGAGGCAAACCAGTTATAGACAGAGCCACAAAATCCAAGGTCATGAAGGGAATCTAAGAGAAGATCATGATCAACCGTGTCAAAGGCTGCAGTTAGATCAAGGAGAATAAGAACGGAATAATGGCCTTTAGACTTGGCAATAAGGAGATCATTGGTGATCTTAGTAAGGGCTGTTTCGGTGGAATGCAGAGGACGGAATCCAGATTGAAATGGATCCAAAGCAGAGTTACTAGAAAGAAAGTCAAGACAACGAGAGTAGACCGCACGCTCCAGGATCTTTGAAACAAACGGCAACAAAGAGACAGGTCGGTAGTTAGACAGAGAGAGCCTATCAAGAGTAGGTTTCTTGGGAATGGGAGAGACTGTAGCATGTTTAAAAGCAGAAGGAAATGAACCAGAGGACGGTGAAAGATTAATAATATGTAGCAAGGAAGGGAGGATAGCAGGAATAAGATTAATAAAGACGCGAGAAGGAATCGGATCACGAGAACAAGTGGAAGGCTTCGAAGAGCGCAGTATTGTAGACAGTTCATCCGCAGAGACCGAAGGAAACGCAGAGAAATTTGCAGGAGGAGCTGACAGATGAGGAACAGGAACTGGAAGAGGAGCAGAGCTGGCCAGATCAGAGCGGATAGTTTGGATTTTAGCATTGAAAAAAGAGGCAAAGTTATTAGCAGACAGAGAGGCGGGGAGAGATTGCGGATTAGGCTTCAGAAGAGAATTGAAGGACGCAAAGAGCCGCTGAGGATGCCTAGCATTTGACTGGATCAGCGTTGAGTAGTACTGCTGTTTGGCCAGTGAGATGGCAGAAGAGAAAGAGGAGAGTACAAATTTGTAATGGACAAAGTCTGCCCGGTCCCTGGTCTTACGCCAAAGGCGTTCAGCTGCCCGGGAACAAGAGCGAAGGTAGCGGAGGGAAGAGGTGAGCCACGGTTGGGGTTGAGAAGGGCGAACTATCCGAGTTGTAGATGGAGCAAGATTATCAAGAGTTGAAGATAAGGAGGAATTAAAGAAGGAGACAGCTGAGTCCAAGGAGACAGCCGAACAGACAGAAGGCATCAGAGGAGCGAAGAGCACGAGCGGGGCAATAGTGTGAGATGAGAGAGGAGAGATAGGAAGGAGCTAGACCGTGAAAAGCTTTGAAGGTCAACAGGAGAAGTTTATATTGGATTCTGAAGTGAATCGGAAGCCAATGAAGAGATTTCAGAAGCGGAGTAACATGGTCAGAGCAGCGAGCCAAGAAGATGATCTTAGCAGCAGAGTGGTGAACAGAAACCAACGGACTGATGTGAGAAGAAGGAAGGCCAGTGAGAAGAAGGTTGCAGTAGTCCAACCGAGAAATAACCAATGCATGAACAAGAGTCTTGGCAGAAGAGACAGACAAAAATGATCGAATCCTGGCAATATTATACAGGAAAAAACGACAGGATTTAGCTACTGCCTCAATATGAGGAATAAAGGAGAGCGAGGAATCAAACATAAAGCCAAGACTACGAGCTACCGTGACTGGAGTAAGCGTAACATCATTGACAGTAAGAGAGAATGAGAGATGAGGAGAAGGTTTAGGAGGAAATGGTGGCTTGGTCTTGAATGGGCAATTGAGACCCATTAGCTTTACAAAAGCCCTGCTCCTAGTGGAGAAATGATTAGGAGTGGCTCATTGACACGGATCAGCACAGCTTGTGTCTGCATTTTTGGAGACTCCTTGGGGATGTGTCTTTGGGCACATACACCCCCAGCTGCAGCTGAAAAAACCATGGCAGTGCAGTACAAACCATGGCCATAAAGTATCAACTGGCCTGGATTGCTGCTTTATCACTGCTAACGACGGTAGTAAGGCAGCAATCAGGTCTGGGGTGAGGAGGAGGGTGTAGCTTCGTCCTTCCTCCCTTGATGCCAAAGCAGCCAGGATTGCTGTTTCCACACTCATGCCTCCTTCTTCTACTCGACCTAGTGCCTGTATGTCAAACTTTAGCACTATACCCCTGCCTGAGATGCAGGCCAGAGCTCCTTAACCTCTCCCAGTGTTGTGAACAGCAACCAAAGTTCTGCTGGACTTCCTTCTTGGCATCTCAGCTATTTAGGCCTGTGTGCAATCTTGACCCAGGCAAATAGGTATGAGCAATGAGGTGTTGCACAAATCGTGGTTAACTCTGAGAAAGAGAGGCTTAAAAAGAGACCTCTGCCTGTGTGTGGGTGTTTGTCACTCGATAAAAGCAAACATTGCTGCCCTTTCTGCCCTTGATTAATTCCAAAGATGGCTCTGGTTCAAACTTCAGTACCAGCCAGAGGTAGGAATGGTCGACGACAGTCATGGCTTATTAAGGCTTGCCTTCTTTCCTAGTATAAAGGAACGGGCTGATCTTGTGCAAAAGAACTTCCTGTTGGAAGCTTACTGAGCCATTTGGAGGCCAATCGGCTCTCTTCTTCAGGAGACAAACAAGTAATTAATTTGGTAGTTCTCT
The DNA here is from genome assembly GCF_023053635.1 of Elgaria multicarinata webbii. Classification (NCBI taxonomy): domain Eukaryota; kingdom Metazoa; phylum Chordata; class Lepidosauria; order Squamata; family Anguidae; genus Elgaria; species Elgaria multicarinata. The sequence goes on along the minus strand of NC_086173.1, from coordinate 22,083,928 downwards.
GGCAAAAGTAGGTTTGAATAACCATGACAGGTTGCTTAAGGCTGATTTTGTTCTCTTAACAGCATACTGTGTGTCCCGGTTGGCCTATAGCTTCTACTCTCATAAGATGTATGTGGAGTCAAACTCCCTAGTGAATCTTTTCTGCAGGTGGCTGGGCAAGAAGGACCTCTTCAAATATCCAGACTTGCCGACAGAAAAGGTAATGACATGTTTTCCTGGCAGCCTGATAAGCTGGCATGAAGGAGGCACAGGAGAAGCTTCCTAGACTGCTGGAGTTGTATCAGCTAGCAAAGATTGCTGCATTACCTGAGCTCCGGCCGGGCTTTCGCTTTGTGTGAAGAAGGTCCTACATCCAATTTAATGTATTATGTAACGGGTAGAGCAGTGAGCTTGGACCTGGGCTGGAATCCCTGTGGTTAGGGGCTTTGGCAGATCACTCTCTTGTAGTCTGATCCTATTACTTAAAAAGTAAGGCCCTCCATGTTCACACGTAAATAGGATTGCTGCCTTGCCCCAAGCCATCCCATGGGTGTTAAGTTTTTTAAAAAATATTCAGGGGGCTGTCAATGAAGATTTGGCTGGCCAATTGAAACTAACATGTTAATTGCAGTGCTCTTTGGCAGTCTCTTCTTGACCTCATTCCTGTCTTCCATGGGTTCATTCCTGCCTGCTTTCCTGTTCCTTCCCTAGGCTCTTTTGCTCTGCTCCCCTCCTCGCTCCAAATATTATTGACCTCTGTCAATGGCACCCAGAGCTCCATTGACAGAACAGGCAGTCCATGACATCAGGGTAGGCCATCCAATTGCTGCTGGAGGCTTGATCATACAGAAACACACACCCCGGGCACTGCCTAGAGCTGCATCATAAAAAACGTAGAATACAAGTGTAGTGACCTTTATCCCCAAGGTTTCTTGGAAACTGGATTAGAAAACAAGGCCGCTGCCTGACATCTGGATGTCACTGTCAGAAGACATTGAACTAGTAGGCTTAGCAAATTGGCAGTTTAAGGCTGGGTGGGCAACTTCTGGTCCTCTTGAAGTTTTTGCCCTACAACTCCCACGAGCCCTAGCCAGCATAGCCAGTGATGAAGGGTCATGGGAGTTGTAGGCTGAAACATCTGGAGGACCACAAGTTGCCCGTTCCTGGTTTAAAGGATGAATTGTTGTTCAGAGTAATTTTGACAGTTCTTGCTCTAGTTTGAGAATTGGGAGGATTTTTCTTACCTTTCAGGCTGTGGATTGCAGGAGTTGGATGAGTCTCTATTCTATGCCTCTTGATAGTTTTTCGTTCTCTTCACAGCTACACAATTGCTTTAAGCTGCAAGTAGAAAACTACAGGAAGCTTGGCTTGTTAGAGGAGGCTCTCCAGGCCGTGGTACTCTGGCTGGCTTTTTATCGCAGCAAGATCACAGAACAGATGGCAGAGCCAATCTCCTCCTGGGTCAATGTCAAAATGGATGCCAACAAAAATGGGGTCGATGACCTGAGACTAAAGTAAGAAGGATATTGAGAGATGGGTGTATAAGTGATAAAATAGAGGGTGTTATTTGTCTATTACAGCTTGAAACTGGCAATTTGAGGGTAACTCCTGGATTCGTCCTTGACCATTTGTTGTGTGTGTGTGTGCGCCTTCTAGAAAAAAAATATCCTGCCCTTTCACTGTAAAAACAGCGCTTGTGTCAGTTTTTAAAAACAAAATATACAAGCTCCATTTTACTGATGTTTAGTGTTAAGATAAATCATGGCAGATAAAAATAAAGGACAACTTGTGTTATTTGTGTTATGCCTCTTGTTCCTCCAAGAGATTGAAGGTGTTCCAACTAAATGCTCCCTCAATCCTTATTAGGATAAAGGAAACACAGTTAATCCTGAAGAAACTAGAGCATTTTACTTAAGCTCCCATCCTAGTAGTGAGGAAAACAGGAAATGGGCTAGTGTAACCTTTCTTGCCATTTAAGTTTTTCTATTGCTTTACTTCAGCGATAGAACTCATCCCTGTAATTGGAACTCTCTGCTACAGAACAAAAGAACCCTTCCTTAATTACCATCTACAAATAAAGTGGGAACTCTTGTCTGCTGTTTTTTTTTATTCTTAGTGGGATTTCGAACTAAATTATTCCATTAAGTATTTAATGGAATCCACCAAACTTGTTATCTTGTTCACATAAACTTCCAAACGTGAAGTGTCTTTTTAGTGGCAGGATTGTCACTCACTCTTCTCCCAGACTTTCAGGCACTGCTTCATGTGGGTAGTGGTGGTGAAGTCCAACATATGTAGGCCTGACCCAAGCAAGCATTACCTCTCAAAATTGGGTTGTAATGATAAGGCGTGTATATGGGATACATTTGAACGTTGGGCTCTTATACATTTTGATATGAGGTGGGGCAGATACAGCCAGGTGAGTAGGCACAAGCCCACTTTACACTGCACATAGATTATCTCTTGGAGGCTTGTGTGAACAGGGCTTTAGTTCCAACAACAATCCCTCCAATTTAACTGAATCCCCAAAGCATTAGAGGCTTTGACACACAATGCCAGGCGTTGTTTAACCAGCTAAAGAATGCTCTAGCAATGGGAAAATATGTCAACCTGTGGGCATTTTCTCTAGAAATCTTACAATGTGACACCCACCCACCCCAATTGGGACTCATATGGGCATGCATATGTGTGTAGTTCTGGTTCCCCAATTTCAAAAAGAATATTGTAGACATTGGGCAAGAAGTGGGTGTGTACGGGGGAAGATACACAAATTGGGAGCTATAATGGTAAAGGGGTTGGAGCACTTTGTGGAGCAAAAGACTCAGGTGTTTAGTGCAGGGGTGGGCAACTTGTGTCTCTCTGGATGTTTTGGCTTCTAGGTTGCCTGCCCCTGGTTTAGTGCATTTCACTTTAGAAGTGCGGATGGCGACATGTCATATGAAGTCCTTAAAAAATGATGACAGGTGTAAGGAGGAGGAGAGACACTTTAACCATACCAGAACTTGGTGAGTGAGGAGGGGTGGTCACGTGATGAGGCTGAGGCAGGCAGTTCAGTCAGGCACATGGCATGCAATTAATATAAGGAAAAAGCACTGTCACAGGATATGGGAATGACCATTAACTTAAAAACAAAACTGGGGAAAGTCCTCTAGGATAGGGCTAACAATTACTGCAAGAGGATGGCTAATGCCTGCTTGTAAGCATCAGGAGGTATCTGGCAAGGCCCTTTGAAAACAGAATGCTGTTTGTGAGGAAGCCATCAAGGTGCTGAACAGCCGCACATATTCTTGTTAACAATATGTTCCCTTTCAGTGGTGGAGGTTATCTGGGACTGGGTTACTCCTCCTGAGGCAGGGCCAAGTGAGTGGTTTCATGCTTGGTCCTATTCAGAGGAAGGAGATTCTCTGCCCCAGTTCCAGGCTTGCTTGCTTGGTAGTCTTTCCACATTGGCTGTGTTCGAATCCTTGCTCCTGACTGGCTTGTATGTTCAACACAGGACTCTGAAGGAGGGCCTGGAAGGCTACAGCTTAGATGCCGAGGTCCTCATGAAAGTGCTGTGGGAAGAACTGAAGGCCTACAAGGCTGTGCGGGTAGACACCGGCCAAGAGCGCTTCAACGTGATCTGTGACCTGCTGGACATCTGTTCGGAAGGCAGCTGTTGGGTTCATGAGCAGGCTGTGATCCTGGTGGAGCTGGCACAGGTCCTCTGTTATCATGACTACAATGAGCAGACAGAATGGTGAGTGGCCAGGAGGTATCTCCCCCCCCCCCACCGCCCCCCAGAGATCACTTGAAAATTGCTGGGGCTCTTGGCAAGTCACTTTCTTATATAAGTGAAAGCACATGTATAACTTATATTTTAATAATCTCTTTTTCTTCAAACCCAGCTCCATATCATCAAAGTCACAGCCCTAGGCCAGAGCCTTATTAGCTTTTTCAATAATCCATCCCTGGTCAAAATGGTCTCAACCTCTGTCAGAAAAAAAACCCAAGAGCAAGGCCAAGAACAGCTATTTTCAACTATTCTCAACGTTTTCATGATTACCTCTGGTTTGCAGATGTCAGTTTGAGAACCTCTGTTTTAGGTTGTGTTTATGAGATGCTAACCTTGGCAATTTTATCAAGATAAATGTAAAACACTAAGTTAAATTTAAATAAATTGTTGCTATTTAAAGACTGAAGGAGAACAGATAGAGCATGATACACCAATACTGTTCTGCAAAGTGCAAATTGTGTACTTAAAACTACATTCCTATTAATATGAATATCATTTAGTATAAGCTTTCTTAATTTGCATGTCTTGATTTCAAAACTCATTTTTGAATTGTGGCAGAAGCCTGATGCTTTTTAGCAAGTGATGTGGCTGGGGTCAAAGATTTTGGTAAAGGGGTGAGCATAGTCAAGTGAGTGGACAGCAATATTTAGCTGGATATTAAAGAGCAATGGCCTGTTTTCTGAACATGGAAGCTTCAGAGTACCTGCATGTGTTCAAACGTATATTTATAACCATGAGGCCTAGAAACTTGTTCATTCAACCCTCCACCTCTACCCAGAACACCCAGTGGTTTTGGGGAATCTCCCCAGGCAACTAGTTTTGTGTTCAGCTCCATGGATTTGTATTCTAGAGAACTCTTCCTTGAGCTGGAGATCCAAGAAATAAAAAGTGCTAGCCCAGCGTATCCCATGTCTTCCAACTTTTCAGTCTGTATGGTTGGAGTAAGACCTGAACAGACACTTAGGGCCTGTTCAGGCCGCTAACCCTTTTGCAACAAATGGTTAGTGAGTGTGTTTAAACTGTGGTTATACAGCCACCATGGTTTGGAATGGTTCACATGACGCACTATGTTATGGTTCACACGACAGGCTAAGCCATAATGTGTAGCTCAAATTACGCGTGGCTTAGCCTGTCGTCTGAACAGGGTCATAGAATAATTGGGCATAAGTTTCTTCTGTTACAAACAAGCTTTTTAACATGCTCCCTTTGAACCTCTTTAAGCTCTCTCCATCTGTTCCTTTGTTCTAAGAGGCCTTTGTAGAATTTGAAACCTCAGCATTTTGGCATGGGAACCAAATTATGAGTCTGTTCCAACTTTATCCTTAGGACTGCGGAAGAAAAGGCTTGTGGATCTGGGATAAGCTGTGTAAAAGCTATGTATGGTATACACTTGTGTTGTTTGTTCCTAAACATTCATCCTCAGGATAAGCCCTGTGTAATTCCAATAAGTCTGCATCTTGCATTATGGTCTTGCAAGACTCCAGAAAGTCTGCATATTATGCGGTTCCCTTGCCTTGATTCCAGGTTCATCCTAGTTCACTAAGAGGATCAGGTGACTCTCCAAAGATGCTATGCTAATAGTTGAGGTGCTAAAGACATGTTCCAGCTCCGCTATGTCTGAGCCATTGTTGGCCAGGCTGCTTGTTTCTCCCCTGTAAAAGAAGACTTTCAATTTGTCCAGAAGGGCCTTACAGTTGATGTATGCAAGGCACGGTTGGCTAAGCTTAGGTCTCCTCTTCTGCAGCTCTGCCCTGGAATCCGTACGTGAAGCTTTGCGGCTGCTGGACTCTGTGCAGCAGACCCCCCAGAATGAGGCGCAGCTCCAGGACGACAAGGCCCAAGCTTTCCTCTGGCTCTACATCTGCACAATTGAGGACAAACTGCGTGAGGTATGTGGTGGTAAGCTGAACAGCACACAATTCCCCTGGCTAAACATCAGGGCCATGTATACTCTGTGCTTAAGAGAGGCTAAGTGTTGCAACCTGTGCAGACTTTATGCAGAGATCCTCCACTGGCATAATTCTGCAATGGTGTATTGCAGGAACTTTTATCATTTCCTGCTGGTCGTGGGGAGGAGGCACAGAACTTCACCCCTGGCCACTATAAATCTTATTCAGCTGCCCACCTAGGTTCTGAAACCACACCATGCATTGCCCACTTGCTTTTATGCAGGCCTTTGTAGCCATAAGGACTAGAAACTTTTCTCCATCTTTGTTTTTTTTTTTTAATCTCAAGTGAGATTCTTAGAAAGCTGAATAGTTTTTGCTTTCATATTTTGCATTGTTACGGCTCTTATTCCGTTGCAGCTTATAGTCCTTTCTAAAATGCATGTGGCCATGCAAAATATCCAAAACACAGTAATGCCTTCTAGGAGCCATAGCACAGGCAGACAGCTGCCATGCCTTCAGGAGGCAGCTGGTGGCTGCCTCAAGTCCTTGCGCTTGATTTCCGCTTGTGCAGCCATTAACACAGATTGTGACGTATTGCGCCGGTTGGGCTCAGTGGAATCTCCTTTGCGGTGGTTTGGGGATCTCTTGTCCTAGGCTGCTCTGTGAGGGTTGGAGAACTTATACTAGCTCCTCCTTCCTCACCAATTCCCCCACGCAGGTTTTACAGAACCTTTGCTTTTTTCCAATGCAGAGCATCAAGCAAGAGCAGAGAACCAGAAACATCCAGGGGCAAAAAAATACACGAGCTCTTGAGGGCTTTGAAACCAATGATCTGAGCTATGAGGATAAGTCCCACGATGACAAGTTCCTCTATCTTGGAATTGCGTTTAACCTGTCTGCAGATTCTGGTAAGGAGCTTCGTTGCTGGACTGGGATAGTTGTGGTTTTGAAATCTCTTCACTGGCTGCCAATTAGTTTCCGGGCAAAGTATAAAGTATTGGTTATCACCTTTAAAGCCCTACATGGTTTGGGTCCAGGATACCTGCAGGATCGCCTTCTCCCGTACAATCCGCCCTGCAGACTCAGGTCCTCTGGGAAAAATCTACTTCAGCTAGCAAGAGCTAGATTAACAACTGTTACCCAGAGGACCTTCTCTTCTGCTGCTCCTAGACTGTGGAATGGCCTGCTGGAGGAGACTTGTCAACTTAACAGTCTACTCGCATTCAAGAAAGCTATAAAGACTGATGTCTTCCAGCAGGCCTATCCAGTGGAATTTTAAGATGTTTTTAAAATGTTTTTAGGATTTTTTTAGGATGTTTTTAACAATGTATATTATGTTTTAATTGAATATTATGTATTTTATTGTTTATCGTTGTTCCCCGCCTCGATCAGAATGGAGAGGTGGGTAAGAAATATTGTTGTTGTTGTTGTTGTCGTCGTCTCACAATACAATGGAAATGGCGAAGCTTGGGTGGGACCTTCTAATATTCTACTTTACATGGAATTCTCTTTGCACTAATCCATATATCCATTCATGGTCAGGCAGGTCAAAATTGGTCGTCCTCTAAGAAGTATTTTTTCCCTAACCTTGCTTGGAAATGTTCATTTGTTAACATTCAAGTAGAAGACAGCAAGGATAAAACCTGGATGCTCCACAGCCAAGCTCTGCCTACCCAAGGCTACAGATATTTATTTTAATTTCTGCCCTGTGTAAGTATGCTTGGGGCTGCTCCAAATTTCAGAAGTGTTACTTACAATTGTATTGTATTATATAAAGTAGCTTTTGAAAATAGGAAGAGCCTCTAGAGTGCTTACCCAAGGCAGAAATTAAAAGAATTACTTTTGTTTATAGAAATGGGAAGCGAAGAGGAAAAAATGAAGTCATTTTTCAGGAGGGCTGGTGGAATGGCCCTGCTTCGCCTCCCGTCTCCTCCTATGGCTGACTGGTATGGCTGTTGGTGGTGACAGTTGAGGAAGGAGGAGGACGCTTCTTCGGGAATTTAATATGCTGGCTTTCCACATGTGTGTATGTTGTGGGTTTAAGCATCCGTTGCTTGCAGACAATTCAGACCCAAGCTTATCTCCTCATTGATTCCTTGTTTTATGAGAACTAGGCCTGGCCTAGCACAGTCTAGGTTTGCTGCTGCAATCCTTGCTCAGTCTGTAAACCCTAAACAGATTCCACAAAGCCACCCTAAAGCTGCTCTAAAGCTGCACCCTAAAGGTTCAGAGGACTGTTCCATTGCTCAGAAGGGAGACACAAAGCAGTACTGTTGCTTATTAACGCCAATTGTGTAGCAGCAGCTCCTGGCAGCAAGCTAGGCCCTGGGTGGGTGGGATGCTGCAGTTGTAGCTACTGCACAAAGAACTGGGTTTTGACTGCCCCTGGTCTAAGAGGAATGGATCCACACACTCACATGTCCAATACTGTGCTTCCCTTTCAGTCCAGTCAAAGTGTCTGGACGAGGCTCTTGCCTTGTGGAAGCAACTCCTCTCCAAGGATGGGATCCCAGCCGTGCGTAGCATTGAGCAGACAACAGCATCCCTGCACATCATGGCAGCTTTGTACAGAATGATGGGAAAGGTAACAAGAGCTGGGCACTCTGCCTTGGCTATCCAAGTCTATGTAACTTGTTTTGTTTGACTTCCTGGAAGTTCATGCTTTTTTTTCTTCTCTGCCTCCGTTTTCTCCTCCATCTCTTGTCTCTTCTCCATGGAGGATGGTTGAGGTCATTATGAAAAGCCTTTGGGGCAGCAGAGTGAAGGCTCCATATGGGAGCTTCACCCCACCCCCTGCTAGTGGTCCCACACATCTTTCCTCCCGCCTCCCCACCACCAATCTGAGATTGCCCTCTTCCCAATTTGAGAGGTGAGGGAAATATTTTTTCAGAATTCAGAGTGGTTCACATTTTTTAGGATGAATTTGTTCCTGTTTGTAATTTTTAGTGCTCAGTGGTGGTGGCATTATGCGCCCCTCACCCACCCACCCACCCACAGACTTGCAGTCTAATTCAAGCATTGCAGAGAGGGAGAAGCATATATATTGGTGGAATGGACTGTGATATGCTAGTTGGAGGGGGTCATCCAAAATGTACAGAGGGGTATAGGTGGGTCAGAGAGCAAGCTGCGGTAGCTGCACTTCCGTGACACCAGCCATGCTTTCATCTTGTTGGCCCTATGTTGTAGGAGGAAGGGCAAAAAATCTGGAACCTAGTGGAGTACAGACTGTGGATGCCCATGCTTGGAATTTCCCCACTACAGCTCAAGTGGTGGCAAAGATATATTGGGGAAAGACTTGGGCAGAGACCAAGGTGGGAGGAGGAGGAGTTGCTTGCACAGTTCCTGAAAAAGGAAGCCACACCCGAAAGCACCCTGTCTGCTGTGCGTGGCCTTTCCTTCTCCTGGGCTGTATGGATGTTCCGTGCACAGGTGATGTCTATGTGGCTGCTCTCTAAGAAAATGGAGCCTGAGCTTCCCTGTGCTCATAACATTGTCTTGCTAGTGTTCCTCCTCCTGGCATGTATGTAATTCAGTGCTGTGGCAATGGAGAGCAGTGAGTTGTGTGTCTTCCTCAAAGGAAGCTCACACACAACCTGTATTTAGAAAAATACCCTTTCATAGCTCCAAGCGAGTCTTACCTTGAGCGGGTCTTTGCCATCTTGCCGAGATGGTTGTATGCCAGTTCTTCTCCAATTGTCCCAGTATAGATGCATCTGCTATTGTGTCTAGGTTTATTCTCTCTTTGAAAGGGGTATGTTTCCAGTGTCAGAGGCAGTAAGCCTATATACACCAGTTGCTAGGGAACATGGGTGGGAGGGTACTATTGCATCGTGTCCTGCTTATGGATCCCTGGATAATAGCTGTTTAGCCACTGGACTAGATGGACCGTTGGTCTGATCCAGCAGGGCTCTTCTTATGTTCTTATGTAAGTTTCTTCCCATCGTGGAGAAAGCAAAGTGATTCTTTTACAGTGGTGGATGGCCACAGTGGGACAGATATGGCATCTTGATCTGGCTGGCAGTGGCCCTACAAACATTTAATTACGGTGTTGAACATACCATTTATGTTCAGTTTCTCCTGCAAGGAAAAGAAGCAATGAGTCTCCCCCATATTGTATGAATGTGACTGTGTTATGCCTTCATGCCACATCCAGGGAAAGGCAAACCAACAATACCAGGCTGCCTCCTGGGAGGAGGGGAGAGTGGATTGTTTGGAAGCAGACTTGTTCCTTGGCCCTTCAGCTGATGACTGCATAACAAGTGAGCACATGTGCTCCGGATCCAGGAAGGCCTCCCTGTTGGGTGACAGCAACTTCGTTACAGAGCCTGAGTTCTCCATGAACAGGTCTGGGCCACCCAGTTCTCCAGAATGCCATAGTTGGTCATCCTCGCTCTACTGCACTGTTCTTGGTGTTCTTGCTGCCATTTTAAAATCTCTTCACTGGCTGCCAATTAGTTTACGAGCAAAGTATAAAGTATTGGTTATTACCTTTAAAGCCCTACATGGTTTGGGCCCAGGCTACCTGCGGGATTGCCTGCTCCTGTACAATCTGCCCCGTACACTCAGGTCTTCTGGGAAGAATTTCCTTCAGCCAGCCAAAATTAGGCTGACAGGTATTACCCAGAGGACCTTCTCTTCTGCTGCTGCCAGACTGTGGAATGGCCTGCCGGAGGAGACTCGTCAACTTAACAGTCTATCAGCATTCAAGAAAGCTATTAAGACTGATGTCTTCTGGCAGGCCTATCCAGTGGAATTTTAAGATGTTTTTAAAATGTTTTTAGGATGTTTTCAACAATGTATATTATGTTTTAATTGAGTATTATGTATTTTATCGTCTATTGTTGTTCCCCCACCTTGATCAAAATGGAGAGACGAGCAAGAAATATTATTATTATTATTACCATCAACTTCTTCCCCCACCCCCAGCTATGTATTTAAATACTTTATCACCCTTCTATTCTGCAGCCACTGCAAGCCATGGAGAGCTACTTCCTGATCACAGCTCTCTCCGGCGCACTTCAAGACTCTGTTGGGAAGACCAGCGCTTTGTGCCAAATTGCCAAGCTACTTCTCCAGCTGGAATGTCCCAGTTACGCTGAGGTAAGTACAAAGAGTAGCTCTCTGATAGCAGAAGTATCCAGTTTATATGCCCACTTTTCTAAAGATAGCCAACTTAGCGTTATTTAGAGTTTTTACACACACACATACCGACCATCCTTTAACCAAGGAGGCTCCCAGAGTGGCTTCCAAAGATAAGAAATAAGACAGTTGAGTTAGTAATTTGCTTTGCTAGAATAAATGGAAAACTGTGTTAATAAGAACTGTATTTTAAATTAGAGCTTCATGATAAACCACATTTTTTGTTTTACCTGAAATGCCTACACCTCCCATCATGCCTAAGATGAATAAGTTGCAGAGAAATTTATAATTATCAAATAAATGTTACGAACATTATTCACAGACCCGAGCAACGCCAGGCAAATCAGCTAGTTGTGTACTTTATTCCTCTTGGGTTCCATGCCCAAGGCTAGATCCCAAACCGGGAAAAGTGGGATTTGAACTGACTTTCCCCAGGAATGATTGTTACAGGCGTACTCTGCCTTTCCATATTAAAAAGATCACTGAAGGTGCAAACAGTCCACATGATAAACAATAGCAATTAAAACACCAGCATATAAATAAGGGGAAATGCAATACAACAGATAAATGAAATCAGAGCTTATCTGAATTGCAGCAAAATAGGTCCTTTCCCCAATGCTCTAGTGAAGAGCCATGTTGCCTGGCTTATCCTGGTTTACTGTGAATGAACAGGATAATGGTGCACCCAACCTCTTCACTTTCACTTTGCTCCTCCTTTCATGAGAGTGGGCAAAGCAAGCAAAGAATTACTAGCTTATTGTGACATCGGAACATGGTGCCTGATCCCAAAGAAACCACCCTGATTTGTTGCTGGCTTAATGAACCTGGCTTGTTTGGGAGTAACCAGGAGCCTGCGTCTGGTTGTCACCATAAGCAAATGCTGAGCTGTAAAGTCAAGAATCTAAAGTTTATAGGGCAAACTATTTCATGTGAACTGATTTCTTGTCAGTGTTCTCATGGCCTACATCTTTCGGCTGCTGAGGTCAATAGCTGGGACAAACGCTGAGCAGAGCTCTATTACAATTCTGGTGGATTACCTGTTCCTCTGATAATTTTGCTCTGTGTGTGCTTTTTCCTTTTAGACCATCTTAAAGGAGGCTGAATCCTGCCTGCAACATGTGGACCAAAATAATGACTGCCGCCTGCTGACCAATCAAACCCTAGCTGTTCTCCATAGCAAGCTGTGCTTAGCAACCCGCAAGGTACCTTGTATGGCATGCTCCCATGGACACATTTTATAGCTCGGAGACTGTCAAACCAGGGCATTTCAAAATATTTGTCTCAATAAAAAGCTGTCTTTTACTCAAAGTGACAAGTACGTGGTGTTTCAGATTCTGTTGGGGCAGCCTTCTCCAATGTGGCAACCTCCAGATGTTTGGGTTATAACCTCCATTGGTCTTGCTTGCTTGGGATGAAGGGAATTCTGCTCCCAAACATCTGGAGGGCCACCACATGGGGAAAGGCTGTGTTACAGGGACTGTAAAGGGGAGCCTGCTGGATTCTGCTATGGCCAATCATTGACCCAATCTTTCAAAGGCAGACTATCCCTCTGCTGCTGATTGTATCTCACTCTATGTCTTATGAGGAGGTTCCCCTGGCAAATTATCGTAGCAGGGAGGCTCATCCACTCAGCACAGCTCAGTTGCCCTCTGGTCTTGCTCAGAATCCATCCAGGTTGGGTCCCTTTTTTGTACTCATGGGCTGGAGCATCGATACAGTGGGGAATGAAGAAATGAGCTGAGGAGCCCCTTCACCCTTACGTTGACTGTAAACCTAGAGAATTGCTATTTCTGAGGACCACTGGGAGTAAAGGGAAACTAATATTTTGAAGCATAGCAGGGTTTTTGGAACTGGACCGAAGAGGCCAGAATTAAGATGCCCACGCTACCATGAAATTCACATGGTGATCTTAGTTGTTCTCTCTCAGCCTAATCTATGTCTTAGGCCAAGGGTGGGCAACTTGTAGCTCTTCAGATCTTTTGGCCTACAACTCCCATCAGTCCTAGGCAGCATAGCCAATGGTAAGGGATCATGAGAGCTGTAGGCCAAAACATCTGGAAGGCCACAAGTTGCCCTCCCCGTTTAGGAAGTTGGTGGTTTAAATGAAAGAAAACCCATGGGTGCTGCCATTAAAACAATGGGTAGGATGCAAAGGTGGAGGTGGGCAGCGGGGAATAGGGAATTTTGACAATTGGATCCTTGCATAGACCCTGAAAAGAGTGTAATCTCTGGACTCACACAGCAACTATCTTTGTTACCATGTTAGCAAGTACTAGTGAACTTTACCCTTGGCATCTCTTGGTAATCTTGTTTGGAGTTCTCCTGCCCACTCCATTTTTATTTCACTCTTGTGTAAAGTCATTGTTGGTAACCCTGAAAAACCTACTTCAAGTGCTTTCAAAATGATGGCATCAGGTGTTCATGGTAAGGAAATAAACGGTTCTTAAAAGCTTCCAAGACCAAGGGAGGCAACCTGCCTGGTAAACTAGTTAAGTGGGGTTCCAGGTAGATCAGTAGAAAGGAAATTGCCCTGCTTTCCCTATCCTAACTTTGATCAACCAATTCAAGGAAAGAAGAATTGGGCTACTGGTACTCTGCTTCCTAGTCCAGTCGAGGTTAAGATGTTTATGTGATGAAGACCCCAACTCTTCCCCTAGCAACTCTTTAAAGTCTCCAGACAGTAGTTCATTTTGCACTCAGTCTTGGCTGTAACAGGATTTCGACACTGGACTTCCTAACACATTGTAAGCAGGGTTGCGTACCCCATTGTCGGCAATGTTGCTGGTTCCAGTATGCAGGAGCCTTGAATTGCAGCCGTTTCCTGACTTTTCAGGAGACTTCTCTGGGTTTGGGAAGAACCTGCAATCTGATCCATGAGTTATTGCAGCATAAGCCAAGCATTGGCTGAGTAACTTTGCAGAATAGAGAGAGGCCTTCCTACCAAGTGATCTTTCTCTTCTCATGGACAGATTGAAGAAGGCCTTGTCCTACTAGTCGAAACCCTGCAAAACCCAGCATTGAAAAGGTCCTCGAAGGTCTGGTACCTGCTCCGAGCCAGTGCTCTCCAGTTAACAGCAGCTTACCTTGGTCTACCGCCCTCCAGTCTCCCACTGGCGCTCAGACAAAAGCTCCATGCTCAAGGTGAGTGTGGAAAACATCCATCTGTCTCCTCGATATGCATCTGTAATCCCCCTTGTTCTTCATCGTGGTCTCTATGCATCACACATATGGGCTTTGCGCCTGCGCAGAGACCGAACTGGAACCTTCTATAGCTAAGTGGAACGTTTTTGGCGGGAACCCCTCCCCCACGCTACTGCGCATGTCCCTGGGGTTCCCGCCCTTACCTCAGTTCTTGGTCGTCCGCCATTGTGCCTAGACCTGTAGAACCGAACCTCTAGTGTTTTCTCCAGTTCTTCTTCTTTGAATCTTTCAATCTCTTTCGTTCTTCGTCTTTTCCTCATATTTCTTATATTTCTTTTCTATCAAAAAAAAAAATCTTTGTTAAATTCTCTTCAGCGACTTCGGTCACGGGTGCCTGAGCCGTATGGCAGTGAAGGCCCCGTTCCGTAAGTGTGTTAAGTGTGGGGCTAGGCTCCCCCCTACCGACGGACACTCCCTGTGTGTTATTTGCTTGGGCGAAGGCCACAAAGTAGAGGCCTGCCACCATTGTATGGCGTTTACTAAACAAACCAGGAAAAATAGAACGGACCGCCTTCGCGCCATCTTGTGGGAGAAAGCCCTCAGGGCAACAGACACAGCGAAAATGGACAAAACGGCATCAAATAAGCCCGTTGCTGACCGTAGCACCGAAGTGTGCGATGATACCAGAGCGAACAGTAGGGCATCGTTACCCCTCACGCCTGGACGGTCGTTGGTGAGCTCCGCGGCCAGGAAAATCACAAAAAAGGCCCGGACTCCCAAGTCCTCCTCCGAGATGGAGAAAAAAGAAGAAAAAGAGAAAGGACGCGGAAAAACCTTCTCCAAGGTCTTCCCAACCGTCTAAACCGTCTCGGAGCCAATCAAATCCTCCTCCCGTACCGACAGATTCTGAAGCTGTCTCAGTACCGAGGCCTCGCTCGACACCGAAAACTCAATCGGTACCGACGCATCCTTCAAGTCTATCAGAGGGTGAAATACGGGACTCGGCCTCAGTAACTTCATTTAGAGAGCCTGCGAGGCCGCAAGAGACACAGGAAATTATTCCTCTGTCGCACCCTTCCCCGAGGGAGCATACACCGAGGCGCGAATGGGACAGGGCTTCCCAGTACTCTGAGCCCCAGTCCAGACATGATTGTTATGATTGGGACTGCTATCAACCACAAAGATATTTCCAACACGATCACGGTTACCAATACCCACCTGAATCGTATTTTGCGCAGCCTCCACCAACATCCAGGGTATGCCAACTACCACTGGCTCCACCTTCGGCTCACCAAAGCTCTCCCACGTCTACTCATCGGCACCACACTTCCTCTATACTGACCGTTGCGACCGCCACGGTACCACTAGATCCAGCACAACAGCTGCAACTGATTACTTTATCCTCACCTGAGGATAATTACCCTTCTGACTCCGAATCCGGACTATCAGTTACACCATCGGTACCATCACCGGACGATGCCATACATGCACAAGACCCCTCTTCACCATCTGACGACATGGGCAGATTCTCTGACCATATGTTAAGAATGGCCCAAGCACTTGGATTGGACATTCAACAAACGGATGAACCTGTGGATGATCCCATTTATGATGTATTTCACACCAAAACTAATTCAGGAGTTGCTATCCCTCTTCCCCCTGCCCTGAAACAAACAGCACAGCTATCATGGAAGACGCCAGCCGTCACGCAAGCTACGTCAAGAAGATTAGAAACCCTATACCATATACAAGAGGGAGATGCAGGGTTCTTAGTTCAACACCCAAAATTGTAGTAGAGTCAGCCCAGGGCCAGTCACAAAGAGTGCACTCTGCCCCAGTAGATAAAGAGGGCAGGAAATTAGATCTTACAGGGAGAAGAGTTTACTCTTCTGCTTCTCTCGGTATCAGAGCCTCAACGTACCAAGCAACCATGGCTCGGTACCAACTTTTTCTCTGGGACAAAGTGGGATCACTATGTGACTACCTCCCGGAGGACAAGAGAGAATTGGCTAGGGTCTTTCAAGCTGAAGCCTCGGCCATAGCCAAACAACAGCTATCGACCGCACGACATCAGGTCGACTGCCACTCAAAAACTATGATGGGTGCTATATCTCTGAGAAGACATGCCTGGCTAAGTTCGGCCAACTTCACTTACAAGACCAAGTCCAGGATTGAAAACGTGCCCTTCGATGGCGAGGGCTTGTTCAATAGTAAAACTGATGATACTTTAGACTCTATCTACAAAGCACGCACAACGGCAAAAAAGATGGGTTTCTCTGCTCCTTCTGTACAGTACAAACCGAGACAGTGGACGAGACCATCTGTACAACAGCAGCACCTTGGTTGTCCTCAATACCAAGGACAACCAAGACAGCAGCAACACCAGCTCCAGAGGAAAAGACCTTACCAGGGTCGTTTCCAGCAGGATAAGCGCCAGCCCGACTTCAATAAGAAGTAGCGGGTTTGACTCCTTCGCCCCAGATCCACTACCCTTTGCGAACCGCCTAGCACCATTTTACCATCAATGGGAGTCAATAACATCCGACTCCTGGGTGCTCACTATCAAGTCGGGTTATGCCATCGAGCTCGATGTCCTCCCTCCTTCTTCGGGAGTGAAAGTAACAGCGCCGTCCCCTCCTTTGCTTGTCGAGGTACAAACCCTGCTAGCGAAGGGAGCCATCTCTCCCGTACCCGCAGAGGAACTCAACCAGGGGTTTTTCTCGCGTTACTTCACGGTCCCGAAGAAAGATGAAGGTCTTCGACCGATTATGGACTTAAGGCAATTAAACAAGTACATCACCCCGAAAAAAAATCCATATGACAACGGTTTCTTCCATTCTCCAACTGTTACACAAAGGGGTTTGGTTTGCTGTGGTGCGTACTTCCACATTTCCATCAGGAAGCTTACCTGCGATTCTCAATCGGCACGCTCCAATTCCAGTTCACCTTCCTTCCCTTCGGACTTGCCATGGCACCGAGGGTCTTCACGAAGGTGATGGCTGTGGTGTGCGCCCATCTAAGACAGGAGGGAATTTACATATACCCGTACCTAGACGATTGGCTTCTGGTAGCGGACAACAGTCACACGCTCCAGAAGGATATACTAACCACTCTCAACCTCTTAGACTCATTAGGTCTATGGGTCAACGAGGAAAAATCCATCTTGACCCTACGCCAGAAATTAGACTTTATAGGGGTAACCCTATCGTCTCGAGACGGGAGAGCATACCTGCCCTCGTCCAGAGCCAGACCCTTCTGGATATGATCATCGTTGCCGAGACCCGTTTAAAAGTCTCAGCATGGACAATCTAAAGACTGCTAGGTCTAATGGCAGCGACCACCGCAGTGATCAAGCTTGCAAGACTCAGAATGAGGATCTTGCAGGGGTGGTTTTTAAGAACGTTCGACCTTCGACGCAATGGCCGCCGAACTTACCTGTCGATCCCGAGGCAAGTACGGGCATCTCTGAAGTGGTGGCTGTCGATGAAGAATCTCTTAGAAGGGATCCCGTTTCAACAACAAACCCCTTCGGTAACGATTACAACAGATGCTTCATTGACCGGATGGGGAGCACATTGCAACTCCCTCACCGCTCAAGGTCGTTGGCCTCCTTTCCAGAGGGAACAACACATCAATCACCTGGAACTCTTAGCGGTGGAAAATGCAATAAAGACCTTCGCACAAATTATCGAAGGCCAGAATGTCCTGATCGCGACAGACAACACCACCGTAGTTGCCTACATCAACAGACAGGGTGGAACAAGATCACACCCTTTGAACCGTTCGGCACTCAGAATTTGGAACTGGTGCATAAAGAGGAATACGTACCTGACTGCGATCCACGTAGCGGGGAAAGAGAACATTATTGCGGACGCCCTCAGCAGATCCTTACACGTCGACCACAAGTGGGAGCTCGACACCGAGACAAGAGAAAACCTCTTTCGGTACTGGGTGCAGCCTGCTGTCGATGTCTTCGCTACCGAAGAAAACGCAGCTTGTTCCAAGTTCTGCAGCAGAACAGGAAGAGGAAAGAACTCTCTAGGAGACGCTTTCACCAAAACATGGAGAGGAGAACTTCTTTATGTCTTTCCACCCTTTCCACTTTTGACAAAAGTACTAGCCAAGATCCAGTCAGACAGGTCGGATTGCATCCTAATCACACCGTGGTGGCCTCGACAGACGTGGTTTTCCCACGCCTTTCGACTATCGAATGGGAATTACATCAGACTCCCGTCGATACTGACTTTGCTGTCTCGACACCAGGGCAGAATTCGACACGCAAATCTGTCGATCCTCAAGATGACGGCGTGGAGAATAACAACCACCCCTCTCCTCGTATCAAAAACTTAACTGTAGACCATATATTGCTGGCATCGCTAAAGCCCTCAACAAGAAAGTCCTACGCAGCAAAGTGGCAAAGATTCCAAAAGTTTGCCTTGGAGAACAATCAAGCACCGGAATCTTGCCCTATATCACTGATTCTCAAATATCTATTGACACTTTACCAGCAGGGACTCAAACTTACTTCAATCAGAGTCCATTTAGCAGCTATTACAGCCTCTCATCAAGCATGGATGGTTTTTCACCTTTCACACATCCAACATCAAGGAAATTTTTAAAGGGACTTAAGAATACGATACCGACAGTAAAGAACATCATTCCACCATGGAGCCTGTCCGTTGTATTGCAGTCACTGACAAGGAAACCCTTCGAGCCCATGGCCTCAATGGACCTTAGGCTTCTAACATTCAAGACTGTTTTCTTAGTGGCCATTACATTGGCGAGACGTGCAAGTGAGCTTAGAGCTCTCAGAGTAGATGCTCCTTACACAATTTTTCATAAGGACAAGGTTGTACTACGCACAGACCCTGCCTTCCTGCCTAAGGTAGTGTCAACTTTTCATCTGTCTCAACACATCACATTACCAGCCTTCTTTCCGAATCCTGCAACACCTGTTGAGTCTTCATTACACACACTTGAAATTTTAGGAAAATAAATCAATTATTTGTTTGTTATGGAGAGCCTTCCAAGGGGCTCCCTGTATCATGCCAGCGATTATCATGCTGGATTGTGGAGACAATTGAACTGGCTTACGCTCTCTCAAAACTAGAGTTGAAACAACCTGTGACAGCTCACTCTACCAGAGCAATAGCGACAACTGTTGCTTTTAACAGAGGTGTCCCCTTAACAGACGTTTGTAGAGCTGCAACTTGGTCCACTCAATCCACGTTTGCTAGACACTACAGCTTGGACACTCGTGCGAGACAAGACTGCTCATTTGGAAGGACAGTGCTCTCGGAGATCTTGAGATGATGCACCAACCCACCTCCAAGGTATGTCAGCTTGCTACTCGCCCATATGTGTGATGCATAGAGACCACGATGAAGAAATGCAGGTTGCTTACCTGTAACTGTAGTTCTTCGAGTGGCCATCTATGCATTCACACAACCCACCCACCATCCCCACTTGGTGGTGTGAAACTTACAAATGACACAGATTTATGTGCAACTTACTTTATTAAATGTATATTCATGTTTATGGGGGCACAATGTCGGACTCCTGTAAACTGAGGTAAGGGCGGGAACCCCAGGGACATGCGCAGTAGCATGGGGGAGGGGTTCCCGCCAAAAACGTTCCACTTAGCTTTAGAAGATTCCGGTTCGGTCTCTGCGCAGGCGCAAAGCCCATATGTGTGAATGCATAGATGACCACTCAAAGAACTACAGTTACAGGTAAGCAACCTGCATATATGCATCTGCCAGTATAAAATGATTGTGAATGAATGGAAGCTTTGGAGCATCATGTGAGCCAAAGAGGGTAGCCAGGTGTTCATGCGCAGTAGCAAGGCAATCCATGCCAGAGGCAGGGTGGGACATGCAGCCTTAAAGGTACCCAACTGCTGATAATACATGTCCTGGGGTTGCCTTCCACCTCCATGAAGGTGAACAGCAAGTCATTCCAAGCTGGATGAGAAATGGCCACTTTAAATTGTAGGGCAGCACTACCAGTGCTGGCTGGCAGTGTGCAGATCCCGGGGGTTGAGAATTCCACCCATGTAGCAGAGATGATGGAGTCTTTAAGCAGTTCCAACAGTATGCCATACATTGTGGACACTTTTGTGCATCCGTCACCTTGGGTGTAGAGGGGGCCAGGGGGCCTTTGTGCAGTAAAGAGTATTGGTGGAAGTACACCTGCTCCCCTCAACTTCATTGGGATGATGTGGTGACATCCAAACTGTGCTTCATGGAGCCCTTGAATTCCTCTGTAGCTCATTAAGAGTTCCTTAATGAGGTGATTGGTAGCGGTAGACTAGTTTCTCTGAAGAACAGCTTGTCCCCTAACCTGTGCAGCCATAGGAAAGCAATGAGCGTTCCTTAGGGTGTATTCCAACGATAAGGCACAGTGGGCTTGGCTAGTCCCTATGTGGGAACTGCAAGTGTGACCTGCAACCTTATAATACTTCCCCCATATATCTGCGACACACAGAGGTCCTTTTGTGTGGGTTTTATTTATGGATTTCGATTTATAGCTTGTCCTTCCTCACAAAGAGCTCAGGGCAGGTGGGTTCCTTGTGGGAAGAGCTCCCCGAAGCTTGCAAAAACGCTGATGTACAGTGTTCTTTTTCTCCCTCTGTGCAGGATGGAAGACCCCTGAAATGGCACTGAGCGATGCACACAGACTCTACCGCAGCATCCTCTTGAACTTCTCACTGATTAGCAGCGATGCGTCTGCCAAAGATGTTCCCGAGCATCAGTTTGTCGATCATGGTAAAAGAGGACTGCTTTCCTCTGAAGCGTGCGGCAACTCTCGCTGTGCCTAAAATCCTGTATTATTGCTGCTTTTGCGAAACCCTGGAGCAAAGAGGTCCAGATAGAAATCTTGCTTCCATTTAATAGTTCCTATAAACCCCCTTTTCAACCAACGCTCTGAAAACTATCATGCTTTTAAATGATTATGACTCTTCCTTTAATGCCTACGTAAAGACATTCAGAGAAGTCAGCAGGCACATTTCATCTGGCAGGTCGTTCCACAGCTGAGGACAGCAAAGGAAAAGGTCCTCTGGTATCTGCCTGTCAATCTCTCATTAAACAGTCTCAGCAGATGACGCTCTGAGAATCTTAAGTGGCAGCCTGGAACATAATCCATAGGAGGAGGAGTGAGTGGTGGTGGTGATTATGGGTATTCATACTGCACCGTCTCTGGGCATGGTGCTTTACAAACTTATACCAGGTCAGACTGGTTTGTTTGTCGAGGCCAGTACTATCTACTCTGACCGACAGCTGCTCTCCTGAGTCTCGGGCAGAGAGGAATATTTCTCACAACCTGCTATCTGATTTTCTCCTAACTGGAAGTGCCAGGGTTTCAATCTGGGACCTTCTGCATGCAAAGCATGTGCTGTACAGCTGAGCTATGGCTGCCTCTCCTCAAGCATCCTTGCTTGAAGTGATGACGGTGGGCAAGCTTGATAAATGACTACTGAAGTAGTTGTGTGGGTTCTCATTGGAGGTTTTTTTTTTAAGTCGCTTGCCTTGTGTAGTGATCAGGTGGATTCAGTGCACTGCTTGAAGCGCACACTCCTGCGTTTGATGAGCAGAACAGCTTCAGAGTGAAGTCACTCAGTCTCTGTAATTCAGGGGTGGCCTTCTGGTGGTTCATTACCTGGATTCAGTTCCCAAAGCCATTTTATCTGGCTCCAGACTTTTTAATCCTTGCACACTCGCGAGGAAAAGAGCTGTCGCTTTGCACATGAATGTGTTGTCCCATGGGCATTCTGTAAAGGCAAAGGTCATTGCTCTCTAGAGGCAGATCAGTGTCTTCTGGGAAGCAGTTATTTCTCAGCCACTCCCAGTAGATGAGACTAGGGTCTGGTCTGAAGGCCTAGGATGCAGCCACCTTGCTGTAACTCAGCAGGTTAGGGGTCTGGTCAATGCCTGGTTGGGAGCTTGAGCCCCAGAGCTCCGTGTGCACCCCCTTGAGTTGCAGCATGGGAGAAAGGCAGAATACCAATATAAAAAAAATATTTTCCTCCCATTCAAGTACATGGGCTCCATATTTGTGACACCTTTATTGCTAGGCAAAACCAACTATATGTGTGAGGTAGGAATGGGCAGGGGGGAATGATTGTCCTAGTCCTCAGTGTTATCTTGAGAACAGTGGGCTGTTAAGAATACCGGTGCAAGCTGGCTAGTCCTAACCCATGTGGAACTGTGTTCGCACTACTGCACGCAATGTCTCTTGCAATATTAAGCCTGGTGACCTGAACGTAAGCTTCAGCTGCCCTACACATACTTAATTGTTTCCTGGGTGTACATCCGCGTAATTTTCTTCTTCCTTCTCAGGTGATAACCTGGTGCAGAAGTGGCAGGTGCTGGCTGACATGTTTGTTTGCTCAGAGAGCTTTGTCTCCCTCCTTGGCAAGATCGAGATTGTAAGTGAAGCGAAAGCTTTCTGCCTGGAAACACTCAAAATCTCCATGAAGCTGCAGTCAATTCGATGGTAAGGACGTATGTATGTGTGCACACAGACACACACGTGTGAGTGGTGTGTGTGTTAACATACATGGAATCGAAATTAACTCCCATTGGCTCTGTCCCTTCTCAGAAACGTTGGCCCAGGAATTCTAGTTGCAGGCCCTGCTTTGGGGAGCTTATGTAGCCAGAGCAATGGTAGAGTCATATCGCTGAAGTGAATGAGGGCTGGCTTGAATGAATTCTAGAGTGCCGCACATTGAGGTTGAAAGATGCACTACTTGGTGGATGACACTTGTAAGGGCTGGTTGATGGGTAAAACGTTACCTCAGACCAATGAAGGCTGCCATCTTTTTTGCCGAGGATAATATCTGTTCTTTCTCTCTTCAGGTGTGCTCGCTTTCTGGTCTTAAAGAGTGGCCTGGAACTGCAATGCAGCAACGTGGAGCTGTGTCGCTCAGACCTTGACCAGGTCCTCTTTCTTCTTGAATCGGGCACAGGTGAGCCTTCACAGCTTTATAGACTAAGCAGGGTCGAATGGTGGAACTTGGAATCTTTTGTTGCGAGGAGGGAGGAGGCAAGTTCTAGTTTACTGACAAGCCATCCTGGATGTAATTTGAGGAGGTAGCTAATTTCCCTCTTGAAGCCAAGGTAGATCTCACCCTGGTGGAGCTTGAGGACGTTGACAAGGTGCTTGGACAGGTTTGTGTGACCACTTCCATTTTAGATCCTTGCCCCTCATGGCTTATTAGATCTGACAGGGAGGGAACATCTGACTAGGCCAGGGAGGTGATAAATTCTTCCTTGTCAGAAGGAGCGGTTCCCCGGGCTGCCTGAAAGAGGCAGTGATGAGACTACACCTGAAGAAATCCTCCCTGGACCCAGAACATTTTATTAACACTAGGCCGGTGGCAAATGTTCCTTACCTGGGCAGGGTCCTTGAGTGCATAGTGGTCAACCAGCTCCAGACATTCTTGGATCAGACCCTTTATATGGATCCATTTCAGTCAGAGTTCAGGCCGGGGTTTGGCACAGAAACAGCCTTGATTGCCCTGTATGATGACCTATGTCAGGAGAGACATGGGGAATGTGACCCTGTTGATACACCTGGATCTCTTAGAGGCCATGGTATCTTTCTGGGGCGACTGTCTGAGTGAGGAGTGGGAGGCACTGCATTGCAGTTGTTCCACTCCTACTTGGATGGCCAGCTCCAGAAGGTGGTGTCTGGGGGATGTTGCTCAGCCCTGTGGATTCTCCAGTTCCACAGGGGTTGGTTTTGTCTCCCCATGCTGCTTAACATATATATATAATTGTGGAGCGGGGTCCTCCTCAATCCAGACAAGACTGAGATGCTGTTAGTGGGTAGTTCTGACTGGATGGAGGATGCTCAGTGTGTTCTGGTTGGGGTTGCACACTCTCCCTGAAGAAGCGGATGCATAGCTTGGGGGTTCTCCTGGAGCCATCTTTGTCACTTGAGGCTCAAGTAGCCTCAGTGGTACGGAGTGCCATACTACCAACTTGGTTGGTGGCCTAGCTACTCCGCTATCTGGACACAGATAACCTGGCTTCAGTTGTCAATGCTCTGGTAACTTTCAAGTTAGATTTCTGCAATGTGCTCTTGAAGACTGTTCAGAAGTTGCAGGTTGTGCAAAATGCAGCAGCCAGATTTATAGCAGGAACTTGGCAGTTAGAGCATCCAATTCTGGCCCATTGTGCACCACCTGCTGGTACATTTCCAAGCCAAATTCAATGTATGGTTTTAACCTATAAAGCCTTACAAGGCTCAGGATCGTAATACTTAATGGAGCACTTCTCCTGATACGAACCTACTTGGACACTACGATCAACATCAGAAGCCCTCTACCATGTGCAATCTCCAAGGGAGGCTTGGAGGATGGCAACATGGGAGAGGGCCTTTTTAGTGGTAGCCCCCTATTTATGGAACACTCTCACCACTGAAGTCCCACTGGTACCAACATGGTCATCTTTTCAGCACTAAGTTAAGACTTCCCTCTACTTCTAGGCATTTGACAGCATATGATGTCCTCCTTGAGGCCCAGCGTTGGGCAAAAGGCAGGATGATGATGATGATGATGATAATAATAATATGATGAGGCTTTTAATGTCAGTTGTTTTTTATCAGGTCCTAGTATTTTGTTGTAGCATTTTAAAACAACAATCCTGTATTAGATTGTTTTGAAATGTTCTGTGTTAAAGATTTTATATTATGTTTTTATTACGTTATCTTTTTGGGGGTTGTAATTTTTGTGAGCCACCCAGAGAGCTTTGGCTATTGGGTAGTATAGAAATGAAATGAATCTGAGTTGGGTTGACCAGAGTTCTGGAGTGACCGGAACTCTGCGCTGCTCCCAAACTTTTAAGACTGCAATTCATTCTGACAATTCTGGAGTGGTAGAAGGTAAGGAGGATCTGGGAATGGGAACGGATGAAGCAACCGCTTGGGGAAAATGGCAGCCCCACAGAACCGTTGAGCGTTTACTTCAGTCATTGGAAGCCCCTTCTTCCTTCTAAAACAGGGCATGGGTGAGGAGCTTTTTGCAGGCTGCATTCCCTCCAGGAAAAATGTCTTGGGGCTGCATGCCAGCAGTGGGCGGGGATGCCCTCACGCTCATGCCACCATCACTCGCTCTGCCCCCTGTGTGCAGCAATTCAGTTTGAACAAGGCTTCCCCTTGGAGCCAATGTGGGGTGCTTTTTTTCCACATTTATTTGCTGGGCAGCGGGCAATGTGAGATCTTGATGGGGGATGGTAGCCCATGGGGAGGGAAGGGCTGCCATTGCCACAGGACTCATAATGGGGGGTGCCTGGGGAGAAAGGGAGTGCTCTCTAGGCAGATTGCTTGGAGAGGGGCCAGAAGGAGGATGGGGTGCGGTTAGGGACGAGAGGCTGCGAAGAAGCCCTGCAGCCTGGATCTAGCCTGCAGGCTGTCAGTTCCCCACCGCTAAAGCATGTCTAATTGTATGGCTCTCAAAACTAAACCATAGTTCTTAGGGTGTCAAATTGTATGCTGGAGCTTAGAATGGATCCATGCACACAGCCCAGACCGTAATTAGGTAGTTTTCACAGTGCAGGTAAAAGCCAAACAAGCCAGGCATGTGAGAGTGTTGGATCTTAGCACACTCTGATATTGAGACCAGCTTGTGGACTTTCTCCAAAAGGGTTGCGCTTAGGCCTTTTA
Organism: Elgaria multicarinata webbii; assembly: GCF_023053635.1. Classification (NCBI taxonomy): domain Eukaryota; kingdom Metazoa; phylum Chordata; class Lepidosauria; order Squamata; family Anguidae; genus Elgaria; species Elgaria multicarinata. Next base: position 22,058,338 of record NC_086173.1, on the reverse strand, counting down.
ATAGTGAGAGTGGCCAATCTGAGTATCATGGAGGAGGAGGAGAATCTTTAAGATTAGTTTCCTCTTATGGAGGGGTTGCATCAGGTTTATGTTAACCCCCTGTAAAGGCTTGAAATGCTTTTAAATCTGCTGTGAAGCTTGGTGATTGTGAGTGAAATGCTCTACTAGTCCCTCTCTTCTTCCTCCAGTGTTTGAAACGAAAGAGGAAAAAAGCAACGTGAAAATCAAGCCAAAGAAAGGAGGCCCTAAGGACAAGAAGCCCCGAGGCCTACGCCCAGAGGCTTCCGAAGAAGAACCGCCATTCTTGAAAGAGTTCTCCCTCGAGTTCGTGGACATGGTCTCCGTGCAGAAGGAGGCCTCTCTCACCACATCGCCGGTGCTGAAGCCAAAGCTGAAGAAGCGACCCAGCTTCCTCAGCCACTTGGACATGTGCTGCTGCTCGCTGTGCTCTGACGTGGTCCTCTCGGCTGTCTGCCTTCGATGGCTGGTTACCTCTGCCGAGGGGGAGCTGGCCATCGGGGACAGAGGAGAAGGGCTGCATCTCCTGGAATCCAGCCTGCGTCGGTGCTCTGCTGCAGCTCTACGCATCTCCAGCATGGTGGCCTGCGTTTCTCAAGGCAAAGGCCAGGAGGCTGTTGTCCCGCATCAGTCCACAGTTGGGCTCCTTGACGATCTGGTAGCCCGTATCTATGTGATGCTGGCCAAACAAAGCCTGTGTTCCGGAAGACCAGAGAAGAAGCTCTGGAAACTTCTAGAGACTGGCTTAAACTTCCTTTCTTCCAAAGGGCCTCAGTTGCCTGGACTTGAATACCAAAGGGCCAGGCTGCTGCTGGCCAAAGCTGTGGCCACCATCTCTGTCCTGGCCTCCAGTCAAGATGGCTGTGCAGAAAACATCTTTTCTAGCGCCTGGTCTTGGAAGTCCCCGTTGTCTCTGCAGGGGAGCCAAGAAAACATGGAGGAGAAGACGCTCGATGTGCTTTGTACACTGCCCCTGAAGAACAAGGCACAGAGGCAGGCAGGTGCTGCCTCCAAAGCAAAGTCTAAGAGGATCCAAGGAACCAAACCCCTGCCTGTGTTAACCCCTAAGGACGTGTTTGCCATGGCTGACTCCGATACAGAAGCTCCTCCATTTGTTCTCCGACCGCCTGTCGAACACCGGACCCCAGCACAGAAATCCCGTCCGGCCTCCAAGACGGGTCTGTCCTCAGCAGCCAAGGCAAGCCTCGCCCTCAAGGCTCCGTTTGTGGTCCTTGAGGAATCTTCTCCGAATGTGAAGACTCAACTTCCAAAGGCTCCCAAAGTGACCAGAAGAATGAAATCTCGAATTAAGGTAAATGAAAACATTGCAATGATTGGTACAGGAATAGGGGCGGGGTGGAGGTAGGGAGGTGTGTCTGCCTGCCTGCCTTCTCCTTCTCCTCCTCCTCCTCCTCTCTCTCTCACGCACGTACGTAAGTATATGTATGCCGGTTAAAGAGATCTTGGCCAATTAACCAAAAGGGTTTTAATTGATTTTTATTTTTAAAAATCTCCATAATCTTGCAAATGAGTAAAACTCTCATTCTAAAGAAACAAAGCATATCCTTCTTCAATGGGGCATGCGTATGACTTGGCAGGCGCCATTTTAAGAAGCACTTTCTCCCATCTGAAGGTGAGGAAGGAATGCCTCCTTGAAGATGGCACCTTTACGCACCTGCAATTTGTATAAGTGTTTACACTTAAAAAATACCCAATATAATGCCGCCTCTTATGGATTAGTTTGATATATAGCATGGGAACTTTTAGTTATGGACAAGGTTCCAACACAAGTTCAAGGGGCCATGTGAACCATTCTTTGTGGATGACTTAACGGGTGGGGAGTCAGTGGCCCTATCTGTGCCAGCCAGCATGAGCAATGGTCAGGGATGATGGGAGTTTACCAACATCCCAAAGGCCACAGGTTCCCCACCCTATTTTAGAAAAAATAGTTCCCATTTATTACATATGTAGACTGAGCAAAAAACACAATGCATGGAAGACACTTGCAACAGAGTTCAATATTTATTTTGTAATGTTGGAGGAGAGGAGTGGAAAAAGGGAAAAACGAAGAAACCGCTCTGTGGGTTATATTCTTTGTTGATCTTTAGATACTATTTATAACTTGAAATGTGCAAGAAACACTGTTTAATCACCTACTTTGTATTTTCTTATTTTAAAATCAAATTTAAAAGCCCTTTAAAAAATACTGCCTGAAAAGGCTGCCTTTTTAGTTCAAGTTGAAATGTAATATGATTAATTGCAGCACTGCAGCTCTATCAGAAAGCAAATCTAAACATTGCCTTCCTTAATCAGGCCATAGTCCCCTTTTAGTCTATGGTGGTGGTGGGGGGTTTCAGCAACAGCCAGTTGGCTGCTCCTGGAAGTTAGCAAGCAGGGGCTGCAGCAGCTGTCGTTGAAGCTACTGTCTCTGTTTGTGGAGGCTTCGCTTGCTCAGCATGGTCAAAAGCTTAAAAAAGAAGAAAAAGGATTAAAACACAAACATGGAGAAAGAATCTATGAACAGGTACTAGTGGCCAGTACCATAATTTCCAAAAGATAATAATACATTGTGTCAGAAGTAACTTTTTGTCTTGAATCTACTGTGCGTCAGCTCTCTTAGGTGACCCTCGGTGCCAGTCTCATGAAAGAGACAGTTCTCTGTTCTTTCAGCACTTTAATAAGCCCTTACTGCAGCCTTCCTCAACCTGGGGCGCTCCAGATGTGTTGGACTGCATCTCCCAGAATGCCCCAGCCAGCAGAGCAGAGCTGGCTGGGGCATTCTGGGAGTTGTAGTCCAACACATCTGGAGCGCCCCAGGTTGAGGAAGGCTGCCTTACTGGGTCATTGTCTACGCCCTTAATTGTCCATTGTCTAAACTGAAAAGTCCACAAGCCTTCATTGAAAATGTGCTCCAGACTCTTGATGTCTTTAGCTTTCCTCTTTCCCCAGTTCTATGACCTCTCCATGGAGCTTTTCCCACACAAAGACAACTGTTTTGGCTCTTAGTAGAAATGTATTTGCTGTTTTGGTAACGTAAGAGCAGTACTGGATTAGACCAAAGGTCCATCTAGTTCAGCACAGTGGCTGATCAGTTACCTCTAGGAAGCCCACAAGTACGACACGAGTGTAGCATCCTCCTCCCCACACTTGTGTTTCCAGTAACAGGTACAGGCTGTGTTCAGAAGGCACCTTAAACCATGGTTTTAACCATGGTGAATGAGGCAAAAAGCCTATTCAACGTGGTTAAATCATGGTTTAAGGTGTCTTCTGAACACAGCCATTGAGAAGCCTACAGCCTCCAATACTGGAGGTAGCATAGAACCCTCATGACATAGTAGCCTTATCCTCCATGAATTTGTCAATTCCTAAATTTCCATACCCCCCAATAGCCAAATCTCTCTGGGCAGTTCTCAAAAGCTAAAACGCCAAGATACAACATGGCAGAATATTAAGTATTAATATTAAGATGCAGGAATCCACCCTAAACCATACCTTACAGATGGTTGTCCAGCTGCCTCTTGAAGGCCTCTAGTGTAGGAGAGCCCACAACCTCCCTAGGTAGGTAACTGATTCCATTGTTTTACTGCTCTAACAGTCAGGAAGTTTTTCCTGATGTCCAGCCAAAATCTGGCTTCCTGTAACTTGATCCCGTTATTCCGTGTCCTGCACTCTGGGAGGATCGAGAAGAGATCCTGGCCCTCCTCTGTGTGACAACCTTTCAAGTATTTGAAGAGTGCTATCATGTCTCCCCTCAGTCTTCTCTTCTCCAGGCTAAACATGCCCAGTTCTTTCAGTATCTCTTCATAGGGCTTTGTTTCCAGACCCCTGATCATCCTGGTTGCCCTCCTCTGAACACGCTCCAGCTTTTCTGTGTCCTTCTTGACGTGTGGTGCCCAGAACTGGACGCAATACTCTAGATGAGGCCTAACCAGGGCTGAATAGAGAGGAACCAGTACCTCACGCGATTTGGAAGCTAAAACCAAAATAAAACCCAGCAGTAGCGTAAAGACCTAAAAATCCAACAAAACATTTAAAAACAAACCTGAATGTCTAAAAAATCTTGCGAAATTAATAGGTCTTCACCTGTTGCTGGAAAAACTACAGTGTAGGCACCAGGTAAGCCTCTCCCGGGAGGGCACTCCACAACTGGGATGCCACCACTGAAAAGCCCTTCTCCTTAGTAGCCATCCATCTCATCTCACCTCACTTGGCAGGGGCACCTGGGGATAATTTTAAGTTCTGGGCACATATAGATGGGAGGAGATGATCCTTTGGTTAATCTGGCCCCAAGCCATTCCGGGGCTTTGAAAGTTAATACCAGCACTTTAGTTTTTAAAGCAATTTGAACTAGTGGCCATTGTGATATCTTTGTGGCAGCAAACTCTGTTGCTGCAAGAGCTGTGGGGAGGGTGAGGAAAGGAGGAAGCAAACAACTTTGTCTTTTCCAGGCCTCCTTCAGTGATGACAGTGACCCTGAAGGTCTTCCAGAAGCTACGCAAGGCTCCCAATTCCCTGCTGCCCAAGAGCCGGCAACTGCTCCCCGCAGGACAGGCCTTAGGCCAGCTTCTATCAGAAAGCCGTCAAAGTTGAGTCTGGCTAAAATGGAGGGGCGCAGCGCTAGCTCTTCAGATGACTGCTCCCAGGTGGCAAAGGCAAAGCCCCGACACAGAAGGCCGTGTGCCAAAAGAGTTGCTAGGCAAGGAAAACAGCAAGTTCCTTGTAAGGAGAGAACTGGCAAATCTCAGAATGATCTGGGAAAAGAAGAAGAAAACAAGGAGGTTCTGAGGACCATTGAGGAGGGGTTTGAGGCCAGCTTTGAAGTCTTACGGGTTTCCGATGAGGAAGAAGCCTTTAAAGGTAAACTTGGCTGCTCAAGAAATCCAGTCGTATAAGATGGCCGGCAGAGATGTAGGCGTGACTGAGCTGGTAGATTTTTTCAGGCAAAAGTAATAGTGGGGAGTGTAAGGGTGAGGCTTTAAGGTGGAAATACAAAGGGCAGGTTCTAGTTTGGGGGATGGAGCTGAGGTGCTGGATGCATAACTAAGACCTTTCTAAGCCAAGATGTTGGAGCAAGTTGCTCCCTCTGCCTCTCTGAGGTTTGAAGCACAGCATGCATCATGGCCATCCTATGAAAAACGGACATGGAGTGACATTAAGTGGGAGCTATTTAGGGGAGATTTAATTTTCTTGCCACGATAACCACCTGAGAGCTTTGGCTATAGGGCAATATAAAAGTGTAATACATGAAATGAACAGCCTGATCTGCAAAGATGAAGGGACCAGAAATACTAACTGAAGCTACACATTATAAATTTTCATCAGAGGTATGAAGAAGTATCTCCTTATCTCCCCACCCCCACTGGCCAAAAATTAGTTTCTCAGACAGAGCAGAGGTGGTAGCCACATGATGAGAAATACGACTTTAGAATTTTTCAGAATCCTCTTTAAGGTTGTATTTTTTCCCCATTTGGGGTTTCTTGAATTCTAAAAGCAGTGTAAGAAGGGCTTTCTGTACTTTACACATTTAAAAAAATCAATTTTCTAATAACCAAGAGCCTTATGGTACCTGAATAACTAACAAATTTATTCTGGCCATAAGCTTTGGGTTTGTTTGTTCTTGTTTAATATGCAGTTATAACAGGAACAAGATGTGGTGACGGCCACCAATTTGGATGGTTTTAAAAGGGGGTTGGATAAATTTCTGGAGGAGAAGGGCTAGTCCTCATGGCTAAGCGCAACCTTCAGAATCAGAGGCAGTAAGCCTTTATACACTAGTTGCTGGGGAATGTGGGTGGGAGGGTGCTGTTGCACGTGTCATGCTTGTCGGTCCCTGGTCGACAGCTGGTTGGCCACTGTGCTGGACTAGATAGACCCCTAGTCTGATCCAGCATGGTTCTTCTTATGTTCTTAATCTGCAACAGATTAAAAAGGTGTGTATGGGGTTGGGAATGGTATAAGCTTTCATGGACTGTAACCCACTTCCTTAGATGTAATCATGCACCTGATGAAGTGGGCTATATAGTCCATGAAAGCCTATGCTAGGATAAATTTGTAAGATTTTGAGGTGCCACAACACTCTTCATTGTTGTTGCTGCAACAGATTAATGCGGCAACCCCTCTGGAAATTGCAGACTCTATTTTTCATGAACAATAATGGCCACGATATCTCCCCCTTCATCTGACAACAGCATCAATTCAGCCATGCGTCTGAGATTTTGGCAGACTCTTGTCTACATGCTTTCAAGTATATTGCTGCAAGCCACACAAGTGAGAAATTTTGCTTTTTAGAATTAATTCCAGTGGGTAGCTGCATTTGTTGTGTGTGCTGCAACAGCCTGAACACGTTTATTGTGGCATAGGTTTTCTTGGATTTCATGCATCTTGAAGGACACTTTAGTCCACGCAAAATAAATACCTAACTATTTAAGGCAAGGTTTTCTTGTTGAGATTTATCAGGAAGTGCTATTCTGTGCCAATAATGCATTCTGTGCTGCTGTGGAATTGCAGTATAAGTGCAGCCCTGATCATAGACCCTACAGAGGTGGGCAACTTGTAGCCTCCCAGATGTTTTGGCCTACAATTCCCATGATCCCTCACCATTCACTATTGCAGGCCAAAACATCTGGAGGGTGACAAATTGTGCACCGCTGCCTTAAAAACAATGGGCTATTCACTCGACACAACAGCCCACTGCATTATTTAACACATAGGCTGCAGGGTGTGTGCAGCTACAATTTTTAATATGCACTACTAGTCGGGTTGTGATGGAAACTCAATAAGCATGAGTTATCTGAGGGTTTAACTCCTTCATAACCCACGTTCACTGGGTTCGCACGACACAACCATCCCCGAATAGGGGTTGGATATGCAACATGGTGACCATGTGCATCACAGCTCATCATCTGTTAAGTAACCCATGGCGAGCCGCTGTGTGTCATCTGAACCCGGTTGCTATTTGGCAGCTGGCATTGTCAAGTTGTCATGGTTCTTCATCGTGGTCTCTATGCATCACACATATGGGCTCTGTGCCTGCGCGAGACCTGAACCGGAACCTTCTAAAGCTTAGGGAAACGTTTTTGGCGGGAACCCCTCCCCCACGCTACTGCGCATGTCCCTGGGGTTCCCGCCCTTACCTCAGTTCTTCGTCGTCCGCCACTGTGCACTGACCTAAAAACTGTTCCTCTGCATTTTTTCTCTCTCTGAACTCTTTTTTCCTCTTGGAAAATTTCTAATTATCGTAGCTTTTCTCCTTTTCTTCTCTTTACTCTCTGTTTTAAAAAAAAAAATTCTTAAACTTTACTTTATATATATATTATTCTCTCTCCTTCTGTTTCGAGCGATCTTCGATCGCAGGCGCCTCAGGCGCATGGCCGTGAAGGCCCCTTTTAGAAAATGCGTGAAATGTGGTGCTAAACTACCGCCGAAGGACGGACATTCACTTTGTGTAGTTTGTCTAGGAGAAGGACACAAAGTTCAACAGTGCCATCACTGTATGGCTTTTACGAAACAAACCCGCAAAAATAGAGCGGACAGGCTTCGTTCCGTACTGTGGGAAAAAGCCCTGAAGGCTACCGAACCCGCGCCTCAAAAGCACGTGGAAAAATCCTCCTCAAGGACAATGAGCAGGGACCGCAGCCCTGAAATCCAGTCCTTTGTGGTTACTGAGGAGATGATGGCGGAAAACAGGGCCATACCCCTGACGCCAGGCCGATCACTTGCGGTATCCACAGCCAAAAAGATTGCGAAAAAGGCGCGGACCCCAAAATCGGCAGAACAGGAGAAAAAGAAGAAAAAGAAAAGGAGAGATGTCGACAAATCCTCCTCTTCTAGGGCTGCGACCATAACAACGGTATCGCCTAAGCCTGCTACCGCATCGAGACCGGCTACGGTACCGAAGCAAACCTCGGTACCAGAAAATTCATCGGTACCGACTCCCATACCGACGGCCAGAAGTTCAATGTCGGAAGGAGAGATCCGTGACTTGGTATCAGCCGTCTCCATACCGTGTGCTGTTGAACAAGAGCAGGCACGTCAGCCTATGGTACTGACGTCGCCTGTTTGTCTGGAGAGGCCTGTACCCTCTCGACCAGATTATGACCGAGTCTCTCAATATTCGGGCTATCATAGACAGGATTTGTATGACTGGGAGTATTATCAACCCCAAGAATATTATCCGGACTGATATAGGCAGGAGGAGCGATATAGACCCCCTCCTTGCCCTACCAGGATTGTTCAGGTTCCTTCACCAACAACATCACGGCACCGTACCGTTGCCGAGACCTCGATACCTAGGGCTACTACATCGGTTTCGGCACCGCGCCATGATCAAGCGCTGCAGCCAATCCAAACAACGATGCAGACTACGGTGTTGAACTCACCTGATGACGAGTACAGGTCCGATTCAGACTCCTTGGTCTCTGTCGCAGCCTCGATGCCGTCACCCGACGACATAGTAAATACCCATGATCCTGCCTCCCCTTCCGAGGAGATGGGTAGTTTTTCGGATCACGTCCTCAGGATGGCGCAGTCGTTATGCCTGGACATCGAACAACCTGCGCAAGTAGACGATGACCCCATTTACGATGTGTTAAGGACTGAAGCTAGTTCTACTGTGGCAATTCCCTTTCCGCCTACCCTGAAACGCACGGCGCAAGTTTCTTGGAAAACACCCTGTGCCTCTCAACCTACTTCCAAGAGACTGAAAGCAATGTATAAAATTCAAGAGGCCAATGCGGAATTCCTGTTCCAGCACCCAAGACCAAATTCGATAATTGTTGAATCGGCTCAGGGCAAGTCCAACAAGATACATTCAGCCCCCGTTGATAGGGAAGGTAGGAAACTGGACTACCTTGGAAGAAGAGTATATGCTTCCTCCTCACTGGGAATACGCACCTCAGCTTATGAAGCCACTATGGCGTGATATCAAATTTTTCTTTGGGAGAAGATAGGCTCCCTTTGTGACCATCTTCCCGATGACAAGCGTGAACTTGCCAGGATCTTCCAGTCCAAAGCTACGTCTATAGCAAGACTACAACTCAACTCTGCGAGACATCAAACTGATTCGCATTCGAAGTCCGTGATGGGTTCGATTGCACTTCGTCGCCATGCCTGGCTAAGATCTGCTAATCTTGCCATTGAGACAAAGCTGAGAATAGAAAGCCTGCCATTCGATGGCGAAGGCCTTTTCAATACCAAGACTGATGAGTCCCTAGACTCTATCTATAAAGCAAGGACCACAGCTAGAAGGATGGGGTTCTTGCAACCTCTGCCTCAATATAAACAGAGGCGTTGGACAAGGCAGCCTTACCAGCAATTACAGCAGCGGCCACAATATGATAAACAGCCTGCCAAACAGCAGCAACAACTGCAAAGGAAGAGGCCTTACCAAGGCCGATACCAACAAAACAGACGTCAGCCGGATTTCTCCAAAAGGCAACGTCTTTGACTCCCCTGCCCCAGGCCTACTACCCTTTACCAACCGTCTAACACCCAAGTACCATCAATGGGAGTCCAAAACATCCAACTCCTGGGTGCTCACCATCATCGAGACGGGGTATGCCATCGAGTTCGATACCCTTCCTCCCTGTTTGGGGGTAAAAGTAACAGCGCCGTCCCCTCCTCTGCTGCTCGAGGTACAAACCCTACTAGCGAAGGGAGCCATCTCGCCTGTACCCGCAGAGGAGATCAACCAAAGGTTCTTCTCGCGCTACTTCACGGTCCCAAAGAAGGATGGGGGTCTTCGACCAATTATGGACTTAAGGCAGTTGAACAAGTACATCACCCCGAAAAAGTTCCGTATGACAACGGTTGCTTCTATTCTCCAGCTGTTGCATACGGGGGTGTGGTTTGCGGTGGTAGACCTGAAGGATGCGTATTTCCATATCTCCATCAGGAAGTCGCATCAAACTTACCTGCGTTTCTCCATCGGCGCCCAGCAGTTCCAGTTTACCGTTCTTCCTTTCGGCCTCGCGACAGCACCGAGGGTCTTCACGAAGGTGATGGCGGCTGTATGCGCACATCTACGACAAAAGGAGATTCACATTTATCCATATATAGACGACTGGCTCCTGGTGGCAGAGAACAGTTATACGCTCCAGGAGAATATAGTCACGACTCTCAATCTTCTAGATTCTCTAGGACTATGGGTCAACGAGGAGAAATTCATACTGACTCCTCAAAGGACAATAGACTTTATAGGAGTGACTCTATCGTCTCGGGACGGAAGAGCATACCTTCCTATGGCAAGAGCAAAGACTCTTCGAGACCTTATTCTCAATATCGAGACTCAAGCAAGACCCTCGGCATGGACAATCCAGAGATTGTTAGGTTTGATGGCAGCGACCACCGCTGTGATCACCTTCGCAAGGCTGCGAATGAGGGTCCTTCAAGGGTGGTTTTTGAGAACATTCGATCTTCGACGCAACGCCCACAGAACTTACCTCTCGATACCGAGACAGGTACGGGCATCCTTGAAATGGTGGCTGTCGATGGACAATTTATTGGAAGGAGTTCCCTTTCAGCGGAAGGCACCATCGGTAACAATTACGACCGATGCCTCTCTAACGGGATGGGGAGCTCACTGCAGCTCTTACACCACCCAAGGTCGTTGGCCTCCTCAACAGGAAGAGGAGCATATCAATCATCTGGAGCTCCTGGCGGTAGAAAATGCGTTAAAAACCTTTGCTCAGATCATCGAGGGCAAGAATGTCCTGATCGCAACAGACAATACCACAGTAGTCTGCTACATAAACAGACAGGGTGGTACGAGGTCACACCCCTTGACCCGATCTGCACTCAGAATCTGGAACTGGTGCATAAAAAGAAAAACTTACCTGACCGCGATCCACGTAGCGGGCAAGGAGAACATCGTCGCGGACTCCCTCAGCAGGTCCTTTCATGTCAACCACGAATGGGAGCTCGATACTGAAGTCAAGGACGATCTTTTTCGGTACTGGGGCCACCGTGCTGTCGATGTTTTTGCCACCGCAGAAAATGCAATTTGTACCAGATTCTGCAGCAGAGCAGGAAGAGGAAGGAACTCGCTAGGAGACGCCTTCACAAGAACATGGACAGGGGACTTGCTCTACATTTCCCCCCCTTTTCCACTCCTCACAAAGGTCGTGGCCAAGATACAGGCAGACAAAGCAGACTGTATTCTAATCGCTCCTTGGTGGCCTCGACAACCATGGTTCCCTCACGCCCTTCGACTGTCGAGAGGGGACTACATCAAATTACCGTCGATACCGAGCCTCCTGTCTCGACACCAGGGCAGGGTTCGACACTCGGACCTGTCGACGCTCAGGATGACGGCGTGGAGGATAACGTGGCACTCCTCCATACCGTACAATTGACTGTGCAGAACATCTTAACGGCATCACGTAAGCCTTCGACAAGGAAATCGTACAGGGCTAAGTGGCAAAGATTCTCTAAGTTTGCACTAGAAAGGAATCAAACAGCAAGGGCTTGTCCTATTTTAGTGATTCTTGAATATCTGCTCTCACTGTACCGAGCAGGATTAGGACTTTCGTCGATCAGAGTCCATTTAGCTGCCATCACAGCCTTTCACAACGGCGTGGAGGGGTTCTCGCCTTTCACTCACCCCACCTCGAAAGAATTTCTAAAGGGACTTGAAAATACTATGCCAACAACTAGGAACATTATACCAGCATGGAGCCTATCAGTCGTGTTGCACGCGCTGATAAGAAAACCGTTCGAGCCCATGGCCACAACGGATTTGAGACTCTTGACCCTCAAGACTGTGTTCCTGGTTGCCATAACCTCGGCAAGGCGCGCAAGTGAGCTCAGAGCTCTACGGATAGATGTGCCTTATACGATTTTTCATAACAACAAGGTAGTGTTGCGAACAGACCCATCGTTCCTGCCTAAGGTGGTGACACCTTTTCATCTGGCCCAAGAGATTGTCTTACCGGCATTCTTCCCGAATCCTACGACGCCTGCAGATGCATCTTTGCACATGCTGGACGTTAGGAGGGCTCTCGCTTTCTATAAAGCGAGGACTGATAATTTCAGGAAGACCAAACAATTGTTTATATGTTATGGAGAGCCTCATAAGGGACTCCCAGTGTCATGTCAGCGGTTGTCACGCTGGATTGTAGAGACAATTGAACTTGCCTACTCTATATCCAAGCTGAAGCTACAGCTTCCCGTGACAGCTCATTCAACCAGAGCGATGTCAACATCTGTGGCTTTCAACAGGGGTGTTGCACTTCGGGACGTTTGCAGGGCTGCAACCTAGTCCACCCCTTCCACGTTTGTCAAGCATTACAGCTTGGACACTCGCTCCAGACAGGACTGCTCTTTTGGAAGGATGGTGCTCTCAGAAGTCTTGAAATAATACACCAGCCCACCTCCAAGGTATGTTAGCTTGCTACTCGCCCATATGTGTGATGCATAGAGACCACGATGAAGAAATGCAGGTTGCTTACCTGTAACTGTAGTTCTTCGAGTGGTCATCTATGCATTCACACAACCCACCCACCATCCCCACTTGGTGGTGTGAAAATTACAAATGACACAGTTAAATGTATAATTGACTTGACTTTATTAGTATACACTCATGTTTATGGGGGCACAATGTCGGACTCCTGTAAACTGAGGTGAGGGCGGGAATCCCAGGGACATGCGCAGTAGCGTGGGGGAGGAGTTCCCGCCCAAAAGCGTTTCCCTAAGCTTTAGAAGGTTCCGGTTCAGGTCTCGCACAGGCGCAGAGCCCATATGTGTGAATGCATAGATGACCACTCGAAGAACTACAGTTACAGGTAAGCAACCTGCATTTCTTCTCCGCAGGAAGTAGAAAGCATCCCAATGCAGAAGACGACCAAGAGGTTCTTCGGCGAGATGTCAGTGGTGACTTGCAGGAAATGTTCCTGGCTGCAGAGAAGAGAGGCTCCGAGGACCCTTTCAACTTGCGCACGCTTGCCTCGTCCCTGGACGCGCCTGCCAGTAAGGACCGCAAGGATCCCTGTTCTTGTCCCCACCTCCCTTCTGTTAAAAGCTATGTCATTGTCGGAAAGGCTATGGCAAAATTCTTCATGGGCTGTCCATTTGCAGTCCCACAGAGTAGAATTTGGAACATACATTGGTGCAATCCGTTGTTCAATGTGGAAAACAAACCTGCTGACTGAAGCACAACTGTGTTCAGGCTTCCAATGACTTTAGAATGTTTGTTTGTTTCCCCCCAATTGCAGCTATTGCAGACGTCTTATCCATGGACTCTGTCTATGACTGCCTGCAAGCCGCCTTCCACTCCATTGCCCACTGCCCTCCGGGTGCCCTCTACAGCCATCTCTGCCAACTCATGGCCATGTGCATTGGGAGCCAGGATCCCATCACTACTGCCTACCTGGTTTCAGAGTCTGTCTCAGTCACTCTTCGTCATCAGATAATGACCGTCATTCACAAGAAACTCAAGTAAGAGTTCATACCTGGCGGGGGTTGAGGATGGGAGCATGGTATATGTCAATCAGGAAGATCTGGCGTTGGAAAGGTTTACTTGTTGTCTGCAAGAGTCAAAACAAAACAAAACCCGCCCTCAGAGGGGTCCACCTGCCTGAGTTACTGACCAGAGCAAGCCACCTGACTGGAAGAAGGTAAGTTCAGAACAGTGCCTTGTGCTGATACTCAGGAGGCAGCCTCCTCTGAAGGCAAGGCATTCTGCTATGATTTTACATTGAATGGAAGACCAGTCGCATCTGGTGCGGTGCTTCCTGCCCCATGCAAGGTGTAAGATCAGATCAGTGAGTCATGCAGAGAGTGCCAGATATTGACTGCTAGCATTTTAGGTTATAATGTAATCACTGAAATTATCCTTGTGACTTTGGCATGTATGTCACCATTGTGATAGCAAAGGGTGGGTGCTGCAGATAAATGGAGCACCCCTAGAGTGACCCACTGACTGACTCCTTGGTTGAGAAAGGATTGTACCTCAAATATTTTGAAGATTTTAAATAATGTGTGTTGCTATATGAGAGCAATTCTGTATTTTGTAATGGTCTTTGTGCTACAAACAAACCATTCATTCATTCACATAACAGAGTCATGCAGAGAGGCAGTAGGTAGCCTCTTCTGTGGGGGTTACTACAAACTCCCAAGAGCCTTTCACACTTTTGCATTGTTTAGTCAGCTGCGCCTGGCAAAAGGTTTCAGAGTTGTCTTTAAAATCAGTGTCTCTCTCAGCATATTGGACCTGCACAAGGGAGTGAAAATGAAAGCATCCCTTCCAAATGGGTTCCATTGGCGTAGCCTCCCCCAGCCTGTACCTTCCAGATGTTTTGGACTACAATTCCTATCATCTCAGATCATTGAGCATGCTGGCTAAGGAATGATGGGAGTTGTAGTCCAAGATATCTGGAAGGTACAGGTTGGGGGAGGCTGCCCAATGGAACCCATTTGGAAGGGATGCTTTCATTTTCACTCCCTTGTGCAGGTCTGAGATGCTGAGTGGTCAATGGTTGTAGTAGTCCCTGAAATGAAATCCCTCTGTGCTTGCTTCGTGCTCTGTGGTGTACTTCCTTTGAAAACTGATCCCTTCATTGCCCGTCACCTCTTTATTTTCACCCTTAGCAAAATGAAAAAAGCATCGGTGGCCAGCACATCCAAGCAGTTGGAGGCCCTTAGCCTGCAAGAAGGGAAAGCAGATTCTCGGCTCCAGCACCTCTTGGAGCTTCAGCACCTCTTTGAGTTCAGCTGCCCCAGCCCCACAGAGCTGGTGACGGGGAACTTCAGAGAACAGCTGCAACAAATCCCTCACGGTATATGGCTGGCTTCGATGTGGGAGAGGGGATGGTGCTTCCTGTATGGCGAGCCAAGCAAGTGCCCTTCCCAGTAGCAAGGCAGGCCTCTGGCTCTCCAAGAGCCCTTCTTGTGGGTGAAGGAATCTATGTTGTTGCAGCAGAAAAGCTTGTAAGGCTTGTAACTGTAGAACAGGGTGGGGAACCTCAGGCCCAGGGCCAAATCTGGCCATCCTGGGGTCCCAGTCCAGCCTTCTGGTGTTTCTTTTCTTCCAACCACCAATTCTCTGGTGTTTTCCAAGCTTTAGTGGAATTTCTACCCGCTGCTCCCCCATTCTAAAACATTGAAATGTCTCTCCCAAGGCTTAGTGAGCTTTACGCAAAATATGCTGGGGTTTTTTGCTCCGCCTCTTTTGCTTTTGGCTCCGCCCACCACTGGAATGCCCCCCCTTCCCCGAGAGCTTCTCTGAAATCAGATTCAGCCCTGGGCTGAAAGGGGTTCCCCACTGCTATGGCAAAATTCTTCATGGGCTGTCCGTTTGCAATCCCACGCAGTAGAATCCCGTACATACATTGGTGCAATCCGGACTGGGGGATTGGAGAGCTGAATTCCTCAACACAGCTGAAGCGTTCCTCTTTTTAAAATATTAATCAGATTGGGGTGGGTACGTTGCTGTCTCCTGTTATAGGGGTAACAGTGTGTATATTGACCTTGGTGAGCATCCAGCCAGAAGCTGTTGGGGACATTCTCTTGCTGACACGGTTGAAGAAAAATGCTGACCCCGTCACCGTGCAGATACAGACCGCACACAGCAAGGTAGGAGCAGCAGGAAGTAAAACATCACCTAGTTCAGCTTCCTGAATCTGGTGCGAGTTTTTCACAAAACCCTTTTTCATTTCTCAGGTGCCCTTAAGCGCAGCGCTCAGTGAGTTTGATGCCATCCTGCAAAAACAGAAAGAGATCTCTAATTTCACTGAGAAGAAGGAGTGGTGGACCGGCCGGATTGCCCTGGATAAGAGAATGAAGGTGAGGTCGCTTGCAGGGGTGGGCAGGCTTCAGCCTTGCAGAATCGCCATCGAACCACTATCCGAAGGCCAGTGCAAAAGGCATATACTTTGAATGAAAGAGTTCTGAGCTGAATGGAGCTCATAGTCCTACCACACAGCAATCCATTCCTGCTAACCTGAATCTTTCTCCATTTCAGCAGTATAGTGTAGAGTGGGGAAGTCACTTTGTTCTTGCTATCCTTAAACAATTGGGGCTCAGAAATCCTTGTTGATCTACTGGAAATCACCCAGAGATCTAGTTTTACTTTCTGCCCAGCCCTGGTCTTCAAGGGAATAAGGAGGCACTGGCACTTTATATTGGCTCCATGCTAGAAGCCTGAGCCCCCTCTGGTTTCCTATGGCCAAAAAGAGATGCTAAAAGCTAGTAAGGGATAAGAGAGCCAATCCTGTTCAGAACTCTGGGCCCTTTTTGAGCTGGCAGCGATGATTGTAGGAAGAGGGGCTCTTGATACCCAGGGTCAGAGCCTCTTGCTGTCTCACCCTGTCACTCCTGATTCCATCAGACTTTGCTCTTCTCCCCACCAAAACCCTGTGGCTTTGCTGTCTGTGGCTGCTGCAGAGGGGAGGGCAAGAGTTTGAGCTGGGTAGGAGAGCAGCATCCGCTCCTAAACTCCACTGCTGTCGTGCTGTTTGCCCTACCTTGGCAGCTGGGCGAAGGGCTGCCCCTTTCGAGGAACTCCTGCTTCCCTCCCCAGGCTTTAGCCGAGTCCTTGGAGGAGCACGTGCTGGGCTGCTGGAGGGGCGCCCTGCTACCAGCCTGCGAGGACCGAAGCTTGGCCAAGGAGGCCGCCCACCTTTGGACTCATCTCGGGGCATGTGGCTGTAAGGAGGTGGATCTGGCGCTGCTCAAGGTGAGGGGCCCCTGCGGGAGCCTTCAACACAGGGAGCCTGTGGCCCTCTGGATGCTGCTGGACTGCAACTCCCATAATCCCTGACCATTGGCCGTGATGGCTGGGGCTGATCATTGGAGTTGGAGTCCAATGACGTTTGGAGGGCCATAACAGCTGGAAAGAGCTACTGGTGACTGGGTGAATCCAGAGCAAAAATCCAGCTTTCCGTTTCAAACTGGCTTGCCAGGTCCTTTCCAGGAACAGGGCACGAAGGGTGATGACCTCCTTTTTGCTCCCAGGTTCTGGTATTCAGAGGTACACTGCCGCTGGTCATGGAGCTTCCATATAACCACCACCATCACTTTTGATAGACCTACCCTCCATGCGTATTTCCAATTCCCTTTTAGAAAGCGATCTAAATTAGTGACCACTGCCACATCCTGCAGCAGTGATTTCCCTATTATGCATTGCATGAATTTATGGGCTGGATTGGGATTCCCCCCCCCCCCCGGTTTTTCTATCTACTGTTCTCTGCTGCAGATCTGCTTCACTGGGAGAATTCCCCCATCCACGGTCTCTCTCATGCAGTGTTGTTATTGTTTTTTTAAAAAAATAAGCCTCTATCATGCAATCCCCCTCCCACCATTTGAAAGGAACTAGGATTTGTTTTTTTTAAATCTCTCTCCCAGGGCATGCTGTCCAACCCTTTAATTTTCTAATTGCCCCCTTCGTTTTTCTGCTACTCTATGCTTTTTGGCCCTTTCACAAGCTCTTGTTGTATCAGGCAGCCCTGATAGGGATTGGGGGCAGAGATGGCTTGCGTTTAATGTCTGTTCTCCCCTCCCAATAGGCCATGCTGACTGGGTCACATCTCTTGACCCCGCAAGACGTGCGGGGTTTGGTGCAGGGGCTCAACCCAGCTCAACCCGAGAGAGCTCTGAACCTGCTGCAGGAGGCAGTGGACAAACTGGGATCCTGTACTGGTCAGGTGCCAAGTAGCCACTTGGTCCTTGTGCTGGATAAAGTGAGTGAATTGGAGGTTTCCGCGTAGTCTTACACCTGGGACAGGGAAACGCATCCTTTGCTTGTGGAAGGGGCTGTTGCTTGGGTTCCCTTCCCAGTGGGGGATGAAAAGCATCACCTTGTGGGATGGCTGGGTCTATTGCTGGGACCGGCAGCCTATGGGCCCTCCAGACATTTTGGCCTACAATTCCCATATTCCTTCACCATTGGCCATGCTGGTTAGGGCTGCTGGGACTTGTAGGCCAAAACACCTGGAGGGCCAGAGAGTTACTCACTCCGGTCTATTGGGCACTGCCCAGCTTTTGGCCTGCCCAGTATCACTCTCCAAATTTTGTTTTTTGTATTTTTAATCTTCCCAATAACCAATGTTTTCTGGGTGCAGATTACAGTTCGTTAAAAGAATAAAACACAATAAAAACAGTTAAAAGAATCCAATACAAAACATATTGGCTCTACAAAAGCAGCATTTGAGAGTACAGCTTCTCTCTTCTTGATGATCAGGGGGATTGGGTGTCGAGATTGCTATATTTCTCTTGTTAGAGAGAAGAACAGCTGGAAGTTTTTAGTGTGCGAAGAGACAGCGAGATAGCCAGAGACCACAGACACTTGAGTTTCTTCAACTACATTTACTGAGGCTTAACTTAGGAAGGAAAGGAACCTCTTGTGCAAGCACTGAGTCATTACTGACTCTTGGAGGGACGCCAGCTTTCGCTTATGTTTTCTTGGCAGGCTTTATAACGGGGTGGTTTGCCGTTGCCTTCCCCGGCTGTTATTACCTTTCCCCCAGCTAACTGGGTACTCATTTTACCGACCTCGGGAGGATGGAAGGCTGAGTCGACCTGAGCCTACTGCCTGAGAACCAGCTTCCGCTGGGATCAAGATCAGGCCGTGGGGAGAGTTTCAGCTGCAGAAACTGCTGCTTTACCCCTCTGCGCCACACGAGGCTTGAGGCTTAACTTAGTTTGATAAAAATATATTTACAGCATACGTGGCACATAACACAATACTCACAGCGTAACAGCATATACCAGGAAAGAAATAAGAAGACATTCATGCACTAGCCATATATATACAACACATTATCTGTACAGACAAATAAGCCACTAATTGGCAATCAAGTCACCCCACTAGAAAATGCCCTGCCCAGGTCCAGATGGCTGACCTTGACATTTAACAGTCTCTTGTAGAATCTTCTTCTGCGGGCAAACCTAAAACTGTGGATAATGGAAATCCTATACCGGACATTGGGTGGGTTGGGGGTATGTCTCTGCTTCCTTCCAATGGTCTGACCCTCCCCCACCCCCACAAGACAGAAGAGACTTAAGAGTGCTTCCAGACTGACACTCCTAGCGCTACCCATCAAAAGACATTGTGAAGTTATTTCTCTCCTTAACGTCTTTTTCGGGTAAGGAAAAAAACACACACAGAAGGAGCAGTGGGGGAAAACACAGGTGGGTTACAAATGGAAGACGACAGCTTCTGGAACCCCTGTAAAATCCTGTGAACGAGAAAGGGCGATGGCACAACAAAAGCCTCGTCTGGAAGCACCCCTAGTCTTCAAAAGCTAAAGGAAGATCAGTAGTCAATCAGATGTTTGTGTAACTTTTTTCCCTCGCTCTTCTGCTGGGATGATTAATAAATTCCTCTCCGTGTCCTACATAATGGTGGTTTAATTTGAATGTGCATCAGCTACATGGCAATATGCTGATGGACATGTAGCGAGGCGTGGCTGATCCTGCCAAAATATGGAGCTGTCAGCCACCTCCCAAATTCTTTAGTTTAGGAACGTAGGACGCTGCCTTATACTGAGTCAGTCCATTTGTCCATCTACCCAGTATTGTCGACACTGGCTGGCAGCAGTTCTCCAGTGTTTTAGGCAGGAATTTTGTCAGCCCTAACTGGAGATGCCGGGGATCGAACCTGGGACTTTTGCATGCAAAGCAGATGCTCTACCACTGAGCTACGGCCCCTATTATCTTTCTGAGAATTTGTCATGTGCTTGCTGAATATAATGTGACATATTGCTGATGTACAATTGAATAAGCCTAGCACAGCCTTCTCCAACCCAGTGCTCTCCAGATGTGTTGGACTGCAACTCCCATCACACTGGCCGTGCTGGCCGGGAATGATGGGTGCTGTAGCCCAACACATCCAGAGGACATCAGGGTGGGGAAGGCCAGCATTGCAGTTCTCTCTTGCACTTACCTCCCGATCCTCCTTTCCAGCACCTGCAGAAGCTCCCCTGGGAAAACATACCATGCTTGAGAGATCAGTCAGTGACCCGGTTACCATCTCTGCATTTCCTGCTTAGCTATTCTCTGACAAAAAAGGTAAAAGAATCCCTGCCCTGTTAGAAGACGGAAGAGCCTGATCTAGACATGGCTTGATACCACCACCTTTTGAAGATAGGCTTCATAGCAAAATGCATTGACGTAGTCAAAGCTAAGTAGCGGGTTTACTGCATGCCTGAGTCTTCAGGTGTCTGTCGCCTTGGTGATATCTCTAGCATAAAGGATTGTTCAGTTAAGTGCTGAGAAAGACCCCGTGGAGGGTTTTCATGGAGCATAAGGCTATCAATGGGCTATACTGTATATCGTCCCCCCGTATCGGGTAGTGCGCTTCTGTATGCCAGTTGCTGGAAACACGAGTGGGAGGGTACTATTGCACTCCTGTCCTGTTTGTGGGCTTCCCATTGGGGCATCTGGTTGGCCACTGTCTGAACAGAATTCTGGACCAAATAGGCCTTGGGTCTGACCCAGCATGGCTGTTACCGGTTAGAAATGGCACTGAGCTACCCTTGCTTCCTCTGTGGCCAGAAGGTTGGCTTATTCTGCCGAGTCAGCTGGAGCTGTTTGCATAGGAATGCTTCTGTAGTGCACCTACTACCTGTCTTTGATTTGCATAGGTTTGGGGGTTTGGAGGAAAGGGACTGGGGCTGATGGATGAATGAACTTTTACCTAGAGGTTCCCTTTCTGGTTCTGGTTCTAAATGAGACACTGGGCTGACTAGGTGTAAGCACACGCTTGGGCTTTTAGGTTGTTCTGTTTATTAATTCTCCACCTTTTAAGAAGCTCAGTTCTGTCATTTGTGTCAGTCAGTTTGCAGATTTAACTGGATTCCTTTAGGCAATGAGTCTGCTCTGGCCTTAGAGGTTGCCCTTGTCTTATCAAGGCTACACCTAGTGAAAAGCTTCACAGGCTGAAATCTGTGCCCAGTACCAAATTCCGTGCTCTTTTTATCTCCCATCTAACAAAGCAACTTTTTAAATCTCCTTTGAGCAGTATCGGAAAGAGACGATCCTCAATGGTGGTGTCGACAGCAGCAGCACCTTTTATGTCCTAAACCCCCACACAAACCTTCCCGGGACGGAGAAGGTGTTCAAAGACTGGTTTCAGAGGTAGGTATCAGCACGTGCCTGCTTAGGGCCTGCATGCAAGCTGGAGTTCTACACAACCTGCTAGTAGGTTTCCTTTTTGACCGATGGGAGCTTGCAAAGTTGACCCAGTTAAACCAAAGTACAGCTGGTCTTAACCGTGTGAACTTGTTTTTACCCACCCACCCTTCCCTTATCGCTTGGTAGTGAGCCTGGGTGGACAGGAGTGGTGGGAGAGACCCCCAGCGCAGATCAAGTACCACTGGCCCTTGAAGAACGTGATCTCTACATGTAAGTACACCGTGGAGCTCTAGTGTAAACTAGTGACGGAGGAGAAGGCTGGTGCTGTGATGCAATGGGGTGGGGGTGGGGAAAGCATGTTGTTGGCAGTAAAAGGCAAGACACTTTCCAGCAGTTATTGAGCTAGGTCACCACGTTGTCCTGGGCAAATGTGGGCTTTGCACATGTCGATGGGTCTGAGATTTCTATTGATCTCATTGTGAGGTGGGCAGTCACAGTTGCTAAGAAAGATGTGAGCAGAAAGAGGGCAAGGGAATCTGAGAAAACAGACAGCTGTCTTCTCCTGCTCTTCCCCAGCAAATGGTACTTGGAGACATCCTTCTACGACCTGGAGTTCTAATGATTGTCTGGTCCTTTCGCTCTTGTGGTGGAGCCTAAAATCCCAGAAAGTGATTTTAGGCTTTACAAATGAGTGGCAACTTCAGTTCATGGGAAATCTTTTTGAGACTGAGCTCCTCTTCCCTTCCCAAACATCAGACTTTCCTGGTTAATTAAAACTACAATGACTGACACTCTGATACACTCCCTGGGCCTTTTAAGGAGGTTCCATTCTAGAAAGCTCTGCACATGCTTATTAGTGTTGATTCTTATGCACCTATATTAAACAGTGTAGTGAAATCAAAAGGCACAGGCTCTGTCCTCAGGCTTACAATGATAAAATTAACTTGCAAGGAGAGTGGAGGAAAAAGGTGGTGGTGGGGAAAACAGGCCAGTTTTTCACTGATAGAATGGACAGGTTTAACAGGCATTTTCAGTCCAATTGGGACCAAGCTGTTTGTCTGTTCTGAAGGACTGGGGTGGGGGGTGATCTAGCAGTCCCTGTTCATTTGGGCAGTGACAAGGCCAGAATTTCTTCCCTTGCTGTCTTTTTGCAGCCACAGAGCAACTGTCTGTGTGCTTCCTGGGTGGTGGGGTGTGTGAAGCAATCTCCCCACAGTTGCTGATCTGAGGGCTGGGGTCAAGTTGTTTCGTTCCTCGCAGTGGTGCTCATCTTGAGGGTGCAGCCTCCCATCAACCTTTGGTCCTCTAGTTATGAATGACGTGTCCAAGTTGGTAACAAGCCAAATTTAGCTGGTGCTAAATTTCCCCTAGATATAGAAGCTTTCTATATGCAGGATTCACAGAGGAGAAGGGCTATCAATGGCTACTAGTCTTGAGGGCTAAATGCTACCTTCAGTATCAGAGGCAGCATGCCTATGTATACCAGTTGCTGGGGAGCATGAGTGGGAGGGCGCCGTTGCACCCGTGTCCTGCTTGTTGGATTCCACATCCATTCGGCCGGCCGCTGTGTGAACAGAATGCTGGACTAGATGGACCCCTGGTCTGATCCAGCAGGGCTCTTCTTATGTGCTTCGGAGTGTAAGTGGGGTTGGTGCTTGCATCAGCTATCGGATTGATGCACTTGTATACAACAGGCAGCTGAGGCTGTAGTAAAAAGGATGACCAGAGTTTGGATCCAACTGGGCATTGTCTTATTTCTGGTGGTGCTGTTTATCTTGTCTTCCTGTAGCTACGCTGGGCATGGTGCAGGCGCCCGTTTCGTGGACTCCATCCTTAAGGTGGACTGCAGGGCGGTGGCTCTTCTTTTCGGCTGCAGCAGCGCTGCCCTAGCAGTGCAAGGCAACCTGGAGGGAACTGGTGCTGTCCTCAGGTTCATCATGGCAGGATGGTAAGTTGCCGCAACCTGCGCTGGCTCGGCCTGTCTCTTAGAATCTGAGATCAGCATGCGTTACAGACCCTGGAATCTTGTGGGCAGGATTCCCATACTGTATGTGAAGGGTGAAGTCCGCCTACGAAAAACGGAGCCACCACACTGAGTGCCTTTATCTTTGCTCAGTCTGCTGGAGGAAGGATGCCCCATACAACATTATCAACCAGGATATGTGTAGTGGTATCTTATGCCCGGGAGAGAGTAACGGCTACGATTCTCCAGCCGAGTTTGCACTGCCTCTGACAAGTGCAGGGCGATCCCCGAAGCATCCCCATTCCCTAGAAAGGGTGGACTATCCAACCAGGCCTGGGTGGGCAGAAGATAGATATCCAACTATTTGGACTTCACCACCAATGGTAAGGAATGCTGGGAGTTGGAGAACTATTTTCTGCCCACCCCTGAACTAGGCTATCCCTGCCCAACTGATGTGGGGAGATGTGTCCTTTCCAGTTTGGTTTAATCCAAAGTTTCACTTAAACGATCTCCTCTGCCCCAACGGGTATTTTGGTGGTTAGGCTTGTTCATGCTTAGTGGTGGCAGAGGGTGAGTGAGAGTACTTCCCTGCTCCTTTTCTGTAGCTGGAAAGGAATTCTTTCCAGGTCAGATTAGCTAGGGGCCCCAAAGGGAGGATTGCATTCCTTACAAGTGTATGTGGTGTTGTGCTCAGCTGTGCAGCACAACTAATTTTGCTATCTCCCCTGCCAGCATCTCTCTGTATTGCACCCACACAGAGTGTATGCAGCATATGTTTGATGTGTGTAGCGTTGGGCCCTTGTGTGGATGGTACTACTTTTCCAGTAAAAAGTGGAGCTTGATGGCCTTTGCGCCCTTCTAGTCCTATAGAGAACACTCTTCCCATGATCTTTGTTACTCTGAAATCATGAGGGATATTTATTGCTGGTTTGGGAAAGTAAAGCTATAGGCCGGAATGAGGACAAATGTTATAGCTCATAAAAAAAATCCAGCTATAGGAAGCCCCGATGCTATGTTGAGACCGGGCAAGGATTTAATTGTGGATGCAACTAGCAAGTAGAAATAGACCCTCAAGAATGGGGAACACTTTGGGGGTAGGACCAAATGGCCCCTCACCCAGCCCTTCTTGGGCTGGATGATCTCAGTGGTGTGACCATGCCTGCCCCAGCCAGCGTTTCAGCCAGGGATCAGTTTTACTGCATGCAGGCTTTCCCTGGTGTACAGCAAAGCCCCTCCACTCCCCAATGGAGGTGGCAGCTGGTAATTCTTTCAGGGGGGAGTGGCATGCAGGGGGGATCCCCACTATTATCTCCAAACAAAGACAGGTGTGTGTGTCTTTCTCCAGGGAAACTCCTGCCTTAAAGTCATTACTCAGTGCTTTGGAGAAGCTAGATAGTAGAACCTTATTATTATTATTATTATTTATATAGCACCATCAATGTACATGGTGCTGTACAGAGTAAAACAATAAATAGCAAGACCCTGCCGCATAGGCTTACATTCTAATAAAATCATAATAAAACAATAAGGAGGGGAAGAGAATGCACCAAACAGGCAGTATAAAAGTCAGAACAAAATCAAGTTTTAAAAGCTTTAGGAAAAAGAAAAGTTTTTAGCTGAGCTTTAAAAGCTGCAATTGAACTTGTTTTCAATGCTTTCTTTGGGTAGGAACTGCAATATCCAGGATTGCGTTTTAAAAGTGGTGTGTGTTCCTTGCTTTCCAGTCCCCTGGTGCTGGGTAACCTCTGGGATGTGACTGACCGAGACATCGATCGCTACATGGAGGCACTTCTGAAGAGTTGGCTCAAGGCAGGGTCCAGAGCTCCACTGCTCCAATATGTCATTCAGGCCCGCCAGGCTCCCAGACTCAGATACATGATTGGTGCTGCCCCTATAGCCTATGGCTTACCAGTGTCTCTGCAGTAGACAACATGACAAGAGCATGACATCTGGTTTAGGGTGGGAGGGATTTGACTTGGATGATTTTTTCATGGACTCTGAACTGCCTTTAATGCAAACTGCTCTTGTGGGGGGGGAGAGGATAAAATATTTGGCCTATGGAAGCTGGTTTGGTCACTAATTGGTGCCTTACCTTGTCTTGAGGAGTCTGTGTTGCATTTATGGGGGGACATTCCTATCTAAGTTTCTGGGTTGGTTTTTTAAAAATATCATTTGCGCAATGTACCAATAAAATTCCCAGAGATTATTATCAGTTATTCTTAAATCTATTTGTATTTTAATGTTTAAAAGCCTAAATAAAAGTCAAAGCAAATAATTCTGTGTGTGTGTATACACACACACTAGTTCTGACCAATATGTTATAGCTCCTGATTTGTATATGCCTCCTGGTAGTGGCTATAGCATTCTAGCTCTGTGATTAATCTTCCACTCTCGCTTGGCAAAGCATCTAGGGCACACGTGCCTTCTGTTGCAAATGTATTTATATTTCCTAGCTCTTCCCAAGGCTAGCAGAACATCATGAGTTACGTAAAAGAAGACTAAAAGGTGGTGTATATAATGGATTTGATAAATAAAACAGAAGAATGAGATGCAGTTGTATAATACGTACAGGTCCCCACATTCCCTGTTTTGTTGGTACAGGATCTGGGTTACCTTGATGAGGAAATTCCTTTGTAAATGTCAAGCAGGGGGTATAATGTTCACTATACAAATAGCAACACATTGAAACTCTCTTCCACCAGCACAGTTGATCAAGCTGATATTTGGATCCACCTCACTGGTTACAGGATGACAAATGGGTGAAGAAAGGGATAGGGCATAGAACTGCAAAACATAAGCTTAACAGAGTGGATACTTAAAACTGCAAACACCCTCCCCTTAATTAGGATAGCTTACTCTAGATATTTTCACAAGGACTGAGGTATGTATACCTACAGTTAAATACAGTGCTGCTTGACCCGCTGCTTGTTCTAGCAAAGATTAATCTTGCCATTGGAGAAACTATTTACAAGCGTGCCCCCATCCCACCACACACACGTGTGAAATTGTGGGAAACTTACCGATTCTATTGCTGCTGTACATTTCTAAACTAAAGCAAAACCACTTATCACAGGTAGGATTTAATCTGAGCCTTGGCCTAGCCCCAGAACCCTACTAGAATGCCAGAGAGCCGCAAAGAGGGTGCATCAGCTTTCACAGCTTACCTTAACCCCTAAAGAGAGTAAGGGCCACAGTTCCTGAGTCAAAGAGGCAATGCTTGTGGCCAGGCTTCAAGCTCAGCCTCCTGGTACATCATCCCATTGTGATGATGGACTGTGACATCATCCCATTGTGTTACATACCACATCTTTGTCCCAGTGGCAATCAATGTGCAGGAGGGAAATTCAATGTGGTGGCGATGTTGGGCATCATTTTTCTGTGTTAGGCCTTTGAGCAGGAATGGAGAACCTCAGGCCCAGGGGCTAAATCCAACCCTCTGGATTTCCCAACTACTGATGGTTCGGTGGTTTCTTTGCTTTTGCACATCTCCCTCCCCGCCCCGCAATTCTAAAAGATTGGAATGCCTCTCCTAAGGCTTGTTTATTGGTAATAACTTCAAGATAAAATATGCTGATTTTTTTTGTTTTTGTTATATTGGGGGCACCCTTTTTACTCTTGGTCCTGCCCACCACTGGGAATGTGGCCCCAGAGAGCATCTTCAAAGTAGGATTTGGGCCTTGGGCTGAAAGAAGTTCAAGGCGCTGCCTTTGTGCCTTGCCTATAAGCATCAGTCCCTAATCTGCAAGTCCTACCTTCAAGGCTTGTTTGTAAGGATGACCAAGATGGTATGTGAAATAATTTGAATATTCTATGTTATGTCCAGAATTGCATAAGCAGACTTTTGATCACATAACAATTTTCCTGTCTTCTCCCCACTGAGTGCCCCTAAAGTCTTCTCTGGAGGGTCCCCCAGTTCTCCAGAGTAGAATGTGGGTGGGGGGAGGGGAAGGATGTGGACCTGCAGCAGGGAGAGAAATTGCACTGTTGGCAGATTTTATTTATTTATTGCATTTTTATGCCGCCCAATAGCCAAAGATGCTGTTTCAGTACACACACTCCCACAAACATTGGGTGGCCAGTTACACATTGCCAAGAGAGCACAGCATTGCACATGCCAATTTATATGTTTAGATGCACGTTAAGAAATCACAACTATAACAAATAGAAATACAGGACATCTCACTATCATGTGGAAGATTGACTGGGTGACCTGTGTGGCTGCTCAGTTGGCTGTCCAGACTCTTAAGTGTTGATGGGCAACTTCCTAGTCTCCCTTCTGGTGGTTCTTTACCTTTAAATCTGACTTGGAGTGTACAGCCCTTCAAAGAGAGGATAGTCCTCTGACAGATTTTCAAACAGGACTGTCTTCTATAAAGTAGGACATCTAGCTACCCTAGAAAACAATAGGATGTCATTCCAAGTATTGTGTATTACAATGAGAATCTTAGTCCGTGTAAATCAGGTTTTGTATTAAAAAGCTCAAAAGCCAAACTTCTGCCAACAGATACAACTGAGCTATCATGAATTTCTATTAGAAAAACAAGCAGACAAGCTACTCTACTAGAATTCCCTGAGCGGCTGAGAGAAAGGATATTGATGTACGAACTGAAAGCGGGCAGGCCTAAAATCTTTTTTGGCAGTGCTTAGGGTGACCATATGAAAAGGAGGACAGGGCTCCTGTATCTTTAACAGTTTCATAGAAAAGGGAGTTTCAGCAGGTGTCATTTGTATATTTGGAGAACCTGGTGAAATTCCCTCTTCATCACCACAGTTAAAGCTGCAGGAGCTATACAAGAGTGCCCAGATTTAAAAGAGGGCAGGGCACCTGCAGCTTTCACTGGTGTGATGAAGAGGAAATTTCACCAAGTTCCCCATATATACAAATGACACCTGCTGAAATTTCCTTTTCAATACAACTGTTAAAGATACAGGTGCCCTGTCCTCCTTTTCATATGGTCACCCTAAAATATGCCCACAACACACACACACAGAGCAAAAGGTGCTTGTGCTTTTTAAGTGCTTCCATGACAAACAGATTTTCAGCAAATAATGTAGCGATATAACATTTCAAGCTGTGAATTTATGCGTCATTTCAGTTTTTAAAAGCACAGGAGTGTCTTACAGGCTCACTTTTGTTGCCGAGTTTTGAAACCGCTGTGTCCACTACGCCAAAAAAAAAAAAGCAAACAAAATATGTGTAGTCAAAAGTGGGGGAGGACCACGGCTAGCTTGCTATTAAAGTTTGTGCAACAGGCAGAAATTCAACCAGTAGAGTCCTTCACTCCATCATGACGAAATAGCTGTGTGGGATTTCTGCCTTGTAGCGCAGCCGTTTAGACGACACTGGAAGCCTCTGAACACCGCCCTGCGTCTACCGCTCCAGGAGGAGGCTAATCTGCAACCGGAAGTGAGGGCGGCGTGGGATCTCTGCGTAGCACGGGGGCGGGGCTTCCGGCGAGTATTGGGTCACAATAGGCTCATTGACCATAGACTCCGTGGGCTAGAGAGGACGCCCGTGCCCGCCCAGTGTGGCGTGTGGAAGAACGGCTCTTCTCTCTCCCGGCCAAGATGGCGCAGCAGGTGAACATCACCGAGCTCTCCCTGCCGCAGCTGGAGGTGCTGAAGAACCAGCTCGACCAGGTGAGGGAGGGAGGGAGCGAACGGGCGAGGAGGCGGCGGCGGAAGGGGACGGGCAGCCCTCCCCGCCGGAGCCCGGCTGAACCCATGAAGAGGCTGCCAGGCGCCAACTGCCCGCAAGCGAGGGGGCTCCTGGCCAGCGCTGCCCTAGGATGCTTCTAGTGTCAGGGTCTGCGTGGAAGGTTTAGGGCTAAGTAGGGCTACTCGGCAGTAAGTTCCCTTGGACCCAGCGAGAAGGATTGCAGCCTCAGCCACTTTTTCGGGATCTGCAGTGGAAGGGGACAGGATGGGGAAAGCCCGATTTCGTGATGTTGCTGGAAAGCCAGAAAGCTTCAGATTGCAATACTTCGCCTTCTCCCCACTCGCCTCAAATTCGGCTTGGCTTGGCGAGAGGCTTTGCTGTACGGCCATCAGATCCAGCC
Organism: Elgaria multicarinata webbii; assembly: GCF_023053635.1. NCBI lineage: Eukaryota > Metazoa > Chordata > Lepidosauria > Squamata > Anguidae > Elgaria > Elgaria multicarinata. The sequence goes on along the minus strand of NC_086173.1, from coordinate 22,029,232 downwards.
AGGCTCTTCCCCCTATCCGCACCAAGTGCTGCCCTGTGTCCCCAATGGGCACCGCTACTTTCTGCCCCATTTCAACAAGCTCCAGCCCTCTGATGTTCCTGGCGTCGCCCGTTTCATATCTCTATCTATAATAAAAGCCCTGAGGCCTCCTCCAAGCCACTTATGCAAATAGGAGAGAAGGCAGAGGCAGTGGATTGGCCTACTGGTTGGTGATGTCACAATGACATTGCCCACCAGTAGGCCAATCCACTGCCTTTGCCTTCTCTCCTATTTGCATGTTTAAAAATTCTGAGCTCACAGGGATCACGAACTTCTTATTGCACAATTTAGAATCAAACTAAAGAGAATAGGGAAGACCCACAGATCAATTAGGTATGAGCTCACTAATATTTCTAATGAATATGCAGTGGAAGTGAAGAATAGATTTAAGGGACTAGAGTTAGTAGATAGGGTCCTGGAAGAACTATGGACAGAAGTTCGCAACATTGTCCAAGAGGTGGCAACAAAAAACGTCCCAAAGAAAAAGACAACCAAGAAGGCAAGATGGCTGTCTGCTGAGACACTGGAAGTAGCCCAAGAAAGAAGGAAAGCAACATGTGTCACCAACATGAAAAGTTTGGAAAGCTCTGCCCTAAAGGGTCAAGTTTGTAGTTTTGGGTGCCCTTCGATCCAGCACTGCAACTGGAGGCACAGGTGGTCCCAGCAGTCCCCAGCCAATAATAATAATAATAATAATAATAATTCTTCCAGTGAATGTCAGGTGAGGAACACAGTCTGTTGGTATAAGAGAGCATGAGACTTACGTTGTTATCTACTGGGTTAGACTATGAACCATTTAGTTCATTGTAGGGATGGGCTGCTTTTGGGGAAGTGTATGAGAAAGGTACCAAACAATTTCTGAAGTAAGCCATCTCTTGGTCATTCATTCCCCATGGTTTCTGATGTTAATTGAATTACAAAAAAAAATTGGCTTTGCCTATATTAGAATGGATTGGTGCTCATGTGTTCTGTATCCAGGATAAATGGGAGTTTATGTTCAGACAGTCATGGAATAAACATAGAATCATAGAATAGCAGAGTTGGAAGGGGCCTACAAGGCCATTGAGGCCAACCCCCCTGCTCAATGCAGGAATCCACCCTAAAGCATCCCTGACAGATGGTTGTCCAGCTGCCTCTTGAATGCCTTTTATTTGGGAGAGCCCACAACCTCCCTAGGTAACTGATTCCATTGTCGTACTGCTCTAATAGTCAGGGAGTTTTTCCTGATGTCCAGCTGGAATCTGGCTTCCTTTAACTTGAGCCCGTTATTCCGTGTCCTGCACTCTGGGAGGATCGAGAAGAGATCCTGGCCCTCCTCTGTGTGACAATCTTTTAAGTATTTGAAGAGTGCTATCATGTCTCCCCTCAGTCTTCTCTTTTCCAGGCTAAACATGCCCAGTATAGAATCATAGAATAGCAGTTAACATGGGATCTTTAGTTTTCATACATGTGCTCACATGGAACAGAAGAGGAAGTGGACTGCTCCAAGTTTTGCCATGAGTGTCAGAAGAGGCTAGCATGCCTAAAGAAGGTCAATAGCAGGAAATTGCACTCAGTTGCCACACTTTCTGGTCCACATATCCATTATGGCTCCATTCACTTTCTTGCCATGCAGCCTCTACCCTCCTCCAAGTGTCTGTGATGTCACTATGAATGTCATACAAAGCTGGCCAGATTTTTTTTTTAATGAAAGCACCTGGTGTCTCAATAAACCAGGGTTATGTTTACTGGTGCTCTTTAGATCTTTTGGACTACAATGCCCATAATCATTGGCCATGTTGGCTGGGACCGATGGAAGTTATAGTTCAAAATATCTGGAGGACACCAGGTTGCTTCCCCTTGCAATAAAGCAGTTATCCCAGTTCTTTACTGTAATCACTTGTGGCATAGTGGCCCCCGTTGGCAAAATTATTTTACACTACTTTAAGAGTGCCTGATCCAATTATAATTTGTAAACTGAGGCTATGGGTCCTCCATTGCTGAGCTTTGGGTTTTGTATGCCTTTCTATAGGAAGTGGAATTCCTTTCTTCATCCATCGCACAACTTAAGGTGGTGCAGACAAAATACGTGGAAGCAAAGGACTGTCTGACTGTCTTGACTAAAGGCAATGAAGGCAAGTAACTTTATTATTTTTTTACATGTATATCCTGCTTTCCCCCTTCTAAAATGTAGCCACTCACAGTGGGCTACAACAATGAAAATATAAACCAGCAAAACAAACATTAAAAAGTAGTAGTAATATATTATTGTGTCTTTTTTTTAGGTGGTGAGGATGTATTTAAATTCTGTTCTCCTGACCAGCTAGAAAACAAACAAACATTCTCTATATATGCAAGTAGTAATGTGAAAAATTCAGGATACTAGAATGTTAAAATCTGAAGGCAGTGCATTATCTCACTGCTCCAAACCAATCACTACCCAGAACCGGTCCCAATGAAAGCAGGGTTGTGCCCAGTGTTAGTCCTTTTTAGAGTAGGCTCATTAAAATGATTAATATTGGATACAGTCCATAAACAAGGAATGGAGCACCTGATTTTGTCTTGAGCCATGAATTCCATAATGACCCCTTTTATGTAATTCCTTTTCGATCAACACCCTGCATTACTCTAGGCAACCTTGCAGCCCTCACCCAGCTCCTCCCAAGAGCCCTCCAAGGATGACCTTTGTTTGGATAAGATGCTCAGTACACCTGTGGAATGTTAGTGCATGCGCTGTGGCCTAACTGGATGCTGGACATGCAGAAGGGTTGATTTGCAGTACAGTCCTATACAGGTCTACTCAGATGTAAGCCCCTTTGCATTAAATGGGGCTTACTTCCTGGTAAGTGGGTATAGGATTGCAGCCTTAAGCATCTTTAATTTGGGGAAGAGGGTGAACCTTGACTTTGTCCTCACCTCCTCTTGCTACCTGGAAGATTCTCCTTTTACAAATTGAGTATTTTTTTCCCCATTACAGTGAGGGTAGATACGCCATGTTTCTCACAATTTTGCTTTTCTCGCATTTCGGGGTGTGTGTGAAATTTGTGAATTTCAGTGGCCTGCTGAAATCATTCAATTGTATGATTCTGGTCATCCGGTTTGGGCTCACAGTGACATCTGGGTTAAGGAAGCTGTGACTGGAAGAGGATGGTTTGAAGGTCAAAACTTCTGAATTCTGCCACTGACCTACCTGGCAACCCTTTTCCTCTCCTTAGTTCCTTACATGAAACAAGACCGAGACATACCTTACTATGCTATCTTAGAGATTTGCATGAAAGATGCTGTGGAGGAATTCGTCAGTAGTTCCTGTGACTCAAACTATTTTCACTTAAAAAAAAAAAAGTTAACCAGTTAAACTGAGCTGAACTGAATTAGCACTTTGAAAACCCATCTTTGTGGAAGTTTCTGCTCAGGAAAGGGATAGTTCTGCAGATTCTATGAACAGTAACGTTAAAAGGCTGTATTTTTGTCTCCTCAGGTAAAGAGCTATTGGTTCCACTCTCCAGCTCTGTATCCTTTCTGGAAAGATGTGGTATTTTGGCAGCACAATAACCTACTCCTGCTTAAAACTTTTCCATTCTTCCATAAGCTGCCATTCCATTATCCTATAATTACTGGGGTTCCATGTCGTATCTTTCAGGGAGCAGTCTCTTTGGGGAGCCTTACGCCTCCTCTCTATAATCACTTTGTGCATGTGCTCTAATCATGGTTGTTCGAAGAGTAGGGACGCCTCATTTCTCTCTGAGGTTCTTTTCAGGCTCCTAAGTAGAAAAGCCTGGGCCTTGTAAGCACATGTAAATATGGTGGTAGGTAGCTGAATTTTGTCATCTCTGTGATACTTTTCTCCACCATGGCTCTTTAGACATTTTCTTGGTTTTAGCATAAGCAGTACATAGGAAGCTGCCTTATACTGAGTCAGACCCTTGGTCCATCTAGTCCAGTACTGTCGACACTGACTGGCAGTGGCTCTCCAGGGTGTCAGGCAGATTTTCCCCCCAGCTTTACCTAGAGAAGCCAGAGATCGAACCAGGGACCTTCTGCATGCAAAGCTGGTGCTCTACCACTGAGCCACAGTCCTTCCAGTGCACATTGGTTTCAAGCTGATTTTGAGACAGTTGGAGAAAGGCAAAACCTGCCCCACTCCCCAAGGCCCTGGGGTCACCAAGGATGCCTCTCCCCAGCTGTACCTCCAATTATTCTCTGTATGACCACTCCCTACCTTTCATAGTGATGCGTGTTTTGTGTTTGTCACAATAGAGCACTGTGTGCAGTGATGCCACATCTCATCAAAGAGATATCACTGTATAGTGTAGTGTTGTGGTCTCCTCCGGCTGAAACATCTTTTGCACCTTCAGCCTAAAACAACACACCAGGTTGCTGTGCTGTCTGAACAAGCTAAAATACGCGGTGCTACTTCTGGAGAAATATAAGGTAAATTTGTGTTTCCATGGATTATATTCATTCCTGCATCTTTTCTTCCCTCTGATGTGCAACAGATCCATCAGGCACAAGTTTGGGGTCACGCTGGCCATTGAGGAAATATAAAACAGTTGGAAAACATCTATTGCCTAATTAAGTGCCTCATTAATTAGACAGTTAGTGTCCATTTCGTGTCTAAGACTGCTAAGGGGATGTCTACAGGGTTTTCTGCAAAGAAAAAAATGCCTATTCCTCTCTTTAGCTTATAATGTATGAATCCTCCTGTGCCTCTACATCCTTAAACCAAATGATGTCTCTAGATAAATGTTGCACATATCCATTAATGTAACTTGCATAATTTTTATTGCAGTATTTGGGATAATTTTGGTGTCCTGTTTTGCTTTTTTACAAAAATTGGAGAGAGAGAGAGAGAAGACAAGTATGGTAGAGGTTATTAAATGAGTGGGAGAAAGGTGTCCTGTGAATTAATAGGGAGCTACATAGACCATACAAATATAACCCCTGAAAGGTCCTTGTTTTCTGAGCCTTTGCACTTTCAAAGTTTTGTCCTTGACCATGAGGGCTAGAAACATTTGGTGCAACTGTTATATGGTCCTGCAGTGTGCCTGGCTTCTGTACATCTGCCGGATGGGGTGTTTTGTCATCAGAAACGTAATTCTTCTCTCCTCAGTTGATTTCTCCCTGCCTCTTGCACATTTCCTTAACCTCTTCTATAGATGTATGTTCCTGGGAAGCTTTCTGACGTCAGCCAAGTGTTGATAGATGTAGGGACAGGTTACTATGTAGAAAAGGTAAGACACCCGTACTCTAGATTTGCACAAAAGTGATATGCAATTTAAGGAAGCAGCAACACATAATTTAACTTTATGTGAAACATTGGGGCCTGCTACAGTCTGATTCTTTACTACTTTCTGCTTTGAATAGAAAAAGGTTAAGTTGTACTATTCAACAGGCTTGGCCTGGAGGTAGCTGTTGTGGACCCTAGTTTGTGGCTTTAGCTGTTCTCCTAGAGTCTATCAGTATGGGTAATAATGAGGTTTTTCAAGGTCTGTTAAGGTTTTTTAAAATAAGGTGATAAATTGTGGACAATCCTACCCCATGTCAGGCAATGTCTAATCTTATGCCGCATACGCAAACCATGCTGTTCTACTTCATGTTGACTGACCTGCAGTAAACAGCACCTACTGCATCTGTACTCAGAACTGCTTAGTATTGAATGTGTGACTGTAGCCCTGAAATGCTTCAGCATGGGGGGGGGGACTCGAAATGGGAGCTATAACTACAGTCTGATCCAGATTTCTGTGGTCCCTTTAGCAAGAGGCTATTAATGGGGGCGCCTAGTCCCATTTTGTGCCAGGTGCATGGGGTGCTGGGGAACCCCTGATGTCCTTGAGAATGTACAATGTGCTTTGCCTTACCACTGCACAACCATAGCCAGCTTCAAAATACCTGAGATTTAGGGAAAGGGCTTCTGGTGAAGACCATTATGTTCAAGTAGCTTCTTTCATTTCACAGATGCCTGTGTGTTGTACCCAAGATTCATTTGGCTAGTGTGCACTCATATGCGGCAGCAGGGATAAATCCCTCAACAGTCTATGAGCCCCAGCAATTGGCTACTCCGCTTGCATCAAAGCTGGCATGGCATTGAGAGATGACGAGAATTGCTTCTGAAATGTGCCTTAAGTGAAATATAAATAAAAGTCAGGGATTCTTCTTGAGTCAAAAAGTCTGACCAATTTTCAAAGGAAGCCAAAAGAGTTTCAGTAAGAGTAGCTAAATTTCTTAGCAGGGTTTTCCTGCATCCCTAGAGAATAAACCTACAATAACCGTGGGTATGATGTTTTCAGAGGAAAAGGTAACCTGAATAATTGGCATGCCAAAGTAGTTAAGGGTTTAAGTCAGGTGCCTCCAGATGTTTTGGCCTGTAACTTCTCATCAGCCATGGCCAGTGTGGTCAATGTCAGAGATATGGGAGTTGTAGACCAAAGTATCTGGATGGACCCAGGTTGGGGTGGCTGGTTTAAATTATAGTGTGCCCCTTTAGCAGTTCTAGCGCACCATTCTTTAGTTCAAAAGCCATCTTGGTGGGATGGAGGGCTGTCACAGTACCTTTGATCTTGCAGTCATTAGATGATGCCAGAGACTTCTTCAAGAGGAAGATTGATTTCCTGACAAAAGAGATGGAGAAAATCCAGCCAGCACTACAGGAGAAGCACGCAATGAAGCAAGGTGAGGGCCTGGCAGTAGGCAAAGACCTAAATCTGGTGATAGCCCATCTGTTCTACCTCCAGTATTTGAGGCAGTAAGCCTACATACACCAGTTGCTGGAGAACTTGGGTGGGAAGGTGCTGTTGCACCATGTCCTGCTTTCTTGGTCCCTGGTTGGCCACTGTGTGAACAGAGTGCTGGACTAGATGGGCCCATGGGTCCATCTAGTCCAGCACTCTGTTCACAGTGGCCAACCAGCCATTAGTCAGGGATGAACAAGCAGGACATGGTGCAACAGCACCCTTCCACCCATGTTCCCCAGCAACTGGTGCACACAGGCTTATTGCCTCGAATACTGGAGATAGCACACAACCATCAGGGCTTGTAGCCATTGATAGGTTTGGCCTCCAGGAATTTATCCAACCCCCTTTTAAAGCCATCCATGTTCTTATGTCATAGCATACAGCTGGAGTGAGTTCTTGACTCTTTGTTTATTCTTTTGCAGCTGTGATAGAGATGATGAGCCAGAAGATTCAGCAACTAACAGCAGCAGGGGCTTCACAGGCAACAGCAGCAAAGGCCTAGCAAACACGGACCACTCCTATGCCTTCATGGTTTACTATTTTGTGATGTATCCCGATATAGCAGCCCAGAGTGCAGCACTCCAGCCAACTGTGCACTTGAGGGTGGGGAAGAGGTGGCTCATTGTTTGAATACAGGTGGGATTTGAGTATGGCAGAAGCTTTGTTTTGGGAATGATGACATCTTGAGGAAGATCCCATCTGTTCAAGTGGACGGGCTTTCAGTAGCCCTATGAACGGGTGGTTGTATTGCTGGTTGCCACATAGAATTTTCTTTAATCTTAAAAAAAAAACACCTGTGAAAATTTTGTTTGTAAATGAAATTGTACAAAATAAAACAGGTAGGATTACAGAGCAAGAAATGTGTGTGCAGACTGACTGGATGATATTTGGAATCGAGAGTGGGGAAAGCAAGGAACTGGGTTGTGGAGGTGGGCAATTGTTAAATCTTTTTGGATCTAGGGTAAATAACATTCTGATTGTATGTATGAAATGAATGTGAGGGAGAATAGGTCCAGGTTCCAGGACTGAGTCTCTTTCTTGCTAAATAGTCGTTAAGAGTGTAAACTGTAGCACAGCCTTCTCCAACCTGATGCCCTCCAGATGTGTTGGACTGCAACTACCATAATCCCCAGCCAGTTGACCAGGCCAGCAGCTGCAGTTCAATGTATCTGGAGGGCACCAGATGCCTTAGCATATTTATTCAGAAGCAAATCCCATAAAACTTGTTCAGACTTTGGAAGCAAAAGCTTCCAAGCTCCTCCTCATGGCCACAGCACAGGAGAGGGTGCATGTGAGCCTAAGGACTGTTGTATCTTGTTCTTGCTAAACCACTAATTTAGTGTTAACGAGAATGAGCTGCAGCTAGCCTCACGCTTGGCCTCATGCTTGCATGCCCCCCCCCCCTTTCCCAGGGCCGCTGAGCGGAGATCAAAAGCTTTTGCTTCCATTTTAGGTTAGTTTGTCCAAGTTTGGATGGCACAGCAAGCTGAGTTTAATTTTAATTATGCTTAGTTGAAAGAAGGACACTTCAAAGCCAGAGTTTTAAGTTCACTGCTTTCAACAAAGCACAGTTAACCACAGTTTAGGACAGGAGTAGGCAGCCTTCTTGGGCTGTAGCCACATTTGGCAATTTGAGAAACTGCTCCGGGCACCTCAGTAAAATAGCTGCCATGGGAGATGTGGCAAAGGATGAGTAAACTACCCAAAAGACCAAGTACACTGCTCAAAGGACAAGGCAGAGGTAGAGTCTGCGTCCAAACACACACTAAACTCATTTGAATCCAGTTTTAAGCACCAACAGAAACCTGTTTCACAGCAAGACAGGTGGGAAGAGTAGGGCACCAGAAAGGTATCTGGGGACACATTAGTGCCCATGGACCACCACCTTGGCTTCCTTTGGTCCAAGGTTTGCACAACATGCTAAACTGCAGTTAATTTAAAGCTGAAGCTTCCAGTCTGCTCACAGCCACACCAGAAAAGGGGAGGGAGTATTGCAAGTCCAACGTTTGCTGTAACCGTAAACTACGCTTCTGCATTATGTCTGAACACAGTTCTAGATTTTAATGAGCCTTTAATGCTTTTAGTAAGCATGCTTAGTATTGCAGCCTTAGCATCCCTGGATAGGTCAACAAATAATCTGTATCATACGACCCCCTAATTCTGCTTTTCACTTTGCTTCCATGTGAACTTCAAAAGCCTGTATCTGTAGGCTCAGTATAATTTTACCAGTTGATTTTCACACTAAGGTACAGTACACTGACAGTAACTTACCTTGTACACGTGACACAGTGAGCAAGCAATCATTACAGGCAATGGATTTAAAAGGCCCATTTGTCATGGTAGAATCATCACTGTCGCCTGGAGCTCTTTTACAATTCTTCAGTAAATCTGACCCTTGTTAAGTGTAAAGGCAAGGATATTTTAAGTTTACCCCCCCCCCCAAAAAAAAGTTTCTTCCTCTCCTGCCAAATGAGCAAATCATTCACTTACTACAGCCTTCCCAACCTGGTGCTGGTGCCCTTTAAGTTGTCTGGACTTCAACTCCCATCAGCCCCAGCCAACATGGTCAATGGTTAGGAAATCTGGGAGTTGTAGTCCAAAACAACTGGAGGGCAGCAGCTCGTGGAAGGTTGACTTACTGTGTGCAGCCAGATCAGTCTTCTTCTAGTGGGGCTCACGGTGCCTCTGAGCATGCCTGCTGGCTCTTTGCACCTTTATGAATGAACGAAGAGGCAACGTATGCACCTTGCCTCCTCCCATTGTAGACAGCAGACTAGCTTAGGCTCCAGGCAGGCTGTCAGGGACACTTGAACAGCCTAGACGCCATAAATGGGCAATGCTCCGTCCCACCCCTCCACCCCTGCCAACTGTGACTGAAAGCTTCCATGAAAAAGCAGGTGAGAAGGGAGGATGCTCCCATCCAATCAGTATGTGAGGGAGAGAGGAGAATGGCTATTGGTTCTCCCTCAGCAGAACACATCTTTTGACTTGAGCAGCCATGTGGCAGAGAGAGAAAGCTCCCTTCTATTGCAGTTTGCAACAGAGACCAGCCTTTGAGTGAGCATGTGCAAGCGTGAGGTTACTTAAAAAAGTAAGTGTCTCTCTCTCTCTCTCTCTCTCTCTCTCTCTGTGTGTGTGAATTACCCGTGTGGCCCATGCTGCAGCCGGTGGCACCAACCTGCCATGGCAGCCTTCCACCAGCCTTTTCAGCAATGCAAAGCCATCTCCTGGTCACAGTTTGGTGCAGCTTCTGTTTGGACACCCTGCCTGGTTTTCCATTGTCTCTTGAACTGCCCCTTTCAATCATAGCTGTATGGAACAGGAAATGGTTAGAGAGAGGCTGGCAATCTGAGATAAGGGGATTCCGAAAATTTTATTTCACAAGGCTGATTTCAACCTCCCTTTCCCCCAAGCTGCCCTTGCAACTTTTTTTTTTTTGCCCATTGTCCCTGCCCCTTCCCTGAGGCCACTCAGTTCTGCTGAGATGTGCGCTCTCTTCTGGAATTCTTCCTTCCAACCAAGTCCCAAGAAGCCTGATTTTGACTGGATCTCTTCCCCCTCCCTCCCCTCGTAGATCGCTATTTTTGGCTTCTAACTAAAGAATTGCCCCCACATTATGTACAACAGCAGGATCTCCAGGGTCTCAGGAGACCGGTGAGGATTTTGCTCCGTTTGGATCCTGCTCTGCACGCAGATCAAGGCCTGGGCACCAAGATCTTTGCGCTCTCCCAACAAGTGACTGAAATCCGAGCTCTGGGCCCAATCTCCTTCCTCCCCCTTGTCGCTGCTCAGCGGTTCTGTACGATGGTGTTCTCAGGGCCCTTGACCTGGCCAAGGTAGACCCAGGTTGCAGTCAAAGAAACACCTTGGATTCCAACCTGGGCGTACAGTTAGGATACCCGCCCCAAAGGGGACAAAAGCCTCAACGCACAAAGATCGGCTTGTGCACTCGCTTGTGGCGGATGAGCGTGGTACTCTTCGTGAAACACTCTCCACATTCCACGCAGATGAAGGGCTCCGACGGGGTGACCCCATGGTGAGTGACGCGATGGCGCTCCACCTCCGAGGGTGCACGGAAGCGCTGCCCGCACTCCGGACAAGGGTGGCCAATGGGGGAGTCCGTGTCGTGGCGCAGGCGCTGGTGTTTGACCAGGCCGGCGGTGTGTGCAAAGCCCCGCCCGCACTCCGGGCAACGGAAGGGCCGGGCACCCGTGTGCGTCCGCCGGTGCTTGGCCAGGTTCTTGCTTTGGGTGAAGCTACGGCCGCAGTCCCCGCACGTGTACGGGCGCTCGCCGGTGTGAATACGCTGGTGCTGGATCAGGTTGGAGCTCCAGCTGAAGCTCTTGCCACAATCGCGGCAGACGTAGGGTTTCTCGCCCGTGTGTGTACGCCGGTGCTGTACCAGGTGCGAGTTCTGAGAGAAGCTCTTGCCGCAGTCGGAGCAGGTGCTGGGGCGCTCCCCTGTGTGCGTGCGCTGATGCCGGAGCAGCTTCGACCAGTGGCTGAAGCTCTTGCCGCACTCGTTGCAGATGAAGGGGCGCTGCTTACTGGGGCGCGAGATGACTGCAGGGGACGCGGCGACCTCCCCCTCGCCATAACTGCCAGGGGCCAGCGTGGGGGTCTGCCGTTCCACGGCTGCTCCTTCCTGCTGGGAAGTTGCCTTCCAGTTAGGCTGTCCGTGTTGTATGGTGGGCTGGATGGTCTCATGCTCCAAATAATCGTCCTCACCCTCACTTACTGCACCTTTGTCGGCTGTAGGGGAAGAAAGCCACACACTTCCATTACAGGAGCAACGCTGCAGGCTGCCTCTCCAAAAAGAGGGATCCTGCAAACTCTTATAAGCAGGGCTATAAGTCAGAGGTAGGCAACCTGCAGCCATCCAAATGTTACTGGACTAAAACTCCCATCACTCCCAACAACTGGTCGTCCCAGATGAGGCTGATGGAAGTTAGAGCCCAACAACATCTGAGGGGTGCAGGTTCCCCACCCTTGCTTTATATACTGGAACTAAAAAAAAATGACACCTGCACCCAGGTGACCCAAATGTGATGCACGAGAGAATTGTGCAACCTGCATTAGTTCTGCTACTTCACACAATTTCTTCCATTTTGCATGGTTTATTCTTCCTTGTCTATTATTTTACATAACTGGCTGACGAAAGCAAGTTTGGTTTCGACTAGCCTGTTCGGCATTCGATTTCTTTGTAATGCAGTAAAGTCTCTAGCAGGGAGATTCTAGAATGAAAGGTAGCATCTTTGTCCAGGACCTTATTCTGCACTTCAAGTTTATTTATTAAGTTGTACGCCACATTTCCACCCAAAAAAATGGCGCCCAAGGCAGCTTACCATCATAAATGGTAAGAGAGCTTCACCTATTGAGCAGTATAGAAATGCAATATCAATCAATCAATAAAATAAAACTTGATTAAAACAATAATAAAACAAATAGGATTTATTACATTTTTACCCTGCCTTTTCTCCTCCTGCTTAAGTGGCTTAAGTGGCCCTCCTCCAGTTTAGCCACCATATTCAACCCCACCCATTCTTGGAGAGAGGCAATGCCTGCACCCTTGAGCCTTGAAGAGTGACATTCGGCATATACGTCAACAGCGGTCCTCATTTGAAATTGAACCCTTGGACTCGTTTTCAAGGAAAGATGCCATACATACAGAGTCAGGCAGGAGCTGAAGCGAGACGTTGCAATGAAAGGCACAAAGTTCTACATTCCTGAATAGGTAAATGTGTAATCATATGCATGTTTAGAAAGAAAGAAAAAACAGCTGCCTAGGAAATGCTGGGAGTTGTAGGAATTTCCCCCCCAGTCCAAGCATGCGTAGGATCGCATCTTTAAGTGTATCTTTCTAAAGAAATAACACATTGACAAAGAAAGCAAAGCGATGGGCAACCAGTAATTCTGTTTCACTGAACTTCAGCAGGTCCTGCCACTGAATAGCCAAGATTCTTGATCCACGCACATGCTCCTTTCATTCTTTCCCAAGAAGGACCATTAGCTGCCTAAAAGCCAAAATTGTCTTATAGCACTTTCTCAAATGTTTCTTTATTCTCTCTAATAACTGAAAGCCTGCAGATAACCAACATTGGCAAGACATTTGTATGCATATTAGGGTTCAATGGTTTAATTATAGAAGAATTTGCTGGTTGTTTATATTTGTGAATGTTGTCCTTGTTTTCTTTTGGATGAAATGGCTAGAGCAGAGGTGGTCAACTTCAGGAGTTGTGGGAACCAGAATGAGCTTACAAACAAACTAACTTTGACCCCATAGCAGCTCTGGAAGCCATTTTGTTTGCAAATTCTTTTTTCTTTACATTTTTTGGGATGCCCTGAATTTCAGGGGGTGGCAGGGGCCACACTGGATGGGGAGAGGGAACTGGGGGTCACATCTTGTCCAACTGTAACTAGAGTGTCAGATTGGAGAGTCCTGGCTTTGAATTTCCACTCAGTCCTGAAGCTTCCTGAATGGTTTTGGATCAGTTGTTATAATCTCTTCGCCTAACTTATCTCACAGGATTGTTGTGCAGATAAATTGGGGAGGGATAAAAGTAATAAAAGGATTCATCCAAGGCTATGGAGCTGGCCCCGAGCCTCTCACCTACGTAAACTCTCCTTGAAATCCCACCATCCTCTGAGTTGTGGATTTCCACGCCGCCTGGATCTTCACGCTCCATCTCAGAGGGAGTTTTTTCAAGCCAGAATGGTGCTGTTATGGGGGGAAAGTAAAAAAGCTGAGGTGAGAGAAATTGTCAAGTATTTGTGGGGTGCACAAAAAAAACAATGCTGGGTTAAAGAACAAGAGTGACCCAACCAATTACAGCCTGGGGTCACACAGACTCTCCTTTGACTCTCTTCTGGTGGGATTCATGATGGGAGTGAGGCCTACCTAGCTCTGCTAATCCATGATCTCCCATTGTGTAGGGTTAACCTCTATAAAGCAAAGCTTCAGGGCTTAACAGTACTTGGAAGCCACATCCTCTGCTCTAATAAAAGCTCAAATGGGAGGAGGCAGCTCAGTTCTCACCCCAAATCACTTTGCATATGTTAAAGAACACTTTTTTGTACCGCCTCACATGTTCCCAGGGAGATGCCAGAAGCAAATTATGCTGTAGCCTGCTTAGCATACAGAGCAGCCTTCCCCAACCTGATGCCTCCCAGGTATGTTGGACTACAACTCCTATCATGGGATGGCAGTTGTAGTCCAACACATCTAGAAGCCTCCAGGTAAGAGAAAGCTATTACACAGCTTTATCACTACCTGTATTAAAGCCCATCCCTTTGTTGGGGACATGAGAATTTCTCCTATATCACATGATATACTTACTTTCACACTGTTAGTTTTATTGTCCCCTGTGCCTATTTGGTGCACTCTCTTCCCTTTCTGATTGTTTTATTATGATTTTATTAAAATGTAAGCCTATGTGGCAGGGTGTTGCTGTTTTATTATTTTGCTTTGTATAGCACCATGTACATTGATGGTTTTATATATAATAATAATAATAATAATAATAATAATAATAATAATGAATCAGCTACCTTGTTTTGAATTATAGGAGTGGTGTAGACAAGCCTTGCCCAACTTGGTGTATTTTGGATGTGTTGGGACTAGCATTTCTGACTGGATGGGCTGATGGGAGTTGAAGTCCAAAACATCTGGAAGGCACCAAACATGGCTGGTGCAGGCTGGGAAGCAAAAAGAGCTGCCTAGGCTTGTGGCAAGGAGTTTGCACAAGCACCATGGGATTCTTCATTTTTCTCCTTTAAGACGCTGACGTCTGTGACACATCACAAGCTGCTCCTCTAGAGCAGCACCAGGTTGGAGAAGGCTACCCTAGAGGAACTCATGTTGGGAGTGTGCAAGCATAGGCCATCTTACCTTGAAAACATATTTCAGGGATGTGCCCTAAGAGGCAGGAGCACAACCAATGCACTAGAATAAAAATCACAAGAGCCTTCATAATGGATCCAATACAAGGGTAACCCTCAGTAGAATCCAAAAGGCACAAACCTTCAAGAAACCTCACCGCAACCTGCGCCCCCTTGCCAGAGCAGTAAGGCATGAATTAGCAAGTCAAATCCTCTGCCAGAAGCTGATAAAGCAGGAACCCTCAAATTACTATTGAGAAACAACTAGATGCTCATCTCCTGTGATGGATCCTATGGTATAAGGCAAGTTGCCAATTCTTCAATGAGCCACTATCCCCATGGCTTTAAAAGCAACTCAAGGTGCAGACATTAGAAGATACTATTTCAGCAACTGGCACAACAGGAAGCCAATGCTTTTATGATCAGTTTGGGAACACATACTTTCCCATTTGAACCTTCATAATCTCAAACCCTGCACTAACTATCACCCCAATGATTAAGCGGGCACTAGCAAGAGGGCCTTTTCATCAGTGGCACCCAAGTTATAGAATTCCTTCCTCGGAGAGGCCCATCTGGGCTTCTTTCCTTCAGGAGACAGTTTAATTTGACCATGCTGTTTAGGGCTGCACCTGAATGAGAACCAGTGGAAACAGCCTGTGTCAGAGATTGGAGTGTGTGTGCATACTCTTCATCAGTTCGTTTATTTGTAGTCTTTTATTATGCAATGTCTATGCACTGACACTTTATGGACAATGAGATCCAGTGTATCCCTATTGATTTTCCTGAACCTCCTGGTAGCTTTGGATACTGTCTTAATCAACTCTGTGGGTTGGGGGCACGCTAAAAACATTGACGCCACTTCTACCTGCAGGATCATTTCCAGACAGTGGCAACGGGGAACATCTGCTCGACCCCACAACAATTCTGCTATGGCATCCTGCAAGGTTCTGTTGTGTCTCCCATGTTTAAATATCTACATCAATCTGCTGGAAGAGGTCATCCAGGAATTCGGGGTGAGGTGTCAGCAGCATGCTGATGACAGCCAGCTCTGTTTTGCCTTGTCATCTGAATCAAGTGAGACTGTACAGGTGAGAGACTGGTGCCTGAAAGCAGTAGTGGATTGGATGAGTGCCAATAAACTTTGATAGAATCCAGACAAGACAGACAACCTGTGGGTAGGTGGTTCTTGGGTTCAGGAATTAGACAGATGGCCTAATCCAGATGAGGGTGCACTCCCCTTGAAAGAGCAGGTCTGAGACACTCTCTAATCCAGCTTTGTCACTAGAAGCCCAGGTGGCCTCAGCGGCATGGAGTACCTTTAGCCAGCTCTGGCTGGTGCACCAGCAATGGCCATTCCTGGAAAGGATCACTTAGGCACAGTGACTCATGCTCTGGTAACCTCACGTTTGGATTGTTATAATCCACTTTATGTGGGGCTGCCCTTGGAGACTATCCAGAAGATATAGTTGGTACGAGACACGGTGGCAAGGATGTTGATAATTTTCTACCATGACCTCCCATTGCAGGGTTCTTTGATCTGGCTTCAGCAAAGTCCACTCTTCCTCCGTGAATTACACAGCCACCTCCTCAGAGGTCAGTAAGCCCTGACCTGGCAACTGCACAGCAACTGCTTCTATCCCATTACAAAGTGGAGAAGGCCAGGAATGAATTGCCAATCCTGTTCATCTCCAGGTGCAGGACAGTTAGGAACTGCTTGACGATCACAAAGTCCAGGATCTGAGCTTTCACTTGCTTTTCTGGCTTCAGCCATTAACAGCAAAAATGATGGAGTCAGGTACAAAACTCAGGGGCGTCGGCTACAAAACTCAATCTCATCGCAAAACTCCACGAGGAACTCCCACTGTATGTCTGGGCTGGTGGCAGTGGTGGATACATCTTGCAGAGATAGCAAGCCCTCTGTGTACATGTATTACACTCATCATGTGAAAATATTTTGCAAGAAAAGCATTGTAACTCAAGCTTCTCCCAGATCAGGGATGTAGCCTTTTCCATTTGGGGGAGGGGGGGGAGGGGGCTGTCATCTGAGCCAAAGAGATAACCTAGGGCAAAACAGGACCCTCTTCCTGCACTCCAAAAGTGCTATCAGTAGATAATATAGCATATTTGCTTTGCTTTCCCCACACCTCCTCCCTCCCAATCCCCTTTCCTTTTGTGTCATGTCTTTTAGATTGTAAGCCTGTGGCAGGGACTGTCAAGAAATACTTTTGTAAGCCGCAATGAGAGCCTTTTTTGGCTGAATGGCGGCATAAAAATGCTTAAATAAATAAATAAAATATTTAAATACATGGGATACCAGCATAATAAATGTATTATATAGTTTAATATGTGGTATTTTAATTATGATAAATTCATTAATAAAACTACGAATGCCAATTCACTAGACAGGTAAACCTACCTTACTGGAATGCAAAATGAGTATCTTGCTATCTCAGGAAATTACAAATCCTCATAGTATTGGTAAACCCAACAAGCCAGGGTAAATCTGGTAAATTTAAAAATCCCTGGGTTGTCATTACGTGAAAACCAGACCCAGTTGATTAATAGGTTGGTTATTTTGCCCTTAGGCCATCCTTTACTAGTTTCAGTTTACTAAAGCTACACTCATCTGATGCAACTGATATGGGGATGCAGCTAAGCATGCATATTTTATTATTTTTATTTATTGCATTTATATCCTGCTTTTTTCCCCCTCTCCAAAGAGCTTAAAGCAGTGTTGGGGCCTCCCATTCAAAACCCTTGTTTATCCCTACTTACAGTACACAGTCAAGGAATCACTGCAGCACTCCAGTTAATCTGCAGGGAATTCTGGGAAGAGGCTTCCTATATGACTAACCTGCCTGAAGGTCAAAAGGGAATGATTGGATTGTATATGTGGGAACAGCAGCATACACTGGACTTCTTCTAAAAACACAACTATTTATTATTATATCTCATTGGGAAAATCCAGGGCCAAAAGTTTTGGATTGGAGGAAATGAAGCAAGTGCAACATAACTAAAAATTGATCCCGGCTTCATCTAGGCTCAGGATTGTTCTGGCCTCTGAAGAGATTGTACAGACCCAACCATTCTTCCAGGTCTGTGCTGCAAAAGTGGGATTGATTCTTCTCCATCACTCACACGGCCTGTGAGTGGAAACAGAGTACAACAGGTGCAACCTTTTTCGTCAACTAACCTTAGCAATATAAACCAATGTGGGAAACCCTCAATTTTGTAGGGCCCTGGAGCAATTTGCCTCCTTTGTCCCTGCTCACCACAAATACACATACACACACTCCAGTCAAGCCTGGGAAAGGTGGGTGTGGGCTTTTTTATATAAAAAAAAAAGTTCAGACAAATTAATTGTCCATGCAGAAGTAGACATAAAAATAATCAATAGGGAAAACCTCCGGCAAGTTTTGAGCAGGAACTATAGCCTGGAAACTTACTGCCAAGAAGTTGCATAGTCAAATTCTTGGTGTTCAACATTCCTTCAAAACAAGGTTGCCATATGTAAACTTGGCACAATATGAACAGTCCAGCCATCCAGACAGGGGGGGTGTGCATGTAAGAGGGAGGGGATGACGTGTAAGAACGTAAGAAGTGCCATGCTGGATCAGATCGAGGGTTCATCTAGTCCAGCACTCTGTTCACACAGTGGCCAACCAGCCATTGTCCAGGGACCAACAAGACAGGACATGGTGCAACAGCACCCTCCCACCCATGTTCCCCAGTAACTGGTACACACAGGCTTACTGCCTCAAATACAACATCAAGAGATTAGTTTGCAACCAAGTATACGCATGGGGATCTAGTACTAATGAAGACAAAGGGGCATATTTTCCCTTATTCTTGAAAAAATATAGCAAGCTGCAAGTATAAGTCTCAGAGAAGGTAGCCATGTTTGGTCATTACACCAAATATAAGGGGTTGGATCCAGATTTAGGCCTATGCAATTGGGCTGCTGGAAGCAGACTTCTTTGCCTGCTTCTCCCTATGTCAGCATCTTTAGCCCCCTGAAAATATTACTCAGAAGGCCCTGCTGAATGGGCTGGGCTGTGGGGTCCTTCATCCAAAGAAGGTAGATCCTGGATCCAACCCAAGGAGTCTCAAAGACCAATATATATTCTTGTTATCCTTATCCTGCAATAAAGCTACAGTCCTATACACACTTCCCTGGGAATAAGTCCCACTGAACTCAACGGGGCTTGCTTCCGTATAGGATTATACTGTAAATCTGCTAGTGTTTAAGGTGTTACTAGACTCAATTTTAAGTTATAAATCTTATTTTTGAAAGAAGGGTGAGAAACCGACTCACGCCACCTTTTTCGTTTGTTCATTTGTACTGCTCAGTTCAACATCTGCTCCGGAGGATAAGGTATCACCTACAGCCAGCTTTTCACTTAGCCCTAGAAACCTCGATCTGGATACCCCAAGGCAGGCAGGCTGCACCCCAGAGCCGCAACTTTTAAATGACAGCTTTCTCTATAGTGCGGGGTGGCCATCTTGGGATCGAGCAATGTCATTTGGGGCAGCAAGCAAGCAGGTGGTGTGGACGAAATGAACGGATTCTCTGCATTTTGAAAACAAGTCTACATTCCGGGAGAGAAAGCCATTGCGAGTTTGCACCGGAGAGGGAGAGAGAGAGAGAGGAAGAATATGAAAACTAGAACCAAGGTTGGCAGTAGAAAGATCTGACCAACCCTAAAGCGTGCAGGTTTTTGGGGGGGGGGGGGGGGGATTGGAAAGTCTTTTTGCATTGCGCCCAATTAGCAAAGCAATCTTGCCCATTTGCAATGAGGAGGAGGCAGAGACGGAGATTATTCCAAAAGATGTTCCTCTCCCCGCTGCAGTCCTGCTCCCAGTTCTCCAAATTACTTCCTACAGGCAATGGTGTCTTTTTCTCTCTCTTTCTTCCTCTCCTCCTTTTGATCCCACCGCCCCAACCGCCCAGATCCCTCCATAAAAACTCACTTGCCCCTGGGGTGCCAAGGTAACCTCCTTGACGTTCCTAGGCAGAAAACGAAGGTTCAGCCACGGCAGCGATTACACTAAAGCTCAACTCTCAGCTCAGGGGGCCGCTGGGAACAGGAAGGTCCCAGTTTTAATTTAATCCCCTATTCCTCCTCCTCCTCCTCTCGGCTGCATTTCCTGGTGATCGCTAGGAACAGGGAGGAACTGGTGGCTCTATGGTTAAAGCGGCTATCCTTTAACGCACTTTCTTAGACGTGAAGATCCAATCGATGTGATCGTGTGACATTTTTGTATATATCTATATTTATATCTCCTAGGGACCGGGGTTAAACATTCAGAAAACCGGGCGAGTGACTCGCTTTCCTCGTTAGGGAATGGGCGATCAGCAGCGGTCGCTCGCTTGTTGCAAGCGGTTAGCAAAATTGCACTTTCTCACCTGACATGAATGCAGACGGCAGAATTGGGCGTCGGCAGGCTCTCGGATCAGGGTTCGCTGGAAAGTAAGACTCGCCGATTTGACCGTGTAAATTTACTGCGGAGGGGAAGGTGGGTATGATGTGTAGTAATTTCTTCTGAATGGTCACCATCCCCACTTTGCATTTGGAGGTCAGTGATTGTGAATACAGCAATGGGTTGTTGGAAGTTATAAATTTAGTTATTTGGAAATAATTTATGCAGAACAACTCGTTGAGGAACTTACTTCCAAGTAAATGTCACTATGCAAGGCCATTTCCGTCGGTAGGATGGTTGCCAACTTTTTACAAAACCAGCTCCTGTGCCTTTAGCAGAAGCTGTGTGGCATATGAAGAAATAGGCAGGTGATAAAACAGCAGCCTGAGAAGCAGAAATTATATGTTATCCCATACATACTTATCTGGGAGGAAGTCCCATTGAACCCATTGGGATTTACTTCCAAGTAGACATGCATAGGATTGCCCTTAGTCATGAGCCTCATTTAAGTGACAAAAGTGATTTTATCTTCAACCTTTGGGAGTCAGAAATTCTTGCAAATCACCCAGCAATCTACAAGTGGATTCTTCAGTATCAGAGGCAGTAAGCCTATATACACCAGTTGCTGGGGAGCATGTGTGGGAAGATGCTGTTGCACCATGTCCTGCTTGCGGGTCCCTGGTCGACAGCTGGTTGGAACAGAGTGGTCTGATCCATCATGGCTCTTCTTATGTTCTTAGTCTGACCTTCCTTCTTTCCACCCCTATTTTTAGTTGGTAAGTTAAATAGCCTAGCAATCAGTTAAAGCAGTGGTTCCCAAAGTGGGCAGTACTGCCCCCTTGGGGGCGATGGAATTGCATAGGGGGGCATTAAGAGGCAAGGGGGCGGCAGGGGGGCGCTCAAAGTGGTCTTTTCCGAGAAGCGCCTCTCCAGACGGTCTTAAAACCCAGGGACATTTTTATGGGAGAAGGTAGTTTGGTCCCAAGCCATATAGGGGAAGAATCCACACATGTTTTTGTACCATTTAAGAAGAGACCTTTTAATGGTGAATTAAAATGTTTCAAAAGCACCAAAACGCTAATGAAGAGCCATACCCTGCTTGGTGTGCCCCGCCACGCCGACTGCAAAACAGAGGCGTTAGCTCTCTGTTCCCTCCCTCGGTAAGCCTGTGGCAGATGCTTCGGATTTTGAATAAATATTCAATTAATTGTTACTGTTTTGAATTTTATTATTATCTTCCTTAGTGGGTCATTGAAAATGGTTATTCTGAACAATATTTTTTATAGTGTAGGGTAGGGGGCACTGAGCATGAGTTTGTAGAACCAAGGGGGCAGTTACCTGAAAAAGTTTGGGAACCACTGAGTTAAAGGCAAAGTTAGAACCTGGGGGCACCCAATCCACTTAACAAGCAGCAGGCTTAAAAAAAGCAGAAAGCCCGCTACCAACCCCACACCAACAGACTGCAGTGTTGGACCTCTCTTATATTCATATTTATTTATGAATATTATTTATGAGTCACCTTTTGGCTCCAAAAGGCCCCCAAAGGCGAGTTACAATTTTATTTTATTTTTAAATATACAAATAAGATTTTTTAAAAAGAAATATATATTTAAAAACACAGTCGAATTAACATGTAATGATCAATAACAAATGAGATCAGACTATCACAGTCTGGTGCCTTCCAGATGTGTTGGGTTACAACTCCCATCATGCTGTCTGGGGATGATAAGAGATGTAGTCCAACCCATTTAGAAGGCATGAATTCCTAAGTAAGCTTCCATGCCTTCTGACGCACACACTTGAAGAACTTTCTTCCAGTTCAGATTTATGTAATTAGTCTTAATTCTCTCTGTGTGTGTCTCTTTACTTTTCTCTTTAATTAGTTGAATTCATCTTTGTGAAAATGAAGCCTCTGGCTTATTTATGATATAGAAATCTGACTTGCAGGCAACTTTTACGAGCTAGTTACTGCGTCTGAAGAGGAATGCTAACACAGCAATTCCTTGATGTTTGAAAGCATTCATGTTTTGTAGGTCACCAGAATGAAAATGAATGTTGTCATTCAAATATTAAAACTCTGGCCCTAGCTTGCTTAATTGGTTTTACAGGCTCTGTCAAGGGCCAGGGATTTCAAAGGAGAAAAGTTGATTTTTAAGTTGTTCGTAGGCCTGAATATGGATGTTATGCATAAAGCAAATGGAACTTTATTGTAACCTTATTGGGTTAGAAATTCTCTGCTCAGTAACTGACCTAGTAGAGATGATAAACATTTTAGCTGCTGAGGCTGCGATCCTACGCACACTAACCTGGGAGTAAGTCCCTTTCTAGTGCCTTCTAAGTATGCACACTTAGGCTGGGTTCACACCTAACGCTAAGACATGATGGGTCAATAATCACTATGGCCCTGTTCAGATGACATGCTAAGTCACGGTGGTTGAGCATTTTGAGCTGAACATTATAGCTTAGAATGTTGCGTGAACCATCCTAACCATGGTGGCTACATAACCATGGTTTGAACACGTTCACTAACCATTTGCTACAAATGGGTTAGCAGCCTAACCATGGCTTAGCGTGTTGTCTGAACAGGCCCTATGCAAACAGCCCACTATGCCCGTTCTGCAGAGTGTGGATTCTCAAAGTGGTGAGTTTGGGTGGATTAACCCATCGTGGGTAGCAGAAACATCCCACAAACAACACATGAACTCATCATGGGTTCCGCCAGAAAATAAACCATCATGGCTTAGTATGTTGTGTGAACCCAGCCTTAGCATCACTCTGTTGATCATTCTTTAAAAGGGTTGCCAACTTTTCTTTTTCTGGCAGAGCTCCTATCCCTATAAACAGCACTCTTGACAAGCTGAAGCTACCTTATACCAGACTGGACCATTGGTCCATCTAGCCCAGAACTGACTACTGTGTCTAGCAATGGTTCCACAGAATCTCAAACAGAGGTCTCTTCCATCATCTGCTTCCTGGTCCTTTTAACTGGAGATGCCAGAATTTGAAACTAGGACCTTCCACACGGAAAGCATGTGCACCTCTACTGAGCTACAGTCTCTCCCCCTTTAGGGTGAGATCTTCATCTCCAGGAAATTTTTGACTACTAAACGTCTGCTTATCAGGCAGCAGAGCCTGCACTGATCTTTAGATATCAGCAGATGATGCTTTCTGTAGCATAGAAGTATACAGTGATTCCCTGCCATGTCTCCTGATTTAATGACTGTTTTAAGGCACAGGGGCCAATTTAAAAAACAAAACACCACTGTTGTCAATCCTAATTGTAGCAGTTCTACCAGATTTTGAAAGTGTAGGGAGGGAATTAAATATTTATAGAAATAATGGAACCTGTTTTAATTAAAGAATGAGTTCTAATGTATCTTCAGTATGTATAACAACAGCACTTAAGGTATCAAGGTTTTTTTATGACAGCCATCAGAATGTTCATAATGTAGGATGTAGTCCAGAAAGTGCGTCACTAAAACATATAATTAAACCCACTTCAGCCTTCTATTTAACCGGAACTCCATTTGCTGCCTCGCACAGGGTCCTCTAAAATTTAAAGAAGAGAGGTTGGATCCAGATTTAAGCTGGATCAAACCTGCTGGCAGAAGTGCAGAAGAGAACGTATTTGTCTTCTGAACTGTTATTTTATGCAAATATATGTAGATTTCATTAAAACATAAGACAAATTAACACAACTTTCCTTAACTGGAGGAGAGTACTACATTAAATACAAGGAAAGGAATTTATTCCATATGGCAAGAATGTCTCTCTCTCTCTCTCACACACACACACACACACCAGACCTGTCTATCTGACATTATCAAGATGTGACTAACATATTTTTGCCCCTGACACTACTACTGCTTGACTGTTCAGGGGAAGGTTTCCCCAAAGGAATACTAAAACCAAAAACTAAGTCCTTTTGCAGATTCAGCCTTTACTTCAGGGATGTTTTGACCCCCAAGTCTCATCAGCCCTAGCCGACATAGCCAATGGTGAGAGCAGATGAAAGTTGTAGGCCAAAACATCTGGAAGGCTGCAAGATACCCACACCTTCACACAGTTTGCTTTGCTCAACAACCTGACATGTCTCTAGCTAAAATCAGATTCAAAATTCCTCCACAGTTTATACCTTTCTCTTTAGTCCTTCTCATAGTGACATATTCTGTGAGCCTTACAAACCTAATGTACATACTGTACCTACACTGCGAATGTAAATTATGTTATGTTATTAAACCTCTCTGTTCATAGGTGCTTTATCAGAAAGTGCAGCTTTTTTCTTTTATTAGCTGTTATATGCGTGTTGCACAAGCTTGGGTTTGATCTCGCTTTGCAACAACTGATGAATATTTTTAGTCTCTCAAGGGGAATAAACACAGACGTTTTAAATGCATTGAGAATTTTGAGAAATCTTAACATCAACTTTTCAATAAATTGTTTCTTGGCAAAGATGGGCTTTGCTCTTTTGTCATTTTTTGTGGTGCGGCATTTCAACTAGATACAAAACAGGAGCATGACATGGCTGAAAGTGCAAATGTGCACACTTTAAGAAAAGAAATGCTTCAATGGTTGTGTTATGATGTTATAAAATATGGAGGCCTCATGTGATTTTGATCCATTTACAACCACACTATAACTTGAATGAAATGTCAGTCCATTTTCAAAGATCAATTACAAAATCTGATTTTGAGGAATACTTTAACCAAAAACAAACAAACAAAATTTTCAGTGTTGCTGCTACATTTTAAAGTGTTAATTTGCCAAATGCAGTACTTTGGCAGCCTAAGTTTTTTTTTTTTTAAAAAAAACAACAACCCCAGAAAACACAACTTAACGGTAAGAAAGTCTACTCAGAAATATGTTCCATTGAGTTCAGTGGGACTTAATTTTAGATAAATGTGTATACTGTAAAGTTAGCCTTCGCAAACCTAGTGGCCTCCAGATGTTTTGGACTACAACTTCTAGTATTCCTTATTGGCCATAATAGCTAGGGCTGATGGGAGTTGAAGTCGAAAACAGTGTGGTATAGTGGTTTGAGTGTTGTGCTGGGAGTCGGGAAATCCAGGTTCTAGTCCCCATTCAGCTATGGAAGTTCCAGACTCTCAGCCCAACCTACCTCACAGGGTTGTTGTTGTGAGGATAAAATGGAGAGGAGGATTATGTATGCTGCCTTGGGCTCCTTGGAGGAAAAAAGGTGGGATATAAATGTAATTAATAATAATACATCTGGAGAACACCAGGTTGGGGAAGGCTGGATAGCATTGTAGTCTAAATTCAATCGTGTCTGTAAAGGAGAATGCAATAAACAAAATTATAAGGAGCAACATCTAGGTTTATGCAAGTAAATCCTAAATAGGAAAATGTGCTTGAAAACTTTCCCCCCATTACCTACTTTAGTTCCACATATGATATACTATCTTCCTCCTCTTAACACATGCTATTAAATTTGATTCTGTATCCCCACCCCACCCCCATTCCAAAACACTAAGCTACATGCAGCCTCTGGTGTCTTCCAAGCTGTGACTTGTGTCGGAACCCTTCCCCGCACTCCACACAGGCATAGGGCTTCTCGTCTGTGTGGGTCCGTCTGTGACGGATAAGGTTAGAACTGACGCTGAAGCTCTTTCCACACTCCATGCACTGGTAAGGCTTCTCCCCCGTGTGAGTCTTCTGGTGCTGGATCAGGGCCGAGCTCTCGCTGAAGCGCTTGCTACAGTCGCTGCATTGGTAGGGCTTCTCTCCCGTATGAATCCTCTGGTGGGTCACAAGGTTGGAGTTCTGGCTGAACCCTTTCCCGCAGTCGGCACAAGTGTACGGCTTCTCCCCTGTGTGGGTGATTTGATGCCGGATGAGGTCCGAACTGCGGCTGAAGCCTTTACCACACACGCTGCAGATCGTTGGCCTCGTGCGGGAGTGGGACCTGTGCAACGCCAAGATGTCCTTCAACTTCCAAATGCCTTCCTCACATTGGGCGGATATACCAAACTTCCTGCCTGCTGCAGGGTTCTTTCTTCGTTGCCTCACTGGCCTGCTCTGGCTCTCCTGCCCAACACTGTGCAAACCACTCTCCTGAGGATTTCCCTCTGGACCCTGAGGATCTGTTCTCATGGAGTCTTTCTGGATAGGTTTACCCTCCTTCATTCTCCTTTCCATTCTCTTGTCCCCTGGAAGAGAATTTAGAATATTGGAGGCAGAGGAGGAAGCAGCAGCAAAATGGATTCTGAGAGGATAAACACTGCCTGACATATTAGAACATTCCCAAATGTGGTTTAGGATTGTGGCCTTAGAATTCCATTTTGAGATTATATTTACTGTTCAGATTAGATGTAATCTCTGTATGGTGCTCAAAATGCAAAACTAAATCTGATTAAAGAACTGTAAAGAGATGGTTTCCAGATTCAACTTGTTGAATTAGGGTAAAAAAAGGTTGCATCTAATTTCTGGGTGACAAGCAGAAGCATTAACAGGTAAAGCTTTTTCCAGCATGGAAAAGGGACGCTGGAAAGCTCCACCTATTTCATGTCTGCCTGTTTCGCAGCTGTTAAAGAACCAGGAGCCCTGTCAGACAACAGTGGCAGCTCTAAGTACCCCATTGCCTCAGAGGGTCTTTGAA
Source organism: Elgaria multicarinata webbii (assembly GCF_023053635.1). NCBI lineage: Eukaryota > Metazoa > Chordata > Lepidosauria > Squamata > Anguidae > Elgaria > Elgaria multicarinata. The sequence goes on along the minus strand of NC_086173.1, from coordinate 22,002,568 downwards.
AATAGTACCAAAAGAGCAGCCTAGACTATCAGTACTCTTGAATTTCACCAAAGTTACTGCCACACAAAGGATACCTTTGGCCAAACCTCATGACCTGCTGAAGGTAGAAATTATTAGATAAGCTAGTCTGTCCCTCAGTGAAGGCTCCCACAAGGTGAGTAGGGGGAAGAATAGTAGAGCCAGCACTGGTAAATGGCACTCCACAACTAATGGATATATCTTTGTTCCTCAAGAGAGTTTCAATCACCCACTGTCTGAGGGGACCTCTGTCTATCAGGGCTTATCATTACTTCTCCAAACTTGCATTCCATTCTGTGCAGATGTGCACATCTCTGTGGAGACACCTTGCATAATTCGCCAGTTTGGTGTAAGAACTGGGTGCAAACTTCTAGAACCAGATAGTTCTACCTTTTCTCCCCCAGTGGACTTTTGACCTGCCCAATTTTTTAAAAACTCTGTTATTCCCCTGTAAAAAAAAAGTAAATAAATAAAATGTATGTGGTTTTGCTAGTCATGAGGTTCTTTTAAACATTCTGGTAATGGTTGCCACCTTGAACATTGAGATGTGAGAAGGAAAGGTGTGCTATGAATATTTTTAAAGAAAGAAACAGTTGTTGCCCTGCTTTCTCAGCAGCTAAAACACAAGTGCTTTCAAGTATAAGGAGTTGTTAAAATGTAGGTACCAAAACAGTGGCTCAAAGGGAATAATTCGCCACGTGTAACTCATGCTCTCAATATCTATTACTGTGCCAATTTTGATGTCTTTATCTTTAAAACTTATGCAGATGTAAGCATTTGTTTAATTGGTAGTTTAAACCTATCAAATCCTCCTCCTGCGCCCCCAGTGGCCACTCGGAAAACAACAAACGATTCGCTTCCCTTCGATAGGAGGGTCTGAACTTCGAAAAGAAGGGGTGCGGAAGGTGCTGTTACTTTCGGTCCCGAAGGAGGAGGAAGGGCATCGAATTCGATGGCGTAGCCCTGCTTGATGATAGTGAGCACCCAGGAGTCGGTTGTTATCGACTCCCATTGATGGAAATGGGGTGCTAAGCGGTTCAAAAATGGTGGTAGATTTGGGGCACAGGAGTCAAACCCGCTGTTTTTTGTTAAAGTCAGGTTGACGTTTATCTCCTTGAAATCGACTCTGGAAAGGTCTCTTTTTCTGCAACTGCTGTTGTTGTTGCCTAGGTTGAGGTTGCTAGTAAGGCCTCTGCTGGTATTGCTGAGCAGGTGGTCTTGTCCAGCGACGTGGTTTGTACTGTTGGGATGGTGCATTGAACCCCATCCTTTTAGCTGTTGTCCGGGCCTTATAGATGGTATCTAATGCCTCATCTGTCTTGGAATTGAAGAGTCCTTCCCCGTCGAAGGGTAGGCTTTCAATCCTGCTTTTGGTTTCAGTCGTCAAGTTAGCAGATCTGAGCCAGGCGTGCCTTCTTAAGGCTATGGTGCCCATCATAGCCTTGGAGTGGCAATCAGTCTGGTGCCTCGCCGTGGAAAGTTGCTGCCTAGCTATGGCCGATGCTTCCGACTGAAAGACTCTGGCTAACTCCCTTTTGTCTTCTGGAAGGTGATCGCACAGTGCTCCTATTTTTTGCCAAAGAAATAATTGGTATCGGGCCATCGTTGTTTCATAAGTGGCTGCCCTGATACCAAGTGATGAAGAGGAGTAAATTTTCCTCCCCGTTACATCGAGCTTCCTACCCTCCTTATCAGTAGGCGCCGAGTGGGTTCTCTGTGATCGTCCTTGTGCCGATTCTACTACTATGGAGTTGGGTTTTGGATGTTGCAATAGGAAACCCGCGTCCTTTTCTTGAATCCTATACATAGACTCTAACTTTCTAGAATTAGGCTGAGTCGAAGTTGGGGTTTTCCATGCTAGCTGGGCAGTTTGTATCAATGTCTGCGGCAATGGAATGGCGATCGGTGTATTATCGTCGGTATGGAAGACATCGTAAATTTTGTCTTGTACTTGTTCTTCTGGGTTCTGGTTTCTGGTTTCTGGTTTCTGGTTTCCAATCCCAAGGACTGAGCCATTCTTAGAATGTGCTCGGCAAATCTCCCTGTGTCATCCGATGGGGAAGCTGGATCAGTTGTGTAGACCGCGTCTTCAGGTGATGGGATTGATGGAGCAATCGAAACTGCAGATTCTGAGTCGGAAGGGTAGTCGTTTTCCGGTGAAGAGGGTGTCTCGGCTTGTAAGTGCTGTTGAATAGGCTGCAACGCTTGCTCTTGATGTGGCGCTGGTCGATGCGGAGACGTATCATCTCGACGTCGAAGAGTAGATGCTGGTGATGAGTGGTGAGATAATGGTGGAGCTGCTGGGATTCGACAGACCCTAGTTGGGGGCGGTGGATAAGCAAAATATGCCTCCGGAGGGTATTGGGGCCTTCTTCCATCAGGGAAATAGTCATGCGGCCGATAGCCCTCCCAGTCATAGTACCGGTGATCGGGTCTATAGTAGGCAACTTGAGATGATCTATCCCATTCTGATCTGGGGGACTGATGTGCTTCTACTGCGGCTACAGGTCTAGGAGTTAAAGGCCTAGGTATTTCGGCAGGCTCGTCTGTTGTTGTGAGGCGTGCCAGGTCTCGTGTTGAGGCCGCTGAGGCTGAGTCCCTAATCTCCCCCTCCGAGAGACTTGGAAGCTCGTGCTGTCTCTGTACGGTAGGTGTCGGTACCGTAGTCGGTACCGATACCGAAGAAGTTGCCGTCGCTGTCGGTAGCGAGGTCGGCATGGTACGACTCGTTTTGGACGTTCCAAAACGCCTCGGGGAGGACTTGTCCAGCCTTTTCTTCTTTTTCTTTCTCTTCTCCGTTTCGGAGGATCTAGGAGTCCAGGCTTTAATAGTAAGCTTTTTAGCCGCGGAACTCGCTAGTGACCGTCCTGGCGTGAAGGGTATTTCAGCCCTATAATCCGCCACGGTCTCATCTCCCACGATGAACGAGGATATTTCGTGTTCGGTTTCAGAGGTCTTTGTAGATGGTTTGTCCATTTTGGCCTTCTTTGGCTCGGTAGCTCAAAGTGCCTTTTCCCACAGGATGGAGCGAAGTCTGTCTGCTCTATTTTTGTGCATTTGTTTTGTAAACGCCATACAATGGTGGCACGACTGTACTTTGTGGCTCTCCCCTAAGCAAAGTACACACAGCGAATGCCCGTCCGTGGGCGGGAGTTTAGCTCCGCAGGACACACATTTTCAAAATGGGGCCTTTACTGCCATTCGCCTCAGTTGAAGCGCGAGTCTGAAAAACTGTACTATATCTAACAAAAAAAATTTTTTTTTTTTTTAGGTTGAAAAGGATGAATAACTTGGAGAAGAAGAGGATAGAAGAAATACAGGTAAGTTTTTTTCTGGAGGTATAGAAACTAGCGTCTAGCACGATGGCGGACGGAAAAAAACTGAGGTAAGGGCGGGAACCCACGGTACATGCGCAGTGGCATGGGGGAGGGGTTCCCGCCCAAAAGCGTTTCGCTTAGCTATTGGAGGTTCCGATCTAAGTCTCAGCGCAGGCGCAGAGCCCATATGTGTGATGCATAGAGACCACGATGAAGAACAAGAGAATTGTAGGTCACATTCAGAAGGCTCAGCCTACATGGAAGACATCACAAGCTGAATATGAGCCAACAGTGGGATGTGGCTGCAAAAAAAGCAAATGCTATTTCGCATTGCATTAATAGAAGTATAGCTTCGAAATTGCGTGAGGTACTGGTTCCTCTCTATTCAGCCCTGGTTAGGCCTCGTCTTGAGTATTGCATCCAGTTCTTCTTCGTGGTCTCTGTGCATCACACATATGGGCTTTGCGCCTTCTATAGCTGAGTGGAACGTTTTTGGCGGGAACCCCTCCCCCCATGCTACCGCGCATATCCATGGGGTTCCCGCCCTTACCTCAGTTCTTCGTCGTCCGCCATTGTGCACAGACTGTTTAACTGAACCTCTAGCGTTTTTCTTGTTAACTTTCTTCTCACTTTTACAATCTCCTTCGTTCTTCGATCTTTTTCTTAGACTTTTCTCACTTCTTCTCTTTATATCTATATATATAAAAAAGTTTTCTTATTAGATAGTTTTCCTCAGCGACTTTGGTCATGTGAGGCCCGTATGGCAGTTAAAGCCCCGTTCAGGAAGTGTGTTAAGTGTGGGGCCAAGCTTCCACCTACTGACAGACACTCCCTCTGTGTCCTTTGCTTGGGCGAAGGCCACGTCGTTGAGGCCTGTCATCATTGTATGTCGTTTACAAAACAAACGAGAAAAAACAGAGCTGACCGACTTCGTTCCATCTTCTGGGAAAAAGCTCTCATGGCCACGGAGGCTCCTACGATGGATAAAACGGCTAAATCCGTTACCGACAAAACGGCAGTTAGTAAGTCCGTTACTAATAAACCGACAGACCGCAGCACTGAAGTGCAAGCCAGAGCACATAGGGCTCAGATACCCCTCACGCCTGGCCGGTCTTTGACGAGTTCTATGGCAAAGAAGATCTCAAAGAAAGCCAGAACTCCCAAACCTTCTTCTGACATGGAAAAAAGGAAGAAGAAGAAGAAGAGGGACACGGAGAAACCCTCCTTAGCGTCACCTCATGCGGCAGAGCCGGTCAGGAGTCACTCCACTCCTCCCACTGTACCGACCGCTTCGATACCGAGGCCTCCTTCGGTATCGAGATCTCAGTCGGTACCGATGGCTACGGTACCGACATGCCCGCCCAGCCTATCGGAGGGCGAGCTAAGGGATTCGGCGTCAGCGGCTTCTTTTCAACAACCTCCAAGGCCTCAAGTACTTCAGGGATTAATCCCATTACAGCCGTCACCAAGACTAACACCGCGCCGTGAATGGGACGGAGCTTCCAGATACTCCGATCCCCGGTCAAGATTCGATGATTACGAATGGGACCGATATCGTCCACAGCTCTACTTCCCGGATTGCCAGTATCCACAGGAAGACTATTATGCGCACCCTCCACCTACAACAAGAGTGTGCCGCTTGCCATTACCTCCGTCGCCCGCCCATCAAACATCTATGGTGTCGACCCCTCAACAACGTATACAACCATCGGCGTCGACAGTGGCAGTTCCTACGGTACCGACTGAGCAACTTCAACTACAAGTAGTTACACTATCTTCTCCGGAACAAGACTATCCTTCAGATTCGGAGTCGAGAGTGTCGGCGACTCCATTGATGCCTTCGCCAGAAGATGAGGTCCATGACAACGACCCTTCTTCTCCCTTGGACGATATGGTCAGATTTTCTGACCATATGCTTAGAATGGCGCAGGCATTAGGATTAGAGATCCAACAAACGGATGAGTCGGTAGTCGATCCAATATATGACGTATTCCAATCAACCACTAACCAGAGACTTGCCATTCCTATCCCGCATGCATTGAAGCAAACAGCTCAACTGTCGTGGAAGACGCCTGCTATGACTCAGGCTACATCGAAGAGATTAGAGACACTCTATCGAATCCAGGAGGAAGATGTAAAATTTCTAGTACAACATCCAAAGCCTAATTCCATCGTGGTAGAGTTGGCTCAAGGCCAATCACAAAAAGCACATTCGGCACTCGTGGATAGGGAAGGTAGAAAACTAGATCAGACTGGCAGGAGAATCTATTCCTCATCCTCGTTGGGCATCAGAGCGTCAGCATACGAGGCAACTATGGCGAGATACCAGCTCTTCCTCTGGGAGAAGATAGGATCTTTATGTGAACATCTCCCAGAGGACAAGAAAGAGCTGGCAAGAGTTTTCCAGAACGAAGCTTCAGCCATTGCCAGACAGCAGTTGTCCACGGCTCAACACCAAGTGGACTGCCATTCAAAGTCCATGATGGGCGCCATATCTTTGAGGAGGCATGCTTGGCTCAGATCAGCTAATCTGACGTATGAAACCAAATGGAGAATAGAGAATATGCCATTCGATGGCGAAGGTTTATTTAATACCAAGACTGATGAGACGCTGGATTCTATCTATAAAGCAAGAACAACTGCTAAAAAGATGGGATTCACTGCTCCTACATTACAGTATAGACCAAAAAGATGGATGAGGCCACCTATGCAACAACAGCAGCAATACCGGCCTCAATACCAGCCTCAACATCAACAACAGCAACATCAGCTCCAGAGGAAGAGACCTTATCAAAACCGTTTTTCGCAAGACAAACGTCAGCCCGACTTCAGCAAGAAGCAGCGGGTTTGACTCTTCGGTTCCAGATCCACCTCCCTTTGCGAACCGCCTAGTACCCCATTACCATCAATGGGAGTCAATAACAACAGACTCCTGGGTGCTCACTATCATCAACTCGGGGTATGCCATCGAGCTCGATGTCCTTCCTCCTTCTTCGGGGGTGAAAGTAATGGCGCCATCCCCTCCTCTGCTTCTCGAGGTACAGACCTTGCTATCGAAGGGAGCCATCTCTCCCGTACCCGAAGAGGAACTCAACCAGGGGTTTTTCTCCCGATACTTCATGGTCCCGAAAAAAGATGGAGGTCTTCGACCGATCATGGACTTAAGGCAATTAAACAAATTCATTACCCCGAGGAAGTTCCGTATGACTACGGTTACTTCAATTCTGCAGCTCCTACACAAGGGGGTTTGGTTCGCAGTGGTGGATCTGAAGGATGCGTACTTCCATATCTCCATCAGGAAGTCGCATCAAGCTTACCTTCGATTTTCGATCGGTACATCTCAGTACCAGTTCACCGTTCTTCCCTTCGGGTTGGCCACGGCACCGAGAGTTTTCACAAAGGTGATGGCGGTGGTGTGCGCCCAACTAAGACAGAAAGGGATTTACATATATCCGTACCTGGACGATTGGCTTCTGGTAGCGGACAACAGCGACACGCTCCAGAGAGATATTGCAACTACCCTCAACCTGTTGGACTCGTTGGGTTTGTGGGTCAACGAGGACAAATCCATCTTGACCCCACAGCAAAGATTGGACTTCATAGGGGTAACCCTATCATCTCGAGACGGGAGAGCATACCTGCCCTCGACCAGAGCAAACACCCTTCAAGAGTTAGCCATCAATACCGAGAGCCGCCGAAAGGTTTCGGCATGGACAATCCAGAGGCTATTAGGCTTGATGGCAGCTACAACTGCGGTCATCAGGTTTGCGAGACTCAGAATGAGAGTCTTGCAAGCCTGGTTTTTAAGGACATTCGATCTTCGACTCGATGCCCGACGAACTTACCTGTCGATACCGAAACAAGGGAGGGCATCCCTGAAATGGTGGTTTTCGATGTCAACGCTCCTAGAAGGCGTTCCGTTCCAACAAGAAGCGCCTTCGGTAACGATCACAATGGATGCATCCTTAACCGGATGGGGAGCGCACTGCAACTCCCTCACCGCTCAAGGTCGTTGGCCTCTCTCTCAGAGGGAACAGCACATCAACCACCTAGAACTCTTAGCGGTGGAAAATGCAGTAAAGACCTTTGCACAGATGATCGAGGGCCGAAATGTCCTGATCGCGACAGACAACACCACTGTAGTGGCTTACATCAACAGACAGGGTGGAACAAGATCACACCCTCTGAACCGCTCTGCACTCAGAATTTGGAACTGGTGCATAAAAAGAAATACTTACCTGACTGCAATCCATGTAGCGGGGAAGGAGAACATCATCGCGGACTCCCTCAGCAGGTCCTTCCACGTCGACCATGAATGGGAGCTCGATACCGAAGTCTGAGACGATCTTTTTCGGTACTGGGGCTGCCCTGCTGTCGATGTCTTCGCTACTGAAGAAAACGCAGCCTGTTCCAAGTTCTGCAGCAGAGCAGGAAGAGGAAAGCACTCTCTAGGAGACGCTTTCACTAGGACTTGGAAAGGAAATCTCCTTTACATCTTGCCACCCTTTCCACTATTGACGAAAGTGTTAGCCAAGATCCAGATGGACAACTCAAATTGCATCTTGATCACGCCATGGTGGCCTCGACAGACGTGGTTCTCCCACGCCCTTCGACTGTCGAACAGGAATTACATCAGATTCCCGTCGATACCGAGGCTACTGTCTCGACACCAGGGCAGGGTTCGACACGCAGATCTGTCGACCCTCAAGATGACGGCATGGAGGATATCATCCACCCCTCTCCTCGTATCACAGATTTAACTGTAGACCATATATTGTTGGCATCGCTAAAGCCTTCAACAAGAAAATCTTATGCGGCAAAGTGGCAGAGATTTCAGACTTTTGCCTTGAAAAACGATCAAGCACCTGAATCTTGCCCTTTGTCATTGATTCTCCAATACCTATTGACACTTTTCCAGCAGGGACTCAAACTTACTTCCATCAGAGTTCACTTAGCGGCTATTACGTCTTTTCATCGAGGCATGGATGGTTTTACACCTTTTGCTCATCCAACATCGAGGAAATTTTTAAAGGGGCTTAAAAATACGATACCAACAGTAAAGAGTATCGTTCCACCATGGAGCTTGTCAGTTGTATTACGAGCTTGTCAGTTGTATTACAAGCACTGACAAGGAAGCCTTTTGAGCCCATGGCCTCATCTGACCTTAGGCTTCTGACATTCAAAACTGTCTTTTTGGTAGCCATCACTTCTGCTAGACGTGCAAGTGAGCTCAGAGCTCTTAGGATAGATGGTCCTTACACTATCTTTCACAAAGATAAGGTTGTGTTACGCACAGACCCTGCCTTCTTGCCTAAGGTAGTGTCAACCTTTCATCTGTCCCAGCATATTACTCTTCCAGCTTTCTTTCCGAATCCTACGACACCGGTTGAGTCTGCTTTACATACACTGGATGTAAGGAGAGCTCTTGCCTTTTACAAGGCTAGGACAGAGAATTTCAGGAAAACAAAGCAATTGTTTATTTGTTATGGAGAGCCTTCTAAGGGACTCCCTGTTTCATGCCATCGACTGTCACGCTGGATTGTAGAGACAATTGAACTTGCCTACTCTATCTCTAAACTAGAGCTTGTGAAACCTGTGACAGCTCATTCTACCAGAGCTGTCGCAACATCTGTTGCCTTCAGCAGAGGTGTTCCCTTGACAGAAGTCTGAAGAGCTGCAACGTGGTCCACTCCGTCCACGTTCGTTAGGCACTACAGTTTGGACACCCGTGCGAGGCAGGACTGCTCATTTGGGAGGACAGTGCTTTCGGAGATCTTCAGATGATGCACCAACCCACCTCCAAAGGTATGTCAGCTTGCTACTCGCCCATATGTGTGATGCATAGAGACCACAAAGAAGAAATGCAGGTTGCTTACCTGTAACTGTAGTTCTTCGAGTGGTCATCTATGCATTCACACAACCCACCCACCATCCCCACTTGGTGGTGTGAGACTTACAAATGACACAGTTATATGTGGAATGTACGTTATTTTATTTTACACTCATGTTTATGGGGGCACAATGTCGGACTCCTGTAAACTGAGGTAAGGGCAGGAACCCCATGGACATGCGCGGTAGCGTGGGGGGGAGAGGTTCCTGCCAAAAACGTTCCACTCAGCTATAGAAGGTTCCGGTCTGGTCTCTGCACAGGCGCAAAGCCCATATGTGTGAATGCATAGATGACCACTCGAAGAACTACAGTTACACGTAAGCAACCTGCATTTCTGGGCACCACACTTCAAGAAGGATGCAGACAAGCTGGAGCGTGTTCAGAGGAGGGCAACCAGGATGATCAGGGGTCTGGAAACAAAGCCCTATGAGGAGAGACTGAAAGAACTGGGCATGTTTGCCCTGGAGAAGAGAAGATTGAGGGGAGACATGATAGCACTCTTCAAATACTTAAAAGGTTGTCACACAGAAGAGGGCCAGGATCTCTTCTCCATCATCCCAGAGTGCAGGACACGGAATAATGGACTCAAGTTACAGGAATCCAGATTCCGGCTGGACAACAGGAAAAACATCCTGACTGTTAGAGCAGTACGACAATGGAATCAGTTACCTAGGGAGGTTGTGGGCTCTCCCACACTAGAGGCCTTCAAAAGGCAGCTGGACAGCCATCTGTCAGGGATGCTTTAGGGTGGATTCCTGCATTGAGCAGGGGGTTGGACTCGATGGCCTTGTAGGCCCCTTCCAACTCTGCTATTCTATGATTCTATGAAGAGCATTGCGCACAGCCATGAGTGAGGTTGTGGGTTTGGGGTGCCAATTAAGGGCGCCACATTGGGAGACAGAAACATCTGGCCTATGGGGCACACCCCATTGTGACTATCTGCACCAAGCTAAAAGAAGTTACAAGAGTTTATATAATCAATCGGCACAATTCAGTATGAGGGCTACCACAGTTAGAGCTGAGAGAGAGAGAGAAAGAGTTTATATGAAATTTGATGGAGACATAGCAGACTCAGCTAATCTACAAGGAAAAAAATGGAAAACCCAGATCATATTCCATTGAGACTGAACACAGAATACTTAACAGAAAACTGACAACACCTTCTTCCTATTCCTGACAATTTGGCAATTGTCAAATGCACAAGTAGTACCTGAAAACCCAAGTCCATCTACTGAGATTCTTCCAGAGCCATTTCGTAAAAACTGGCAATGTCATTACAGATTGTCACTTGCTCCAGCTGAGTTATTAGGAAGCTTTCAAGGTTTACAGACAAGTGACTGATGCCCTGAATTACCAAGCATCTCAACAGTGCTGACTTATTTGTCGTTCCTTTAAATAAATGTGGACAGACGTGTGGATAGTGTCATTATAATGATTAGTCACTAGGTGGCACTGAACTTATTTGTATCTGGGTGGAATCAGGAGTTTCCTGTTGCTGTATCTTCCTTGAGCGTGATAACAACATTCCTATCTAGCTTTCTGACTGATCTTGGCCTTTAGACCTTCCATGAGAGAATGCCAATAAAGAAAATGTCCTAGTGGGTGGTGTCTTCTATTAATCAATATATATCCGTTTTCCTCAACATCAGTCTCCAGATGTTTTGGACTAAAGCTGCCATCAGACCCAGCCAGTATGGGTAATGGTCATGAATGCTCAGAGTGGTAGTCCAAAACATCTAGAGGGCACCAGGTTATTATATATATATATATATATATATATATATATATATATATATATAATTTATTTATATATATTAAGGACTATTTGGATTTTCTGCTCTCTCGCTCTGTGTGTGTGTGTGTGTGTGTGTGTGTGTGTGTGTGTGTGCGTGCTTAATACAGGACCTTAGGAATACTGAAAACTTTAGCAGATGTGGGAAAACAAAGGGAAGGAATTATCCCTTGACTAGGGTGACCATATTTGGGAAACCAAAAAAGAGGACACCTAGTGTGTGTGTGGGGAAGCAGCTTTCTGAGTCCTGCAGAAAGTACTTTATTCCCCCGTCACCTTAAAGAACCCGATTGGAGTGGAGGAGGGGAAAGGATTTCATTCTGCACCACCACCATCCACTCCAATTGGGGCCTTTTCTATAATGTCCACGAATGACCCACTTTCCCCTTTAAGACCTCAATTGGAGCTCAGGGTGGGAGAATGATGTGCCTCAAGAAAGCATGTCATTCACTCCTGCCATGCTAATGGCAGCCTTAAAGGGGAAGGTGTGTCATTCCAGGACATTATTGAAAATTATAGAAAATCCCCCGACACCATGGAAAGAACAAAAACCAGGACAAATCCGGGGAAATCCTGACAGCTGGTCACCCTACCCCTTGACCAAGGTCACAGCCAGGTGGAAGACACATCCCAGGGAACGTCTATCATGCTGATTGTAATGTGAAGGACTTCAGCACACAGCTGCTGAATTGCATGGGAACTGAAATAAAGAGGGGAGAAAACGGAGTAACTGTACTCAGCAGTACTGTGGTTTTTCCTAAGATAAACTCTGGCATGACTGTGGACCAGCCACAATGTCATGTGCTCCAGATGACAGCAAAACGCTTCCACTCCGCAGCAAATCACACATGAAGACAGCCTCTGGGAACTTGGCATCCAGTGCTAGGAGAAAAGGGCATTGACAGGGCTCAAGGAAAACAAACATTTTGCCTGCCACCGGCACCAGTGTTGGATGGAAAATTGTGGACACATTTACATGCAATTAATTGCTAAACATGCTGTGAGTTTTACTGACTGGGGTCCTGTCTGTTCCACACACTTTGGGAGCATTTCCTGCTAGCAGAGTATCATTGAACTGGCTTGCCCTGAGCTTCCCATGATCCAGGGTCTAAAGAAAGGTCTTTTTTATATCTCCCTGGCTACTTGATGTTTATACTGGCTGACTAGGGCAGCTAATACTTCTCCCACCAAAGGGGCCTCAGCAAACACTCTGAGCTATCACTGCTCAAGTATTTCCTCAGTTCCAGCAAAAAGTGTGTGTGTGTGCACGTGTGTGCACGTGTGTGTGTGTATGTGTTAAAGCAAAGGGATGGTAGTAGTTAAGTGGACACTGCTTGGATAAAGCCCCCCTTCCATTTCGTTCCCCCAAGGGGAATCTCTCATTTTGATGTGGATAGTTATTATAATGTTGTAGAAGGCAGCATTTTGGCACCTCTGCATGACAAGGGGTGCTTGCCAAAATTCATTCTTTTATGACAAAAGAACAGGAGCCTCTCCCCTTTTGCATCTGGTTACTTTAGCAGGGTACAAATGAACCCAACAGCCCTGAATTTGGGGGAGGGAGGGGTCTCATAAGACCTTGAGTGCGCCACAGATTTTTCTCCTCCAAGTCAAATGCTGAACCTGGCCCAGAAAATCCTGCATACATATTATACACGCACATTGCCGTGAAACACTCCTTGCCCCAAGGAAAAGAAGGCTAAAACAAAGTATGTGAACAGCAGCTGCCTACACTCCAGATTAGGTACTGGAGCACGTGGAAATGTTTCTTTTCTTCTGCACTAAAAGTGCACAAATTGTAGCAAGTTCTTGGTGGTATGGGGATACCAAGTCATCTTGTCTGCCTCCTGAGGAATCTGTATAACGACCAAGTAGCAACGGTAAGAACAGACCTCGGAACAACGGACTGGTTTAAGATTGGGAAAGGAGTACGGCAGGGTTGTATACTCTCACCTTACCTATTCAACTTGTACGCGGAACACATCGTGCGACGTGCTAGACTTGATGAATCCAAGGCTGGAGTTAAAAACGCGGGAAGAAACATTAACCATCTCAGATATGCAGATGACACCACTTTGATGGCTGAAAGCGAGGAGGAGCTGAGGAGCCTTATGACAAAGGTGAAAGAAGAAAGTGCAAAAGCTGGGTTGTAGTTAAACCTCAAAAAAAACCAAGATTATGGCAACCAGCTTGATTGATAACTGGCAAATAGAGGGAGAAAACGTGGAGGCAGTGACAGACTTTGTATTTCTGGGTGCAAAGATTACTGCAGACGCTGACTGCAGTCAGGAAATCAGAAGACATTTACTTCTTGGGAGGAGAGCAATGACAAATCTTGATAAAATAGTTAAGAGCAGAGACACCACACTGACAACAATGGTCAGCATAGTTAAAGCAATGGTATTCCCCGTAGTAACCTATGGCTGCGAGAACTGGACCATAAGGAAGGCTGAGCGAAGGAAGATAGATGCTTTTGAACTGTGGTGTTGGAGGAAAATGCTGAGAGTGCCTTGGACTGCAAGAAGATCAAACCAGTCCATACTCCAGGAAATAAAGCCAGACTGCTCACTTGAGGGAATGGTATTAAAGGCAAAACTGAAGTACTTTGGCCACATAATGAGAAGACAGGATACCCTGGAGAAGAGGCTGATGCTAGGGAAAGTGGAAGGCAAAAGGAAGAGGGGCCGCCAAGGGCAAGATGGATGGATGATATTCTGGAGGTGACGGATTCAACCTTGGGGGAGCTAGGGGTGGCAACTGCCGACAGAAAGCTCTGGCATGGGCTGGTCCATGAAGTCACGAAGGGTCGGAAGCAACTGAACGAAGAAACAACAACGAAAGTGAGACACCAGCCTGATGTTATTCCCAAGGATGTACAGGGGAGAGAGTTGCTCATAGATGGCCAGAATCAAATGCACTGCCCAAGCTCCAACAAGATTCTTTTTACTCATTGCATGAGAGCCACCCTGAGAGCCCTTTCGGCTGATGAGCAGGATAAAAAGACTTTAAAGGCACAATCCTATGCATGTTTAGACAGAAAAAAGCCTTACAATTCCCTGCATTCCCCAGCCAGCATAGGACCTGTTCCTGTCTAAATATACATAAGATTGTGCCCTTAATCCATCTTATCCATCCATCCCACCATCTTGATGATGATGCGTTGGTGTCAGGTCTAACCCTACTGCCCCTGTTTTGGGAGAAGGTGTTTCAGGAAATCAATCAGAATCAGATTCAGAACTAGAAGAGGCAGCGCCAGACACAAGCCAGCCTGTACCAGTGAGGGAGGAAGCTCTCACGGGCAATACCCCAGCTGGGAGCCAGCCCTCTCCAGAGCTTAACTCCTCAAGGTCAAATCCTACACACTCAGTGGGAAGTGAGCTTTCTTCCGTTGGAGAGCATCCCGATGAGCTAGCTGATGCTAGGATCCGCTGGAAGCTAAAACACATGGAGCGGAAGGAAGGTGTGAGAAAGTCGGTCCAACTAGGATTGTGCCAGAACCTGCCTCCGCACCAGGCTCTCTGAAGTTATGGGCGTTTGGGAAGAGCCTTCCTATTCTTCTTGAGCGGACAATTATCTTGCTTAGTTTGCATAGTATTGCCCAGGGGGAAGTTTCCAAGAGATTAGACTCTCTTCAGGTAAGAAGAGACTGTTTGTTGCTTAATAAAAGCTTTGTGGATTACTTAGCAGGCCTCATCATTTGCCTCCTATCGAAAGCAGGAGTTTTCTAAGAAACATGACAATTGGCTCCAAAGTCCCGCAGTTTCGCTCCTGTGGGGTTGCGGCAGGTAATCCCCACACCAAGGATCAAGCGCAGGATTGACATTGATCATTGGAGCACCGCTGCCACCCCCTCCCTGGCATTTCCCCCCTTACCTTGTGGGGCTTTCCCGGTGTATGGACACCCAGCTTATAAAGGGGACAGAGAACTTCCCAGCGAAAGAGAGACTTTCTCCACACGGAGAAGAGAGAGACTCTTTTCCAGAGGCAGTGTGGGGGTATTCCAGAGGCTGTTTAGCTTGCCAGCCTGCCCCCTGCCCAAGTGGATGGTGACCAATCAGGAGGCACCATCTGCCTGGCCACGCCTCCACCGTGACTCTGGAGAGACGATAGATGGCGGATGCGCCATCCTCGCCTCACTCTAGAGAAAAAGGTCAGGGTAAGTCCCTGACTGTTTTACTTCGGAGCTTCGGGGAAAAGCCCTAGGATGGCTCTGCAGTGGCTGGTGCATCGTATAAACCACTCAGCGCCACCGCGGGGATTTCTCCTCGGAGAGACAGCCCCCCCTGAGATCTCCAGTTTAAAAAAAGGGATTGGGTCCCACGTGCTGGGAAAGCTGGCGATCTTGGGGAGCATCTGCCAGCCAAGTGTAGTCCACACTGGCCTAGATGGAGAAAAAGATCAAGGCAACTTCCGCTATACACTTCCTCTTTGCCCCAACGTTGCGAGTAGAAGCAGCTGTTCGGAAGCACCCCAAGGGCCTCTTAGTACAATGCATTTTGCAGCTAAGAGATCCAATTGCTGAACATAAACACTATCAGTTGTAAAAAGCGTCCAAAGGTATAAAATCACACGCCCCTTAACATTAAAATACCCATGAGCAAGGACAGGGAAAGAATCCCAACCCCCAAACACACACCCCCCTTACGAAGATATGTACATTTTGAAGGCAGAGCTGTGATTGGGACTTCTGGGCATCCTTTGTAATTAACACCATGTGTGTGTATGTCTTGGTCTTCTGGGGACAGTTCCCAGGAACAAAACGTTCCCTAGCTGGAATGAGCATCTGGTGAGGGAGTTTTAGAAAGGAACCTGAATGGGGGATATTTGAATGGGAACCACGTCTCCAGATTCTGAAACCCCCTCAGAGAGGAAAGCAGAGGAGCAATTTGGAAGCAGATTTACAGTTTGAATTCAGATCCAGGCCTAGCTCTCACTGATGTGATATACCTGGGTTTGCGCTGATTCACTTCAGACTACATGTGTGTGGAGGGCTCACATAATGGAATCAGAGCTCTGTACAAAAACATTCCACATACAAAGAAAGCTAGCATGTCAGAAAGGAGGCTATGCTAGAACTGTTCTCCTTGACATGGCAGTTTTCTATATGAGGGGAACTGGTGTTTTGTTTTGGGTGTGTAGGAGCCACGGGGGCACTTGCACGTTGCCAAATTAAAAGAAGAAAAAGAAAGAGGACATGTATCACCAAAACAAGAGAACAGAATTAGATACAGTTATGCTAATTTATATGTATAAATACAAATGTAAACATTATTACTATTTATTTATTTATTTATTTATTTATTTCATTTATATACCACCCCACAGCCGAAGCTCTCTGGGCGGTTTGCAACAATTAAAAATAGTAAACATTAAAAGTATACAAAAATTTAAAAAACATAAAAACAGTATAAAAACAACAGTATCCATTTAAAATAACAGTTCTGGGGTCCATTAAAAACAAACTTAATGTTGTTAAATGCTGTTAAAATGCCTGGGAGAAGGGAAAAGTCTTGACCTGGCGCCAAAAAGATAACAATGTTGGCGCCAGGCGAGCCTCTTCGGAAAGATCATTCCACAGTCTGGGGGCAACCACTGAGAAGGCCCTCTCCCTTGTTGCCATCCTCCGAGCTTCCCTCGGAGTAGGCACTCAGAGGAGGACCTTAGATGTTGAGCACAGTATACGGGTAGGTTCATGTCGGGAGAGGCGTTCCATCAGGTATTGTGGTCCCAAGCCATGTAGAGCTTTATAGGTTAAGACCAGCACCTTGAATTGGGCTCAGAAACATATAGGCAGCCAATGCAAGCGGGCCAGAATCGGTGTTATATGCTCAAACCTCCCTGTTCCAGCTATCAATCTGGCCGCTGCATTTTGCACAAGCTGCAGCTTCTGGACTATAATTTCAATAGTACACCATACTTGTGTACCTTGCTTAGTCCACTGTCCGAAGTCAGCTCAGGAGCTGTCTATAGGCAGAAAAAGCCCTGTGGTGGCTGAGAATATGCTCTGCATCTGTTCTATAATGCAGCTGCACATTTGCAGCCACTGCAGGGTTTCCCCAAGAAGCTGCGTAGAAAAAAGTCGGGGACTTACCCCGACTTTTTCGGTGGGAGAGAGGTGAGTATGACTCTTCCACCATTCTGACCTCACTCTGTGGCCTATCAGGAGGGTGGTCCTAGTGGAAGGTGACTGGCAATTGGTCGCCGGAAACCAAGAAGAGGGCAGGGAGGCAGGTCCAGGGCCTGAATGACTGCCAGAAACCTCGCATTCCCTCCTTGGCGTTGGGATTTCCCGACGTCACCCCAGGTAAGTTAAACTGTAGTGTTTGGGGGAAACGCAGCACCAAGTCAGAGTTGTGAAGACAGCCCCCGGGTGATAACTGAGAATCGGTAAGTTCAAGACCCTTGCTCTTCCTTATGGTTTTTTTTAATCTGGACTGCACAACCCTTCAAATAGAGGACTGTCCTCTGAAAAGGACACCTGGCCAACCCAGGAGCGCAATCCATGGCATGAGAAGGGTGACCATATGAAAAGGAGGACAGGGCTCCTGTATCTTTAATAGTTGCATAGAAAAGGGAATCTCAGCAGATATCACTTGTGTATATGGAGAACCTGGTGAAATTCCCTCTTCATCACAGCAGTTAAAGCTGCAGGTGCCCTGCCCTCTTTTAAATCTGGTCACTCTAGTATAGCTCCTGCAGCTTTAACTGTCGTGATGAAAAGGGAATTTCAGCAGGTTCTCCATATATACAAATGACACCTGCTGAAATTCCCTTTTCATAGAATCATAGAACACTAGGTTTGGAAGGGGCCTATAAGGCCATTGAGTCCAACCCCCGGTTCAATGCAGGAATCCACCCTAAAGCATAACTGGAGCGTGTTCAGAGGAGGGTATTAATTTTTGTGAACCGCCCAGAGAGCTTCGGCTATTGGGCGGTATAAAAATGTAATAAATAAATAAATAAATGTAGCTCCTGCAGCTTTAACTGCTGTGACAGAGGGAATTTCACTAGGTTCCCCGTATATATACAAATGACACCTGCTGAAATTCCCTTTTCTATGCAACTATTAAAGATACAGGAGCCCTGTCCTCCTTTTCATATGGTCACCCTAGGCGTGAGCCCCTACCTGCAATCTGGAATGGTCCAGCTCAGATAGAGTTTTACCATATCAGTGGAAGTTAGGTCAGAGAGAGGCAGCGACTGCTGTGAGCTGGCTGAAGACGATGTTGTTTTGAGGATGCTGGAGCTCTCTCTCAGAATCTGACGCAGGGCCGGCAGAACTGCTGCCTATCTGCTTCCCCTATAAATATTCCAAAGAGACCATCGGTTTCTATCACATCCTTATTAAGAAAATCAAAGCTGCTCCTGCTCAGGAAAGTGGGTATGCATAATAATATGAAGCAGCCCTTATCAGGTAAATCCAGCATTTGGGGCCCAACTATACGTGACATGAAATCCATTGTTTTGCATTTAACATGACTGGGTTATTTAACCAAAACAGCAGGCCAGGGAAACCCCAGGTCAGAATAGGGATCATGACAGGCAGATACCTTCTCCTCCTACCATGGTCCTGAAGAAAATTCCACCCACACAGCTGCTATTTGCACTGGGAGAAAAACTCCCGTTTAGTACCAAATAACAGCTTTGGAGGGCGGTGTCAATTCTCATTGGGACCATAGCACGGAGGGAAAGGTTTAAGTCCCCCTCCCTTCATGCTGTGCTCATGATCCTGATGCACGTGAGCACACACCCACACCCACACCACAGCACGTACAATTTTGGCTAAAAACAAAAGTCAAATTGAATGCAAAAACATTTAATGTAATATAAAATGTGGTCTTCACTTGCTTATTTTGGAATTTGTTTGTTCGTATTTAATATACGTGAAGGTTTGTACTGAGGGTTTTTGTTTTTTTTTACATGATGGTGCATTTGTAGCGCCTTAACTGAGGGAGGCACAGATCTTTCCCCACATCCAGTTGTGTTTTGGGTGCAGTAATCTAGTAGCACTCAGTCTGCAATTCGCTGCTGCTTGTGAAATACAATTTTCCCCATTCACTGTTGATACCAAGATGCCTGTCTATAACATGGTTGTGCCCACAACGTCACTGATGACAACCAACACAGTTCCTTAGAGCCATATCCATGCGAAATTGTGGTAATATTTTCAAAAGTTTAACGTCTTTTTACTTTGAACATGCTGCCACTGTTTCATATGAACAGCCATATAATCCTTTACCAGTGTGTGTGTGAGGAGAATATAGTAAATATAAGTACAGTTGTCTGTTTTGTGTGCTTCTGATCTGGTATCCAAAGGTGTGTCAGAATTATTCCAATCCATGGTCAATTCAAATGCAAACACAGACAACAACAAGGAGGCATCAAAAGTTGCCAAATCAACAACAAAGTTGCCAGCTTATTTTGTGCAATAAACAAAACTTCTTATCCCTGGAGAATGTGCACTGATAAAGAGTTTTGTTAAGTGCAAGGAGCCCTCTGAGGAAGGAGGTATTCTCTGAAATGTTTGGCAAGTTGGCACAAATAGTGCCACCTGGGTGGTTCTTGATTGCTTTTGTTGTTGTTTTGGGGTTAGAGTTATTCCCATTTTACGGATGAAAGGAATAAAGACTGAGGCTTAGTTCATGAGTTCATTAGGCATGCTGGAAAAGCAGGTGTGGGGTGGGAGGGGTGGTACGAGCCCCATTCCTCCTCTACCCGCAAAGCATCCAGTGTAAACCTCTGAGTAAATGGTTAATCAGGTGAAGGTCTGATTCATATGATTCATTCACACATACTTTTTTGAGGGTGAACAATCATGCAAACTGAAAGCTCCATCACACCAACGTTATAGTCTGCTGTCGCGGTGAATTGCATGCAAAGGACTCAGATGATGTCGACCATGTGTGATTGCAGTTCTCCCTCCCTCTTAGTGATGTATTTTGACACACAGAAAATCTGGTTCTTCTGGAAATGCGAAAGCACACCGCTCAAACTTCAACATGTATTTTCATCCATTGTTTTCAATCCGATGTTCTGTGGGCGTGTTTTCAAGGGGCGGTATTGTTGACGAAAGAGAGAGGTGTGCCTTTTCTCCAGTGGGCTCCATAGCTTCTTCCCCTCCCCTTTCCCTCTCTCCTTTTCAATAAAAGGGAGTTTTAGTTGATTAATCAATTAATCTATGGATTACATTTGCATGTGGGTTATAAGCAGTCCCTCTGGAGCAAGAAGAGATCCCACTGAACTCTATGTTCTTGGTCCTGAATAGGCATTTTCACCTTAAAAGAAATGTGGAAAATGCACCCTCCATGCCAGCAGCGCCCTCATTTTTAAAGATAAAGAGATCAAAATTGGCACAGTGATAGCTCTTAAGGAAGGCTTTCAGCATGCCCAATTTGAATCAGATTGAGTTATCCCTTGATTTTTTTAATGATTTTTAAAATCCCCCCCTTAAATTCTTTTCCTCTGTTTGTACCAGTGCAGAGGATCATAGGATCAATGTTCCATTCCTTTGATCATGCGAAGCTGTGCATCTTCAAGTTCATAAACTACAGATCTGCTGGTTGCCTTACTCAAAAGTAAATCCCATTGGTTTCAACAGCTAAAGTCACATGCACCTTTGAGTAAACTCTATTGAACAGAGAGAGTCTGAGTAAACACGTATTCCAGTTCTAGAGAGCCATGGAGGGCTCATGTGTGTGTGTGTGCATTTGACAGATGGAGCATGTATGAGAGGTGCACCATGTGAGGCAGGGTGAGGAAGCGGGCAAGGGGAACCAGGTTTGCCTGGTGCCCTTTCCACAAGGCTTGGACACCAGCTGTCTCCGCAGTTGGCTGACGATACCAATCCCGGGAGGGCTGCAGCGGCAGTTTCTTTTCTTATTCCAAGTGGGAGGGGTCTGTTTTGCATCAAGGGGAGGCGAGAGGCAACCTTGAGTCAAGCGGCAGGGAAGCGAGATCCGTGTGTCTCTTTCCATCCATGTGGGCACTTTACTAAAGTGAGATTCTCTCTCTCTCTACACCCACCCCACCCCATACCCCTTTCCTTTCTTTCTACCAGTCTGATCCCAGTCAGTGTTCAGTGCTCCTAACCAGGACTTACTTCCAAGTAAAGATGTGCAGGAGGGCGCTTAATGACTTGCAGGGGATATCTACGAAACTACTTAGGAGAGGGAAGTCCTTCTTTTTCCTAAATCTGTTCAGCAACAAGAGAAGCTACTGCCGAGGAAAAAGCAGAGCAACACCCTAGTAGCCCCACGTCCATCACAGACAGTGAGAGGGGTGGGGAGTTGTCCAACCAACAACAATCAATAAAGTGTAGGGGAAGGTACGAAGGAGCTCCGTGGACAGATGCAATAGATGATTCGCAGGTGCGTAGGGGAGGAGAGGTGTAAAGATGCATGAACCCTAAAAGCGCACAGGTGTAAGTGATCAGGGCTTCACACACTATGGAAACGAAGGAAGGTAATACGAGGGCAAGAGTGTAGGTGTGTGATGGAGCTTTGAGTTTCCCTTCAACTGGATAGTCATGTGGATGGCCTGGTTTATGCTGGAGGCTGTCTACATCATGGAAAAGAGGGGGGGGTGTCTCCCGCTGTTCCTCCAAGATGCAATTTACATGCTGCCTGTGAAGGTATGAACACGAGCTGAGAGCGATTAAAAGTCACTTGCCAAAAGCCTACCACCTTACTTTCCTGGCATGGCTCCTGTGTAGACAGCTGTAGAAAGTGCTCCCTTTTTGCATTTCTGCCATGCAGCTGTTACATCAGGGATGGGGGAACCTGTGGCCCTCCAGATGTTGTGGGACTCTAACTTCCATTCATGCCTGACCATTTGTCTTGCTGTTGGAGCCTGGTGGGACTCTGAGTCCAGCAACATCTGGAGGGCCACAGGTTGCCCACCTGTGTGTGTCAGTGGTTAGAGTGTTGGACTGGGAGTCGGGAGATCCAGGTTCTAGTCCCCACTCGGCCATGGAAACCCACTGGGTGACTTTGGGCCAGTCACTGGCTCTCAGCCCAACCTACCTCGCAGGGTTGTTGTTGTGAGGATAAAATGGAGAGGAGGAGGATTATGTACGCTGCCTTGGGTTCCTTGCAGGTGGCTACTAGAAGGAGGGCTTTCTCCGCTGTGGCACCCCAGTTGTGGAATGAGCTCCCCAGAGAGGTCCGCCTGGCGCCTACACTGTACTGCTTTCGTCGCCAGCTGAAGACCTTTTTATTCTCTCAGTATTTTAACACTTAATTTTAACTTAAATTTAAATTTTATTGTTCTAACTCTGTATTTTAATCTTATATCAATTCCTGCTGCGTTGTTTTATCCTGGTTGTGCTTTTTATACTGTATTTCGTAATTGTGCTTTTAACCTGTTGGTTGTTTTATTGTGGTTTTAATTTTTGTGAACCGCCCAGAGAGCTTCGGCTATTGGGCGGTATAAAAATGTAATAAATAAATAAAAAGGCAGGATATAAATGCAATAATAAATAAAATAATAAATAAAGGGCTCTCCCGGGAATGCAAAGTGCATCTCTCCCACTGTGAGATGTGCTAGTAGTTCCTGCACCTGGAAACTGGGTATCTCTTTGTGGGCTCGACGCATGAATCCTCCCCCCTTACTCCAGAAACTCCTTTCTCTGCTTCTGATTAACATTAAAAACCACTTTTAAGATTCAGGATAAAAACATGCGGGGGAAATAAATGGAAATGACCTGGGCTTACCTTTAATTTACAGGGCTCCAGGTTTCCGAAGACCATGTGCATCCTCCAGTTCACCTCCTTAAAGGTGTGTGTGTGGGCGGTGTCTCTTCTGCTGAGGCTGGTTGCTTATCTAGCAGTACATTTCAACAAGGAACAGAACGGAGGTCTTGTTTAGAAGAAACAGAACCCAGAGCAAACCGGGGAGATCCCAGAAACTCCATCCCCTTCCCTCCTTCCCACACTAGGCAGGGACAGACCACCCCTTCTCTCCCCAGAGACTAAGCAGCCTCCCGGGATGGAAGCCTCACTGTTGACCTTACAATCAAGACCTGTAAATATTTACATCTCAGTCATTCCAGATGCTTTTAAGCCCTCTCCCCCCCCCCCCCCACATGCTTTCTCTCTGGCTCTCCATCTGTAGGTCTGACTCTTTCTCTCGACTTTCTCTCTCTCTCTCTCGTTCAGCTTCTTTGATCTGGAAGCTGGAGCTTGGCAGCCAAAAGTTTCCACCAAGTCTCGTGAGTGGGCTGCCAGCTTCCCCTCCCACCCCCTATCCAAGCAGTGGGGGGGGGGGAAGGGAGACCTACTTTGGGATTGTCCATCCCAAAGGAGAGATGTGGCAAGAGTCTGGGGGTGATGGTGGTCGCAGTGAGGCTTCCTGCCATTTAAGGGACAAAAATGGCTCAGCCTGGCGCTTGCCCTGGAAGAGAAGTTTTGAGTAACTCTGTAAGGTGATTCATAGCAACCCGGCAAGGCTGTTTCCCATGCTCCAGGGCTGGTGTTTGAGCATACCACCAGTTGATGCAGCGTATTAGCCAATGTGTACTGTGCTCCAGAAAGCCCCTGGTTCAAATTTCATCTCAGTCCTGAACTCTATAGGTGGTTGACCAGAAACCGGCAACTATGGTACAATGATCAAGGCCTTTATCCTTGCCCATGGTCAAGTGCCCTAGGGCCAAAACGATAGGCTATGTGGTCTCTCTGTGTGTGCGTGTCTGTTAATATGTTTTTATGGAAATGGTTTTAATCTTTATGAACCACCAAGGGAGCTTTGGCTATGGGGTGGTGCAGAAATATAATACGTATAATAAATGAAACAAAACCATATGTTTGTGATCATTTTCATTTAAGATGAAAAAGTAACTGGGGAGGGGAATGGATGGGAGCTTCAGCTGTTTTTTTAAAAAATCCCTAGACAATTTCCCTGTTTTAAAGTGTCCACTCCCCAACCCAAGCTATCTCCATCTTCAGTCTTTATGCCCCATCTGTAAAATGGGAATAGTAGGTGACACCCCACGCAAGGTTGTTGATGATTTCCCAATTTTAATCACTGGCACTGCTCATGTGTCCTTAATAACCCATAGCACACAGATCATTTTAAAATGTATTTGTTTATGATATGTAGATCCTGCACTGTCAATGCCCAGGGGATACTGACATACCTGAGATGGCTGGAAATTTAGCAGATGAAGCTTTTTCCTGATTCAGAGAAAGTGGTTGGAAAACTTCACCCTAGGGGTGGGTGAACAAGCAATGTTTTGCATTTGCCAAGATTCTCCAAGCATCAACTTGATTGATTGATTGATGCATGTCTCTCCTTCGATTTCTGCAAACACTTTTTTTTTTTGCATTTTTATACCGCCAAATAGCTGAAGCTCCCTCGGCGGTTCACAAAAAAACACTTGTAAGCACTGTTCAATTTCTGCGAATGGGAAGATTGTGTAAAACAAATGCAATTGAATGGGGAAATTGAGTATTTTTCAAAGTTGTGCAGCTTTCCTCCATAGATTAAAGAATGAAGTTGCACATTTATTAATTGCAACTTCAATTTCAAACAGCTTTTCCTTTTAAATTTGCACTATTTTAAAATTTACCCAATGTTCAAGCATTTGTGAACCTTTTCAGAGAACATGTTCTCCTGCTCGCTCTTGCATCCAGGGTGGGATGCTCAAGTGTTTTGTGAGAGCAAGCGAAATTCTCATGCACCTCTGCTTCTCCTACTAAGGGTGCAATCTTGTGCATATTTAGATAGAAAAAAGTCCTGCATGGCTGGCTGGAGCATGCTGGAAATTGTAAGACTTTTTTTCTGTTTAAGTATGCATAGGACTGCACCCTAAATTTCTGGGCCAGAGTTGCTGTTTAAGAAACAGGAACAGGGTCAGTAAAAAAGTAGCAAGTTTTGGTTATTAGCATAAACCAGCTAAAGAGCGTAAAACCTTTTGCAAATTAAAAATGATATGTAAGTGATAGATGTGAAAGCACACCCACATCTGACAATGCTCTAATATGTCTGAAAGAGACAATTAACAGATCCATGTGTCAATCATATGCTTCCAATAACATGGTACCTCTAAGGCCTAGAAAATTAGAAACAGACTACCGGGATGGTTAGTGGTCCCCCAGACCTTGTGGTTAATTTCGCAAAGCCGCCCTCCCTAGAACAGGTAAGTAAGGGACTTCCACCTGTGTGATAAATCACTCAGAACAAGAGATCCTTCAGCCGTCTCCAATTCAAGAGAAGCTAATGAAAGCAGTTCCACATTTTATGCTGCATTCATGCCTGGTACAGAACACTGGTGTTTCACGCAGCAACAGACACTTAATCAAGCCCGTGTGAGAGAGGAGCCCCCTCCATGGAAGGGGCCATAACTCAGGGACAGAGCACATGCTTTACATGCAGAAGGTCTCAGAGCAGTTAATGCAGTTAACCTGTCTGCTTTCTTCCTTTAACAATAGCAGCTGCTGGGCCATGATATGCAGGGCACGGGGTTATCCCATTCTCCCACTACCATGCTCTTACCAAAAATCCTTTCCGGAAGTTGCTATGAGCTGTGGGAAGGAAGCTTCCATTGGCATCAATGAAAACATCCCTCCGGAAGGGAGCAGCAGCAGCAGCAGCTTGGGAGGAGGGAGGGGGCCGGAGAGAAAGGAGTAACGCCCTCCCTGCATGCCATAGTCCTGATGCTGCTTGGGGAGAGGGCTTGTTATATACATTATGAAAAAGAGTGGTCTATATAGCTCCTGAGGAAGACTATTCCTAGTCGAATTCGCAGTGATTGCACAGTTCAATGCTGGTGTGATAAAGCTCTGTGCTTTCTACAGAATCCCTCAATCCCATAGAGATGGTTTGTGTGTGTGTCTGATTTTTATCAACGAAGAGTGGTAGTGGGGAATACTTGAGTGAGGGCCACAGAACCCTCCTCCCCCACCTGTTCCCTACTTTCTGCAACTTCTTTCCCCAATCCTGGAGAGTTTTGAGTTCCAATTACTGGAAGGTGATTTCAATAGCAAAACATGCAGGCAGCCAAGTCGTGCCTGCCTGAGGCTCCAATCCGGTGCTCCAGTGTTTCCCATGTAGCCACGCCCCATTCTCCTGGCCCCACCCCATTTCCCTGACTAGCAAATATGGTAGAATGGACTGTACCAATTCAGATTGCTGGGGTGTGTGCCACATTTTTAAATGACCCCCGATACAAAACGAAAAACAGCTCCCTGCAAGGGAAAAAAAAGAAGATAACATCAAGACAAAAGGTCCTAGCTCAGCCTGTTGTACTACTAATTTGTACTTGAGGGGCATTTAAAAGGAGTATTAAAATATGAACCCCATCTGCAATCTGAAGTGGTACAGTCCATTCTCCCACCATTTTACCCCACTTTTACATTCCCATTTCATTTCCATTGTATGTATTGGCCAGACCTAAATTCCATGCAGACAAAAATGGGTAGATGAACAGAAAAAGTAGGCCTATCAACAAAGAATGGGTCAAGTGCTCAGCCTATCATAATGTGTTGAGTGTTCATCTTAAAACAGCTGGAAGCTGAGAGAGGGAAGATGAGAAATGGTGTACTTGGTACCTACTGTCAATAGGGCAAGGATCCAGCCAATGTTGAGCACCTCTAAATCCTGTTGATTCAATTAGAAGTTTTCAGGACTTGGGCTGCTATCCTACGCATGCTTTCTTGGGCGTAAGTTCAACTGAACACATTGAGACTCTTATGAGTTTTTAATTTGCATGGAATTAGGCTGTAAGAGCAGTAGCCATACTAAACAATCTTGCTCGGCACATACCTGAGAATATTGAGACGGTTCAAACTGTTTTAGGTGACCATCCTTTGCTAAGCTGATCACTCACTAATGGTCAGAAATGATCGACTGATCATTTTCTCTGTTTATAGTTCAACCAAAGAGTATTAAAGCTCCATCCGACGAGCATTTTATTGCACGCTGGTTACTGGGCACTCACAGAATCCTTGGAGGTCCCTGACATGACACTGTCTCCTCTCGTGCCCCTTCCGGTCTTCCTTCCGCTGCAAGAAAAACCAGAAAAACGCCAAAATATTTTTAAGCCGAAGTTGCTGCCGTCTCCTGCTGTGTGTGGGAGAAGCAGCATGTTCACAACAAGGGACTTAATGGCCCTCATGCACCTTGTTTACTTCCTGTTTTCAAACAGGAAGTTAGTAACTGAGTGTCCACAGAGAAGCGGCAGTAGCCGGAGTTAGCCAGTGTTTCTTCCAAGGTGTGATGGAGCTTTTAGCGTGCTTTCAAAGCTGGGAGTCTCTCTCCCACTGTTAAAATACAATGTTGATCCAAATTTGGAAAGGTGACACTAGCTTGCGAGCAGGAGGGGGCAGAAAAAATGGCTTGGAGCTAGTTTGAATGTCTGACAATGTTTTTACTTGCTAAATCTTGTATTTTTATGACTGGGACATACATTTTTTTTAAAATCTGCTTGTTCAATTTTACTTTTTTCAATTTTACTTTTAATCAACTGCAACTGCTTTTATATCATTGTATTCACAGTGCTATTCTACTTTGCTGGTCTTGTGACCGTAATGAACTACTAGTAGTAGTTGAATTGGGAAGACACAGAGTGCTTCCTCATCGGGGTTCCTACCACTAGGAACCATTGTGCTGTCTTCTCTTCCTTAATAGATTTTCTGTGTTAAGGAAGAAGTAGTGGGGAAATACAGGAAGGTTACAAGTCAAAGACGATGACATCTGGAGCTCCTGTAAATTAGGGTGACCATATTTTGGAAACCAAAAAGGAGGACAACATGGTCGGCCACCAAGGGGGCGTGTCTAGCACCAAGGGGGCGTGCCCACCCGAACATAGCCTTGGTCATATGTCTGATTTTACAGCACACATTTAAGACAAATCTGTTCTACAAAAAATTTTTAAAACCTCAATTATTAAAAAATTCCTAAAAAATCAATGGATGAACAGATCTGTTTCAAATTTGGAATGGCTAAAGCTCTACCTAAAACCTATCATGGTGCGAAGTTTCATCTCTTTATCTTTAAAAATGACAATTTTAAAAATAATTTTAAAACCTCAATTATTAAAAAATTCCTAAAAAATCAATGGATGAACGGATCTGTTTCAAATTTGGTATGACTAAAGCCCTTCCTAAGAGCTACCATCGTGCCAAGTTTCATGTCTTTATCTTTAAAAATGACAGAGTTATAAGCATTTTGTTAATTCCCATTAGAGCTGCTCTTTGGCTGGGGAAGATCGGAAAAAATCCGGACTTCCCCTCCCCCTCCCGGACAAATCCGGTCATATGGTCACCCTACTGTAAATATCTGTGAATGCAGCAGGGTGATCCTGTCATAAAAGCCTCCTCTAGAAGTATCCACAGAGAGGCAGAAAGCTATGAGTTGGCTGCAGCATTTGGGGGTCAAGGGATCAATTTGTGGATCTGATGCAGCATTAGTGGATATGCTTACCTTCTGGGTTCGATCCCAGCGGAAGCTAGTTTCAGGCAGCCGGCTCGGGTCGACTCAGCCTTCCATCTTCCCAAATAAGTACCATCGGTAAAATGAGTACCCAGTGAGCTGGGGGAAAGATAATAACAGTCGGGGAAGGCAATGGCAAACCACCCCACTGGGGGAAAGGTAATAACGGCCGAGGAAGGCAACGGCAAACCACCCCACTATAAGGCCTGCCAAGAAAACAGCGAAAGCTGGTGTCAGTAATGACTCAGTGCTTGCACGAGAGGTTCCTTTCCTTTCTTACCTCCTGTAGGAATCAATTTGCCTCCACCTATGCTCTGGTTGTGTGTTTATAAATAAGGCAACTTTTAGGAAAAAAACATGTAAGTTTACTCTCTCATCCAAAGGAAACTAAAAGCTTCATCCCATGTACCTTGGATTATCCTTGTAGCACTTAGCTTTCGCAGTTGTTGTTGTTTTTGCTACCGGGCGACAGCAATCCTTTGCATACCAGGAAGTGAGTTTAAGGGGGGAAATGTAAAAAAAATCATTAAAAAATCAACAGATGACCCAATTCAATTCAAATTTGGTATGCTTAAAGCTCTCCCTAATATATATTACTGTGCCAATTTTGGTGTCTTTATCTTTCAAGCTTACGTAGATGTAAGCATTTCTTTAAAATCCTGCTCTTGAGCCCCAGCGGCGGCTCGGAAGATACGCTCAAAATGTAGGGGTTAAATAAGGCAAATCTTTTCGCTTTATTGCACAATTAAGGCAGGATGCATGGGACTACTTCACAGTCAAAGCAGATTATAAGCTGGAAAACTTCTGAGTCCTTTGCATGCAATTCGCAGTGATTGCACAGTAGAACGCTGGTGTGATAAAGCTCTAAGCCTCACAGCTCTTCTCTAGAATTTCTCACTATTCGGAAATGCTTGTTGCGCAGTTAAAAACATTGGCTTGCCATTTTTATGGTTTTCTTTATAGCAGTGCAGCAGAGAAAGTGGGAAATGAATGCATACATGGCAGTTCTAGAATCATAGAATAGTAGAGTTGGAAGGGGCCTATACAGGGCCGGAGCTACCGTTAGGCAGACCTCAGAGGAGCGCAGTCCTGCCCTTTAATGGTCACAGTTTTATACAAATTAGCTGTTTTAAGAAAAAACATAATAAGGAAAATATAATAGTTCAGAAACTCTTCTTGAACAGCTGACTCGAAGTTGGCAAATGTTTTTTTTTGGGGTGCAAGTAGCTTGCCTAGGGTGCAAAATAGTCTGGCACCAGCCCTGGGTCTGTAAGGTCATCAAGTCCAACCCACCACTCAATTTAGCAAGCATGTGTTTGTGTATGAGAGAGACAGCTCATTGCTTCTCGCTGGTTAGAGCAGAGAATTGGGCCCAGATGGCTGAGAACCAGGAGGCCACAGGGCAAGCTGGCAGGGTGCCTGTGGGCATGTCTCTGTGCTTAGACTACTGTCTGCAACAGGGAAGACATGCGGTTGAAAGCTTAGCGCCTCGCCCATTTGTTCCAAAGCTTCGAAGGACACCATGTGCTTTTAATTCCACTCCCTTTGTGGGGAGGCCAAGGCATGGTTGCTCTGAAGAGCAGGGCGCAAACCAAGGAAGCGGGATGGAGTACCCCCATGCAGGATAGAAGAGCACCCCATACTCTGAAGGGCCCTCCTTCAGAAATAATTGACTCCTGCAGCTGTCAGGACAAATCTGGAGATGATGCAGAGGTCCATCTGTCATCTGTTTTATACGATTTGTTTCTGGTTAGGTCCATGAACTCAACATGTGTCCTGTTATGATTTTTGCTCTGGGACTTTTAATTAACCCCCCCACCCCAAATTGTTATCTTATAAAAGAAAAATCAGCTTTATCATTATTTCTCTTGCTGCTAGCAGTGCTTATGTGGATAAACAATTTGCACCATTCTAGCTAGTTGTAGCCCTTAATCCTTCACCTCTATCAAGGTCACACACAAAAAACAAAGGTCGCCTATTGATGACCATAGTAAAAAATTCAAAATCCCTAATATGTTTATTAGGCTAACCAAAAGATCGCAAAAGTGTGTGAGCTTCCGAGATCTCGAGCTTCATCCCACATACCCGTTTCTCTCGAATTATCCCCATAGCGTAAAGTTGTTGTTGTTGTTAGCTAAATCACACCCTGGGCGGTGCCTTCCTGAGATCCTTTGCATACCAGGAAAAGGGTAAAGGGGGAAATGTAAAAAAAACCATTAAAAAATCAACAGATGACCCAATCTGATTCAAATTTGGTATACTGAAAGCCCTGTTTAATATCTATTACTGTGCCAATTTTGATGTCTTTATCTTTAAAACTTACGCAGATGTAAGTTTTTGTTTAATTTGAAGTTTAAAAATCATCCTTCTGCGCCCCCAGTGGCTGCTTGGAGAAGGACAAGGAAGTATGTTAAAATTAGCCTTGGAATTGTGGGGGAGTAAGAAGAGTCGCTCTTTCCGCGATTCTATTTTCGGCGCTACTTTTAGGGAAGCAGCAGATTCACAGCAGGATGCATCAGAGTAGTTCACAATAAAATCACATTATAAGGTAGAAAACTTCAGAGTTCTTTGCATGTAATTTGCAGTGAATGCACAGTATAACACTGGTGCAATGAAGCTCCTCTTCATCAGATGTTACAAAAAGGAGGCTTGGTCTGGGTGTATGAGAAAACCAAACCAAATGAAGGAGGGGGCAGAGCCTGCAGACATTCACATTAGGCTCAGCAGGACATGTGATAGTTACAAGGTTAGACATGGAGTTGCCCCTAGGATTGCTGGGAACCAACCAAAAAGGGGGAAATGTTGCATCCCCCATTTTCGAAATATAAAATCCAGCTCTTACTTAGGGTTTCTCTAAATGAATGATTTTAGCATGCTCGTGGACTGGCCACTCACAGAAGTTTGCAGGTTGATTTCATGATGTTGTCATCAGGCAGGACGTCTCCTGTACTTTCCCTCCTTTGTCCCACAGTCAGAAAACACAGAGGTAATCAGCTTAAAAATAGAAATCTGCCAAATTGGCACCATGTATTTTGGTGGTGTTGCACTATAATTCCATCACTAGACGGCACTGTTTTATTGATTTGAATGGAAGTTCAAACTCAAGGCAGAGATCAGAAGTACTCCGTTCAAACCATGTGGCCATTCGTGTACTTGAGCCGATTGCAATCCCAGAATGAAAACGGAAGCAGAAAACGGCGTGGGGGGAGTTAACATAGAGAAGTTCTCAGATGTGTTTCCATCCTGGACAAAGCACACAGGCCCCTTTTACTAGTGGACCACAGAGGGAAACTAGGCAGTCTTTATACTAACTAAGCTTTATATTAACCAGTTTCAAGAATGAGGCAGGGTGATTGTACAATAAAAGCCTTGTTTGGAAGCATTCCTTGTGAGGCGGTTTAGCCTGAGAGGCCTAATTCACTGGGTTTCATGGCTGAATCCGTCCCACTTTACTCCAAGTCTGATTTTGTCCACTACACAAGCCAGTGGTAAGCGGAGCCCTCAGGAAACCACACATCCTTGAGTTTGCTTGTGTTTTCCCTCAGTCAGGACATTCCCCTCACGTCAAGGCCCAGCCCAGCAATACTAAACCTTCTCCTCATCTCCCATTCTCTCTTACTGTCAATAATGTTACGCTTACTCCAGTCAAGGAAGCTCGTAGTCTTGGCTTTATATTTGATTCCTTGCTCTCCTTTATTCCTCAGGATTTAGCTACTGACTCACTATGTCGTTTTTTCCTGTATAATATTGCCAGGATTCGATCATTTTTGTCTGTCTCTTCTGCCAAGACTCTTGTTCATGCATTGGTTATTTCTCGGTTGAACTACTGCAACCTTCTTCTCACTGGCCTTCCTTCTTCTCACATCAGTCCATTGGTTTCTGTTCACCACTCTGCCGCTAAGATCATCTTCTTGGCTCGCCGCTCTGACCATGTTACTCTGCTTCTGAAATCTCTTCATTGGCTTCCAATTCACTTCAGAATCCAATATAAACTTCTCCTGTTGACCTACAAAGCTTTTCACTGTCCAGCTCCTTCCTATCTTTCCTCTCTCATCTCACGCTATTGCCCTGCTCGTGCTCTTCGCTCCTCTGATGCCATGTTTCTCACCTGCCCAAGGGTCTCTACTTCCCTTGCTCGGCTTCGTCCATTTTCTTCTGCTGCCCCTTACGCCTGGAACACTCTTCCAGAACATTTGAGAACTACAAGTTCAATCGCAGCTTTTAAAGCTCAGCTAAAAACTTTTCTTTTTCCTAAAGCTTTTAAAACTTGATTTTGCTCTGACTTTTATACTGCCTGTTTGGTGCATTCTCTTCCCCTCCTTATTGTTTTATTATGATTTTATTAGAATGAAAGCCTATGCGGCAGGGTCTTGCTATTTACTGTTTTACTCTGTACAGCACCATGTACATTGATGGTGCTATATAAATAAATAATAATAATAATAATGGGACTATTCCTCAGTGGCATGAGAGAAGCGTGCGTGCAGTGCCCTCATATCAGACTTTAGGGATGGGTGGAAGGAAGGAAGGAGCCACTTACAACCACCAAATATTTGGGGCAACGTTTGGGAACGTCTACTGTGGGCGAGGTCTCTCTCCTCCCCAGCCTGCTCCTCGTTTCATGCCTTGTTGGCACGCACCCCTTTGAGGGATGACAGATCGTAGCAGGAGAACGTGGTCTGTAAAGCAATCAAAATGACGTTGTCATTAACAGGCAGTTTATTGTGCTCACGCGAAAGGTGACAAGAATCAAATCAATTAACACACGGACAGAGCAGTGTCTAAATGTAATGTCCGAACTCCACACAAACACAGCACGGCAGCAGTTGTTCCCACCCTCTTTTTGTTCAGCTGCTCTCATCCAGAGGACGCGGTGAGTTACTTGCGCAAGCCAGGGCCCCATGTCCTGTTGCCGGCCCTGCATCTTGAAACGGACCCCTGAGCGTGTATCACGCTTTCCCTGGGTAGAACGTGGAGAAAAATGTGGTGGCTATGTGGCAGTACTGCTGCCATGTGAGCTTATTTTCTGGCTACGGAAAGGGAGAAGGCGCAAGCACCGTGAATTGAGATGGCCTTCTCAAGCGATAAGTGGTGACAGGGAATGGATCTTCGCACGCTGGAGGGCTGTGGAAGGCTACATCAAGGCTTGGTGTAAAAGGTGTCTAAGCACCAGGGTGGGTGGTTAGAAAAAGAATGGGTTGTGCCAAACCACACTGAGTGTTCTGAGCAGAAGAGAGATGATTTGGGAAAGGGTTACTTTGTAGAGTCTCAGCGCAGGGCCTCCGTCCATTCCCTCCCGCCCTGCAAGAGCTGGACGTCGCCGCCTCCCCACAAGGAACACCCCATATGTAGACGAATGAGGCTCGGATGCTGAGTGGAGAGCAAGAGAGAATCTCCGCTGGAGGCAGCAGTGAGAGGACGCTGCTCAAGCCCAGTCCCTGGGAGGGCCATTGGTTCTCTAAGCCCCAGCTTTACCAACCCACACTGGATCCGCGGAGCTCTCCAGCCTTGCTCTGCACTCTCAACTGTCCCTTTAACACTGCTTTGGGCGTGTGTGTGTGTGACCACCTCCTAGGATGGCTCTTCACACACCACATGAACCGAAGTGGCCTGTGCCACGTCGGCCTTCACAACTCCTGGCAGGCTCTCCCCTATGCCTTATTCTTCCCAACCACTCAAAGTCCAGCCCTCCCTTCTTGAGAAGATCCTCCTCTGGGCACCAATTCACTCGTGAGCCTAGCAGGTTACGCTCCGGGAGAGGCTCTCCCCTTCTCTCTCCTTCTGCCTGTCTTCTTAAGCATCCCCTGAACTCCCCAAACGGGAGCCAGAGTCACGATCTAAAGTGAGCTGAGCAGGGGGGACACGGATGCTAGAGGCCATCGAGTAGGGTGCAGGGCTTTCTGGCAAAGTTTCCTGTCCTGTAACAAATTAGGGAGACAGGCCAGGCGTGGGGTGAGGCGTGGGGGGGTGAGCTTCAGGGCCACCGCCAAGAATACTTAATCCATCTCTTCCGGGTTTGATTTCCCGTCAATGTCAGGGAGGGAAAGGGCAGGCTGAACGGCAGTGTTCCTACAAAATGGCAGCGGAGAGGGTAACTGGGAGAGGTAACAGCCCCAACCTGAACACGGAGGGCTGGTCAGACTACTGGTCTCTGGGAAGCGGCATTTAATTGCTTTCAATCTCCCCCAAAGGGAAAGAAAAGCCACGGAGCCCTTTGTACAGCTACCAACACGGGGCCAGTGGAGGAGGGCCAGATGTTGGCCAGAGGGAACAGGAAGCAGACCCCAACAGTCAGAGGGCGTCCCCGCTCAGGTTGTTCCGGCTTTTCTTGCGTTTCGTCTTGGCTGACGGAGACGAGAAGTCCAGGGATTCAAGGCGGAAGGGGCGCGGCTGGGGCATCTCCACCGTTTGGGCAGGGGGAATGGGCGCCAGGCTGGAAGTCAGGATGGAGGGGTTGTTGTTCAGCAACGGGGGGGAGTTATGGGAAGCTGCCGAGGAAAGAAACAAGAAGAAAATGTCGGGATGGTTGGTCTAACAGCAACAAAACAAACCCTTCCTGCCCAGTTTACATCCCCTCCCTGCTAGGAAGAGCCCATCTTGAAACCACTGCAGAAACGTTTTTCAGATTTGATCCTCTGCCTTGTCCACGTTGATATGTGATAAGTGTGGATGATGACAGATAACGGGATGGAGTGAGTATAGTGACACCCGGATCTGATGCAGAGAGCTTGTGCATGATCGTGGCAGGGCCGGCCCAAGACATATAGGAGTGGGTGTGTTCTTCACGGTGCCACTTTGCCACTCTTTCCTGGAAAACCCCTGCAGTGTTGCAGCTGCGGAGTGGGGAATCCCCACAGCTGGAGGGAGCGCGGGCTTTCTGGCGGCCATTCGACTTGGCAAGTCCGCCCCCTGCCTGGCCTCCCCATATGGTTCTGGGAACCAATCAGTGGCCATGATCCACCCCCCCCGGCGTGAACCCGAAGCAAGGTCACAACCGACACGCAGAAGGAGGACGGTGGTGACCTCACAACAAATGGAAAAGCTGCAGTAAATCCACTGCTTTTTTTTAATATGCAGCTTCGGAGAAATGCCGGTCATGGCTGCGAGTTGGCAGCTGCATCGTATAACTGACACGGCGCCACTGCGCAGCCACCAAGGGTAAACAGGACCTATAGACAAGCGCATGGTTGCCTGAAGCAGAGCAGCAAACCAAGTCAAGGTATATCATACCCAAAGCTGGTCACGTTATTCTGGTGCCTGAGGCAGAAATGCCACATAAGCACCTCTCCACCTCCCTGGCTGCAAAAATTCAACAATAATAATTAAGTAATTAAAAATTTGTTGCCTTTTCATGAAACCCCAAAACATCTGCCTGAGATGGCCACCTCACTCTGCCTAATGGTAGGGCCGTCCCTGCTAAGAGATCAAGCTATGAATCAAGAAGTTTAAATCTTGTTGCCATGAACTCACTGGTGGCCTTAGGTAATCTACTCTTCTCTCAGGCTCAGATCCCCTTTTGCAAAACAGGGATGATGATAATAATAGTGTCCCCACCTTCCTGGGCTGTTAGAAGGGATCCTATGAGGTCATTTGAGAAACTCTTTGAAAACATTCAAGGTGCTATACAGATGGTAGGTATTATTAAGGAGAAGAAGCAAAGAACGTATGAAGGAATTTACCTAGACTCTTCATGGGATCAGCATTGAGAATCTGGCTTGCTCGTTTTGAGCGAAAATAGTTACTGGCAATATTCTCACTGTCACTCTTGCTCAGCATCAACTTATAGCGGTCTTCTTCCTGCTGGGGACAGATCCGAGAGGTCACCAATTTGTCATCATTTAGTCCAGATAGGACACTATGAGCTTCTCTACATATTTTTTTTTTAAAAAAATTGCTGCCTTTCAGGGGCTTTCTGTTTCCATTTTCTTTCTGGGATTACAATCAGTGCTATTTCATGAGTGGTCACATGGTGTGAATGGAATACTTCCTCATTCTACGTGCTTCATTCACTTTGATAAAACATTGCCATCTAGTGGCGTAATTATAGCGCAACGCCAACTTTATACAAGACAGATTTTGCACATTTTTTAAAAAATAGCGGATTATCGCTGTGGGGGTGTCTATACACTCTATTAACCCCATAGTGGTGCTGCACTGTTTAAATGATGCAGCCACCAACTCACAGCCACATTGGGATTTCTGTGTGTTTTCAAAGTGCCAATTTACAGCAACTTTTATCTTTGCTCCAGGTTATCCAGTGGGCGTTGCGAAAAAGCTCCAATTGGCTACGGAAGATGGGGTTGACTCTTTTGTTGTTGATGATGGGTAAGCATGGGAATACAGGGCAGGGGGCGGGGGTGGGCTTTTCTGGCCGGATAGCCAGTATTCCCCCCTGCCCTGTCTAGCTTTAACTATTTTGCCTCACAGCAGAGATGCAGTGGGCTTTTGAGCTGATCCCTTTCCATAGTGGTGGTGTATAGGCACCCAGTGCATTTTCTGAAATCAGGATAAAGGGGGGAAAGTGCAGGAGATGTCCTGGAGGTTGACAACCTCATCTAAAGGACCCACAAACTTCCTTGAGTGGTCAATCATGAGTCTGCAATACATTTCTTGTGTAAAAATGCTCTGTGTTTCTAATTTTACAGATGAAGGAACTGAGGTTAAGACAGTAGTTAAACTTGAGATTTCAGTCCCAGCTTCTCAGGTTACTATGTCAACTGCTGGACTATACTAATTCTCTGTCTAGCTTCCATACGGCTGCCCCAAAATCAAAGGGATACGAATCATGGGTGTGGGTTGGAATAATCTAAGGGAAGGACTCTTGTTCATGCATTGGTTATTTCTCGGTTGGACTACTGCAACCTTCTTCTCACTGGCCTTCCTTCTTCTCACATCAGTCCGTTGGTTTCTGTTCACCACTCTGCTGCTAAGATCATCTTCTTGGCTCGCCGCTCTGACCATGTTACTCCACTTCTGAAATCTCTTCATTGGCTTCCGATTCACTTCAGAATCCAATATAAACTTCTCCTGTTGACCTACAAAGCTTTCACTGTCTAGCTCCTTCCTATCTTTCCTCTCTCATCTCACACTATTACCCCGCTTGTGCTCTTCGCTCCTCTAATGCCATGTCTCTCACCTGCCCAAGGGTCTCTCCTTCCCTTGCTCGGCTTCGTCCATTTTCTTCGGCTGCCCCTTACGCCTGGAACGCTCTTCCAGAACATTTGAGAACTACAAGTTCAATCGCAGCTTTTAAAGCTCAGCTAAAAACTTTTCTTTTTCCTAAAGCTTTTAAAACTTGATTTTGCTCTGACTTTTATACTGCCTGTTTGGTGCATTCTCTTCCCCTCCTTATTGTTTTTATGATTTTATTAGAATGTAAGCCTATGCGGCAGGGTCTTGCTATTTATTGTTTTACTCTGTACAGCACCATGTACATTGATGGTGCTATATAAATAAATAAATAAATAAATAAATAAATAATAAGGATCCAGGCTAACCCCCAGTGAGAGGGTTAAGTACTTGCCTAAATTTATTTCATTGAAAATCTATGTAAAAGAGTTTAACTTCCAATTTAACTTTTGGGAGGTAATAAGATTGTGGAATACACACACACATGCGCGCAGACACATATATACATACTTAGGGCATCATCACACAGGGGGAAAATTGTGTTTCCTTACTGTCGTTTCTCCGCACATCCTCATTCTTCCAGGAGGGGAAAGACAAAGTAAACAAAGACCCCGTAGCCCATTCAGAAACTATTTTTATCGCACTGCTTTTCCTGCATGTAGCGGAAGATCGTGGCACATTCCATTTTTTAAAAAAAATAAGTCGGATTAAAAGGGGTCTACCCTGTTTCTTCAATTCTAAGATGCACTTTTCCTCCTATATAAACATCTCTAAAAACGGGGTGCGTCTTAGAATCGCGGGTGCGTTTATTATTTCTTAGAATCAAAGCTTTTTTTTCTGTTGGTGGTACTGAAATTAGTGTGCGTCTTACAATCGATGGCGTTTTAGAATCGAAGAAAGACGGTATTTTGCTACGGGGAAAATGAGCGTGAGGAGAGGGAGGCGCGCGGGAGGCGGACGTCGTCATCTAACATACGTTCTGGCTCTTCATTTCTGACCAGAGTGCATCCTAAGAGCTTCATCAGACGAGCGTTTTATCGTTTGCTCGCTAGCGAGTGAGCGATAAAACGCTCGTCTGATGAAGCTCTTAGGATGCACTCTGGTCAGAAATGAAGTGCCAGAACGTACGTCCCTTTTACTGCAGTGAAAATATTACCATATTGTTAGTTGCCACTGGACAATCTCACCGGGGTGATGAACCCACGTCTAGGCTGAATCACATCAGACTGTAGATGGCCGCTCACATAATGTAACGCTCCCCCATAAATAAATCCCTTCACATCCAAAACTAGCATGTCAGAGAGAAGACAAGGCATAGCATGCTAGTCATGTTTTCTATATGCAGGGATTATTATCTTTTTGCATGGAGTAACACTCAGTTATAGGAACTGCCACTTACAGTTTGAAGTGGCTCAGTCCAGGCATAGGGTTATCACCTCACAGGGCCAGATCAAGACATTTTCCTGCCTGCAGTGAAGGACAAAATGGTGCCCATCTCCTCACTCCATATACAGAAGACAACTGGCAGTTAACAGGATCGTTTCCTCCAATGCACCTGAAGCAGCCGGCTAGTTAAGAGAGCCCAGGACAGACCACGTGGCATACACAAATCTGCCTTCCACCACTGCCCCCTAAAATATGCCACTTGAGGCTGTTGCCCCACCCTGCGTGATGGTAGAGCCGGCCCTGCACTTCAGTGATAAGGAACCAGGCTACTGCAAAGGCCGGTAATGGTACAACTGGAATCCACAAGGGACAGATCAGCCCATGGAAGGTAGAGCTACACATGATAATTCATGGAGGAACTAGAGTCTACAAGACCATGACTGGGAGGATGGTTTTAGTCCTCAGCACTGACTTAGGACTGATTCATACATTGAGAGCTTCATCCCACGTACCTGTTTCCCTCAAATTATCCCCTACAGTGCTAAGCTGTCACCGTTGTTGTTGTTGTTGCTGTTGTTAGCTAAATCACACCCTGGACGGGAGTGCTCCTAAGATCCTTTGCATACCAGGAAGTGTGTTTAAGGGGGGAAATGTAAAAAATCATTAAAAATCAACGGATTAACCAATCCAATTCAAATTTGGTATGCTTAAAGCTCTCCTTAATATCTATTACTGTGCCAATTTTGATGTCTTTATCTTTAAAACTTACGCAGATGTAAGCATTTGTTTAATTTTTCTTTAAACATATCAAATCCTGCTCCTGCGCCCCCAGTGGCTGCTCGGAAAACAACAAATGATTCGCTCCAAAACTAGTAACAAAATAGGTGGATTCTTTTGCCTTTATAGCACAATTAAAGCAGGATGCATGGGAGTACTTCACAATCAAAGCAGATTATAAGATGGAAGACTTTGGAGTCCTTTGCACGCAATTCACAGTGATTGCACAGTATAACCCTGGTGTGATGAAGCTCTGACACTCTTAATGAGGGAATGCACAGAATGGGGCCAATCCCTCGCTATCGCTGTCGCTGCTGCTTTGCCTGGGCGGCTGGAAGGAGGCAGCAGAGATTCTGTACTTTCCCAGCTGCCACGAACAAGAGACAACCATGATCAGTCCCAGGACTCGGTTTCCCTACCAATATCTTCATCCAGAGACCAAGGCAGGAGGAGGGGAGGCAGCAGTGGGGCAAGGGATCCACACTTTCCCTCACTGTGAGGGTAATCGGAGAATCGCCCGAGTTCAAGTAAATCCTCCAAATTTCATCTTTGACTTGAACAAGCGCAGGCTCCTAGCTCTTATGAAGAAGAATTGTGAAGTATAAAGCAAAGAAGAAAAGAAGAAGAAAATGCCCACGTGCCAACGAAGCACGTGGAATAGCTGGGGAGGAGCCGCAGCACCACGTGTATAGGTACTGCCTACTCTGTAGGTACTGCCAAAATACCCTTCCCTCAACTTACCATGGTCACTGTCTCCCCATTCTCCGAGGACGAACTCTTCCTGCCCGCTTTGTTCTGTGACAACGATGAAACCGCTATGAGAAAAAGAGCGATAGCGGATCTCAGTCTCTTGAAGTGCACATTGTTCCCTCCTAGCCTAAATCACCAGGCCTCCAGAGTGTGCACAGCTTTTCCCGACGTTTGGCCAATTTGCGGCTTGCTTTCTAAAAAAACGTTTAAGCAGGGCTGCAAAACTTTAATCGGCAGATTCATCCATTGCAGTTGATGAATTCGTGGGAGACCATCAGAGAAAGCAAATTTCAGTGGGTGGGTCAGGAGAGATCCTTTATTCAGGATCAACCAGTTCTGGCGATATCGTCTACGGGGAGTGGGGAAGGAACCAAGCTGGAAGGGGCCTACAAGGCCATCGGGTCCAACCCCCTGCTCAAGGCAGAAATCCACCCTAAAGCATCCATGACAGATGGTTGTCCAGCTGCCTCTTGAATGACTCTAGTGTGGGAGAGCCCACAACCACCCTAGGTAACTGATTCCATTGTCGCACTGCTCTAACAGTCAGGAAGTTTTTCCTGATGTCCAGCTGGAATCTGGCTTCCTTTAACTTGAGCCCGTTATTCCGTGTCCTGCACTCTGGGAGGATCGAGAAGAGATCCTGGCCCTCCTCTGTGTGACAACCTTGCAAGTATTTGAAGAGTGCTATCATGTCTCCCCTCAATCTTCTCTTCTCCAGGCTAAACATGCCCAGTAGTTTCAGTCTCTCCTCATAGGGCTTTGTTTCCAGACCCCTGATCATCCTGGTTGCCATCCTCTGAACATGCTCCAGCTTGTCTGCGTCCTTCTTGAATTGTGGAGCCCAGAACTGGATGCAATTCTCTAGATGAGGCCTAACCAGGGCCGAATAGAGAGGAACCAGTACCTCACGTGATTTATGGTGCAATTCTATAGATATTTAGGCAGTTAACAACATATGCTGAGTTTTTTTTGTTTTTTTTACTGACCCCAGAATAGTTGTTTTAAATGGATATTGTTGTTTTTAGGCTTTTGATGGTTTAAATTTTTTGTACATTTGTTTTTAATGCTCACTGTTTTTAACTTTTGTAAACCACCCAGAGAGCTTCAGCTATGGGGCGGTATTAGGGTGACCATGTGGAAAGGAGGACAGGGTTCCTGTATCTTTAACAGTTGCATAGAAAAGGGAATTTCAGCAGGTGTCATTTGTATATATGGAGAACCTGGTGAAATTCTGTCTTCATCGCAACAGTTAAAGCTGCAGGAGCTATACTAGAGTGACCAGATTTAAAAGAGGGCAGGGCACCTGCAGCTTTAACTGTGGTGATGAAGAGGGAATTTCCCCAGGTGCTGCATGCCTACAAATGACACCTGCTGAAATTCCCTTTTCAATACAACTGTTAAAGATACAGGAGCCCTGTCCTCCTTTTCATATGGTCACCCTAGTAAATATTTCCAATGCACATACATCATGTCAAACATATCAGCATCAAATCAAACATAACAGACCATTGTGTTACTGTTTCGACTAGGAATAGTCTTCCTCAGGAGCTATATAAACCACTCTTTTTCATAATGTATATAACAAGCCTTCTCCCCAAGCAGCATCAGGACTATGGCATGCAGGGAGGGCGTTACTCCTTTCTCTCCTGCCCCAAATCCGCCCCCCTCCCTCCTCCCAAGCCGCTGCTGCTGCTCCCTTCCGGAGGGATGTTTTCATTGATGCCAATGGAAGCTTCCTTCCCATGGCTCATAGCAACTTCAGGGTAGGATTTTTGGCAAGAGCACTCTGCTATACTAGAGTGACCAGATTTAAAAGAGGGCAGAGCACCTGCACCTTTAACTGTTGTGATGAAGAGGGGATTTCACCAGGTTCTCCATATAAACAAATGACCCCTGCTGAAATTCCCTTTTCAATACAACTGTTAAAGATACAGGAGCCCTGCCCTCCTTTTCATAGGGTCACCCTAGGTGGTATATAAATGTAATAAATAAATAAATAAATTAAAAGTTCTTTTGTGGCAGATGCTAGGCATTTGGAGCAATGCTGTCCAGATGACAATATGGTGAATCAAGGGAGTTCTTCTTACCTGCAGGCAGGCTGGTCTTTTGAGTGAGAGGCTCTGGGATTTTCCAGCAGCCTGAGTCCTCATCCCAGGTGGACTCCCGCTTGATTTTGTCAAAGTTGCTGTAACTGCAGTCCCGCCGTATGAGGGGCTGCACCTGGTCCAGGAGCTGCTGATAAAGCAGGAGCTCTCGCTCCTGGCGGCGGATGGTGGCCAGATAATCAATCTTCTCCAGTTCAAATTCCGACTGAAGGTCCTTGATTTCGGTCTCGGCGACCCGCAGCTGGAAAGGACAACACCGGCGTCAAAACAAGGGCTAAGAGAATTGCTCAGAGACGTTTTTTATATTTCATAGGAATTCTATATCCCTAAGCAATGCTACCCGGGCTCCTTGAAGGAAATACTGGGATCCAGAATATGCAAGTTCACGAGTTCATCGTGGGGCTGGCTCACACGTGCGTGAACATCGCTGGCTGAATTTTGCCCTTGGTGAGGGGCCACTGACTCCCAAGGGATGAACATGCACGTGTAGACATGCAGAATGTTACTTTTGTTGCAAACAGCCATGGATGGATTCTTGGTTATATTCTCCCCATTAATCAGAAGACATCTACTTCTTGGGAGGAGGGCAATGACAAATCTTGATGAAATAGTTAAGAGCAGAGACACCACACTGACAACAAAGGTCCGCATAGTTAAAGCAATGGTATTCCCCGTAGTAACCTATGGCTGCGAGAACTGGACCATAAGGAAGGCTGAGCGAAGGAAGATGGATGCTTTTGAACTGTGGTGTTGGAGGAAAATGCTGAGAGTGCCTTGGACTGCAAGAAGATCAAACCAGTCCATACTCCAGGAAATAAAGCCAGACTGCTCACTTGAGGGAATGGTATTAAAGGCAAAACTGAAGTACTTTGGCCACATAATGAGAAGACAGGATACCCTGGAGAAGAGGCTGATGCTAGGGAAAGTGGAAGGCAAAAGGAAGAGGGGCCGGCCAAGGGCAAGATGGATGGATGATATTCTGGAGGTGACAGACTTGACCTTGGGGGAGCTGGGGGTGGCGACGGCCGACAGAAAGCTCTGGCGTGGGCTAGTCCACGAAGTCACGAAGAGTCGGAAGTGACTGAACGAATAAACAACAAAAACTCTGTTACAATATCTCACAGCAATTATAGCTTGCTGTTATTATTGCTCAGGTGCTGAAGCTGGCAGTGCTGGGCTGGGCCTTACCATGTGGTCTGGCAAACCGCACATACGTGGAACAGCCAGGCATTCCCAGAACTGAGTGGAACGCTGACCACAAGAAGCCAGTGGCAGCCTTACCACTGGATGGATGTCTGAATCAAGAATGATTGGGATTGTGAGGACTGACCGGGAGGTTCTATCTCTGCCCCTGCATCTTCTTGTTACCATTTGCACTTGGGCAGAGACTACCCAAGGACAAACTACACGCACTCCACATCGACTGCGAAAGGTACATACGCGCATGGTTTGTCACTTGGCCACTTAAAACAGAAACAT
The DNA here is from genome assembly GCF_023053635.1 of Elgaria multicarinata webbii. Lineage (NCBI taxonomy): Eukaryota > Metazoa > Chordata > Lepidosauria > Squamata > Anguidae > Elgaria > Elgaria multicarinata. The sequence continues at coordinate 21,958,498 of NC_086173.1, read as the reverse complement.
CCTCAGCATTTTCAAAACCTGTTGGTATTGCCCTGCCCTGCCTATTTGTTCTTTCTCTGCTTTGAGAGAGGTACGGAGCTCCGCGCTGAGAGAGGCATGAAAAAAGGGGTTTGGAGAAAGGGATTTTTTACTTTTACAGGCGCGGGGCCACCCATGGCGAGCAATCAGGGGACGCCATGGGCCGTGCTGTCAAAAAAAGTTGGGGTAAGTGCCAGACTTTTTGGGAGCATAGTTTGCAGGGTTTGCCCCCAGATAGCATCGAAATCACGGCTGCGTCATGTAGATGATGTGCCCCGACTCAAAGCCACCCTGGGGCAAACCCTTCATGTTGACATGCGCGCACACACACACACACACACACACCGGTCTCTGTGGTTATGGGAAGCTGCCCTAGCCCAGCACTGTGCAAGACCGGTTTGCTTCAGAGGGGAAAGCAATCACCTTTTCTTTCATCTTCTCCAGCAATTTGCTTTTGGCCCGCACTTCTTCCTGGATGGAGTCGTAGACATTGAGCAGGACCCAGTCGCTGCTGTCCTCGTCCGATTTCTGCAAAGCCGCCAGCAGCTGCTTCTTCCGCTCATCTGCAATTCTCTTTCGACGCTTATGCTTTTCCTTCAGGTCTTTGTTCTTGGCCTGTTCTCCTCCTACCACCTGTTGTTCTAACATCTGCAACCTGAGAGGGCCAGAGACGTGTCTTAGCTCTAGGCACTGGTTTCCAAACTCTCTAAACTCAGGGCCCCTTCTGCCCCAATCCTGTCTGCTGAGGCGTCTGGAACCACCACACTGTGCAAAGGATTCTGGGGTGCGGGCCAGTCCCATTGGGCTTCACTGTTGCTCCTCATGAACTGAGGACGCACTACAGAACAAGGAGAAAGTTGGCGAGGATGCACAGGCTGTTTTGCAGTTTTAAGGAAGCTTGCCCACTATCACTGATCTGGTGATAGACAACCCTCTGACAATCTTCTAATACAGTTTGGAAACCAATGCTCTAGTGCAGAGGTGGTCAAGGGCCACGTTCCCTCATGGGTAATCTGAGGGTGGGGGGGCATATTGGCAATAGACAGGGCCAAAGCCACCAGTGGACAGGGGCAGGGCCAAAAGTGGGTGGGACCAACCCCCTTTTCTCTCACTCTCTCTTTCTTCCACAAACCCCCTTTCTTTCACTCTCTCTTTGTTCCACCCTTTTCTCTCACTCTCTTTGTTCCACCTCCTTTTCTCTCACTCCCTCTTTGTTCCACCTCCTTTTTTCTCACTCTCTCTTCCACGAACCCTTTTTCTCTCACTCTCTTTCTTAAACCCCCTTTCTCTCTCTCCCACCCCCTTTTCTTTCTCTCCCACCTCTCTCTCTTCCTTCCACCCCCTTTTCTCTCTTTCTTCCACCCTTTTCTCTTTTCTCCATGAATCCCTTTTCTCTCTGCCTCCCTCTTTCTTCACCCCTCCTCTCTCTCTCTGTCTTCCACCCCCTTTTCTCTTTCTTCCACGAATCCCTTTTCTCTCTGCCTCTCTCTTTCTTCCACCCCTCCTCTCTCTCCCTTTATTCCATCCCCTTTTCTCTCTTTAGGAAGGAAACCGGAAGTGGGTATCAAGCAGGGAGATAGCATTTAAGTGCCAGGGGCAGGAGGATTCTTCTGGACCATATCTGGTTGCCTAGAAGCTGGGCCTGGGAAGACCCTGTGCCACTCCCACAAGTACTGCTGCAATCCTCCCCCATACACAATGATGAAGGCTCTTCACAGCTTATGTACATCTATTTACAAAGAATGACATGTGATATAGAATCTGGATTGCTGAAGATCCCGGCATTTATTTTAAATAATGATGTCATGCTCTTAGTCCTGATAGTTGCAGAGATAATCATAGAATAGTAGAGTTGGAAGGGGCCTAAAAGGCGATCGAGTCCAACCAATGAGGGAAAACAAACAGGTCAGCTATGACCCAAAGGCCGGCAGGGCTCCAGTAGGAATGAAGTTCTGTGCGTGCTCTGTCAGCTCCGGTGCTGAAGAGCACGCCACAATCACAGAGAGGTGCGCAATGGAAGATGCCCCAGCATGGAGGAGAAACGGGACAGCACCTGCTTAGGCCCTGGAAACCCTGGAGCCAATGAGTCTGGAAGGACTCCGTTCTTCAGAAGGTGGGGCTTCTGTGACCTGTAAGGCAGCCTTTCCTCTTCCTCCCGTAACCACTACTCCATTGCACCACATTTGCCCACATTGTCCCTTTCACCCCCTTATTTTCTTATTATAAATACTAAATTCAAACACCGAGCCACAACTTCAGAACAAATCACACAAATTTAAGGTTAAGCCAAGAACCACACCTGCATAGATGAATTTGATTTGTATAATTTATTTTCAGCCTAACATTTGCATTCTCTGGGTGTGCAGGTAATTTTTAAAAAAGGGTGTGTGCTGAGTAGGAATGGCTTGCACAAATTTTGTACACTGATGCACGTATTGTGGAGGTTCAGAAACAAGATTTCCTTCTGACTGGTTTCTTGGCTGCACAATCCCAATAGCTCCCCCCGACACCCCTCCCCAAACGTCACATTCATCACTGACCTGGCAAGCACTTGCTGCTGGTTCACAGCCAGAGGGGACTCCTCAGCCACATCGGTTCCAGGTGTCCCCGGCCTGAGTGCTTTCTCCAAATGCTGGTCCAGGGGAGAAGCAGGAGCCTCGGCTGGGTCGGACTCCTGAGTAGAAGAAGAAATCGGAGGCAGCCATTTTGAACAGACATGGCATCTGGGCCGACAGATGCTAGGCCCATTCACAGAGAACTTTCCGAAGTGTAAAACCCCGTATTTTGCCAGTTCCCCTGGAGGGACTGGGAGAAAAGGAACCAAGACTGTCCCATCCACTGGACGCATAGACTTAAGTCTAAGCCCAAGGCCTGCCGGAGCCTTGTACGTCCAGTGGCTGGTTGCTTTTGCCATTGGCTTGACTGCTACCACACTTCAGTCCCAGCCAACCAGCTGCCATGCACAGTTCTGAGAGAGGAAAGGCAGAAAAAAACCATTTGCTCCCCTGTCATGTCCTGAAGTTGCTAGGCAACCCTGGAGAGCTTCTGCCCCAAACCAGCAAAACAACTGAGCTGGTGACCTCACAATGCCCACTGAAAGTCTGGGTAATATAAACATTTGCAGAGATGCAGAACTCCTTCCATCTCCACGTGTTGTGCACGACACACACATCCTCCACCACCTCAAACGAATGAAGTTCACAGCCAATGTCATAGATGATAACGCCGTTCCGTGATGCTGTATTACAGCAAGCGCACTGAATGGAACTAAACCATTCTGGATGTCAATACAAAGCGCAGTGTAACCCTGTGCATGTAAACTCAGGAGGCATTCCTCACTTATTTCAGTGGGACTTGTTCTCTAGTAAGTGTCATAGGATTGCCGCCAACAGGTGCAAGCCTATGCATACTTAAGAGAGTAAGTCCTATTTATGTCATCACTAGACTTTACTTCTTAGGATTACACTGCAATGCTGCAGTCCTAAACCCATTTGCCCAGAGAGTAAGTCCCATTGAACTCAGTGCAACTAATTTCTGAGTAAGGAAATTGTGTTGTAAGTAATTGTGAGTAATTGTGTTGTAAGCCTGCTTTAACTGGGAGAAATACCTATCAGGTCCAAGTATGGTTCCCCACCCGACCACCACCACCAAAGTTATCTTATGGAGGTATCAGTATTTTAAAGTATTGGGGTGAATCATTTGCTCTATTGTACATAGTTTAGGAAACCTCACACAACATTCACAAAGGTCAATTCCATCCCATATTACGTGGCACGTACATTCAAAATCAGCTGACTTTTGCCTTTAATAAGGGGTGAGAGCATGGAATTCAGCTGCGGGCTAAACACAGTCCTTAAAAAACCGGTCTGTTTCCAGCCCTCAAATGTCATCAGTACTCTAGTTAACTCTAGTCCTCCCAATCTGGTACCCTCCAGTGGTTTTGGACTGCAACTCCCATCAGCCCCTGCCAGTATGGTCAATGGGTCAGGAATGGTGGGATTTGTTGCACATGATCCACACACATCCTGCCCAACACATCTGGAGGATACCAGGTTGGGGAAGGCGGATTTAGATAAGGAAGATGTAGATCATTTTCATAGTGTATATTATTTCTAACAGCGAAGAATCCTGTGGGACCTAAAACTCTAACCAATATATTTACTACTACTTCTGCTACTGCTATCGGTAGTAATTGTATCAGTGATTGACGTTACTGGGTACCTCCAAAGGCTCATACCTCAACAACTATAGATCTGTTTATGCTTCATGGCAAGAGAATTTGGATATAATAATAAGCACTTCTATTGCATTCATATATATGTGCTTCATATATATTATCTTGGTATAATCTTTAATATAGCCCTGTAACATAGGTCAACATTGCAATTCCCACACTCAAAATGGGGAGGACAGTCGTTTGCCTTGGGCCAGATTTAAATCAGGTGAAACCAGTCAACTGAGGAGGGATTCAAACCAGGGACTTCCTGATTTGTAATTCCGCCTCTTAGCCGCTGTCCTATACCAGCTCCTTACAGGTATATCTCGTATGGGCACTACAAAAACCTCAGCATGCTTCCCCATGGTTTGGTTTCATCAGAAATAAAAGAGAATAATCCAGTGGCATTTTAAAGACTAACCAATTTATTGTAGCATAAGCTTTCCAGCAGTTCCAACTCCAGGTTATTAGGAGGCCACTGGGCAAGTGCTTAGGTTTTGTAGGGGACTACTCTTATATTTGCTAATTAAGCAGAATGGGGTATGGAACGAACGGACACACAACTTATTTGGCAGGAAGGAATTGCCATAGGTTTCAGAGGAATTTCTTTCCAAGCTCAGGTTCACAACCAAAACCAGAGGGCCAAGATCTGGCAATAAAGTGCACTGGAGACAGGGCATTTTCAGTAGTACTGCCCTGTCTTTGAAACAGAGACAGGGCAGAGAGGTCCATTTGACACTGTCACTTTTCTCTTTTAGCCTCAAAAATTATTCTACATTCCTGGGTGTTTCCTGAGTGATTTTGACAGTTCTGGCTCCAGGTTTCTGAGGGCCCTTGGGCAAGGACTCCTGAATAGGCCCCTGCCACGACACAGAGAATAATCCAGTGGCACTTTAAAGACTAACCAATTTATTGTAGCATAAGCTTTCCAGCAGTTCCAACTCCAGGTTATTAGGAGGCCACTGGGCAAGTGCCCCCTAGTGGTCCTACCACCACCACAGGGTGCCCACCTTCTCCTTGTTGCTGATGTTGCTACCCACTCACTCACTCTGAACCAGAGAGCAAATGGGGAGGGGGGTTTGGTGGCAAAAAGGAGAAGCAGTAAGCAGGGGATCAGTGGTCCATACTCCACAGCATCCCTTGTTTCAAAGATAGGTTTGTTGCAAATGAGGAATGCAGTATTATATAAAAATAAAACTTTTATTCCCTCAAACAAACATAGCTTCTACTAACTAACTTCTCTCCAGCCCTGACTGACTCCCGAGAGTGCTGAGTCACTGACTGTTGTGTCACCTCCTGATTGGGCGAGTATTCCTTCAATCAAAGTCTGTGTCCCTGACTTCCTCTTCCATCTAACTTCCTGTGTGTCTCACTTAGTTCTACCTATTGATACATCTTTCCTTTTTTTATTTTAACCAACAATACATTACAACTCCCATTTACCCCCCCAAAAAGTTAAACATAATCTTGTAGATGGTGTGGCTTCTGTACCAGGCGACCTGCTCGAGTTCTTACTTGTTTCTCTGGGGTAGTTTCTCTGGGGTGATAAGCGGTATCATGGGTATCCCTAGGATGTGAGGACATTTCAACTATCTCCCCAGTCACTCTGGCAGGGGATTCCGAATGACCTCTTGCCTGGAGGCCAGACTGTGAAGTGGGTGCTCTCTCCTCCTGGAATTGCTGTTCTTGGTTGTGGTTCTGCACACCTGTATTTGATACTAGTTGGCTGCTCCTCCGTAGATGTCTACGGTTTCTTCTGAAGACTTGACCCTCTGGTGTCACCACCTCAAATGACCGTGTGTTCACTTGCCTTTGTACTTCTGCCTTTTGCCATTCCTTGTTCTCTTGCCCTGCTGGCTGAATCCAGACTTGCTCACCTCTGTGTAGATCAGGTAGATCTTTGGCCGACTTATTATAATAATGGGCCTGTCTAGATTTTTGTTCTGCTATAGAGTCAGCTCGTCTGTTATGGATTTCTGGCTGCAGCAAATTTCCTCGCATTGGAAGTAAGGTCTTAGTTCTTCGACCCATGAGACTCTGAGCTGGACTCGCATCCAAGCCTTGTGATGGGGTGTTCCTGTGGTCTAAGACAGCTAGATATGGATCTGTCCCTGCTTTCTTGGCTTTGACCAAAATACGCTTTGCTGTCTTGACAGCTGACTCAGCTTTCCCATTGCTCTGGGGATAGGCCGGTGACGATGTCTGATGATCAAATTCCCACTGTGCTCTGAAGGCCCTAAATTCTTCAGACACAAACTGAGGGCCATTGTCTGAAAATAAAACATCGGGTATTCCATAATGGGCAAAGTGTCCTTTAAGCTTTCTGATAATTGTTCGAGATCGGGTATCTAGCAAGGAGTCTATCTCCCAGAAATTGGAATAGTAGTCCACCGTTATGAGGTAGTCTTTGTCTTGCAACTTGAATAAGTCTACTCCTACCTTTTCCCAAGGCCTCCTTGGAATCTCATGTGGGTGGAGTGTTTCTTTTTGCTGTCTGTCACCTAGAGAATTGCAGATCTCACATTGTGCCATGTAAGTTTTCAGCTGATCATTCATGCCAGGCCAATATACGCATTCTCTCGCTCTCCTCAGACAGCTCTCAATTCCCATATGTGAGGAGTGTATCCTTTTCATTATGTCCAAGCGCATTGCCTCTGGGATGATAGCTCTGTTTGCCCTAAAGAGAATTCCATCTTGCACACTGAGCTCCTCTCTCATTGAGAAATAGGGTGTAGCTTCCACTGGTAGCTGATGTTTGGTCTCTGGCCAACCATCCAGGACAATGCGTTTAACTATCTGTAAGTTGGTATCCTGCTCTGTGCCTTCCTGTATTGCTTGTAGGTGTGGCCGTGAAATGGGTAGATATTGCAGCATATTTATTGACTCTATGTCCTTTTCAATTGAACCATCTTCACTGGGCTCTGATAGATATGCTCTGCTTAATGTGTCTGCCATTACCAGGTGCTTGCCTGGATGATATTGGATCTGTACATCATACTTTTGCAATCTCATCAACATCCTTTGAAGCCTCTTTGGGGCACTCAATAATGGTTTCCGCACAATGGTTTCCAGTGGCTTGTGGTCAGATTGGACATGTACTGTCTGTCCAAAAGTGAGCTGGTGGAAGCGTTCCATCCCAAAAAGGACAGCTAACAGTTCTTTTTCAATTTGTGCATAACCTCTCTCTGTTTATGACAGTGCTCTACTGGCAAAAGCAATTGGTTGTTGTTTTTGTAAAAGGGCCGCTCCAAGCCCCTTTTGTGAGGCATCACATTGTAGGACTAGCTGTTCTCTTGGGCTGTAGTACTTCAGTACAGGGGTCTTGGATATAGTATCCTTAATTTTATGAAATGCTTGCTGATGACTCTCTGACCATTCCCATTCTGCTTCTTTGTGTGTCAACTGTCTGAGTGGCTCACAGTCAGCTGCTAACCCTTTACAAAACTTCGCCAGGTAGTTTACCATGCCTAAGAATCGTTGCACACCTTTCACATCCTCGGGTCGTGGCATCTCTCGGATTGCCTTAACTTTTCCAGGGTCCACCTTCAACCCATCTGCAGTCAGCAGGTGGCCAATGTAAGGTACTTCTTTCAGTCTTAATCTGGCCTTATCCTGATTCAATTTGATGTTCTTCTCTCTGCACCTCTCCAGAAAATGCCACAACTTTTTGTCATGATCCCTTGTTGCTTCTATTATCGTATCTCCTTCTCCCACAATTAGGATATCATCTGTGATTATCTTCAGGCCTGGGATGTTCTCTAGCTCTTGATTCAACCTGCGTTGAAACACTTCTGGGGCAGGGCTGATGCCCATTGGCATTCGCAACCAGCGGTATCTGCCAAAAGGGGTTGCAAATGTGGTCAGGTAGCTAGATTCCTTATCCAGTTCTATGTGCCAAAATCCATTTTTCACATCAAACACTGAAAAAACCTTGGCTCATGACAGGTCACATAGAACATCGTCAATGGTTGGCAGGGGATAATGACTGCGTTTTAATGCCTTATTTAAAGGTTTAGGGTCAATACAAATACGGAGTTTTCCAGAGGGTTTCCGTACAATGACCAAGCTGCTGATCCATTCTGTGCTCGTCTCTACTGGAGCAATTATGCCTTTGCTTTGAAGGCTTGCTAGTTCCTTCTTCAGTGGTTCTGCCAGTGCCATAGGAACTCTCCTTTTAGGGATCTTTACTGGTTCTACTGAAGGATCTACCCCAAGTTTCAATTTCCCTGCCAAATGTCCTTCCCCTTCAAAAACATCCCCAAAGTCTTTCAGTATTGTCTCCATAGTCCAAATCCTGGACTGGTTCTGCTCACTGGCTTGTACAGCATTCAGGATGTTCTTATGTTGCACGTGAATCAATTGCATAGCTTGGACTGCTTTGCTTCCTAGCAGTGGTCTGTGGGCATTCCCTTCCACGATGATGAACTCTAAGCGATAGAGTCTATTATTCTTTGGATTGCGAATCTTTAGCCTGCACTTCCCCACAGGTTTCAGGGTACTGCTATTGTACATAATGAGCAATTGGCCACATGGTTCCAGATCTGTTTTCTTGTCTATTAGAGCTAATGGCAGCACATTGCAGGTGGCTCCACAATCCAGTTGGAAACGAACTGGGTGTTTGTTCAACAACATAGTGGCAAACAATGCGGTGGGGTAGGTTACCTTCTTCCCTGTCCACTATGTGGACATCATGATTCACTGGACCCAAAGTGAGGCTTAAAATATCCCCACAGTTTTCAGACTCATCGCTTTCATTCTGTATTGTTCTCACAGCCAGCCTATTAGGTTTCTTCTCACTCTTGCACTGACTTTGGAAATGGTTGGGTTTGCCACAACCTTTACTCTTCTGTCCATATGCTGGGCACCTTTCTTTTCTCTTTTTGTGTAGTTTCCCACAGAACATACACTGTATTTTAGGCAGTCGTCTCTGAGGCTGCCGGCCCTGCTCATTATACTGACTTGACTGGTGTTGGACTGCATGCACCTGCACCTCATGGGTGCCTTCTAATGTCCTAAGCCTCTCTTTAGTAGCTTCAGCTGCCCTAGCAATCTCCAAACAACGAGTCAGTGTTAAATCTGGCTCCCGCAACAGCCTCTCACGGAGATGTTGGTCTGTGGTCCCACAGACAATTCTGTCTCTGATGAGGGAGTCTGTGATAGCCCCAAAATTACAGGTTGTTGCCAAAGTCCTTAGTGCAGTAACATAAGCATCCAGTCTCTCTTCAGACCCCTGCTGCCTCATAAAGAATTGATATCGTTCCATTGTTTCATTTTGTCTAGGTATGCAGTAATCATCCAGCCCTTTTACTAGCTGTTGCAGAGTAGAAGTTGTACTAAACCCAAGAGTTTTGCATATCTCTCGCCCCTTTTCTCCAATCAGATAATATAATAACTTTACCTTTTGCTTTTCTTCCTCTTTTGTGAAGGCAAGATCCAGGTACAATTCAAACTCCTCTTTCCAGTTCTGCCAAGCTTGAGCCAGATTAGGCCCAGTGAAATCCAGTGATGGGGGGGCTTTCAAACCTCGCTCCATAATCCAAAATCTCAAGCTGTTTTTTGTTGTTGTTGTAAATGGGTCCTGTTAGACTTCTGACACCATGTTTCAACGATAGGTTTGTTGCAAATGAGGAATGCAGTATTATATAAAAATAAAACTTTTATTCCCTCAAACAAACATAGCTTCTACTAACTAACTTCTCTCCAGCCCTGACTGACTCCCGAGAGTGCTGAGTCACTGACTGCTGTGTCACCTCCTGATTGGGCGAGTATTCCTTTAATCAAAGTCTGTGTCCCTGACTTCCTCTTCCATCTAACTTCCTGTGTGTCTCACTTAGTTCTACCTATTGATAGATCCCTGAAAAATAATGATGAAGAACAACCCGGGCATCCCTCCCGTGCCGTTTATGCAGAGCCAACACTAAGTTTATTTCATCTGTTAAAGCAGTGGTTCCCAAACTTCTTCAGGTCACCGCCCCCTTGGTTCCACAAACTCATGCCCAGTGCCCCCAACCTTACACTATAAAAATCATTATTCAGAACAGCAATTTTCAACAACCCACTAAGGAAGATAATAACAATAACATTCAAAACAGTAACAATTAATTGAATATTTATTCAAAATCCAAAGCACCCACCGCAGGCTTGCTGAGGGAGGAAGGGAAAAGAGAGCGAACGCCTCTGTTTTGCAGCTGGCGTGGCAGGGCACACCAAGCAGGGTATGTCTCTTCATTAGTGTTTTGGTGCTTTTGAAACATTTCAATTCACAGCTAAAAGGTCTCTTCTTAAACGGTATTAATACATGTGTGGATCCTTCCCCTATATGGCTTGGGACCAAACTACCTTCTCCCATAAAAATGTCCCTGGGTTTTAAGACTTTCTGCAGAGGCGCTTCTTGGAAAAGACCACCTCGAGGGCCCCCTGCCTGCCGCCCCTTTGCCTCTTAGCACCCCCCTGCCTCCCCCTTGCCTCTTAACGCCCCCCTATGCAATCCCACCCACCCCCAAGGGGGCAGTGCTGCCCACTTTGGGAACCACTGTGTTAAAGGAAATTTAATCTCCAGGATACCTTGGCTAGCGTTTCGGTTTCTGCAGCAGGGCCGGGAACCAAGGAGGGTTGATCTGCAACAGCTTCAACTGGCTGGGTGGTTTCTAGAGAAAATAAAGGATGTGGAGATAAAACAAGGAGCTTTGGCCAGAAACTCTGTTGGGCTTGGACAGATAATCATTTTTAATAGAGCCGAAAGTGGTTTGAGAGAGGTGTTGCTGAATGGAGGTATGTGATCAGCATATATATGTGACCAGCATGTGATGGGGTGTGAAGAAGTGCAGTCTGGGTGTTCCCCTGGAAGCTGTCTTCATGGCGCCGGGTTGGCGCCGCCTCCCTCTCTAACCCTGGGCTTTCCTTCTCCCAGGTCGGTGTCGGGTAATCCCGACACCAAGGAGGGAGATCAGGGTTTCTGGACAGCCATCCGGGTCCAGGAGCCACCCCTGCCCTCTTCCTGGTGAAAGGCGACCATGGTGGAAGCACCGTGCTGACATTGCTCCCTTTGAAAAAGTTGGGGGAAATCCCCGGCTTTTTCAAAATGCACCATCGTGGGGAAGCCCCACGGTGCCTGCGATCCTGCCCCTCCGAAGTCTAACTGACAGGGTGCAGATCCACAGCCACCACGGGGCTTTCCCCGCATGTAGACGGCCCCCTGGACTCTTTGGCACTAGCTCTGGCGATCTAGGTGGAGTCGTTGATCAGGAGTGCCTTTTTCCCACTCTAGCAGATTTGCTGGCTCTGCCCCTGCCTGGGGAAAGCGGTCCTTGCCGCAGTCATTCATGCCCGTCTTATTTCCAGATGGCTGTTGTAATGAGCTCTACGTGGGGCTGCCTTTGGAGACGGTTTGGAAGCTTTAGCTGCAGACTAGCTGTACTTCTGTCTTGTCCGAACTAAGTTTAGGTTGTTCACCCTCATCTGACCCACTGATTCAGGACATCCACTGCTTTGCCAGCACCATGTACATTGATGGTGCTATATAAATAAATAAATAAATAAATAAATAATAATAATTAAAGGATAGAAACTAAAGTTAGTGCTGGATGTCACTGGTACATAGGAAGCTGCTTTATAATGATTCACACTACTGGTCCATCAGGCACTGACTGGCAGCCACGGCTCTCCAGGGTTTCAGGCAGGAGTTTTTCCAGCCCCAACTGGAGATGCCAGGGATGGAATCCAGGACCTTTTGCGTGCAAAGCGGGTGCTCTAACCACTGAGATATGCACCCCCACCCCCATGTCATCCATAGCATCACTGGCACTCTTTCAGCACAAATCACCAAATGACCTCCCCCAGCATATAAATGTTTCATATCAACGTTAAAAACCGGACGGATCCTTGCAGCACCCAACACCATTAGACCAGGAGATGGAGCAACGGTCTCCAAGCGCTACCTTCTGGGACCTGCCCACCAGGGAGGATCAGAGCCACCTCAAAATGGTGCTACCTAATCCCATTTGACCCACGTGGCCCAAAAGGACTTCCCATAACTCTCATTTACGCTGCCCAGTTTTACTGCTTGGCACAATTTATTCCACTCCCTCTAGTCGTAGGGAGCCGCAAGGATGCCCCCACCCCTAACTTCTGGAAACGTTATTCTGCAGATCCTATGGCTTCTGAGATGTCATCAGGCACCAGGGCCATTTATGGCACACTAACATATGTGCTGTTATGTGCTTGGGTTCAGTCTATATTACCTCCAGGGGTCTCTTACCATTCAGTGCTGCTGAGTAGAAAGAGACCGAGGATTTTCTCCAATGCAATCTTTTTGGCAAGTTACCCAACCTTGAATTGGGAAGCTTTGTTTTACAGAGCTTGGGGTGGGTGGGGGGTGTTAAGAGGAACCGAATCTGGGGGAAGGGTGGATCTAAGACAAAAGGAGAGCAGCTTTTGTCTTTCAAAAGAAGTTCCTAGGGTGAAGCAGGGGTTGCTTAGAGTTGTAGACCGCCATCCTGAGCAGAGTGTCAAAAAACCTTTGTAATAAAAGAAACGCCACAAGTCTCCAGTGCTCTCCTTCCAGGAAACTGAAGCCTGAGTAGTTGCAGAAGCCGCTGCACGTTCACCCTCGTAGGACTGGGGTGCAGGAGTGTAACAATACAATCTTGCCTCTGAGACCCCGAAGGTTCTTTACAGATCTGCTCCGCCCATACCTGGTTCTTTCGTGAGGTTCTCTTCCAAAGTGTGGAACTTCAGGTCGTAAGCATTCCTTAATGCACTGATGTCCTCTTCAAGCCGGACGCGAGATTCTTGTTCAGCTTCATAGTCAGCCTTCAGCCGGGCCAGCCGCTCCTCGTACTCCTGAGAAGGTCAAGATAATCAGCTGAGGCAAACTTGCCAGCCCCACACCACATCTGCCTGCTCTAGGAGACTCGGTTCATTTTTTGTGAGAGGCAGAGATTTTACTCCTATGTATTCAAGAGTACCAAAATGCTTAGGTTTTGTAGGGGACTACTCTTATATTTGCTAATTAAGCAGAATGGGGTATGGAACGAACGGACACACAACTTATTTGGCAGGAAGGAATTGCCATAGGTTTCAGAGGAATTTCTTTCCAAGCTCAGGTTCACAACCAAAACCAGAGGGCCAAGATCTGGCAATAAAGTGCACTGGAGACAGGGCATTTTCAGTAGTACTGCCCTGTCTTTGAAACAGAGACAGGGCAGAGAGGTCCATTTGACACTGTCACTTTTCTCTTTTAGCCTCAAAAATTATTCTACATTCCTGGGTGTTTCCTGAGTGATTTTGACAGTTCTGGCTCCAGGTTTCTGAGGGCCCTTGGGCAAGGACTCCTGAATAGGCCCCTGCCACGACACAGAGAATAATCCAGTGGCACTTTAAAGACTAACCAATTTATTGTAGCATAAGCTTTCCAGCAGTTCCAACTCCAGGTTATTAGGAGGCCACTGGGCAAGTGCCCCCTAGTGGTCCTACCACCACCACAGGGTGCCCACCTTCTCCTTGTTGCTGATGTTGCTACCCATTCACTCACTCTGAACCAGAGAGCAAATGGGGGGGGTGGTTTGGTGGCAAAAAGGAGAAGCAGTAAGCAGGGGATCAGTGGTCCATACTCCACAGCATCCCTTGTTTCAAAGATAGGTTTGTTGCAAATGAGGAATGCAGTATTATATAAAAATAAAACTTTTATTCCCTCAAACAAACATAGCTTCTACTAACTAACTTCTCTCCAGCCCTGACTGACTCCCGAGAGTGCTGAGTCACTGACTGCTGTGTCACCTCCTGATTGGGCGAGTATTCCTTCAATCAAAGTCTGTGTCCCTGACTTCCTCTTCCATCTAACTTCCTGTGTGTCTCACTTAGTTCTACCTATTGGTACAATAAGCACACACACAAACCCCCTCCCAAAACCTCTTCATGCAGGTTCCAGGGAATTGCCTGAACACATAGGAGCCAGACTCTAAGGGCCTTCCTAGACGAGGCCTTAGCGCGCATTCTGTCCCGGCTTCCCTGCTGTGCGTCCAGATGACGCACAGGGGAATCCGCAGACAGGCCGCGCTGAGGCCTGGTCTTACGCGCCATAAGCGAAGTCGCTTATGGCGCGCCTTTTCCCCAGCTCCGGCCTCAGGCCGGGGCTGGGGAAGTGTGGAGAGTTCCGCAGCTTTTCGCGGCTCCTCGCTTACTCGCGAGGAGCCACAAAAAGCCGCGGACCGGGCACAGCGCGGACCGGGCACATCGGCGGGGGGGGGCCCTGAAGGATCACAGGGTGGGTGGCAGGGTGGGTGGCACGGGGGGAGGCCGGGTGTGATCGCGCCGCGCGCCGCCCGGGCAATGCCGCCCCATGCCAGGCATTTCCCGGGCTCGGGCGGCGCGATCGCACCCGGCCTCCCCCCGTGCCACCCACCCTGCCACCCACCCTGTGATCCTTCGCCCCCCCCCATAAAAAAAACAAAAAAAAAAACCACTTACCTGGTCCGCACCCGGCCCCTTTAAAAAAAAAAAAAAAAATGGCGGACGCCGGCAGGGACGCAACGTCGCTACGCGTCCACCGTCTGGTAGCCTGGGGGAGGTGCGCCAACGTCAGCGCGCCTCGGCCCCGACTCCCTGCCGGCATAAGCCGGCAGGTCTAGCAAGGGCCTAAGAGTACCTAATAAGTCTCCCTGAAAAGCTTTCCTGAAAAGAACAAGAACTCTCCATCCCCTCAGTCCTTCCCTTATATATCACTCCTCCCCCCTCCCAAGACATTCTAACTCCGCCCACTCAGGCCAACATTCTACAAACCACAGACTTACAAACTGCAGACATACATTTGGAATTGACTTGTGGGGTGTAACGCCACAGCCCCCTCCCTCAGTGAGTCCGCCTTCTCACCGCCATTGTCACATGCTCCTTCATACCACCTCCATTGTCTGAGCCACAGCGAGAGGGAGGTGAATAAGGTTTCAGTAGAAGAAGAGGAACAACTCCAAGGGGCTTTTGCCAGTGGGCCCCTGTTGGGATGTGGTCCCTCAGCAGGTGCCCAATCACACCTACCCTTGATGCCGGCCTGGATGCTGGTCTTATTTAAAAAAGAAATAAAATCAGAACAGGCATTGGATGAGAGCCTGATGGTTCAGCTACTCAACTAGATTGTTTTAGTAACCATTAAATGGCCTATGTGAGGAAGACTGTACACACACAAACACACTCTGCCCCGCTTCGTACCGGAGGACAGGGCCAACTTACTTCTCGGATCAGCTGCTTTTCTTTCTCAATGTCTGCCAGAGATTCAGGGTAGGGATTTGGCTTTATCTCAAGCTGAGCAGCCTCAGAATGTAACAGGTGAGACAACTCCACTAAGGAAGGAAAGAAAGGGCATAACTTAGAAGACAGCAGTCCTTAGATGGCTTGGAAACTGGGCCTGGTAGTAAAAAAATGCCCTGGTAACTTACGACCCAAAGGATCTCGTTTCCAAATGCAGTGATACAGTCCACATTGGCCAAAACTAAGCTGAGAGACTCTCCAAGGCATGGCCTATTTCTTTCATTATTTAACCATGAGAAAGAGGTGCACTGATGATTCAGCAGGCTTTCATACCCCCCAACAGTGGGGAAATTACTCGGAAACTCCCAGCACTAAGAATGCAATACCGAGATTCTGGAGAGATGTCACTCCCCACAGCACCCTCCAACACGAGCGAACGCCATCCCATTTAAGAACACAAGGTGGGAATGGGGTCGTGGCAGCGTCAGGGCACATATTGGCTAGTGACCATGATATCACCAGAGACCAGCAATGCAATTCCTATTCATACTATTGGGTGAAAAAAATAATTTGTATTTTATTTTTGAATACTTCAGAAAAACAACCGCAGTATATTAAAAAAAATATTGAGTTTTTAAAGTGGCAAACACAAGGCTACCCTCTCCCTTGTGCAGCAATACGCTGTCATTTTATGCAGCTTTTGTTCCTCTTCACATCTCCACTAACTTTTTTTTAAAAAGAATGAAAAGGAAGGCAGCTACTCTCTGTAGGGCAATGAACCTTGTAGAAAAGGAAGATGTCCTCCTCCGTCCATCACATAGGGAGTGGTTCTAGGCTAAAGCCTTTCATCTGAGAGCTTTCCATGGCCTACCTTTTTCACAAGAGCCTTCTATCATGTCTGTTTCCCATTTATATTCTGAGGTGGTACAGACCTGTAGGTCTGTACGATCAGTGCATAGATTGCCTTGAACTGGTTTAACATCCTGGAATTGTCCTTGTCCTGGCTATAGCACATTTTGTTCTGTGTGTGTGTGTGTGTGTGTGTGTGTGTGTGTGTGTGTGTTTTCTTAACAGCGCTCTTGAGAAACAGCCCACCTTCCCCAAAGAAGGAAAGTGCATACGTACAGAAAATACATTACAGAGACCATCACACAGACATCATGGATCAAAACAGGAACAAAACAATAAGAACCAAGGAGAACGGGAAGATTTGTGACTGAGTGGAACGACTGCAAACATACTCTAACACAGCGGTTCTCAACCTGTGCGTCGCGACCCCTTTGGGGGTCGAACGACCCTTTCACAGGGGTCGCCTAAGACCATCGGAAAACACATATTTCATTTATTTGTAATTAGAAATAAATATTTCACAATATATAATTACATATTGTTTTTGTGATTAATCACTATGCTTTAATTATGTTCAATTTGTAACAATGAAAATACATCCTGCATATCAGATATTTACATTACGATTCATAACAGTAGCAAAATTACAGTTATGAAGTAGCAACGAAAATAATTTTATGGTTGGGGGTCACCACAACATGAGGAACTGTATTAAAGGGTCGCAACATTACGAAGGTTGAGAACCACTGCTCTAACACTTTTGGACTGGTTCTGATAGCTGCCAGTCTGCTGGTTGGGAAAGGGGCAACATAAGAACAACTGTGATGGATCAGACCAAAGGTCCATCTAGTCCAGCAGTGAGTTCACACAGCAGCCATCCTGCTTCCCACGAGAAACCCACAAGCATAACATGAATACAATAGCAACCTCATGCCCATGTTCCTCAGGAATGGGTGTCTATAGGCATACTGCCTCTGCTATTGGAGGTAACATATAGCCACCAGGGCTAGTAGCCGCTGATGGGCTGGATGAGGAAAAACAAACTGAAGCTGAATCCAGAGAAGACGGAGGTGCTCGCTGTCAAAGGCCACAACCTGGGTTTGGAGGTGTGTCAACCGGTTCTGGATGGGGTTACACTCCCCCTGAAAGACTGTGTTTGCAGCTTGCGGGTGCTTCTGGATCCGTCGCTCCAAATGACAGCCCAGATAGATGCGATGGCCAGGAGTGCCTACTATCAGCTTCGGCTGATACGCCAGCTGCGTCCCTTCCTAGAGTTGGAAGACCTAAAGACGGCAGTGCACGCACTGGTAACTTCAAGGCTCGACTTCTGTAATGCACTCTACATGGGGCTACCTCTGTGCCTAGTCCGGAAACTTCAATTCGTCCAAAATAGTGCAGCTAGGCTGGTCACTGGTACACCTAGGGGTGACCACATCACACCAGTTTTTAAATCTCTTCACTGGCTGCTGATTAGTTTCCGGGCAAAGTACAAAGTGTTGGTTATTACCTTTAAAGCCCTACATGGTTTGGGTCCAGGCTACCTGCGGGATCGCCTTCTCCCGTACAATCCGCCCCGCACACTCGGGTCCTCTGGGAAGAATCCACTTCAGCTAGCAAAAACTAGATTAACAACTGTTACCCAGAGGACTTTTAATTCCGCTGCTCCCAGACTGTGGAATGGCCTGCCGGAGGAGATTCGTCAACTTGACAGTCTTTTAGAATTTAAAAAAGCAATAAAGACTGTTCTATTCCGGCAGGCCTATCCAGTGAAATTTCAGGATGTTTTCAGGATGTTTTAATCATGTATGGTATGTTTTAATCCATTTATATCATGTTTTTATACTGTTTGTTTTATACTTTGAATTGTTTTAGTTTTTGTGAACCGCCCAGGGAGCTTCGGCTATTGGGCGGTATAAAAATGCAATTAATAATAATAATAATAATAATAATAATAATAATAATAATAGCCTTCTCCTCCAGGAATTTGTCTAACCCCCTTTTATACCCATCTAAATTGGCGGCCATCACTATACCTTGCGGTAGTGAATATCCCCTACATGAGACAAATAGAAATTCTCATTGAAAGACAAGAGCCCTTGCCCAGCAAACGGGGCAGAGGACATTGGCACTTGCACCTCAGCCAGCAGGAAACCAGCTGCCCAAAAGGACCCTACCTTGCAAGTTACTGACGTTCATCTGCTGAGCTAAGACGGCCCTCAGCTTCTTGATCTCCTCCTGGTACTCCCTCAGCAGAGCATCCTTCGGATCCTCGTTGATGCGGGGCTTGTTCCGGATGTTCTTGGCTCGGTGGGCATAGCGCAAGGTGCTGAGGGTCTCATCGTAATTGTTGTCCGCGGGAGACAGGCACGCCACCATGAGCGTCTTGGTGTTGCCTCCGAGTGAGTCCTGCAGCACCCGGGTCAGTTTGGAGTCTCTGTAGGGGATGTGTCGGCATCTCCCATCTGCCAGGGCTGAGATTACGTTGCCCAGGGCTGAGAGAGACAGGTTGATTTTGGTGGCCTCTTTGAGGCGCTCTCCAACCGCTCCGGTTTTGGATTGCCTCTCGCTCCCAGCCAGGTCCACCAGGTTGAGCTTTGCAGCCCTCAGGTGGTCTTGTCCTCTCTCATCTGCCAGGTAGAAAGAGTCTAGGCTGAGCTGAGTTCTTGAAACAGGAAGAAGCTCCCAAACCATCCAGAGCAGCCTTCCCCAAGCAGATGCCCTCCCAATGTACTGAACTACAACCAGGGTTGGACCAAGATGTTGTGTTGCCTTGGGCAAAGGACAAGATGGCGACCTCTCCCACTCCATATACAAAAAAACAACTGAACTGCTTCTTCAACACTGACAATGGAACAGCATCCGCCACTTCTCCTGAAGGCAGGTTAGCTTACGGGACACAAGGCAGGGCGCTTGGCACTCAGCCCTCTCCTCCAGCACCTCCCAGCATCTGCCGCCTGAGGCGACCACCTCACTCTGCTTAATGGTAGGGCCAGCCCTGACTACAACCCTCATTATCCAAAACCAGCATAGTCATTGGCCATGCTGGATGGGGATGATGGGACCCAACACATCTGGAGGACACCAGGCTGAGGAAGGCTGATTTAGAACACACCAGTGAATAGTCTTACATATCTCCCAGCAGGGAGAAGTTCTTTCTGTCTCTCTTTCTCTCCAAAAGATGGTTGTGGGAAGACCAAATCCAAGATCCACCAAGATCAAAAAGCATCCCAGATGCATCACAAATCACCAGTCGAAGACAAATAATTTAAATGATCAAA
Source organism: Elgaria multicarinata webbii (assembly GCF_023053635.1). NCBI lineage: Eukaryota > Metazoa > Chordata > Lepidosauria > Squamata > Anguidae > Elgaria > Elgaria multicarinata. Next base: position 21,938,896 of record NC_086173.1, on the reverse strand, counting down.
TCAGTTGACTTTGAAAAGGCTCCCTTCCCTCGCACATTTGATTCAGCAACAAAGCCAAAAGTCAGAATTTGACTGATGGGTTCCACTGACAGAAAGGCCTGCTCCTCCCCACCTACTCCAACCGCTATCCCACACTTTGAGAATCATGCCTCCTGTGAATGCTAACAAACGGCAATAATTAGCCTTTCAGATCTTGCTTCTCTTCCCAGAGGTTTATCCAAAACTCACAGACGTTTGCTTCCTGCTCCAGCCTCTGACCTGTCCCATGTAGCCTCCCCCCTCCCCAAATCCAGCTACGCTCAGGTTTTACCTACGACATAGATCTCCATGTTGATGGTGAAGATGGAGTGGGAGCGTGAGGAGTCCTTGTTCATCAGGGTATAGCCCACAGCACGGTTTCTCCAGCCCGTCTCCATGATGCGCTCGCACTGGGTGATGCTGTGCACCGTGTGCAGCGACAGGCCCTTCACGTAGACCCCTTTCTCCGGGTGCTCCTTCAGCTGCAACGAGGGGCCATTATGGCAAGAGTTACAGGGAAAGCTGCAGAGAAACACCTGATCTAGGAAATAACCAGAATTTCCAGGGCTGCTCTAAAAAAAAGAAAGTTCACTGTGTCCTGCCCCTGAGCAATCCAAGCCCAATTCAAGGTGCTGGTTTTAACCTATAAAGCCTTACACAGCTTGGGACCACCATACCTGACGGAACGCCTCTCCCGACATGAACCTACCTGCTCACTGTGCTCAACATCTAAGGTCCTCCTCCGGGTGCCTACTCCAAGGGAAGCTCGGAGGATGGCAACAAGTGAGAGGGCCTTTTCAATGGTGGCCCCCCAATTATGGAATGGTCTCCCCAATGAGGCTCGCCTGGCGCCAATATTGTTATCTTTTTGGCGCCAAGTCAAGACTTTTCTCTTCTCCCAGGCATTTAACAGCATTAAACAGCTCATTTAATTATGGAATGAGCTCCCCAGAGAGGTCCGCCTGGCGCCTACACTGTACTCTTTTTGTCGCCAGCTGAAGACCTTTTTATTCTCTCAGTATTTTAACAGTTAATTTTAACTTAAATTTAAATTTTACTGTTCTAACTCTGTATTTTAATCTTATATCAATTTTGCTGCGTGGTTTTATCCTGGTTGTGCTTTTTATTCTGTATTTTGTATTTGTGTTTTTAACCTGTTGGTTAAATAAATAATAAATAAAAGGACAAGCCCAGAAGTGCCAGAGATTTCCCTCAATCTCCCCCCATCAGCTGTCATCAAGATGGTCCATGTCTGTTCTGCACATTTGCACCCTTGCACGTTTCCCCAAAGTAACTGCACCATTTTATACATTTGTGGCAATGATGGTGGTTTCGAATGAGAAATCTGTGCCGGTTTCCTCTTGAAATTGTCACTGGAAGAGCAATTGTAGATTGTGCCTTTCCCGGTAGTATAAAAGAGCTAGGAGAGGGTGGTCCTAAAATGTATGGGGAGGGGACATAGTGGGACACATGCATTGCATGCGGAAGGTTCCAGGCCCAAGCCAAGCGTCTATTGAAATAATCTCAAGCAACAGGACTGGGAAAGGCTCCTGTCTGAGACCTGGGAGAGTCCCTGCCATTTAGAGTAGTCCTTACAGGGCTAAAAAGCCTCGTGTGATGCAGAGTAAGTGGCAGTTACTGCAGCTGAAACTCTCCCCACGGCCTGAGTTGGATCCCAGCGGAAGCTGGTTCTCAGGCAGCCGGCTCAGGTGGACTCAGCCTTCCATCCTTCCGAGGTCGGTAAAATGAGTACCCAGCTAGCTGGGGGGAAAGGTAGCCGCGACTGGGGAAGGCAATGGCAAACCACCCCGCTACAAAGTCTGCCAAGAAAACATCAGTGAAAGCAGGCGTCCCTCTAGGAATCATTATTATTATTATTATTATTATTTATTTATATAGCACCATCAATGTACATGGTGCTGTACAGAGTAAAACAGTAAATAGCAAGACCCTGCCGCATAGGCTTACAATCTAATCAGAGGGGTTCCTTGCACGAGAGGTTCCTTTCCTTTCTTTCTTACAGGGCTAAGAGGACCAATGATCTGATTCAGGCAAGCTCATCTGTTCATGTCTATGTTGTTGTGTGGGATAGGATGGCCTCCATTCTTGGACACCATAGAACCCTGTGATGAATGGGCTTTGGGGAGAAGGAAAGTGGACCATTTATTGCAACCCCAAGACCAAACAGTTGCTTGGTCCCTAGCAACCACTTGCAAAGACTTCCAGTGGTCACGATGAGAGATTTCCCCCCACATCTTCGTGGCTCCGCAGACCCTGGTCCCAAGTTCCATGCCATGAGAATCTTCTCTGGAACCTTCCAATTTTAGTACATGTGCTGCCAAAGCAAGCACAAAAATCACTTCCCAACTTCCATGCCTCTTCTCGTAGTCTCATTCCTCCTTCGCCTCTACCACTGCACAACTTGAAATTAAGACAGAGCAGAGGTAATATATAAGATCTCAGGTCTCAAGGTTGGAACTGAAGTTTCAGGGGTTTAACCTCCTCCTTCTCCCAGTGTCCAGGAGAAAGACTAAAATCTCAGGGCGAGGGAACAGAACAGGGAGGGCGAGTGTGATATTTTCTGCTTGGCTTGATGAGAGATTTGGTTATTTGCTCTGGCCCAACCACGTCCATCAGGACCCAGCCCTGCTCCCACCAGGCTCCATGTGACCTATAAGGCACCCCCTTATCTCCCATTCTGCCCCTCCACCTAAGTCACAGGAACCTAACCTTTGAGGATCTGGCAACCCTAGTTAGCCTCACATGCTGCTGCCACTTATTCTGATGCTGGACAAAATGTATTCTAAAGGAAGGGGGGCAAAGAAACAAGTAGGGGGGGAGAGGAAGGGCTGTGGGCTGATGGTGACCAGGGGTAGAGAGGGCTGAACTTCACGCCCTGAGTTAACCGGCCCAATCTTTGGCTTCAGGTCGCCAACCATGTTTCCTTGGTCTAATGTGATTCCTGTCATAGTTCATTTTGCTCACTTTGAGCTGTCAGAGTTACAGTTTCTGGAATTTTGGTTTTTTGACTTACTTCAAACTAAGGTCCTGCCCTGCTAGTCTGGTGCCCTCACCTCCAGTTTTTGTTTGGCGTTCGGACCAAGGAGGTCTCTGATGTCTTCATTATAGATCTCTAAGTAGGAAGCTCTCACCAAGAACTTGGAGTTTTCTGCACACTGTAAAACAAAAACAAAACAAGCTTCTTAGGTCTCCAGGATGACTGACATCTTGCCAGGATTGTCTATACAGACTGTAGGTTCCATATTAGATGGACACTTGGAGCTAATTTCTCATTGCTGTGATAATCTGTGCCTGGTCTGTCTGTATCACTTCAGATTGCAGAAGGGGCCCCACATGAGCAGGTACATAGCTTGGGAGTACTCCTAGACCCATCATTGTCACTGGACGCCCAGGTGGACACTGTGGCACAGAGTACTTGGGGTCAGCTTCAGCTGATCCACCAGCTACGGCCTTTCCTGGACAGGGACAACCTAGCCACAGTAGTGCATGCACTGGTAATTTCCCGATTAGACTACTGCAATGCACTCTACGTGGGGCTGCCCTTGAAGACGACGCGGAAGTTGCAGCTAGTGCAAAATGCAGCAGCTAGACTGCTGGTGGGTACATCTTACAGAGACCACATAACACCGGTCTTAAAGGAACTGCACTGGCTGCCTATACGCTTCCGGTTGGAATTCAAGGTGCTGGTAATGACGTTTAAAGCCCTAAATGGCTTGGGACCTCGATACTTGAGAGAGCGCCTCTCCTCATATATGCCTGCCCGAGACCTTAGATCTGTTGGAGGAGCCCTTCTCCACATCCCACCAATGCAACATATACATTATGATGGGACAAGGGAGAGGGCTTTCTCTGTGGTGGCACCCAGACTGTGGAATGCCTTCCCCTTGGAGGCCCAATTGGTGCCAACATTGATTGCATTTCGACGCCAAGTAAAAACATGGCTTTTTAACAAAGCCTTTGATGGTTAAACTCACTAGCACATTGTTTTAACTGCTTTTAAATTATATATTGTTTTAACTTGGATCATGGTTTAATTTGTTTTTAACTGTGCATATTTATTGTTTTATACTGTATGTTTTTATCTGTATGTCGCCCTGAGATCTTAATGATATAGGGCGGGATATAAAATGTTTTAAATAAATAAATGATTGAACACCCTTCCATACAGAATGGCAAGGATAAAAAAAAACCTCCTCACCCAGCTAGCTAGCCAATCAGGGAGAAGGGTTTTTTTAATTACAATTTATACCCCCTTCTCCTTTAAGCACATCAGGATGGCTTACATCAGCCTTCCCCAGCCTTGTGCCCTCCAGATGTTTTGGTCTACAACTCCCAGCATTCCTGACCATGGCCATGCTAGCTGGGACTAATGGGAGTTGGAGTCCAAAACATCTGAAGGGCATTAGACTGAGGAAGGCAGCCCTACTGTCCGATTTTTTGTTAAGTACATGATCCTTTCATGGATCAAATCCTCATGCAAGGCCAGTCCAATGTATTTTGATCCTGTGGTAGAAAACCCAGTTTCAGATGGAGAGCCAGAAAAGAGCAGTGGGAGAGTGACCTGGTATTTATTTATTTATTTGTTACATTTATATCCCGCCCCATAGCCGAAGCTCTCTGGGAGGTTTACAAAAGTTAAAACAGTAAACATTAAAAGTATACAAAAATTAAAAACATAAAAACAACAATATAAAAACAACAGTATCCATTTAAAAACAACGGTTCTGGGGGTCCGTTAAAAAACAAACTTAGCATTGTTAAATGGTGTTAAATGCCTGGGAGAAGAGAAAAGTCTTGACCTGGCGCCTAAAAGATAACAGTGTTGGTGCCAGGAGAGCCTCATCGGGGAGATCATTCCTCAGTTGGGGGGCCACCACCGAAAAGGCCCTCTCCCTTGTTGCCATCCTCCGAGCTTCCCTCAGAGTAGGCACTCGGAGGAGGACCTTAGATGTTGAGCGCAGTGTACGGGTAGGTTCATGTCAGGAGAGGCGTTCCATCAGGTATTGTGGTCCCAAGCCATGTAGAGCTTTATAGGTTAAAACCAGCACCTTGAATTGGGCTCGGAAACGTATAGGTATGGAATCCCTATTCATCCATGAAACTATCTGTATGACATTGGATCAGTCACTATCTCTCAGGCTAATCTACGTCATAGGACCACTCACAAGATCTCTCGAACTGATCTCCTTGAATGCAGGCTGGGATACACTTGTGATAAGAAGAGCCCTGCCGGTTCAGAACAAGGGCCCACCTAGTCCAGCATTCTGTTCACACAGTGGCCAACCAGCCGCCCAAGGAAAACTCCCAAACAGGATATGAGTGCAATAGCATCCTCCCCCATTGTTCCCCAGTAACTGATGTACATAGGCATCTGATACTGGAGGTAGCATATTATTATTATTTATTACATTTATATACCGCCCCATAGCCGAAGCGATGCCCATATGGCTGTGATGGAACCGCCAGGCTTGACTCAACAATTCCCCAGCTGGGAAAGGGGGGTCTGGCTCAGCCAGCCCAGACACACGCCCCTTCACTGCCGCGTTTTAACCCGTTTGGGAGTTTAGGTTCTCAAGGAACGACACTACACAGGAGATAGGGACCAAACACTTTTATTCTTCACACAAACACACTTCCTTAAGGGTCCACACATTAAGGTAAACACGTAAGAGGTTTGGGGGGGGGGAAACCTCCCCCTCCCCCTTTTTGCACACTCAAACCAATTGGATTCACACTCACTCCCCACTAACCACTCACCAGCCGTAACTCTGGCAATGTCCCTTGCCCACTTGTACCCAAACCTATTCTAAAACAAGACAAACACTTAACACTGCAACTCAACCTCTGTTACTCACTTCCACTTGGCTCCACGCCACTCGTGGAGCTTCCACGGCCACGTGGGGCTTCCGCCATCCATCCAGCCCGGCCTGGATGCTCTTGCTCACCACGCACACACACAGGAAAGAGACCGGACCCTTGGGTGCCCAAGCTTTTATCTCTTTCTGGGACCCCCTTGGTCACCAGACCCACCCAGACCAATTGAAACCCCCTAGTAACCCACACCTTACCCGAAGGGAGGGGGGAATGCTCCTAGACATTGCACAGCTGCAACTTGTTACTCTCCCCCGGTACCAGCCCGGGGAGGCATTATCAGATGCCAGGCACTTCTTGCGAAAGCGTGACCTTGGCATTTAGCTTGCTACTCCCTTCTGGACACAGAGAAACCCATCTCCTTCTCTCCGGGATAACGCAAAGATGTTTTCTTAAAGGGACCATGGGCCCAGCCCATGACAACGGCCATCAGGTCTGGTAGCCATTGATAGCTTTCTCCTCAAGGAATGACTCTCATGTCCAATGCCCCCTCCCATGAACTAACACGGGACACAATCAATGAGGATGTTTTCTTGCAAAAGAATAGCCACTGTATAAGAGCATGGTTTTGCTTTGTACTCTGTACTCCTGTGCAGAAGAACTTCTTGGTGGATTATGCCCTGATTGAGGAAACTGGTTCTTCTCTGCCACCCTTACTAGCGCCCAAAGTGCTTCCTTTCACCTTGTCTCAGGACTGGGGCTGCTTCTGCTTGCTGTGCTTCACAGGGGAGTGCATAAGCCCACATAAAACATCCCCAACAGCCAAACTATGGTTTTAGTCATGACGTCTCAACCAGACCAGTGTTTAAACCAGACACACAGAGCAGGAATGGGATTTGTGGAATGCTAATCCAGAATAACTGTTTGTGTAAATAGACCCTTAGCCAGATGGTCCTTGTGTACCTGCACACTCTCAAATAAGTGTTCAAAGGCTCTGGGAATGATGCCCTTCTGGGAAGATGGATCCAGAATCCCTTGCATGGTAAAGGACTTTCCACTCCCTGTCTGCCCATAGGCAAAGATGGTGCCATTATAGCCTTCCGTAACGCCCTGGAAAAAGCACACAGCAAACATTCAGAATAATAAGAGCCATCAGTTCAGGGTCTTTCCTTATCTCAAAACAAACAAATTGTCAGAATCCTCAGTTACTTCTATTAAGATTCACTCAAACATTTCATTGGGACAAACAAGTGTTGTGAGTGCCATAATTCTTCAAGTAGTGAGACGTTTCGGGGGTGCAGCACTTACCTGGGTTTGGTTTCCTTTGGAAAGAGGCCGCAGGAAGCTTATGGCAGTCTGTACGTTCATTAAAAAAAATATACAGGCTGAGCCTAGGTGGAGGCACAGTTTAAGAACACTCCATCAAACAGCCAAAGTCCAATGCTCCCACATCTGACTGGCCAGGGGAATAGCCTACACACCATAAATTGCTTCCAGAGTTCAAGATCAGTTCTGTCTCTAGTTTATATCATCCCTAACTGGGATGGGGCAGTAAAGAGGCATCCCATTCAGATCAAGATAAAGACTTACTTCTGAGTAGTCATGCATAGGTTTGCATTGTTAAATGAAGAAGTAAAAGTGGGTGCCCTATTGCAAGTCAGTGTGAAATGTGTGCCTTTGGTTTGGAAAAGTTGATGACCATTACTATAGATTTATGCTTCAGAGCCCTTACTGTTTTTGCATTGAGTTTGTATCAGACTTCCCCCCACCCCCTGAATTTCAATACTTTTATAGTTTGTATCAGTCTTGTAGTTAGTCACCTGCCTGGGACAAGTGAAATAGCTTGACAGATGTATTTTTCAAATTATTACTCTATGACATTTATAATACTGATTTGCAGATGATCACCAATGTCTGGAGTTGGCTGCACTCACCTCTATGAGCGGGTAGGCGATTTCATTATAGATCTGCTCTGTGTTCTGGTTCATATAATATGCCCCATCAAAGGTGAACTGCTTTGGTGGGTCCTCTGCGGCAGTAGGGTTCTGGATGAAGCACTGGCCACGGGCGCTGTCCATGTTGACCACCACCTTGCAGCTGAGCTGCTTTTCGCGTTCGTTCAGGGGGCGGCAACGCACAATCACTTTCACAGCTTCGGAGGCCATGGCCAAGACCCATGAACTTGGGCTCAGAGACGTGGGATGGGGGGGGGGGGGACTAAGGCGGGTTTTTTCCAGCACAGGAGGGAGGGCTTCTGCTCACTTCCGTTGCGTGTCCAGAATAAGGTGGCAGAAAAAGGGCAAACTGGGGACCGCTGCTGTGCTCTTAAGACCACCGGCTTAGGGAACAGACTGTGTTTGGTCTGGCAGTGTGAGAAGTACAAAACGGATACTTCCTAATTTGCAAGGGATGTGACCTAAGAAGACAACATGCGCTGCATCAAGTGATGAGGTTTCCAGGAAGCAGTGGGACCCCAGCAATGGCAAGGATGTGAGAGGGCCTGAGGCAGTGTGGTGCAGGAGCAGGGCAGGGGAAGTCAGGCAGAGGAGCAGATGGGTCTCCCTTGGTCTTGCTTTGGCAGGGCAGCGCTAGGCGGTCTTGCAGGTTTTCTCCTATGCAGTTAGGTGGCAAACGTGGCCAAGACGGTGTGTCCTGCACACTAGTTGTGGGGGGAGGTCTTCTAAGAATCTGGGGGCACACCTGGAACGCAGTTGTGACGTCACAAAGGCTCTCCAAGGCACGGAAGGCCCAAGTGACAGCGGTCCACAGCTCTACACACTTGTGAAAAGATGGGCATAGAGGACGTGATACCCTCATCAAAGGGTCACGTGCAGTGGCAGTGAAAAGGAGACTTTCCGTTCATATGTTTCTCAGCTGCGAAGCTTGATTGAGGGCACCACTGCCACCCTTACTAGGGGGTGATCCAGAAATGGGGCTTTCAAGCACAGATACCATGCAGCTCGAATGGCTGCAGAGAGGCCACAGCCATATGAAGAACAGGGAACTTAGTTGGCACGGCCCTGGCACAGGAGTTTAACACGGAGAGTGGGGATGAGGACAGGGGAAAGGATGGGGTTTCTAGTCAGCTTGGCACGGGGGGACAAGGCCTCTGCTCCGCTAAGGGTTGTGCCTGGGAATTAGGATGGGGAAACTTTTTTTGAAGGAGCCACGGAGCCCAAGTGGACCTGGCATAGGGAGTCCAGGTCCTCCTCCAAAGTCAGAGAAGGTGGCCTGGCAGTGAAAGCAATGGGTGGGTGTGATTTTTAGGTGCCAAGGGACCCTGGCGCACTGTGCAGCTGGAGAGTGAGCACAGGCGGGTCGGGTGACGAGGGGTGGCAAAAAACGACACAAGGTGTGGTGGTGGTGGAGTGCCCTGTCAGTGCGCCTGCACCTTGCATGTGCTCTTGGGGGCAGGTGGGTGGGTTTAAGAGCCACTTTTTATGGCGCCGGGAGCCTGGCTCTGCCTGCCATGGGGTATAACTCCTCACCCCACCTCACCCCCTTACCTACCACCCGGATGTAAAAGGCCACAACGAGTTTGGGAGGGGTGGAGGGAGGGAGGGCAGTTCAGAGGGCGCAACCTGGATTAAATCCGACTGGCACAGAGTCGGGGGGGGGGGCTGTTGCCCAGCAAGGCAGGGGGTGGGCGGGCAGGCTGTGCCCACTCTTTACAACCGTGGGGAGGGCGCCATGTGGGGTGCTGCTGGGGAGGGGGGGAGAATGCGTAGAAGGCGAAGGGCGGGGCTCCTGCCTGGGGATCCGCCCCGTGCCTGCGCCTCTCACCGTCCCCTCGAGGCGTGCCTGCCCGCCCTCCGGTGCCCCCGCCTCGCTGCCGCTCCTTCTGCTTCCCCAACTTGCAGCGGCTGCTTGCCGCGTCGGCGTCCCCGTTGCCCAGGGCTACCAGGGAGCGTCGCCCGGGTTCCCCGCTGCTGTTCGGGAGGCCCGGGCAGGGAGCGTCGCGCAATTGCTCCGCTTGCTCTCGGGAGGAGAAAGGCTGCAGCAGGCCCAAGCCCTGACCCCTAGCACCAATCTGCTGCTGCTATAATCAATAACCAATATGTTTATTGCTCAAACCACAGATCATTGCAACACATACAAACTTGACATTTTGCTGTACTATACATGATAAAAATTACATATGGTTAAAAATTACAGCTATCAAAAACGTAACATGCATTGCTAAAAGGATAGTAACCACAGGAGCATTTATCTAGGGTGACCCTATGAAAAGGAGGGCAGGGCTCCTGTATCTTTAACTGTAATGTAGAAAAGGGAATTTCAGCAGGTGTCAATTGAAGAGGGTGAAATTCTCTCTTCATCAGCACAGTTAAAGCTGCCGTCTTTTGTATCTGGCCAGGCAGAGGAACTAGAGACCAAATTGCCAATATCCGCTGGATAATGGAGAAAGCCAGGGAGTTCCAGAAAAACATCTATTTCTGTTTTATTGACTATTCTAAAGCCTTTGACTGTGTGGATCATAACAAACTGTGGCAAGTTCTTGGTGGTATGGGGATACCAAGTCATCTTGTCTGCCTCCTGAGGAATCTGTATAACAAACAAGTAGCAACGGTAAGAACAGACCATGGAACAACGGACTGGTTTAATATTGGGAAAGGAGTACAGCAGGGTTGTATACTCTCACCTTACCTATTCAACTTGTATGCAGAACACATCATGCGACGTGCTGGGCTGGACGAATCCAAGGCTGGAGTTAAAATCGCAGGAAGAAACATTAACAATCTCAGATATGCAGATGAGGGACGGTGTAAAAGCCGGAACGGAACGGAACAGGCCGGAACAGCCCCATTATATTAAAAAACCATACCAAAAACAGTGGCATGTGTTAGCAACACTTGAGAACAATATTTTAGGACTAAAACCATACCAATATTATATCACTATTAACCCCAAAACTCCCAAAACGACGTCCGGAACAGAATGGGATGGCCGGAACGGCCACTAGGGAACGAGCGATATCAACCAAACTCACCAGTCATGCATAACTAAATGGCAGGGATGCAATAAGCCCCAAAAGTTGCCCCGAAACCACGTTCAGATACCCGTTCCGGGCAAAAACGCGTATTGCGCAAAATGGGCCGTAAAAGCAGCTTCCCAATGAGGAAGTCAACCAAACTCACCAGATGCACATAACTCGGTGGGGCAAATATAGAAAGCTCCAAAAGTTGCCCCGAAACCACGTTCAGATACCCGTTCCGGGCAAAAACGTGTATTGCGCAAAACGGGCCGTAACAGCAGCTTCCCAATGAGGAAAGTCAACCAAACTCACCGGATGCACATAACTAGGTGGGACAAATATAGAAAGCTCCAAAAGTTGCCCCGAAACCACGTTCAGATACCCGTTCCGGGGGGAAACGCGTATAGCGCAAAATGGGCCGTAACGGCAGCTTCCCAATGAGGTAAGTGAACCAAACTCACCAGATGCACATGACAAGGTGGGACAAATATAGAAAGCTCCAAAAGTTGCCCCAAAACCACGTTCAGATACCCGTTCCGGGGGAAAACACGTATTGCGCAAAACCGGCCATAACGGCAGCTTCCCAACGAGGAGAGCTCACCAGATGCACATAACTAGGTGGGGCAAATATAGAAAGCTCCAAAAGTTGCCCCAAAACCACGTTCATTCATGGGATGATCCAGGTTTTACTATTATGGGAGAGGGAGAAAAATGTCTCCCCATCCACATTCTCCATACCAGGCATAATTTTGTACACCTCTGTCATGTCTCCCCTTAGCCTCCTTTTTTCCAAGCTAAACAATCCCAGCTGTTGTAACCTTCCCTCATAATAAGAGAGATGCTCCAACCCCTTGATCATTTTAGTTGCCCTTTTCTGTCGGGCAATTACATGAATGTCATTAATGTGCAGCCATGGATTCTAGCTAGGATTGCCCATCATTCCTGCCCCACCCCAACCACAAGGCTGCAAATAGCGGAGATTCAATAGGTAAGAATTTCCTACATCACTATTCTGGAAGAGACTGTACCTGTACGGGATTTGTATTGGGACCAATTTTGTTCAATTTTTTCATAAATGATCTCAAATTAGGAGTGAGCAGTTTGCTGATGACAAAAAGGGAATGTGGGGAGGTCCAAAAGGATCTCTCTAAGCTGGGATAGTGGACATCCAAATGGCAGATGCAGTTCAATGTAAGCAAGTGAAAACTAATGCAAGTTAGGGCTAATAATAATAATAATAATAATAATAATAATAATAATAATAATAATATCCCAATTTCAAGTATAACCTGATGGAACGGTGACCGACCAAGAAAGAGATCTTGGGGTTGTGGTGATAACAGTATCACAGTGCCTTTATACAAATCTATGGTGCTGTTGTTACAGCGCGACCACACTTCGAATACTGTGTACAGTTCTGGTCACCACAGCTAAAAAAAGGACGTTCTAGAGCTGGGAAAAGTGCAGAAAAGAGCAATATAAAAATGTAATATTTATTTATTTATTTATTTATTTATTACGTTTATATAATCGCACCACCACCACCACACACACACAGCCGAAGCTCTCTGGGTGGTTTACAACAGTCGTGTTTTAATGTGTTTTAATTTATTTTTTTACTTTATGCTTGAATCAAAATTGTGTTTTAAATCTGTATGTTATTGTTAGCTGCCTTGAGCCCTGTTTTTGGTGGAAAGTTAATATGAATATGAACACAAATAAATAAACATAATAAATGAATTAAATGAATTCCAACCCAAATCTGGTGCTAAATTGCATTCAGAACCCTTACGCTTTATTTAATTGCATGCAGTCGGTTTCAAACGTTTGAAAACTGAAAGGGAATCCACGTTATGAATAAATCCTGAGTTAGAAAGAGCACGGACTCCTGTCTTTACTGCTACCAGTCGGTTGGGGAGAGAGAAACACCACACCAAACCCCCAAATTTCTCAGGTTTTGTTGTTGTTGTTGTTTAATGGGCTGCGTTGACTTCCGTGAGCGGGGAGGAGACAAATAACGGTGTTCGAAGTCTACCCAGAAGCTGAGATCTCTAAGTGAACCTATTTATTACACAGCCTAAAAGGGACACCCCGGACCGTTGATTCAGTAGCACAGAGAGCCTTTCGGTAAAGCCGGAACTATTTAGGCTGGGCTGGGGGCGGAAGTAGAAGATCGGCGCCTTCATGCGGGAGTACACGGGGCCGGAAGTGGCAGAGTCCCACGTGGCCGCAGCCAGAGGAGCCGGTGGAAACCGCGCGCAGCATGGGGAGGCCCAGCAAAGTGAGGAAGGGAGGTTGGGGAAGGCGCGTGAAGGAGACCGGGGTGCACCGTGAGGGTGTGGGGCAGCAATAGTAGCCATAAATCGGTTCCGGCCCAGGTTGACCACTTTGGGGCAGGCGGGCGAGGGGTGACCCTCGGAACGTGCCTAGGGGCTTGGTGGCGGGGAGTCCCTTAGGAGTGAAGTAGGCCAGGGGCCCTAAAATAGGGTGACCATATGAAAAGGAGGACAGGGCTCCTGTATTAAAGGTGCAGGAGCTATACTAGAGGGACCAGATACAAAAGAGGGCAGGGCTCCTGCAGCTTTAACAGTTGTGATGAAGAGGGAATTTCAGCAGGTTCCCCATATATACAAATGACATCTACAGAAATTCTCTTTTCAATACAACTGTTAAAGATACAGGAGCCCTGTCCTCCTTTCCATAGGGTCACCCTACCTAAAAGGGCTGGATGGGACGTGGCTGTGCAGAAAGGGCCACAGTGAGTGCCCAGAGCTTAAGGAGAGCCTTGCTAGACCTGACGCGAGGTTCCTCCAATCCACAGTCCGGCATTACTTTTCCAGTCGCAGAGTGGGGATTTGAACCTGTGTTTCTGCAGCCCTCGTGTTCCGCTCTAACTTGGCTGTTATGAATAATAACTTACTTATAAAAATGTTTTTTAAAAAATAATGTATTTTTTGTGAACCGCCCAGAGAGCTCCGGCTGTTGGGCAGTATAGAAATGTAATTAATAAATACATAAATAAAATAATAATAGAAAGGTGTTCATTGCTACATTTTGTGGCAGTGTATCCATGTGCATTTTACACACACGCATGCACACATCCCATCAGTTTACCTTCTTTACAGATTACCATCTGCTATTCAAGGGACATCTCTTTGTCGTTTACTAAAAACAATTTGGATAACTGAACCAGCTGTGCTAAAAACGCTCCTTCTACCACTGAGAATAATACAAGATTTGCATTTGGGAGGAAAGTTCTTTTTTCATCCTCAAATGTAATCTGTTGGACCTGCTTACGAAGTAACATTGCCCTCTCTTTGAATTCCCAAGATCGTTTTCTGAGCCTAATAATAGCATCTGTTTCAGCCAGCACCTTTATAATATTGGCTTCACGTTCCTGGTCTCCATGGATTCTAGATAATACCGTAAAACAGCTTTTATATACACTTCTATTTTGAAATCGTTGAGCTCCTTGGCTGCCATCACTACTTTAGGGGAGGGTGTTCCAGAATTATATGCTTCAAATAGGTAGGGATCTGTTTCTGATCTCTAACATAAACCCTTTAGGCATCAGTTGAGAAGAGAGTGGACTTAGGAGGGACTCTTGTTTCTGAAGGGTATAGATGAAATATTCTGGAGTGGGATACTGGATGGGGGTATTTGCTTTGCTGTGTTACTTTCTCTCCCCTCCCCCCCCCGACACACACACACCTGATACAATTCATTCCTCCCTCACAGACTAAGAACCAGAAGAAAGAGCGGGCAGAAGCCCAGCATCGGTCTCAGGAGGCGTATGGCACTGTGCCTCACTCCTTTGTCTTTCACCGTGGTCGTGCTGGCAAGAACCTGCAGCAGCTTGTTCTGGATGTTCGGCGAGTGATGGAGCCCTACACTGCCACTAGCCTTAAGGTGAAAATACTGGATGCAACGGCATCCCACTGTAGCTAATGGCAACAGTAGTGTTACTCACTTCATTTATTTATTAAATTTATATGCCGCCCCATAGCCGAAGTTCTCTGGGCGGTTTACAAAAGTTAAGTGGAGGGAGGTAAATGTAAGGCAAACTGGTCATGAGAAATAAATGGAGTTTGGGAATCATAACTTGAGTGGGGTGACAGATCTCTTGCACATAGATAGTGATCTAGTGGGTTAGAACCGAAAAGGTAGAAACCAGGGTGCCTGGCTTTGAGAGGAACAGAGCCTAGTGGCTTGTGTGTGAGGTGAAGGAATGATCTCTTATCTTATTTCCCTGTCACTACATGGTAGTGCAGCTCTAGCTGTTTAGAAGCAATCTGTGGTTTTGGACTGTTTTTTGTTCAGAGCTAAAGATAATTTATTGCCATCAGCAATATCTCTTCTCTTCCTTTGCCTTCCTGCCTCTGAAATTAGGGTCATTTAAAAGTATTGGCACTATCTAAATTCTGCTTCAAAACAAACAAATATTGTTAGGAAAATCTGAACATACGTGTTAATCATGCAAAACTATTTTACTGCAGAAGAGTTCTGTATGGCAGGGATTCAGTGTGGCCTGTGAGAAACTGGGAGGGGGCATATAGGAGAAGATTGGAGGCTGTGAATGAGAGATATGGAGACACACCTGAATGTGCTTTTCCTGAATGCTGAAATACTTTGCTTGCTTAAAACTGATCTTTAAAACGTAGGTGACTTCAACACCAAAGCCGTTTAATTTTACTTAATTAATAAGAATTGAAATTGAAGTTTCTGTTTCCTAGTTTTTGTCTTTCAGGCATCCTGAATACAGAGTTGCCCTGATCACAGGTCTCTTTTTTTTAGGTGAGGAAGAAGAACTCTCTGAAAGATTTTGTGACGGTGGCTGGACCCCTGGGCGTGACTCATTTTCTAGTGTTCACGAAAACCTCCACAAATATCAATCTTGTAAGTGACACAGTGAGAAATTTCTCCTTGCTGCCATCAAGTGCCCCCAAGATTGTTCTGCCCAGCAATCCTGGTACTTTCTATCCTGTTGCAATGGGCATGCTTTTTTTGTTCCAACATGCCTCTTGTATTTATTATTATTTATTTATTTATTACATTTATATACTGTCCATAGCCGAAGCTCTCTGGGCCGTTTACAAATTATGTGCTTGTGAAGCCAATCGGTAGGTACATAGATCTATGAACTAAAAATCATAGAAAATCTGGCTCATAGTTTAGGTCTGACCTCTGAGATGCTATCCATTCACAGCAGGCTCTACCTGCAGGGATTAAAAGTGACGTTCAGAGCTGCTGTTCTTCGTAGTCCAGACGAGTCAGACTCTTCAGGATGTGATGGTTCCTGCCAGTCCACAAGCTGTGGGTGTGTGGGCTGTGCAGTTCTTTGCATGGATAGTTTCCCCAAACTGAGTATGGCGGTCTGCGGCATAAGTTTCCCCCCGCTGGCGGCCATCTTTAATCTCGTTATGGAGGAACTAGACACGCAGCTGCCATTTTCAGCAGCAGCCACATCACATTTAATCTCGTTATGGAGGAACTAGACACGCAGCTACCATTTTCAGCAGCAGCCACATCACATTTAATCTCGTTATGGAGGAACTAGACACGCAGCTACCATTTTCAGCAGCAGCAACATCACATTTATTGTAACACTTCGCTCAGCCTTAAGCAGCTCTACAACCCTGTCTCTTCTTGAGTGCTGAGAGGTGCATAAGCTGCTTCTCTGTTAGTTCCTGGAACATTCAAGGAAGTTATGAATATGATCCCAAGGAACCACAGAAAGGCCTTTTCTACACCAGCCCCAAAATCTGGGCTTGTCACAGCTGAGTCTCTTTGCATTCAAATGACGCACAGGGACTCCCGGGAGGAAGGAGGGACGAGAACGGGTTTTCCCTGGGATAAGTACTCCCTGGGAAAACCGGATTCTCCTGGGATGTCGCACCTGCATGTGGACTAAGGGGAGGATCTTGTGAGATCCTCCCCCATCCCTCCCTCTACACTGGTATGGTGTAGAAAGGGAGAAAGACTTTATTATTATTATTATTATTATTATTATTATTATTATTATTATTATTATTATTCCTTTCGCCCAATATTATTTATTTATTTATCATATTTATACCCTGCTCCTCAGCCAAAAAAAGGCTCTCGGAGCGGCTTACACTTAGCAAAAAAGACAGTCCCTGCCCTCAGGCTTACAGTCTAATAAAGACATGACACACAAGGAACAGGAGGGAGGGAGGGGGGAGGAGAGAGAGAGAGTCCAACAGGAGCAGGCCATGATGTTTTTTCTGCCTGCTCCTGTCCCCTTGCACTTTCTTCTTCCCCACAGGGCCAAGATGACCGTTTGCCCTGTGGGGGAAGAGTCCAACAGGAGCAGGCCATGATGTTTCTTCTGCCTGCTCCTGTCCCCTTGCTCTTTCCCCTTCCCCACAGGGCCAATACTGGGCCTCAAGGCGGTATTACAAAGTTTAAAACATACATTTTAAAACATAGGAAAAGAAATGTAAAAAAAAAAAAAGTTTGAAATACACAGCACCCCCAAAGAAACCTGCCTCTTAAGCTCCCAGTCCCAAAAAGTGGTTCGGCTGGGTGTGTGTGAGATGGTTCTGTGCTGGGAGCCTGAGTCTGCTAGGAGGCAGTTGGAGGTTCCGCAGAATAGGCAAACCCCCAAGGCAGGACAACAGCAGCCGCTGACTGGCCCCTTGCTTTGTAGGCTTCCTCTCCTGGCTGGATCAGATGGACACGATCCCAGGTAGCAGGAGCCTTGCTCTTAAGCTCCCAGTCCCAAAAAGATGTTGCAGCTGGGTGTGTGTGAGATGGTTCATCTTAAGGCTTTGAAATCCAGGCTACACAAATGTAATCCCAGGCTGCCTGCAGAACCCTTCCCGTTGTTGCTGAGTGATCCTGAACCTACAGAAACTGACCTCTAAACCAGTCCTTTTGTACATCTGGCTTTTATTCATTCCAACGAAGGCTAAGGCACAAGAGGCTGAGTTAAGGACTGGTTCTGTTACCACCCACAGTTCTTGTAGACCAGAACATGCCTTTATGGGGACACCGGTTTCCATATTGATGTCTGTTAAGCACACCTTTGTCTTACCACCTAAACCTCTACTCAACTTCTCCATTTCTTCATGCTGCAGATGTTTCTAGAGCAGGCTTTAATCTAGGGTGTCCATTTAGTTCACACACAGTGCTGAACAAGTCTGTTTGGGCCTCGTGTTTGCCATTGGGAACATGTAGGTGGTGGTTGTTACTATTATTTCATTTCTATACTGCTCAATAGCGGTTTACAACAATTCACAAGACAATATGCAGATTTTTTTTAATTATCCAAAGTTTAAAATGATTTAGACAGCTAAAAACTGTTTCAATGAAATACTAGATCTATTTAGACTATCTCCCTGCTTGATGCTTTTTCCCTGCAATGTTTAGCTATTGCACAATGTACCAAAGTAGTCTTTCAGGGAAGCGTATTTGCTGTTGAACTTTTCTCTGAGGAAGCCTTGATCTTGGGGTTGTGGTGAACAGCTTGATTAAAACATGCCGAGAAATCGACCCTACTGAATTTGGCCTATTTGGCGGTAAGTTAGGAAGGAACAGGTTCAGGTGCCACCGTAGAAGTAGGATATGTTTATTGCAAAAGATATGTGTTGATGGGAGTAATTTATTTATTTATTTATTTATTACATTTATATACCGCCCCACAGCCGAAGCTCTCTGGGCGGTTTACCACAATCTAAAATAGTAAACATTAAAAGTATACAGAAATTTAAAAAACATAAAAACAGTATAAAAACAACAGTATCCATTTAAAAACAACAATTCTGGGGTCCATTAAAAACAAACTTAACGTTGTTAAATGCTGTTGAAATGCCTGGGAGAAGAGAAAAGTCTTGACCTGGCGCCGAAAAGATAACGTTGGTATTGCTGTATAGTGCACCACAAACTAATTTTTTATGTAATAATGTGCAATAATATATGTTTGGTTAAAACCCATTTAGGGTAGCCATGAATAAAATTTGAATTTGATTAAAACATTGGCCTGTGAAAAAGTCAAACTTCTTGCTATGTATAATTAAGAATGGGGTCAAAAATAAAACTGCCAATAATGTTACTCAAATCTAATGTGTAGTGCTCTGGTCACCACACCTCAAAAAGGCTACTGTTGAGCTGCAAGGCGTGGAGGAAAGGGCAATCAAAATGATCAAAAGGCGGAAGAACTCCCCTATGAAGAATGTTTATAAGATTTTGGGGGCCCTATTTTTCTATTTTAGAAAAATAGGCGAGTAAGATTGGACAAAAAAGCCTCGTGTGGCGCAGAGCGGTAAAGCAGCAGTTTCTGCAGCTGAAACTCTCCCCACGGCCTGAGTTGGATCCCAGCGGAAGCTGGTTTCAGGCAGCCGGCTCGGGTCGACTCAGCCTTCCATCCTACCGAGGTCAGTAAAATGAGTACCCAGTTAGCTGGGAGGTAATAACGGCCGGGGAAGGCAACGGCAAACCAACCCCACTGGGGGAAAGGTAATCACGGCTGGGGAAGGCAATGGCAAACCAACCCCGCTGGGGGAAAGGTAATCACGGCCGGGGAAGGCAACGGCAAACCACCCCGCTATAAGGCCTGCCAAGAAAACGTCAGCGAAAG
Organism: Elgaria multicarinata webbii; assembly: GCF_023053635.1. Taxonomy (NCBI): domain Eukaryota; kingdom Metazoa; phylum Chordata; class Lepidosauria; order Squamata; family Anguidae; genus Elgaria; species Elgaria multicarinata. Next base: position 21,919,472 of record NC_086173.1, on the reverse strand, counting down.
CTGGCGTCCCTCCAAGAGTCAGTAATGACTCAGTGCTTGCACGAGAGGTTTCTTTCCTTTCCCTAAGATTGGACATGACAGAGGTATACAATGTTGTGGATGATGTGGAATATGTGATGATAGGGGGGGGGGGGAAACTCTTCCTTGCAATACTAAAATGGCTATCCAGTAGAGCTAAATGGTGGGACATATTTCTTCACACAGTGCATAGTTAAACTGGAATGTACTATGACAAGATGTAGTATTGGCCATCAACTTGGATGGCTTCAAAAGGGGATTAGATAAAATCTTGGAGGAGAAGGTTATCAGTGGCTCCTAATCAGGATGGCTATATATTGCCTCCAGTATCAGGGACAGTGTTCATCTCCATACCAATTGCTGAAGACCATGATCAGGAGAGTGCTGTTGCATTCATGTCCTGCTTGTGGGCTTCTCATATGCTCCTGGTTGACCACTCTGGGAACAGAATGCAGGACTAGATGGACCCTTGGTCTGATCCAGCAGGGCTCCTCTTACGTTCTTAATATTCTCATTCTCCAGAACACGGTCTGAAGACCCCTGCTGCAAATTAGCATGCACGCGTTCTGAATGTTAAGGTCCTCCTTCCCTGAAAACACACCTTGTGTGTGTTCGCTTTGTTTGCCTGGCTGCGTTGCCTTCTTAGTTCTGACTGCTGGCCTGATGCAAATGATGACAGTGTGTTTTTGCTGAGTGAAAACTGTGATTCTCATTTCAAAGTAAACGCACTGATGCATCTAGATGAAGTTGTGCAGCATGCTAAAACTGCGGTGCCGATTAGGGTGACCAGCCTGCTCTGGTCGAGACTGCTCTGAACCGTTTTGTCTTACGCTATTAGGTCTCCTGGAATGAATGCCACTTACTGCTGACTTCTTTCTCCCTTAGAAACTCTTCCGTCTCCCTGGTGGACCAACCTTGACCTTCAAAGTCGCCCAGGTACCAAATCGGATGCTGCTGTCTGCAGTGGGGTAGGCTAGATGAGGCTGGAACTGCCTCTGAAAGACCCAGTTCACTTTTGTGGATGGCAGAGGGGAGTCATATGGGTTTTCACTGCTTGTTCTTTCTGACGGACATTATACAGATAGCTAATGCTTTGCCCAGTATTGTGTATTCTCTGTTTGGGTGCAGAATTCTCTTTTTTTGTTTACCACGATTAAATTCTGCACCCAGAAGAGCTGAATCTGCAGTGGGTATAAGTTGAGCCAACTTGCAAAACTTCTCTTACTTTGCATACTTTATCCTGGGTTTGCTATAGACCATTTGGGTATCTTATTCAACCATCCCCTTGGGTTCTGAAATCTATGTTATAAGATCTGCACTACTGTTGGTTAAAAGCTCATTCACAAAGAGACAGAGACAACCACAAAACGCTATGCTCTCCTTATTTTCTGTAAAGATGGAAGGACCCACAGTTTCAGCTGGGTTTCTTGCCAGTTAACCAACACAGCTGCAGTGCCAAGCACAGTATAAAATAACAACTAAGAAGGTAATACAGAATCCAGGACAACATTTACTAACATGTGCCACTGAGATAGTTCAACAAAACAACGTATATTACTCAACAAAACAACGTATATAACTCACAGGACTTATCAACAGTCGAAATGAAAAACAGTGGCAAACTCGCAGTTCTTTATAAATAAAAATATTGAAGATGGCTCTCTTCTCGGACCCTTTTCAATCCAGCACTCTGGATCTTTCCATCCACACCGTGGGAGTACTCGCTATGGAGAAGGAATAGTCTGGTTTCTCCCAATCTGGGAATTTAGGATGGCAGCCAGGTGGATTGCCCAGGCCTTTTCTTGGCATGACCTGACTCCGCTCCTCCCTCCCTCACCGCTGCCCCCGTGCTGCTGGGATAAAGTCCCTCTTGATTGGCATTTGCTGGCAGCTGTCCACGAATGAACTTAGCCGTGGGCCTCCTGCCTGAGATCCCAGGAGTGTCTTACAGTTATTTCCTATGGTAGACTAAGTAAGTTTCCAAGGCTGGGTTAAAGGGGAAAAAGGAACTGGGGGGCCCTCCCCACTATAAATATTTTTTAAGCTTGACTTTGCTGTTATGGGGTACTGCATTCACTGCCTTTTTCTGCACTCGTATCCATAGAGCCCTGGCTCTGCCCTCTAAAGAAGGTATTCTTTGATTGTCCGCAGGCCTTCTGGGTTTCACGCTTTATAGGTCTGTAGTGTGCTCTGCTAATGCCTCGCTTCTCTGTTTTGCTCTTTCACTTCAGTATTCGCTCATCAAAGATGTTGTGTCGTCCCTGAAGCGGCACAGGATGCATGAGCAGCAGTTCACCTTCCACCCGCTCCTGGTGCTCAACAACTTTGGCACTCAGGGCATGCACATCAAGGTCATGGCCAGCATGTTCCAAAACATGTTCCCTTCCATCAACGTCCACAGGGTGAGTGTATGTGTGCATGCGTGGGCCCAGAGATTGTGGGAAGGTAGCTTGATGTCCATGCTCTAATGCCCAGAGGCATTGAATTCCAGTTCTGCCCAGCTTCTCACAAAAGCGTGTGAATGTTTATTACATCTGTGTCCCACCCTTCATCTCAGAAGCTCAGGGCAGCATCCCTTGGGGGTTATCCCATTGATTCAAGTTCGGCTGAGTGTGTTAAGCCTATGTGCCTTGGCTGTACCACTTTAGTTTGCAGGTGGAAATTCCTCCACACAAAATATTTCCTCTATTTAGGAAGCAAGCATGTTGGGGTGAAGGTAAGGGTAAAACCCTGACCCCCGAAGTGTTAGTTATGTGAAGAGATAATTTGAATGGAAGAGCATTCAGTCAGCAAGGATACAGACCTGACCACAGGTTCATCCCCTCTGTCAGAACCAGGCCAGTGACTGAATAACTTTGTCCAGGATATAGGGTGTGTGTGTGTGTGTGTGTGTGTTTTTGTGTGTGTGTGTGTGAAAGAGAGATTGATTTAAACCCAGCTCTCCCCCCTGGAAAAGGTGGGTGGGTGGATTATGTAGACTCTGTGTGTGTGTGTGTGTGTGTGTGTGTGTGTGTGTGTGTGTGTACACATATGTATGTTTTGGAAGTGGATCTTGCCTTTACACTATTCCCTTATTCGATTTATTCTTCTTTTTCTGAATTGGAGTGCCCAGTCCACTGTAAGGAAAGGGGAGGAGATCTTCTACTCCCCCCACCCCACCCCACTCTCAGTACTCATGGTGTCTGTTCTCCCCCTCCCCTTCCAGGTAAACCTCAATGCCATCAAGCGTTGTGTACTGATCAACTACAATCCAGACACTCAGGTTCTTGAATTCCGTCACTAGTAAGTGTCTTCTAGTTTAAGCCATGCCCTCTTTGCAACACTGGTGAGTTGAAACTGGATCCACACTAGAAATTTGTATTTATTTATTACATTTTTATACCACCCAGTAGCCGAAGCTCTCTAGGTGGTCCACAAGCTCTCTGGGTCTGCATGTGAAAGATGCACACACATCAAGGCCGGCAGAGTGAAGCAACCACCACAGGCAGCAAATTCTGGGGGGGAAGCAGCAACAGTATCTTGACTGCTCCTCCTGAGCTACCCAGCCTTTCATCTCTGTTAGAGGACTGACCTTCCCGGTGCCACCTGAGCTAGTGTGCTGCTCTCAAGTACGGGAGAGGACAATTCTACTGCCAGTCCAGCTGGCTCCTCTACATGGACTTGTCCTTTGCCTCAGGCAGCCAGATGTCTTGGGTTGGCCCTGACACACGCACACATGATATCTAAAGACACTTTCGAAAGAGCTGTATACATTTGCCTCTGTACCAACAATTTGTTGTTGGCATGCCGGCCTGCATTGCGCATTTTTAAACGTGTGTGTTTTCATGCTTCTCAGAATATCCACCAAGGAGTGGGTGGGACACTCTCTGTGAAGGAATGCTTTTATACCTTTCATTTTGTGCTTTGGTGGTAAAAACGAAACTACGTGCAGCGTACTTAGGGTGGGGGGGGGGAGCATCCCATGTTACCCTCACAACTCTGTGAAGTAGCTTACACCAGGGGTCCCCAACCCCCGGGCCACGGACTGGAACCAGTCCGTGGCCTGTTAGGAACCGGGCCGCGCAGGTTAGCTGCTTTCACACCCCCACCTCTGCGTACCTGGGCGTGGGGCGCCATCTCGCCTGCCCAGCCGAAGCGAAGCCAGGATGCTGGGGTGGGGTGGGGCGGCTTTGGAACAGCGTGCCTGGCCGGAAGCCGCTCTGGGAGAGCGACTTCTGGATGTGCCATTCCGAAGCCACCCCACCCCAGTGTCCTGGCTTCGCTTCGGCTGGGTGGAGTGGGGGGGGGGCGGGCCCTCCCCAAAACCATCCCCTCAACACCAACACCCCCAGGTCCGTGGAAAAATTGTCTTCCACGAAACTGGTCCCTGGTGCCAAAAAGGTTGGGGACGGCTGGCTTACACAGCTGAGTCATGGTTTGAACCTTGGCCCAGATCCTGCGCTCTCCACTCCACTGCCTCACCATGACTGCATGTGATGGACTTCGCCATCACCCCGAACCCGGGAACTGGAAAATGCCTGACTGGATGCACATGATGAGAGTATAGTCTGCTGATGTCTGTGATCTTACTTTGAAGTAAACACTCTGATGCATCCAAGCCAATTTGAAATGGGGGGGGTGGAAAACGGGTGGGCTGAGGGCGCTTTGTTGGGCTAAGACAGGATCCGAAGACACACCCTCCTCTCCCCTGGTCCCGATGGGCCCACGAGCTCTTCTCGATTGTGTTGCCCACCTTTGGCTGAAGGGCCAAATTTATTTCAGGAGACGTTGTATTAAAAAAAAACCCCAGTCCGCTAATCTAGGCCCTGGGATGGCCCCTTCTCAAGTAATACGTCAGCACATCTTATCTTGTGTCACGATGCTTGTTGTTGTTGTTGTTGTTATTATATTTATTTGTATCCTGCCTTTTGCCCAATGCTGGGCCTCAAGGCGGCCTTACAAAGTTTAAAACATACATTGTGTGTGTGTGTGGGGGGGGAAACATAGTTTAAAATACACAACAAAATTATAAGTCATTAACATAGATGGAGGGCAAAATTACTCTCCAAAGGCCTGCTGGAACAAAAACGTTTTAGCCTGCTTCCGAAAGCCCATCAAGGAGGGAGCCGGCCTAGCTTCCTCGGGAAGAGAGTTCCAAAGCACTGGAGCAGCCACCGAGAAGGCCCTCTCCCATGTTCCCACCAAGCGCGCCTGTGAAGATGGTGGGGCTGAAAGAAGGGCTTCTCCAAAAGATCTCAAAACACGGGCAAGCTCATAAGGGAGAATACGGTCTTTCCGATAACCTGGACCCAAGCCATATAGGGTTGGACCATTAGGCCCCTCTAGTATTGCCTGCTCCAGCCTTCCCCAAATTGCTGCCCTCCAGATGAGCTGGACCACAGCTTCTATAAACCTCCAGCATAACTGGCTGGGGTTTATGGGAGTTGTAGTGCACGCATCTGAAAGGCACCAAGTAGGAGAAAGCTGTTTTACTCCCAACTGACGGTGGCCATCCAAAGCCTAAGGCGGGAAAGAGGTCTCTTCCCAGGCCTGCCACCAAAGAGCCTTTGACTGGAGATGCCAGAGCCTGCATTTAGGACCTGGTGTTTACCCCCGCCCCCCAGAAGCTGCACCCCCATCCCCCAAACCCGACCGCAGTGGCTTGTTCCTGGCTGGCTGGCCGAGCCCCCACGTGTGCCTCCTGCCTTTTGTGTTTTGCAGCAGCCTGAAAGTGGTGCCGGTGGGGATGAGCAAAGGCCTGAAGAAGCTCTTGCAAGAGAGGTTTCCCAACTTGAGCCGCCTGGAGGACATCAGCGAACTCTTGGCCAGGTGAGAGACGGACGGACGGACCGACCGAATGCCCCCTCAGCCCAGATCAACCTTCCCCAGCCTGGTGCCCTCCAGCTGTTTGGGACATCCAGCTCCCATCAGCCCCAGCCAGCACGGCCAATGGGCAGGGAGTTGTGGTTCGAAACATCTGGAGGGCACCAGGTTGGGGAAGACTGGTCCAGAGAGAGGTGAGGCGGTGGCATCCTGGCTGCTTTGTGGATAAGGTGGGCTTGGCGGGAGGCAGTCTCGTGCCCCTGTCATAGAATCATAGAATAGCAGAGTTGGAAGGGGCCTACAAGGCCATCTAGTCCAACCCCCTGCTCAATGCAGGAATCCACCCTAAAGCATCCCTGACAGATGGTTGTCCAGCTGCCTCTTGAAGGCCTCTAGTGTGGGAGAGCCCACAACCTCCCTAGGTAACTGAATCCACCGTCGCACTGCTCTAACAGTCAGGAAGTTTTTCTTGATGTCCAGCCGGAATCTGGCTTCCTTTAACTTGAGCCCGTTATTCTGTGTCCTGCACTCTGGGAGGATCGAGAAGAGATCCTGGCCCTCCTCTGTGTGACAACCTTTTAAGTATTTGAAGAGTGCTATCATGTCTCCCCTCAATCTTCTCTTCTCCAGGCTAAACACGCCAAGTTCTTTCAGTCTCTCTTCAGACTGACTGGTCTGTAGTTCCCAGGTTCCTCCTTTTTGCCCTTTTTGAAGATAGGGACAACGTTAGCCCTCCTCCAGTCGTCCGGCACCTCACCCGTCATCCATGATTTTGCAAAGATAATAGACAAAGGTTCTGAGAGTTCTTCCGCTAGCTCCTTCAATACTCTAGGATGCAGTTCATCGGGCCCTGGAGATTTAAACTCATTCAAAGAAATTAGGTGTTCTTTGACCATTTGTTTATCAATCTCAAACTGCAATCCTGCCCCCTCAACTTCTGCTTCACTTTTTCCAGGGGGGTCATAGACCCGCTTTTGGGAGAAGACTGAGGCAAAGTAGGAATTGAGCACTTCAGCCTTTTCTTTGTCTTCTGTTATCAATTTGCCATCCTCATTAAGCAGTTGAACCACCATTTCTTTCTGTCTTTTACTACTCACATATCTGAAGAAAGCCTTTTTATTGCTTTTAGCATCCCTCGCTAATCTCAGCTCATTCACAGCTTTAGCCTTCCTGACGCCATTTCGGCACTTCTGTGCCACCTGTCTGTACTCTTCTTTTGTAGCCTGGCCTTCCTTCCACTTCCTATATGTATCCCTTTTTGTTTTCAGATCATCTCTAAGCTTTTTGTGGAGCCACATTGGTTTCCTCTGTTGTCTTCTATCTTTTCTCCTTGTTGGAATTGTTTGTAACTGTGCCTTTAAATTTTCATTTTTTGAATACTCCCACCCATCCTGCACTCCTTTTCTCATTAGGCTCATTTGCCACGGGACCTTACTTATTATAGTTCTGAGTTTATTAAAATCAGCTTTCCTAAAATCCAGAGTACGTGTATGGCTACCCTTGACTTTTGTCCCATGATGATGATCACAATAGTCCTCTTCTCTGTTCCCTACTTTGGCTTCCTCTTTCTTCTCTTGCTCGGTACCAACTCCTGTTGAACGCCGGGTGTCTTTTCTTTCTCTTGCTCCCATTTATCTACCTATTCTCTCCATTTCTTTTCCCACCGCGCACCTTCCCTCCCGTGCCTCGCCTTGTAAGCCCCAAAGGCAGGGCTTGCCTTCTTGCGCTTTGTTTCACGTGCGGCACTTAGTTCTAGGCACACTGGAAAGAATCATAGAATCATAGAATAGCAGAGTTGGAAGGGGCCTACAAGGCCATCGAGTCCAACCCCCTGCTCAATGCCGAATGATGACGGCTGATGTTGTTCTGTTTTGTTCCCGCCCCCGCCATGCCCTGCAGAGACATCAACCTCTCGGAGAGCGAAGCTGAGCAGGACGGCAGTCACAACATCACGGAGCTGCCTCAGGCTTACGCTGGCCGGGGCAACATGAAGGCCCAACAGAGCGCGGTCCGCCTCACTGAGGTCAGCTGTGAGGCCCTGGGCTTGGAATGGGGGTGGCGGGCTGAGTGCATCGGGCTGGGCAGGTGTGTCCGAAGATGGAGCTCTCGAGGCTGCTGTGAGCTTCAAAATGAAATGTTCCGGCCGTCTGGAGCGGGGAGGGCTCCCTGACTCGTGCAGCCCCCCTCAAGGCCTGGGGCTCCCTGTCTCTCCTCTCTCCAGATTGGTCCTCGAATGACGCTGCAGCTCATCAAGGTGGAGGAAGGCTTAGGCCAGGGCAATGTGCTCTATCACAGCTTCAGTGAGTATCTGGGCTCTTATTTATTTATTTATTTAGCACCATCAGTGTATATGGTGCTGTACAGAGTAAAACAATAAAATAGCAAAACCCTGCTGCATAGGCTTACGTTCTAACAGAATCATAATAAAACAATAAGAAGGGGGAAGAGAATGCACCAAACAGGCACAGGGTAGAGTAAAACTAACAGCATAAAAGTAAGATCAAAATCAAGTTCTAAAAGCTTTAGAAAAAAGAAAAGTTTTTAGCTGAGCTTTGAAAACTGCGATTGAACTTGTAGTTCGCAAATGTTCTGGAAGAGCGTTCCAGGCATAAGGGGCAGCGGAAGAAAATGGACGAAGCCGAGTAAGGGAAGGAGAGACCCTTGGGCGGGTGAGAAACATGGCATCAGAGGAGCGAAGAGCACGAGCGGGGCAATAGTGTGAGATGAGAGAGGAAAGATAGGAAGGAGCTAGACTGAAAAGCTTTGTAGGTCAACAGGAGAAGTTTATATTGGACTCTGAGGTGAATTGGAAGCCAATGAAGAGATTTCAGAAGTGGAGTAACATGGTCAGAGCGGCGAGCCAAGAAGATGATCTTAGTAGCAGAGTGGTGAACAGAAACCAACGAACTGATGTGAGAAGAAGGAAGGCCAGTGAGAAGAAGGTTGCAGTAGTCCAACCGAGAAATAACCAATGCATGAACAAGAGCCTTGGCAGAAGAGACAGACAAAAATCCCCCTTCTGCTGATGAGAAGGGGGCTTGTAGAAGAGCCCCTGCCTGGAGAAACAGCTCTGGCCTGCTCTCGAGAGCAAATTTGGGATGGCCAGAACAAGAATGAGTCAGTTCCTTCCAGCAGGCGGCCCATGTCAGTCCATTGTCACAAAAACAACCAAGAATCTTGTGGCAACTTAAGAGAATAACACATTTATACTGGCCTAAGGTTTCATGCACTCAAGCCCGTTGAGTTTCAGGGATGTATCTACTGGGCAGGAGGGAGAATTGTAAAATGTGAGAGTGGTACTTTCTGCATTTAATTTCCTTCCAATCACCTTATTAACCGTGGTCATTCCCAGTACAGCTGCTGCAAATAGCACACAACAACACCCTAGCACAAGGCTGGCTGTTTCTCCCGGTAGTGTTGCAAATGACCTTCTCTGCACATTCTCTCCCAACCGGCAGAAAAAGCTTGGAAGGCCAGAGCTCATGGAAGTCCTAGACAAGCCCATGCAAGTGGGGAGGAAAGGGGTGTACGTCAAGGAAGGCCCATAGCTCAGTGGTAGAGCTCCTGTTTTGCATACAGAAGGCCCCAGGTTCAAGCCTTGGCATCTCCAGGTATCTGAATCCTGGAAGAGGCACTGCCAATCGGTCTAGACCAGTCTCCTCCAACCTGGTGCCCTCCAATTGTGTTGGGCTACAACTCCCAACATGCCCCAGTCATTATGCTATGGCTGAGGCATTCTGGGAGTTGTAGTCTAAGTTGGGGGAAAGCTGGTCTAGACAGGACTGAGCTACGTGGCCCCATAGATGTGTTCGGGAAAAGCTAGCTTCCTATGTCCCGGTCTGTTTTCTGCAATCCCGCTTGGATTGCCGCCCACGCTTGAGGACTCCTGAACTGTGGCTATGTTACATAGGTGTGGGACTGGGAAAAACAGACTGCACCAACCCCCACTGGTTCCTGAGGCCTCTCATAAGTAGTGGGGGTGTTGAGGAGCATAAATGGCTTGCTGGGGTTTTGTGTTTCTTGCCCTGTGTGGCTTCACATCAGCAGCTGCATATTGCTTTCTTGCTTCCCCCACCCCACCCCCACACACAGTTCACAAGACTGATGAAGAGATCCAAGAAGCCCTGGCCAGGAAGAAGGCAAAACTCCAGCTCAAGGCAGAGCGGCGCTCCAAGCAAGAGGCAGATGTGCAGCGGAAGGAGGAGTTGAGGCAGGCTCACAGGTGAGGGAGAGAACGAGGGGAGCCAGCGGGCCGCTTCACGCAGTCATTGTGGGTTAAATAAGCCATGGCGATTGGTTTAAGCTGCAGCGTGTGTCGGCTGCCGTTTGCCTAAGCATCTGCCCAAACACGCTTTGTCATGTCATTTGAACCCAGGCGGAAGTCCCTGTCTGAGGGGAAACAGCCCTCAAATAACCCATGGGCTGTTGTTGGGTTAGCTGAGGGTTTCCCCCCCCACACACAACAAGCCATGCTGCTTTGGTTCGGATGACACAACAAGCTGCACCTGGTGACTTAAGCCAGCCATGGTGGCTTCTTTAACCCACAGTGATAAATCAGGTCAGTGTCAGCAACGCTCACCTCCCAGCATGCGCTCTTCCAGCAGCCTAAGCTGGGAGCAGCTCATGGATTTCTCTGTGGGGAGGGTTGGTGTACATATTTATTATAACTGTTCCTGGTCTGGGGACTGTAGGAAGAAGAGCCTGGAGGGAATAAAGAAGAAGCAACAGGCCGAGGGAGGTGACAGTGACGCAGAGGATCCTGGGATGCAGGAGGACCAGAATGCCCATGTGCCCTCCGATGACGACATGGAGTATTACCGGCAGGAAGTGGGAGAAGAACCTGATGAAGGTTGGTGTCTAGTTGAGTAGTGTTTTCAGTACTGAAATGTGGCAGGGGGGTCACGTAATGGGCACAAACTCATGGATGCAGTTGATGAAAGCAATTCTGTTCCTGAGCATGAGCCGTGATGCTTCCAAAGTAAACGCTCTGATGCATCCATCGAGGGGGACGGGCGCAGCACGTGTGGACCACAGGCCAGTGTTGTGTCATGTTTGGGAGGTATCTGATCAGTCTTGTTGGAGTTGGGACCTGCCTTTGCCCCTGACGTGGGACCCTGTCCCAACCATTTGACCTTATGTGTCCGTCTTCCTCTTCCCTTCACCGTAACCCAATGTGAAGGATGGCAGCAGGACTCCCATTTCTTCAGTGACAGGGCAGAAGAGGGAATTTGGGGAGGAGCAGCTTTTTCCTGGCCCTGCAGGCCAAGCTGCCACCTGCCCAAACTCCCCCCCGTTTCCTACAGCGCTGCAGGCTCCTCGCCTCCATCCGCAGCAGCTCTCTGCCTGGCCTTCTGAGGGTCCTGACTCACTACTTGAAGACCAACAGCTTAGAAAGCCCTCCGCTGCCTTATAGGCCACAGGCATTTAAGAACACTGCCCTGGGTTGAGCCTGCCGTCGTGCGTGTCCTTCCCTGCTTCTGCTGACTTGCTGTGCTTGTTGTTTCCCACTCTCTCTAGATCTGTTCCCACAAAGCGCTAAGAGGAAGCGAGGGCCCCACCAGTCCACCACGTCTGGGAAAAGGTGCAAGCGAAGCCCTTCTACAGGGCCTCAGAGCCCAGCACTGCCAGGGGCCGGCTCCAAGGCGAAGCACAGCAAGGCCTCAGGGCCTGGGCGGCAGCAGAGGCAGCAACAGCAAAGAGATTCTCCTCAACAGCCCAAGGGGGGCTTGGGGCGGCAGCGCAGGGACGCTCCAGACTCCACCCGGCAGCGTGGAGGGCCACAGAATCGCAAGCGGAAGCGGCCCCAGGCCGCAGGGCAGCACAGAGCCAAGCAGCAGCCTGGCTTGAGAACTCTGGGATCTCAACGGCAGGGCAAGTCTGGACTGGGGCGGAAGCAGGCGCAGAAGGGAAAAGGCGCCTTCAGGAAGCTGGGGCGTTCTGGGAAGAAAAGACCAGCATAGTCCCTGGGGCTCTCTCGTGTGGCCTTTGTGGATCCACTGTTTATCCAATATAGTGACTCTCTGAACTGCCTGCCTCTGTGTATGATTGTGTGTGTGTGTGTGTGTGTGTCTGGGGTGGGGCTTGCACCTTCTTCATTGTTTTGCAGAGCACAACTGCCTCTGCCTCTCTGGTGACGTTGGCCGGAGGGGCCTGCCAATTAGAAATGGTGGCTGGCTCTGTTAACTTGGAACCCCCCAACCTAGAATCTTTTTCAAACATATGCCAAAGTTTTGTTCTAGTTTTGTGCCGCAAACCCCAAGTTTTGTGCTGCCACCAACAGCTGTGTATTGATACTTCAAGCGGGGGTTCGTAGTTAACACACCAAAAAATGAACTTGGTCATAGAACCTCCAAACCGGTGCCAAAGTTTTGTGCTAGTTTTGTGCCACAAACCCCGAGTTTTGTGTCGCCCCAAGAAGCCGGGAAACGTGTGGTCTGGTGAATGAGAAAAATTTCACATTCTCAGATCCACTCCAAACCAGTGCCAAAAATTAGTGCTAGTTTTGTGCTGTTTTGTGCCACAAACCCCGAGTTTTGTGCTGCATCCTAAAGTGTGAAAACGACATGCTCTCAGATCTACTCCAAACCAGTGCCAAAGATCTCCTGTTACTCCTCCACGTAGAGAAGCAGTCCATATGCCGAGATGCCTTTTTTGCATCATGATGGACGCTGGAAGACTCCGGAATATTCTGAAGGTTTCATCAAAGTCTTTGCCATCCTTCTGCAGAAAAACATTTGGTCGATCTCTCTCGTGGGGATCCACTCGTATCGCCCTGTATTGCTCCATTTCACCTTCTGCACTTTCCTTCCTCTCGGAGACCCATTTGAATCTCCTGGCTTTCTTGCTTGTGCAGGAGGCATCATTGGAAGACTGCAGCACTCAGGAGAGCAGATAACTGCTATTGGTTGGGCTAAAAAGGACCATTTCATACCCTTTCGGAAAGTTGGAAGTTTATCCATCGGTTAGCAATGATACTATTTTTTGTTGCCTTTCTTCTTTATTATTGTAGTTTTAAATAACCTTCCCCATCCTGTTGCCCTCCAGATATTTTGGCCCAGAACTACTGAATCCTGGGTATTGGCCATGCTGGCAGGGGCTGATGGGAGTTGAAGTCCAAAATATTTGGCGGACACCAGCAGTATTCAAGATTTATCTGGCTATATGGCTTGAGCACTCAAGGATGGCTGGCTGACAGTGGGTACCTGGTAGGATTTTTTTTTAAAAAAACTTTCAGCCCCACCCTGGATCAGATGCAGGAGTTCTGAAACAGAGCCAGGGGGGACAGCACTTTGACCTCAAGCCCTTATAATTCTACATACAGATATATAGATATATACATAAATATACCCACACACATTTATACTGTAAAAGTCTAGATCTTAGCCTGGCCATGAGAGAGGAGGGAAAGTCCGATTAGGCTGAGAAGCAGAATATAAAAACCATACTCATATCTTGAAGGATGCAACTTTTCTTCCAACCCTTAACTCTAAAACTGATGTATAACTTTTTAACAAAACTAACTCTATAACTAACAAATAACACTCCAACTCTCTCTAATTCCAAAACTCGCTCTGTCTCACTAATAACTTTGTCTCTCTCGGTAGCTTTCTCTCCTCTCTCTCTCCTTACTACCCCACAAAGACCAGCTTTCCCCAGAGACCTCTTAAGGCCTTCCAGGAGGGGGACCTGTCACAATGGAGGACATGTCCCTGTTGCTTAGCAACCTTCCTCAGCCAGGGGCATTGGTGGTTTTTTTGGGGTGTGTGTGATGATTTCACAAGGGTGCACAATATTTGGCTGGCCTCCTTAGCCAGGCCTGTTTTGGGGCCATGTGGACTACTGGACATGTTGTCTGCTCAGAGGGAGCTTCTCCAAGTGAAACCCTCCAACCAGCCATGGAGCTGGCTGGGTGCCTTCCTGGCAGGGCAGGTGGTCATGTGGCTTTTGGGACTCACCTGACTCTTTGGGGATGAATTTGACAACCTCTTCCTTAGAGGTCTGAGGTTCAGAACTTCTTAACAGTATCAGCTGCAGCAAGGCTCTGTCTTCACACTCCTGCCTCCCAGTTTCTTTCAGTCCTTCCAAGCTGCCATCTAGCACTTTGGAAAACCTCAAATAAATAATAGTTTCCCTTGAAGGACAAAAGATTCCTTCCATGAATTTTGCTTCATAGTACATGTTGTCTATAGTGCTGGTACCCATGTCCTCCTCAGGAGGTTACTTGAAAGACTGCCTTCACCCGTATCAACCTGCTCACCTGTTATGATTAGCAAGAGAGGCCTTCTCCTTAGCTAACCTGTGGGAGTACTTGAGCAGAAGTGGGAGGCCTGCTCTGCAGTGGCCCCACATCTCTGGAATTCCTCCCTCTTTTTGTGTGTGAATATCAACAAAACAGAACAAAATACATTGTCATAGAACCTCCAAACCGGTGCCAAAGTTTTGTGCTAGTTTTGTGCCGCAAAACCCGAGTTTTGTGCTGCCCCAGGAAGCCGGGGAAACGATATACCCTTAGGTGTGGTCTGGTGGATGAAAAAAATGTCACATTCTCAGATCCACTCCAAACCGGTGCTAAAAATTGTTGCTTGTTTTGTGCCACAAACCCCGAGTTTTGTGCCGCATCCTAAAGTGTGAAAATGACGTGAACCTAGGTGTATTCTGGTGAATGAGAAAAATTTCACGTTCTCAGATCAACTCCATGTTTTGTGCTAGTTTTGTGCTGCAAACCCCGAGTTTTGTGCCACCACCAACAGCTGTGTATTGATACTTCAAGCGGGGGTTTGTAGTTAACACACCAAAAAATGAACTTTGTCATAGAACCTCCAAACCAGTGCCAAAGTTTTGTGCTAGTTTTGTGCCATTTTGTGCCACAAACCCCGAGTTTTGTGCCGCCCCAAGAAGCCGGAAACGACATACCCTTAGGTGTGGTCTGGTGGATGTGAAAAATTTCACATTCTCAGAACTACTCCAAACCAGTGCCAAAAATTAGTGCTGGTTTTGTGCTGTTTTGTGCCACAAACCCTGAGTTTTGTGCTGCATCCTAAAGTGTGAAAATGACATGCCCTTAAGTGTGGTCTGGTGAATGAGAAAAAATTCACATTCTCAGACAAACTCCAAACCGGTGCCAAAAATTAGTGCTAGTTTTGTGTTGTTTTGTGTCACAAACCCTGTGTTTTGTGCCGCCCCAAGAAATTGTCCAAAGATGTTCTGTGCATTCTTGCCAGCACTGCAGTGGAGGAAAAAATGGCAAGCAGAAGGACACATGGCCAACTTCTCTGTGATGTATGGGCTTTCACAGTTTATCAAAGGCAGTGGTGTGGAAGAGAGAGAGAGAGAACAGGAAAGAGCCTCAGAAAAGGGGGGAAAGTAAATTTTGGAGCCATCCAAATTGGTGTCCGTTGTATGGTAGCAACTTCCATTGTTTCATTATGTGCAGTGTGATGAAGTATGTCATGTTATGTGCCCTGAACCTCTCAACAAACAGTTTCATGGGATAACCCCACTGGGTTCTAGAATTATGAGAGAGGGAGAGAAAACTCCTTTTCTACTTTCTCCACACCATGTATCATTTAGTAGACTTCTGTCATGTCTCCCCTTACTCAGGGCTCCATCACACCAGCTATTTACCGCACACTCCCCCTTCCTGGTATGCAGTTTTGCAGCCCAGTACCCACATGATGTCTTCCATGTCCTGCACTCATTTTGGCTATTATCCTCTATGATTCATTTCTTTTTGGAGCACAGAAAGTGGATTAATCTAAACACAATGATGACATTATTTCCCTGTTAAGTCCCTTGGTTCCCATGCTGAAAGGGCTCGCCATGAGTATGTAAATGGACTCTCCAGAATATGCCCATACAGTCCTGGATGCTAATGAGCTTGCTAAATCACGCCCTTCCTTTGTGTGACATATGATTGGAGCCAGTCACAAGGGGGCTTGTGTGCATACATCCCCCCAAAGTACAAACTGTCGGGACTGGAATTAAGGCTGTAGGAAGTAACACAGGAGAAATGTAGCCCCTGCTACAATTGTGGAAGAAGATCACAATACAGTAATGGAGTAAAAACACAGGCTACCACTGTGACAAGGACACATCTCTGTGTTGAAGCTGTTCAACCAAAGGGAAAGAAAATGTGCTTCAATTTTTAAAAAATCATGTATTGTAAAGATGGGAAAATACTAACCCAAGTCAATGTGGGTGAGGTGAATTATACACTTCGATGAGCTGTTCATTTTTGGGTGGCACATCTCTCATTGTGAATACCATAGGGCATTAGGTGGCACACTGCCTTAGGGACAATGGAACATGGGAAGAGTACAAGGATCTTACAAACAAGAAATCATTATCAGACAAAAGCAAAGAAATAATTTGTCACCTCCTGATTTAAAGCACATGCAAAGTACCCATAAGAACAAAGGGTTTAATGAACTTGGACCCACCGGAAGTTGATATTGCAAGTTTCAGTTTACTGAAAACTTAATGTTTTGACTTAGTTGTTAATAATAAAATATGTCAGTTTCTAGAAGACTTATTTTTAATCAGTTTGGAGAATTACAAGAGATTTCTTTATTCAATGTTAACATAAATATTTATTTTCTATACAGTGACTTAACGTAATTTTTTTTCTAATTCACCACGCTACACCGAAGGGTATATCATTTTCGCAATTCAGGATGCGGCACAAAACTCGGGGTTTCCTGCAAAAAACAGCACAATACAAGCACAAAATATTGGCATTGGTTTGGAGTGGATCTGAGAACGTGAAATTTTTCTCATTCACCAGACTACACCTAAGGGTATGTCGTTTCCTGGCTTCTTAGGGTGGCACAAAACTCGGGGTTTGTGGCACAAAACTAGCACTAATTTTTGGCACCGGTTTGGAGGTTCTATGACAAAGTTCATTTTTTGGTGTGTTAACTACGAACCCCCGCTTGAAGTATCAATACACAGCTGTTGGTGGCAGCACAAAACTTGGGGTTTGCTTTACAAAATGGCACAAAAGTAGCACAAAACTTTGGCACTGGTTTGGAGTGGATCTGAGAACGTGATTTTTTTCTCATCCACCAGAAAACACCTAAGGGCACAAAACTCGGGGTTTGTGGCACAAAACGGCACAAAACTAGCACAAAACTTTGGCATTGGTTTGGAGTGGATCAGAGAATGTGAATTTTTTCTCATCCACTAGACCACACCTAAGGGCATGTCGTTTTCACACTTTAGGATGCGGCACAAAACTCGGGGTTTGTGGCACAAAATGGCACAAAACTAGCACTAATTTGTGAGTGGATCTGAGAACGTGAAATTTTTCTCATCCACCAGACCACACCTAAGGGCATGTCGTTTTCACACTTTAGGATGCGGCACAAAACTCGGGGTTTGCAGCACAAAACGGCACAAAATTAGCACAAAACTTGGGCATATGTTTGGAAAAGATTCTAGGTTGGGGGGTTCCAAGTTAACAGAGCCATGGTGGCTGACCAGGTTCCCATGCAGGATGGGGAAAGAGACTGAGCAAGATGCGCTGGAATGTAGGGATGAAAGAAGCTCCAGATAGATCTAAACAACTTAATTCCCTGAACAGTTCCGTAATTTGTATCTGCATGTGCAATATTCCAGGAGGAAGCCCCTGGTGGATTCAGGTCCTCGGCGTGATCTACGTTTTGCATCAGTGCTAGCAAATGCTGCTTAAGCTTGGTGACGTTACAAATTCACCCCGGCTTGCAACCATGTCTGGGATTCTGAGAGCCTTGGTTTTTTAAAATAATTTCAAGAGCAATCCTAGGCGCCCCTCATGGCTGAGAGAAGTTTTAGAAGGGACTGCCCATAGCACAGCCAGGTGGTAGCAAAGCTTGGCTTGACATCTGATGGCCATCCTTAAAATGGTCTACCACAGAGGTCTTGAAGCCCAGACTGCTTTCCCATGGGGAGATTTCAGCTGTTGCTCACCATTTGCACATTTTTTTAAAAAAAATCCCTTTTGATTTTGATTAAAAACCAAATT
Source organism: Elgaria multicarinata webbii (assembly GCF_023053635.1). Taxonomy (NCBI): domain Eukaryota; kingdom Metazoa; phylum Chordata; class Lepidosauria; order Squamata; family Anguidae; genus Elgaria; species Elgaria multicarinata. The sequence continues at coordinate 21,901,651 of NC_086173.1, read as the reverse complement.
GTGCAGAGGTTGGAGAAGGGAAAAGAAGAAACAGATTTTGATTTTGTCTCTTGGTAAATGGTGCATTGAAACAGGTAGTGAAATACATTCTTGACTGTGCATTCCCACCTAAACAACCTTTGAGTTCATATGGACTCGTATGGCCATGCAGGACTGCAGGGAGCATTTCTGGGATTTTGGAGTGGGTGTGAGATCTCGTCTCTATTATGAGACTAGGAGGGAATCTACACGTCGTACTGAAGGCGCCTGCTGCCGGGGTAAGAGCCACCCGAGTCGGAGAGCTCGGCTTCCGCTTCCGCCAAGCTCTCCGACCTGGGTGGCTCTTACCCCGGCAGCAGGAGGCTGGCGGGGAGGCGGCGGTAGCAAGGACGCGGCTGGTTCCCCAGCCTCCTCCTCCTCCGCCTCTCTTCTTTCTCCATCTACACCATCGTTTTGAGGGCGCACTGGAGGCGCACGCAGGCGCCTTCAGTACGACGTGTAGATTCCCTCAAATTCATGATTGAGCTATGATTGTAAGCTTCCTTGAATGCCATGTTCTTGTTAGAAATCAATAAATAATAAGATGCCGTCCTTAGATTGGTCCCAAGGGATCTGTCCTGCTGGATATGGGCACCCCTCTGCTTGTGCCTCAATTCCTGTTTTGGTAACTGCGGAGTTCAGGCTGGAAAATTTGCTAGAGAGAATTTTTAAAAAGCTTGTCTGTTGAATGGTCCCTTTCAGTGTGTTGGTCCTATTTGAAAAACCGTTCGCACAATATTCTTTAAAGTTTGGGTGACCTCTTGCCTTCTGTCATACGTATCTTACCGTAGAAAATTGAAAATATATAGCTCAGTTCTCATCTGTCAGCAGTACTCCAGTTCCCCATGTGATAAAGAATATACTCCTAGCAAAGAAACGTAGCAGAATGGCTGCCTCCTGCAGGGCGGGGTGGGTGCAGAGGATAAACAGAGCTTTCCTTTTGCTGGGGATTCTTTACAAAACTCTATGCTGCAAAGGCTTTGCAAGACTAGGGCCAGATCTACATGTCGTTGCGAAGGCGCTTGTGTCTGGAGTGCGCCCAGAAGCTCATCGAGACACACAGGCTTACTTTCAAAGCGCATTTTCCCGGCTTTTGGGCGCTGTTATTTAGTCCGTCTTCAGTGAATTTAGGGCGTCCCTTCTTCCAACGTGTGTAACAATTATTCGCTCTTTCTTCCCCGCCCCGCTCCGCCCAGACTTATTTTGTTGCCTTTCGATTTCCGATACCATTTCGGTGCGAACAGCAACATCCATCTTTAATCATCACCTTTCCCGCGTGCGAGGACAGGTAAGGTCGGTTCCATTTTCCTCATTGCTTTCCTCTGTTGCCTTTCCCATTATTATTTTTTAGCAGTTAATAGGGATGCACATATGTGCATGTTCGTTTAATCTACTGTTTACAGAACGGCGGCTATTGTGCGTATAGTCTATAGGCAACCCACAATTCCGGCGCGAAAAGCAGCATCCATTTTTACTGTTCACCTTTCCCACCAGCATGGAGAGGGGAGGGGGGAGGTTTCCATTTTCCTCAGTCATTTCCTCTTTTGCCTTTCCCATTTTTAATATTTTTTTAGCTCTTAATAGGGATGTGCATAAGTGCTTGTTCGGTTAGGGTTAATCTGCTGTTTAGTATTTACATATGTGGTGGGATTGTAAATATGTGCAAAAGTTGTGGAAGATGGTGTTCTTTGAGATTGAGCAGATTGTGGGAATTAAAATAGAGGATACACCAAGGATTGCATTACTCTCACTGCAAGAAGATCTTAAATGTAGTAAAGAAACTAAGGATGATAACGAATCTGCTCACGGCTGCGAGGTTAATCGTAGCTAGGAACTGGAAGACTCAAGGAGATTATTGTATTGAAGAATGGTATAAAGAAGTGTGGGACATTGCTATAAATGATAAATTGACATGCAATATTAAAATGAAAAGAAGTATAGTAAAAACGAATGATTTTGAGGGAATCTGGAAAAAGTTCCTAGAGTTTGTGTTTTTTAAGGGAAGCGGGAAACCACCAACAGAAGAAACTATGAGTTTTTGGAAACAGGAATGAGATCCTGAGGTGGGGGGAGCACTGTTATGTTTATTATGAATATGTTTAATAGCTTAAGTTTGAATATATGATAATAAGGCAATTTTATGTTTATGTATTATGTTTTTTGTTGTTGTTAAAAAAATAAATAAAAAAAATAAATAATAATAAAAAATCTGCTGTTTACAGAGCGGGGGCTATTGTGCGTATAGTCTATAGGCAATCCACAAATCCGGCAGGAAAAGCATCCATCTTTACTCTTCACCTTTCCTGCCAGAGAGGAGAGGGGAGCTGTGTTCTCATTAACTTCTTTCTTTATAAGAAAATGCCGATGTTTTTATGTCTGCTGATGAATGCATGTTCTCTTTTTAATGTATTCTTCCCCCTGCCTCATGGCATAATTTCTTAAAGTAAGAGCAGATACTTTCGTCAGTCCCCCCCCCCTTTTCAAAACCTGCACTTTTGCACAGAATTTTTCTAAGCAGAACTGCTTTCGCTGCCTGGTCAAGCTCACTTCATTTCTGCATGTTGGAATGAAAATAATGTTAAGTTTCTCCACTCCACACACAAACCCACCCCACCCCTCCTTAGATTATCCTTTAATATCGATGTTTTTATGTCTGCTGATGAATGCATGTTCTCTTTTTAATGTATTCTTCCCCCTGCCTCATGGCATAATTTATTTAAGTCTAATGTGGAATGCAATGCTTGCTTATAAAGGTTTTGCATGCCTTTCTTCTAAGTAGAACAGCTTGTGTACACTGCGGTCATTTTCAATTTCATTTCTTAAAGTAAGAACAGATACTTTCATCATCCACACACACACCTTTCCCAGCCCATTCCACCCCATCCCAATCCTCCTAACATTACCCTTTATCAACCATGTGTTCCTAATAGAAGTTCTTTTCTTTACTGGTCAATTTCCTTTTTCTTTAAATCACAGTGTTCCTTTTTGGCTGCTGAAGTTTACATTTATCTCTTAGAAGTGATATTTCAGTTCAGGACTTTACCTATTTTGTTTAGTCTCCCACCCACCCCTACTCCTCTCCCCCCAACCTCCCTTGCATTTCCCTCATGCTTGTAATTGTTCTTCATATTTCAGGTAACGGTTGTATGAGGAGAGTTATTCCAAGTACAATAATTTTAAAAGTGAGTGTTGTTTTATTTTTTGTGACATATTAAAAAACTTCAATCTGTTAGCAATTCTGCTAAGTTTTCATTGACCTAACATTAAAACCAAATAAAGGAGTTAACGAGTTTCAGCAGGAGATATATTTATAAATTAATAATATTATAAATTATTTTTATTCTTCGTAATCCCTAGATCTGAGAATGGCAAGTGGCAGTAAGGGGCGAGGCACATCATGGCGTCACCCAGAAATTTTGGATTTGCTTGACGTACGGGGGGGGGAAGAAAAAATTCAGGAGCAACTGAGGGCAAGCCATCGGAACATTGATTCATTTGAAGTGATAGCACAGGAACTACAAAAGAGGGGGCACAACCGAACAGCTGTAGAGTGCAGGAGGAAAAGCAAAGCTATGAGACTTGACTATCGTAGAGTGATCATGCACAATGCAAAGTCAGGTAACAATGCAACCACCTGTCCCTACTTCTCACAGCTACACAGCATTCTCAGGGGTGATGCTACAATTAGACTGAAGCGTGTAGTATCAAGTTTAGAAATTACAAGGACCATGGAGTCATCAGGCAGCGGCAGCTCATCCGGAAGTTCCTCGAACATGAGTTTTGGTTCCTCACAGTAAGAAGATCATGTCCCTCTTGAAACTGTGAATACTGAGGACCTTTACAATGGTGAGTAATGATATTTTTATTCGTATATTTCTCCCTTAACAAAAGGAAAACTGTATTAAGTATTGGTTGTTTTTACTACTCACAGATGAACAGATCAGCATGGATTCGGATCCAAATATTACCTCTACATTGACAGATCAAGAGCAAGCACGAAGTACTGTGGATCAAGGTTTGCATATGTTAAAGATGGGCTGCCAATGTTTTGGGTTTTCAACCTGTTATGGCCTGGGTAGCATTGGCTGTGAGTAATCATATCTTTTCCAATGCAATAATGTTATAAATTAATCTTGTTACTTTTTAGATTTGTGATTTGTAAAACATTAATAATGATATTTATTATTAGTGTAACTTTTTATATTTCTAATTTTAAAAACAAGGACCATTTTGATAATGTTAAGTATGGAAAGAGAAGCAGAGTTAATCTTTTTGAACTTATATTCACAGAAACAGCATCAACCAGCAGCACTGCAGCTGATGCACAACAGCAAGCATGCCAGCACCGTGAAAGTGGTAAATCTAAAATTATACCATTTTGTCAGTCGTGGTTGGGCATTTCTGCAGTACATTTGTTTCCTACGTTCTGTTGCATGCTAAACATAATGGCCCTGATCCAGCCAGCACTAAAATACATTATACACTTAACTTTCTCCTATGGAAATTGACGTGACTGGAAACATTTAACACTGGCTGGATTGTGCTCAGCCCATGCTGCAAGCTGTATAAATTAACCAATTTAGGGTGCAATCCTATACATATTTAGAAAAGCGGGGGGAAATCTGGCAATTCCCAGTATTTCCCAGCCAGCAAAGAGAGAGTTGAAGGACACTTCCTATCTTGCAGCATGGGTTGAACGTCATCGCTTAATGTTTTTTTCTGCTGGAGAACAAGAGCTATGCTGGGCATTGAAGCATTGTCCCCTGCCCAGAGCAAATGATTTCAGCAATCCCCGAGATGTCAGCAACCAGAGATGTACTTTACAACCGTAAGGTCTAGAATCCTATAAAAGAGCACAAACAAGTTGAATTTTGTACCCTGTACCCTGTTCTTGTGCTGCTTCTGCCCTTGAGTGGAACTGTAGCATAAACACAGGCATAAGTCTCACTAAGGTTGCAGTCCTTGGCATGGTCATGGTGGCCCAGTAGATGTGTGTGGCACAGGCTCCTTGAGAAGTGTTTTGTCTCGAATATGACCTCCTGACTTCTCTCCCCGCCATCCCACTGGAGCTGATCTCTGTGCTGATTACATTCAGGATGTGGTCAACGGCAAAGGCAACTTCCCCCTTTAGTCGCTGCAGCTGTGTCTGGAAGCACGCACTTCTCGCATGCTTGTGAAATTCCTTGGGTGTTGGCTGTGTCGGGCTTGAGTGCAGGTTCTGTCCCCTTGCTGCATTTTGGAGTTTTAATGGAGCGGCCTGCCGGGTGCTTCCAGAAGCCTGCAAACACGGCAGGAATGCCACAGTCCTGTTTGCCCCAGAAATCCTGCTTCTGAACATCAGGGTCCAAAGTTGATGTGATGCGTGGAATGATATGGCTGCATGTTGTTGAGCTGTTCCTTCAGTGCAATCAGGTTCTTGCTTGTCATAATTTCTATAGCAGTTTCCTTCCATCCTCCCTCAAGATGTCATCTGCAAGTTTTCTAGCGAGGTTTAGAGGTGGGCCTGTGGTTGCAGAGATCGCTAAGAAAACTTCTGGTTGACTTCTCACCTCAACTGCAGACAAAGCGCCCTGTAATTCCACAGGGAATGGCCCACACCTGGCTCAGCCAACCCCCTCCTGTTACGACCAGTCCTTTCGTTGACTTTTTCCCCCTGCAGGTCACATTGGTTGCTGGCACTCCTGGTGTGGGTTGCCGTGTTGCGTCGTCCTCGTCATGACCCTGTATTTGCATACTAAACTTGCCTCTGAACATTATTAGGAACCCCTTTCCTAGAGTAGTTCCCCACGTGGTCTTCACTCGATCACACTGTCTCGTTTGATTGGGGACTTTGCAGCTGCTAGGACAACTAGAGAAAAATTCCAGCCGACCAGTTGTACACAAAAGAAGACGTGAAAGTTGAATTGGGGGTATGTATTTACTACAGGGCTCCTGAATGGTTGACTGTATTGAACTTTTGCATTTGTACAATGCAAGCACTCCTTGCTTTCCTCTTACCTAAATAACACACAGACTCTTACTCTGCATCATCTTGTTCCATTTCCATGTCTTCTAATCTTAAACCCATTGTCTGAGGTGCGGGAGGGCATCTTTCACAAAGAGCAGAGGTCAGGAAGTAAGGGCTACAAGGGGATCACAGAACTATCCCATTCACCTGCATGTCTTCTATGATCAAGAGGAGCACCCCATAATTTTTGGTGAAGCTACAAACAAATCTTGGGTTCCTGTTTCTGAGTTCAATGCAGCCTTCTTTCGTTCACTCTCTGCCCCTTTGCTTCATTATCTCTTTACACTTCTTGCTAACCCTTTTTGCAAGTTCCACAAGTCACTTGAGGTGTGTGACTGTGTTGGGTATTAATATTAGCCAAACTCACAACCGCTCCCTCACAAAAGATGGGGCCCCACTCTTTTTGCCAGCCTTATTCCCTGATCAGTTGGGATGTTTATGAGCATTCCAAGGACTCACACCACCCAGCCAAGCAGTGGGAGAAATTGCCGCAAGAGCGATACAATATAGAATTGATGAGAGTTAAAAGCATCATACAGCCTACTGCATGAGATAGGCAGAAATTGGAAAATAACTCTCTGCTCTGTTATTGCAGAAGAAGATTTAAGAAGTATTTGGGTTTTGCTGTGTGTGTTTTTAGTGTACATGGGTTGCTGCAGCTCAAAAGCATTTTTAAATCATAGAATCATAGAATAGCTGAGTTGGAAGGGGCCTACAAGGCCATCGAGTCCAACCCCCTGCTCAATGCAGGAATCCACCCTAAAGCATCCAGACAGATGGTTGAAGGCCTCTAGTGTGGGAGAGCCCACAACCTCCCTAGGTAACTGATTCCATTGTCGCACTGCTCTAACGGTCAGGAAGTTTTTCCTGATGTCCAGCTGGAATCTGGCTTCCTTTAACTTGAGCCCGTTATTCCATGTCCTGCACTCTGGGAGGATTGAGAAGAGATCCTGGCCCTCCTCTGTGTGATAACCTTTTAAGTATTTGAAGAGTGCTATCATGCCTCCCCTCAATCTTCTCTTCTCCAGGCTAAACATGCCCAGTTCTTTCAGTCTCTCTTCATAGGGCTTTGTTTCCAGACCCCTGATCATCCTGGGGTTATGGAGGCAGGCTATAAAATGTATCTAAAGCACATGGTAAGCAAAAGGGTTAAGTACAGTGTGGTGTAGTGGCTAAGGTGTTGGACTGGGAGTCGGGAGATCTGGGTTCTAGTCCCCACTTGGCTATGGAAACCCACTGGGTGACTTTGGGCCAGTCACAGACACTCAGCCCAACCTACCTCACAGGGTTGTTGTGAGGATAAAATGGAGAGGAGAATTATGTACGCCGCCTTGGAGGAAAAAGTGTTTCTTGGAGGAAAATGGCGGGGTATAAATGTAATAAAATAAATAAATACATTCTGGTTGTGCTTAGATCCAGATCTTGCCTCTTCAGAATCAGGACCAAATACCCATAATATGCAGTTAACAAGGAATGTCCTGTAGTGTGTTCCAAAGAAATACAGGTACATTGTAATAGATGACGAATGAGACTCAACCATGCAAATCATTTGAGCAAATGCAGGAGAAACTGAGCGTGGAACTGCTCTGAATAAACCAGCCCCACGGATGATTGTTTGGGGGCAGCTGTATTTTCAGGTGTGTCCTTGATGCATCGTGTGAGATGCAGCCGATGAGGGAGCACTTTAAAGGCAGATGTGTTTGGGGGTGGGGGCTGCAAGTAGAAGCCAGAAAAAGTGGGAGAACAGTTATAATATTCACTCTATCCATTGGCACAGTATTTCAGCCAGTCTCCCCCAACCTGGTGCATCCAGATGGGGACGGTAGATTTAAGCCAGTGGGAGAGGCTTGGTCCACCAACCCCAACTCTCGATGTAGCCGTCCACCAAAACAGCTGCTGAGCATTGGCTTTTAGCTTTCCCCAACCTGATGCCCTCCAGATATTTTGGACTACAACTCCCATAAGCACCAGCTGACATTTTATTTATTTATTTCATTTTTATACCGCCCAAAAACCGAAGCTCTCTGGGCAGTTCACAAAATAATAACATGGCCAATGGTCAGGGATGATGGGGGTTGTAGTCAAACTATCTGAAGAACTCTAGGTTGTGGAAGGCTGCTTTAAACACCGGGGAAAGATTCCCTACCACTGGTCCAGTACCAGGGCAGTTCAGCAATGGGACTCTCTGCAGTTCTTGGTACGGCTCTTGGGTAATGTCCAGCTATAGGATAACTTTTAAATTCCCCCCATGATTAACAAGCCAATCAACACAATGACGCAAGAGGAGGAATGGGGTTAGGGTGCTGCTGCTCACTTGCTCCTGTTTAACTCCACACCCTACAGCAATTGAGTTCTAGACAACCCAGTGGTTAAGCTAGATGTGCAAACAGAAATATCACTGCAGACTAAATTTATTTTATTTTATTTATTTATTTATTGCACTTATATACTGCTCCCATAGCCAGGGCTCTCTGGGTGGTTTACAGAAATTCTAAAATTAAGATTAAAACGAGTATGCAAAATTTAAAATTCTAAAAGACAAAACATACACATATAAAGCATTAAAAACCGTTAAAAAACTAAAACGTGGGTAATTAAGATATGCCGCCATATGCCTGGGGCAAAGAGGAAAGTCTTAACCTGGAGCTGGAAAGTTCTGACTTTATACTGTTAGTTTTACCCTACCCAGTGCCTGTTTACCCTACCCTGTGCCTGTTTGCATTCTCTTCCCCTCCTTATTGTTTTATTATGATTTTATTAGAATGTAAGCCTATGCAGCAGGGTCTTGCTATTTATTGTTTTCTCTGTACAGCACCATGTACATTGATGGTGCTATATAAATAAATAAATAAATAAATAAATAAATAATAATAATAATAGAAGCGTTGGTGCCAGGCGAGCCTCATCAGGGAGATCATTCGAGAGACTGGGGGCCACCACCAAAAAGGCCCTGTCCCTCGTTGCCACACTCCGAGCCTCTCTCGGAGTAGGCACCCGGAGGAGGACCTTAGATGTTGAACGTAGTGACCGGGTATATTCAATTTATATCCTAAATTGAAATCCATTAAACGCTTTATTGAAGAAAAATACACAAATTAAGAAATGTAGCACGATGCTTACATGAGTCAGAAACTTTCTCTGTGATTACATTATTGGCAGCGAAAGAGAATGTAACTTAAATAAAAGATTAACCAAAAAAAATTGCAATTGACAAATCTGACACAACAAATGTAAATTGCCAGTTAACAAACTGAGCTTCTAACTGTATCATAATGACTCTTCCTCATCACCCTCCTGCTTACTCATTGCATTGTAAAGTAAAAATTAAACAAGCTAAAAACATTTGCTCTCGTTTTTACTTCCTCCTGCTCTTTACTTGAATATAAAAAGCTGATGCTAAAGCATTGTCATGTTCCTCTAGGTGCGTGAAGAATTAAATTTAGGCAAACGCAGAAGCTAGAGTGAAAGGAAAAAGCCAAGACTTGGCAATAATTTTAAGTACCATCTTCAGAAAGTAGGAGTGAATTAAAGGATTACCAGTAATATCTAATGGAGATCTAATCTTTTATACCTTAATAATGTCTCAATGGGAGTTCCAAACCATATTCTCTTCCTGGTCATTTTTGAGAAGTAAAAAAACATGCCAAAAGTACACCTAACCAGCTGCTATATATGCTTTTCATTTTCATAAGCTCCCTTTGTTTTCACATAATATCTCGAACATTATTCCAGTCCTTTTACTTCCAAACTTTTGAAAAATCTTGTCCCATAATTCTAACTTGCCTTCCGGGACAGTGCTAGGTAAAGTCAGAAACAAAACGATAATGTCTGAAATAGTCGTTTTTACTGAAGCGATTCTTTCTACTCAGGGAAGCTTAAGTATAAACACCAGCATTCCGTATCTTCTTCTGCCTTTTCTATAACAGGAGACTAATTGGAAGAAAATAATTCTGCAGCTAAAAACTTTCCTAAATGTTATACCTGTTTTTTCTGAGGAGCCTTACAAAAAGTTCCAAACGCAATGGAAGCTTGTTGAGCGATAATATACTTACATATTTTTAGAAGTAAAAGCAAAAATGTGCTTTAGCACAAAGGGATTGCTGTTGTTTTTTAAATTAAGCGTGTGGTTGCAAAGGCGCCCGTGAGAGAGATAATATGAAAATATGTTGAAGCAGATGCATGACCCTGAGTGAACTGCAACGTTGTGCAAATGGGTTTCCACGCACACAATGGGACTTCCTCTTCCTATGTCCCTGCTCTCCAAATCTGCACTGGTGAGTCTCCAACTCTTCAGAGCAGATTTGGGGGAGCGGGAGGATACAGTAGGGAGTGTGAATGCCCCCTCTCCCATTCTGCTGACAAGAACCATTATGTTGGCTGGAAGAATTTGGCTTCACTTGGGGCTGTCTATATGATGCAGACGCAGGTTTGCAGCAACTGTAGGACTTTCTAGCAAAGCTACGCATTGAAAAAGTTGGGGAGTTACTCTGATTTTTTCCAATGGGAGTGAGGTCAGTATGACTCTTATGATGTCACTCTGGATCCAATCAGGGGGAGGGGGGTGATCCCGGGTGGAAGATGGCCAGCGATTGGTTGCCATCCACTAGGCAGAGTTAGGGTGACCAACTGTCAGGATTTCCCCGGATTTGTCCTGGTTTTTGTTCTTTCCATGGTGTCAGGGGGGATTTTCTATAATTTTCAATAATGTCCTGGAATGACACACCTTCCCCTTTAAGGCTGCCATTAGCATGGCAGGAGGGAATGACATGCTTTCTTGAGGCACATCATTCCCCCACCCCGAGCTCCAATTGAGGTCTTAAAGGGGAAAGTGGGTCATTCGTGGACATTATAGAAAAGGCCCCCATTGGAGTGGATGGTGGTGGTGCAGAATGAAATCCTTTCCCCTCCTCCACTCCAATCGGGTTCTTTAAGGTGGCGGGGGAATAACGTACTTTCTGCAGGACTCAGAAAGCTGCTTCCTCCCACACACACTAGGTGTCCTCTTTTTTGGTTTCCCAAATATGGTCACCCTAGGCAGAGTGAGCGGCAGGTCCAGTACCCAGATGGCTGCTGGAGACACCATGCTCCCTCCTTGGCATCGGGATTACCCGACACCACCATGGGGGAGTAAAATATGAGGGAGGGAGGGAGGGAGCACCAACTCGACGCTGTGAAGACAGCCCTAAAGATCATTGGGGATACGTGTGGCATTTCCCCCCACCAATATTTGGGTTATCTAAAAAAATGCATGAGCATCAACAGAGGCAAAATGCATGCGCTCCTGATAAGCAGTTGATCCACTCTGTTAGTCACAAATGGCATAATAGGCTCCAGATGCAGAACTTGGCAACAGCAGGGGCTAGGATTGGGCTTGCTTGCCTTGACTGGAATCAGGCAATGGCTTTCCGAAGAGCTGCAAATGAAATCAGAGACACAGCATTGCTCAGGATGTGTGCGTACTTATTTTGCCACCCTGGTCAAACTGGTTTTGGTGCATTACACGAACGGCATAATTTGTTTAACCAGAGTCAGTAGTGAGAGAGTACACAAGACATAGGGAGGTCTGTTTAGTGCAAATCCTCAGACTTACAATCTGGCCCTTCTGGCTTTTGCCAGATGGCCACACACCCTTCTCCTGGCTGCAGACTGTTTGGTTGTTTGGCTGGCTTTTGTCTTGTTTTTCCCCATTCTAAAACTGGTAGTAAAAGTTTTAAGCTTCAGTATGCTGGCAATTTTGGTATTTCTGGCCTGCTGCTTTTGCCTTTGGCCCCGCCCACCACTGGAAGGTGGCTCCCAAGAGCTTTTCCAAAATGGAATCCAGCCCTTGGGATGAAATAGGTTCAATGAGGGTCTCTACATTAAGGGAAATCATGTTGCTTACCTTGGGCTTTTGGGCTTCTTTATTCTTTGGCACAATTGTTATGGGCTGCATTACGCAGGCGGAGAGGGACAACTATGTGCTTTGAATTGAATACCTCCCCTCCCTTCACTTCTATTGAGATAGTGCTATCTAGTGGCAGAAGAGCCTGCTTTTTCACAGCTATTGCCACTTTTAATACTGGGATTTCTAGGGGATCCTGCGGGTTATTGACCTGAAAACGTTCATGAGTTGGCCAATCACAAGTGTGCAACCATTTGTTTAGAGGAGCCCTTAATGCATATGTATCACCCTTGACAGGGACAAAGAGAGCGTTTATCTTCAGTCTTATTGAAAAATTAATGCTGAAATTAGGTTACATGGTACCATTGCCTAGTACCCATTTTACCGAATAACTTGGCATACATATCTTGGAATATTGTAATCTCATTCTTTTTGCTTCCCCAGGATGGTTCATACTGGGGGAGCAGAGGACTGCAAAGACAGTTTGGATGACTTCCAAGAAAAGATATGGCACCTCTTGATTCTGCAATCTATTTTGGCCATTGCTGGGAATGGCTTTGCCATCTACCGCTTCGTGGTTCGGGAACGCCCCTGGCATACTGGCATCGTCTACTCCTTCAACCTGGCTGTTAGCGACCTGCTTTATGCATTCTCCTTGCTGCCCTTAGCATTTTATTATCAGCCACCCAAAGACTGGAAATATGGCTCCGTTTTCTGTGTGCTGGACCGTTTCGTCTTCTTCTGCAACCTTTACGGCAGCACCTTTTTCGTTGCCTGCATCAGCCTGAACCGCTATGTGGCCGTTGTTCACCCCTTCTTTGCCCATGGCCGAATCGAGCCCCGCCATGCCAAGCTCCTTAGTGGGGCAGTGTGGTTGCTGGTGGTGGTCATCTCAGCGCCTGTCCTCAGCTTTTCCAAACTGGAAAAGAGTAAAAATAACACCGTAACCTATTGTCTAGGAAGTGCCTCAAAACCAGAACTGCCCAGCTACTTGCCCTATAGCTGGTTCCTAGCGGCTTTTGGGTGCGGGCTGCCATTCATCCTGACCACCTTTTCCTGCGTGGCCATCACCTGCACGGTCGTCCGCAACTGTAACATCACAGCGGAGGAGAAATCCAAGGTGAAAACACTGGTTTCTGTCGTGGTGGTCCTCTACGCCCTTTTCTACTTGCCCTTTCATGTCTTACGCAACCTGAACCTTTACTCCCGCAACCACGGAAGGTGTGATGAGCTTCTCTACAACTTCTACCAGGTGACCAAGATCTTGGTCAATTTCCACATTTGCATCCATCCATTGGTCTATGCTTCCCTGACCAACTGCATGCAGGAATACTTTGGCAGATATTTTCCACGGTGCAAAGGTGTGCGAGAGAAGAGCGTGGAATGGAAAATGTACACCCAGCCCTCTTCTCTGTGCCTCCAGGACCAGAGCTGATTTTGCTTCCGGCAGGCCTGACTGTTTATTGACAATCCCTTTGCTGCAATGTGGTGAGGCTTTGCAATGAACTGGATCCCTACTAAAGGAGAGGTTTGGTGGAAATGGGACATTCCTTCCCTACAAATTGCTATACTGACCCTGCCTTTTAAAAGTCTTTCAGGACTATGTTGCAGATGTGTTTATGTGTTGTATTTCTGGGCGCAAAGATTACTGCAGACGCTGACTGCAGCCAGGAAATCAGAAGACGTTTACTTCTTGGGAGGAGAGCAATGACAAATCTTGATCAAATAGTTAAGAGCAGAGACGCCACACTGACAACAAAGGTCCGCATAGTTAAAGCAATGGTATTCCCCGTAGTAACCTATGGCTGCGAGAGCTGGACCATAAGGAAAGCTGAGCGAAGGAAGATAGATGCTTTTGAACTGTGGTGTTGGAGGGAAATTCTGAGAGTGCCTTGGAATGCAAGAAGATCAAACCAGTCTATACTCCAGGAAATAAAGCCAGATGGCTCACTTGAGGGAATGGTATTAAAGGCAAAACTGAAGTACTTTGGCCACATGATGAGAAGACAGGATACCCTGGAGAAGAGGCTGATGCTAGGGAAAGTGGAAGGCAAAAGGAAGAGGGGTCTACCAAGGACAAGATGGATGGATGATATTCTGGAGAGGACAGGCTTGACCTTGGGGGAGCTGGGGGTGGCAACGGCCGACAGAAAGCTCTGGCATGGGCTGGTCCATGAAGTCACGAAGAGTCGGAAGTGACTGAACGAATAAACAACAAATAAGTCCCATAACAGTTAGCTGCTGCCCAGTGAGGACACCAGAAAGAATTATATAACCCATTGAAGGGATTCCCTAGGGTGGACATACGAAAAGGAGAAAAGGGCTCCTGTATCTTTAACAGTTGCATAGAAAAGGGAATTTCAGCAGGGGTCATTTGTATATATGGAGAACCTGGTGAAATTCCCTCTTCATCACAACAGTTAAAGCTGCAGGAGCTATACTAGAGTGACCAGATACAAAAGAGGGCAGGGCACCTGCAGCTTTAACTGTTGTGATGAAGAGGGAATTTCACCAGGTTCTATATATGTACAAATGACACCTGCTGAAATTCTCCGTTCAATACAACTGTTAAAGATACAGGAGCCCTGTCCTTTTCATATGGTCACCCTAGATACCCTACAGATGTGGAGGAATACTGCTATCCAGTACCAGCAATATACTGGTGCCCCAGGTGTTGTCACTACCACAGTTTGAGTGTCTGGCTAGGTGGACTCTGTATTATTATTAATATCTCACCCTTTCAAATGCTTTGTTACAGCAAAACAACAAAGGTTGTCCTCTCCTGATGACATCATCATCTAGCACTGCTCCTGAGCAGGAGTTTAATCCTTTTTACTGCATCCCCCTTTGTCTGGAAAGGGTCTGACCATATCACATGGGATTGTGTTCAAATTTACTTAGAGCTAAGGTGACCATATGAAAAGGAGGACAGGGTTCCTGTATCTTTAACAGTTGTAGAGAAATGGGATTTTCAGCAGGTGTCATTTGTATGCGTACAGTATCTGGTGAAATTCCCTCTTCATCACAATAGTTAAAGCTGCAGGTGCCCTCCTCTCTTTTGTATTTGGTCAAGAGGGCAGGACTCCTGCAGCTTTAACTGTTATAATGTTTAACTGTTATAAAATTTCACCAGGTGTTACATGCATTCAAATGACACTTGCTGAAATTCCCTTTTCTATACAACTGTTAAAAATACAGGAGCCCTGTCCTCCTTTTCATATGGTCACCCTACTTAGAGCACCCCTCCCCCAAGAATGTAATCTTTAGTAAAAGACACTTCCACAAATCAAATATTTCTGGTGGAACTGAAATATGCCCCAGTTTACTGTGACAAGCTGGAGAATGTGTAATAAACTAATTTTCTTGGTTTTGCCAGAGGAATTGTCCCCGCTAGATACGAGCAAGGATTTTCTGCACTTGCCCAGACAGTTCCTTGTACTCCTGCATCTGGGATCCAAACTTCCAGCTGTGGGGAAAGAGCAAGGATATTTTCACCTGTCTATCTGGAAATAAAAATCAATCTGTCGCTCTTTTATCAGTTTATCTTCCTGAGGGAAGTTAAGTAAGCTACGGTGGTGGGCAAGGTTGGTTTACGTAAAGATATTGACCCAGCAGGGCTGAATGGTATATCAGGAGGCTGCTTGTAGAATGTTCTGTTTCAAAAAGCAAACTCTTCACTGTCTGAATTGCTTTTTCTCCTTCCTCATTACTAGAAGGGAAGTGTGTACTGTTGGTAATATGGGTCTGAAGCCATCTTAATCCCCCACCCGCAGTTGTTCCAAGCTTGTCCCCTGTCTTTTCTTCCCTCTTTCCCCCTTTCTAGGCCTCAGTCTGATACTCACTGCTGCTCTGCTCTTTCTGATATTGTAGCTCGCAGAATCTGGTCATGTCGTTACTGGCAGGAACTGGCCCCTCCAAACCCTATATATCTTATGTAAGAATGTGGCAGTGTACGACTTATTACTTGAGATCTACCAGACTGATTTTGCTCATTTTTGTTTTAACCTGAAGTTTGAGCAGTGTAGAAATGCAGAAAATTTTGAAATTTTGAAAAAGTTCAAAGCTGAAGTTTTGGGCAGCTTGGAAAGGGAGAAGAGAGAGGGATGAGGCAAAAGGCAGGGTGGCCATATGAAAAGGAGGACAGGGCTCCTGTCTCTTTAACAATTTAATAGAAAAGGGGATTTCAGCAGGTGTCATTCGTATGCATGCAGCACCTGGTGAAATTCCCTCTTCATCACAACAGTTAAAAGTTGCAGGAGTATAGCTAGAGTGGCCAGATACAAAAGAGGGCAGGGCTCCTGCAGCTTTAATTGTTGTGATGAAGAGGGAATTTCCACCAGGTGCTGCATGCATACAAATGGCACCTGCTGAAATTCCTTTTCATGCAACTGTTAAAGATGTAGGAGCCGCATCCTCCTTTCCATAGGGTCACTTTAGCAGAAGGAAGGTTAATGCATAGGCTCCACACACTGTACATGTGGTGTAACATGTGACACAGTGTATGCATGCATGTGCAATAATGCTACCTCCAGTGAGCTCTTAAGAGCGTCTGGGCCAATGAAAGGGCAGGCACAGAATGTTAGGAAAGGGGTTAAAGAAAAGTCAGTTATTATTAACAATGTTTATATATTACTTCGCATTTGAAACTCATGCACACAATGCAGTAAGGGTTATTTTGGGCAACTAAAAACAGAAAAAGCCACAGGGACCCCCACAAGAAGTCACTAGCCAGAGTCCACTAAAACCACTAACAACCAGAGCAGAGCCTTTATGAAAAAGGAAAACCTTTCTACTGCAGTGGAAGACCCGCGGAAAAGGGTCCAGGCAGATCTGCTTGGGTAGGAAATTCCAAAATCTGCTTGCAGTCCCTGAAAAGTGGCATCTCCTCTCCCAAGGTGGTGATTCTGGAGCTGCAGGTCCAGGGAGAGAGAAGGAAGCCCTCTAGTGGACATTCTTGGTATACGTGGGTCACCCATCGCCTGTGTCCTGCATAGGCAGCAGGCGTTTGCTGCTTAGCTGAGATACTTCTATAAATGGATGTTAACATTTTTGTACGTTAGTTGTGATCCCATGTTGGCATCGAAGGTGGCTTCCAATTCTGATAAAATTGAAGACTGCTGCTTCTGACCAGATTACTCAGACTAGCAATCGTACAACACAACTATGAGAAAACTGGGGGGTGGGGATTGCAAACCCGCAATGATCATAGAATCAGAGAATAGCAGAGTTGGAAGGGTCCTACAAGGCCATCAAGTCCAACCCCCTGCTCAATGCAGGAATCCTCCCTAAAGCATCCCTGACAGATGGTTGTCCAGCTGCCTCTTCAACTGGAAACGGCGGCTGACCAGGCCCGCTAGCTGGACGGGGAAGAAGACAGATGGAGACACACATGGGAAAGTGGGAAAAACTAGCTCTAAATAGAACTGCGGAGTTTATGAGAATATAATCCCATGACTAAATCTATTCATTTCAACCTCTCACCAATATATATAAATATACAGTTGTGTGAAAAAGAAAGTACATCCTCTTGGAATTGTATGATTTTACATATCAGGACATAATAACAATCAACTGTTCCTTAGCAGGTCTAAAAATTAGGTAAATACAACCTCAGATGAACAACAACACATGACATATTACACCGTGTCATGATTTATTTAACAGAAATAAAGCCAAAATGGAGAAGCCATGTGTGAAAAAGTAAGTACACCCTTACTGTTTCCATAGGAATTAAGATGCTAAGTAGCAGACAGGTGCTGCTAATCAAATGCCCGTGATTAATTGATCATCAGCAAGTATGACCACCTCTATAAAAGTCGAAGTTTTTTCAGTTTGCTGGTCTGGAGCATTCAGGTGTGTGTTAACACAATGCCAAGGAGGAAAGACATCAGCAATGACCTTAGAGAAGCAATTGCTGCTGCCCATCAATCTGGGAAGGGTTATAAGGCCATTGCCAAACAATTTAAAGTTCATCATTCTACAGTGAGAAAGATGATTCAAAAGTGGAAAACATTCAAGACAGTTGCCAATCTTCCCAGGAGAGGACGTCCCACAAAATCACCCCAAGGTCAGACCGTGCAATGCTCAGAGGAATTGCAAAAAACCCAAGAGTTACATCTCAGACTCTACAGGCCTCAGTGAGCATGTTAAATGTTAAAGTTCATGACAGTACAATTAGAAAAAGACTGAACAAGTATGGTTTGTTTGGAAGGGTTGCCAGGAGAAAGCCTCTTCATTTCTAAAAAAGAACGTGGCAGCACGGCTTAGGTTTGCAAAGTTGCATCTGAACAAACCACAAGACTTCTGGAACAATGTCCTTTGGACAGACGAGACCAAAGTGGAGAAGTTTGGCCATAATGTACAGTGCCACGTTTGGTGAAAACCAAACACAGCATATCAGCACAAACACCCAAAACCAACTGTCAAGCACGGTGGTGGAGGGATGATGATTTGGGCTTGTTTTGCAGCCACAGGACCTGGGAACCTTGCAGTCATTGAGTCGACCATGAACTCCTCTGTATACCAAAGTATTCTAGAGTCAAATGTGAGGCATCTGTCTGACAGCTAAAGCTTGGCCGAAATTGGGTCATGCAACAGGACAATGATCCCAAGCACACCAGCAAATCTACAACAGAATGGCTGAAAAAGAAAAGAATCAAGGTGTTGCAATGGCCCAGTCAAAGTCCAGACCTCAACCCAATTGGAATGCTGTGTCGGAACCTTAAGACAGCTGTGCATAAACAAATGCCCTCAAACCTCAATGAATGAAGCCAAGTTGTAAAGAAGAGTGGGCCAAAATTCCCCCACAACGATGTGAGAGACTGATAAAGTCATACAGAAAACAATTACTTCAACTTATTGCTGCTAAAGGTGGTTCTACAAGCTATTGAATCATAAGGTGTACTTACTTTTTCACACATGGCTTCTCCATTTTGGCTTTATTTCTGTTAAATAAATCATGACACGGTGTAATATGTCATGTGTTGTTGTTCATCTGAGGTTGTATTTACCTAATTTTTAGACCTGCTAAGGAACAGATGATTGTTATTATGTCCTGATATGTAAAATCATACAATTCCAAGAGGGTGTATTTTCTTTTTCACACGACTGTATGTCAGTTATGCTTTTGATCAAATGTAGAGGAATTAAACTGTTTTGTGTTTGTTCTTGGTTAGAAAATGGTTTTTGCTTTTTGTTTTAGAGGTAGTTCTTGCCAGGAGATTCAAGGAGTCAGCTGAGGAAACGTAATGGTGGGAGGCAGAAGGGGAGAGAAGAAATCTAGTTATTTTGGAAACTAAAATGTTATGAAACGCTACTGCCCTTCTGATTGGTCAAGGGATTGGGTGGGGGAGTTAAAATAAAAGCAGGTGGGGAAGTGTGGCTGAGACTTTAGAAGGGAAAAAAATCAGAAATCAGAAGAAGCGAAGATGGAGGGTGTTGCAGACTCCCAGGGGCAAAATAAGCTAAGCTCAAAGCAAGGAAGCTGGAAGCTGCACTGCCAATGGTGAGCAGAAACGGCTTTATTGCTAGGTTTTGGCTTCAGTAGAGGAACAGTTTAGACTAGGCTTAGATAGATGTGCTTTTTCATGTTGCTTTCATATCCTCATTGCTCTTGTGGTTAACTGCTAGAACTATTTAAAAGCTTGCATTTTTAAAAAACAATAACTCTTGCTGCTTTTCCAAACCTTTAGTAAAAAATAAACTTTTTGCCCGATACTTTGATTTTCAGCCCAGTCTGAAGTGTTGATTTTCATCTCTCACCTACTTGCATTACCACACTACCCAGTACAGTGCGTCAGTAAGTAATTGACAGAGGTCACAGGACTGTTTTGGTGGAAAAAGCCAGGAAATAAGGGGTGGTAAGGGTGAGGACCGTAGGAGGGCTGGTTGGCTTCCCTCCCCGTGGTGCAGGTGAAGGTGATGTGATCACAGTCAAAAATCATATTGCACAGGTGGAACGGGTTGAAGGACTAGAAACTAGAGACTGATGCAGGTCTTGCATCCTCGTAAATGGGGCACTGAAGTAGGTGTGTGCACCTACATAGGCAATCTCTGAATTTGTACGCCATATTCCTTTGAATGGCCACTCAGAGCTGCGGGGATCAATTCTGGGAATTTAAGGCAGGTGAGAGATTTCATCTCTGGTATGGCGGCTCTGAGGCCCCAAAGAGGAGAAGGCTATCAAAGGCTACTAGTCTTGATAGCTATGTACTACCTCCAGTAGTAGAGGTGGCAAGCAGCCTATGTACACCACTTGCAGGGGAACATGGGTGGGACGGTGCAGCTGCATTGAATCCTTCTTGTGGGTTTCCTAGTTAGCTACGTAGTGAACAGAATGCTGAGCTGGATGGACCTTTGGGCCATAGCTAGACCTAAGGTTTATCCCTGGATCGTCCAGGGGTCAAACCTGTTCATCTAGGTGACACACAGAGGATCCAGTGCTCAGGCAGGGGGCGAACCCTGGATGATCCCAGGATAAACCTTAGGTCTAGCTGTGGCCTTAGTCTGATCCAGCAAAGCTCTTCTTAAGATAACTTTCAAAGTCTTGATTGAACTTAAGCATATGATACCGAGGAGTCATCCTTAAATTGGTCAAGCAGGATCTAGCCTACTGAAAGCTGATGCCTGTCAAGTTATTCTTCAGATGCCTGTGAATGACCTGTTTTGGTAATTGATAGGTTCAAGTTGGAAAAATATACTGGAGAAAGTCCGAAAGAGTTTATCTGTTGAATGGTCCTTGTTGGCCTTCTGGCCCCCTTCAAAAAAGTCATTTTCACAACAGTCCTTAAAGTTTTGGCCATCTTTTGTCTTCCATCATACAAGTCTTAACTTATTACCTGTTATTTTAATTGTTTTTTTATGTATTTTGTATACTGTTGTGTGATCTGATAATAAAAGGTGGTATATAAATATTAAAATAAAATTAATATCACAATAATAATAAATTTATTTGTTACATGCCTCTCCCCCTGGATTGAGGAGGGAACAACACAAATGCAAACACCATAAAATACATATAACTACTTTATTTATTTATTTATTTATTTATTACATTTTTATACCGCCCAATAGCCGAAGCTCTCTGGGCGGTTCACAAAAATTAAAACCATGATAAAACAACCAACAGGTTAAAAGCACAAATACAAAATACAGTATAAAAAGCACAACCAGGATAAAACCATGCAGCAAAATTGATATAAGATTAAAATACAGAGTTAAAACAGTAAAATTTAAATTTAAGTTAAAATTAAGTGTTAAAATACTGAGTGAATAAAAAGGTGAATTAATGTGTTTTAAACATATGAGTGAATTAAATGTTTTAGTTCTTAAAACATTTAAAACTAATACATTATTAAAAGCAGCACATTATTCAAAGGCCTCTTAAAATTCCAATGGGTAGGCCTGCCGGAAGAGATCAGTCTTTATGGTTTTCTTAAATTCCGGAAGACTGTTAAGTTGATGAATCTCTCCCGGAAGGCCATTCCACAATCTGGGAGTGGCAGAAGAAAAGGTCCTCTGGGTAATAGTTGTCAGTCTTGTTTTTGTTGGCTGGAGTAAATTCTTCCCAGAGGACCTGAGTGTGCGGGGCGGATTGTACGGGAGAAGGCGATCCCGCAGGTAGCCTGGACCCAAACCAGGTAGGTCTTTAAAGGTGATAACCAACACTTTATACTTTGCCCGGAAACTAATTGGAAGCCAGTGATTTTAAGAATGGTGTAATGTGGTCACCCCTAGGTGTACTGGTGAACAACCTGGCTGCCATATTTTGAATTAGTTGAAGTTTCCGGACTAGGCACAAAGGTAGCCCTATGTAGAGCACATTGCAGAAGTCGAGCCTCGAAGTTACCAGCGTGTGCGCTACTGTCTTTAGGTCTTCTGACTCTAGGAAGGGGCGCAGCTGGCGTATCAGCCAAAGCTGATAATAGGCACTCCTGGCCGTTGCATCTATCTGGGAGTGACAGATCCAGAAGCACCCCCAGGCTGTAAACAGTCTTTCAGGGGGAGTGTAACCCCATCCAGAACTGCTTAACACACCTCCAAACCCAGGTTATGGCCTCTGACAGCAAGCACCTCCATCTTGTCTGGATTCAGCTTCAGTTTTGTTTTCCTCATCCAGCCCATTACCACCTCTAAGCATTTATTCAGATAATGATCATAACCATCATAATGAATAAGCCTTAGGGTTGGCATTCAACCATTTTGAATATAGAAGAAATCGTGAAAAAGCCAGGAAAAACACTAAATGATAGGCAGTTGGGGAAAGTGGGAACCCCCTGATTATGTGGGGAAAGGGAAACTTGGAGGTCAGATTTGCCCCCAGGGCCTGAGGTTCAACAGACTTGATTTAGCCACTTGGTGGCACTAGGTAGAAACAGGAATTTCTGGTTGCTCCTTTGTTCTTGTCTCAGAGAGATGATAAAGTTCTTGCCTAGTTTCCTGATCTGAGGGTTGGTGGTGACTATACTCCGCTGTGTTGATATCTGAATGCCTCAAAAACCTGCAGCATCGCTGCTGCAAGGTGGTCATGATAAATTTAGATGGCAGGGGGTGTGTGCATGGACGACCTGGCCAGAAAAACTGCACAGCGCCATTCAGCTTGTCAAGCTCAACTCCTGAGCCCAGCCCTGTGCTTCCATGCTTGCCTGATCGGCCCAGAGCTATGCCCACTTGTATAACCTGAACCGAGGACACCACTAACACATGAAGAAACACATGGAGCAAAGGGAAAACTTGTGGTAAATCGACACATTCAAAAAATGCAGTTTCAGCGGGGGGAGGGGAAGCCCATCGTGTCTGTGAGTTGGCAGCTGTGTCATATAAACAATGCAGCGCCACTGTGCAGCTACGACAGGATAAATAGGGCATATAACCACCCCCCATTATGTCCTCTGTATCTTCCATGACGCTTTCCCCTTGGAGGGCAAAATGTCTCCGATTTGCTGCCTGACAAAAAGGAGAACTTGATGCCCTTCTACATGCAGAAGCTGCTCAGATTGACAACTGAATCTCACTTCTACATTGTCAATGGAACAGCATCCACCACCACTATCTGACGACAGCAGGTGAACTTTGGGGCATAAAGCAGGCAGCATGGCACACACAGCTCTGTGCACTGTCATCTCACCATATCTGCCGCCTGAGGAAATTGCCTCACTCTGCCTTATGGTAGGGATGGCCCTGGGTGGGGTGCATTTTGGAGTTGGCTGAGCCAGAGCATGCCTTTTGAGTTTGAAACCTCCAAGGCTGCTCTTTCGGGGAGGTAGTATGTTAATTACTTCCCCGCTATTAACCCCAGACCTCCTGCCTCTGGAAATAAAGCTCAAGAGAGCTGTGGCGACGTGGGGAATGATATGGCTGGATGTTCCTGAGTGGTGCTTCAGTATTGACAGCTCCTTATTTGTCGTTTAGTTCTGAAGCAAGTTACAATCGGGGGTGGGTGGGTGGTGGTGTTAAAGCAAATTTTCCAACTGCACAAATGCCCTGTCACGCACACACACACACACACATGCCCCCGTCCAAGCCAAACACATTATTTCTCTTCACGACTGGACAGATGATCACCAACACTAGTAGCACTTTAAACTTAAATACAGATTGACAGGGCCAGATGGCTATCCAGGAAGGACGACAGACCAAGAGAAGTAAACCACTGGTTGTCACCTACAGCCAGGGCCAGTGCTAGACTATTTGCACCCTAGGCAAGGTGAGCTACTTTCACCCCCCCCCCAAATGCCAACTTTGATTTTTAAGAACATACGTTTCCTGGGGGGGGGGGGGGGAAATAAGAAACACAAAACTTCAAACTACTAAATATATTTTAAAGTGCAAGGAATACGTCATGCCAATTATAGCAAACAAATTGGAAAGGAACGTCTATGGGTCTAAAATGCATTATTGAATAGGAATATCACCTCCAAATCATCCCCCCAACTCACACTCGCGCACACACACACACTCAGCATCACTCACTCCAAACAAACACACACGAACACATGCATTCACTCAAAGACCCCATGCACCCCATTCACCCAGACATTCTCTCTCTCTCTCTCTCCTCCGGGCGCGTTCCAGAAGTCCGAACGTGGAGCCGCTGCACCCCCACCCCAGTGTCCCTGGCTTCGCTTTGACTGGATGGGCGCCATCTTGCCCGCCCAGGCCCAGCTGAATCCTCAGACCAGACCATCTCACAGCCAACACGAGTGAGTGCTGCGCTGTGCCCGGCACCCCTCTTAGCTTGGCGCTCTAGGCGGCCGCCTGAGTGGCCTCTATGGTAGCACCGGCCCTGCCTACAGCCCCCAACTGAAACCACGGCAACAGATCATCAGTGAACTCCAACCCATCATCAGCACAGACAGTTCTCTCTCACAAGCTTTGGGAGGCAGACCTGTCCTGGCCTACAGACCACCTCCCAACCTGAAGCAGATGCTAACCAGCAATAGTACACAGGACAGAGACACAGACGGAGGGAGCAGGCCATGCAATAGACCCGAGTGCCAACTCTGCCCCCACATCTATTCAGGCAACACTGTCACACGACCCAACAACACCAGTCACACCATTGAGGGCTCTTTCACCTGCATCCTTATATAATTTGTGTTACATGCTATCCATGACTTTTGTCTGTTATTAAGTTCTTAATAAACACATAACATGTGTCATTTTTTTCACCACTTTTTTCAACTGCACATTATCAGATTTCCAACTGCACATTTACCCCCCTTACACTTCACTTCTCCATGGTCAAGAATTTATCAGTAGCAAACGCCTAAGCTTCGCCTCTGAATAAACATGCAGAATTTAGGTGCTTTTTCACAGTGCTGCAGTTAGTTTTAATTGACTCGTCTTTTTGACGTGCAAGTTCAGAATCGGTAGGGTGTGGATTGAGCCTCGAAATAGTTTTCTGATTGGCTGCTGGACATCAGAAATGGAGCTTGTTTCACTATTGGCTAAAACAGCTGCCTTTTTCTATGAAGGAGCCCACTTTCACTGGGGCTGAGACATCCATAAAAATCTGAAAGCTCACCACCAGTCTTTATTTCTTGGAACCAGCTAAACGAAGAGTCCAAGCTGCTGTCTCAGACCAACTTTTCTGCAAGGAAGTTTGCATATGCTCTGAAACCCAAGCAGGTAACATGTAACTATCTAAATTATATGAACACGACTGAACTTTATTTGAAATTCTTTATGTGTTATTGTTGTCTCCCCCTTGTTTTCCTTTTCCCAAATAAACTCCTTCTTTTACCTTGATATTTGACGGCATTGTTCTAAAAGGGAATTTCTCACACAAACTTTCCTCATTTGCAAGACTGCATGGTTGCTGAGCTACCCCTTGCATTCTTAGGATATTTCACTAGGTTTTGTTGAGTTCTGTGTTTTCTGGGCTTTGAGTAAGTAAATTGACACACCATATTCCCCCTCCCTCCCCCCTCCCCCCCAGAGCTGGGTTGAAGGGAAGAATCAGAAATTCCCCAAGCAGATAAAACAGGTGTGCCTGGGCGTTAACTAAACAGGTGTGCCTGGTAGCAGCCTATTGTAATTTTGAAAAAAGAAATACTTAAGAAAAACTGAGTCTACCAGTGGGAAATCTTTCTCCCCTTTCAGTTCCATAACAGGATGTTTGTGAGCAGAAATGTCTCCATTACAAGAGCGATAAAATATAGAATTCACAAGAAACTTAAAACAAAATCTAAAGCATCACACATAGGCTAGGTGGCCCTTCAGATGCTGTTGGAGTGCAACTCCCATCAGCCCCTAGCCATTATAGCCAACAATGAAGAATGATGGAAGCTGCAGTCCATTAACATCTGGAGGGTCACAAGTTGCCCACCCCGGCGCTAGGTGAACCAATAGTACAAGTTAAACAGAAAATGAAAAATAACTCCTTGGTCTGGAAGTTCTTTTGCAAGAAGAAAGAAAAGGAGTTTATTGGTTGGAAGCTGAGTTGAGGGAAACAAGATGCTATAGCACAAAAGAGTAAAATACATTTTAGACTGTGTAATACGACACAGATCTTGCATCCAAAAACCAGGAAAAATAAGGACAGTCCAGGGAAAGTCACAAAGGACATGGTGGTGTTCTGTTCTCATCCCACAGTTCAAAAAATATACTGGTGAATTGGAATAGGTTGTGCAAAAGGAATCAAGAATATACAGATAACCTGTGGAAATGCAGGAGCGACTGAGGATGGGGTCAGCTTGACTTAAAGCAGCCGCTGCCATCATTTTGGGGGTAGATGTATTTTTAGAGCTGCCACATGAAGCATCATGTGGGGTGTGAGCGGTCTACCTTAACTAAGGAGGGTCCCTGGCAGGGTACAATCCTTTGCAGCATGTTTAGGCAGAATACGTCCTACAACTCCCAGCCTGCCCCAGTAGTAGTGCCTTCTGGCACTTGGGACTCCAGGGTTCCATCTTGTCTCCCTTGCTGTTAATGTCGACATGATGAAACTGGCTGGGAGTTATGGGAGTTGCAGTCCAACCCATCCAGAGAGCACCAGGTTGGGGAAGGCTGATCTAGGGCTTTGGAGCAAGATGCCATCAGAATGCTGAAGACATTCAGCTCTACCGCAATACATATTTTGCGGCAAGCAATTTTGCCTGATCTTTTTCAGCTTTGCATTTTGGTGCACACTTTCACCTAATATATATGCATTTTTGTACAAATGTGTGGCTGGAGAAGTGCACTGCAAAATTCAGAGCCACGTGAATACCAACGAATAGCTCCATTTCAGTCCATGGATGGGTTCAGGAAGTACAAATGAAGTAGGTTGACCTTTAAAAAGACTAGTGATAAGAGAATCTCCCCCATCTCTCCCAGAATTAACATAATAACTCAAGAGATGATAACCACGCAATCTTCTAGATCGTTAGTTATCTAGATCCCCATACCAGCAGATGACAGGAAAGGCGGCAAAGAACAAACAGATTCGGAAAAAAATAACACTGCGTGCACGAGAAAGCTGCACGCCTCCCTCCCCAAAAAGGAGAGAGAAATACAATTTCTTTAAAATTAGCCAACCCCACTAGGAAGCTCTCAATATATTTAAAAGCCAATTTGAAATATTCTGGTGCATGACCATGAAACCAAGCCAGAGACAGAGATATACAAAGCAAAGCAGGTTTGGACTCTCAGTGGTTGGGGGCATCATAAGAGGCCGGGGAAAGGGTTTGCCCCGAATCTGGGTTCCCTTTCACTTTCTCCTGGATAAGTGAACAGTTGCCAGTCAGGCTCCCTGCAGTTCTAGCATGCAGAATGGGGGAATTCAGCTTGCTTACTCGGAAACCTGGTCATTAAAATGGCAGCATTCTTTTGAAAAAACAGGTATAATTTATTCCAGCTGCAGAAATGGAGAGGAGTAGCAGCAATTGGCGTGTGCTACAGGGGAAAGCATTTTTTGTATTGACTCATGGTCCATAAGAGCCTCGTGTGGCGCAGAGTGGTAAGCGGCAGTTACTGCAGCCGAAACTCTCCCCAGGGCCTGAGTTCGATCCCAGCGGAAGCTGGTTCTCAGGTCGACTCAGCCTTCCATCCTTTCGAGGTCGGTAAAATGAGTACCCAGCTAGCTGGGGGAAAGGTAACCGTGACTGGGGAAGGCAATGGCAAACCACCCCGCTACAAAGTCTGCCAAGAAAACGTCAGCGAAAGCAGGTGTCCCTCTAGGAGTCAGCAATTTCAGTGAAAGCAGGCATCCCTTTAAGAGTCAGCAATGATTCAAGTGCTTGCACGAGAGGTTCCTTTCCTTTCCCATGGTCCATAACTGATTGTTAGTTAATGAGCTATCCTAACTGTTGGGTAAAGTTAGATGAGACGGCTGCTCAACCCTTTTATAAACTTGGAGGTCCCCTGAACCTTCAATTCTGGGAGATGTTATTTTTTTCGCTATTGATTTTTTTTAATGAAAAAATACAACACAATCATTATACACATTCAGTTATTTTAGATACTCAACAAAATCACCCAGCATTAACACCACATATAAGCATGAGTAAATTTAATATCAAATAGATCGAATTCTCATAACACCAAACAAAACATACAAGAATGAGTTAGATATAAACTAAATAGATTAGATCAAGTTTCACATATTTTCCAAAGCCAACGATTTATTAAATAGCAGAACAAGAACATATGTTAATTTCTCTATCATGATTATTTTTCCAGTATTCAATAAAAGGTTTCCATTCCTCTGTAAATTTGGGGATCTGTTGTCTGCCATCTCTCAATTTGACTATTTCACTGATTTTCAAAAAATTGTGCTATTTGCCAAACTTTAATAAACCATTTAGATACAATTGGTTTTCTGTTTTTCCAGTTCTTGGCTATTATCATCCTTGCTGCTATTAACAAATTTGGTATCATCAGCTGATGAATTTTTGCAATCTCATATTGAAAAAGCTCTAACAACATTATTTTAGGGTTAAGAGATAAATTATATCCTGTTATTTTAAATACTTCCCTCTTAACTTGTTTCAAAAAAAATCTTGGACTTTTGGACGTGTCCACCACATATGCATATAATCAGCCAAGGGCATTCTACATTTCCAGCATACACAATTACCTTTTCTATATATTTTAGTTAAACTATGAGGTGTAAGATAACAATAGTAAACTAGTTTATAGTCATTTTCTTCTAAGTTAACACAGATTGAGTTGGTCATTCCTCTTGTGAAAACTATTTCTTGCTTCTATCATTGCCTCCGAACGGGTTTTGAAGAATGCAGCCTTCTGGGAGATTTTAATCCCATTTCCCCCCTGCTTCCCTAGGATACTATGAGTGCAGCAGGGCTTGGGGACATAACCCAAAGCTGCAGAGATGACTTGGACAGCTTCTTCCAAGAACAAATATGGCCCATTATGTTACTGCAATTCATTTTGGCCATCGTTGGGAATGGCTTTGCGATCTACCGCTTCTTGGCTTATGAGCAGAAGTGGAACACAAACATTGTCTACTCCTTCAACCTAGCTGTCAGTGACCTGCTCTACGCCTTCTCTCTGTTCCCCATGGTACTTTATTACTTCCCACCCAAGGACTGGACGTATGGCCGGATTCTCTGCACACTGGCCCGTTTCTTTTTCTTCTGCAACCTTTACGGCAGCACTTTTTTCATTGCTTGCATCAGCCTGAACCGCTGTGTGGCCGTTGTCCACCCCATCTTTGCCCATGGTCACATGAAACTCGGCCATGCCAAGCTCCTTAGTGGGGCAGTGTGGTTGCTGGTCGGGGCCATCTCCGCACCTGTACTTAGTTTTTCCACCCTGAATCACGTCTCTAAAAACACCACCAACGTAACACAGTGCCTCGGAAGTGCCTCCAGTGAGCAGCTGCCCAAATACTGGCCTTATAGCTTGTTCCTCTTGGCCTTTGGGTTTGGGCTGCCCTTCGTCCTTACCAGCGTCTCCTGTGGAGCCATCATTTACACAATCCAGCACAATCACCACATCGCGACGATGAAAAAGCGCAAAGTGAAAGCACCGGTTTCTGTGGTGGTGGTCCTGCCCTTCCATATCCTACAAAATCTGAGCCTCAGCCACCGCCTGAGCAAGAGAAAGGACTGCGAAGTGCTTCTACACACAGCCTTCCAGGTAGCCAAGATTTTGGTCCACTTTCACATCTGCGTCCACCCATTGGTCTACGCTGTCCAGGCCAACAGCATGCAAAAATATTTCGGCAGATGTTTTCAATGGTGGAAAGATGTACAAGAGGAAGAGAATGTGGAACTGAGGCTATGGAACCGGGCCCCTCCTCAGGGCCTCCAGGAATAAGGCTGATGTTATCTTTGTTGCCGGCAGGCCTTACTGTTTACTGGCCTCTACTACAATATGGCAAGACTCAATGGTAGAGCATAAGCTTTCTATGCAGGTTTCATCTCCGGCATCTACAACTACGGGGGCTAGGACAGAGTCCTGTCTGAGACCCTGGACAGGCACTACTGCCAGTCAGTGTGGACAATACTGGGCTAGTTCGACTCAGTGTAAGGCAGCTTTCAACATTTGATATTTTATCTTTACAGTGATGAGATGTTGGGGGATGAAGTAGGGTAGCTAAGAGTCCCACCTTACTGGTCCTTGGATGCAAGAGCGGTTCAGCACAGGCTAAAATGTATTGGCTCTCCTGTGCTATAGCGCCTTGTTTTCACTTGACTCATGTTGTTTCCAATTGTTAACATGTCCTAAACCTGTTTTTTTTGCAACACCCCCAGATTAAACAGGCTTTCCCCACATTGTCTATTTAACCTAGGGTGACCATGTGTCCTACTTTAAAGAGGACAGTCCTCTATTTGAAGGGTGGTCCAGCTAAAGGGTAAAAAGGGTGAGCTTGAAGTTACCCACCACCAACAGTTAGCACCTGGGCATCAGGTACACAGAGGTCACCTGGTCAGAGTCTTCCCCACCATGGTGTGAGAGGTACTGTGTTTTTTATTTAAAAACACGGTACCTGGACATCAGGAAAAACTTCCTGTTAGAGCAGTACGACAATGGAACCAGTTACCTAGGGAGGTTGTGGCCTCTCCCACACTAGAGGCCTTCAAGAGGCAGCTGGACAGCCATCTGTCAGGGATGCTTTAGGGTGGATTCCTGCATTGAGCAGGGGGTTGGACTCGATGGCCTTAGAGGCCCCTTCCAACTCTACTATTCTATGATTCTAGGATAGTAACTATTTCTAAATTTGTGGCTGTACATATAATTACATATGTAAATTTTATGCAAAGCTCCTTTTTTTTAGGGTACTTGGGACAGGGCTAAAAACGACTTTGCCTCCAGTTATGAACAGCCATTGTGAAGCTCTTTAAAAAAAAAAAAACCCTCCAGGTTTGGTTATTCATGTTGCTTTCTTGTAGCTGGGTCACTGTTCCTCAGAACTGTTAATACCAGAAAGGATTATATAACCTGATGAAGGCAATTCCTAAAAATATGCAGGAGCAAACCTGAACAGACACCCTTCAGGAGGTTCCTCTACTACCCGAAATACACCAACCAGGCAATCCTGGGCTCTGTATTGCTTCAGGTTTGGCCAGCTGGAGTTGGATTTTAGAAGCAGCTCCGTTCTGTAATAATGGAGATATAGATCTGTAGCGTCATGGGGG
Organism: Elgaria multicarinata webbii; assembly: GCF_023053635.1. Lineage (NCBI taxonomy): Eukaryota > Metazoa > Chordata > Lepidosauria > Squamata > Anguidae > Elgaria > Elgaria multicarinata. Next base: position 21,870,660 of record NC_086173.1, on the reverse strand, counting down.
TGGTGTGGTGGCAGAGGTGCAGTAGATAGTGGTCTCTACCCAAGGTCACCATTTTGCATTCAGATCCAACCTCCTCAACCATTAAGTTGCACTTGTTCCTGGTCAGTGGTCCTCTGGATGTCTAGAAATATCCACGTTCATGACTTCTGTTGCAGCTACTGGCTTTGTTGCTTTTATTGCTTTTTATATTTTAACTGTTTTTGTGTATTTTATTGCTGTAAGTCGCCTTGTGGTGTCTTCTGCTTTCAAAGGCGGATGAGAAATGGTTTAAATAAATAAATAAGTACATCCTACTAGTTCAAAGTCTGGCCACTGTTAGGGTGGCTGGTTTTACAGAGGACAGACCTCGGATTGAAGGGCTGCCAGAGGCCTGACCTCTATTTTGACTGTGTCCCCTATTTGAAAAGTTGTCCATGCCAAGTCTGGTCTGAGGATAAAGAGCCAGAGAGCGCAGGGGCCTTGAAGTTGTCTATTGACAGCATCCGGACAGCAGACAAATCACCTGCTTCACCATGGGAAGATGAGCTGTATTTGTTGCATCCGTACATGTAAATTAGCATATGCAAATGCATCTTTTGGCGATGCATTTCTTTTTGGGGCACTCATAAGCGGCCAACTTACCGCCCATTCCTGAACTGAAGCCCATCTTGGGCAAGTCTAGTTCTCTCACACAAGCCTTGAGTGGTAGGCCTTCCCTCATCTATACAATCCTTTAATTTAAAATGGCTGCTCAATAGCAAAGACAGGCCACCTCAGACAGTCATAAGCGCCAGGTCCCAGGCCCTGCGGCAAATCCAGAGGCCAACCCTTCCCCCATATCCACTCCGGCACCTACTACGAGACTCAGTAACATCTGGCACACCATCAGGGGTTCATTCAACTGTACATTTTGCCATGTATGATGCCGCCGTCGTCTGCTGACAATTCCCATTTGCCACATGGATAGGACAAACAGGCCAGTATTCATGCAGGAAAAAAAGAACGAACACAAATCGGACAACTACTAGGGGGCAAATATCTAAATCTCCAAGGAATATATTACTCCAGAGCTGCGTCAACTGCGCTGGTTGCCAAGCCTAATTCAAAGTGTTGGTTCTGATCTTTAAAGCCCTAAATGGCTTAGGACCAGTTCCCTGAAGGAGTGCCTCCTCTCATATATTCCAGCCAGATTGCGAAGACAGTCTTCAGGGACTCTTCTCTGAGTGCAGCCACCCACAATACTATAACAGGTGGCTACCAAGAGAAGCACTTCTTGGTGGTAGCCACTGGCTATGGAATGCCCTTCCCCAGGAGATATGCCGAATGTCTTCAGTGTTTACATTTAGACACCAAGTTCAGACCTTCCTCTTCCAGCAGGCTGTGTTAATTTTACTGCTGGCTCCTTAATATTTTTAATATTTGATACTGTATTACTTTGATACTGTTACTGCTGCATTTTTTATTTTGTTGTTTCTTTGGTCTTTTAGAATTGTAAGCTGCGCAAGGGGATTTGCCAGTTGGACAAGATATAAAGCTAATGACTAGAATAAATAAATTCCCAAAACCTAGAAATTCTGTTGCTGATCTCCCAATCTTCAACAAAAGTTCAAAGGGAGATTCAAGCATGAAACGGCTACCCCAGAATTTAAATCAGCAAGTTGCTTTTGTTCATTTGAGGCTTAAGACCAACATTTTCTCTTCCGCTACAGGTGTTAAGTTAGCACAGGAAAGCTAGGATTTGTTATCGCCAGTTACTGTTGATATGTGTAGTCACTGTGTTTATCTTGTACAAAGATGACTTTGCAGTGAACTATCACAGACGGCACTCTTGCACTGAATAGCTCTTTGGCTCTCCTTTCATTCCCATGTGTACGGATGTTAGGGCTGTGCACAGACCCCCTGATCCGCTCTGCACCCAATCCGCAAATTCCAGATCAGGCCCGATCTGCCCCGCGTCGATCCGCCTATGGTCCGCTCCGCTCCCTCTTCCCCCCTTACCTGCGTCCGTTGTGGTTTAGCGGCTGCTTCAACTGAGCCCAAGAACTCAAACAGGAAGACCAGGCCTTCCGGTTTGAGAAAAAGACCCTTCCCCCCTGCCCCCTTACCTGGCTTTGCCGCCGTCGCCGCATGGACTGCAGTGGCAGGTAAGGCCCCCTCCCTCCTTACCTGCGTCCGTCATGTTCCGGCAGCGGCTTCACCTGAGGCCGAGGCTCAAAGTGGAAGAGCAGGCCACGGTTGCGGCCTGGTCTTCCGGTTTGAGCATCAGCCTCAGTTGAAGCCGCCACCGGACTGTGACAGAGGCAGGTAAGCCTCCCTCCCTCTGCCCCCTTACCTGGCTCTGCCGCCATCACCGCACGGACTGCGGCAGCGCCAGGTAAGCCCCCACTTACCTTTCTTTCGGAGCTCCAGATCGAGGCGAAGGATCTGCTTGGTCTTGATCCTCTTCACCTCGATCCGCAGCCCCCCCGACCTGCTTCGCCTCCGCCTTTGTCGGAGGCGAATCAGGCCGCCTCGCTATTGCTTCTACTCTCCGATGCGAAGCGGGGCACAGCCCTAATGGATGTATATCTTCCAACTCGGGGTCATTACGCTTCTTTTATCAATTGAAGGGACTTCTATTTCATGCAAGATGAAAATAACAATAAATGTTAGTCTTTAAGACATTACAAAGCTATGGTTATTTGTTTGCTGTGATAGACAAACACCACTCTCCCTCTAGAAGTGAGCCGCAGTGGCTTGGACACATATTTGTGGCTTCCGAATGCAGTTACAAGACTGTAGGAATTGATGCATCTCTGCCTGTGCAGCCAGGAGAAAGAGTCACGCCTCACAAGATCGCCCTCTCTGAGTATGCGGATCCCACCACCTGGAAGTCCACTGCAGGAGTGCAGTGCCAGCCTCTTTCAGCAGCTAAGGCACATGATCTTGCTTAACAACAAAGCCGGTCTAGTCTAGCATTCTTTGCAATAATTCCAGCAACTGGGACATATTAGGTAGTTGACCAGTGGTCGAGCAGTGCGCCAGGATCTGCCTTCTGCCTGACCCTGTTGTAGAACAAATAACCGAACACTGGTACTGCAGAAAATAAAATTCAATTAAGAATAAACGTGAAGTCACCAAACCCACAACAGGGAGAGTAACTAATTAAGCAGCAGCAATTGCAAAAACTTTTTTTTAAGTCTCTGAGTATAATAAAAATGGCCACGAGGCATATCCATGACTACCTATGCAAATGAGCTTCAAACGATCATAACTATACCTCCAAGACCCAGACAGAGCACTGATCTGTATCAGGAAGACATCATGTGAAGTACTGTGCTCAGTTTTGGAAACCACGCTTCAAGATCTTAACGGCTTGATGGCAACTGAGAGAACGGAACAAGTTATCTTGGGTCAGAACTTAGACAGAGAATGGGGAGGCAAGAAGGGGGAGAGCAGTTGGCCTTTGATACTTTAAAGATCTTTAGTACACTAGCTGTACCCAGTGTAACATACACCGTGGTAGCGTATCTTAAAGTTTGTTAATTAAATATCATCACGGGGGAACGCGCTGCTTGGAGGCCGCCGATACAGCGCCGTCTGGCAGACCTGGGGGGAGGGGGAGCAGGTGTCCCCCTCTCCCTGGGGTTCCTGTCAGCCTTGGGCCGCCTGCCCAGCTCGCATAAGATTAGGCCGGGGCCTTGGCTCGCAGCAGGCGAGTGCCCTCCCACCCGACCACCAAGGGGCCCGGCCGTGCCTCGCTCATGCTCCGGACTGTGGCACTGCCCCCTTCGTGGGAGGGGGGAGTGAAGAGGCAGAAAGGGGGGTAGGATTGCCTTGGAAAGCCTGGAGGAGTCGGGCGAGGGACTTCGCAACCTGTATCAGCTGACGTTACACATTGTTACTGTTGCTTAGCAACGTGTATTAGCTGACGTCACACATTGTTACTGTTGCTTAGCAACCTGTATCAGCTGAAGCCTTTACAGAAACACACCTAAGCGTTTTATATATATAGAAGATCTATTTCCTGTTTGCACTGCAGACAGAGCAAAGAATAACAAGAGAACTGTGTAAGGCTATGTTGAGCAGTTGACTCACACCACAGGCCCTGCATGAAAACTAAAGCCGCAAATCCCCTGAAGGGCTGAGGGAACAGGCGCCCACTACACTACTGCAGCTACCTTCAGAGTAGCAATGCATTGCACAAAGCTGTTTCTCCATGCATTGGAATTCAGCTGGTGGTGGTGGTGGGAGGCAGCACCATTCTCTTTCAGTTAGTCAGCTTTTACGTATATATGGGCACGATATCATGCAAGTTTAGAGGGGGACAGTGCCCTTTTCCTGTCTCATCATGTATAGGACTGTGCCCTAAGAGAATTACCAGAGGCAAAGGAAGACCAGGGCTGCTGTGCCTCTAGGTTTTCGCAGTGTAGCAGAGGTAATTTCAGGAGGTGCGTCTTTTTTCAGCCTTGCGTAACAAACGGCACCGTATGAGATGCCCTCTTCTACAGTGCTGTGCAGTGGAGCAGAAGTTCTGGTGTCTTCCTGGGCAGCTGGTCATCATGGGCAGAAAAGGTTTAGCATTTGCAGAGTAATTAAACAGGATCCCACTTTGCAGGTTGGGATTAAGAGGGGATCTTGGGTCCAGTAAAGCCATTCTAGCTCACTGTAGGAGTTTTATTGCTCAAAGAAGAACCTCTTCCTTCACCCACTGGAGGGGAAGAATGCAGAGAGACAGTAGTTGTTAATAAAAAGTGATATAGTGACAAGTGTTGTACATGATATCCTCTCCTCACTACATTTTATCCTTTTCTCCAGACTAGGGCCAATGAAAAAGTTCAACATTAGTCCAAAGGCCTGGGTCTTCCTTTACAATACAAGGTATTCGTATTAGAACATAAAGCAAAACATACAAATCAAAAACATGGCAGAAGGCCTGCGCTTCCAAACGGTGGAGAAACAAGGTCACTCAGTAAAAGGAGGCAGAGCGTCTTTAAGGTTAAGACTGGGAGACTCCGCCGGGTTGTTTTGATGAGGGGAGTGAGACACACCACAGGAGAGACGGGAATGAACTTTTATTTGAGAGAGTACTACCTCCAGTTAAGAACTGGGCAATTTCCAAAGACAGGGCAGCAAGTCTCAGTTAGTGGAAGGTCTGTGGGACGAGAAAGAAAGGAGCCATTAGTATCTGAACGGGCAGGTGGAACTAGAAACCTATATGGTTGTGTGTTTTTTCCTCCTCTCTCCTAAACTCCTTTTCCTTGTGTGTCACGTCTTTTTAAGATTGTAAGCCTGAAGGCAGGGACTGTCTTCTTTCCTAATGGATTGTAAGCCGCTCCGAGGGCCTTTTTTGGCTGAGGAGCAGGGTAAAAATACGATAAATATGGGTGAGGGTTTTGTACCCAATGCAGAACCCGGAGAATTTGTTTCTCAAGTTTAAGAATAAAGCTGTTTCAAGGCCCAATGGTTCGTGGAAAACCCCTGAAGATGCAGGGGGCAGGTTCTGCCAAAGACTCAGAAACTGGATTTAAATGAGATCGCCCCCCTATAGTCCCTAGGTGCCTGCTGCTCTTCTTTTTTCATCAATGTAAACACAGTTGGCCCCCAAGGGTGGCGAGTCTGGAAATCTGCCCAAGGTCCGAAGATCAGCTGTGGGCTGGTCCAAACAACAGCACCACCAGTCTCACTATGCTCAGGGCATCCAGTGTTGTTAGAGGACAGCATGAGAAAACTGTGTGGTGGCAAGCAATGCCTCTTCCACATTAAGAGGGTCCAGGGTGGTGCCTTGCCCTGGGCACCCCAAATCTCTCACTGTAGCACTGACTTCAAATTCCAATAAGCCTGAATTGTACCTGAGCCCTATTTCCCCCCCACACTAAGGTGTTAAATTTGTCCTGGGCTGTATCCCTTCAGACAGCAGGTAGAAGCTCACACAACTGAATGTTCCTCCATACAAAAAGTCTCACATACAGTCCCACATACAGAAAACAAGCATGGCAGGGGGAAGGGTATTAGCCTAGTGTCTTTCCCTGAAATACCAGGAACGCGTGAAGGAATGGCTTTTCCTAAAGGAGCATTCCATCGTGCAAACCCCCACCTGCAGTTTGAAGTGGTACAGCCCAGATGCAGGTTTACTGCCCCAAGGATGACTAAGCGGAAGATATGTACAAGAAACTGAAATCTGAATGGAAGAATTTGGGATTCTAAGGCCGAAAATGCTGTTTCCCTTGTGGATGGGTGCAGAGCTGGCATGGGTGAAATACTCCACCCCATGGTCTCCACGGTGCAAGACCACTACCGTTTTATGTTCTACATGGGGATAACTGTAGGAACCCCAATAACCTGTCTCTGCAACACATTGTACAAGACATGGGTTTCTTTCAAAGCATTCCATGACTGGAAATGGGGTGTGCATGTATGTATGTGAGCATGTGTGCCATGGAGTGTCAGAGTCCTACTTACTTGGCCCATTCCACGTTTAGGATCAGGTGATCATAGCCAAAGCCAGACACCCCTGCAATGGCCCTGGCAGCATCTTCCCGGCGGTGGAAGCTGATGAAGGCAAAGCCCTGCAGGGAAGCAACAGCAAAGGCGAACAGCAGAAAGGAGAAAGGGAGAGAGAGCTTGGTTTGCACCTAGAGCGATGCCTTCCATCTCTTTCCCCAGCCTGCACCCACCCAACACAGCCCATCCGCCCCGATCATCGCCCCCCTTTTCCTCACCTTGGATTGGCCAGTGGTTTTGTCCTTGGCCAAGTAGATGCGGGATATGGAGCCGAAAGGACGGAAGAGCTCCTGGAGGTCGGTCTCTCGGGTGTCCTCAGACAGATTAGTGACACGAATGGTGGCATTGTCGTCAGCTGGCGATGGGGGTGGAAAGACAGAAAGAGGATTGTTGGATCAGGGTGGCAAACGGACTGAAAGACTTAGGCCCAGCCGAGGTGTCGTCCTAGCAGGCCTGGACAAGAACAGCACCGGAAGCCACCCAGGGCCCAGTAGATGCTGCCCCGGCTTTCCTCGCAGGCCACCCACCTCTGCGGTTCGGCTGCATGGACTCCCCTCTGCGGCTGGCTCCATCTCTCAGGCTGGGCGGGACGTACTTCCCGGTCTTGCTCTGCTGGGCTTGAACAGGTTCCGGTTCTGCAGAAACAAGGCGCCGTTTAAGTGGAGGCCAGAGTACAACCCTCCCCCCCTCCTCCTCCTCACTCCCGGGATAAAACACCCAGCGAGTGGGCTCCTCCACATCCCCAGCCTCCTTCACCTCCTGGCAGTTTCTCTTTCTCGCCGGTGGACAGCCCCAGCTGCTCAGCCAGCTCCTTCTGCATGGGCCCCAGCGTGTCCTTGTACGGACAGCGGGTGGTCCAGTGATCGCCCTTGCAGATCCGGCATGACACAATCTTCTGCCCTTTCAACTTGTTCATGGGGTCCTCCTCCTCTTGGCAGTTCAAGTCCTGGCAAAGGCAATGACGGCGGGTGAGATCTGGTCAGGAGCTTGCTCGCCCCCACACTAAAGCCCTGGCCAATGATCAGCCATACCTTAGGTGTGCCTGACTGTGAAGAGGTACAGCCAGTAAACAACCGTGTAAAGGCTGAACCCATCCCCCTGCCCATCTTTAAACCCCTTTTTTTTCCTTCCCCCAAATACCAGCCCATCCTGCACTTTTCAGCATGCTGCTACACACCTCCTTGCTGGTGATGAAAGTCATGAAGACGTCATCGCTCACAGTGGTAGTGGCCACATTCGGGCCAGGAGCGTCAAACTCTGAGTTGCCAAATTTCTTCCAGTTCTAAGGAGAACAAAGGTATTAAGTGAACTCATTGAATGAATAGTTTATTTGTTTGTGGCACAAAGACCATTACAAAATACAAAGTTGCTAACATCGCAACACACATTTGTTTGTGGCACAAAGACCATTACAAAATACAAAGTTGCTAACATTGCAACACACGTTATTTACAATATTCATAATCTTTAGGGTACAATCCTTTATTATCCACGGGGACAATCTGTAGATCTTTCTAGGGGTGTTCCGTTTGTCTGCAGCGCCCGCCCTTTGCTATCACACTGGTGACATGCATGTCAAAGTCACAAGAATAATTTCAGTGATTACATTTTAACCTAAAGTGCTAACAGTCAGTAACTGGCACTATCAGATAGGTGGGATCTCTGATGATAGTTTATACAAGGTTATTAAATCAAATGGTCCCCCTTACAATCTACGCAGACTGTGTTAAGAAAGTTATTTCTGATTTTTTGGGCTGCAGCAGCAAACTTTGCTACCTTGATTGTGATTGCTTTACTATGGTCCGCCAGCAGATCGCAGATAATGTCTCTGGTATGCCAACCCGCTCTTGCTAACAATAGTTCCTTTAGAAAACGCTCCCTGATTTCTTTGTACAGAGGGCAACGCAGAAGGTAATGCGCTAGGTCCTCAATCTCCCCCGAGCCACAGATACAGATCCGCTGGGCATGGGGGACTTTTTTATACTTCCCCTCCAAGAAAGCAGAGGGCATTGTCTGGAAACGAAGGGCAGTAAAGGCCTTTCTTAGGGCAGGAAACGATAGGTCAAGCAAATATTGTGCAAAGTACTGTTCTTTCTTAATAAAACTAAACCATGGAGAGAAGGCCTGTAATTGGCTAGCTATTTTGTTTCCTTGGGCATCAGCCTCATAGATTCTATCTCCAATGCTCCTTTTGTTATTAGCTAGCAACTCCTGCACCTCCTTGGCATAGAGCTGGGACAAAGTTAACCAGTTATGTGCCCATCCGCCCTTCGCCAACTGTTCATTGAAACATTGTTTAGCTAAGTTGTTTTCATCTAGGGTCATTAACTTTTCCCCATAAAGTATGATACTCTTGTGGATTCTTGACTTAAAGGAGGGCAAATCCACCTCCATTCTTAATAAGGCGGCGGGAACCCCTACTGGAAGAGCTAACAATTCCTTCAACACCATGTTCTGTACGGTCTCTACTGATGAAATAGAGTCTTGACCCCATAATTCTACCCCATACAATAGTTGCGGGAGAACTTTGGCTACAAAAAGCTTCAGGGTAGGGGCAACCAAGGAGCCACCTTTGTGTCTTCCATATGATAATATTGCTTTGGCTGATCTTATAGCTGAGTATTTGGCTGCCTCCACTTGGGTTTTCCAACCCCCATTATAGGAGAAGTATATTCCCAGATATTTGAAACTCATGCATTGTTCTATCTGCTGGCCATCTAAGACCCATCTGTGCACGCGATTTCTCCTAGAGAAGACTACCACCTTGGTTTTAGAATAGTTGATTACTAATTTTTCCTTTTTACAGATCTTGCCTAATCTATTCAACAGTCTCCTCAGGCCAACCTGAGTGATAGATAAAAGGGCCATATCATCTGCGTAAAGGAGCGCCTGAACCTTCTTAGGGCCAATAGAGGGAGGAAAACAGTCCAGAGCTGTTAGCTCGGACACCAGGTTGTTCACATAATAGTTAAACAAAAAAGGGGCGAGTAGACAGCCCTGCTTGACTCCTCTTCTGATGATAATTTTGTCAGAGAGGGTCCCAGATGGGCCAATCCTCACTCTTGAGTCCGTTTGTGAGTGCAGTTTTTGCAGCAAAAACAGGAGTCGTCTGTCTATGCTTGACCGTGAAAGTTTGTCCCAGAGGCGATCTCTGTCAACAAGGTCAAAGGCGGAGGTGAAGTCCACAAAGGCCACGTACAGGCTTCCTCTGGGTTGGCTCCGATATTTGTGGATCAAGTGGTTGAGCACAAAGCATTGGTCAATAGTGCTCCTCCCTTGGCGGAAACCGGCCTGTTCCTCCGCCAGGATGTCATTTTCATTCGCCCACGCTTGAAGTTTATCCAACAAGAATCTGCCATAAACTTTCGAAACAATATCCAATAGACTTATGGGCCTGTAGCTTTTGGGGTCGTTTTTTTCACCTTTTTTATATAAAGGGACTATAATGCTTGACTGCCATCCGCCTGGAATATTTCCTGTTTGGTTGATGTTTGAAAAGAGATTTGCCAGGATTGGGGCCCACCAGTTGATATTGTATTTAAAAAGTTCCGGGGGAAGCATATCTTCTCCTGGTGCTTTATATGCTGCCAGCTTGCCCAATATGCGGCTGACCTCATTTACTGTCACGTTGGGCCAAAATGGGAGGTCGGAGATGGTTAGTCCCTCCTCAGTTGGTTCATGAATATCATAGCTAGCGAAGATACTCTCAAAATGCTGTTGCCATTTTATCGCTGGGATTTGCATTTCCAAATATGGTTTGGAGGCACGTAGGCCCTCATGCACTGTTTCCCAAAATTTGCCATCATCCTTCTGTTTTACTGCCTGGGCAAGCTCTTCCCACTTACGGCTGATATAGACTGACTTTTTCCTTCTCAGTAAGGCCTTGTATGCCAATCTTTTCTCTATCAGAGTTTTTAGAAGCGTATTCGAGTTGGCCTTTCTGACCTTTCTGCTTAACCCCATTAATTCTTTTTTCATGTTTCTGCATTCTTTATCAAACCAGCCAGTGTTTCGGGATTTAGCGCTGCCATATGGTCCTGACTGGACAAAAAGGGGTTTCAAGTAATTCACAATCTGTTGGTAGCCCTCCAAACAACCTAGCTCCCCTTTTTCAATCTGCTCTTTAAAACCCATGAGGATTGGACCATGTAGCAGATTTACTACTTTGGAACTCAAGGATCCTGACCATTTGATTCTTCTGCTACCTGTGGGACCCAGCTCAATGGAGTAGGTTTTTTTTACGCTAGTTCGCGTGGCCAAGGCTTGCATCACTAGTTTAATAGGAAAATGGTCGCTTTCAGGCCGGTCTTCCACAGAATTTTTTTTAATGTTGTGGAGCAGGTCAGGGGAAATTATAAAATAGTCCACTACACTGCCCCCCCTATGAGAGAGGTATGTGTAGTGACCATTAGAGTTGTCAACTACACTACCGTTCAAAATTAACAGAGAATGTAGGTATGCAAGCATTATTAGATTTTTGCCATACTTATTTATTCTTTTGTCATGAGAGTGCCTTTCTAAAAAGAAACCATCATCCAACGGGACAGGCAACTGTTTCAGTAACTCTGTATTTGATTGCCCCAGACGGGCGTTTAAATCACCTCCTATGATAAAATGGGGATTTTCAAAGTGTAGTTCTATTTCGCTTATTGCCAACTTCAGTGATGACCAAATGGGAGACACCTCCATAGTTGCTGGGGGCACATAGACGTTTATACAATGTAAGGAGGAGCCATTTTTGAAGGATACACGGACAATAAGAATCCCCTCATAGCTCTGAGGAGCCACTGTTACTGAAACGTAGTCCAAATCTACTGAAATGAGGGTTGCCAAACCCCCACTGGCACGGCCAAATTTGTTTTGCCTTGTTCCTGCCTTTGTAAAGGATTTATATCCTTGGAGCTGAGGTTGAGAGCTGTCTTCCACCCATGTTTCTTGTAGGAAGATTATGGAAAACTGTTGTAAAAATTCAACGAAATCCTTGTCAACTAATTTTCCCATCCAACCCGATACGTTCCAGGAGACTATTTTTAGTGTCGGAGAAGTTGTTTCCACTGGCTCTCTTCTTAGTCAGTAGTTTTGTGTGTCAGCAGGGGATCTTACTGGCTCTGGTCGCTTTTGGCAGAGCTCTCCATTGTTCACAGCGTTTGAAAGTCTCTGCCGAGTATCCTTTGGGTGTTGGTGTTCTATAACATCCAAAGGTGCTTTCAGAGTGCTCACATTTGAGATCACTGGGCAAAGTATGCCAGATTTCTTATTTGGTGGATTGATTTCTTTAGATTCCTTCTCTGGTAAGCCGTTTTCCTCCTTGTCTAGACATCTCATGTCTAACCAGGTCAGAGGCTTTGATGTCCCAGGTGCTACAACAGCTTGGACTGGGCGTACTTCCTTCTCATTTTTACTTGACTGTGTTTTTGGGAGGTTGGTGTATTTCTACGTGTAACTGGAACTTGGGGGACCTTTTCTTTGATTGACATGAATCCTCCTTTGTTATTCGACTTGCCTTCACAGTATCCAAATCAGTCATATGTGCTATGTCAAGTTCATTTTCCATATGGTCTCCCCGTTTGGTGAGGTTACAGCCTTTTGCCTTCGCTTGTAGAGTTGTTAAATGCCCTTTAAGACCTTCCAGCCTTAGTATAATTTCATTTTGTTCTACTAGAGGGAGTGCAGAGAAAGAGTCCAATAACATTTTCTCTTCTTCGATTAGAACAGTCTTATCCCCTGGGGTTAACGTTTGTGCTTTAGGATCTGTTTGTTTCTCCTTTTTGTATACAGGCAACACACTGCTTTTATGCCTTAGAGTGGGCACTTCCCCGGAGTCAAGATCAATTAGATTCCCCACAGGGATCTCTATACTGGTTGAGTTATTTTTTGGATGTAAATATGAACCCAATATTAGATCCTGTGGTGGGGCTTGGTTCTCAAAGAATCTTGACATTAAAATCTCTCTAGATTTAAGTGCATTTTTACATTTGAGAACTAATTTAACACTGTTCCAATCTCTAAAAGTGATAACAGCACGAGCAGAAATATAGTTGTAGAATAGATATTCCACCTGAGCTATTTTGTCTATAGTAAGTAAGTCTGGAGAAGTCACATTCAGAATTTCTAGAAGATGTAGTTTGCGTTCAGTTTGTGTAAGAAGACCAGTAGGTTTGGGATAATTTAACATCACCAATTTTTGGCGGTTTAATACTAACGACCACTTTTTATTATTTGGGGAGTTCTTTGATTTTTGTTTAGATTGCATATGTACGCTGTCCCATGGGTCCAATTGTTCTGATGCCTCGACTTGTGTTTGGGCAGTAACTAGAGGCGAAACAGCTGCCTCTTTCGAGGGAGATTTGTCCTTAGTATTGTTTGATTCCATTGATGATGATCCCTGTTTCGTTTGCTTCTTGGTCTTTATCTTCATTTTGTTACTTGGTGGAGAGACCAGTAGTTTGCATAACCTTTCAAGATCCTTTTTATTATAACGTTGTATCTTTGGGGTCTTTTTATTTTTACTTTTCTTTACTTGAACTACATTTTTCTTCTTTTCTACTTTCCTCTGTTTCTCACCCTTCTTCAATGTGGAGTTACTTTTCAGTGCTAAGTTTTTATTACAGACTTTCCCTAAACCCACATCTTCTAGTTTAGGGTCTGTTTTTATGTACGTTCCCACAATGGTGGTTAGAAGATTGTTGCATTCAGATATGAATTTTTTAATTAATTCTATCTCTCTCATTATTATATAAAGCCCACCTTCTATTGTTAGGCTTTCTTTTCTTATCTGTTCTTGTGCAGCAACCAACTTATTTATTTTCTCCTCTAAAGCCATTGATTTCCTTTCAATTTTTAACTTCTCCATTTGATCTTTCATTGACTCATTTATTTCCATTGACTCTAGGTCTTCTAACTCAGCGATCTCAGGGGAATGTGTTGGATTTTGCAGGGTCCAATTTTCGAACCTTAGGTGCTCTTGAGCAAGGCCTTTAGGCAGCGGCTCCATAAAGGGTGTTTCCCGTTCTCCCTCTAATCCGTTTATTTCTGCTGTACAATCGGGTAAAGAGTTCAAAGCCTCAGTCCTTTTTTCTCTTGTCTCCTTATATTTTTCCTTCGTCCCACTAGGGATACAAAACTGTGTGATTTGCGTTTGTTTGGTACGTTTACATACCCTTTGGACAAGGGGAGAGACTGGCACCATCCCCTGGCTTCTATAGATACTTCTTGTAGAAACCATTTTAATAAAAAGGAAATACCCAGTGCACAGTTCCTCATGTAATACTAAAAACAGGGGGGGTCACTTTTTTTTGCTCCCAGAGATTGATATTTTCTACATTAGTCCCTCGAATATTCTGAACAGGAGACTTATTGTGAAGCTGGTGGATAATTTCAGCCTCCTCTATAACAATCAAGAGGAGGGAATAGAAGAGAGTAGGTCAAAGCAAAGAAGATAGCCGCTTCATAATCCTTTGGAATGTGAAATCAACCACGGGCTTTGTCAAAACAGCCGTAATTGTTCAGTGCTTGATTAGTTTGAGGAGATCCAAAACAGCTGTGAGGTATTTAGGCTCAATGTAAAGCAATTTAGCAATTAGGCAATTAAACAATTAAGAGCAGCGCATTAAATGAATAGCAAACTTGTGGTTAAAATCAAAGGTAAAAATTCAAGTTAAAAAGTTAAAAATTTAAAAAAGTTAAAAAGTTTTTTTTTTTTAAAAAAAAAGTAAATAAATAGAGAACCAAGAATTAAAAAGCAAAGTATTAAAAGCAAAAGGCAAAAAACCTCCAGGGTCAGCAGCAGCTAGCCCTTCAAATTCCTTTCCACCAGAGGCACCAAAATAAAAATTATTTATACACGTTAAAAACAACAACGGTTATTTCAGTTTTCAGTGGGAGTTGCTCAGGGTAACCAGTCCCTGAGATAAAGTAATTAAGATAAGGTAGTTGAAAGTACATAAGGTGGGAGGAAAAGAAAATACATACACAAAAGGAATTTAAGTAAGCAAAATCACGGAGCTCACTCAAACCCAACCGTCTCCGGCTCCCGGCTCCAAATGATAGGCTATTTCTCAAGTAACTTTATACCATGTCCTATTAAGTGAACTCGTTCATCGCAAAAGTGGGTGAGAAAGGTCGTGTCACTTAAGGGGGTCTTACGGCACAGCAGCAGCTAGGCTATTTTGGGATAGGCACTCTAAGGCCTAATCTACACCAAGCAGGATATTGCACTATGAAAGCGGTCTATAAAAGGCAAGAGCCACACTACTGCTTCATAGTGGTATTGAAGTGCACTGACAACTGTTGGGGCCCGTTGACACATATCATACACCGCTAAGGTAAGGGTTAACTGGAACTTGCGGCTGGCATGTCTTTTAATGTGTAAATTTTATGGTTTCATAGGAGGGAGATAAGCGGCCGCAGCTGCATGTGGGAGGCGGCCGGAGCCAGGGACCGATTGTGGCATGTCCACTTGTCCTTGAGTGAATTAACATCTCAGGCAGAGGTGTGAAAGATCCACGCATCAAAGCCAAGGGGAGGGGGGAAGGAGCAAGAAAGAAAAGTATAAAGACTACCTTGTGAGGGAAACAAGGGGGTTCGGCTGAACACCGAGGTTGGGTGACATATGAACTGTAGTTTAGTCTCTGGCTTGCTCCTTCTGGGTTCTTACTTATATATGCATGTTTTATAGTTTTAAGTCTGCTAATCCCATGTATCCTACCCGTTCCCTAATAAAAAGGTCTTAAACCTCAAAATTGTGAGCCGTGAGTGTCTGTCCTGGGGATCCGTGCTAGATCCAGTCGAGAAGCCAGCTATTGCTGGGGCGTGCTTCCTTACCACGTTCATAGTGCTATATCTTGCTTGATGTAGATTAGGCTTTGGACTCTTGAAAAGTCTAGGAGGGTGCTGGGACACTCCTTATGGATTGAACACTGCTTCAACTGGTGACTCGAAAATGTTTCTGCTTCAGGATGCCTGGGACAAGTATATAAGAGGCAGAAGCCACACCAAGCAGGATATAGCACTATGGGGGGCGGAGCCGGACGCCATGACTGGTAAGATCTCTCCTTAAGACCTCCCGATTCGGGAAGATCTGGAAAGCTAATTATCTCATTTTAAAAGGCATGGGTCGTTAATGAAAAAGAAGGTTGATCATTATGAGTGCTAAGAGAGGGTGAAAATCCTGTTTTTGGAAGCAGACTCAGAAAAAGGAGGGAGGAAGCAGCCCGTTCCTTGGCTGTAAACAGACGGAAGGAGGGGGGACTTGAAAAACGAAACTAACTACGACAGTTCTCCCGTCTCCTAAGTCTGATAAGCGGTGATTTATACTCCTAATCTGAGAGAAAGGTTTATTTGGCAGTAAATTCACCCTTTAAAAAAGCACCGAAGAAGAAGTGTTTATTTTGCGGAGAATGAGAGATGGGTGGAATGTAACGGGACATTGACTCAGAGTTAAAAATAGACCCATGCCGTACGTTAGAAAAAAAGGGAAAACCCCCCCGGGGAAGGCTACTTGGCAAAGAGTTCATCCTTCTAATCATAATTTGGCCCGTCTTGAGAAAGTGTCTGTAGAAAAAGACTTACAAAGTTCTGAAAGTGATAGCGACGGATCTGTCAAGATGGCTGAGGGTTCTGGCACGGTGCCAATTTCAGCTGCATTGGAAGAATTGAAGAAACTGATTCTGGATAGCACTGCTACTTTGAGCAAGAAGATGGATGTTAATGAAAAGAACGCAGCAGCACGAATGGGGGTGCTTGCAGATAAGATCGCGCAAAATGATAGAGAGATAAAGAAGCTGGATGTGGAAGTTAAAGCACTTGTGAAAAAACAGGATGTCTTTGAAAAAAGTTGTGAGGTAAAATTTCAAAGTCAAGATTTACAGTTGATCCAACTTCAAGATCAGGATCGGCGTTGCAATGTACGCATTAAACAATTTGCTGAAGAACCAGGAGAGGATTTGAGAAAAATAGTTTTGAAGTGGTTCAACGATATGATGCCAGATTTGGATATAAAAGACTGTGATATTGAAAGGATCCATAGAGTGGGAGGAGCAAAGTATAGAGGATCAACCAGAGACATTCTTGTGAGATTTGGCAGTTACTACAAAAAAGAGCAAATGATGAAGAAATTGAGGTCTATGGTCATGATTAAATATAAAGGCAAAGCAGCGCAAGTATACAACGATCTTTGTCAGCAAACACTCCAATGGAGGCGCAGCGTTAAGCAAATAACTGAAACGCTAACAAAAAATACAGTGAGATATGCTTGGGGTTACCCTGTTTTTTTAAAGTTTTCCTATGCTGGGGGTGAACACAGAGTAACCTCTCTGGAGCAAGGCAAGGAGCTGCTGAAGAGTTTGGGGTTATTTAAGGATGCAAGTCTTGGAGCTGGAGATGGGAATGGAGCCAAAGCCGGGGCGTCTGGGACGGGGTAAATGGGGAATGCTGTTATGAGATAATTAATATGATAAGTAGTTAAGTACAGAGATCTAGCCGTTAGGGCGGGGCACCGCCTCCCCCCTCTCCCCTAAGTTAGATGGCCGGAGTAATAGACTCACGGGGATATGGGGAGGGGGAAAGTAGTGGGGGGGAAGAGGGGTTGGGGGGGATTAATAGGGTGGGAGGGAGGGGGATGAAGGGGGGTTCAGGGTTTATTTTTATATTTGTTGTTGTATATGTTTATGAGTTGCAGAGCACACGGGATCGGAAGGAAAATCAAAAGGGTGATTATGAATAAGAACATTAAAGTATCAAAGCTCAATGTTAAAGGCCTGGGGGCAGTCGTGAAAAGGAGGAGAATAGAACAAATGTTAAATAAAGAAAGATCGGATATTATTATGTTGCAAGAAACACACCAAAAATTTGATGGCGTAAATGAAATTCGGACAAGGTGGTCTGTTTATTATGAAAAGTCATTAGGGACGTCAAAAAAAATGGAGTAGCAATTTTGATTTCAAAAAAAAGTGGATTCATATTGAAAACTGTAAGAAAGGATGATAAAGGTAGATATCTTATGATAAAGGGGCAAATAGAAAGTGAGCAATATACATTAGTAAATGTTTATGCCCCTAATGAGAGACATAGAGAGTTTTTTATGAATTTATTTAATGAAATAGAGGAGTTTAGGGAAGGATATCTAATTTTAGCTGGGGATTTTAATATGGTAATGGATAATAGAGTGGATAGATCAAACTCCACAAATGTGGAAAAAAGAAATAATATTACTATATTGAATAAACTAGTAAAAGAAAAAGATTATGTAGATTGTTGGCGTTTACTGAATGGCCTGAATCCGGGATTTTCTTACTACTCCTCAGTTCATCAGACATACTCTAGAATAGATTATATAATGGTTTCAAAAGAGTTTACAAGTAAGGTATGTAAAATGGAAATGGGGGTAATAAAGGTAACAGACCATGCATTGTTAAGTTTAGAATTTACAGTTAAAAAGAATTATAAGGAAGCGTTTAGGTGGAAACTAAACACAAAACTTTTGAAGTATAATAAGGTGGTAGAAAAAATGCAAAGAGAATTGACAGAGGCTTGGGAAATTAATGAGAAGGGAGGAACGTCAAGGGCAGTAGTTTGGGATACCATGAAGGCAGTATCAAGAGGGATGTGTATTAGGGAAATGTGTAATTTAAGAAGGCAACAAGTAGCAGAGCAGGAACAATTGGAGGAAGAGATTAAGAAAATGGAGAAAGATTATTGGCAACATAAAAATAAATATAAATTAATAGAGACTTATTGTGAAGCTGGTGGATAATTTCAGCCTCCTCTATAACAATCAAGAGGAGGGAATAGAAGAGAGTAGGTCAAAGCAAAGAAGATAGCCGCTTCATAATCCTTTGGAATGTGAAATCAACCACGGGCTTTGTCAAAACAGCCGTAATTGTTCAGTGCTTGATTAGTTTGAGGAGATCCAAAACAGCTGTGAGGTATTTAGGCTCAATGTAAAGCAATTTAGCAATTAGGCAATTAAACAATTAAGAGCAGCGCATTAAATGAATAGCAAACTTGTGGTTAAAATCAAAGGTAAAAATTCAAGTTAAAAAGTTAAAAATTTAAAAAAGTTAAAAAGTTTTTTTTTTTTAAAAAAAAAGTAAATAAATAGAGAACCAAGAATTAAAAAGCAAAGTATTAAAAGCAAAAGGCAAAAAACCTCCAGGGTCAGCAGCAGCTAGCCCTTCAAATTCCTTTCCACCAGAGGCACCAAAATAAAAATTATTTATACACGTTAAAAACAACAACGGTTATTTCAGTTTTCAGTGGGAGTTGCTCAGGGTAACCAGTCCCTGAGATAAAGTAATTAAGATAAGGTAGTTGAAAGTACATAAGGTGGGAGGAAAAGAAAATACATACACAAAAGGAATTTAAGTAAGCAAAATCACGGAGCTCACTCAAACCCAACCGTCTCCGGCTCCCGGCTCCAAATGATAGGCTATTTCTCAAGTAACTTTATACCATGTCCTATTAAGTGAACTCGTTCATCGCAAAAGTGGGTGAGAAAGGTCGTGTCACTTAAGGGGGTCTTACGGCACAGCAGCAGCTAGGCTATTTTGGGATAGGCACTCTAAGGCCTAATCTACACCAAGCAGGATATTGCACTATGAAAGCGGTCTATAAAAGGCAAGAGCCACACTACTGCTTCATAGTGGTATTGAAGTGCACTGACAACTGTTGGGGCCCGTTGACACATATCATACACCGCTAAGGTAAGGGTTAACTGGAACTTGCGGCTGGCATGTCTTTTAATGTGTAAATTTTATGGTTTCATAGGAGGGAGATAAGCGGCCGCAGCTGCATGTGGGAGGCGGCCGGAGCCAGGGACCGATTGTGGCATGTCCACTTGTCCTTGAGTGAATTAACATCTCAGGCAGAGGTGTGAAAGATCCACGCATCAAAGCCAAGGGGAGGGGGGAAGGAGCAAGAAAGAAAAGTATAAAGACTACCTTGTGAGGGAAACAAGGGGGTTCGGCTGAACACCGAGGTTGGGTGACATATGAACTGTAGTTTAGTCTCTGGCTTGCTCCTTCTGGGTTCTTACTTATATATGCATGTTTTATAGTTTTAAGTCTGCTAATCCCATGTATCCTACCCGTTCCCTAATAAAAAGGTCTTAAACCTCAAAATTGTGAGCCGTGAGTGTCTGTCCTGGGGATCCGTGCTAGATCCAGTCGAGAAGCCAGCTATTGCTGGGGCGTGCTTCCTTACCACGTTCATAGTGCTATATCTTGCTTGATGTAGATTAGGCTTTGGACTCTTGAAAAGTCTAGGAGGGTGCTGGGACACTCCTTATGGATTGAACACTGCTTCAACTGGTGACTCGAAAATGTTTCTGCTTCAGGATGCCTGGGACAAGTATATAAGAGGCAGAAGCCACACCAAGCAGGATATAGCACTATGGGGGGCGGAGCCGGACGCCATGACTGGTAAGATCTCTCCTTAAGACCTCCCGATTCGGGAAGATCTGGAAAGCTAATTATCTCATTTTAAAAGGCATGGGTCGTTAATGAAAAAGAAGGTTGATCATTATGAGTGCTAAGAGAGGGTGAAAATCCTGTTTTTGGAAGCAGACTCAGAAAAAGGAGGGAGGAAGCAGCCCGTTCCTTGGCTGTAAACAGACGGAAGGAGGGGGGACTTGAAAAACGAAACTAACTACGACAGTTCTCCCGTCTCCTAAGTCTGATAAGCGGTGATTTATACTCCTAATCTGAGAGAAAGGTTTATTTGGCAGTAAATTCACCCTTTAAAAAAGCACCGAAGAAGAAGTGTTTATTTTGCGGAGAATGAGAGATGGGTGGAATGTAACGGGACATTGACTCAGAGTTAAAAATAGACCCATGCCGTACGTTAGAAAAAAAGGGAAAACCCCCCCGGGGAAGGCTACTTGGCAAAGAGTTCATCCTTCTAATCATAATTTGGCCCGTCTTGAGAAAGTGTCTGTAGAAAAAGACTTACAAAGTTCTGAAAGTGATAGCGACGGATCTGTCAAGATGGCTGAGGGTTCTGGCACGGTGCCAATTTCAGCTGCATTGGAAGAATTGAAGAAACTGATTCTGGATAGCACTGCTACTTTGAGCAAGAAGATGGATGTTAATGAAAAGAACGCAGCAGCACGAATGGGGGTGCTTGCAGATAAGATCGCGCAAAATGATAGAGAGATAAAGAAGCTGGATGTGGAAGTTAAAGCACTTGTGAAAAAACAGGATGTCTTTGAAAAAAGTTGTGAGGTAAAATTTCAAAGTCAAGATTTACAGTTGATCCAACTTCAAGATCAGGATCGGCGTTGCAATGTACGCATTAAACAATTTGCTGAAGAACCAGGAGAGGATTTGAGAAAAATAGTTTTGAAGTGGTTCAACGATATGATGCCAGATTTGGATATAAAAGACTGTGATATTGAAAGGATCCATAGAGTGGGAGGAGCAAAGTATAGAGGATCAACCAGAGACATTCTTGTGAGATTTGGCAGTTACTACAAAAAAGAGCAAATGATGAAGAAATTGAGGTCTATGGTCATGATTAAATATAAAGGCAAAGCAGCGCAAGTATACAACGATCTTTGTCAGCAAACACTCCAATGGAGGCGCAGCGTTAAGCAAATAACTGAAACGCTAACAAAAAATACAGTGAGATATGCTTGGGGTTACCCTGTTTTTTTAAAGTTTTCCTATGCTGGGGGTGAACACAGAGTAACCTCTCTGGAGCAAGGCAAGGAGCTGCTGAAGAGTTTGGGGTTATTTAAGGATGCAAGTCTTGGAGCTGGAGATGGGAATGGAGCCAAAGCCGGGGCGTCTGGGACGGGGTAAATGGGGAATGCTGTTATGAGATAATTAATATGATAAGTAGTTAAGTACAGAGATCTAGCCGTTAGGGCGGGGCACCGCCTCCCCCCTCTCCCCTAAGTTAGATGGCCGGAGTAATAGACTCACGGGGATATGGGGAGGGGGAAAGTAGTGGGGGGGAAGAGGGGTTGGGGGGGATTAATAGGGTGGGAGGGAGGGGGATGAAGGGGGGTTCAGGGTTTATTTTTATATTTGTTGTTGTATATGTTTATGAGTTGCAGAGCACACGGGATCGGAAGGAAAATCAAAAGGGTGATTATGAATAAGAACATTAAAGTATCAAAGCTCAATGTTAAAGGCCTGGGGGCAGTCGTGAAAAGGAGGAGAATAGAACAAATGTTAAATAAAGAAAGATCGGATATTATTATGTTGCAAGAAACACACCAAAAATTTGATGGCGTAAATGAAATTCGGACAAGGTGGTCTGTTTATTATGAAAAGTCATTAGGGACGTCAAAAAAAATGGAGTAGCAATTTTGATTTCAAAAAAAAGTGGATTCATATTGAAAACTGTAAGAAAGGATGATAAAGGTAGATATCTTATGATAAAGGGGCAAATAGAAAGTGAGCAATATACATTAGTAAATGTTTATGCCCCTAATGAGAGACATAGAGAGTTTTTTATGAATTTATTTAATGAAATAGAGGAGTTTAGGGAAGGATATCTAATTTTAGCTGGGGATTTTAATATGGTAATGGATAATAGAGTGGATAGATCAAACTCCACAAATGTGGAAAAAAGAAATAATATTACTATATTGAATAAACTAGTAAAAGAAAAAGATTATGTAGATTGTTGGCGTTTACTGAATGGCCTGAATCCGGGATTTTCTTACTACTCCTCAGTTCATCAGACATACTCTAGAATAGATTATATAATGGTTTCAAAAGAGTTTACAAGTAAGGTATGTAAAATGGAAATGGGGGTAATAAAGGTAACAGACCATGCATTGTTAAGTTTAGAATTTACAGTTAAAAAGAATTATAAGGAAGCGTTTAGGTGGAAACTAAACACAAAACTTTTGAAGTATAATAAGGTGGTAGAAAAAATGCAAAGAGAATTGACAGAGGCTTGGGAAATTAATGAGAAGGGAGGAACGTCAAGGGCAGTAGTTTGGGATACCATGAAGGCAGTATCAAGAGGGATGTGTATTAGGGAAATGTGTAATTTAAGAAGGCAACAAGTAGCAGAGCAGGAACAATTGGAGGAAGAGATTAAGAAAATGGAGAAAGATTATTGGCAACATAAAAATAAATATAAATTAATAGAAATACAAGCAAAGAAAAAACAATTAGAAAATTTAAATTTAGAGGAGGTTCAAAAGAATTTAATATATATGAAAAGGGAGTATTTTGAAAACAGTAACAGGAATTCTAGAGTGCTTGCCAGGCTCACACAAAAAGAAAAAGCCAGGAATGAGATAGGGATTTTGAAGGATAAACAAGGGAAGTATTGTCATACAATGAAGGATAAAGTAAAGATTTTTCAGGAGTTTTATCAAGAATTGTATAAGGGAAAGGATATTCGAAAACAAAAGTTGGAAGCTTATATAGAAAAATATATAAAGAAGAGAATAAAAATAGAGCATAAAGAGTCAATGGAAAAGGTAATAACTCAAGGAGAAGTAGAAGAAGTAATTGAGAATTTGAAGCCGGGTAAATCACCGGGGGTAGATGGTTTAGGACCAGAATATTATAAGGTTTTTAAAGGAATTTTAATACCAAAATTATTAAATTTGTATAATTCCATATTGGAAGGGGATAGAACGCCAGAATCATGGGAACATTCATTAATAATTTTAATACCAAAACCAGATAAAGATTTGACTGTCCCTGATTCATATAGACCTATTTCATTAATAAACCAAGATGCTAAGCTTTTTTCAACTATTTTAGCAAGGCGGTTGAATAAATTTATAGAGGAATACATAGGGGAGGACCAATGTGGATTTGTGGCAGGTAGACAGATGTCTAATTTAGTGGGAAGAGTATTAAATGTAATACAGGTGATAAATAAGTCTAGGGTTAAAGCGGGAATTCTGGCATTGGATATTTTTAAGGCTTTTGATTGTTTGAGCTGGCAAGCTTTAAAGATGGTTTTAAATAAAATGGGGTTTGGAAATAAATTTAAAGCGATAATAGAACAGTTATACTCTCAAAATACAGCCGTAGTGGTAGTGAATGATGGTGTGACAGATAAGATACGACTAGCCAGAGGGACAAGGCAAGGTTGTCCGCTCTCACCAGTCCTATTTGTAATGGTAATGGAATTATTGGCGAATGCAATACGAGAAGATGAGGAGATTGAAGGAATAGGTAGTATGAAAGAAATCAAATTGAATATGTTTGCAGACGACACGTTGTTGACGATAAAGAATCCAATAGAGAAGATGGGGAGAATTAAACAGCAATTGAGAGAATTTGAGGATATTACGGGGTTAAAAATAAATTGGTCTAAATCAGAATTGATGTTGTTTAATTATACTAAAAAGGAAGAGAAGGATTGGGAAGAAAGGGGAAGAGAAATTAGAGTTAAGAATCAGATTAGATATTTGGGAATAAAAATTACGCAGAAGCTAGAGAGTTTAGAGAAAGAGAATTTAAATGTGTTAAAAAAGAGATTTTAGCAAAATTGGAAAAATATAAAAGGTTAAATTTATCTTGGTTTGGAAGAATAGCATTAATAAAAATGAAGATTTTAGCAAAGATTAATTTTGTGTTCAGGATGCTACCAATAAAAATTTCAGAATCAGAGCTAAAAAGTTGGCAAAGGATTATAAATAATTATTGTAATGGTGATAAGAAAGCGAGGGTAAATAAAAGTAAATGGTATTTGAGCCAAAAAAAGGGAGGATTGGGTCTCCCGAATATTAAATTATACTATGTAGCTAATAGATTAAGATATATAGTGGAGGCAATTACAGGATTAGGGGAATTAGATTGGATGGAAGAAAAAATTACGAGTAATATAGAGACTAAATTGGAAAATGCATTTTTTATGGAAGGAAAAAAAAATGGGTGGAAAGTATAAATAACCCGCTTTTGAGGTCTCACTGGGAAATTTGGAGTAAATATAAGGGGGAGCTGCTTCCAAGCAGCTCTCCTTTGTCGCCGGTAATAATGTTGAAGAATTTCCCGGTGGAATTAAAGAGTAGATTAAGTAAAGTTTTAATAGAAAAAAATAAAATGAAATTAAGGGATTGGTTAAGAGGAATGAGTACAAGAGAGGATATGGAAGAGGTTTTGAAGGATATTAAATTAACTTGGTTAAATTATAGACAATTAGAACAGTGGACTAAAAAGTGGGTAAGAGATAATGGAGAGTGTAGAGAATTAATAAAGTTTGAGGAATTAATAGCTAAGAAAGATAATGAAAGGGAGAAAAGAACAGTGTTAAAAGGGTTGATGAGTGAAATATATAGAATATTGGTGGAGAAAGGGATGGTGGATAATTCGGGTAAAATGGTTTGGGAGACAGATTTGAAGGTACAAATAGGACAACAGGGTTGGGAGGGATTATGGAAACAAAGAGCGTTGAGAAATATGTCAGTAAGAATAAAAGAGAATTATTTTAAAATTGTATGGAGGTGGTACCTAACTCCGGTTAGATTGAATAAGATAAACAATCAGCAATCAGAAAATTGTTGGAGAGGTTGTGGGGTTAAAGGAACGTATTTGCATATGTGGTGGGAATGTAACTATGTTCAGAAATTGTGGAAGATGGTGTTTTTGGAGATTGAAGAAATTGTGGAAATGAAGATAGAACGAACACCAAAAGTTGCATTGCTGTCACTATTTGAAGAAGACTTTAAATGTAAAAAGGAAATTAAGGAACTGATAACGAATTTGTTGATTGCAGCAAGATTGATTGTAGCTAGGAAGTGGAAGATTCAAGGGGAATATTCTATTGAAGAATGGTATAAAGAAGTATGGGATATAGCTATTAATGATAAATTAACAAGTAATATTAAATGGAGAAGAGGTATAGCTAAATCAAATGATTTTGAAGGAATTTGGAAACAGTTCCTAATATTTGTGTTTTCTAAAGGAAGTGGGAAACCACCAGCAGAAGAAAGTATGAGATTCTGGAATCAGGAATGAGATCCCGAGGTGGGGGGTGCACTTGTATGTTAATTTTGATTATGTTATTAAGATAAGATATTATGTATTCAATATTCAACATTATGCAGTATGTTGTTGTTGTTGTTTTATGTGAAATGTAAATGTGTATGTTTATGTAGAAAAATAAATATATATATATATAAAAAAAGGATATAGCACTATGAAAGCGGCATAAGTGGCACGAACCACAGTACTGCTTTATAGCAGTATTGAAGTGCACTGACAACTGTTGGGGCCCATTGACACGTACAATATACTGCTTTCATAGTGCAATATCCTGCTTGGTGTAGATTAGGCCAAAGTAAATTTCAAGCGCCTGTTCAGGGCCAGTTCCAGAGGGTGGCAAAGATGGCCATTCGCCAGGACCCATTGCCCTAACAGTGCTTCCATTTCTGTTCATACAGAGCGTCCAAAAAGAGAGTTTTCAGTTTGAATGTCCTACCCCTTCCATGTTAGGGCCCCTGCACACTAAAGATGCCATGCCCAGAGGGCACCCCCCAATCCTGAGACCAGCACTGCAACCATCTCTAAATTGCTTACGCACGAACTGAATGGAAACATTGGTTAGCAACTGCATCCATTTAATCCCCGAGACCACGAGAAGAGAGCAGCCAGACGACCATGAAGAACACATGCAAATTGATATCCACTCAAAAACAGAGCTTGGCCTCCACGGTGCAGAGTAGGAGGCTGGGTTCACAGAGCGTTTAAAGGAAGATGGGCACTGGAGTGACACATCTGAAGAGTCCGCGTGTGTGTATCCATAGATAGACACTGCGAAGAACAGAACTGGTGGGGTTTTCCCCTTCAATAAGTACTGGCAAAGATTGGCCTCATATCCCAGTCCTTAGCCAAGCTGGGACAACTTCCTGGCTCTAGTTCTTGAGAGGCTCATTTGACCTCGACTGGTACACTGGTTTGAGCTCAAAGAATTTATTGGTTTTCCTGCCTGTCAGACAGCTCTTGCCACAGTACCATTGGTCCAAATCTGGAGGGGGCAGGTGGGTAAAATCACTAGAGAGGAACCCTGTAGGCCCAGTGGTCCAGGAGGAAAATCCAAGGGGACAAGTTTCACCCTCAACGCTGCCATGCCACCACCTCCCCGATGACTCACCTTTCGTCTTGCCACAGCCTTGGAGGCCTTCCGGGTCTCGATACGAAAGGTGCGGATGATCTGCGGAAGAACAGCCACACGTCAGTCACACTGTGCTCAGGGAGGAGTTAGCAGAAGAGAAAAGAGAGGGATCCCCCAGGATCATAACAATAATTGTGCAGAAAGGAATTGCTTGCTGGTTTCTGACTGCAAGGTCGCTGGGTTTAAATCATGACCAAAGGCTCCCTCCCTCCCTGTGTCTGCAGAATATGAACACTAGGAAAGGTTGAAGCAAAAAGCAAAGCAAGGGCAATGCTTTCAAACCAGGCCATAGTTCTGCAGCAGGAAGCTGGTTCTGCCCTGGCCCAACCCAAAAATAAGGCGAACAGGGAGCAGAACTTCCGCTCTACCAATGAAAGGCGACAGAATGCGAGGATGGAGCCCGATTCCTCCAAGCACTTCAATACAACAAGGGGTTAACATGGAAGCACCCTGAGAATTGGGAGGTGGTCAGGAGAAGAGCCATGGCTGGATCCCATGCCTCCACTCACCTTCACCTTGCTGCCATCCTTCTCTTCTCTGTATTCAGTCACCGTTTTAATGTTTCCATTCACAATCTCTTTGGGAGACGGGAGAGGTTCTGCGAAAGAAGGGAGGGAAACTATGAAGTTCTTTCTGTGCCTCCGAAACAACCGGCGCTCCACACCATCCTAACGAATCCAGCACTGACCTCCTTTCACAAGTTCCGGCTCGATCGTTACAGTAACGCCTACGGCTACGCTTCCACTTCCGCCTTCACCTCCACTTTCACCTCCGCCTTTGCTCCCACTCAACACCCCGGTCAGGGGAATGTCCTTGAGTAGATCACTGGTGATGCATTTATCTGTGTTGGGGAAGCACCAGGCAGTCAGTTGGAGTACTCACAGAAAAGAGATGGTCACCCTCTAGAAT
Source organism: Elgaria multicarinata webbii (assembly GCF_023053635.1). Taxonomy (NCBI): domain Eukaryota; kingdom Metazoa; phylum Chordata; class Lepidosauria; order Squamata; family Anguidae; genus Elgaria; species Elgaria multicarinata. The sequence goes on along the minus strand of NC_086173.1, from coordinate 21,843,198 downwards.
TGCACATTCGGATGGTCAATTGCTTATCGGTTTGGAAGTGAAACGGGGTCACCAAAAGGAAAGACGAACACTTGAGAGATTCCCTAGGTACACAGAAACATAGATGTTTATTTTTTTTAAAAAACCAAAACATGAGCACGGGAGCTTCCAGGAACTTTGGAATGTTGAGAATACAGGGTACAGAAGTGTAGAGTAACTCATCTCATTGTCTGGAGTGGAAAATCTCTACTTTCACAGTGAATGACAAAGACAGAAACGTTTGCTTTGCTGCTAATGCAGCTGTGTGCGTATGCACACATGCACCTGTGTTTTTGGGTGTTGACGGTGGAGAGAAGCACTCCAATCAGAACTATGTTAAAATGCTGGATTTCTCCCCATTGTTTTCTACGAACAATTCTCACTTCCACCCTAGGGAAGAAGGCAAAAAGGGTTTCAAGTAACCTGCAGTCAGGCAACTCGTGAGAGTCTAGATATTAAGTCTGTACACCACTGTTAGGTGCTGCAGGTACAATTCAATATTTGCAATGTATGGAACCCTTAACTTTCCTGAACAACTCTGTGAAGTTATTTCCATGGTGGGAAAATGAGACAGAAATAAATAAAATTCCTTCCCAGAGCTATGTCTCTGTGGGCTTCAGCAAAATAATCACACATGATGTGATTGTGGGTTAAGTCAGGCCTCTAAAACACACTAATGCTGATGGAGTTTTCTTGACATTGTTCCTGGCCAAGGTCTGAGGAGCATCCTAAAAGGTGCCCTCTGGAGAGTTTCTGCAAGGCAAAACCCACTCCAGATAAGAGTGGAGCTCTGCCCAGGATGAAGCCCTGGAGGGATAGGACTACTTTTGTCATAATGCACATCTAATTCAACAGTCTTACCATCATCTCCTTCCTCTTCCACTTGGTCTGCCCAACTGGGCTTGGAGCTGAAACAGAGATAGAGAAATAAAGTTAAGTGTCTGCTCTCAGTTGCCATAAACATATTATGTGTCCTTCATTGATTCTCTAATCCTAGCAAGCTGTCCTTTCCATGTCCGGTAACTTCCTACCTATCTCCTGCAACGCAACCAGTCCGCGACCCTCACCAGTACACTTTACCCACTCCATTCCAACTCACAAATAAATAATTCCACCAAAATGCACACTTGCTCCTTCGAGATAGCAAAGAAAGAACACCTTCCACACCTTACTCCTTATATCCCACCCATAATGTTAATTCCACCTCCGACTTCTACTCCAAGTATGCTGCCATTAAAAATCCCACTTTTGTCAACAACTTTTCTCTCTTTTCCTGCTCCCTCCTCACACCAAAGGGAAACAGCCCATCGTTGCCAGCTGGCTACGATCCACAAGGCCAAGGCTTTCAGAGCAGTCTAATTTTTGCCTCCGTGGCAGAGGGCTAGGGGAAGAAGCTGCCGGACTAGATGGGGATAAGCCATGGGCCTTATCAGGTTCCCCATCACATAGCTTTTCAGGCCATGACCAAGGGGTCCTGCCCCTAAAAGACTGACTCTTTCCTTCCCAAACCCATCCCAAAGCCACGCCTCTACTCTCCATGTTCCCAAGTTTTCTCCTTTATGCACCAATCTCTCCATGTCTCCAAGCTGCAGCTGCCATTCTCCTCACCCCTCACCTTCTGCAGAAAGGGAAACCTGGATCTCCACGGTGGAGGTGGGGAGAGACAAACTGTACCAGTTTAAAAGGCTGGATACATAAAAGGTACCCCACCAGCAAATATGCCAATCTAACTAAAGGCCTCAACTTCCTTCCCACTCCATCCATATACTCTGCTCCCCAAAGCACCCCTCCCACAACCTCCAACCTACTCAAACCATCAACTATTTTCCTCTCCTAGCCAAAATATTCACCTCCCCTTCCAACAGTTCCATTACATCTTCCAAAGGCTCCTCTTCCTGCCCTGCCCAAATGCTTAACATACTCTGGAAGTCTAGTTCACATTGAGATAGTAAAACTGTGCCTGGACTATACCAGTTCAGACAACCGGTGGAGGCTACACAACTGAAAGCTCCTCTATATACAAATATGCACACATAAAATAACTAGCAAGGAAGCTTTCTCCTTAGATAAAGTATGGAGAAACATCCCATCATGTGAGCCCCTTAGAATGTTTTTAGGATGTTTTAACAATGCATATTGTTTTAATTCAGCTTTATGTATTTTGTCTATTGTTGTTCCCCACCTCGATCAAAATGGAGAAGCGTGTAAGAAATATTATTATTATTCTCCCATCTGCCAGACGAGGTGATACAACCCAGACACAGGTTTACCGCCTCCTAGCAAGGACAAAGGTGTGCCTCTTGGCCTGCGTGTTTAACACTCACCCAGGACGACTATGAGGCCTACTTCTCCTCCGTCTTGAGTTAGAATTTATTTATTTTATTTTATTTATATACCGCCCCATAGCCGAAGCTCTCTAAAGAATTCCACTACTGTATGCATGCACACATGTATATATGTATGGATCCAGGCTTAGACATATTAAGACCCGTTGAAATCATTGGAAATTAAGCTAGGCCAGATCTACACTAAGCAGGATATATCACTTTGCAAACGATTTGAAAACTGTCTATGTAGTGTGCCCTGGGCCTAAACAGTTGTCACTACTGTTATAAACCATTATGAAGCCGTAGTGCAGAGCCTGCCCTAGTTATGATGAACCTAAGTCCTATTGATTTCAATAGGTCTACTCTTAGGTATGCCTAAGTCTGGATCCAAGTCATTTGATTTATTTGTGTGCCTGTGCATTGAGCAGGGGGTTGGACTCGATGGCCTTGTAGGCCCCTTCCAACTCTGCTATTCTAGGATTCTATGCACAGGCACACAAATAAATCAAATGACTTGGATCCAGACTTAGGCATACTTAAGAGTAGACCTATTGAAATCAATAGGACTTAGGTTCATCATAACTAGGGCAGGATCTGCACTACGGCTTCATAATGGTTTATAACAGTAGTGACAACTGTTTAGGCCCAGGACACACTACATAGAGAGTTTTCAAACCGTTTGCAAAGTGATATATCCTGCTTGGTGTAGATCTAGCCTAGCTTAAGACTTAGGCATACTTAAGAGTAGATCTATTGAAATATATATATATATATATATTGCTTACACACACAGACCCCACACACTTATCTTCTCAACTCCCCCCACCCACCCCACCCCACCCCACCCCTATGACTCCCTGGGCATCTTTTGCACCCAGGTGGCGACCCCAAGGCCGGGCGCCCCCCCCCCCCCGCCCCCCGGGGAGCCCCTTCCACCTCCAAGGGGCCCCTCCCCGGCCTCCCCTTCACCCCCCACCCCTCCTCTCACTCGTAGTCGCCGGTCGGCATTGCTGGCCGCGGAAGCAGCAGCAGCAGCAGCAGCAGCGACGCGACCAGGAAAACGCAGGCCTCGAGCTGCACGCAGGAAGCAGCAAGGCCGAGAACTCCTAAGCGTGACTCAAAGCCGAGGGCTTCCGTGGCCGCTAGGCATCCTGGGAGATGTAGTTCTTGTGACCGTCGCGGCTCCTCGAACCCCGACGGCAGCGGCGGCTACCACAGCCCCGCCTCGGTGCCTTTCGGGAGAGGAAGTGGACGCGCATCCAATGAGGGAGGATGAGGAAGTGGAGTGGGCTATACCACTTCAGACCGTGGGCAAGGGGGGGATCGTAAGTATTTGAATACTCTATGTAAGGGTGGGGGAATTCTCTCTAAAGCTAGGAAAGTGGTTTATTTAAAACCTTTCCCCCTGATAAACTACTTTTCTATTTGCAGGGAGGTTTTTTTTTAAAAAAAAAAACTATTTTTTTTTAAATTGCACACACACACACACCACTTGCAGTAAGAAGAGATACAGCCCACTCTGATTTTCTTAGGGCGCAATCCTATGCATGTTTAGACCTAAAGGTGGTACAACTCCCAGCATGCCCCAGCTAGGCATGGCTGGAAGTTGTAGAACTTTTTTCTTTCCAAAAGAAGACTTGTGTCTTTTCAGTCAGAAGCCCCTGACTGAAGTTAGTTGCAGTACACTGAGTTGCATTACGCTTCCCACATCATACACAATACTTCACATGACACACCTAAAAAGACAACTGGCTGTGCTCAACCAGTTCTGCAAGCTGTATAAATGAAGTGTTTAAAGCAAATTTAGTGTGCAACCCTATGCATGTTTAAACAGAAGCGAATCCTACAACTCCCAGCATGCTAGGTAGGAATTATAAGACTTTTTTCCTGTCTAAACATGCATAGGATTGCAGTCATTCTAGTGCATGTACAGTTCAAGCTGAAGTCTCGATCTAAACCAGACGCATATGACAAGGTGGGACAAATATAGAAAGCTCCAAAAGTTGCCCCGGAACCATGTTCAGATACCCGTTCCGGGCAAAAGTCTGTATTGCGCAAAATGGGCCGTAACGACAGCTTCCCAATGAGTTAAGCCAACCAAACTCACCAGACGCACATAACTAGGTGGGACAGATGTAAAAAGCTCCAAAAGTTTCCCCGAAACCACATTCCGATACATGTTCCGGGCAAAAGTCCGTATTGTGCAAAATGGGCCGTAACGGCAGCTTCCAAGTGAGGTAAGTCAACCAAACTCACCAGACGCACACCAGAGCGTGTTCAGAAGAGGGCAACCAGGATGATCAGAGGTCTAGAAACAAAGCCCTATGAAGAGAGACTGAAAGAACTGGGAATGTTTAGCCTGCAGAAGAGAAGATTGAGGGGAGACATGATAGCACTCTTCAAATACTTAAAAGGTTGTCACACAGAGGAGGGCCAGGATCTCTTCTCGATCCTCCCAGAGTGCAGGACACGGAATAACGGGCTCAAGTTAAAGGAAGCCAGATTCCGGCTGGACATCAGGAAAAACTTCCTGACTGTTAGAGCAGTGCGACAATGGAATCAGCTACCTAGGGAGGTTGTGGGCTCTCCCACACTAGAGGCATTCAAGAGGCAGCTGGACAACCATCTGTCAGGGATGCTTTAGGGTGGATTCCTGCATTGAGCAGGGGGTTGGACTCGATGGCCTTGTAGGCCCCTTCCAACTCTGCTATTCTATGATTCTATGAACTACGTGGGACAGATGTAGAAACCTTCAAAAGTTGCCCCGAAACCACGTTCCGGTACCCGTTCCGGGCAAAAGTCTGTATTATGCAAAACGGGCCGTAACAGCAGCTTCCAAGTGAGGTAAGTCAACCAAACTCACCAGACGCATATGACAAGGTGGGACAAATATAGAAAGCTCCAAAAGTTGCCCCGGAACCACGTTCAGATACCCGTTCCGGGCAAAAGTCTGTATTGCGCAAAATGGGCCGTAATGACAGCTTCCCAATGAGTTAAGCCAACCAAACTCACCAGACGCATATAACTAGGTGGGACAAATATAGAAAGCTCCAAAAGTTTCCCCGAAACCACGTTCCGGTACCCGTTCCGGGCAAAAGCCCGTATTACGCAAAATGGGCCGTAACGGCAGCTTCCCAATAAGTTGTTGTTATTATTATTATTATTATTATTATTATTATTATTATTATTATTATTTATATAGCACCATCAATGTTAAGCCAACCAAACTCACCAGATGCACATAACTAGGTGGGACAGATGTAAAAAGCTCCAAAAGTTGCCCCGAAACCACGTTCCAATACATGTTCCGGGCAAAAGTCCGTATTGTGCAAAATGGGCCGTAATGGCAGCTTCCCAATGAGGTAAGTCAAACAAACTCACCAGATGCACATTACTAGGTGGGACAAATATAGAAACCTCCAAAAGATGCCCCGAAACCACGTTCAGATACCCGTTCCGGGCAAAAGTCTGTATTGTGCAAAACGAGCCTTAACGGCAGCTTCCAAGTGAGGTAAGTCAACCAAACTCACCAGACGCATATGACAAGGTGGGGCAAATATAGAAAGCTCCAAAAGTTGCCCCGAAACCACGTTCCGAGCAAAAGTCCATATTGCGCAAAATGGGCTGTAACGGCAGCTTCCAAGTGAGGTAAATCATAGAATCATAGAATCATAGAATAGCAGAGTTGGAAGGGGCCTACAAGGCCATTGAGTCCAACCCCCTGCTCAATGCAGGAATCCACCCTAAAGCATCCCTGACAGATGGTTGTCCAGCTGCCTCTTGAATGCCTCTAGTGTGGGAGAGCCCACAACCTCCCTAGGTAGCTGATTTCATTGTCGCACTGCTCTAACAGTCAGGAAGTTTTTCCTGATGTCCAGCCGGAATCTGGCTTCCTTTAACTTGAGCCCGTTATTCCGTGTCCTGCACTCTGGGAGGATCAAGAAGAGATCCTGGCCCTCCTCTGTGTGACAACCTTTTAAGTATTTGAAGAGTGCTATCATGTCTCCCCTCAATCTTCTCTTCTCCAGGCTAAACATGCCCAGTTCTTTCAGTCTCTCTTCATAGGGCTTTGTTTCTAGACCTCTGATCATCCTGGTTGCCCTCTTCTGAACACGCTCCAGCTTGTCTGCATCCTTCTTGAATTGTGGAGCCCAGAACTGGACGCAATACTCTAGATGAGGCCTAACCAGGGCCGAATAGAGAGGAACCAGTACCTCACGTGATTTGGAAGCTATACTTCTATTAATGCAGCCCAAAATAGCATTTGCCTTTCTTGCAGCCATATTGCACTGTTGGCTCATATTCAGCTTGTGATCTACAACAATTCCAAGATCTTTCTCGTTTGTAGTATTGCTTTTTTTTTTTTTTTTTTAATTTTTATTCATTTTCAACACTATATAAACATAGATAAACATTACCAAAATATAACTGAAACAAAACACAATAAGAAAAAAAACACATCAAATATCTGCTGCATACATATTGAATGATTGTTGAGTACAAATATCAAAAACTATTACATATACCTTATCATACTACAACATCTTCGTTCTTAACATAAAAGTGCACCCCCCACCTCGGGATCATTCTTGAGTCCAAAATCTGATCGTTTCTTCTGCTGGCGGTTTCCCACTTCCCTTAGTAAACACAAACACTAGGAACTGTTTCCAAATTCCTTCAAACTCATTTATTTTAATTACGCCTTTTCTCCACTTAATATTACATGTCAGTTTATCATTAATGGCTATATCCCATACTTCTTTGTACCATTCCTCAATAGAATATTCCCCTTGGACCTTCCAGTTCCTAGCTATCATCAATCGTGCTGCAACCAACAAACTCGATATCAGCTCTATAGTTCCTTTTCCACACTTTATATCTTCAAATAGTGACAGCAATGCTATTTTTGGTGTTTGTTCTATTTTCATTCCCACTATTTCTTCAATTTCTGAGAACACCATCTTCCATAATCTTTGTACATATTTGCATTGCCACCACATATGTAAATACGTTCCTTTTTCCCCACAACCTCTCCAACAATTTGCTGAATGTTGATCACTTATCTTATTCAATCTAACCGGGGTTAGGTACCACCTCCATAGGATTTTAAAATAATTCTCCTTTATTCTTACTGATAAACTTCTCAACACTCTTTGTTTCCATAGTCCCTCCCAGCTCTGTCGCCCTATTTGTATCTTCAAATCTGATTCCCAAACCATTTTCTCTGTATTCTCTCTAAACTCCTTCTCTAACAATATTTTATATATTTCACTCATTAATCCTTTTGAAACTATACTCCCTCCTTTCCCTTCCTCCTTACTTACTACTATTTCTTCAAACCTCGTCATCTTTCTGCACATTCTATTATCTTTAATCCACTTTTTATTCCATTGCTCTAATTGACCATATTCTAACCAAGATAGCTTCTTCTCCTTTAACAAATTTTCCATATCCTCTCTTGTTTTAATATCTCTTACCCAATCCTTTAATCTTATTTTATTTTTCTCTTTTAATATTTTTCATAATCTACCCTTTAGAGCCTCTGGGAAATTCTTTAACATTATTATCGGTGCTAAGGGAGAGTTGCTCGGAAGCAGCTTCCCTTTAAATTTACTCCAAATTTCCCATTGGGTCCTCAGGAGTGGATTATCTATACTTCCAACCCACTTTCTTCCTCCGTCTTTAAAAAAAACATTCTCCAAATTCATCTCTACCTTATTTATGGTTTTTTCTTCCATCCAATATAAATCTCCTACTCCCATAATTGCTTCTACAACATGTCTTAATCTATTTGCTACGTAGTATAATTTTATGTTTGGGAGACCCATTCCCCCCTTTTTTTGGCTTAGGTACCAATTATTTTTATTCACTCTTGCTCTCTTTTCTCCATTACAATATTTATTAATAATATTTTGCCAACTTTTTATCTCGGTTTCTGATATTTTTATAGGTAACATTCTAAATACAAAATTAATTTTAGCTAATATCTTCATTTTTATTAAGGCTATTCTTCCGAACCAAGATAAATTTAATCTTTTATATTTCTCCAATTTCTCTAATACCTCTTTCTTTAACCTCGTTAAATTTTCCTTTTCAAGATTCTCTACATTTTTTGTGATTTTAATTCCCAAATATTTAATCTCATTCTTAACTTTCAATTCCATTCCCTTAAATTCCCAATCCTTTTCTTCCTTCTTGGTATAGTTAAACAACATCATCTCTGATTTAGACCAATTTATTTTTAACCCTGTAATTTCCTCAAATTCCCTCAACTGATATTTAATTCTTTCTAATTTTCTTAATGGATTCTTAATGGTCAATAAAGTGTCATCCGCAAACATGTTTAACTTTATTTCCCTTACCTCTCCAATTCCTTCTAACTCTTCATCCTCCCTTAGTGCCTTCGCCAAAACTTCCATAACCATTACAAACAGGACCGGCGAGAGCGGACATCCTTGTCTTGTTCCTCTGGCTAGTCGTATCTTTTCAGTAAGTCCGTCATTTACCACCACTACCGCCGTATTTTGGGAATATAGCTGTTCTATTACATTTTTAAATTTATTTCCAAATCCCAATTTATCTATAATACTCTTTAGTGCCTGCCAGCTCACACAATCAAAAGCTTTAAAAATATCTAATGCCATAATACCTGCCTTAATATTTGCTTTTTTTATTACATTTATTACATTTAAAACTCTACCCACTAAATTATGCATATGCCTTCCTACCACAAACCCACATTGATCTGCTCCTATATATTCTGCCAAAAATTTATTTAGCCGTTTGGCCATAATAGATGTAAAAATTTTTGCATCCTGATTTATTAAAGAAATAGGTCTATAAGAATCGGGATTAGTCAAATCTTTATCTGGTTTTGGGATCAGAATTATCACTGAATGTTCCCATGATTCAGGTATCTTCTCTCTTGATAATATCCTATTATAAAGTTCCATTAATTTTGGAACTAAACAGTCTTTGAAGACCTTATAATATTCTGGACCCAAACCATCTGCTCCCGGTGATTTACCAACTTTTAACTTATCAATAACCTCTTCAACTTCTCTTTGAGTTATTACTGACTCCATTAACTCCTTATATTCTAATTTTATTCCCTTCTTTATAAACCTTCCAATATACTCCTCCACCTTTTCTTGTTGAATTTCTTTACCCTTATACAATTCCTGATAGAATTCCTGAAAAATTTTTATTTTAGCTTTCATTGCATGACAATAATTCCCTCGGCTATCTTTCAACGTTTCTATCCCATTCCTCCCTTTTTCTTTTTGTGTGAGCTTGGCAAGCAACCTCGAGTTCTTATCACTGTTTTCAAAATATTCCCTTTTCATATACATTAAATTCTTTTGAATCTCTTCTATATTTAAATTTTCTAATTGTTTCTTCTTAGCTTGTATTTCCACTAATTTATATTTATCTTTAACTCGCCAATATCTTTCCTCCAAGTTTTTAATTTCTATCTCTAACTTTTCCTGTTCTGCACGTTGTTGTCTTTTTAAACTACATGTTTCTCTAATACAGATTCCTCTTGCTACAGCCTTCATGGTGTCCCAAATGACTGACCCAGCTGTTCCTCCTTTTTCATTAATTTCCCATGACTCCGACAGTTCCTTCCGAATTTTATCTACTATTTTATTATATTTCAATATCTTTGTATTCAGCTTCCATCTATATGCCTCTTTATAATCTTTCTTAACTGTAAATTCTAGACTTAACAAGGCATGATCAGTTACTTTTATTACCCCCATTTCCATTTTACAAATCCTCGTTGCAAAATCTTTTGAAACAAATATATAATCTATCCTGGAGTATGTATGATGAACTGGGGAAAAGTATGAAAATCCAGGCCTATTCCCGTTAAGTAAACGCCACGAATCTAAATAATCATTTTCTTTTACTAATTTATTCAATATAGTCATATTGTTCCTCTTTTCAACATTAGTGGGATTTGACCTGTCCCGTTTATTATCCATAACCATATTAAAATCCCCAGCTAATATAGCATACCCCTCCTTAAATTCTTCTATTTCTTTAAACAACTTTATAAAAAACTCTCTATGCCTCTCATTTGGGGCATAAACATTAATCAAAGTATAGACCTTTCCCTCAATTTTACCTTTTAACATAAGATATCTGCCCTTATCATCCTTTTTTACTTCTTCTAATATAAACCCACTTTTTTTTGAAATCAAAGTGGCCACTCCATTTTTTTTCGATGTCCCTAATGACTTTTCATAATAGGCTAACCACTTTAATTTTATCATATTCGAATTCTCGGAGCCTTGGTGTGTCTCTTGGACCATTATAATATCTGATCCCTCTTTATTAAACATTTGTTCTATTCTCTTCCTTTTCACGACTGCCCCCAAACCTTTAACATTGAGTGTTGATACCTTTATCTTTTTATCCATAATCACCCTTTTGAAATCTTTTCCGATCCCTTGTGCTCAGCAATTCAAACTTGCTTACATAAAAAAACAAACTCCATACATAAAACCCCCACCCTCCTACCCCAATCCCTCCTCTCCTACCTTCCCCCCCTCCCCACCCCCCCACTCTAATCCCCCCCCATATCCCCGTGAGTCTAGTACTCCAGCCATCTACTTTAAAGGGGGGGGGGAGGCAGTGCTGCGCCTGGCCGGCAGGTTTCTATATTAGCATTTCTATTTGCAATTATCTCCAAACATAATTAACAATTCTCTTACTCTCCAGATGTCCCAGCCTCATTCCCTCCCCCACCCACTCCAGCCCCATTTGCTTCCCCATCCAGACCCAGCCTCTTCAGCAATTCTTTACCTTGATCCAATGAGGTTACTCTGTGTTCCCTCCTCCCATATGTAAATCTTAAGAAAACCGGGTAACCCCATGCGTATGGAATTTTGTTCTGCATTAACATTCCAGTTATTGGTTTAATACTCCGTCTCCAATTTAATGTATGTTGAGAAAGATCATTATAAATTTGCACTGCTTTGCCTTTATATTGTAACTGGGTCAAAGATCTCAATTCTTTCATGATTTGCTCTTTTTTATAATAGTTACCAAATTTCACCAAAATATCTCTAGTCCCTTTGTAGTTTTGCCCCCCCACGCGGTGGACTCGGTCCAGATCCGATCCATCTATTGGCATGTCAGGCATCAGCTCTTTGAACCAGTTCAGAATGATTTCTCTAAGATCTTCTCCTTGTATCTGCTTCAGCTGCTTTATTCGAATCGAAGATCTACGAGATTGTTCTTCCAAGGCGATCAGACGTAATTCCCATTCCTTAAATTGAATATTTGTTGATTTTTCAAAGGCCTCTTGCTTCTTCTGGTCCAATTCCGCTTTTGCCTCTATCTCTTTGATCTTATCCGAGTTTTCTGCGATCTTATCCGAAAGAACACGCATTTGTTGTCTAAATTCATTCATTTGCAGATCCATTTTTTTAAAAATGATGATATTATTCTCTACAATAACTGCCTTAATTTCTGCTAGGGAGGGAAAGTTGCTGTCCATTGCTTTTCCCCCTTCAGCCATATTCTTTTCTTTATTTGGTACTGTATCCAAAGAAACTGGGTCTATAACTTCGTCTTCCTGGTCTGTTCCAGGGGCTGTATCTTCCAGGTGGGAGAGGTGGGTTAAATTATGATTTGAAGGTTTCTTTTTTTGTCTATTCAACTTTTCCCACTTCTTAATCTTTTTTTTAATGTTGGACATAGGACCCTTCTGAGTAGGGCATAAATCTTAGAGCCCCCACTTCCTTAGCAACTTTTACTGGCTTCTCTTCTATGTGCCAATCACACCACCTTCTTCCCGAGGGGGAGGAAATATATTCAGTTCACAACAGCATTCACTAGAGGGGATCAGATCCAATCATTCACAGTTTCTCAAAATCCCACATCTCCCTCACAGAATGCTGTTTCTTCCCCTTCACCCCCCCCTTCTCGGCACACCGCAAACAGCTTCCACTTTCCACTTTACAAAGATTACAGCAAACAACTTCAAAGCCAGTATTTCAATCTTTCCAACTTAAGATAAAGGATGAGAAGTGAGGATTGCTGTAAATCAGATCAACGTCTAACAAGCATAAGTTCTTTCTTTTCAAACTGCGACATCAATCATGTTACTTTCGGTTTCGCCTCTGCAGTTTATAAAGACATTCCGTCAAGCTCACCTCATCCCATCGGCTCTTCTCAACACTTTCCAGCTCCGATAGCTTTTATAATCATTTCCTGTCGTTTGCTCAAAGATTTATGCCCATTAAAAAATAGATAATTGCTTTTTCCGGCAACGCCGCTCAGAGCCTCAGAAGAAACCTGCCACCGCCATGGCTGCCAAGCTCCGCCCCCCCGTTTGTAGTATTGCTGAGCCAAGTGTCCCCCATCTTGTAACTGTGCAATTGGTTTCTATTCCCTAAATGTAGAACTTGGCATTTATCCCTATTAAATTTCATTCTGTTGTTTTCAGCCCAGCACTCCAGCCTATCAAGATCACTTTGAAGTTTGTTTCTGTCTTCCAGGGTATTAGCTATCCCACCCAATTTTGTGTCATCTGCAAATTTGATCAGCGTTCCCTGCACCTTCTCGTCCAAATCATTAATAAAAATGTTGAAGAGCACTGGGCCCAGGACTGAGCCCTGCGGCACCCCACTCGTTGCCTCTCCCCAGTTTGAGAAGGTTCCATTGATAAGTACTCTTTGAGTCCGATTCTGTAGCCAACTGTGGATCCACCTAATAGTTGTTCCATCTAGCCCACTTTTAGCTAGTTTGTTAATCAGAATGTTCATGTGGTACTTTGTCAAAAGCTTTGCTGAAGTCAAGATATATGACGTCCACAGCATTCCCACAGTCCACAAGGGAGGTTATCCTATCAAAAAATGAGATCAAATTAGTCTGACAGGATTTGTTCCTGACAAATCCATGTTGGCTTCTAGTAATCACTGCATTGGTTTCAAGGTGTTTACAGATTGACTTCTTTATAATCTGCTCCAGAATTTTCCCAGGGATGGATGTCAGACTGACTGGTCTGTAGTTCCCAGGTTCCTCCTTTTTGCCCTTTTTGAAGATAGGGACAACGTTAGCCCTCCTCCAGTCATCCGGCACCTCACCCGTCTTCCATGATTTTGCAAAGATAATAGACAAAGGTTCTGAGAGTTCTTCCGCTAGCTCCTTCATTACTCTTGGATGCAGTTCATCGGGCCCTGGAGATTTGAACTCATTCAAGGAAATTAGGTGTTCTTTGACCATTTGTTTATCAATCTCAAACTGCAATCCTGCCCCCTCAACTTCTGCTTCACTTTTTCCAGGGGGGTCATAGACCCGCTTTTGGGAGAAGACCGAGGCAAAGTAGGAATTGAGCACTTCAGCCTTTTCTTTGTCATCTGTTATCAATTTGCCATCCTCATTAAGCAGCTGAACCACCATTTCTTTCCTCTGTCTTTTACTACTCACGTATCTGAAGAAAGCCTTTTTATTGCTTTTAGCATCCCTCGCTAATCTCAGCTCATTCACAGCTTTAGCCTTCCTGACGCCATTTCGGCACTTCTGCGCCACTTGTCTGTACTCTTCTTTTGTAGCCTGGCCTTCCTTCCACTTCCTATATGTATCCCTTTTTGTTTTCAGTTCATCAATAAGCTTTTTGTGGAGCCACATTGGTTTCCTCTGTTGTCTTCTATCTTTTCTCCTTGTTGGAATTGTTTGTAACTGTGCCTTTAAAATTTCATTTTTTAGATACTCCCACCCATCCTGCACTCCTTTTCTCTTTAGGCTCCCTTGCCACGGGACCTTACTTATTATAGTTCTGAGTTTATTAAAATCAGCTTTCCTAAAATCCAGAGTACGTGTATGGCTACGCTCGACTTTTGTCTCCTTCATAATCAAGAATTCAAGTATGACGTGGTCACTTTCCCCCAGAGTTCCCGTAACTGCCACTTTATCCACTAAGTCATCCCTATTGGTCAATAACAAGTCAAGGATTGCCGATCCTCTAGTTCCTTCCACCACTTTCTGTAGGAGAAAGTTATCACCCGTACATGTCAGGAATTTCTTGGAAGGGCCGCTTTTAGCAGTAATGGTCTCCCAACAGATATCAGGGTAATTGAAGTCCCCCATCACTACTACATCACACTTCCTTGAAACACTGGTAATTTGTTTCTCAAAAGTTTCGTCCTCGTCTTCTCCTTGATTGGGTGGTCGGTAGTAGACTCCGATTATCATATTCTTTTTATTCCTAGCCCCATTTATTTTAATCCAGACGCTCTCGACGGGGCTCCCAATCTCATCCGCCTGTATTTCTGTGCAGGGATAGGTATTTTTAACATATAGTGCAACTCCACCTCCCTTTCTATTTCTTCTGTTCTTTTTGAACAAGTTATATCCTTCAATTGCTATATTCCAGTCATGGGAGTCATCCCACCAAGTTTTAGTTATACCTATCAAGTCGTATTTGCCTTCATGTAATAAGAGTTCAAGTTCATTCTGTTTGTTTCCCATGCTCTGGGCATTAGTATATAGACATCGAAGACCATGTGTTTTATAGTCTGGCTTTGTTCCTACCTTGTTGCAGACACTATTTTGGGACACTGTTGGAGCTGTTCTCTGTACTGTGGTGCATTGGCCTTCATCCATTGTTGCCTCAAAATTTACGTCTCCCACCCCCATAAGATTCAGTTTAAAGCCCTCCTAATCAAGTTCTTCATGCTGTGGCCGAACTCATTCTTTCCAGCCCTTGTGAGGTGCAACCCATCCCTTGCCAGCAGTCCATGTTCCAAGTAGCGTAGCCCGTGGTCCCAGAATCCAAAACTCTCACGACGGCACCACCTTCAAAGCCAGTCGTTCATCCAGAGTATTTTTCTTTCCCTTTCTAATCCTCTTCCAAGAACCGGGAGGATGGATGAGAAAACTACCTGGGCCCCAAAGTTCTTCAGTTTCCTTCCCAGAACTTCAAAGTCTGAAATGATTTCTTCGTAGCTCTGCTTGGCGACATCATTTGTTCCCACATGGATGAGAAGAAAGGGGTATGTGTCCGTTGTCTTTATGAGCTTCGGTAACCTTTCAGTCACATCTCTAATCTGTGCTCCAGGGAGACAGCACACCTGGCGAGTCCATGGGTCTTCACGACATACTTGGGTTTCAATCCCATGCAGCAGGGAGTCTCCCACAACGACTACTCTTCTCTTCTTCTTGGTTGACCTACCTTCTGTCCCTTGGTCACTGTTGCATGGTGTCTCCTGTACTTCCTCCTCTGCAAACTGTCCTTCAGTCTCATTCTCCAGAAGCTGAAAGCGGTTGCTTAACTCCAATGGCCCCACCGGTGCAGAACGCCCTCTAATTCCTCCTCTCCTAACTGTCACTCTTTTCCAAGGAGTTTCCTCTTCATTGGCTTTCCTCCCCTCAGCATACTCTACTTCTGCTTCAGCTGGCTGTTGTTCTTCAATCTTATGTGCTTCTTGTTGCTGTTGCAGTTCCACCGTTCGGTCTAAGAACTCCTCGACTTCTCTTATTCCTTGGAGGGTGGACACTCGCTGCTCAAGTCCCCTCACTTTTTCTTCCAAAAGTGCCACCAGCTTGCACTTGTTGCAGGTATACGCCATGTTGAGCTCAGGCAGAAACACGAACATTGCACACCCTTTGCAGGTCACCACCTCTAGGGACTCCTTTCCATCCATATTGTCGATTTCTGCTTTGGTTTTTTTCCTTTTTGATTATAGTAGAATTGCCTTTGCTTTGTTGTGTCCTCTCTGAAGGTACACAACTATATGAGTATGTCTTAAGGGAAAGTAATCTTTTGGGGTTTTTTTGCTTTTGTTTGGTGGTGGTTTTGTGGGGTTTTTTTCTCTTTATGTTTTTCTTTTTTTTTTCCCCCCACCTTTTTTTTATTTTTATTTTTTATTATTTTTTTATTTTTTTATTTATTTTTTAAGAGGCCTCCCCCTTGACCTCCCCTGCCGAACTCCCCCTGTCAAACTCCTGTTTGCTCTTGCTGTTCGCTCGCTCCCTGGGAATCTGGCTTACTTTTATAGCTCCTACTTGAGCTGGGCCAGCTGCTCTTCCCTGCTTCTGCTTAGCTCCAAGTCAGGAACCAGAATGAGGTCACTGAAATGCCAACAACAATCAACAACAATCAACAGCAATTAGGCACTGATTGCTGAGTCCAACTGACAATCAGGCCACTCCCCCTTCAGCTCCTGCAGCAACTATAGACACCGACCTCTCACTCAGCACTCAGGAGCACACGGCCTCTTTGAATTGGCAGCCTCCTGGGTTTCCAAACTCAATCAACCAAACTCACCAGACAGATATGACAAGGTGGAATATAGAAAGCTCCAAAAGTTGCCCCGAAACCACGTTCCGTTACCTCTTCCAGGCAAAAGTCTGTATTGTGCAAATCGGGCCATAACGGCAGCTTCCAAGTGAGGTAAGTCAACCAAACTCACCAAACACATATAACACTCACCAAAAGGTATCGGAACGTGGTTTGGGGGCAACTTTTGGAGCTTTCTATATTTGTCCCACCTTGTCATATGTGTCTGGTGAGTTTGGTTGACTTACCTCATTGGGAAGCTGCCGTTACGGCCCATTTTGCGCAGTATGGGCTTTTGCTCAGAACGAGTATTGGAACGTGGTTTCGGGGCAACTTTTGGAGCTTATTATATCAGGCTCACCTAGTAATGTGTATCTGGTGAGTTTGGTTAACATACCTCACTTGGAAGCTGCTGTCCCGGCCCGTTTTGCGCAATATGCACTATGCGCGGAATGGGTATCAGAACGCAGTTTCTTTGCACTTTTTGTGGCTTCTTGCATCCCTGCCATGGAGTTATGCATAACTGGTGAGTTTGGTTGATATCGTTCATTCAGAAGTGGCCATTCCGGCCATCCCATTCTGTTCCGGATGTTGTTTTGGGAGTTCTGGGGTTAATAGTGATATAATATTGCAATGGTTTTAGTCCTAAAATATTGTTCCCGAGTGTTGCTAACACATGCCACTGTTTTTGGTATGATTTTTTTTAATATAATGGGGTCGTTCCAGCCTGTTCCGTTCCGTTCCTGTTCACTCCAACCTGCTTTGAGCCAAACTAGACCTGAGGCTGAATATGTCACTAGGTGTAGAATCTTTACTTTTAAATGAGCACTTAGTAGAGGCTGTAGTGGGGGAGTTTCCACTGTGAACTCAGCCTGCAGGAAAGAGGAGATCGCATATGTACATTGCTATTACTCCACACAGTGACGTTTGTTCGTGGCCTCTTGTCACTTATCCCTCTGCCACCTCAGGGCCACTCTTGACACCACAACAGCAGGGTGGGTCTGTGGGTGTGAGAGTGAGTTTGAAGGGGTGGGGTGCTGATCCCAAGGCTTCCTTAGGCTCAAACTACAGGGCACATGGAGTTCCATTGTTCTTTCCTCCCCAGATTTTTGAAAGACCTGACGAAAACTAGGGCTGGCTACATCCGTGGGCAACGGGAGAGATTCTGCCTGAACAAGCTGACAGACTAGACAATCCAACCACTTCTGTTTTTGTCCCTCAGACTGAGTTAGCGAGCTTGTTCTGTTTTGAAACCGTGACACGTAGGGGAGTCTTTTTTGCTTTTTTTTTTCTGTTTTAGCAAACAAGCACATTTCAAGGACTCGCCTTAGATATTGCACAAGCCTGGGGGTTGTTGTTTTTGCACCTTTCCTCTCTTCTTGCCTCATTTGCAAGCATAGGTGTGTGCAGAACATTTCATTATGCTCAGGTACAAATAATAAAAAGAAATGGAGTGGGTGGGGAGGAACGGGCAGCCAGAAAAAAGACACATGGTTCACCCAGTCCCTCTCCTCACACCCTCCTCTGGCTGCCACTTTCCTCCCCCCACCCTTTTTAAAATTATTATCTGTATCTGCGCAGCTGTGCAGATACAGACAATAAAATGGGGGAGGAATGGTCCCGTTCCTCTCCTCCCCCCCACCTGTTTTTATTTTTTTTTACTGAGGCAACTCCGTTATTCTTTCTCACTTCTCTCAGCAGATTCTGATACCATTGATCATGGTATCCTCCTGGATCGATTCTGGACTGGGGATTGATGGAACTGGAAATTTTTAACTCCTTTACAGCCCTGGGTCCAGATTACCAGCGGGATCACCTTCTCCCGTACAATCCGCCCTGCACACTCAGGTCTTCTAGGAAGAATTTACTTCAGTCCATGAAAACTAGGCTGACAACCATTACCCAGAGGACCTTCTCTTCTGCCGCTCACAGACTGTGGAATGGCCAGGTGGGAGAGATCCGCCAACTCAACAGTCTTCCTGAATTTAAAAAGCTATAAAGACTGATCTCTTCCGGCAGGCCTACCCAGTCAAATTTTTAAAAAGCTGGCTGTTATTTTTATAATGTAGTAGTTTTATATGTTTTTAATCAGTTTTATATATTTTATAGTATTTTTATATTTGATGTTGTTCCCCACCTCGATCCAGAGGCAGAGGCGGGTAAGAAATAAATTTATTATTATTATTATTATTATTATTATTATTATTATTATTATTATTATTAATCTGCTTGCGAGGAGTGGACAAATGGATTCTCGGGTGGTTCTAATCTACTGCAAGAAACAGATACTAACTAGCAAATGTCTGCCATTAGCTACACAAACGTCCTGTTTCACAAACCATTCACAGCCAAAAGCAGGGAGCAATTTTAATTCTTGATGGCAGAATAGGTGCTGCCTCTTTTCTTTCAGTTCTCTGATTCGGCTGGTTTTTTATTCATAACGTCCAGGGAAACAATCATATGTCCAGTGTTGTGCTCTGCTCAATCAGTCCAATGTACAATTCAGCTCCACTAAAAGATCTCACTGTGCACTAGTCAGGGTAGAAGAGCTACTAGCCTTTAAGCCAGGAGTGTCCAACCTCTTTGCCCAAGGGAGAAATGCAAATTTAGGGAAGCTCTCAGGGGCCAAATGCCAATAGTGGGCCAACACCACTTACAAAACACAAGTGCTGGACCATTCAAGTCGTGGCTCCATTAGTCCCCTCCGCACGATGCCATGTGAATCACGTTGCTTCACCCTCCTTCAGCTCCCACTTGAGGAATTGCTCAGTAATTGCTCAGTAAACGTCCCCCACCATTGTTCTGCAGAGCTTTAGGCACAGGCTGATATTTACCATTCATTTGGATTTTTGCTCTGAGCTCCCCACACACAAAGTCGAAAGATTTCTCTGATTTATTAGATTGTAAGCCTATGCGGCAGGGTCTTGCTATTTACTGTGTTATCTGTACAGCACCATGTACATTGATGGTGCTATATAAATAAATAAATAAATAAATAAATAATAATAATAATAATAATAATAATAATAATAATTTCTCTGGCCCGCCATATTGTACCCCAAGCAGGTACACTATTCCGTTCAGGGGCGCAATCCTATCCATGTTTAGACAGACAAGAGTCCTACAATTCCCAGCATGCCCCAGACAACTGTACTGCCTGGGACAAGCCGGGAGTTGAAAAACGTTCTCTCTCTCTAAACATGCATCGGGTTGCGTCTTAAGCGTTTTAAAGCCCACGGCGCCACCCCACTCCCAGGAGTATCGCTCTGTTGAGTTTGGGATAGAGATCTCTGAATAGAGGAAAGTAAGCCGGTGGCGATGCGCCCAGACTCCGAAATGAAGACACAAGACAACAGTGCTTTAGTTGAATAAGGACTACTGTTTTATTTACCATGGACAGGGCTTCTGTGCCTTTAACAGTTGGATTGAAAAGGCGAATTTCAGCAGGTGTCATGAAGCACCTGGCAAAATTAATCACAATAGTCAAAGTTGCAGGAGCCTTGCCCTCTGACCAGATACAAAAGAAACTTTAACTGTTGTGATGAAGAGGGAATTTCACCAGGTGCTGCATGCATACAAATGACACCTGCTGAAATTCCCTTTTTGAATACAACTGTTAAAGATACAGGAGCCCTGTCCTCCTTTTCATATGGCCACCCTAACTTAGAGGATCAGTGTTGGGACATTTTTATTCTATCTCTCTACCTCCTAACTCTCCAGTGAGGACACACTTTGGGGTAAGGTAGAGTAGATGGCTCTACTCACTTCTCCTGCTGGTTTACACATTTGGTAAGGTGAGGACCAGGGTCTGCCCACCTCACCATCACTCCAGGCCTCATACCTTAGGGTGGGTGAATGGTGAAGATCTAAAGCTGTGCTCCTGTGTCTGTTCCTCAAGTGTTCAGGTCCTGACAGCTGGGTCTCAGGCAGCACCTGCTCCTCACCCTCTCCTGATGCCTCAGGATGCTTGCCAAACCTCCTTCCTTTTCTCTAGGGCTGTGCCCAGGCACGTAAGGGTGCCCACAGGCACTCGGGAAAGCTCGGCACAAGGCCAACCAGAGGTCCATTGGACTCCTTTCCCCTCCAGCTCTCCCCATCCCTCCTGGCTACCCACAGACACTGCAGGACTTCCTGAAGCCTCCACATGCACAAGGAGCCACCTGTCCTCTTAGAGAGCCACTCTACCCTGCCGTAGATCTACTGTGGTAACCTAAAACAGCTGGAAATGTCCATTTCTGGCCACTTAGTTTACAACAGTAGATCTAGGTCAGGACAGAACGAATCACAAGGATGATGGGTGTGCACAGAGGCCTCAGGTAAGTCTCATGGGTGGGTGGGGAGAAGCAGCTGGCCATTGGACCGAAATGGCCATCAGGCTGAATTGGCTGAGTCAGGCCAAGACAGCCCAATCGTGTCCCATACCAAATTCGGGGTGAGGTGGACATGAATAGGCCCCCTTTGACTTGGATTTTGGTTTCAGACCCAAGGCGAAGCACACCCCTGCTATTCTTCACCCCTCTAACTGACACTACACCTGTTTATGCACCTCTTGATCCAATGGGGCAACTTTTATTACTGGCTGCCTGCCCATGAAGGGCTACACAACCCCAGGTCAGTGTGGAGTAGGCAAAAAACAACAACCCTATGGGCCCCCAGCCAATCTGGGCCCACAAAGGGGGAAAAATCCTACTCAGCCCCAAACAATTGGCGACCAGCCAGACTCACACTGATATCTGCAGGCAGTGGGCAGGTGCCAGACACGGGAGAACTAGCACAAGGATGAGGGATACCTGGCTGGGTCCCTCTTTCCTCTCAGCTGGCCACATGAAGCTTCTGCAACCAGCCTGCCATCTCCCCACTTTTCTGGCTGACTGGGGGCAGAGCTGCCCCCCTGCCCCATGTGTAGCAGAGGGGGGCGAGGTGCAATTGCACTGAGTCCCCATCGTGAAGACATGGGACCCCCAACGCTTGGGTTTGATAAAGGCAACACCTGTGTAAACCATTAGACCTGTCTTCTCCAACGTGCTGCTCTCCAGATGTGTTGGACAACAACTCCCATCATCCCCTGGGTGGGGTATTTTAGGAGTTACAGTCCAACACAGCTGAAGGGCACCTGGTTGGGGGAGGCTGCTTCAGAGGATCCTCAACAGGACAGTTTCCTTCTATGCATCTACCTCCCATCCCTCTAGTCCAGGGACGCTGTAGTCTGAGTCGTGGAGGCCTTCTCGTATTGCCTCAGCCACACAGGCCCATGTGGCCAGTGAGGAGCAGAGGCAGGCCTGCCCACGTCACCACTACCCTGGCCTTGTAGCTCTGGGTGAGTGAATGGTGCAGACCTAAGGCAGTGTTCCTGCTCCAATTCCTCAAGCCTTCTGGTCCTGATAGCTGGGTCTCAGACAGTTCCCGCCTTTCATCCTGTCGTAATGGGCTACGTTGTTTCCAAACCTCTTTCCCGTTGTCTGAGGCTCTGCCCACCCACCCCAATTCACCTCGGAGACTGATTTGGACTCATGGCAAATTTGACGCATAGCAACTTGGCCCACTTCGGATTCGGTTCCGAATTTGAAGCAGCCCAAGCACAAGGCCAACCCAGAGTTCATTGGACTGCCCCCTCCTCCTGCATGCCCCCTCCCCTCCCGCTCATCCCTTCTCCTCCTGCTTGCCCCTGAAGCCTCCACAGGCACAGAGGAGCCGCCAATCCTTATTGAGAGCCGCTCTGCTCTGAGGTAAACTACAGCAGCTGGTAATGGCCATTTTTGGCCACCGTAGTTTACAGCAGTAGATCTACAGCAGGTCAGACTCTCCAGGAGGATGGGCGGCTCATTGGTGTGCCCAAAGGCTTCAGGTAAATCCCGTGGGCAGGCGAGGCTCAGCGGCTGGTCATGGGGCCAAATTGTCTCAAAGTGCTTCAGCTGAGTCAGACCGAGACAGCTCATTTTGGCCCCGAACCAGATTCGGAGCAGGCCGGGCTGAATCGGCCCACTTTCACTCAGATATGGGGTTCAGACCCCAGGTAAAGCACACCTCTACGCTTCACCCATCTTACCCATGCCGTACCTATATCTGCACCTCCTGATCCAATGGGGCAAGTTTTATTATTGGCTGCCTGCTCATGAAGGCTGCACAACCCCAAGTCAGTGTAGAGTAGGCAGAAAAAAACCCCATGGGCTCCTGGCCAATCAGGACTCACTCCGGGAAAAAATTCCTACTCGGCCCCAATCAATTGGCCACCAGCCAGGCTCACACTGTTCTCTGCAGGCCGCAGGCAGGTGCCAGTTATGTGAGAACTAGCACAAGGATGAGGGACTGCCTGGCTGGGCCCTTCTTTCCTCTCAGCGGGCTGCATGAAGTTTCCGCAACCAACCCGTCATCTCATGGCAACTCGGCCCACTTCGGATCTGGTTCTGAATTTGAAGTGGGCCAGCTATTTGCGGTTTCCCAGGCACCCATGGGCACCCACAGGCACTCTGGAAAGCTGGGCGCAAGGCCAACCAGGAGTGCAATGGGATCCCCTCCCCACCTGCTCGCCACCTCCCTCGTCCTTGCCCACTGACACCGCAGGACTTACTTGAAGCCTCCACATGCACAGGCGAGCCACCTGTCCTCTTAGAGAGCCACTCTGGCCTGCTGTAGATCTACTGTGGTAATCGACAGCAGCTGGAAATGTCCATTTTTGGCCACTTAGTTTACAACAGTAGATCTACGGCAGGACAGAGCGGCTCACTAGGATGATGGGCATGCACAGAGGCTTCAGGTAAGTCCCGTGGGCAGACGAGCAGGTGGGGAGCAGCAGCTGCCCATTAGGCTGAATTGGCTGCTTCAAATTCAGAACCAGATCCTAAGTGTAGTGTCAGTTACAGGGGTGAAGAACAAGGATGTGCTTCGCCTTGGGTCTGAACCCAAAATCCAAGTCAAAGAGGACCGATTCATGTCCACCTCACCCTGAATTCGGTATGGGACCCGATTGGGACGCCTTGGCCTGACTCAGCTAATTCAGTCAGATGGCAAATTCGGCCTGATGGCCAGCTGCTAGCCCCTCCCCACCTGCTCGCCACCTCCCTCGTCCTTGCCCACTGACACCGCAGGACTTCCCTGAAGCCACCACATGCACAGGCCAGCCATCTCTCCTCTTGGAGAGCCACTCTGACCTGCCGTAGATCTACTGTACTAATCGACAGCAGCTGGAAATGTCCATTTTGGCCACTTAGTTTACAACAGTAGATCTACGGCAGGACAGAGCGGCTCACTAGGATGATGGGCGTGCACAGAGGCTTCAGGTAAGTCCCGTGGGCGGGCGAGCAGGTGGGGAGCAGCAGCTGGCCCAATCGGGTCCCATACCGAATTTGGGGTAAGATGGACGTGATTGGATTTTGAGTTCAGACCCAAGGCAAAGCACATCCCTGTTTTTCACCCCACTAAGTGACACGACACCTGTTTATGCACCTCTTGATCCAATGGGGCAAGTTTTATTATTGGCTGCCTGCCCATGAAGGGCTGCACAATCCCAGGTCAGTGTGGAGTAGGTGAAAAAACCCCATGGGCTCCTGGCCAATCAGGACCCACACAGGGGAAAAAATTCCTACTCGGCCCCAAACTGGCGACCAGCCAGGCTCACACTGATCTCTGCAGGCAGCGGGCAGGTGCCAGACTCAGGAGAACTAGCACAAGGGTGAGAGACTTTCTGGCTGGGTCCCTCTTTCCTCACAGCTGGCCACATGAAGTTCCTGTGACCAACCTGCCATCTCTCCTTTTCTCTAGTTGGCTGGGGGCAGAGCTGCACCCCTGCCCCATGTGTAGCAGAGGGGGGGGAGAGAGGTGCACTTGCACCCAGACCCCATCATGAAGAGATGGGACCCCCAACGCTTGAGTTTAATAAAGGCAAGACCTGTATAAACCTTTAGAGCTGTCTTCCACAAACTGCTGCTCTCCAGATGGGTTGGACAACAACTCCCATCATCCCCTGGGTGGGGTATTATAGGACTTATAGTCCAACACATCTGAAGGGCACCAGGTTGGGGGAGGCTGCTTCAGAGGATCTGCAACAGGACAGTTTTCTTCTATGCATCTACCTCCCATCCCTCTAGTCCAGGGACGCTTTCGCCTGAGTCGCGGAGGCCTTCTCTTCCTGCCTCAGCCACGCAGCTCCACGTGGCCAGTGAGGAGCTGAGGCAGGCCTGCCCATGTCCCCATCACCCCAGGCCTCATAGCTTTGGATCGGTGGATGGTGCAGGCCTCCAGAGAAGTTCTCGGCCCTGTTCCCTCGAGCCTCGTAGCCTTGAAAGGCAGGTCTGAGGAACCCCTAGAGTGACCTCAGGATCCTCACCCCTTTCTTCTTTCCTCCTTTTACTAGCACTACATCTGCCATCAAAGAGGAGGCTGGCTTCTGCTTCGTTTCCCACCTCCTCCGCAGCCCTGCTTGCAAATCCTTCAGGGGATGCTGTGCCCCTTTTCAGAAGGATGGATTCCATCCTCTTGATGCAGGGGTGGGAAGTGGGGCTGGAGACCCAGGGCAGGAGAAAGAACCTGCTCCAAGGGGACCATTCCCCCTTTCCCCTAGCCTCGGCCATCTGCTTCAGACCTCCACTGGCAGGGGTCCAAGCTCCTCCTGGACCTGAATGCCAGTGGGCTTGTCTGTTCTGTCATGCTAGCTCACGTTCTCCCAGGTGAATCGGGAGATCCAGAGGCTGCGAGCTGCCCAAGTGCAGCCTACGCAAGAGAACTGGGAGACGCTTGCTCCCACGCAGACCGCACCGCCGGGCCACTTCTGCCCATCCAGGAAAGGCAACCTGCATTTCGCTGCTGGAGACAGGGGCCCTCCATAACACCCCAAACATGAGACTGTGACCCCAGAGAGATCCACATGGGATCTCCCCTCCTGCTGGCACCTGCAGAAGAAACTTGTAAGTGCAACATCCGTATCGTTAGTAATACCATCTTCCTTGCCAAGCCCGTTCCATTTCACATCCTATGAGACTGGACTTCCAGGAATGCCCCAGCACCACACCTGGGTGCCCAGCAATCGCTATCCACATTGATATCGAGTTTGCTGACTGCAGCACGATTGATGATAGCTAGGAACTGGAAGATTCAGGGGGAATATTCTATTGAAGAGTGGTATAGAGAAGTTTGGGATATAGCTATTAATGATAAATTGACTTGTAATATTAAGTGGAGGAAAGGTATAACTAAAATAAATGAGTTTGAAGGAATCTGGAAACAGTTCCTAATATTTGTGTTTACTAAGGGAAGTGGGAAACCACCAGCGGAAGAAAGTATGAGATTTTGGAAGCAGGAATAGATCCCGAGGTGGAGGGTGCACTTATATGTTTAGAATGATTATATATGTAATGATAGGATAGGTTATAGTTAATATTTATCTTATATATGTATTCAACATTTATTCAAAATGTATGTAGTATGTTGTGTTGTTGTTTCTTTTCTGTAAGATGTTTATTTTGTGTTTTCAAATAATATTTTTTTTTTTAAAAAAAGCAATCACTATCCCCAGAGGTTGCAGATGGGGTGAGGGAGTAAGAGACAGAGTGAAAGGAAGCAAAAGAGAGATTGCGTTAGGGATGTGTGGTGGCAGGGTGGCCCACAGGAGAACTTCTGACGTAGAGCAGAGCACTTGAGCCATCTCATGGGTGGGCGGCTGGGATTATTGAGATATCTGGACCTGGGAAGAAATCAGGAAGCATAACCTTAAGGATATTTTAGGGAAGACCTGCAAAAGGAGTTTCTTGGGATCAGTACAAGAAATGGAGGCAGAACCAGAGAGGGCACAAATGAAGAGCAGCTGAAGGAGGTGGCATCTCAGACAACCAGGCATGGCACACCATGTAAAGTGAAGTGTGGTCTGCAATAAAGCTGCCAATGGGACAGTGAAACCTGAGAAGAAACAGAATGGATCCAGGGTGGATCTGCTAGAGCATGAAATCTCAAGGTTTCAAGGCATGAACTGATGTCCCATATCTGGGACTATTTCTGAGACGAACGTTCCATGGCGATTCTTCCAAGAGCTCCAAGGAACAGTTAGAGCATGATAGCAGAGGCCCAAAGAGAGCCCCAAACCAAAGGAAACTGGCACGTGACCTCATGACAGAGATAGACTTGTGGGAATCTCTGCAATGTTGCAAAAGTCCTGCAGATTCAACAGAATGTAGAGACAAAAAGACTTCTCACGTGGAAAGCAGAACTCAGGGATGCAGACATCCAGGTGACAAGGAGGGCGCAACGCTGCAAGATGCGTTCTGGGCAGAGGCGTGAGGTCCAGCCCTTCTAGAACCAGCCTCAGGAGCCGCATGTGACGGACAGGAACAATGCAAGGCCCCTGGGAGTCAGTCGGGAGAGTCAGGGAAGAGGCGGGAGCACAGGCTGAGAGAGAAGAGGGTGAAGACAGCCAGGATTTTCTTCCCTGATGGCCTTGAGGCAACACTGGCTTGGCAAAGCTGAATAGGAGGGTGGCACTTGAATACTAGACACAAATCCCATTAGCCCAAAATACATTTACTGACTTTTCAAGCTAAAAATCTAAAATCAAAACATAACTATTTTTTATTTCTTACCTGATGGGTGGCTTGGCCTGCATGAAGGAAGTCAATCAATGGTTAAACAGTGCAAGGAGAACAGCTTGGACATGAGAGAGCTTCAAGGAATTTGCTTTCTCCGGTTCCCTTCTCAGATGGCCTGGGAGGGGAGAAGGGCATGTTAGCTGGGCGGGGGGCATGGAGGGGCGCTCTCTAAAAGGGGGTTAATCTGCCCCAGACGGCATGCGTAGACTTGCAATACGAGAGGAAAAAAATGTTCTCTTACCTAGTTGATGCTTTTGCCTGCTTGAAGGAACATGGTTAAGTGTAACACACCTGACTACCTAACATGGCCACTAACAAAACTATTCATATATATCTATAGAAATATATATATAGAAATGTATATATAGATCTGGTTATAGATATGGATCCATAGATATTGATTTGTTGTTTATTCGTTCAGTCGCTTCCGACTCTTCGTGACTTCATGGACCAGCCCACGCCAGAGCTTTCTGTCGGCTGTCGCCACCCCTAGCTCCCCCAAGGTCAAGCCTGTCACCTCCAGAATATCATCCATCCATCTTGCCCTTGGTCGGCCCCTCTTCCTTTTGCCTTCCACGTTCCCTAGCATC
This sequence comes from Elgaria multicarinata webbii, assembly GCF_023053635.1. Taxonomy (NCBI): domain Eukaryota; kingdom Metazoa; phylum Chordata; class Lepidosauria; order Squamata; family Anguidae; genus Elgaria; species Elgaria multicarinata. The sequence continues at coordinate 21,815,399 of NC_086173.1, read as the reverse complement.
AGCCTCTTCTCCAGGGTATCCTGTCTTCTCATTATGTAGCCAAAGTACTTCAGTTTTGCCTGAACAGTTTTAAATAGTTCAGCTGGGATACCGTCGTCTCCTGCTGCCTTGTTATTAGCAATGCTTCTTAAGGCCCATTCAACCTCACTCTTCAGGATGTCTGGCTCTAACTCACTGACCACAACGTCTGACCTATCCCCAATATTATTATCCTTCCTATACAGGTCTTCCGTATATTCTTGCCACCTTTTCTTGATCTCTTCTGTTTCTGTTAGGTGCTTGCCATCTTTGTTTTTGATCATACCCATTTTTGCCCGGAATTTACCTCCAATGTTTCTGATTTTCTGGAAGAGGTCTCTTGTCCTTCCTACTCTATTGTCTTCTTCCACTTCCGTGCATTGCTTGTTTAAAAATAATTCCTTATCTCTTCTGGCTAACCTCTGGAATTTTGCATTTAATTGGGCATATCTCGCCCTATCACTGTTGCCTTTTGCTTTCCTTCTTTCTTGGGCTACTTCCAGTGTCTCAGCAGACAGCCATCTTGCCTTCTTGGTTTTCTTTTTCTTTGGGACATTTTTTGTTGCCACCTCTTGGACAATGTTGCGAACTTCTGTCCATAGTTCTTCCGGGACCCTATCTACTAAATCTAGTCCCTTAAATCTATTCTTCACTTCCACTGCATATTCATTAGGAATATTAGTGAGCTCATATCTACCGTATTTCTTCGATTCTAAGATGCCATCGATTCTAAGGCGCACCCCATTTTAGAGATGTTTATATGGGGGAAAAATATTCTGCCATGCATGGGGAGTGGATTGCAGGCAGGTAAGGGAAGAGATGTGGGTGGGGGCCAACCGGGGAGCACGTGCAAGGGCCCGGAGGCTTTACCAGCTGCCACCACTTCTTGCAGGGAGTGGGAGGGGGTCGTTCGCGAGGCGCAGCTGCACGTCCCACCCACACCCCGGTCCAGCAACTCACCTCCCGGGCGTCGCCTCCATCTTCCCGGCCGGTGCTGCTGCTCCTCCTCTGCTGCACAGAACCAGCAGCTGCAAGAAGCCGGCGGCGCCTGCCTGCCTCGCACAACCCTCCGCGAGCCCTGCAGCACCCGCCCGCCCGCTCCGGCCCCATGCGCAAGGCGAGGCGCACGCCAGGCCCAACCCGAACGGAGCCACATAGCCATGCCCACTAGGCCCAACCAGGCCGGTTGTGCTCGTGGTGCGGTGGGCTCGGAGCTCCGTTGGGGGGGGTGTGAGCCCGGTTAGGTCTGGGGAGCACAAATAGGCCCAGGGCAGCCGCGGATCGTCGCTGAGGCCCCCAATCAGGCCAAGCACATTCCCCAGCCTATATGGTGAGTGCAGAGCTGCTTAGGTACTCAACAAGCCCTTGAGCTGCCTGGGCATTGAGAGCAGGGTGGAGGGATAACAGCGCACTTTGCAGGCGATTCTAAGACGCCATCGATTCTAAGGCGCAGCCTGTTTTTAGAGATGTTTATATTGGGGGAAAAGTGCGTCTTAGAATCGAAGAAATACCGTAACTGATCTGTGGGTCTTCCCTATTCTCTTTAGTTTGATTCTAAATTGTGCAATAAGAAGTTCGTGATCTGAACTACAGTCAGCTCCGGGTCTTGTTTTTACCATCTGTATAGATGTCCGCCACCTTTGGCTGCAAAGGATGTAGTCAATCTGATTTCGGTGTCGGCCATCTGGTGAAGTCCATGTATAAAGCCGTCTTTTAGGTTGTTGGAAGAGAGTGTTTGTTATGCACAGTGAGTTGTCCTGGCAGAATTCTATCAGCCTATGTCCCGCTTCATTTTGTTCTCCTAAACCATGCTTACCTGTAATTTCAGATGTCATTTGACTACCCACCTTGGCGTTCCAGTCTCCTGTAACGGAAATAACATCTCTTTTTGGTGTATTATCCAGTAGGTGCTGCAGATCCTCATAGAACTGATCTACTTCTGTTTCTTCAGCATCTGTGGTTGGGGCATATATTTGGATCATTGTGATGTTAAATGGCTTACCCTGAATTCGAATTGAGATCATTCTATCATTTTTTGGATTGCATCCAAGCACTGCTTTAGCCACTTTATTATTAATTATGAAGGCTACTCCATTTCTTCTGTGATCCTCTTGTCCGCAGTAGTAGATCTGGTGGTGATCTGATGTGAAGTGGCCCATTCCAGTCCATTTCAGTTCACTGATACCCAATATATCTATATTTAATCTTGACATCTCACCAATAACCACATCCAATTTGCGCTGGCTCATAGATCTTACATTCCAGGTTCCTATGGTGTGTTGATCTTTAGAACATCGGATTCGTCATTCATCACCAGCACCGTCGTCCGCTAGCCGTCCTTTTGGCTTTCAGCTAGCTGCGTCATCACATCTGGGGCTAGTTGAACTTATCCTCTGTTCCTCCCCAGTAGCATTTTGACCATCTTCCAACCTGGGAGTCCCATCTTCCGATGGTATACCGACATATCTCTGGTTGTACTGATCCATTTAGTTTTCATGGCAAGAATACTGGGGTGGGTTGCCATTACCTTCCCCAGGGATCGTATTTAGTCTGACCTCTCTACCATGACCTTCCCGTCTTGGGTGTCCCTTCACGGTTTAGCTCATGGCCTCCTTGAGGTGCTCAAGCTCCAGCCCCACGACAAGGTAACGATCTCCTTTATAAATGAAATAAAAAGCAAGTCATATCCGCAGATATAATTTGCAGCTAAACTGTAACAGTGCAATCCTGTACATGATGTTATTATTATTATTATTATTTATTTATTTATTTATTTATTTATTTATTTATTTATATAGCACCATCAATGTACATGGTGCTGTACAGAGTAAAACAATAAAATAGCAAAACCCTGCCGCATAGGCTTACATTCTAATAGAATCATAATAAACAATAAGAAGGTTCTCCAGGGTATCCTGTCTTCTCATTATGTGGCCAAAGTACTTCAGTTTTGCCTTTAATACCATTCCCTCAAGTGAGCAGTCTGGCTTTATTTCCTGGAGTATGGACTGGTTTGATCTTCTTGCAGTCCAAGGCACTCTCAGAATTTTCCTCCAACACCACAGTTCAAAAGCATTTATCTTCCTTCGCTCAGCCTTCCTTATGGTCCAGCTCTTGCAGCCATAGGTTACTACGGGGAATACCATTGCTTTAACTATGCGGACCTTTGTTGTCAGTGTGGTGTCTCTGCTCTTAATTATTTTATCAAGATTTGTCATTGCTCTCCTCCCAAGAAGTAAACGTCTTCTGATTTCCTGGCTGCAGTCAGCGTCTGCAGTAATCTTTGCGCCCAGAAATACAAAGTCTGTCACTCTGCCTCCACATTTTCTCCCTCAATTTGCCAGTTTTCAATCAAGCTGGTTGCCATAATCTTGGTTTTTTTGAGGTTTAACTGCAACCCAGCTTTTGCACTTTCTTCTTTCACCTTTGTCATAAGGCTCCTCAGCTCCTCCTCGCTTTCAGCCATCAATGTGGTGTCATCTGCATATCTGAGATTGTTAATGTTTCTTCCTGTGATTTTAACTCCAGCCTTGGATTCGTCCAGCCCAGCACGTCGCATGATGTGTTCTGCATACAAGTTGAATAGGTAAGGTGAGAGTATACAACCCTGCCGTACTCCTTTCCCAATCTTAAACCAGTCCGTTGTTCCGTGGTCTGTTCTTACCGCTGCTACTTGTTCATTATACAGATTCCTCAGGAGGCAGACAAGATGACTTGGTATCCCCATACCACCAAGAACTTGCCACAGTTTGTTATGATCCACACAGTCAAAGGCTTTAGAATAGTCAATAAAACAGAAATAGATGTTTTTCTGGAACTCCCTGCCTTTCTCCATTATCCAGCGGATATTGGCAATTTGGTCTCTAGTTCCTCTGCCTTTTCTAAACCCAGCTTGTACATCTGGCAATTCTCGCTCCATGAATTGCTGGAGTCTACCTTGCAGGATCTTGAGCATTTACCTTGCTGGCATGTGAAATGAGTGCCACTGTCCGATAGTTTGAACATTCTTTAGTGTTTCCCTTTTTTGGTATGGGGATATAAGTTGATTTTTTCCAGTCTGATGGCCATTCTTGTGTTTTCCAAATTTGCTGGCATATGGCATGCATCACCTTGACCGCATCATCTTGCAATATTTTAAACAGTTCAGCTGGGATACCGTCATCTCCTGTTGCCTTGTTATTAGCAATGCTTCTTAAGGCCCATTCGACCTCACTCTTCAGGATGTCTGGCTCTAACTCACTGACCACAACGTCTGACCTATCCCCAATATTATTATCCTTCCTATACAGGTCTTCCGTATATTCTTGCCACCTTTTCTTGATCTCTTCTGTTTCTGTTAGGTGCTTGCCATCTTTGTTTTTGATCATACCCATTTTTGCCTGGAATTTACCTCCAATGTTTCTGATTTTCTGGAAGAGGTCTCTTGTCCTTCCTACTCTATTGTCTTCTTCCACTTCTGCGCATTGCTTGTTTAAAAATAATTCCTTATCTCTTCTGGCTAACTTCTGGAATTTTGCATTTAATTGGGCATATCTCCCCCTATCACTGTTGCCTTTTGCTTTCCTTCTTTCTTGGGCTACTTCCAGCGTCTCAGCAGACAGCCATCTTGCCTTCTTGGTTTTCTTTTTCTTTGGGACATTTTTTGTTGCCACCTCTTGGACAATGTTGCTAACTTCTATCCATAGTTCTTCCGGGACCCTATCTACTAAATCTAGTCCCTTAAATCTATTCTTCACTTCCACTGCATATTCATTAGTAATATTAGTGAGCTCATATCTAACTGATCTGTGGGTCTTCCCTATTCTCTTTAGTTTGATTCTAAATTGTGCAATAAGAAGTTCGTGATCTGAACTACAGTCAGCTCCGGGTCTTGTTTTTACCGTCTGTATAGATGTCCGCCACCTTTGGCTGCAAAGGATGTAGTCAATCTGATTGGGGTTGAGAAGGGCAAACTATCCGAGTTGTAGATGGAGCAAGATTATCAAGAGTTGAAGATAAGGAGGAATTAAAGAAGGAGACAGCTGAGTCCAAGGAGACAGCCGAAAAGACAGAAGGAAGAGAGGAGGCTAGAGACTGAGAAAAAGCCTCATAATTGATAGATTGCAAATCACAACAAGAGCGAGAAACAGGATGTGAAGGAGGAGGATTATGAGTAATCATGAAAGAAACTAGATGATGATCTGTCAAAGGAAAGTCAGCAGCAGAAAAGTCCAAAACAGAGCAATTCCGAGTGAGAACAAGATCCAAACAGTGACCAAGGGAATGTGTGGGTGCATCAGACCAAAGCTTAAGATCATAAGAGGAAGATAATGAGTGAAATCGTAGAGCCGCAGCATCTTGAGGGTCATCCACATGAATATTGAAATCACCCAAGATAAGAGTAGGACAGTTATCAGAGAGGAAAAAGGACAGCCATGAATCAAAATCAGAGATAAATTTTGAGGACGATCCTGGGGGGCGGTACAGGCTCCTTCAATTCAGCGGACCTTACTCCTAGGTAGCATGTGTAGGATTGGAGCCTCAGACGTTCAACCAGTTAAATAAATATCAGCATAGATATATTCTGTATACATTGATATATAGCTATAGAAATATATATATAGATATATAAATATATAGCTATTACTATATGTAGATATAAATACATAGGTATCGATGAAAAGATATAAATATAGCTATATATGAATATAAGGAATAAAACAAGTCATATCTGCAAATATAAGTTGTAGCTAAACTATACCTAACAGTGCAGTCCTATACATGTCTAGTCAGAAGTAACTCCAATTAATTTAAATAGGACTTACTCCCGGGTAGCATGTATTGGATTGCAGCCTAAGACATTTAATATTGATTAATTAAATAAATAAAAATAAAAATTCATATATCTCTATATAAATATATATATAGCTGTATAGATATAAATATAGATATAGATATAGATGTGTAGATATAGATGCATAGATATAAATATAAAGATATATGATTCTATACATGAAATAGAAACCAAGTCATATCAGCAAATATAATGGGTCGCTAATCTCTAAGCCTAACTAACAAATGGAAAGATGTAAATAGCAGCTTCAGAGTTTCAGTAGAGAACTCTTTACAGCCGGCTGGCCACTGCACCGAGGACGACCTCCAATGCCACAGCAAGGAAGGTTAGGGGGCTGGGTAGTTTGGGAGGGGGGCGATCTCGTCAGCAAGACAATGTCGGAGTGGTACTAGGAGCTGGCAAAGGCTTGGAGTTTGTGCTTCTTGGTGCAACCCCATATGGGGACTCCAGCAGGATCAAAACGTGGGGGCCACCCATTCGTTGTTCATGCCTGGGGCTCCCAAGGGATGAGAATTTCAGACACGTCTTCTGTTCTGTTTAGGTTTGGCTCTGAAATTCTGCACTCAGAGAGGGGCGTTTTGCACCATCTCTCTCTCCCAATGTATGGGACCTGGTGTGGGTGCTCTAGACTACCGATTAAGGGAACAGCATTTTCCTCTTTGCTGGTGTCGGTAATTCTGTAGGGCAGGTGAGAGTCTCTAAAGGCCACAAAGAAGGCTGTAGCATTCTTTGTTCTTTTCCCTTCTCTTAGGGAGTCACAAAGAGGTAAGTAGGCTGAGCTGGGGCTGGGCGGGCTGGGTGGGGCTGGGTGGGAAGGGGGTGGGCCGAGAGTGCAACTTCACATTTTTCAGGACACCTGTAATAAAGACATGATTAGTTTTGGTCTCTTACCTGGTCAATGTCTTGGCCTGCATAATGAAGGGTTAGGGTTAAATGCAACATATGAACCCGCCCCCTAAGCCTGCCATCAAACTGCACAGATGGACTGTTGAAGGGGAACCTCTCAAAAGCAAATTCCTTTCCGCCAGGCAGACTTTGGGCCTGTGGGATCTACGTTGCATTTCGCTCGGAGCCCAAGGCCCTCTCCTCAGAGCAAAGTGAAAGACAGTGGCTCAAGGAGACAGACACAGAATTGCGGGACAGCGTGCCTCTGAGCAGATGCTCAGGCCAGGAATTGGTTTTCAGGTACAGAACTGGAGCTCACACCCAAATCGTTTCACATCCAAATCTCCTCCTGTTTTCCCCCAAGCATTTTGCTTTCAGAAGCCTGATTTCAGAGGGGAAAAGATCTGTTCGTGTCAGTAGTGTTTAAGCATGAGCCGCAAATCACCTGGCGATCTCCCAGCAGGTCTCCAACTTTCACCTGTCCGCCTGGCTTCAATCTCTCTCATGTCCAGAGAGAGAAATTCTTGGGACCGGGAGGTCTGTAGCTGGCCCAGGGGGCATCCAGAAAAGGGTTCTATTGTGTAATGACCCTGCTTGCTACATGGAATTAGAAAATTTATAAAAGTGAAATATAGAGTAAGTCCTATCTGCAAATAGAATTTATAGCCGAATTATAACCAGCAGTGCAACCTACACTTGCTTACTCAAAAGTAAGTCCCATGAAGTTCTCTCCCACTTGGGGAGAGGTGTAAAGTCCAGCCCTTCTAGGCTGCTGGCCAGGTGCAGCATGTGTCCTTGAGGAGCAATTCAAGGCTTTTTGTGGAAGTTTGGAGCATCAGGGAAGAGAAGTTAAACGTTAGAATAGAATGAGAGAGTAAAGAATGGTAGTGAAATAGAGAGTTTTCTTCTCTGATGACCTGGGGGCAACTGTAATTTGCCATAGCTGAACAGGTTTGCCCAAATTCCATTTGCATGGTTCAAGAAAAATTATGTGTTGTCTGTAACAAAGCTGCCATGGCGAAATGAAACCCGAAAAGAAAAAGAATGGAGCTATGGTTCCTTGAGGATGAAGTCTTAAGGCTTCAAGGCGATGCACGTGTTCTTCAAGACAGGAAGGCACCCAGAGCCCTCTCTGGTCCAGAGCCCTCTCTGGTCCAGGCCCCCCTCCTCTATGAATGTTGCATTGCACTTCTTCCAAGACCTCAAAGGAAGGAGATACAGCATAACAGATGTGCCACGGAGAGCTCAAAAGCAAAGGAAGTGGGCGCAGGACCTCATGACAAATCTCTGCACTGTCACAAAGGCCCAGTAAATTAAATTGAACGCATAGACCAAGAAGACTTCTCAAGCGGGAAGAGGAACTCAGGAAGGCAGACACACTCCTTACTGAAACCAAAAATGAAGGGATGGGGGCAAACCAAACTTGTGGTTCAGAAGTCCATCAGCAACGGAGAAAGAAGGCAAGGAGCAAGAACCACCAATTGCAAGCCCAGATGTGGAGCCCAAGAAAAACAGGGGCAGTGGAAAGGGCTGGTAATGCCAGGGTCTCAGGGGCGGCTGGGGCGGTGGTGGAAGAGACATTGCTACGCAGATCAAATAAGCCTTCCCTGACGAACGTCAAGGGAAATGAACAGTCCACGTGAGCTGGGATGTGCGGTCTGAGGATCCAAGCCTCCCAAAAGCTTTTAGGCTTCATCTTGACAGAAAAGCTACAATACAAGCATCATTACAAGTAGGCCTCCTACTAGGCAAATGGTTTTGCCTGCATGAAGGAACACTGTCAAATGTACAATATTAACCTACCTAACCTTTCTACCCAAATTTCGAATACTCTTACATAGCATTATCAATATCTCAATGAAACATAAAGCAAATCCTATCTGTCAATGTAACGCTTAACTAAACTAACTATGAACCTCAGCAGCTAACATATTCAAATATATAACCAAATTAAAGCAGTACTGAAATATTTCAAAAGCGACCATCTCTGGATTGGATCCAGATTCACACTGGAGCAACTGCGCTGAGGGAAGTGGGTTTCCATGGCCCCTCCTTCCCACGACAGTCCTCCAGGCCCCTGGAAATACTACACAGAGGCACAGAAGCCCCTGCTCAAGGAGGTGATCTGCGATCTGGGGGTGGAGATCCCCCCCAAATTGGGCAGAGGGACTTTCCATGAGCAGCAGGCAGATCCTAGACCCATCCCTCTGTTGAGGCTCCTCAACTGTCCTAACAGCAGTTAGATACGGAATGACATCACTGAGGTGATGACATCACTTGGAACCCAGAGCATTGTGGCCTCAGAGGTGTTGTGCATTTCTTCCTCTTAAAGCTATATCCCACATCCCCAACGGAAGCAGCCTGCTTGCAGGGCAGGGCAGCATACAAACCTGGATTCAAAACCACAGGATGAGACAGTACATAATTTCAGCTAGCTTGATGCCAGGCTGGTGGTGGCCTCCAAAAGGGTCCACCAAGGCAGTTTGCTGCCTGAGCCAGAGCAGTAAATGGTCCCACCTGCCCTTACAAAAGCCACGGTACACAAAACCACAAACGTTATTTTGGCCTCTGAAGCAGAAAATCCTACAAGGGCCTCTTTCCCTCCCTGGCAGTAAGAATGCCGAACAAGGCATGGGCTACCTTGGCTGGTCCCAGGCCTGCCATCCTTCCCATCTGGATTCTGGATTTGGGCCTGAAAGGCCAAGGGAAAGTGTGGGTGTAAGTTGTAAGCATGCACAAATTGTGACACTGCACCGCATCATCACTGATCATGGGGCACATCTGTTAGGGCATCAGCTTCCCATTTCCTGGCTGTTTGGAATTTGAGCCGTTACGTGGTAAAAATGAAATAGAAAAGTCTGCAATCCTTTCCACACTTCCAGGTAAATAGCACATCTCCCCTATACCAAAAACTATGGCAGCTGCCAAATGTATACCGGGTACCCAGTACAGTACTAAACCTTTGAGTGCTTTTTTAATTGCTTAATTTCACTTGCCAGAACAGAAATGTCTTATTTCACGTAAAGATTAATGCACAGCTTGGGAAAGCCAAAGACCTTCGTCAGGTATGATGCATCCATTTCTCAGTCTCTTCCCAGCCCCATGGATGATTCATATCAACTGAATCCACATTGAATAGCTATGAAGCCCTTCTCACTAGGTTATGAGCAACTTTGATAACCAATTCTATAACAGTTGCAAAGCATGTATATAATGCAGTCGTCTGTAATCGGGAGGGCGGGGAAATAATTTGCTACGGTCCCCAGGCTTGTCTGGATTTTAAGATTAGCTCCTGGGAATAGAGATGTTAGCCACTAAATAATTGATATTTATTGAAAAGAGTTTGGTGAAAGAAATGAAAATTTGAGATGTGCTTCAAGCAAAGCCCAAAAAAACTCTTTCTAGTAGTGAAGAGAGAACAGAGTAGGAAGCTCCTTTTCTCCCCCCCCCCCCCCAGATGAGAGGAAATTGGGAGAAGACAGCTATGGAATCTCATTATAGCTCCTGAAGTGTCTGTGGGAGGTTTCCTCAATCTGGCACCCTCCAGATGTGTTGGACTGCAACTCCCATCACCCCGAGCCAGCATGGCATTGCTCATGGACCACATTGGCTGGGAATGATGGGTGTTGCAGCTCGACAGATCTGGAGCCTGCCATCTTGAGGAAGGCTGGCCTATGGTGTTCCCCTGCACAATTCCTTATATAGGAAGGCACAAAACACCACAAAGAATGTCGATGTGTTGCACTTCACTAGCATCAAATTGTAACTTCCTTGCAGATATGGCGGCTGCAATTGTGTGCTAGGTGGGGTGAGATTCTTCCTTTTTTAACAAACAGCTGCCATGGGAGACTGTGATTGGGAATGAGGATTGACTCTTCACTTTTCCCTGCCTGTTTTTCATGCTCAGCATCACACCATGCCCAAAAGTTGCTTTTCTGCCCAGAAGATGTATCTTCTTCCTTGGCAGGTGGAAGAGTAGCTGGGACACGTGACTTCGAGCACAAAACAGCCAGAGAGGAAGGGACCAAGCTGTGCGCTTGGTCTTTACCTTCACACCAAGCACACAGCTTCTCATGCGCTTTTCGTTAAAAAGAGGCTGAGCAGTGTCGCGTGCAACTATCTCAGGTTTGGCTGTGAGTTATCTCATATGAATTGCTAGAAAGGGAACTGTCATGTCATCTCACACAGAGGAGGAGTTCTTTAACCCAATTATCTGTAGTCATAGAATCATAGAATAGTAGTGTTAGAAGAGCCCTATAAGGCCATTGAGTCCAACCCCTTGCTCAATGCAGGAATCCACCCTAAACATACTTGACAGATGGTTGTCCAGCTGCCTCTTGAAGGCCTCTAGTGTGGGAGAGCCCACCACCTCCCTAGGGAACTGGTTCCATTGTCGTACTGCTCTAACAGTCAGGAAGTTTTTCCTGATGTCCAGCTGGAATCTGGCTTCCTGTCACTTGAGCCCCTTATTCCGTGTCCTGCACTCTGAGAGGATCGAGAAGAGATCCTGGCCCTCCTCTGTGTGACAACCTTTTAAGTATTTAAAGAGTGCTATCATGTCTCCCCTCAATCTTCTCTTCTCCAGGCTAAACATGCCCAGTTCTTTCAGTCTCTCTACATAGGGCTTTGTTTCCAGACCCCTGATCATCCTGGTTGCCCTCTTCTGAACATGCTCCAGCTTGTCTGTGTCCTTCTTGAATTGTGGAGGCCCAGAACTGGACGCAATACTCTAGATGAGGCCTAACCAGAGGAACCAGTACCTCACGCGATTTGGAAGCTATACTTCTATTAATGCAGCCCAAAATAGCATTTGCCTTTCTTGCAGCCATATCGCACTGTTGGCTCATATTCAGCTTGTGATCTACAACAACTCCAAGATCCTTCTCGTTTGTAGTATTGCTGAGCCAAGTATCCCCCATCTTGTAACTGTGAATTTGGTTTTTATTTCCTAGATGTAGAACTTGGCATTTATCCCTATTAAATGTCATTCTGTTGTTTTCAGCCCAGCACTCCTCATGCAACCCCTCACTTGGAGAGTTTGGAGCATCCCTTTTGTGTAGGCTGTTGCCTAACTGCCCCCTCCCCCCACCCCTCTCTAACTACAACAAAAGGGAACCCAGATTGACAAAGCAAACTTTTCACTGTTTTGATGCTCTCAATGATACCATTTAAAAGCCAATTCTGCTACTACCAGCAGGTTCTGCTCAGTTTCATTTTGGGTCACCACCACTGCCAACAAAGCAGGCTACTAAGTAATTGAGTAGTCAAGGGGTTGGCATGAATGTGGGAACTAGCATTTATTATCCAAACCAGAGAAAATGGGAGTGGGGGCATGGATCGTCTGAAGAAAGTCAGGAATGGCCCTTTACGTAATTTATAGGAGAGATTTATTTGAAGAAATATTACAACATATAAAAACTACATAAAGTATTAATTTCCACTTGTACAAAGTGGTTGATTAATTTTCAATACAATGCATAACAAAAACATCCTTAACCTCCTCCCAGCAAAACACACACACACACACACACACACACACACACACACACACACACACGCATGAAGTGGCAGCCACTGCACAGTTGATCACTTGAGAATGGTTATTTGGAACATCGAAACAGCCTCAGAATGTCAGCCATTAGACAAACACTGCTCACAAATACAGGCTTGCAGATGGAGAACACAAAGAAAGTGAGAGAACACAAAATAATCCCCCCCGCCCCGCCGCCAAACAAACAAAAACCTCCAACAATTTTTAGGGTGTCCAGAAGTAAGAAAGTAAACCAGAAATAAAAAAAAGAAGAGAATTAAAAAATTATCAGTGCATGTTTGGGTGTTCAGGTGCTGGAACCGAGGTGCAGCAGGAGATGGGCAATTTACAAATTAATTGGAAGTATCCATCTTTTCCCGTTTGATGGTATCTGCAGAGGAACAAAATATACCAGTGATATAAGTACAAAAAGGTGGACATGTTAGTCTCTAACACAAATGTGTGTGGGGTGGGCGGGAGTGGTGGGGTGGAGTGGGGTGGGATGTCCAAAAAGCACATGGATTTCTGGGGAAACAAGGGCAACCCATAATCACCTTCCAGTTTGGGGGAAAAAACCCACCCTCTCATACATTCATCAGAGACAGCGTAGTGGGGCACTCCCTACTCTGGAATTCCATGTGCCTTTTAGAGCCCTAAAGGAGTTGCAGATGGTGGCTGGTGTGTGAGTCCCTGGGCACGCAGGAGGCTGCTTGGAGAAGGGGCAGCTGGCAGCGCTATCCATAGGACTCACTATTAGGAAGGGGTGCAGTTCCTCGGATTCACCTGGGGTCCCCTGACAACATCCTTTTTTTGCAACCAATTGTTTGGGGGTTTCCTGGCTTTGGCATGGTCCCCACCCCCAATTATAAAAAGCTGAAATGCCTCTCCTAAGGCTGTTAGTGGAAGTAGGAGTTTTAAGCAAAAAACACGCTGCCCCTTTGCCTTTAGCCCCTCCCATCACTGGAGTGCCACCCCCGAGAGCGTCTCCAAAATGGAATTTGGCCCTTAGGCTGAAAGAGGTTCAATGCTCTTGCTATAGGGCAGAGAGGGGCAGGGGAAAGGGAGGAGGAAGGACAGGGGATGACCGACCCTTTCCATTACTCCCAGGATGGGCAGGTTATGCAATGGTGTAGCAATTGGCCCGGCCCATGAAGGTAATGCGGCAATTACTGGCCTGCTCAAAGAAATTACAATCCCAACACAAACAGGCCAAGCAGGTATGGCTACAATGCACAAGGGAGACATGCCATCGTGCTCCTTGCTTCACACGGTAAGCGTGAGATATGAACTATTTGCTAGAGTGGCTGTAATGCAGAACTCAAACGTCCTCTTTAAAATACAATTGCTGACACCCCATAACGTACCTGTAGCATCCTCTTTCATTTTGGCCAACACACACACTTTGATCTCTAGACCGATGGCTTTTGCCAGAGGGGGAGGCACTGCGTTACCCACCTGCGAAAACACCCAGACCCACAGGGAATAGTTGGCATGCACGACTGGCAAGCTTGAAATGCATTAAACTACACACTGCTAAGCATTACTGAGTGATGTTCAGCTGCCTTATGTGTAATAAATGTAAATATACATACAAAGTTATTTTTTATATTATGTATAAGATTCAGGAAATAAGCAGGTCTCTAGGTACTTACAATTAGTAGAGGGGTGTGTGTGTGAATGCTTGCGTGTTGATTGGATGGTTGAGGGGGAGTGTAGATTGGCTGAGTAAGAGTGGGAGGAGCTAGAGAAATGAATCTATATATAGTGAAGTGAGTGACAGGAGGGTCTGTGTAGTGTGAGAAGAGTCTGTGTAGAAGTGTCAGTGTGAGATGAGTCATAAGAATATGAGAGTTTGAGGTTAGAAGATGGTCTGTGAAGAGAGTGAGAGATACAGTGTGTAGGTTAGAATTCTGTGAGGTAGAGAGAAGTAGAAGATTTTAAGACTATATAGTGGAACCTAGTAATAAAGAAGTGACTGAAACCAGTACGCTTTGAACCTTGTAACCTGCATTGAGCAGGGGGTTGGACTTGATGGCCTTGTAGGTCCCTTCCAACTCTGCTATTCTACGATTCTTTGATATGCATTTTGAACTGAGGAAGCCATTAAGCTTTTACACGCATTTACTTGAGTTAATAAATTCCAATTACATTTACAACCAACCGGTGTGGTCTGTGGAGGTGTCTGAGGAGAAAATAACAAATGGTGGCAGCGGAATGGGAAACTGAGGGGCAGGTTGCTGGGCTGTGGAGCTGTGGGGCCTGAAGAAGAGGCGAGACAGGAGCAGCAGCAGTAGGCCTAAACCCACAGGGGGGGTTAAAGTGGTCCTGGGGGCTAGTGGCGTGGACAGTCCTGTCGGGTGCTTGTGGGTGTCTCAGGTGAAGTTGAGGCGACCCAGGGGGGACCAGGATGTGTCACACTGTGGCAGGGCTGCCGAAAGCGGATGCTGCCTCAATCTGCGCTATGGATGAAGCCAGACCCAAAGAGGGCAAGAAACTTCCCTACTTCGTATTTTTAGTCCATTACATCATAGCCCTGACAAATCTGCAAACACAAGTCTTATCAATGATTTAGCAGCCTGTTGTTTCAGAGTTCAAAACGTAGTGCATTTCAGCAAGTGTCCCCTGGTTCTTGTGGCCACGTGTTCAAAAGCTGCCACGTACCACGGCCCTTGCCACTGATTTTCCACTGCTATGGTTTTCCTGCATTAGGTCAGAATTGGAACCTCGGGTTTGTATCCAAAATTAGTCCTACTTAAAGTAGACCCCCCGACAAGAATGGGACTTCAGTTAGACTAATGTTGGACACAATTCCCATAGTGGAAAGCCATTGTTATATTTGTATATTTATATTGCATTTTGTATTTGGGTTTTTAGATTGTTGGTTGTTTTATTATGTTCCTCATGGTTTTAATTTTTGTGAACCACCCAGAGAGCTTTGGCTATTGGGCGGTATAAAAATGTAATAAATAAATAAATAATAAATTAATAAATTTTTGTCCGGGCTCAAATTTAGTAGCTATGACAGATTGCAATCTACTGCGCCTGCCAGCCACGTGCCTTCCCCTGACGGGGGAATCAGCTTGTAGCATTCTGCTAAAGAGCTACTTCCATCATCTGGAGTCCTTCTCAATTTACTCAACAACCCAGGTGAAGTATCTACTTCGCAGAGTGTACCTGCAAGGCTTAGATGTTGCAGAACATTATATAACTTGGTTCGAGCGAACGTAAGCTTAACGATCTTGAATCCTCTTTTCTAAAGAAGTAGCGATGGAGGGAAGACAGTCGTACTATTCTCAGCCAGCACTAGATTTCAAGCAACTAGGTAAAATAAAAGCTAGCAGCAAAACACTCTCAAAATCGGAGGCCAGGGCTACAGGGGAAGGTTGCCTTTGCTGAGCATCGTCGCTTCTTTTGAAGGCTACGTTAAGGGCCCTTGAGCAGGAGTTACACAGTAAGGCTGTGTTCCGTCTCTTACAGCTCCATCCTAGCCATGTCTACTCAGAGAATTCAATGGCGCTTACTCCCAAGTATGTGGATATATCGGACGGCAGCCTAAAGCATGAAAGAAGCTTCCCCAGAATGTTGGGGGTACACCCATGTCCCCCGCAAGGAGGATCTGCAGCAACCTACCTGTCGGTGCTTGTCGAGTACATTTCCAAACAGTCTGTAGGTATCTGGGAAACCCTGGGACCGCGCGCACTCCCGCACGCTCACCACCCGGTGCTGTTCGGGATGAAGCACACGGCCCTACAACGGAGGGGGACAAGAGTCACCGATGAGCAAGTCTATTCCACCCGAGAGTCAGGGAGCCAAACAGTCACCACGGTTTGGGCTAGGAACGAGTTCCTCCCTCAAGCCAGAATGGCTGCTGATCCACCCCAGAGACATTATACCTTCTGCTCCATCGCGCAACTTAACAGTCTTCTTTCAAAAAAGAAAAGGAAGAAATCCAAAGCAGTTCATACCGTATAAAAAAACTGAGGAAATGTTTTATAATCCAGAGTAACTAAACAATGTGAAAGGCGTTGGAGATGGGAGTGCGACTAACTGAAAAAGGAAGACAAACTCCTTTTTTTGGTTTCCTCCATATTCCCAGAGCTGGCCAGAGCTGGTTCCCTTAGGCAAGGAGTTCCATAAGGCTGGAGGGGCCATCACTGGGAAAGCCCTGCTCTTGGCCTCAGAAAACAAATTAGCAGGCAATATAGTTGATCGTACAAGGTGTATCACTGTTTGGCAGAAGCTGATGATACACAGGGGCCATTCATTCTCCCTTACCTGTTTCCCCATGGGCTCGGGGTTGGTGACTGTTGTGCTGAAGAATCCATCCCACTCTAACCGTCCATACAAGCCAGCCCAGTGGTTGTGCCGGTTGCCCGTATGGGGCAGGCACCAAGGGATCAGGGTGTTGAATTGCCGGTCTGCAGGGTCACACTGTTTGCCTAGCAGGGAGAATGGAGTTCAGATAACCTGCTCTGAGCAAGGAGAGGGGCACCAGGACGGGGAAACAGGTCTCCCTACAAAACTGAAGGGGCAGCGATAAGCTCCATCCCAGACAAATCCCTACTTGTCCTCTAATCCAAAATACCATCTTGGTTTCATTTCTTTTCTTCTTCTTTTTAATAAAAAGCATTGAAAACTCCCTCAGAATTGGCAAACGACGTAAGGAACGAAGAACTTATTATATTAATTTGATTATATCTCTTCTCGATCCTCCCAGAGTGCAGGACACAGAATAACGGGCTCAAGTTAAAGGAAGCCAGATTCCAGCTGGACCTCAGGAAAAACTTCCTGACTGTTAGAGCACTGCGACAATGGAATCAGTTACCTAGGGAGGTTGTGGGCTCTCCCACACTAGAGGCCTTCAAGAGGCAGCTGGACAAGCATCGGTCAGGGATGCTTTAGGGTGGATTCCTGCATTGAGCAGGGGGTTGGACTCTGTGGCCTTGTAGCCCCCTTCCAACTCTGCTATTCTATGATTCTATGATTTGTAGCCTGGCTTTCCTCCAAGAAAAAGGTGCTCAAGGTGGCAGGATTGCTGGGAGTGGGAGAAGCAGCGATGATAGAAGCACTGAGAGAGAAAAATGGAAGAAAAACAGCAGAAAATTTTGGTGGGGAGGAAATTGGGAGGGGAATTCAGCATCAATACAGGTTTGGGCACCCCTGGGTCTGTATCTAAGGCCGTGGGATGGGGGGCGTGGTTATGCACGCCTGAGTTAGTTGGTTAAAAGGCAGGTGTTTCAGATTTTTTAAAAAATTTGTTGCTTTTATTACTGTTTTCCCTGCCCATTTATAGATTTTTTTAACTTTGCATTTTATTATTTATTTGTTTCATTTGTTACATTTATATCCCCCCCTTTTTTCCTCTCAGGAGCCCATACATGATCCTCCTCCTCTCCATTTTATCCTCACAACAACCCTGTGAGGTAGGTTAGGCTCAGAGTCAGTGGCTGGCCCAAAGTCACCCAGTGAGCTTCATGGCCGAGTGGGGACTAGAACCCAGATCTCCCAAATCCCAGTCCAACACTCTAACCACTACACCACACCGGCTCTATTGTTATTGTGTTCCTGCCATTAGCCACCTTGAGAACCACTTGGGACAGACATTTAGAAATTTAATGAGCAGGTATAACATCTGAGGCAGCAGTCCAGACACAGAGTCCCTGAAAGCACCAGCATCATTAGGTTCGATGGGACTGGGACAGACATGTTTGGGTATCCTTTGGGGGACTTTGCCACAACGGCCCCCTCCCCGGCAAACCCACATCGTGTACCTTCGGCGCAGGAGCAGACGCCCCGCAGGGCTCCCGCGCTGCTCCGTCCGTTCTTCTTGTCGTGGTGCGTGTAGCGCAGCTTGCGAGTGGTGATGCCGTCCGAGAGGCGCACTTCAAAGTTGGGCAGGTCACGCCAGTCTGAGCCCGGGGCCAGGGGAATGTGTCTCATCCGAGCGGCTACCAGCGCACTCATATCCTAGTGAGACAAAGCCCAGGGTTATCCTCAGCACCTCAGCTCTTACCAGGACCACCCAACCCAGGCAGAACAAATCTGAAGGCCCTACCCACCACCACCACCACCACCACCACCACCAAGAATATTTGCTTAGGCCACCAAGTACTGCTCTTGTGAGTTGGGGCTGTCCAAAGTGGCAAAAACCGCTTCATGGGGGCAGTTGAACAGCCCAAGCGGAGTGTGTGTGTGTGTGTGTGTCTGTGGGCGTGAAGTGGGGCAGATGACATGAGAGGTCTGGCGGTAGTTCTGGAAGCAGCCTCATGCTCCTTCAGTTTGAAGGCTTTTCCCTCCAATTTTTGTTGACTATTAGGGTAGGAAAGGTGTCACACACAGTATTTAGCGAGGCCGATTCTGGAGTCATAGAGGGACTGTTCACTGAGCCAAGTGCTCAAAGATTCAATTTTTGTTAAGCCCTACCTAGACACTCCTTACTTTTGCCACCCCCACCTTGACTTTTCCCCAAGATTTGAAAGCAGATCTGTGCCTATATTTTTCTCCAGTGCCGTAACAACTAGAAACTGTTCTTTTCTCTTGGGTTGATACGGAAGCCACTGGATTTTACTTTAGAAAATCAGCTCTCTCAGCTAGCCTGGTTCTTCGGAAGCTTTGGCGCGTTTCAATAATAAAACTCACCCCCTTGTGCGATAACATGGGAAAAGACAGAAAGTGCTTCTTCACCTTGCAGATATGATCCCTGAGGATGGGCTGATACTGGGAGCCTCGGATCTGCCTCTGGAACCAGGACTGCGGCTCCCCGTTGTAGGAGATTTCAAGTGCTGATGCCCCGTTCCTGATCTCGGGAAGGTCAGACATGGTGTCTCGGACGGTGATGGTTCGGAAGGGGCCTGAGTAGGTCCTAGAGCACAGTAAAAGCAGCGAGCTTATGGGCTGGCTCCTGCCTGGGACTTTCCCTTTCTCCTCAGGCAGGTTCAGACATGAGGAACAGCCCGAACCCTTGAGCTGAGAAGCCGTCTGTCCCAAGGTTGAACCCTCCTTCCACCACGTAATAAAACACCTTACAGAACTTTCCCTGGGCAGGGAGGAACTCTGATGTTGGAGGCTCCAAAGCCTATCATGCTTATGCCAGGAGGGTCGAAAGGAGGGAAGAATGACCTTTTAGGGTCCTCCTCACCCCAGGCATTTAAAACAAGCAAACAACAAGCCCTCCTCCTATTGGTTTCAATGGGAGGGAATTAATCTATATAGCTCCAGCTGGTTTTGGAGTGTGTGTGTCTGAGGACTGGGAGAACTCGTGCCCCCTGCCACACTTCCTTCCCCCCGTCTCCTACAGAGAAGCACCAGCCTTGGAAGTTGCCGTGGTGGCCGTGGGGCACGTGTGTGTGTGTGTGTGTGTGTGTAGAATACGATTTCGTCTTACAAAGGTGGACCTCTCTTTCTGCCATGGGAGAGATCCAGCGTATCTCACGCACCACAGGATGGTTGCGTTAATCTGGGAACAGTGACATTCCCAGCACGGGAAAAGCAGAATAAGGAACTTCTGCTTCCAGAAATTTAGTGTTATGGCAGCCAGTGTAACACTTCCTGCTCAGTGTGGGGAAGGGCGAGAAGTAGGTAAGGGTGCCCTGCTGTGAGCGCTCACCCTGCCCTCTCCACACTTGTACTGGACCCTGGTGGGAGGGATTCTCCTTTCTCTCCATCCACAGGGCTCAAAACACAAGTGGAGTAGGACTCAGATACAAGGGTTTACTTGTAACGTGTGGCTCAGCTCAAAGCATGCGTCACAAGTGTGATGAAAAACTTGACCGATACAAAGGAGCAAAGCGAAACCGTGCAGTTTAGGCAAGAGACCAAAATAATGGGTGCCCAGCGTGTTCTGATGCATGTCAATGCAGAAGGAAGTTTAGGACTGTAGCCTTATTTCAGACAACGGCTGGTAGAACGGGCGGCCCATGTTATAAACTGGGGCTCAGGGTCATCCCTGACTTGCCTTCAACCCGCCCACCCCACCACGAAATCAGCGGCAGCTAAAATTCGGGAGGTAGCTATTACCTTGTGATATTGCTAACGAACTTCTTATCATCCACCACCACACTGAGCTGGCAGACCCGGGGAGCAAAGACGTGCAGAGGCTCAGGAAACATGGGGAGTTTCTCTCCAGGAGCTGCAGCCAGCACAATGGCTCTCCTGCGTGTTTGGGCCACACCATACTGGCCAGCCTAGGAGGAGGGAGAAGATGGAAAACACACGTGTTAAGAACACCAGAAGAGCTGCGCTGGGTCAGATCAAAAGCCTACCCAGGCCAGCATTCTGTTGGCACAGTGGCCAGCCAGACGCCCCAAAAGCCCACAAGCCGGACGTGAACACAGTAGCACCCTCCTGCTCTTGATCCCCAGCAAACCACCTGTAACGGGAGGTAATAATAGCCATTAGGACTAGCAGCCACTAACAGCCTTATTCCTCCGAGAATGTCTTTAAACCCCTCTTAAAGCCATCCGAGTTGGTGGCCATCAGTACCTCTTGTGACAGCGATTTCCATTGTGCAACTGTGTGAAGAAGCACTTCCTTTCATCTGTCCTGAATCTCCCAACACTCAGTTTCACTGTATGACCCTTGTGTTCCAGTATTCTATCCACTTTCTCCACTCTGGGCATGATTTTGTAGACCTCTGTCTGATCTCCCCTTCCTCGCCTTGAGGAACAACTGTGAGAGCTTTGGGAGTTGTTGTTGTTGTTTTAAAGTGTAATTCTTGTTTTGAACTTATTGTATTTTCTTACCTTAATGAATACAATTTGTTAAGTTCAACCCTTTGTGTTAGCTTACCACCTAGAACCGAATTTATACCAAAAGATGAAGGGAGATAAATAAAGCTATTCTGAACGCCGTATACAAGACCTGGTAAAGCAGGCGATTGTGCCATTTAGGAAAGAAAGGCCCAAGTGGGCCGTAAGAGCCGCTTCCTGCAACTAAAGGCACAATCCTATGCATGTTTAGATGGGGGGGGGGGGGGAAGAAGTCCTAGAACTCCCAACATTCCCCAGCCAGCACTGCTACCCAACGGTCACTATACCGCAGGGTGGAAAAGAAAGAGGAGGCGCTCAGCAAGAGAACCTCGTAACCCTCAGTTCTTGTGACACTCTGGATCAATTCCAAATCTAGAGGCGCCTTTCCCCTCACGAGGGGCCTGTGACACAACACACTCGCTCACCACGTCCCCCGCACCCTGACCGCCATACCTGCAGCACCCCGAAAGTGCACTGGTATCCCATCCGGACAAGGCACCGCAGGGTGAGCTTTAACACCATGGAGCGCTTGAATGAGACGAAGTTCCTCACATTCTCAAGTAGGAAGTACCTCGGCCTGTAGTAGTCGCAGTAGCTGGAGAAGGAGAACGAGGAGGGTCGAGGGTGGGTCAGCTGCGCTCTCTCTCTCCCCCCTCCCCAACCACTTAACAGCGGACAGATTTTCTGAGGGACTCTTAGAATAATCTTCCCCAGCCAGGTGCCTTTCCAAATGCGTTGGACTACGACTCCCATCATGATGGGAGGAAAGCTGGCCTAGAGACCACTCCTTCCCTCTCACAAAGAAGCATTAATCCCCTCCCTAGACCAGTGGGCGGTTCCCTCCTTGCTGCTTTTTTAAATTATTATTATTATCAGCCAAGAGTGGCAGGGATTCAGTACAGAAGTGGCTGCATGAACCTCTCCAAGCACCTTGAACATCTTCGAGCTGAACCAAGTGTGGCATGATCTCCCTGATAAGGCCCACCTGGTGCCAACATTGTCATCTTTTCGGTGCCAGGTTAAGACCTATGTCTTTTCTAAGACATTTGGCAGCATATGATGAAATATGAAATTGCGGACCTCCTCACAAAAATATGCAACATGTCCCTAAGTTCAGCCTCTGTAGCAGAGGACTGGAAGATGGCTAATGTAACACCAATTTTCAAAAAAGGATCCAGAAAATTACAGGCCGGCTAGCTTGACATCTGTTCCAGATAAATTGGTTGAAAGCATTATTAAAGACAAAATTAGTAAGTATATAGAAGGGCAGGTCCTGCTGAAAAATCAACACGGCTTCTGTGAAGGCAAGTACTGTCTCACTAATCTACTAGAATTCTTTGAGAGTGTTAAGTAATATGTGGACAGGTGTGATCTGGTGGACATTGTTTACTTGGACTTCCAAAAGGCTTTCGATAAAGTTCCCCACTAAAGACTCCTGAACAAACTTAGCAGTCATGGAATAAGAGGAGGGGTCCTCTTATGGATCAGGTTAGAGAAAAGAAAACAGTGAGTAGGAAAAAATGGTCAATTCTCCTGATTGAGGGAAGTAAATAGTGGGGTCCCACAGGGATCGGTATTGAGACCAATCCTTTTCAACTTATTCATAAATGATCTGGAATTATTTATTAATTAAATTTTTATACCGCCTGTGGCGTTACACCCCACAAGTCAATTCCAAATGTATGTCTGCAGTGTGTAAGTCTGTGGTTTTTAGAATGTTGGCCTGAGTGGGTGGAGTTAGAATGTCTTGGGAGGGGAGAGGAGTGATATATAAGGGAATGACTGAGGGGATTGAGAGGTGCTTTTTCAGGGGAACCTTTTCAGGGAGACTTGTTAGGTACTCTTAGAGTCTGCAGTGCTTTCTGTATTTATGGTACTTAAGTTCTGGGAAATTTGAGAGTCAGTGTAGTGA
Source organism: Elgaria multicarinata webbii (assembly GCF_023053635.1). Lineage (NCBI taxonomy): Eukaryota > Metazoa > Chordata > Lepidosauria > Squamata > Anguidae > Elgaria > Elgaria multicarinata. Next base: position 21,792,474 of record NC_086173.1, on the reverse strand, counting down.
GTGGTGTCTTTAGAGTGTGGTGTGCATGTAGTGGAAGCATATTAATCAATACTGATAATAAAGAAAGTTCAAGAGTGATTGTGTGAGAGAAAGGAAAGCGCGAATGTGAATGAGTGACCGGATTGTATGAAAGGTTTCAAAAAGGTTTTTAAATGTTATTTGAAACAAAGCTTATGAACTTTTAAAAATAAATTTTGATTGTTTTGTTTTTAAACTACCACAAAAAGCCCACGTGTCTGTTTGGCATTTATCATCTTAAGTTTACACATTTAACACCCACTCTGACAATCATTCACCTAAGCAGATATAACTCACAGCGCATTATTATATATATTAAAATCCATTCTCCATTTTAAACCCTTTTCTCCACATAGTTTGGAGGAAGGTGGGCTTTATCCCTTGCCTCAGGCGTATCAAGCGGTGGTGCTTAGCTTGAGCAGGGAGTAGCCTCGGCCGGGTCTGGTGTTCAGAGCCTGTATCACCCCATAATAAGTGGTGGCAGCCATGAGGTCTGGTGTTCAGAGCCTGTGTCGTGGCACCGCCCAATAACCGAAGCTCTCTGGGCGGAGTGAGCAGTGAAGTTGCCAAGTTTGCCGACGACACCAAATTATTTAAGGTTGTTAAAACATGAAGGGATTGGGAAGAGCTCCAAAGGGATCTCTCCAAGCTGGGAGAGCGGGCATCCAAATGGCAGAAGCGGTTCAATGTTAGCAAGTGTAAGGTGATGCATGTTGGAGCAAAAAAAACCACCCCAACTTCAAGTATAACCTAATGGGATCTGAGCTGGTGGTGACAGAACAAGAAAGAGATCTTGGGATTTTGGTGGACAGCCTAATGAAAATGTCCACCCCATGTGCGGCCGCTGTAAAGAAGGCAGATTCCATATTAGGCATTATAAGAAAAGGAATTGAGAATACAACGGCCAGTATCGTACTGCCCTTATACAAATCTATGGTGCGACCACACTTAGAGTACTGTGTACAGTTCTGGTCACCACACCTAAAAAAGGATATTATGGAGCTGGAAAAAGTGCAGGAAAGGGGGGCTGGAGCATCTCCCCTACAAGGGAAGGTTACATCAACTGGGATTGTTCAACTTGGAAAAAAGGAGGCTAAGGGGAGACACGATAGAGGTGTAAAAAATTATGCATGGTGTGGAGAATGTGGACAGGGAGACATTTTTCTCCCTCTCTCAAAATACTAGAACCCGGGGACATCCCATGAAGCTGATTGGTGGGAGATCCAGGACAAATAAAAGGAAGGGCTTCTTCACACAGCACATAGTTAAATTATGGAACTCACTACCACAAGATGTAGTGATGGCCACCCATTTGGATGGCTTCAAAAGGGGGTTGGATAAATTCCTGGAAGGCGAAGGCTATCAGTGGCTACTAGCCCTGAAGGTTGTGTGCCATCTCCAGTATTCGAGGCAGTAAGCCTGTGTGCACCAGTTGCTGGGGAACATGGGTGGGAGGGTGCTGTTGCATCATGTCCTGCTTGTTGGTCCCTGGCCGATGGCTGGTTGGCCACTGTGTGGACAGAGTGCTGGACTAGATGGACCCTTGGCCTGATCCAGCAGGGCACTTATGTTCTTATGAGTTTTTAATTGGTCCTGGATTTATTTTACGGTTATGGCAGATAGTTCAGTTGTTTTAAAATATATATTATCTTCATGCATATTGTTTGTTTGTGTGCTTTATGTAAATGTTTTTTTAAAACTTTGTATACTTTTAAAAAAGTTTTTAAGCTTTGTGAACATCCTCAAGAGGCTCAGCTATGGGGCAGCATAGAAATGTCACTGCAGAGGCCACCAGTGGGGGAGGAAGCAGCAGCCAGGCACCTCTCCACCGTGCCTGGGTCCAGCTCCAGCTGAGAGCCCCCTCCCTCCTGCTACCAACTGTCTCTGCAGAGACCACCAGTGAGGGAGGAAGCAGCAGCCAGGCACCTCTCCACCGTGCCTGGGTCCAGCTCCAGTTCAGAGCCCCCTCCCTCCTGCTACCAACTGTCTCTGCAGAGGCCACCAGTGAGGGAGGAAGCAGCAGCCAGGCACCTCTCCACCATGCCTGGGTCCAGCTCCAGCTCAGAGCCCCCTCCCTCCTGCTACCAACTGTCTCTGCAGAGGCCACCAGTGAGGGAGGAAGCAGCAGCCAGGCACCTCTCCACCGTGCCTGGGTCCAGCTCCAGCTGAGAGCCCCCTCCCTCCTGCTACCAACTGTCTCTGCAGAGGCCACCAGTGAGGGAGGAAGCAGCAGCCAGGCACCTCTCCATCGTGCCTGGGTCCAGCTCCAGCTGAGAGCCCCCCTCCCTCCTGCTGCCAACTGTCTCTGCAGAGGCCACCAGTGAGGGAGGAAGCAGCAGCTAGGCACCTCTCCATCGTGCCTGGGTCCAGCTCCAGCTGAGAGCCCCCTCCCTCCTGCTGCCAACTGTCTCTGCAGAGGCCACCAGTGAGGGAAGCAGCAGCAGCCAGACACCTCTCCATCGTGCCTGGGTCCAGCTCCAGCTGAGAGCCCCCTCCCTCCTGCTGTCAACTGTCTCTGCAGAGGCCACCAGTGAGGGAGGAAGTAGCAGCCAGGCACCTCTCCATCGTGCCTGGGTCCAGCTCCAGCTGAGAGCCCCCTCCCTCCTGCTGTCAACTGTCTCTGCAGAGGCCACCAGTGAGGGAGGAAGCAGCAGCCAGGCACCTCTCCACCGTGCCTTGGTCCAGCTCCAGCTGAGAGCCCCCTCCCTCCTGCTGTCAACTGTAACTGCTGAACTTTGCAATTAAGATTGTAGTGCCTGAATTTGCTTTCCTCCTCCTCCTTCCTCCCAATCCCCTTTCCTTTTGTGTCATGTCTTTTAGATAGTAAGCCTGCGGGCTGGGACTGTCAAGGAATACTTTTGTAAGCCACCGTGAGAGCCTTTTTGGGCTGAAGGGCGGCATAAAAATGCTTAAATAAATAAATAAATAAATAAATGTAATAAATAATCCTAATCTAAAGACCCCAGATTGGGGAAAGCCAGTTTAGAGACTCAACCACGTCTGGGGAATTAACTGCAGTCACCTGAGGAAGGAGACCACCAGGGAATTCTTGAACTTCGAATAGGTGCGGGAATTGAAGCGGTTCATCCCGCTGAAGCCTTGGCAAGGCGGCCCACCGCACAGCATCTCCACGTCGCCCTTCTGAGGCAGCTTCTGGCCCAAGGAGTTGGTCTTCTCGCCAGACATCACCAGCTTCAGCAGGACGTTGCAGTCCTCTGTGAACACGGTGGTGCCGGGGTTGTTGAGGCGGAAGGCCTGCGCAGCCGGTTCCCACATTTCGATGGCCCACAGAGTCTCTGTGACCTCTGATGTTGGGAAAAGGCACCAAAAAAAGAGAAAAAGGGGGGGGAGGAGGAGGAGGAGGAGAGAAATCACTTTACACTAAGATTTTACTCATTTCTAAAACCAAATGGGATTAAGGAAAAAAAAATATTACGAATTTATTTATTATATTTATTTGTATCCTGCCTTTTGCCCAATGCTGGGCCTCAAGGCAGCTTTACAAAATTTAAAACCTATGAATAGAAATATACCAAAGTTTTTTAAAAAATTAAGTATGTTCCAGTATTAAAACATTTGAAATACATGACAATTTAAAAAATCCTCGGTATAGACAGAGGTCCAGATTATTCGCCAAAGGCCTGCTGGAACAAAAGAGAGAAAAATCCTCTCATCTCATAAATTGGGCCAAGTCCTCCCAATCTGGACCTGAGAAGCTGCCCCAGCCCCCCTTTTCCTGGCCCACTCACTTTCCCTCGATCACCAATCAGTTCCGTGGTTTCCTGAATTCTGCGTAGTTTCCCCACCCCCCTCCTTTCCAAAAGGTTGAAATGTCTCTCCTGATGCTGCATTACTGAAAACAAGAGCTCTGAGCTAAAACAGGCTGGTAGCTTTAGTACATTTCCCCTTTGGCCCCGCCCCACCACTGGAGTGCGGCCCCTCAGAGCATCTCAGAAATGGAACCCGGCCCTTGGGGTGAACGAGGTTCGACACCCCAGCACAGAGCTGAAACGGCTACCGGCTCCATCAGCTTGGTTAGCGCAGATATAAAAAAGAGCTGCTAAATCCTGAACTTCCCACCCGCTCAAAATGTTTTTCCGAATTGCCTTGCCTGCTTGGTGGAACCCCTCTGACAAGCCTCCGCAGCCAGAGAAGACGTCTAAGCTGCGCAGCTTTGGTGGTTTCATCTCAGCGGCTTCAAGCTCGCTGGGCTCAGATGCTCCGGAAGACTTTCCTTTGCTTTTACCTGCAGCAGGGAAGAACGGGTGTCTGCATTTGTGTCTTTACAGGGCTGTGACAGAGCTACCATTCCGATCCATAAGCATGCCAGGTTTGGAGCTACTTTTAGAGCTAATTAAAAAGCGGTACAGTGCAACATATGCAGAGTTTTACAAGGGACCTTGTAAAGCCCACAACTAGTTTTCTGTGGGGTGCTGGATGCCACATTTCCCCACCTCCCAACACAAATATTCTTTCCCCTGGATCAGACTTAGGCTTCACAGCAGAACAAGATGGTAGAGTGGGTTCCACCACTTTCGGCTGCAGGTGGTGGTGGTCCGGAGGGGGGGCAATGACATTTTTAAAAATGTTCCCTGCTTGCTTAACTCCTTGCAAATGAAAAGCGAGTGCAGCAAAGGGGAAAGTGCTAGCGAAGGCCATTTCCTGGTCTGCTAGCTTTCTACATGCAGGGAGATTTTCAGGTAGAAAAGCACTACAAAAAAAGTGATTCCACCCCTGCAGTCTGAAGTGCGACCGTCCACTCTACAACCTGAGGACTCTGCTGTTGTGTTGTTCGCATCCAGTCTTAGATATTAATCAAACTGGTGCAGATTCCGCCCCCCCGCCCCCCCGGAAGAGTGACACTTACAAACCTTTGCTTCCTCTCTCTCAAACACTGGAGAGATGGAAGTAGTTACCCAACAATTAATCACCCACCTTTCCCTTTTCCTTTCCCCTTTCCTTTATTTCCAGAGCTACGGGCGTGATAAGGGGGATCTTCAAAGCTTTTTGTTTTTGCATTATATGCCTGCGGGGAAAAAACAGGCATACATATTTGTTTATTTAATTTATATACCGCCCCACAGCCGAAGCTCTCTGGGCGGTTTACAAAAGTTAAGAACAGTGAACATTAAAAAGAAATATACAAAATTTAAAACCATCAAAAATATAAAAACAACAGCATAAAACAATACTATCCATTTAAACAACAACAGTATATATGCACATAAGGACAAAATGCACACACAAAACATTATTATTATTATTTATTTATTTATTTATTTATTTATTTATATAGCACCATCAGTGTACATGGTGCTGTACAGAGTAAAACAGTAAATAGCAAGACCCTGCCGCATAGGCTTACAATCTTCTGCCTCTCAAGCTAGTCCAGCCCCAAATACACAAGTACACGTTTTTTAATGTTCCTTCAACTTCTGAGAGCATTGATGGGAGGCACGGACACCACGGAAAGGCCGACGCTTTAGGCCTCAGACAGTGGATTCTGGGCGCCATTAAGGGAGGCAGACAAATCCAAACCGAGGCGCAAAATCCATCAGGAATTTACCCTATGCAAAACCCACTGAGCGGCTGCAGCTCAGCGGTAGGAACATCAGCTTTGCACGCAGGATGGATCCAAGTAGGGCCAGGAAAGAATCCTGCCTGAAGCCCTTGGGAGATTCACTGCTGCCAGTCAGTGACAACAATACTAGGCTAGATGGACCAAGGGTCTGGCGGCTTCCTATATTCTTAAGACCATGCTCCTGTGTAGCTCCACTTCAATGGGGCTTGCACAGGAGAAGCCACGGTGGATTGGGCTTCATGTTAAGTTGTGTGCACGTGGGCAGATTTTCATTTTCCACCTCAGGCAGCCAAATGCCTTGGACTAGTCATGGCTTTAGAAGCGACCGCCTACACACCATCTAGTAAATGTATCAATGCACAATCCCCATGATGCAGGGTGGAAAGGTCACCTCTAGGAAGTAGAAACCTAGCTCGTTGCAACCACCTAACATACTGCACTAACCAAAGGGAGCTACCTGTAATCTCTGTGCTCGTGTATTATATGCAAAGCTGACCAGAGACGTAGAACTTTGCCCCTCTTTGTGGATTCCAAATGTAAACTGGGGCACTGCTGATCTGGCTGTAGCTTGCATAATAAAAGTAATGGACTAGCACTCCGACTTCCCTGTTTGACTACAAAAGAGACCAGAGGCTGGGCACTTGACACTGCTTTACACACCAACTTGTAGCCAATGTATCAGCGCAATGTTGCACAAGCCCAGTGGGAAAGGTTACCTCTAGGAAGTAGAAACGATCAGAGCCACTGGCAGAGTACTCCTGGATGTTTTCCGTCAAATCCTCCCCATACACCACCATGCAGCGGCCCTGCACATCTCTGAACTCCACCGTGGCTTCTTCGTCGCTCCAGTATAGCAAGTTGATGTCTGCATGGTAGCTGGCTTTCACGGATTTGTGGGTGTTCTCCGGCCTGGAAAGACAACGCACATAGAGCGCTCTCATCCAGCAAATGTGCACGAACACCCGATATTCGAAGCTAAAACACCAGTGCTCAGCTAGGTGGTGGGAAAGAAGAAAGTGGAGACAGAAGGCCAAGCTGCACATGATGCCAACGGGGTGTTTCTTCCCAAAGCCAAGTGATTTCAAAGGAGTAGTTTTTATCAGAATAAAAAAAAAGGGTTAAAATCCTCTCCCCTGCCTGCTGCAATCCTGATAACTGTCACCTGCTCCCCACCTCAGCCCCTGCTATTTACCTTTTAATGTGCACATTTTAAAAAATGCAAATACACAGTTAGTGTCATGTCTTTTCTGGCCAGGGTCTTCTCCTGAACAGCGAGTTGCCAGGATTTTAACCTGTTGGTTGTTTTATTATGGTTTTAATTTTTGTGAACTGCCCAGAGAGCTTCGGCTATTGGCGGTATAAAAATGTAATAAATAAATAAATAAATAAATAAATTGTCATCTCTCTCTCTTTTTTTTTTTAATGAAAGGGCTTTGCATGGGTAGTCTTGGCTACTAGCAATTTGTAGCCAGTTCTGGGTCTAGGGATATACATACGGTAGCCTATCTCTGTATGGATCTCCCCCCTTGCTGGATTAGGGCGCTGTTGACTACTTAGGATGTGGAAAGACCAACCTAATTCACCAATAGGATTTCTTTTTTTCCATTTCAGCAGCAAAACTATGCCCTCTGCTGCTGACCAGTATGCCAGTTGCTGGTGAACACGGGTAGGCAGGTGGTGTTGCACTCATGACATGCTTGTGAGTCTCCCATAGGCAGGTAGTCGGCCTCTGTGTGAACAGAACGCAGAACTCGATGGGACTCTTCTGATGTTCTTACCTGTACAGTTTGTACACACGCAGCTTGATTTCTGCCTCATTGGGCCTGCCGCTGCTGCGGATGTTGCAGTAGATTGCCTTGATCCGGCCAATGCGGTACGGTTCAGGTGCATCCTGGTTGCTCCCTTTGATGTATTCAGAGTACTTGCGGTAGTGCTCGGGGTACAGCTCCTCATTCACGGCTTCCTTTTTCTGACGCTTGACAGGACTGGCTAGTCTCAGGCTGGGGAGAAGGAAGAACGAGAGAGAAAAATTAACAACAACAGGGGGCAAATGACATCCCAAGCTGATGGTTCTGTGAACTTGAAGGGAGTTTGTCCTCCTCTGCCTTCTTTCAGGCTGCTGATGTGCAAGAAAATAATTGTGGAAAGGGCGTGAAGAATGTTTCTGGCCCAGTCACTTGTGTCAACTTACTTGCAAGGCTGTGCTGGGGTCGTCGACTGATCCAAGATTTATTGCCTTTTAATCATTCACTTGCCTTGATTAAAATGTGAATGTGTCTGCATATTACTAAGATATGCACAAGATTGTATAATCTCATTGCATGACATTACGTGTAAAGTTAAACAATCAAAACTTACCACTCATCGTTAGACGGCAAGGCCATCTCTAATGCATCTTTTAAAATGGTCTTTTAACACTCCTTAACCAACAGTTTCCCCACCACAAATTCTGCACCCTCAACTCAGTTTCACTAGCCATTAAAATTGTCCTTAGCCATTAAAATTGACCGTATCAATGAACTAATGCTTTAGTTCAGTGGTTCCCAGTTGGTGGTCCACAGACCCCAGAGGGTCCACGTAACCCACCCAGGGGGTTCGTGGCACCATTCACATATTAGCTCTGCAAGGTCCGCATTTTAATAAAAGAAAATACGCCGTCTCCCGCGCTCCGTTTGCTTCGACGGTGACGTCATGCGCGAAAGCACCTGCGTGATTTAGTGGCTAGCTTCAGAGATTACTTCCCTGCACCTAATCTTGAAAACTCATGGAGAAGGAATCCTTTTGAATGTGGTGACGTACAACTAACAACTCTATCTGCGGAAGAGCAAGATGCACTTGTTGACGTGACTTGTGATGGTTCATTGAAATCATTTTTCAAAGAATATAGACTGGACCAATTCTGGGTGAAGGTTTTTCCTGATTGTAAGAAGTTAGGGGGAAAAGCTTTGAAACATCTAGTTCCCTTTTGTTCCACATATCTTTGTGAACAAACATTTTCGACATTTTGTTATATGAAGAACAAGCATAGAAATCGGCTTGATGTTGATCCAGATTTGAGATTAAAAGTAGGAAATATTGAACCGGATGTAGAAGGGATTTTCGGGACAAAAAGAGGCATGATTTCTCCCATCACATTTAGGTTTAGTAGCTGCTAGACAGGTCACAATTTGTTCAATTGTAAACTAGACGTTAGTAAAATTAAATTCGTCTTTATATTCCTAACTAAATCATTGTCATTTTTGCGTGGTAATATCACAAATACCACAAATTTTATGGTCTGTTTTTTAGTATACTTAAAATCCTTTGCTTATTAGGGGCTACCTCTTATTTTCTCCAAAAAATTGCTTTGCACAGGTAACTACCATAGAGATAACAAAGTTTTCAAAAGTAGGGGGTCCATGGCTTGGCATTTGAAAAACAAGGGGTCTGCAGTACTTAGCAAATTGGGAACCACTGCTTTAGTTCATTAATCTAGCAGTTTAAGTGAATTGCCCTGCTAACACACTACAGAATGCGTCCCGAAGATTCACAGTGTAATTACACAAAGTTTCATACTCTCACAACTGTACCCCAAGGTTTTCCTCCCTTAAGAACTTTAACCCCCTCTCCTCCATCTTTCACATACAACTTGGCAAAGTAAGTTATGCACCAAAATAGGTCTCCCCATTCCTGAGCTTTAGTTCTGCCCAAATCCTATCCAAACTTGCCCTATCTCATACCCCCAAATCTGTTAACCAGGTCATTAGGCTCTTATCCTCCTTAACAGTCTTCCGGAATTTAAGAAAGCCATAAAGACTGATCTCTTCCGGCAGGCCTACCCAGTTGAATTTTAAGATGCCTTTTTAATAATGTGCTGCGTTTAATAATGTATTAGTTTACATTACTGGAGGGCCAGGAACTCTTCTCGATCAACCCAGAGTGCAGGACATGGAATAATGGGCTCAAGTTACAAGAAGCCAGATTCTGGCTGGACATCAGGAAAAACTTCCTGACTGTTAGAGCAGTACTACAATGGAATCAGTTACCTGGGGAGGTTGTGGGCTCTCCCACACTAGAGGCATTCAAGAGGCAGCTGAACAACCATCTGTCAGGGATGCTGTAGGGTGGATTCTTGCATTGAGCGGGGGGTTGGACTTGATGGCCTTATAGGCCCCTTCCAACTCTACCATCCTATGATTCTATGAATTAGTTCTACGTATTTTATGGTGTTTGCATTTGTGTTGTACCCTGCCTCGATCCAATAGGGAAAGGAGGGTAACAAATAAATATATTATCATCATCATCTCTATTCACATTGGAGTCCTAGAAAAACTCCAGCTGTTTTCTGGTGGATAGCCGGCTATGGGTTAAAAAAGGGAGCCCTAAATGAACCACAACAGGAAATCGCCCTCCTTCTGAACTATTGTTTTAATGGCACTCAGCCCAACATGTATCAATGATCTATTTTGTAATTCCTGCCTTACTGACGGCGCTACCCCAAACGATCCCTTCTCTTGTCCCACCCAATGCCAGTTCAAGGACCAACCTGAACGGGAAGGCATCCGGTGGGAGGAAAACGCCATCTCCCACCCGGTACTGCACTCCGTTTTTTGTCGCCATGCCATAGAACATCTTCGCTTCCGACTCCTCCTGGGGCTCCAAGACTTTGGGGATTTCCTTCTGCCTGACCTCATCTAAACGAGTACAGCTCATGCAGAACCTAGGAGGGAAAACAGAGGCTTGGTCTGGACTGGGGGAACAAACAATCAAACACTTAACCACCCCAACGCCCAGAATGGCTTGGAGTGTGGCAATGAGGGACAGGGCCTTTTCGGTGGTGGCCCCCAGATTATGGAACGATCTCCCTGACGAGGCTCGCCTGGCACCAACGCTATCTTTCCGGCGCCAGGTTCCTCTTTGCCCAGGCATATGGCGGCACATTTTAATCACCCACATGTTTAGTTTTTTAACGTTTTTTAATGCTTTATGTGTGTATGTTCTGTGTTTTAGAATTTAAAATTTTGTATACTCGTTTTTATCTTAATTTTAGAATTTCTGTAAACCGCCCAGAGAACCCTGGCTATGGGAGCGGTATATAAATGTAATAAATAAATGGTATTTTAGAAGGAAGGGGAGAGGCGGAAGGGAGAAACACCACTAAAGCTGGACGAGGAAGAAGAGGGGAGGCTCTGGCGCTAGTATCAATAGTAAAACCGGCTTTAATATGTTTTTTTTAAAAAAAGGACTTTTTCTTGACGATATATAAAAGATGCGCTCGACGTTTCGGATTACTGAGAATCCTTCAGGAGCTAAAATAAATTGCTGATTTAATATTTTTTATTGTTTCCAAACACCAATAAATAAAAAACACTACAGAGCAAAATATAATACATGTAGACAGACACACCCATAAAAATCAAACAAAGCAAAAACAAACAAAAAACACAAAAATAAAATGTTCTTCCGATATTCTCCCTACCAAAAATATGTAACAATGTTGTTATTCTTTTTTCTTATTCTATCACCGTCAAATCCAAATCTCTCTCTCAACATTTCCTACATTAATGGTTGAATCCACAGATATACAAGTCATCTTTTTCTCGTCCCTTCATAAAGTTTACAAAAGGTTCCCATTCAGTTATAAATCTTAAAGTCGATTTTTCTCTCATTATTGCCGTGAGTTTCACTGTCTCCGCTAGCTCAAACAGCTTCAATAGCCATTCCTCTACTATGGGCACTATTTTCCCCTTCCATTTTTGTGCATATAGTAATCTTGCAGCTGTTGTCATATATAAGAATATAGTCCCATGGTTCTTTCTCATCTGCTGATCCATAAATCCCAAAAGAATGTATTCCAGTTTCAGTTGGATATTAATTTTTAGGATTTTTTGGATTACAGAGTGATTTTTTTTTAAAAAAAAATTAATTTTTTTAAATATAATTTATTAAACTCTATTTAACAAAGCGGTTTAAAAAAGTTTAAAATATATATAAAAACATACAAGTCAGACAGCGTTTCTAATAAATACACAAACACGATTTCTGTAGATGCTGAACCGAGTTTGTTTCCTTCAATTTACTGTGGTCAGAGGAAGATTTGTTAAACCAGAGTTGGATGCCACATCTGATTACAGAATGAATTTGTATCCAGAAAGTTTTTGCTTTTTTGCAGGTCCACCTGAATTATTCTCACATCAATATATACATATCTTTAAGCTGCACATTTACTTTTTAAGCAAAAGAACTCTATATGAAGTCAAATATACAATCCAGTCCACTTAAGACAAAATAATCTGACCCCAGTTTCAGAGTGAGTCTCAAAATAATGTACTTAAGCAATGCTATGAGGGCATTTATAAATCAGTAACAATTAGGGTCAGGTGATACAGACTGTTATTCTAGAGAGGCTACTGCCTCAGACAGGAAAAGGAAAGGAACCTCTCGTGCAAGCACTGAGTCATTACTGACTCTTGGAGGGACGCCAGCTTTCGCTGACGTTTTCTTGGCAGGCCTTATAGCGGTGTGGTTTGCCATTGCCTTCCTCGGCTGTTATTACCTTTCCCCCAGTGGGGTTGGTTTGCCATTGCCTTCCCCAGCCGTGATTACCTTTCCCCCAGCTAACTGGGTACTCATTTTACCGACCTCGGGAGGATGGAAGGCTGAGTCGACCCGAGCCGGCTGCCTGAAACCAGCTTCTGTTGGGATCAAACTCAGGCCGTGGGGAGAGTTTCAGTCCACCAAAAAGAATAACATAAAATAAATAAATAAATAAATAAATACTTGACAAACATTTCACGTTACAGGTTGGTCTTTTCCCTTGCACACTGTATAAGATTGACAATGAGTAGCATTGCTTAAGTACATTATTTTGAGATTCACTCTGAAACTGGGGTCAAGTTATTTGGTCTTAAGTGGACTGGATTGTATATGTGACTTCATATAGAGTTCTTTCGCTTAAAAAGTAAATGTGCAGCTTGAAGATACGTATGCATTGATGTGAGAATAATTCACGTAAAAACTGTGTTATAAAAACTAGAGTTACAAGGGTCGTGGTAAGAGACAATAAAAACGTTATCAAGATGTTCTATATTCTTAGGGTTTGTCCATGTCGTTTGAGATATGCTATGCTGTACAATTTAAGGTACATTTTTATAACAGTATATTAATTAAATTTATTTTAGCTCCTGAAGGATTCTCAGTAATCCGAAATGTCGAGCGCATCTTTTATATATTGTCAAGAAAAACTTCTGCCGGTTTTATTGATACTAATAATATTAAAGCCAGTTTTGCTATTGATACCAGCACCAGAGCCTCACCTCTTCTTCCTTGCCCAATTTTAGAAGGAAGTTTAGCAGCTCTAGCACCTAAAGCTTTGCCTTAAAGCCATGTTATGCGCAATGCCACACATTTCTTGGTCTTCCGCTCTGTTTTCAGTGCATTCCAGTTGGAAACGCCCGCTGCCCACCCTCCAGAACCATTCACTCCCATGAACTAACTTGTGTTTGTTGTCTTCCGTGGGCTGGATCTTTGGTGGAGTCTCAAACCTGGCATACTCTTGATCATACCACATTTGGTAAAAATAGGTTCTGCCATCATCTTCCACCATCTTGATCTCCATATCAAGTCCTCCCTAGGGGACGAGGGACAACAGATTGTCTAAGCAAGACAAGGAATGGCCATTATGGATTTCAGAACACACATGCTCAATACAGGAGCTGTAAAAGCTCATGCCCTTTCCCATCAGTTTGTCTCATGACGGATGTTCTGGCTGCAGAATGTTCTCAATGCCACCACATGGAAAGCACTCAAGTAAGAGAGATTCAATCATGTGTTTAAAACAGGGGTGGGCATCCTAAATTCAAATGCCCTCTGCATGCAGAACCATCTCTCCTTTCTCTGGCAGCCTGTTGGGTGGGAAGAGAGAGAGAGAGAGAGAGAGAGAGAGAGAAAAGGGAGTAGCAGAAAGAGAAAATGAATGACCCAACCACTTTAGGTTCTGGCTCTGTCACCACCAACATGCAGCCCCTGGCAAACCGCCCACAAGGCAACACAGCCCTTGAGTGGAAAGTGAGGGGGGGGAGCAGGGGAGAGGAAAAAAGCCCAAGCTTCAGTTTCAATTTAGTTGTGGCTACAACTGTCAGTGGTTTGACATGATAAGATGTGGGACAATTGCGGAGAGAGCAGATCCACAGCAAACACAGGATGCAGAGAGAGACACTCTTATATCATGTATACCAGTGGTTCCCAAAGTGGGCGGTACTTCCCCCTTGGGGGCAGTGGGATTGCATAGGGGGGCATTAAGAGGCAAGGGGGCGGCAGGGGGGCGCTCGAGGTGGTCTTTTCCCAGAAGCGCCTCTCCAGAAGGTCTTAAAACCCAGGGACATTTTTATGGAAGAAGGTAGTTTGGTCCCAAGCCATATAGGGGAAGAATCCACACATGTATTAATACTGTTTAAGAAGAGTCCTTTTAACGGTGAATTGAAATGTTTCAAAAGCACCAAACTCTAATGAAGAGACATACCCTGCTTGGTGTGCCCCGCCATGCTGGCTACAAAACAGAGGCATTCACTCTTTTCCCTCCCTCCCTCGGCAAGCCTGTGGTGGGTGCTTTGGATTTTAAATAAATATTAAATTGTTACTGTTTTGAATTTTATTGTTATTATCTTCCTTAGTGGGTCGTTGAAAACCTCTATTCTGAATAATGATTTTTAGAGTGTAAGGTAGGGGGCACTGGGCATGAGTTTGTGGAACCAAGGGGGCGGTTACCTGAAAAAGTTTGGGAACCACTGATGTATATTGTTATAAATTGTATAAAAGCATGTTTAATGTCTCGTGTTGCGATAGAGAAACAGATTATTATGCTTTAGAGCCAGGATTTTTTATTATTATTAATATTTATTTATAAAGCGCCATCCATTTTCATGGCGCTGTACAAAACAAAACAAAACAAGACAATCTGCCATATGGCTTACAATCTAAAATCAGCGTAACAGACAGGGGAGGGAGGGGAAAAACCAACCAGGGTAGGTAGGGGGCATTAAAACTAAAATATAGACTAGTATGACCACGCTACGGTTAAAAAGCTTTCGAGGAAAGAAATGTTTTCACGCGAGATTTAAAGACAGAAATTGATGTCGTGGTCTGCAAATGCACTGGAAGAGAATTCCAGGCATAGGGGGCAGCGAGCGAGAACGGGCGAAGACGAGCGAGAGATGTGGAAACTCTTGGGCAGGTAAGAGACATGGTGTTAGTGAAATAAGGGACGAAAGGTAGGGAGGAGCCACATCATGACAGGTTTTAAAAGGAAGAAGAAGAAGAAGCTGCTGCTGCTGCTGCTTGTATTGGATTCTATAAGAGATAGGAAGCCAGTGGAGGGATTTTAGAAGTGGGGTGACATGATCAAAACGACGAGCCTAGAAAATAATCCTAGCCGCCGAATGATGAATGAAGACAAATGAGAAGAAGGAAGACCGGTCAACAAAAGATTACAATAATCCAGGCGAGAAATAACCAAAGCATGAACAAGGGTCTTGGCGGAAGAGACCGACAGGAACGGTCAAATTCTAGTGATGTTCTACAAGAAGAAATGACAAGACTTAGCTACAAGACTTAGGATTTCATAAGAAAGTTTTATAAGTATTATCTGCTTGGCCTTCAGAGCCCTGTCCACACACCATTCCGAAGGCGCCCCGAAGCCCCTTGAGGGCGCCCCGAAAACGCTCGTGTAGCACATACCTTAATCGTCCCCAGAAGAGGAGGAGGAGGAGGCGTGCTTCGGCGGCGTAGACTGCGGGCGGGCTGCTCCAGGCTCTGTTTCCCTTTAGCCAGCAGGCCCTGCGAGAGCTTGCAGCAGCGGGGCTGAGTCGTGGGAGGGGAGAGAGCGGACGGGCGAAGAAAGGGGAGGGCGCCTCCCACGCCCCCGGGACCGCGCAGGGGCCTCCTCCGCTGCCGCCGCCCCTTTCCTCGCCCGTCCGCTCTCTTCCCTCCCACGACCCAGCCCCACTGCTGCAAGCTCTCGCAGGGCCTGCTGGCTAAAGGGAAACGGAGCCTGGAGCAGCCCGCCCACAGTCTGCACTGCCGAAGGACGCCTCCTCCTCCGCCTCTTCTGGGGACGATTAAGGTACATAGTACACAAGCGTTTTCGGGGTGCCCTCAAGGGGCTTCGGGGCACCTTCGGAACGGTGTGTAGACAGGGCCCAGGTCTTTGTAACATGGGCAGGGATGTTACCTCTAATTAGTATTTACTGTATGTTGTACTTGTGTTTTATCTGGAACGTGTAGAGCTAATTTAAAAAGAATTTATTAAAGAAAAGACTGGTTTTTTTTACCAGCACCAGAGCTTGTCTCTCTTACTGCAGCAGTATACTGGGACATTTGCCAGGGCCTAATAATAATAAAATTATTATTATTATTATTATTATTATTATTATTATTTAATGAATTGCCTAGGTGAGTGTGTCACCGTAAGTAACTCCTTCAGCTCTCCCCAACTATGATGTGGGTGTAATAATTCTCAGCCTCACAGCACTCCCCATCTTCATTTAACTTTTGTAACCCGCCCGGAGAGCTTCAGCTATGGGGTGGTATATAAATTTAATAAATAAATATTTATTTCTTACCTGCCTCTCCCTCTGGATCGAGGCAGGGTACAACACAAACTAATTCAAACGTTTAAAACCAGTGCATCCTTAAAAGCAGCACACCATTAAAAAAAGGCACTTTCAAATTCAACTGGGTAGGCCTGCCGGAAGAGATCACTAGGGCCCGCTCTTTACTTGGCCCCATCCCTAGTGACTGCTGCTGCTCGGGCCGCCCCCTTGATTATGGGGATCTCGCTGCCGCCAGCCTCCCCCTTGTGCCTGCTCATGGGCCTCTCTGGTAATTGCAGCAGCCATTAGAATGCTACTGATGGGCAAGTCCCCAAGTAAGTCTATTGAGTGGTGAGGATCTGGGGACCCCAGATGGCAGTGCGCTAGAGGGGAGGGCCCACTTCCCCGGGGCCCTCTAGGAGCCTGAGAATAAGATATCCAGGAGAATGCAGGCAGCCCCTTAGCCTGTGCGCTACAGGTGACGCCAGCGTCGCCCTCCCACAAACAACTGCCAAAGCTGCAAGACTCTTCAACGTACCTCCAGGGCCCAGTTTTCCGAGGGAGCCTTGTAAAGGACATTGACTTTGCCGTGGATGTAAGCCAACTGCATGTCTTCGCATTCATCCACCAAGAAGAGTTCCAGCGGGTCAGAGGTTGCTCCCAGGACGGTGTCGGTGCCACGGCAGAACCAGTGGACGTGGAACATTGGCTCATTGTTAGCATCTTCCCACATGGCTGTGACTCTGGCGAGGAGAGAGAGAGAGAGAAGGGCAGAGAATGAGATCCAAAACGAACCTACCCCAAAGGTCTCCCGCTGTTTGAAGTGCCTTTTTTGCTGTGTCCCAAACACTCCCAGGCAAGGAGCTCTAGTTGGTAATAATGCACTCAAGAGCACTTGGGGGAAGAGAAGGAAGAGGAATTCTGGGTTCTACCCCCGTTTCTGTGCAAGTCCAAGAATGCCCCAAAGACTATCCTTCCTTCCTTTCTTTCTTTCTTTCTTTCTTTCATTCATTCCATTTCATTTCATTTCTATACCGCCCAATAGCCGAAGCTCTCTGGGCGGTTCACAAAAATTAAAATCATAGTAAGACAATCAACAGGTTAAAAGCACAAATACACAATACAGTATAAAAAGCACAACCAGAATAAAAACTACTCAGCAAAATTGATATAAAATTAAAATACAAAGTTAAAACAGTAAAATTTAAATTTAAGTTAAAATTAAGTGTTAAAATACTGGGAGAATAAAAAGGTCTTCAGCTGGCGATGAAAGGAGTACAGTGTAGGCGCCAGGCGGACCTCTCTGGGGAACTCATTCCACAGCCGAGGTGCCACAGCGGAGAAAGCCCTCCTCCTGCCTCACTTCCTTTGGCAGGGGCTCACAGAGAAGGGCCCCTGAAGATGATCTTAAGGTCCGGGCAGGTACATATGGGAGGAGGCGTTCCGTCAAATAACCTGGCCCCAAACCGTTTAGGGCTTTAAATGTCAATACCAGCACTTTGAATCGGGCCCGGACCTGGACTGGCAGCCAATGAAGTTGTAAAAGGACTGGCGTAATATGATCTCGCCGGCCAGTCCCTGTTAGTAAACGGGCTGCCCTGTTTTGTACCAGCTGAAGCTTCCGGACCGTTTTCAAAGGCAGCCCCACGTATAACGCATTACAGTAATCCAAACAAGAGGTTATCAGAGCATGGATAACTGTAGCTAGGCTATCTCTGTCCAGATAAGGGCGTAGTTGGTATATCAACCTAAGCTGATAAAAGGTGCTCTTTGCCACTGAGTTCACCTGTGCCTCAAGTGACAGTTCTGGATCCAAGAGCACCCCCAAACTATGGACCCGATCCTTTAGGGAGAGTGCAACCCCGTCCAGGACAGGGCAAACATCACCTCGCCGGACAGATGAACCACCCGCTAACAGTACCTCCGTCTTGTCTGGATTGAGTCTCAGTTTGTTAGCCCTCATCCAGTGAGGGCTAACAAACTGAGTGACAATGTTATAAAAGGCAGGTCAGTGTTATTGCACATTTTGGAGGTGAAGGCTCTCATTGGCCACTAGTCCAGATGGCTTTTATTTATTTATTTATTTATTGCATTTTTATACTGTGCAACCTCCAGTATCAGAGGCAGTGAGCCTATAAACGCCAGTTGCTGGGGAACATGGTTGAGAGGGTGCTGTTGCACCTGTGCCCTGCTTGTGGGTCTATAGTCAACAGCTAGTTGGCCATTGTGTTAACAGAGTGGCTTTCTAGTTCACAAGTTCACAGCTTCTGTGCTGCAAAAGCTTAGTAAAACAACACATAAATGTATTCAGAAGGTGGATACAACCCTCTGACAATCAAACAGCAACGTGTTCAGAACGGTCTAACAGACAGGTCCTTTCTTTCTAAACATTACCGTCGTGTTCCTTAAAAAAACCTCCTACCTTCTTAGGAGACAAAAAAACGAGGCCTGCTAATTAACCCACAAAGCTTTATTTAAGCAAAACAACATCTCTTCCCACCTGAAGAGAGTCTAATCTCTTGGAAACTTCTCCCTAGGCAAAAACTTTGCAAACTAAGCAAGAATCAGTTACTTGGGGAAGTTGTGGGCTCTCCCACACTAGAGGCCTTCAAGAGGCAGCTGGACAAGCATCTGTCGGGATGCTTTAGGGTGGATTCCTGCATTGAGCAGGGGGTTGGACTCGATGGCCTTGTAGGCGCCTTCCAACTCTGCTATTCTATGATTCTATGACAATTGTCATTTCAAGGAGAATGGAAAGCCTTTTCCCAAAATGTGTTACATTCAGAGAGGCTAGTTTTGAGGCTGCTTCAGATGCAATATGAGCCTGGCCGACTTTCCCTCGCCTTCCTTCCACTCTGTTCGTTTTAGCCTGCAGTGCACCCTAGGATCAGCTAGCCTGTCGGTGCCCTCTCCTTCAGAAGAATGTGGGCTTCCCCCTCCCTCTGTATGATTTGCCCTTGACGAGGTAAGCTCTGGAGAGAGATCACGACCAGCTGGAGGAGAAAGCGTGAGAGCTCTGTCCCCCACTGGTACAGGCTGGCCTGCATCTGGGGCCGACTCCTTTACCTCAGAGTCTGATTCTAACTGATTACCTGAAACACCTTCTTCCAAAATAGGGGGAGCAAGGCTAGACACGACAATTACCATGCTAGTGTGTACGTGTACGTATGCTAAACGATAATTGTCATTTATAGCACAATCCTTTACATGCCCGCTAAGAAGCAAGCTCCGCTCCATTGTGTTCAATGGCGCTTACTCCTGGGTAAATACATATAGGGTTGCAGCCTTATCCTCCCAGTCAGCCCATTAAGCCAGTCCCTATTATTCCCAGATTATAAAAAGGACTGATAGAAAATCCCTGATTTTATCCATTTTGTCGTAGAACTTGAAGTTTGAACCCAGGTCCAGGCACAAGCCCTCTACCAATCAGTCCACGATGGCACACGTTTATTGTACGCACCTTGCCAGATAGAGAGGTTTCGTGAGGTCATCGGGGCTGACAGAAACACAGTCGCCGATTTGCAGGGTCTCCGAATCGATGCAAACCTTCTGGTAATAGTGCTTCTTACCATCACTCTGTAAACAGAAAAGGGTAGACCAGCTACTGGCAGGACAAGATAAGAGCTGATATTGGGGTCTGGAAGCCTACACAAGAAGTCCACCGACACCACGTCTCAGAGCTCTCTTTCTTGGCAAAGAGGAAATGAGAGAATTCTGCCCTGCCGTTTCGTCATGGACTGAAGAAACCTGGCTTGCAATGTGCACCCTCCTTAGTTCTCTGAAGACCTCTCTGTTTTGTTTGTTAAAAAACAAGTTCCTAGGCCTTGTGCAGTAAATAATTTTTAAAAGGTCAAAGTAGCGTCTAAATCAGAAATGGATTGAAAAAGGGCACCAGCCCTTTATGCACACTGTCTGGTAATCAGGCAACATCGATTACACTGTGACAGGCAGAATCAAGTTGTTAAACTCCAGGGGGGGCCTACCCTATACACAACTTAAGAGCAGAACCCAAACCTAGCTCCCTTTTCTTTAACTGGCTTAACGTGTGCCGTTTCCCGCAGAGGTGGCATACCTTGACAGGGTCTCCCACCCAGGAAATCCGGCTTTTGCTTTGCTTCTTCTTCCTCCCTTGCAGCATCTTTTTGGGCGAGGGCACTTCAGGGATGTTATCGTCCACCTCTTCGTCTTCATCAGCTTCTTTCACAGCCAGGTTGGGGCACCTAAAACCAAGTTTAAAAACACACAGTGCTCGCAGCAGTTGAGAAATTAAGGCATTATCATTCAGCTCTCTCCTGACCTTGCCGGCCAAAAAACACCCAATTCTACGAGTTGCTCACATTTCGCAAGCTGGTTTATGCCATCGAAATATTATAACAATGCTTATCCTTTCAATTTCCAAAATTCTGGCTAATTAATTTATCTTAGGGTGCAATCCTATACACGTTTAGACAGACAGAAGTACAACTCCCAGCATGCTCCAGCTGGCTGGGGCATGCCGGGAGTTGTAGGATTCTCATTTCTGTGGCTCTTTTCAATCCTTGATAACAAACAACGAGTACCAAAGGCACACAACTACTATAATAATATACAATCGGTATGTTTCCATACAGGCTTCAGCTGATACAGGTTGCTAAGCAACAGTAACAACGTGTAACGTCAGCTGATACAGGTTGCTAAGCCCCTTGCCTGACTCCTCCAGGCTTTCCAAGGTAATCCTACCCCCCTTTCTGCCTCTTCGCTCCCCCCACCCACAAGGGGGCAGCATCACGGTCCGGAGCATGAGTGAGGCACGGCCGGGTGGGAGGCCGCTCGCCCGCTGCGAGCTGAGGCCCCGGCCTGATCGCATGTGAGCTGGGCGGGTGGCCCAAGGCTGACAGGAACCCCAGGGACAGGGGGACACCTGCCCCCCCCGGTCTGTCAGACGGCGCTGTATCAGCGGCCTCCAAGCAGCCTGCATCCCCGCGATATTTAATTAATAAACTTTAAGATATGCTACAACGGCGTATGTTATGCTGGGTGCAGCTAGTATACTAAAAATACTAAAAAAGGGGTGAACACTTATACCAAACCAAAGTTCCTATAACATAATAAACAACCATAAACATAGTACACATTAGAATAATGATATGCAATTGTAGAAACACAGAATCACAAAATGTAAACACAAATCTCAACAGTATTTTTTGAACTGACATAAGCTTCTTTCAATAGGCAAACAGGCTACCGGTGTAAATTAATTCCGTTTTCGCTGTCTGCTTCTTCAGAATTATACCAACCATAGGGATAAATGCCGTGGCCAAAAAAGCAGGGGTTCCAAACTTCATTCTGTATATATCTCCACTTGAATGCTTAAAGCCTGGCAGAAAAACCTCAAACATATTTTTTCTTCATCTTTTGTGATTCTGTGTTTCTACAATTGTATATCATTATTCTAATGTGTACTATGACTGTTTATGGTTGTTTATTATGTTATAGGAACTTTGGTTTGGTTTAAGTGTTCACCCCTTTTTTTTTTAGTATATTGCATTTTACTATAGTAGTTGTGTGTCTTTGGCACTTGGTTGTTATCATTCATATCAATTACTGCCTTCTCTAATTTTGTACATCTTTTCAGTGCTTTGCACCAATGTTTGTCTCATTATTACAACACTCTGTGAAATTGGACACTGTGCAGCATTAAACACCTTCCACAGCTCTTTTGAAAAGCTCAGTTTTCCAGAACAGATGTTTTGGGATACAACAACACCCATCAGCCCCAGTTAGCATTGTTGATGGCTAGGGATGCTAGGAGTTGTTTTAACCCAAAACCTTTGGAGGGCACCAGGTTGGGGAAGGCTGGGGCTGTTCATTAGACGATCACTTCCACCCTTCATTAAAAACTGAAGGTTTCCAAGCCCTTGTTATTGTAGTGCTGAGGTTGAAGACAGGACTGAAGCGAGATGCAGCTGCTCAGAGATAGAAAACCAGAAGGAAAGTAATAAAACCCTACATTCCTAATTGTCCAATTCTTATTATTTCCAAATCCACAGGGTAATATATTTCAAGAGGCAACACGTTTATTATTTATTCATTTATTATTAATACTTATATACCACTTAATATAACAAAATCCCTAAGCAGTTTACACATAACCGTTCTTCATGTATCTAGGGAGGGGAATGCCGTCAGTCTTGGGTTGCCATTTTCGAAAGACGACCATCCCCCTGGTTCACCGAGGTGCTTTGAATTTACAAAGCAAGAGCACACGCTCAGGATCTTTCCCCCACACTCAGGATCTTTCCCCCAGCTGTCCTTCCACTGGCAGGTAAAGCCTTGTTTACTCAGGCAGGTGTTTGGCATATAAACTGGTCTGTTTCCTCAAGGAAGGTTTAATTGGCTGGCGCTATTTATTTCATTTGT
The DNA here is from genome assembly GCF_023053635.1 of Elgaria multicarinata webbii. Classification (NCBI taxonomy): domain Eukaryota; kingdom Metazoa; phylum Chordata; class Lepidosauria; order Squamata; family Anguidae; genus Elgaria; species Elgaria multicarinata. Next base: position 21,769,908 of record NC_086173.1, on the reverse strand, counting down.
ATTTAATTGTGTATTCAATATATTTGGTTTCATGTCAGGTATTAATTAAGATTTTGTTCTTAACCTAGGTGTTATTGCAAGTCACCTTGAGTGATGTTCTTTGGTAGAAAGGTGGGATATTAAGGGAAGGAAAGGAACCTCTCGTGCAAGCACTGAGTCATTACTGACTCTTGGAGTCAGTAATGACATCAAGTTTTAAAACTTGATGTTGTTCGGACTTTATACTGTTAGTTTTACCCTACCCTGTGCCTGTTTACCCTACCCTGTGCCTGTTTGCATTCTCTTCCCCTCCTTATTGTTCTACTATGATTTTATTAGATTGTAAGCCTATGTGGCAGGGTCTTGCTATTTACTGTTTACTCTGTACAGCACCATGTACATTGATGGTGCTATATAAATAAATAAATAAATAATAATAATAATAATAATAATAATAATAATAATAATAATAATAATTGGAGGGACGCCAGCTTTCGCTGACGTTTTCTTAGCAGGCCTTATAGCAGGGTGGTTTGCTGTTGCCTTCCCTGGCCGTTATTACCTTTCCCCCAGCGGGGTAGTTTGCCGTTGTCTTCCCCGGCCGTTATTACCTTTCCCCCAGCTAACTGGGTACTCATTTTACTGACCTCGGGAGGATGGAAGGCTGAGTTGATCGGAGCCGGCTGCCTGAAACCAGCTTCCGCTGGGATCGAACTCAGGCCGTGGGGAGAGTTTCAGCTGCAGAAACTGCTGCTTTACCGCTCTGCGCCACACGAGGCTCGAGATATTAAACAAACAAACAAATAAAATAGCTAACAAAAGGCTCCGTTGAGCCACAGACGCCCCTGCCCCAAACACCTCGCTGTACAGTACAACTTCAAGACCAAGGTCGTATAATTACCTCCGCTGTTGGCAGGCTTGTTTTGACTTCCCACTGCCACCAAACTTAATCATATCCTGACAAGCCTTGCATTTGCCGCACTCCGGCTGCTGGCAAACCTGGAAAGAGAAAAAAGCAATGGGCTGAGTCAATAGACATAACATGACCCGACTGTTGCCGGATGAGCCGTCAAAGTAGGCGAGCTCACAAGGAAATGTGGGCTGGCCGAGCTCTGCTGGTGCACTTCGAAGGCTGGACCGATGTTTCAAAGATGACAAATGCAAAACAAGCCGCTGCTAAGAAACAGTCCAGGTCGATCCATCTACTATCCATCGCAATTACTAACGGACCTCAAAAGGCTCGTGTCTAAAATGAAGGACAGTAAAGGGAGGGAATCATAGAATAGCAGAGTTGGAAGGGGTCTACAAGGCCATCGAGTCCAACCCCCTGCTCAATGCAGGAATCCACCCTAAAGCATCCCTGACAGATGGTTGTCCAGCTGCCTCTTGAAGGCCTCTAGTATGGGAGAGCCCACAACCTCCCCAGGTAACTGATTCCATTGTCGTACTGCTCTAACAGTCAGGAACAGTTCCTTCAAATTGAGCCCGTTATTCCGTGTCCTGCACTCTGGGAGGATTGAGAAGAGATCCTGGCCCTCCTCTGAGTGACAACCTTTTAAGTATTTGAAGAGTGCTGTCATGTCTCCCCTCAATCTTCTCTTCTCCAAGCTAAACCTGCCCAGTTCTTTCAGTCTCTCTTCATAGGGCTTTGTTTCCAGACCCCTGATCATCCTGGTTGCCCTCCTCTGAACACGCTCCAGCTTGTCTGCGTCCGAGCCCAGAACTGGACGCAATACTCTAGATGAGGCCTAACCAGGGCCGAATAGAGAGGAACCAGTACCTCACGTGATTTGGAAGCTATACTTCTATTAATGCAACCCAAAATAGCATTGGCCTTTCTTGTAGCCATATCGCAACCACCCAGGTCGAAAGGAAGGGCCGCCCCACTTTTTGCAGGGAGCCTCTTTTAGCCCAAGGTGAGATACACAAAAAGGGGCAAAGCCAAAGCCAAAAGGTGGTGGGGTCAAAATACCAGCCTATTGGAGCTTAAAGCATTTACTGCCAGTAACTGAGCGTTAAGGGAGGCATTTCATCCTTTGAGAATGGAAGGCGGGGTGGAAACCTGCAGAATCCGGAAGCCGCCAAGTGATTGGTGGTAGGGGGAAAGGGGTGGGGCCAGGGGAAGGAGGGCGTGGCCACGTGGGACCCCTGGAAAGCTGGACTGAGACCCCAGGAGGGCGAGATGTGGTCCCCAGGTCTGACATCCCCCACTCCAGCTGCATTAGACTTTATGGGGCAGGATGTTCTGAAAACGAAGGGCTTGCCCTAAGAGCACTGCATTGCCCCTGTCAAGAAGTACCCAGCAATGAGACTCGTTTCCCAAATCACCCTGCCACAAACACCACTTGTTAGCCTACTTCAAGCGTTTTTGGGCTCCCCTTTTTGGTGCAGAGAGTGCCCCACCCCACCCCACCCCTTTTGGCAGGTACAACGGTGGTCTTCTCTCGCAGAGATTTAGACGACTCTGCAAGCATATCTAGGGACACTTCCTGTAGTGATGGAAAATTAGGGTCAGGGAACAGTGGCCAATGTAGGAGTTCGTGGCTCGTGCTTCTGCCCACCTGCTCCAAGTAAAAGCCATCTGTGAAGCCAGCCTTCCCCAGCCTAGTGCCATGCTGAATGGGATGGCGGTAACTGTAGTCCAACAGTAATGAGGACGCTGGGTTGGGAAAGGCTGGCTGGGTTAAGCAAATTCCACAGGAGGTTGAGCTTAATGGGCATGCCCACATTTTGAACCAGACATCTCTGCGGTGGCAGAATTTGCGGATGTTTGGGCCAGGAGCAGTGTGGTGGCAGGAAAGAGAAAAGGAAGGTTTTCAGTAAGGCAGGGAGGCCAAAAAGAAGAGACCAGGGAGCCAAAGGTGACATACCGTATTTCTTCGATTCTAAGACGCACTTTTCCCCCTAAATTAACAGCTCTAAAAATGGACTGCATCTTAGAATCGATGGCGTCTTAGAATCGAAGCAATACGGTAAGAGGAAAAGAGGAAGCTCCTGCAGCAGCCTCGAGCCATGCGAGCGAGGAGCTGGTTGGGTAAGCGCCTGTTTTTTCGTTAGGCAAATTTATTCGTAAGTCCCATCGATTTCCATGGGACTTACTCGCGTGTCGTTGTCCCCTGGTGCACAGACTAGTAAAGAGCGAGACTGGAGAGTTACGTTTACTCTGTTTCAACCTTTTTTACCCTTCTTCCCGCACAAACGGCAGTTTCTTCTCTCACAGAGGGAAAAAAGAAAAGGACACAACCATTAGAAGAAAGCCCGGGGGGGGGGGGGGGAGGAGGTTGGCTGGGCGGTGAGGGAAGTATTTCTTTGATTCTAAGATGCCCTTTTCCCCCCAAATTAACATCTCTAAAAATGGGGTGCGCCTTAGAATCGATGGCGTCCTAGAATCGAAGAAATACGGTAGAAACATCGCTTCCTGAATGCTGGAGCCCCAGGCCTCCAATGCAACCCCCGTCACCCCCACTTCTGCAGGCAAAACCAGGCTTTGGGCCTGCAGGGCAGCCTGACTGGATAGTTACCTCACAGACGCCACAGCGCCTGCGTTTCATTGCATTCTCCTTGTCTTCCTCTTTCTCATTCTTCTCTATTTGCTCCGAGAAGAAAGTGTCAAAGATCAAATAGACCAGCTTGGTAGTGGTGGCTTTGGTGGGTCCTTTGTCCTTGTCGATCTTGGTGGGGTGCCTGATGGCCTGCCTTCTGGCTGCCCGCCTGTAAGGAGAAAACAGTGGTGGGATTAACAGCAGGCCGGCAGGATGTATCCGGATCCCAGGTCACCTGGAACAAAATGAATCCCCCCTTCTCTGCCTCAAAGCGGCTACGGTATTCTATTGCCCTGTGGATAGGGGAAATGTTTATTCGCCCATGCGTCCCTTCAGATAGCACAGCGCTGAACCATGGGAAGGGCTGTCGCTGGGTGGCAGAACTCGTGTTTTGCATGTAACACATTCCAGGTTCAACTCCCAGGCAGGGCTGAGAAATGCTCCCATCTGAAACGGTGGAGAGCTCGATGGACCAATGGTATGACTCGGTAGAAGACAATGTTCAGTGTTAAACCTTCGGCTGGGCTGCACTTCTCTGAAGTGCAGGCATGGCAGAATGCTCTCCTCCATTCAAAAATAGTCCTTGGGGAATAGAGGGAAGGCTAGTCTAGAGCCCATCTCCCCAAAGCAGAGTGCAGGAGAGCATCCCATCAGGTGAGCCCTCACCTACAATCCATGGTTGTACATCTCGGAAGCAGGTTTACCACTTCAGCCATGAACTAGGTCGGCCCTCCGCAAACAGGTGCCGTCCTGGTCTCTTGGACTACAACTTCTAGCAACCTCAAACAGCAGGGGACTTGTAGTCCAAGAGAGCAGGAAGGCACCTGGCTGGGGAAGACTGACCTAGGCCTAAATTCCAAGGCAGAGCCAGGCAAGCTCACAGAGAATATCAAGGGCTTTCTGTGTGATGAAAACTTTGAGCTTTGTTGGTTGGGGATGCTGGGAGTTGTGGTCCAAGAGATCAGGAGGGCACCAGATTAGACAAGCTCACAGAGAATATCAAGGGCTTTCTGTGCTAAGAAAGCCTAAAGGAAGCAGCAGCCAGGCACCTCTCCACCGTGCCTGGGTCCAGCTCCAGCTGAGAGCCCCCTCCCTCCTGCTACCAACTGTCTCTGCAGAGGCCACCAGTGAGGGAGGAAGCAGCAGCTAGGCACCTCTCCACCGTGCCTGGGTCCAGCTCCAGCTGAGAGCCCCCTCCCTCCTGCTACCAACTGTAACTGCTGAACTTTCCAACTAAGATTGTAGTGCCTGAATTTGCTTTCCTTTCCCCCCTCCTCCTCCTCCCTCCCAATCCCCTTTCCTTTTGTGTCATGTCTTTTAGATTGTAAGCCTGTGGGCAGGGACTGTCAAGAAATACTTTTGTAAGCCGCCATGAGAGCCTTTTTTGGCTAAATGGCGGCATAAAAATCCTTAAATAAATTAAATAAATAAATAAATAAAGCCATACACAGCTCTCCAGGGAGAATGTTCCTGTAGGAAGCTTTCATCACTTACAGACATGGAGAAGGGCAGGGGTCTCCACGTCCCTGCAGACACTTGCCTGCTGCCCCTGCATAGGCCGACCCAGGTTAAGAAGAACCCCCATTTTGACAGAGGCCACTACTACATAGTTGCCTAGAAACAGCTCAGTCCACCCCCATTTCTCAGATATGATGAAGGCCAGTCTGGGTCCTTCCTACATTATTACAGCAGGACAGTGTTGGGGGATCCATGGACCAGAATCTGCTAGTGGGCACAGAATTCTGTTTCCTGAGAATCTTTCATTTTTATAGCAAGCTTTTAACCCTTATGGCTGTGACAATCTGCTCCAAAAGTGTGTGGGCAACGTCTCCTAAATATTCAAAAACCACCCAAATGGCTAAAACTCAGTGATTTGGGGCATCAGTGCTGAACGTAACTCCTTGCTCAAGGTCTACCCAGAATGAGAAAAATACACACTGCAAATTATGCAAATGTGCATGCGATTATGCAGGTTGCAGAATTCTGCGTTTGGGTGAGGTTGCACATTATGTTTCTTGCTTCTCTTTTTAAAAGCAAAGAATGCAAAGCCCTGTGCTCGATCCTTATCAAAGCAAGAGCAGTTTCCAATAGAAGGAACTACTTGTCCTGCATTTCCTGGCCAGTCCTGGAGCGCCGTTGCTGCTGCCGCTGCTGCCATACCTCTTTCCCAGAGTGACTCCAGCCAGCTTAATCAGGTCTCTCATGCAGGGGGTGATGAGAACGGGAGGTTCGTCACTGTCTCCTGCTTCATCGTAGCTTTCCACTTGCTCCACCACAAACTGGGCATGCCGGAGGAGGGAATCTTCTGTGAAACGGTTGAAGTTCAGGCCAGCGGGAGGGACTGTGGTCTGGACAGAATGACAGGATCAAACAATTCTATTGTTTCCAAATATCCAACTCAGCTTTGAGCAAGAACAAAGCTTTTAACTTTTGTAAACCGCCCACAGCGTTTTGGCTACGGGGTGGTATATAAATTTAATAAATAAATAAATAAATAAAAGACATTGCAATAGCAAAGGTGGCTGCTCAGTCATCTTGAAAGGCAGTCTGGAGTAGTGGTTAGAGTGCAGGAACAGCTCTGGGGAGTTCAAATCCCTGCTCAGTCTTGAAGCTCACTGCATGACTCTCTCTCTCTCGGCAAAACCTACCTCACAGGATTGTTGTAAGGAAGCGCCAGGAGTGAGGGGGGAAGAGAAAGACAGACAACTGCACTATAAATTTAACACACCAAAAGAACTAGAGCTATATTTTATATAAATCCACCTTTCCCTAAACAAACAAAAAAAGGCTCATCACAACTTTGGAACTGCCCAATTTGTGTTACTAATTAATTTTATGAAAATGAGCTTTTAGATATATAACATTTTCTAAGGAAAAACACAGCAGTGGACCAGTTTCTGCCCGACATCACTGATGGCGAGGTGCCCAGACAGAGTATAAGAAAAGCTGCGTGGTTTCAAATCAAGTGGTCCAGCCAGCCCAGTTCAGTTTACTCTGATGAGCTACCGCTCATTAGGACCTTATGCACAAAGTCTCCACTGTGCTACACGGGAACCTTCACCTATCAATGTCAGGAATGGAACCTGGGACATTAGGCCTAAAAAAGCTCGCGCTCTACCAAGGAACAATTTATTTATTTATTTATTTATTTATTACATTTCTATACCGCCCAATAGCCGGTTCACAAAACGCGACTTCTCCAAGGTAGCGACGGGGTGTACAGAAACTTGACCTTTCCATCGCCATCCAAACCACACTTTTGCACCTTGGAAAAGGAAGGCCAGATAAACCCAAATCCTCAGGATTGCAACATCCATTTTGAGAACAGCAGCTATATTAAGAGTGTCTGGCTTTTGGCTTCTCTCTTTAGATACAGACGCAAAGCACAGCAACCCTGATCTGCCAAACTAACCTCAATCTTGTTCAGCAAGTCCTCGTAGCTGACGTCAGGGTTGTTTTGCAAGAATTCCACAACGATCTTGCTCATGTAGATCTTCTCCTGCATCAGGGCAAAGATGGGGGCGTATTCGTCGCTCGGCTCCATCAGGATGTAGTCCGCAAAAGCTAGAACCCAAATGCAAACACGTGGTCTAGTGCACAGGACTTGAGGTACAAGCAGGTGTCTTTAGTCATGAACTGACTTTGTGATTAGGGCAACTTAGGTTGTGACCTTCTAAACCAGGGGTGTTGAACCTCTTTTGACCCGAGGGCTGGATTCCATTTTGGAGAAGCTCTCGGGGGGCCACATTCCAGTGGGGGGGAGGGGTGAAAGGCAAAAAGGGGCGGGGCCAAAAAACACCAGCATATTTTAGCTCAATCCTCTTCGTGGTAGTAACTAAGCCTTAGATGAGGCATTTTAACCTTTCAGGATGGGGAAAAACCTCACAAAATGATCTGGGAAGGGGGGTGAGGCCATCTGGGGAACTCCAGAGGGCCAGACTGTGACCTGCACAGGCCAGATTTGGCCCGTGGAACTGGGGTTTGACACCCCTGATGAATGGGAAATGAAAGTCGGGAGACCTGGCAACTCAACTGCCACCAGCGGTTTCTTCAGCACGTTTCTATTCAGCTTACCTGTGGTGAAGCCAATCAAAGCCTTCTCCCCTCCGTCAAAGCCAGTGATCCACCATGCATTGATGGGGCCCATCTTCCTGGCTCGGACACCGCCTGAATCAGTGATGAGAATGAAGACGAGATTTAACGCATGCCTATGCCTTCCCAGATGAGCATCATGCTTTAAAGCCACTTGAATTGCCAGCCCAAGTCCAGTGCCTCTTCTCAGGAAGCAACTGGGAAACTCAGTGGTGTGTCCCTTTGGCCTTTCATGGCATAGAAGGGAGAGCAGGTCCCTACTGCTTGTTATTACTCCTACCAACCTTGGTAAAATGTTTAAGGGAAGAGGACCCTGGGATTATGGGCTACAGAGGTCCCAGAGAGGAAAGACCCAGAGGGCCAGACTCAGTTCTTGGATTACAAGTTGCCGGCCACTGCTGCAGGCGCAGCTGCACATACAAGTTAGGAAGACAGACAATCTAGGCCAGGCTTCCCCAACCGGGTGCCCTCCAGATGTGCTGGGCTGCAACTCCTATCATTCCCAGCCAGCATGGCTTTAAAGCCTTACGTCTGGCAACCAGCTCATGTCAAGAGGACACAAAGCATTAACAATTCAGAGTTGGCACTATTTGGCATTCATTTTACATGAGTGTGATCACTACACAAGATAAACACGTTCTAATACAGCTGAAGATCAGAACACAATCGCTTAAAAGGTTCCATCTGTTAACTCCAGCCATCTGGAGGTTTCGGGAAGTAAAAGCCAGCAAACTTATCAACATGCTGCAAGTCTAGGCAACCAGCTTGAAACACAAATCTCAGGCAGCCAAAAAAACCCCCAAAAGGACCCATAGATATCAGAGTAAGGTTCGTATTTCCTGGGACTTGAAACAAGGAGGCCCTAGAGCAGGGCTGCACCACCTTTTGGGCCTCAAGGGCTGCATGGGATGCTGGGTTGAGGGCGTGTGCGCGCACACACACACACACACACACAAGCAATCTCGTTACACATTGCTCTTTCCTCGCTGCTAACAGTGACAGGAAGGAGCCATGTGTAGGAGGATCTCTGGTGTGTGTGTGTGTGAGGTCATGGCACTCTTGGGAGACAACAGTAATGGCCTCAGGGGCCCGCATGCAGTCCCTGGGCTGCAGGTCGTGTACCCCTGCCCTCGATGCCCACCTGAAAGGTCACACTCACCATCTAGGCAAGGGTTATCATCATATATTGGCTTCACAGCGCCGCTGAAGTAGAGTTCAATATTCCTTTCTATGAGACCAGTATCAAATGGGCACAGATGACCTTTTCGATCGTAAACACTGTACAGAGAAGAAGATTGCAAGGCCTTTGATCAACAGCACCCTTGACACTTATTACAGCCAAATACAAACCTCTAGTCTCCCATTTACATAAAACTATTGACACACTGCAAGTCAATACTTGGGGACACATATGGACACACACAGAGAGAGATTTCCCTTCCTTGCCTCATAATACTAGAATTCACAGTCATCCAACAAAATAGATTGGGGAGTAGATTCAGGAGAGAAAAAATAAAGTACTTCTTCGTACATAACTAATTCATGAAATTTGCTGCCTTGTGACATGGTGGTGGCTACGACGTAGAGTGCTTTAAATGGGGCTGAGACAAATCCAGGGGTGGGTGGAAAAGCCAACCGACAGCCTCTGCTTCTGTAGTGCTGGGGACCGAGGAAGGGAGGTGGCAAAGGAAGTGACAATGGCAAGAGGAGACACGACTCCCAAAGGACAGGGCCGGGCAAAGCTGGTAATAGGCCCGGGCCAGATGGGAAATGTAGGCCCCATTTCAAACTGCTCATTAAGTATTTTGAATCAGTTCTAAATACATATGAACTAGAATGATTTATAAAAAAGGTAGTGGCAAGCACTTTTATGCAAAATTTACATAAGACATCACTTCTTCACATTCAGAAGTGCTTTACGTGCTTTTCTTTGGGCAAATTCATCAACAACAACAGAAAAATCAAGCAACTTTGTCCAGGGGGACTCAGAGTAGGCCCTCAAAATCATAGGCCCATGTAGATCACAAGCTGAATATGAGCCAATGATGCGATATGGCTGCAAGAAAGGCCAATGCTATTTTGGGCTGCATTAATAGAAGTATAGCTTCCAAATCGCGTGAGGTACTGGTTCCTCTCTATTCAGCCATGGTTAGGCCTCCTCTAGAGTATTGCGTCCAGTTCTGGGCTTCACAATTCAAGGACGCAGACAAGCTGGAGTGTGTTCAGAGGAGGGCAACCAGGATGATCAGGGGTCTGGAAACAAAGCCCTATGAAGAGAGGCTGAAAGAACTGGGCAGGTTTAGCCTGGAGAAGAGAAGATTGAGGGGAGACATGATAGCACTCTTCAAATACTTAAAAGGTTGTCACACAGAGAAGGGCCAGGATCTCTTCTCGATCCTCCCAGAGTGCAGGACACGGAATAACAGGCTCAAGTTAAAGGAAGCCAGGTTCCAGCTGGACATCAGGAAAAACTTCCTGACTGTTAGAGCAGTACAACAATGGAATCAATTACCTAGGGAGGTTGTGGGCTCTCCCACACTAGAGGCCTTCAAGAGGCAGCTGGACAACCATTATTATTATTATTATTATTATTATTATTATTATTATTATTATTATTAAAAGCACTTTTATAGCGCCACCTCACCATTTCTGGCATCGAGGCGCTTTACAATAACATATAAAACAATTCCATTAAAAGCATCCATCTGTCAGGGATGCCTTAGGGTGGATTCCTGCATTGAGCAGGGGGTTGGACTCGATGGCCTTGTAGGCCCCTTCCAACTCTGCTATTCTATGGTTCTATGCCAACTGCCCCCCCCCCCCTCTGCCCAGCCCTGCCAAAGGATACTTGGGAACACAACTGGAGGCTATGAGGAAGTGCCGGGTAGCCAGGGAGCTACAGCACTGGGAGATCCAGGTCCTTATATAAGCACTCTCTGTAGACTCTGGCCATGATCCAGCAACCTGGCCTTGCACCTGCAGGCAAGGCCTTCCTATTGGAAGAATGCCTCAGGCCACGCAACAGAGCTCCATCTGCCATTTCTGGCACAAGCAGAGCTCCAGACGGCAGCCATTTTCTGCATTTGTAGAGAACAAAAACTCTCTCTTTTCAGACAAGGAGACTAGAGAACGCTTAATTTCCAGTGAATTTTTAGAATGTTTTTAGGATGTTTTAATCATGTATACTACGTTTTTAATCTGTTTTTATGTGTTTTACTAGCTGTACCCTGCCACGCGTTGCTGTGGCTCAGTCTGGTTAAATTGAAAAGAAAGAAAAGACAAAGCGAATGTTTCTAATATGTTTAATTTCACAATGCTTGTGGATATACAATATTTTTAGTTGTTCCATTGTCTGTGTAGATATAGAGATTGTCTGGTTTGCCGACTCTAGAACACGCAATGTATAATTGTCCATGTGAGAAGCAATCTGTGTCTAGATCTAAACCGCACAATTCTAAAGATTGGCCCTGAGCTTTGTTGATGGTGATTGCAAACGCCAATCGAATTGGGAATTGCAATCTCTTAAATTGAAATGGCATATCTGTTGGAATCATAGGAATGCGAGGAATGAGGACATTTTCACCTTTGAAAGGTCCTGTCAAGATTGATCTCCGACTATAACAATTGCCACTTCGTCTATAGTTGGAGCATTGAATCTTCGCACATGTTCTCCAGCAGGCATTTTGTCAGCATGAATAACAATCTTGTGTGTATCAGATGGCATCATGTCAATTGCTGTTTTGAACAAATGTACTAAATTGTTTTTTTCGTGAAGTAGCTGTTGCAGTTTTGAAACGATGGACCTTTTTATGCCATGCATTCAATTCATCATTGCCATCACCAATGAAATACATTTGTAGGAATTTATGTTGACTATCTTGAAACGGAAGGAAGGAGCCGGCTTTATGATAAATTTGTCCTTTGACTTTGAAAGTTGGCATAAATGGAGCTGTGATGATTTCTGCGCCGAACGACGTCATTTGGAAGCATGAGTTGTATTTCCTGATGTTAGATAGGAAATGCTTTGATTCTGCGGTATATCCAGCAAGCAAAGTTTGTAATGGCTCTGGTGGTCCTCCAAGTTGAGGCAGTTTAATTTTTCCAGCAGCGCAACATATTCCTTTTGTTTCTCCATTAAATTTAAGAGCCCTGCAATAAGGACACACTTCAGTCACAGTGCCGATGAGAACATGCCGTCTCAAATTATAATCATCAGCTGGGTTGTACCGGAATGCAAGGCGATTGTAATCGTGTGATTGTTTACCACGGAGTCGTGTTTGACGCTGATGTGCTGTTTCTCGTTGACGTCTTCTGTTTCTGTTTCGCGTTCATTCTGTTGAGAACAAAGCAGATCTGAAGCTGTAGAACGCGATTGCCGTGCTCGCAACCGTGCATCCACAAGTCTGGCTGAACGTTGCTTGGCTGGTTCCTTGGCACGTATTTGAGGCATTCTTTTTCTTTTTTTCTCGTTTGCTGATGGCCGTTCTTCCTCAGTCTGATTTGCAATTTCTCGTCGCAGTGCTTCTGCTCCGCGAGTACGACGACCTAAGTGTGATCTTCTGCGAGGCATTATTTGGATGAAGTAAAGCAAATTGTTTGGTTTTTAAAAAAGGATGTTTTTACGGTGAGGTTAGCGGAAACTCCTGGCAGTTACCTTTCTTCAGAACGTGTAACTGTCACAGGTGTGACATCTATATTCACTCAGCCAATTGCGAGAGTACATGCAAATAGGAGAGGAGGCAGAGGCAGCGGATTGGCCTACTGGTTGGTGATGTCACAATGATCAGGAGGACTGGTTTTGAGGAGGCCTATTTCTTCGATTTTAAGACAAACCTTTGACCCCATAGAGAACATAGTTACATAACAACGCTCGCGTATTCGAATGCAACGCTGTGTCAAAATTTCAAAGCAATCGGTTCAGAACTTTCGGACATATAACGACAGTACCGAACGGTCTTTTTCATTTTTATTTATATAGATAGATATTCACTGTTGTTCCCCGCCTCGATCCAAGTGGAGAGGCGGGTAAGAATTATTATTATTTTTTTTTAAAAAAAATGAAGTTAAAGCAAAAAATAATAATTGTCAGGACTGCAGGACTATACGAGGCAAATAGCCCTAACTATGCACAGGGCTATGCACTTTCCACTCCACCCAGTGTTGTAATCCCTGTTACCTAGCTGAGGAGCTCTTCCACATGAGGAGCTCTTCCACCGGATTGGGAATGTCCAAAGCAACACAGAGACTGGTGTGCCTTAATCTACACTGACCTAAATGGGTCCTCGCAGTTCCAGAGGGCTGCATGTGCCGCTCCCTGTGCGGCTGGCACCCCCTCACCCAATATCGCACTGTGCCCAGCCCCAACAATGGCCCTTACCAGCCATGTCAATTGCCTTGGAGTACTATGGGGAACCTTAGGTGCTGTAATGGTTCAGAGGGGCCCTGACCTTGGCACAGATGGAGACGGGCTTAAATGTTGTGCGTCTCAGGCCTTTTGGACATGACCCTCTGCCCCATACCACTTCTGAACTTACTCTAACTTTGGGGACCCTAACCCCAAGCCAACCTTGTTTGGCAAGCGTGTGCAGCTTCTCACATGCAGTCGCGTGAGTCTCTGGATTGGAAGAAAATTGTCATCCAATGCTTTTTGAGCAGGGTTGGAGCCGGGGCGCTGCCTGTTTCCTTCTGCCTTTACCACCCCGCTCCGCCCTCAACCAGCTGCTCTAGACATTGACAGTAAAGGACAGAACTGAGCAGCTCCTTCATGCAGGTGCTTCTACCTACACAGTCCTGCGTGGAGTAACAGAGACAGAAGGAGACGGAGAGCAAGAGACACCCAGATGCTTTTCATCTTCCAGCAGCAGATCACGCCCAGATTCCTACCACTCAAGCCAAGCTACGCTTTACAGTAGGGATGAGGAACCTCCAGCCACGTGCAGCCTGCGGAGCTTCCTTAAGTTCTGCCTCCAAGCTCCACCCCCTTGAACTCTGACCCCTGGAGCCTCATTGGCCTCCAAGCTCTGCCCACCTGGAGGAATCCCTCATTATCTCCAATCTGAGATCAGATATAAAAGATGGCAGGGGGAGAGGGGCTCCTGCGTCATGTTGCTCCTCCCAGCGCTGGCCAAGTGCCCTTCTCTGTGCCTCTTAGCAAGGAAAGGCAAAAAAAAAAGCTGGAGTAATGACATAGTGAACGAGGCCTCACCCACTGAAGGCATCTGGCCCACGTAGGGCCAGCTATGGAGCAATTCACCACCCACCCACCCAGTTATAGTTCTGCACCCTGGCTTTACAGTGAATGAGCACTCAGCCTGACCTGAAGAACGTCACTTTGTGTTGGGGCAGGTCATCGTAACTCTCAAACCCGTCTTCATTGGCATCGAAAATGGACAACCGTTCATCAGTCAGCATCTCTGGCTCATCCAGCTAGGGAAATACAAGGTTTTGCATGTATTCCAGGGTCACAGCAGAGAGGAAGGTTCTTCATATTTTCTAGGGATGTGCTCCGCTTCTAATCGGACCGGCAAATTAGAAGCGGAGCGGGGTGCTTCGCCTCCCCTTAAAGCGGAGGCGAAGAGGATTGGGGGGCTGGCGGAGCGTTGCGAAGAGGATCGAGGTGAAGGCGGATCCTTCGCCTCGATCAGGAGCTCCGCAAGAAAGGTAAGTGGGGTTTATCGGGCCCTGCCGCTGTCGCCCATGCGGCGACAGCGGCAGGGCCCGGAAAAACCACCCCCCTCCTCTCCCTTACCTGCGTCCGTCCGCGGTCCCTCGGCTTCTTCAACTGAGCCCGCAGCTCAACCAGGAAGTCTAGGCCGCACTTGCAGCCCAGACTTCCTGGTTGAGCCATAGGCTCAATTGAAGAAGCCGAGGGACCGCGGACGGACGCAGGTAAGGCCCCCCTCCCCCTTGGTCCCTTACCGGGGTCTGCAGTTAAGGGAGAGGAGGGAGGGGGGGCCTTACCTGGCGCCACTCCCCTCCACTGCGGAGCTCCGATTCGGAGCCGGAGCTCCGTGGCGAAGAGGAGAGGACTATAGGCGGAGCGGCGCGGAGCAGAGCGTGCCTGATCCAAAATTTTCGGATCGGCCTGCGGGGCGGATCGGGTGGTCCGTGCACACACCTAATATTTTCACTGCAAAAGGTGCAGCAACTTACTGCATCGTCAGGATCCCCCTGGAAGAACTTGAGGTCAGGGTCATCTAGGTACTGTCTGCATTCAACGCATTTGGGAGGGGTGGTCTGGAAGGGAAAGACATATTAGAGGTATATCAGTTCATGCCATAAGACTGACTCTGGCCTGCTTGCATTAGCTGCCTGTACATTTCCAAACCTGATTCAAGGTGCTGGTTTTAACCTATAAAGCCTTACATGGCTCAGGACTGCAATACCCAACGGAACACCTGTCCTGACCTGAACCTGCCTGGACACTACAACCAATGCCTGGGGCCTCCCTCCTAGAGATGTAAAATTTCTGGAAATTTTGAAGCTATGAAAAAAAAAAACATTCTTTTTTCCGTTTTTTCCAGGGGGAACAGAAATTCTTGGAAAAATTGAAATAATGCAATATTAGCACTTTTTACAGATTGAAAGTCACTTTGTTACTTTAGGAACATAAAATGTAATTATGTCAAAGTTGGTTTGGCATAAAATTATTACATTTGGTATATTAAAACTATTGTATTCAAACAATTATTACAAATTTAATTTACTTTTTTTTGGTAACAAACGGAGCTACAAGCTCCTGAACTGTAAGGAACCTCTTTGGTTCTGCCAGTTTATGAGGAGCAAGCAAAAAACAATTTTAAAAAACAACTGAAGAAACCACCAACATTAGTAACAAAGAAAATTATTTATGTTTCCACTAGTCCTCCAGTGTCAAGACATAAAGCCCCCATTCCCATAAAAAGAACTGAGAAAAAAGGGGAAACCAAGATTCAATGAATATGCATGAAATTTAATTAGGTCATTTTCTGACCTATAGCTATCACTATAGTCTCTGCTTCCATGGCAGTGCTGCCCCCTAGAGGCAGAAATGCATCTTGCTCTTGCATTTGAGAGTTGTAGTCTCAGTTTGCAACCTAGGACTTGCTTGTCCTTGGTGCACAGACATCGTAATAATCTGATACCGTACAGTTTTTAGAAATCATTTGGAGAAGTAAATATCTGAACACCTTGTCTTAAACATTTTATTCATCATGCTAAAATAAAACATCCCGCAATCCATTTTTTCTTCATTCCCCCCCCCCCCCCAATTTTTCAGAAAAACAAAACAAAAAAGGCTTCGGAAGAAAATGGAAAAAAACCCGGTTTCCCCCCAAATTTTTCCAGTGTTTTTCCGGGCCTTCACATCTCTACTCCCTCCGAGTGCTGAGCCTTCTCAGTGGTGACCTCCAACTGTAGATTGAGCTCCCCACTGAGGCCCAGGCCTGCCTGGCACCAACACTGTCATCTTTTCAGTGACAGGCTAAGGCTACCCTCTACTCCCAGGCATTTAATGCTACATAATGGGGCATTTCTGCCAGTCGTTTAAATAGGCCTAATATTTTATTGAAACTGTTTTTAGCTGTCTAAATTAAATTGTTCAAAATTCTGTATGTTTAAACTTGTATGCCGTATTCTATGCTGTAGTTTTATGCTGTGTTTGATTATCTTATGAATGGCTGTAAACCTTCTAGAGAGCTTCGGCTAGTGGGTGGTATAGAAATTAAAACCACCACCACCACCACAGTAATAATAATACCGCATTTCTTCGATTCTAAGACGCACTTTCCCCCCCATATAAACATCTCTAAAAACGGGGTGCATCTTAGAATCGCGGGTGCGATTATTATTCTTAGAATCAAAGCTTTTTTTCTGTTGGTGGTACTGAAATTAGTGTGCGTCTTACAATCGATGGCGTCTTACAATTGAAGAAATACGGTAATAATAACAACTTGTTCCAAACCAAGGACCACATTAGAAATGTCTCATGGATTGGGAAGCCAGTGGCGAAAATATTTCTGGTCACATGCAACTGATATAATACCAGTATTCACACAGGTGTAGCAAATGCTAAGCTAGCCCTTCCCAACCCAGCATCAGCTATTGGCCATACCGGCCCAGGGGGTGATGTAGTCCAACACACCTGGAGGGCAAAAGCTTGGGGAAGATTGTGCTAAAGCTTTATAGGCAGAAGAATGTTGTGCTTTTCAGTCTTTGCTGCCCTTTAATGCAAGACCCTCAGGATGACTTATTCATTTATTACATTTTTATACCGCCCAATAGCCGAAGCTCTCTGGGCGGTTCACAAAAACTAAAACCACAATAAAACAACCAACAGGTTAAAAGCACAATTACAAAATACAGTATAAAAAGCACAACCAGGATAAAACCACGCAGCAAAATTGATATAAGATTAAAATACAGAGTTAAAACAGTAAAATTTAAATTTAAGTTAAAATACTGAGAGAATAAAAAGGTCTTCAGCTGGCGACGAAAGGAGTACAGTGTAGGCGCAAGGCGGACCTCTCTGGGGAGCTCATTCCACAACCGGGGTGCCACAGCGGAGAAAGCCCTCCTCCTAGTAGCCACCTGCCTCACTTCCTTTGGCAGGGGCTCACGGAGAAGGGCCCCTGTAGATGATCTTAAGGTCCGGGCAGGTACATATGGGAGGAGGCGTTCCTTCAAATAACCTGGCCCCAAACCGTTTAGGGCTTTGAATGTTAATACCAGCACTTTGAATCGGGCCCGGACCTGGACTGGCAGCCAATGAAGCTGGAAAAGGACTGGCGTAATGTGATCTCGCCGGCCAGTCCCTGTTAGTAACCGTGCTGCCCTGTTTTGTACAGCTGAAGCTTCCGGACCGTTTTCAAAGGCAGCCCCACGTATAACGCATTGCAGTAATCCAAACGAGAGGTTATCAGAGCATGGATAACTGTAGCTAGGCTATCTCTGTCCAGATAAGGGCGTAGTTGGTATATCAACCTAAGCTGATAAAAGGTGCTCTTTGCCACTGAGTTCACCTGTGCCTCAAGTGACAGTTCTGGATCCAAGAGCACCCCCAAACTACGGACCCGATCCTTTAGGGAGAGTGCAACCCCGTCCAGGACAGGGTTGCACTTTATTTCTAAGGCTTAAAAATCTTCCCATCTATTTATCTCCTTATTCCAGAGCATTGTGATAAATTTTAGTTTAACGTGAGCTTTAAAATGCCCACTGTTTAGGTGGGCAGCTCAAAGCCTTGTCACCTCTAATGCCTAAATAACAGTGCACCAAAAGAGATGGGAGGTGATAATTTATAGGGCGGGCAGGGAATCAATAAAGGAGAAATCAAGTAGCCCAATGTCATCGTTTCTGAACAATTAAAGACCCTTAAAAAGGCTCCACAAAGAGTAAAACTGGCCTATTGCTCACAGGGCAGATTCAGACCAAGGTGGTGGCGGCCTGAAAGCTGACTGCGTGGGCCTTGATTCATTTCATGGCATTATAACTGGCCCTTCAATGGAAAAGGAACACATTTCCAGGGCAGCTTACAAAAGTCGGAAAGAAAAATAAGCAAAACCAACCTGAATAAGCAGGAGCACAGGCTGCTGCCCACCTGTTAGTTCCCCCTCCCCTAGCTTGCTGAGAAGCTATTTATGCCAGGGTGCGAGGCCAGGGGTGACCACTTCCCATGGGGTTCTAAGGCGCTCCACAGCAAGCTTTAAAGGAGGTTCCCGTACAGCTCCTCTGGGCCGTCGGAACCTAGCCAGAAAGGACATCTGCCAGCTTTCATAAATGAGACTGGTATTTGTAGCAACTGCAGCAGGGATAGGTAATTAAAACATATTTGTCAGCTAAATCTGTGCTGCAATATGGCTTGCTGTTTGAGAGTCCAGTTCTTATGCTCCATTTCGTTTTACCAAGCACAGTTTATGGAGCACTTCCAGTATACAAGTTGCTTAGGGTGAAAAATCCCACACATATTTAGACAGGAAAAAAACAACTCCTACAACATCCCCCAGCCAGTCGTATTGCATAAGATTGCGCCCTTAGCTACGTTTCTCATTCACGTACCCAGCAATAATCCATATGTTATGTTGTTTTTAAAGACAGGAATCAGAGGTCAAATGATGGCAATTAGGGCAAACTACCAAGGTATATGTAGCTTTAGGTTTCTGTCCTAATGCCTGTTTTACAACATCTGTGTTTTGGAAGTCAGAGATCAATATTTTCCTTAACCGTTGATACTCCAAACCATTTCGGGAGGGAGTTGCTCCAGGTATACTCATACGATATTCAGACTTTTTTAAAAAATAACAATATAAATGTCTACTTACTTTAACAGATGACACAGTTTTAACCTGGGCTGCTTCTTCTTTTATCTCAGTCCTGCACAGAACACACATAAAAAAAAAACCCACACACAGTAAGACTAGTCGGGCAAAAGAAGCTATTACAAGAATATTATTTCAGTCACTGGATATAGAAATTTTGGAAAAATCAAATGCTCTAATTCCAATACCCAAATATATGGTACATGCTTTTCATGCTCATAGTAAACCTTTTTGGGGGCCCTTTTAATCAACAGGCAGGATATAAAACTTACATATACACAAGTGCCACATGTAGAACTTTGGGGCAAACGTATGGAATTGAAGGTACGTGTACATTTTCCACTAGTGGACACTGGTGGCTCCACTCTGAGTTTCAGTCAGAACTCTAAAGTTCTTTTTTTCCTTTTCCTTTTTTTTCTCTTTTAAACATCACAAACACAAACATCACATATAATACATACGAACAAAGGTATACATAAAGGTATACACAACGACACTTACAGCAAAGTATAATCAAAAACAAACATTTAGGGATAAGGTTAAAGTACATTTTTTGGCCCTCTTCATGCCAGAAATGGTAACTAACTTCTTAGTTACCATTTATACGTCAATCAAATTCAGTTCTTTCGTATGACTTATCTGAGTCTCATACATTGGATTCTCAGAATCATACTTAATTTCTCTAATTCTTTAATTGCAATGAATGCTTCAATCACGTTTATTTCTTCTCTTTCGCCCCCTCCTCTTTTCCTCTCTTTCCCCATCTTAATCCTAAAATCCACAAACAAATACATCATTTTTCTCTGTCTCTTTCAGATGTTCTATCAAAGGTTTCCATTCCAGCATAAACATAATTGTTGACCTTTCTCTCATTATCGCTACAAGTTTTGTCATCTCTGCGAGTTCCAACATCTTCAACATCCATTCATCCATTGCTGGTAGAACTCTAAAGTTCTGAATGAAACCTGGAGTGGATTCACTGCCCACTGACATCAGAACCACCAGCCTCCGCGCACATTAATTCAGCTGAAACTGTGTACAGTAGAGCTGTACATAGATGGACCATAAGGGCTGACTACTAGGGCTGTGCACGGACCCCCCCCCCAACCGCTTCGTGGCCCGATCCGCAACTTTCGGATTGGGCCAATTCACCCCTCCCCCACTCCGCGGAGTGAGATCCGGAGGGGTGGATCGACATTTTGCCCCCTTTCCCTACTTACTTGCTTCTGTGGCGGAGGCAGGTAAGTGGGGAAGGTGAGGGGCAAAATAGGGCCCGAATAAGCCCCCTCCCCCCTTACCTGGCTCCGCTGGCATCGCCACATGGACTTCGGTGGTGGCGCCAGGTAAGCCCCCTCCCCTCCCCCACCCCGTCGCGGTCCGGCACAGGCTTCAACTGAGTCCCAGGCCTCAAAGCGGAAGCAGGCCTGCTTCCGCTTTGAGGCCTGGGCTTCAGTTGAAGCCTGTGCCGGACACAGGTAACCCCCCCCGCCCCCTTACCTGGTTCCGCCAGCGTCGCCGCATGGACTGCAGCGCCGCCGCCAGGTGAGCCCCCTCCCCCCCCTTACCTGCCTTCGGAGCTCTGGATGGAGGCGAACCGCTTCGCCTCGATCCACAGCTCCTTTGATCCGGATCCGCCTTTGATGGAGGCGGATCGGGTCGCTCCGCTCCGGATTCACAATCCGAATCGGAGCGGAGCACAGCCCTACTGACTACAGCTATAGTTCGCATGACAAGCTACACCTGCTGAAGTAGGTGTATTTGGCTGGTGGGGTGTGTTTGGCTGGTGGGGGGGAAAGAAGAACAGGGACTGCTGGGGCTTCCCTCTGCAGTCTCTCCCCTCACCTGCTGGGCGTCAGCTGACTGAGTGCTCCACCTCTCCCTAACAGGTACATCTGCAGCCTGCCAGAGGCTGGGAAGGTGGGGTGTGTTTGGCTGGTGGGGGGGGAAAGAAGAACAGGGACTGCTGGGGCTTCCCTCTGCAGTCTCTCCCCTCACCTGCTGGGCGTCAGCTGACTGAGTGCTCCACCTCTCCCTAACAGGTACATCTGCAGCCTGCCAGAGGCTGCGCCTCGGCGCGCGCCTCGGCAGCGCGCAGAGTGCGGCGCCATACTACTGTACCTGCAAGATCTCCAACCAGCCAACCAGCAGCAAATTGTAAAATACATTTTAATTACTTTTTAATATGTGCCTGGGGAGCTCTGGGGGATACGGGGATGCCCACATAACTGTGGTCACGGGTAGGGGGAGGTATGGTGCTAGGGGAGGAACAGGCCAGATGAGGAGAAGAGAGGATAGATTCCTTACAGCTATTCCCTCTTCTGGTTCCTACCCCAACCGGATAGTTCCTGGCGGCCATATCAGCTTGCTCTCGGGTCTGGTGGTGGTGCTGCTGAACGCCAGGTCAGTCCAGAATAAAATCTCCCTCATCCATGATTTGATTGTGGATGAGGGGGCTGACCTGGTATGCATCACTGAGACCTGGGTGGGTGAACTGGGTGGGGTTGCTCTCACCCAGCTCTGCCCTCCTGGGTACTCGGTGCAGCACCAGCACAGACTCGAGGGCCGGGGAGGGGGGGTTGCCGTGGTCTATAGGAATACAATCTCCCTCTCTAGGCTTCCTGTTCAGTTGAGTGCTGGTCTGGAGTGTTTGTACTGTGTGTTGGGTACTCGAGACAGATTAGGGATTCTGCTGGTGTACCGTCCACCCCGCTGCCCAACAGTCTCCCTGCCTGAGCTGACGGAGGTTGTCTCGGACCTGGTGTTGAGGACCCCCAGGATGGTGGTTCTGGGGGATCTCAACTTCCATGCCGAGGCTGCTGTATCCAGAGCGGCTCAGGACTTCATGGCTGCCATGACAACCATGGGGCTGTCTCAACATGTCATCGGCCCAACACATGCAAAGGGACACACGCTTGATCTGGTTTTCTCGACTGGACAGGAGGATGGTGATCTGGAAGTGGGGGAACTAACATCTACCCCCTTGTCATGGTCGGATCACTTCCTACTGAGGTTTAGACTCTCGGCGGCCTTTCCCCTCTGCAAGGGTGGGGGGCCTATTAAAATGGTCCGCCCCCGGAGGCTAATGGACTCCGATGGATTCCAGAGGGCTCTGGGGGATTTTCCTGCTGATATGGCCGGTGCTCCTGTCGAAGCCCAGGTCGCTCTGTGGAATGCAGAGATGACTCGGGCGGTTGACACGATCGCGCCCAAGCGTCCTCTCCCTCTGAGCAGAGCCCGGTCAGCTCCTTGGTATACATCTGAGCTGAGGGCGATGAAGCAAGAGGGGAGACGGCTAGAACGCAGGTGGAGGAAAACTCGTGCTGGGTCTGATCGAACACGGGCTAGAGCTCACTATCGAGCCTACTCTGTGGTGGTGAGGGTGGCAAAGAGGCAGTTCTTTTCCATCAGCATTGCGTCTTCTCGGTGTCGTCCGGCGGAGCTTTTCCGAGTGGTTCGTGGCCTGTTACACTCTGGGCCAGGGCGTGAGATAGTTGAACCCTCGGTAGCACGCTGTGACGAGTTTGCACGGCACTTTGAAGATAAAGTCGCTCAGATTCGTCATGAATTGGACACCACACTTAATGCAGCACCACTAGTAGAGGCGTTCAGAGCGCCGTCCGGCTCAGTTTTATTGGATGAGTTTCAGTTATTGAGGCCCGAGGATGTGGACAAGGTGCTTGGCCAAGTCCGGTCGACCACCTGTGTGTTTGACCCTTGCCCCTCGTGGCTCATTACATCAAATAAGGAGGGGATCGCCGGCTGGGTCCAGGAGGTTGTAAATGCCTCCTTGAGAGAGGGAGTGGTGCGGGCCTCTTTAAAAGAGGCGGTAATTAGACCACTCCTGAAGAAGCCTAATCTGGACCCGGAAGATGTTAATAACTACAGGCCTGTGGCAAATATCCCTTTCCTGGGCAAGGTGCTTGAGCGGGTGGTTGCAGGACAACTCCAGGCACTCTTGAATGAAACGGATTATCTAGATCCATTTCAATTGGGTTTCAGGCCTGGTTTTGGAACGGAAACTGCCTTGGTCGCCCTGTGGGATGACCTCTGTCGGGAGAGAGACAGGGGGAGTGCGACCCTGTTGGTTCTCCTGGACCTCTCAGCGGCCTTCGATACCATCGACCATGGTATCCTTCTGGATAGGTTGTCTGAACTGGGAGTTGGAGGTACTGCGTTGCAGTGGTTCCGCTCCTACTTGGATGGCCGATTCCAGAAGGTGGTGCTGGGGGATTATTGCTCTGTGCCGTGGCTCCTAAGCCATGGGGTTCCGCAGGGCTCTATTTTATCCCCTATGCTGTTTAACATATACATGAAGCCGCTGGGGGAGGTTATCCGGAGATGTGGACTGAGGTGTCATCAATATGCAGATGACACCCAGCTCTACCTTTCCTTTTCATCAAACCCAGGTGAGGCAGTGACTGTTCTGAACCAGTGCCTGGGCACGGTAATGGACTGGATGAGGGCTAACAAACTGAGACTCAATCCAGACAAGACGGAGGTACTGTTAGCGGGTGGTTCATTTGTCCGGCGAGGTGATGTTTGCCCTGTCCTGGACGGGGTTGCACTCTCCCTAAAGGATCGGGTCCGTAGTTTGGGGGTGCTCTTGGATCCAGAACTGTCACTTGAGGCACAGGTGAACTCAGTGGCAAAGAGCACCTTTTATCAGCTTAGGCTGATATACCAACTGCGCCCTTATCTGGACAGTGATAGCCTAGCTACAGTTATCCATGCTCTGATAACCTCTCGTTTGGATTACTGCAATGCGTTATACGTGGGGCTGCCTTTGAAAACGGTCCGGAAGCTTCAGCTGGTACAAAACAGGGCAGCCCGTTTACTAACAGGGACTGGCTGGCGAGATCACATTACGCCAGTCCTTTTACAACTTCATTGGCTGCCAGTACAGGTCCGGGCCCGATTCAAAGTGCTGGTATTGACATTTAAAGCCCTAAACGGTTTGGGGCCAGGTTATTTGAAGGAACGCCTCCTCCCATATGTACCTACCCGGACCTTAAGATCATCTACAGGGGCCCTTCTCCGTGAGCCCCTGCCAAAGGAAGTGAGGCAGGTGGCTACTAGGAGGAGGGCTTTCTCCGCTGTGGCACCCCGGTTGTGGAATGAGCTCCCCAGAGAGGTCCGCCTGGCGCCTACACTGTACTCCTTTCGTCGCCAGCTGAAGACCTTTTTATTCACTCAGTATTTTAACACTTAATTTTAACTTAAATTTAAATTATACTGTTTTAACTCTGTATTTTAACCTTATATCAATTTTGCTGCTTGGTTTTATCCTGGTTGTGCTTTTTATATTGTATTTTGTATTTGTATTTTTAACTTGTTGGTTGTTTTATGATGGTTTTAATTTTTGTGAACCGCCCAGAGAGCTTCGGCTATTGGGCGGTATAAAAATGTAATAAATAAAATAAAATAAATAAAATAAAATTTTACACAACTTTTAAAGGTACAGCAGCCCTGCCATCTTTGGCATCTGCCCAACCTAGACGGCTGCTGTTTTCTGTGCAAGCTCTATGTCATCCTGAAAACAAGTGAAAACCCTTTATACAAGTTTGTGTTTTTGTGTGTTGCTTCAAATGCCAACTTTTTTTTTGCTAATAAATGCCTAAAGAGGAAAACTGATCACATCACAAGTGCCTGGCCAACAACACTTACCCTTCTTTGGTTTCTATTTTGATTCTTTTCTCATCTGGTTCCTTGAGAGGGAAGTAGAAGACAAACAGTGTTAAGAAACCCGAAGTTTTTTTCTTGCTTTAAAAATGCAGGGCAAACTTGATTCTAGTAGATGCAACATACTCCTCTTCTATGATCAATGCATTTCTCCATCCCCCCCCGGGGCAATATTAAATCAAAAATGCAATTTGCATCACTCGGAAAAATTCAAAGTTTTGTGCATGTGTTTCAAGCGCTTTGAAGGAGGGGAACCTAAACGGGTGTAAGCATTTCATATTTACATGGGTAGAATCTAGACTGGAACCTCATTCATTTCTGAGGCACTGCTGTGCCAGTGGAACAGTCTACCTATGGAGAATGCAGGTTCTCCATCTCTGAAGGTTTTTAAAAAGAGGCTGGACAGCCACCTCTCATGGATAGTTTAATTGGCTTTGCTGCACATTGCAGAGGGTTAGACTAGATGATCCTTGTGGTCCCTTCCAACTCAACAATTCTATGATTCTATGGCATATATTTCAAACACAATTGCTGCTCTATGGGCATCTATTAATGAATGCAGGCAGTATCTGTTGTATAGGGCCACATGCCCATGCACAGAGTTGTAATTATGGGAGAAGTAAGAGGAGTCTGAAAGGTCGTGAGTGCTTTAACATTTGCATTTATAGTGCAAGCACATACCACGATACAGTGCTGTGACGGTGGGAGAAGCGGGAAGTCAGACTGCCATTTCTGGTTCCACTATTTTTTTAGGGCAGACCTGCACAACTGTGCAGGAATGCAGGTTTTAAAACAGTCGTTCCCAAAGTGGGCAGTACTGCCCCCTTGGGGGCGGTGGGATTGCATAAGGGGGCGTTAAGAAGCAAGGGGGCGGCAGGGGGCGCTAAGAGGCAAAGGGGCGGCAGGGGGGCGCTCGAGGTGGTCTTTTCCCAGAAGCGCCTCTCCAGAAGGTCTTAAAAACCAGGGACATTTTTATGGGAGAAGGTAGTTCGGTCCCAAGCCATACAGGGGAAGAATCCACACATGTATTAATACCGTTTAAGAAGAGTCCCTTTAACGGTGAATTGAAATGTTTCAAAAGCACCAAAACGCTAATGAAGAGACATACCCTGCTTGGTGTGCCCCGCCACGCCGGCTGCAAAACAGAGGCGTTCGCTCTCTTTTCCCTCCCTCCCTCGGCAAGCCTGCGTGGGTGCTTCAGATTTTGAATAAATATTCAACTAATTGTTACTGTTTTGAATTGTATTGTTATTATCTTCTTTAGTGGGTCGTTGAAAACTGCTATTCTGAATAATTATTTTTATAGTGTAAGGGGGGGGGCACTGGGCATGAGTTTGTGGAACCAAGGGGGCGGTGCCCTGAAAAAGTTTGGGAACTACGGTTTTAAAATAAAGGTTGGGTGGTTTTTCACAACTGTGCAGCTGTACAAGTGCGCAATAAAAAAACTCCCCCAAATTATAATGGTTAACCAACCATCCTGGTTGTAGAAGGAAAGGAAGCAGAGGACAACCTACGGATTTCCTGCCGGCCAATCCCTTCCCCCCCACCTGAGGTCACAGGAGATGGTGAGGAAAAATGTCACAAAACAGGTTCCACAACTTGAAGCTACTCCCACCAGTAAGGATAACAATACCGCAAGATCGGAACGCATATAACTTGGTAGGGGACAGAAAGCGCAATCACTGAGGCAAACATCAAAAAAGCGGTTTAGAAAAATGTAGGAGACTGAGGAAGAAATAGCGTCAGGGAGAGCGCATCCTAGGCTCTGCGTGTGAGCTTAACATTACATTACCGAGATAAAACGGTAGTGTAGACTGCCCCACCATTTCACAGGCATACCTTCTCTCCAGACTGCTCCTCTTCCTCCTCCACCTCCTCCTCGTTTTCTACATTAGCTTGTTTCAGCTCTCCGTTTACTTCCTCTGATTTGCGTTTATTGGACCTATTGCAGCCAACCATAAAATGAACTAGTTATGGAAAGTTAATTCAACAAGTTGTTTGCCGTCCATGAAAGCCAGGCATCAGGCCTTTGCCTGGAAGCAGGTAAAATGCCCCCATCAAACCACGCCCCCAGGGACCCCATCAACAGGTCTGAGGTGGAAACAATCATTTAGCCGATTTGTTCCATCTCTTTTAAGAAAACCAAATTTCCCTAAAGGATCTGGAATTGCAGATGTTCTTATTCCGTCCTTCCTTCAAGGAGGTTAGGGCAACATGCATCGTCAGTCCAATCCCCCCCCTTCCTCCACACATACGAATCTTTTATCCTCTCCACAACCCTGTGAGGTAGATTAGGCTGAGAAACAGCAAACTGCCCAAGGTTAATCAACGATGAGCTAACTTTGGGTCAGACATCAATGCACTTGGAACCCTGTGGACCCACATTGCCGGGGGGTGGGGGGCAGTGGGAGAGATTTGCAGCAGAGAAACTAGAGGCAGGAAAAAGGTTACATATCCTCCCCATCCCTCAGAAGTCTCTGCTCTATGCTCCTTTTCTCCAAAGTTGCTTCACTTTTAGAACCAAAGCTGTCCAGGCTGCGTTACACAACCTTGCATGAGACGTGTAACTTGCCCGAAAGTATCACGACTAAGTGAGGACATGAACCGGGGTTCCCCATTTTACATCCAGCACACCGTCCATTAGCCCACTTCTTGGTTTTGTAATAATCAAGGCCTGTTTCTAGTCATTATTACACCTGGACTTCTTCACACAGTGCTTAGTTAAAGAGTGGAATTCACTACTACGAAATGGAGTGATGGCCCCCAAGTTGAATGGCTTTAAAAAGGGATTGGTTTCCCGTGAACACGGTTCCCAGAGAAATATCAAATCTAATGGAAGGTTTAACTTAGCGGTTGTGTTCGGACAACATGATAGTTGACGGTGGCGTAATAATGAACTCAACAGTTGTTTATCTTTTTGCGCCCTAGGCAAGGTGAGCTACTTTCACCCCTCCACCCCCCAGCGTACCCCCCCACCCCCACCCTATCGTACTCCCCCACCCCAGGTAGGCGGAGACAAGCGTTACCTTTCCCTCGCCTGAAGTTGTCCCGGCTTGGCTTCGGCTGGGCGGGATGCTGCGGTGGGGCGGGCGCTCCACATTCTGACGTCTGGCGTGCCCGGATGTCAGAACGTGGAGCCGTCCGTTCGCCGCCCCCCCCCCCCCACCCCCGGCCAGCGTCCCGGCTTGGCTTTGGCTGGGCGGGCACCCAGCCAAAGCCAAGCCAGGGACACTGGGGTGGGGGGCGGAAGGGCAGCTTCAGAACGGCGCCCCCGGAAGCTTCCCTCGCTCAGCCAGAGAGGATCTGGGAGTGGGAGGGCGACTTCCGGGCATGGCGTTCGGCGCCCCCCTTACCTTGGCGCTCTAGGCGGTCGCCTAACTGCCCTCTATGGCAGCGCCGGCCCTGCATGGTGTGGATTTGGATCAACACTGAGTTGGCTATTAGTCCATGCTGAGTTGACTCACTCTTCCTCCACCTCTCTCCCCCATCAGTCTTCCTGCTAGTATCCAATCAGCCATCGCTGCCTAAAATCTATCATGCCAGCTGGAGTACAGAGGCAGTCACCGCTTTGACCACTCTTGCCTTGCAACTCTGTGGCTGCCGAAATAACCAATGGTGGCTGAGGCAATAACCAACGGTGCCTTCCACATGACACGATAACCAATGATTATCAAATAGCCAACTCTGCACAGAGTTGGTTATTTCAACCAAATAACCAACCATTGGTTAAAAAACTCCTGCCACACAACCTGATAACCCATGGTGGAATAAATAACCAACCATCAACTAATTAAATCACCATTGGTTATCATGTTGTCTGAACCCAGTCATCTAAAGGTGTACAGAGACCTTTAAGTTTTATTTTGTTAAATTTAACCGCAGGACACTTCTTTTCTGAGTGATAACTAAACTTTGAGTGGGTTACTTTTAACTGAAGGTGTCTTTTAATCACTTCATAATTTGTTTACAGGCTGTATGTTACTGCCATATTATTGTACTTTGGCCTGCACCTATGTACAGAGATTTTGTGTGTTCATATTTCATTTTCTCCAATTTGCAATTAATTATGTTTTTTAATTATACTTGCCATTTTTAATGATACTAATAAAACTTTATAGTACATTGCTATAAGGATAGCCTAATCTTTTATTTAACAGCTTTATGGATAAAAATAAACTGCCAACTCTGAATTATAGTGAAAACCATTGTTATTCGTGGAAATCTGAACATCAAGAGTTTTCCAATGAAGTGTGTTTCATGAAAATCTGCCAATGGGAAGGCAGTCAAAAAGGGATGACCAACTAACTCCCAAATTCGAATTATATATATAAGAAAGATTTTCTTTGTTACATTTATGCCCTGCTTTTCTTCTAAAGAGCCCAAGGTGAAGTACGTGGTCCTCCTCTCCTTTGTACCCTCACAAAAAGCCTGTGAGGTAGGTTACACTAAGAGTCAGTGGCCTTAGCTAGACCTGAGATTTATCCTGGGGTCGTCCCTGCCTGCTCCCGGGATATCCTGTGTGTCATTTACATGAACAGGGATGACCCCAGGACGATCCTGGGATAAACCTTAGGTTTAGCTAAGGCCAGTGATTGGCCCCAAATTACCCAGTGAACATCATGGCTGAGTGGGGACTAGAATGCAGATCTCCTGAGTCCCAGTCAAGCACACTAACCACTACACCGCAGCGGCCTGCAAATTCAGGGAGGATATGGAGGATCAATGGCTTCTAGTCATGATGGCTATAGAGTGCCTCCAGTACCAAGGGAAGTGCCCCTCTCTGTTCTGGAGAACCAGAGGGTGTTATTGCACTCAAGTCCTACAAAAGTGGCTGGATAGCCAGTGTGTGAGCAGAAGGCTGGACTAGAGAGGCCTTTGGTCTAATCCAGCAGGGCTCATATGTTCAGGCTGGAAAAGGGGAGAGTCCTTTGGTAAGGAACTTCTGGAAGGGTCCCAGTTGCCACTGCATCTTGCCTTGGGACAACCTGCAGCTCTGCTCCTCATCTATACCCAGGGCTGGCGCTTCCATAGAGGCCAGTTAGGCGGCCGCCTAGAGCGTCAAGGTAAGTGCCCCCAGAAGTCGCCCTCCAACGTCAGAACATGGAGCCGTCTAACCGCCCTCCCCCAGCTTCCCGGCTTGGCTTCGGCTGACGGCTCCCAGCCACACAAGCCGGGACGCGGGACGCGGGGGGGGGGGGCGAACGGATGGAAGGACTTCAGGAGGACTTCAGCCAAGAGGACTTCAGGGGAGGGACAGGTAACCTGTCTCCGCCTACCTGGGGGGGGGATCCGGTGTGGGGGGGTGAAAGCAGCTCACCTTGCCTAGGACGTAAAAAAAGCCTGGCACCGGCCCTGTCTATACCCATCCCACACCTGCACCGCCTCTCCAGGGCCCAACCTTAATGTAACTGGTAATCAGGCAATCGAGAAAAAGCCAATCAAGAGGCCCAAAGATGTGCAAAAAGAAAAGTCACATATACACATATATATATAAAGCCAATCAAGAGGCCCAAAGATGTGCAAAAAGAAAAGTCACATATACACATATACACACACACACACACACTCACACACAAGGTTTACATGCAACCTACTTACACTTTGGAAAACATCGCTGCGATGGTGGGCTGCTTGCCGGAACTACGGGTGATCCTTGAACTCCTTGGGGTTTCTACAGATGAATTGGAACGGAGGGGAGAGAGAATGACAGGTGCCATGGCCAGGCATGAATTTTGGCTACAGCTTTCAAAATGCTTGAAAGGAGATTACACCCTTTCCCTCTCCTGCCTGCCCCTGATCCCCTGCCTCAACAGGACCATTTCTCATCGTCTTCATCTCAAGGTTACTTGAGGGCCAGGTTTCCTGGCAGTTACATATAAAGCGCTTGCGATCTGGGCCTACATACAGCTTTCCCCAACCTAGTGCCCTCCAGGGGTGTTGGACTACATCTCCCAGCATCCTCCAACCAGCCATGACTGGCTTGGGGGTGCTGGGAGTTGTAGTCCAACACCTCTGGAGGGCACCAGGTTGGGGGAAGCTGGGTTACAATATCAAAGGAGGCTTAAGCCCTGGCGAGTCTCAGTTAAGTACTGCCTCGGAGAAAGGCAGGGGGAGTGGGGTGTGCATGCGTGTGAAAAATGCAGCGGCCGGATTGATAACTGGAACCAGAAGGTTCGAACATATAAGAATGATTCCGGCCTGCTTGCATTGGTTGCCTATACGCTCCCAAGCCCAATTCAAGGTGCTGGTTTTAACCTATAAAGCCTTACACAGCTTGAGACCACAATACCTGACGGAACGCCTCTCCTCACATGAACCTACTCGTACATTGCGCTCAACATCTAAGGTCTCCTCCGAGTGCCTACTCCGAGGGAAGCTCAGAGAATGGCAACAAGGGAGAGGGCCTTTTCAGTGGTGGCCCCCCAATTATGGAATGATCTTCCCAACAAGGCTCGCCTGGCGCCAACATTGTTATCTTTCCGGCGCCAGGTTAAGACTTTTCTTTTCTCCCAGGCAGTTAACAACATATGCTGAGTTTTTTAAACTGACCCCAGAACAGCTATTTTAAGTGGATATTGCTGCTTTTATGCTTTTAAATTTTTGTTTTTAATGTTCATTGTTTTTAACTTTTGTAAACTGCCCAGAGAGTTTCGGTTATGGGGCAGTATATAAATGTAATAAATAAATAAGAAGGCAACACCACAGCAGCAAGAAGAGGACCTCTTCTTCTCACTGGTGCTACTCTCAGGTCTCTATCCCTGCCTCCTAAGTGCTGCAAACATTTTTGCACCCTGCTGAGAGTCAATATCCACACACGTATGCGGGAAGCGTTTCAGCACCGCTGCTTTGGTACCACACAGGGACAGGAGGAAGGGGAGAAAAAGACAATGGAAGGCTCGCATGCCAAAGCAATTTTCATTGAGCTGTTCCAGATGAACTAGAATGAGTAGGGCGGCCCAGTTTCAGAACAGAAATTAGGTTCCCAGGAATCTTATTAACATAAACAACTTGAAGCTCTCACAGCTCTCACAATGATCTATTTGCAGACGAGCAGCGAGCGAGCCAATTCACAAACAGGTGCCAAGAATAGTTCCTGCAGGTGGTTCAGGCTGAACATTAGTAAAGGCCTGCAATATTTTGTTGAGAAAACAAGTTCAAGGCCCTTCTCCTCCCAGCTTAGCAAAGCAAATCCACGGACACTGATATGCTACAACAACAACGTGTTTTACTAGCCCATCTGCCCACACGTATTTATGTTAGCCCTTTGAGATCCACACCCCCAACTTCTAGGAAGTTTCAGCTTCTTTGCCTGGAGGCAACTTCAGGGCACTGTCTGTTTAAAGCAACTTGTGCCCCATGGACCTAACCCAGCCCACCCCAGGGGGGAGGGGGTTCCCCTCCCATGACTTTCCCCCTCCCCAGAGAGGAATCCCAGACATTATCGCTTGATCAGAGAAAACCTCAGGGACTCTCCTTCATGCGGTGTCTGGGGGAACTCCGGAGGTAGCCGATTCATTCGGGACACAAAGGAGCCACTGCTCCGTGGACTGGCCTGGTGATCCTTCAGTCACAGTGCACTGCCTCCATGGGGATAGGAAGGAGGTGCCCGACACAGTTGGAGCACAGAGAAGCGGCTCCTCTATGTGCTGGCTGAGTCCTTTGGCTTCACCTGCCCTGCATCCTCCGGAATAGGAGGTGGTGTAGAAACACCCTGGCTGAGGCGTCAAGCAGATCCTCCTCGTAGCCTTTTGGCCAGGGAAGTTTTCGGTGCATGCAGGCTTTCTCCAGCCAGAAAAAAGCATGCACACTCACACCCACGTACAAAGGGGATTGCTTCACTTTGCCCAGGCTCCCTTCAGCTAGGGAAAGCCCAGGCAGAGTAAAGCTGAGCCAGCTGAAGGGGACTGAACAGACTCAGCTTTGCCTGCCCTGCGTCCTCCCAAATGGGTGGCTTTGGCTGGGGGGGGGGGGGCTTCCCTGCGCATGATTCTTCTTTGCCTGAAGAAAATCCCTGTGCAGCGAAGCCAGGCCCTCGGATGAAGCACCGATTGGAGGAGCCCCTACCTGCACTTCCACTAGGGATGAAATGTCACCAGGAGGTGGAAGGGGGCGGGGCTCAGCCCTGCCCGCCGTCATTTGGCCTGCAGAAGGCTGGGAGTCATCTGCCTCACCCAACAGAATTTCAGCACCCTGTTTTAAAGTGTGCACTCAGAATCAAAGCAGTGCCTTGTGACGCAGCTCCCAAATCACTTCTTACTTCTATTCTCGCTGTTGGATTTGCTCCTCCTGCCCCGGCGGGCTTTTGGCAAAGATGGAGAGGCCAACGGCGTAGAGGAAGAGGCGGCGGCCTCCTCAGTCTCCATGGCACTGTCCTCTTCCTCCTTGTTCCCCGTCCTCTCAGGTTCTTCGTCACTGCCATAGGCGCCATTTTCTGTGCAGCCGTTGGGCTTCTGGCCAAGTTCCAGCTTGTCTCCATTTTCCAAAGAGAGTTCTTTGTGGAGCAGGGCTTTGACTTTGGCCAGGTACCGTTCCTGCAGCAGGAGGCAAAGGCCAACGAACAGGCTGAGTACACAGACTGCGGCATCCGCTAGCTCTGAGATTAACCTTAGAAATTCTCCAAAGTAAGGCTGGAAGGCAGGCAGAGCGAGCCCCCAGAACAATACCTGACAGAAACTGGAGGAATCTGCTCATCCCTAATAATTACTCACCTCAGAAAGCTCCTCTTTGCAAAACTTGGTCTCCAGGTCCTTCAGCTGATTCTGAACATCTGCTTGCAAGAAGCCATGTATCAGACTCAGCTTTTCCTGAACACATTCCTTGGGGGGAAAGAAAGAGAGAGAGAGAGAGAGAGAGAGAGAGAGAGAGAGAAAGGGAATATTACAGCTGGCAACCCAGACCTGCAGTAGCTTCTCAGGGAATAAATAGCTGCAGGGAGGCATTGACATGATTCTCCATTAAGCTTGCGGGGTGGGGGAGAGAGACAGTGAGAAGGACACACACAAAGAGATAGACTGATGCACTCACTCTTTCACCAAGACCGTCTTCATCGCTCTCCAGGTCTTTTAGCCTGTTTTAAAATAAAACATAAAAAAGAGAGAAAAGTTCTTCATTAAGGAGCAGCCTCTTCTTCCTCCCCACATGTTTCAAAGGGACAGGGGACGGTTCTCCTCATGGATGGTACCAGGGCTGGGGAGATGAGATTCACAGCAAAACTTGAATTCCACACTCCCTCCAAGAGATCTCTCTCTACTACCGCCATGACAGGATGAAGCTGACCAAGGGAATCTCAGAAGTCGATCAAGGGAAATCTCACATCCAGACGAAAGGGCGAGGCCTCACCATTTCACTTGTCCACTTCTCCCCACGCTGGGGAAGGAGGCAGCGAAGAGTACAGGAGGGAAGGCACAAGCAGAAGGCCTGCTCTTGATCTTTCCTCACCCCTCAGGTAGACTCCCAGAAATAAAGTATCACCTGAGGAGGCCTTCTGAAGCTGCAGCTACAAACCCTGGTGTGTTCCCTTAGCCACGCTGTGTTTAAGAGGATGGGGCACAGCCTCTAAGGGCAGTGACTCGGATGAGGATATGCCCTGGTTGGAAGTAACAGCTGTATTGCATGCTGACATGCACAGTGTCAGCAGAGTTTGATTCTGTATTTCACTATGGCAATGGATTGCTTGGGAGGTGGCATTTTTCACATGAGGACAGGAGAAGGCATCTGCTTTGCCCTTTTTGGAAGACACTGCTAGATCAAGCACTTGCACTGATTATAATTAAAGTACCAATGATTGGCGGTGTCCATGATGGTCAGTTGCCCTCCACAGGTTGACAAGCTTGCAGTAGATGTCTTTCAAACTGGCTGGACAGCTACCTATCAGGGATGACCAAAGTATACAAAGCTTTACTTTGTTTTGTTTCTCTGCCCCTGCATCCCCCAGGCTCCAATCTATGTGCCCTGGATTCTTCTTTGATCTGCACACCTTTCCCCTATCAAGAGCACCACCCAGAAGAACCACCCAGTCTAGAAGAAAGGACAAAGAGGTAGTTATACCTGGCCTTGCTCAAGCTGGCTGGGAGAGTAAGAGAATCACAGTTGCCTCACTGAGGTTTGGGCTGATTCTGATTGGTTCTAGCACAGCTTATAAGCGGCATTGTGCCATAATCTCATTTGTGACTGAAGCTGGTGTTTTATGCTGAAACGTTTCACATTTTAAAATGTTTCTACTTGAGTATCTATTTTTTTTAAAGCTATAAAATTTAAATTTTAGAATTTAAAATTCGTTAAATCTACAAAAAAATGTATCAACTGGATGTGCTAGTTGTGGTCATTTGTTTCGTTATTGGAATAGTGTATCATGGGCATCGCCTGCATATTGGTTGATTTGGAGTTAACAGAAGCCAGACTCCTTTGGTCCCCGATTCTGGTAAGCTTCACTGCTTGGTTTGCACTACCACCACCACCACCAGTTTAGGAAGCCTCAGGTAAAAAAACAGAGAGAGAGAGAGAGAGAGACCGACAGACCAATGGGTGATGCCACCCACAGATCAGAAAAGGAAAGAGACAGGGAAGATGTCTAGCCTGCCCACTGGCTGGGGATGATGGGAATAGTTATCCAACACATGCAGAGCCACGCATTCAGAGAGTCCTAGGTGGTAAGGGTGCTTTGTCACCTAGCAGAGGCTTCACTTGGGCGACCCCAAAGCCAAACCTGACCTTCTCAGGCAGAGCCTCACAGCTGCAAGAGGTGCCGGTTAAGGGAGCAGTGGCTTTGGCAACGGTGCTTTGCTCATATGCTGCTCTGGAGGGGAGGAATCAGCTCTACTGCTGAAGGCTGGGGGTGGGGTGGGGGGAAGCTACTGCCCCCCAATCACGCAGAAGGCATCAAGCAGTCTGCCCCAGGGCTTCAACCCACTCTGTGTGTGTGTAGTACTGCAGTTGTGCAATCAGCATGCTTTCCTGTAACTACCTCCTTGCAGTGCCAACTCTGACCACCATTTCATTACTGTACTATTGAACTTGAAAATCAAGGGTGTATAGAGGAAAGCTTTCCTGCACTTCTTAGTCTAGCCCGAACTGCAAGCGTGGGGAGCATAACAGGAGAACCGGGTACCTTGGGAAAGCAGAGCTCTTTCCCCACGGCTCAAAGCGGGACTTCTGCAGGTCCACGCCGATTTCATTGCTGTTTGTGGTGCGTAGTCATGGACAGGCTGGAGTCCAGAACCAAATGAACTCGCAAGTAGACCGCTGGCCACAGATTTTACTCCCACTTAAAAATAATAATCTATATGATCTCCAACAAGTGAGTCAAATGTTTCTGGCTAGAAGCCCTTGCTGAAAGCTCCCAAAGAGAAGAATGTTTTCCACCAAAGCCCAGCAACCCACAGGGTCCCCAGCCACACACATGCTGCACCAGGCTCTCAAAAAGAGTTTGAAGATCCTCTCTGAACAACATGTCACTTCCTTCTGTGCACGCACGCGCATGAACATAACCAAATTGGCATCAGCAGTACCAGAGACGTGAGTAATTCCTTAACTCCATGGAGGCCCAGCGCTTCCCTTTGGATGTGTACCAGAGAACCACCCCTCAACCAAAAAGGAAAGAGCCACTAACAAAACAAAGAAAAGAAGACCGTCTGCTGCTGCTCCAGGAAACACAGGCCAAGGCAAAAGGGGTACCCTCTACTTGCCTGGTCTGTTACGACAGTCCATAAAGCCATCTAAGGTGACTACCATCACCACCCAGCACACATACGACCTCTTCACATGCTGGTTTTATGACTAAGGGCGCAATCCTACACATGTTTAAACTAAAAAAAAAATCTAGAACTCCCAACATGCTCCAGCCAGCCTTAGCAAAGCATAGGGCTAGAGATGTGAAGGCCTGAGGGAAAAAAACAGAAAAAGGGGGAGGGGAGAGACCAGAAAACACCCCAGAAAAAGCTTTAAACACACCTCCCCCAGGGATTTTTGGAAAATTTAGGAGAAAATGGGTCCCCCCCCACCAAATGTTTGTTTTTCTTCCTAGTTTTCCCCTCCTCCCCCAAGCCTTCACTATGTGCCACTGACATCTCTTTTAAGCAAAACTAGCTAGAGTAGCAAAGTTCACTCTGCTTTGGCCAGAATTTCTTTAAGTATTCCAGTGAGAGGCTGCCAAGTTGGATTTTTTTCTGGTTTGACACTATAGCCTAGGGCTCAGTAAAGACTGACTAGCTCACAACAGGAAAGCTTTCACTCATTAGGTGTTTTACGTACATTTCTTCACCAGTTGGGAATGGATCACACCCACTTTGATTAAATCTTCTAGTCTTTTGTCTAGATCTCATTTTCATTTATACTGTGCATAATAAGAATAGGTTTTTTTAGCCTCACTTTGCAAGAACGCCCCCACCCAAAAAGTACAATAGTCAGGCAATTCATGTTTCCAGCCGACCTCCCCACCACCCCAAAATAAACTCTTTACCAAAGAAATGCAAAAGTGGTATGGATGAAGTAGTTATCTTTGACAATAACAGACAAGCCACTTTAAGGCATGTGGGTTGAACTGCTGGCCCAGCTCTTAAAAAAGCCCCTCACACACCTGGGAACTGGCTGTTCCCACTTTACAGAACCAAATACCGCACTCCACTACCGTTCTCCTCCTTTCTTCCCATTTTTAAGTGGTGGTGCCCTACTGGGCCACTGGCCATGCAGACTAACTAGTTTCGCCGGCCTTCTTGGTTAAATAACACGTCCGCTTAAGTAAGCAAGTTTCCATCCCGGCACAGCTAAACGAAAATTTACTTTAGAGGAGAAGCTTGCATAGCTTCTCCATCATCCCCACCAGCATGGGTGGGGATGATGGAACCTGTAGCACAACGCCTCTGGAGGGCACCAGGTTGGGGAAGGCCAAGATAGCATTGGGCTGAAGCGGTTCAAAATTTGACGCTGTAATAGTGTTTTCCCAGAGCAGAGTGAACGACTATTTCTCTGCCACCCCCAAAATAGTAAGCGTGGGGCTGAGAGGTGCTTTTAAGGTGTGAGGACAGTTTTGAGGAAGTTGCTGTGGGGGGGCGGGGAAGCTGTCCTCTCGCAACCACAAACTAGGTCCAAAACGCCATAAAGAAATGGAAGTTAGACGAAGCTGATTGTGTTCTCACAGGGACGCATTGGCGGACTGGATGATTCCACACACACACACACACACCAAAAAACCCTCTAGACAACATAGAAATGCAGAAAGGCACTCCTCCGCCTCCAAAAATAGTTTAGGAAAATCCATGAGCAGCCGCCAGGTCTCGTGAGGGAAAAGCGAGCAAGTTCCTCCCAGGCCGCAGACTCCAGACAATAGCAGCGGAGACGCTGCCTGCCTGCGCTGCTCTCGGAGGAAGTAGACAGACGCAAACAAGACATACCATGTGGCGCACGCTACAGTGGCAGGCCTCACAACAGCTCACAGCCGTAATGGCAGGAAAGGCTCACGCACAAAGCGGTGGAAGGCTAGCTTTCAGGCAATTTATTGAGAAGTTTTTTTAAAAAAAAAAGTAGAGAAGGAACACTTTCCTTCTTCCAGTCTCTGCATGGCTGTACAAAAGCCAGCTCATTTTCAATAAGCACACCTTTCTGGACTCCATTTTGCAGTCAGGCCTGAAGGACCACCTATTTGGACGCGAGAGGCAGGAACACAGAGATAAGACGGACACTGAAGTAAAGCAGCAGGGGAAGGAAGTAGTCATTATGTGACTCCAAATCTATTATTATTTTCCTTCTGGGGAAGAAAAGGGAAAGTTAGTTATTTTTGTCATCTGTTTTCCAGGAGTCGTGAAGGATTGACTTGCAATTCCAGAGATCAGACCAAGATCTCAAAAACATGAAATTCAAGGGTGAGTAAAGACCTGTGGTGTCGCTTCAGCACAGGGAAAAGCTGATGGAAGGTAGGTAGCAGTCCTCGATGGGGGGTGAGTGGGCTGGGCCGGGGATAGCGCCTAACTTCAATCCCCGCCGCCAACATGCTTCTGTGACAGAGCACGGCTCTCAATTCCGGAGACAGCAAGTAAGCAAAAGCACTTAAAGACAAATTGTTTTGAGCAGATATTAGAACAGATATCTGACTGTTTGGGAGTGATTGTCAGGAGGATAGGCCGGCCCAGGGAAAGAGGCCCACAAAAACGCCTCCCAAGGGAAGGGACGGGCTCCATTGAAATGCAGCGCGCTCCCGCAGAGAACCAACCAGCTCGCCCTGCAAGCTCGTGGTTGCCAGCGAACACCCCCCCCCTTTTATATCTATCTGTCTATGCAGAAGTCAGGGCATGTTAACCATTGCTTCCATAGCTGCGGGCGCATTAATCCTTGCCCTAAACACACACAAACACACGTTCCCGCCAAGCCAGTGCTTTTGACTGGGTAAGAAATTCGTTTTCACTTCCTGTCCCAGATGGCACGCCGCCGTGGCATAAGGGGAGAAGAGGCTGCCCAGAAGAAAGGAAAGGACAAAGCCCTTGAGATGCACAAGGGACGGTTTCTGAGATTCTATTAACCCCTACACACACACACCCCAAATAAAAAGCAGGTCAGATGCAAAAAAGCAGGGAAACGGCCACTTTTCACTGCATCCTTTCTGTCTTTGAATTTTTATTTTTTTTAACCAGGGAACTGCAACCATCTCACCTCACTTCTCTATTCCACTTTATTTCTATTTAAAAAGCCAAACAAACCAAATGCAGGATGCATCAGCCCTGTTCCAAAGGATTGAAAGCAGAGGAACCTAAAACTCGATATGTTCGTTGTTTTAATGATTTGGAGACACCCCACAACTTTTGTTACTTGACAGCCATGTGGGGGGGGGGGGGGAACCACAAGAAGAAAGGAATACAGGGGTAGGAAGATAATAAGCATAAAAGAGGACTCACATCCCCAGCCCCCCATTAGAGAACATCCTTCTGACTTCAAGGAAAGAGCCCTCCTATGTGAGTGAACTCCTAGGACCTTGGAACCCCGAAACCTTGGAACCCAGGCCCCAAATCAGAGGAGCGACGGAGATGACCCCCCACCAGCAAAGCCTCCCCCACCCCCATCCCATAAGTGGGTCAGTGTTCAGAAAGAAGGGCAGAGGTTTCCTTACCCTTAAGGGGATTCCACACAGGTGGGCACGAATCCAAATTGGGGCTATAAAAATGAGGGGAGACAGCTGCCCCCCATCTTTCTCGGGCTCCCTTCCCCCCTGCACTTCGGGGTTCTCTTCTTTCACTCCCTTTTTGGGGAACTTTTGCTTTTTGAAGGCGATGGGTGGGGTGGGGTGGGGGCACTCAGCATCTATGGGGTAGGAAAACCAGGAGGGTCAGTTTGGAGAATTAATAAACCCAGAAGGCGTTGAGCCTCCCCCTTCCCTGGCAAGGGGCTCCAATATCAGGGGTGCAAGGAGGGGGACGCCGCGAAGTGGAGGAGAAAGCCCCCCCACCCCCAAATAAGGGTGCAGAAGGCGAACCCCAGCCATCACAGGCGAAACGTTGCTGGGGGGCAGGTCAACGCGCCTGCAGGATAAAACCGGGGTGGTGGGAGATCAGGACCCTTCCCTCTTCTGGGGATTAGAGGGGGGCAGGTCCTCCTCCTCCTCCTCCTCCCCCCCCCGGGGGTCCCACTCACCGCCTGCGCAGCTCCTCCGAGGTCAACGGGGTGGCCCGAGCGGGCATCGGGACCGGCAAGGCAGCAGGCGGGGAGACGGCGGGAGGCGATTTCGCGCGTACCGGGCAGGGAGGGGGGCGCGAGAAGAGGCAGGAGGCGGAGCGCGCTTCGGAGCAGACCATCCCAGAGGAGAGCAGGGGTGGGTGGGAAGGAAAGGGCGGGATTTACCAAGTCGCCATTTATGGAGAGGGAGAAACCAAATAGCCACTGGGGCGGGGGGGCGCCGTCGCCAAGCTAATAGGATGTGCCCCCCCTTTTTTTTAAAAAAAAATTGTGAGAGCGCGATTTAAAGATTTTGAGCTTGACACATGGATGATGATGATGATGATATTTATTTGTATCCCGCCTTTTGCCCAATGCTGGGCCTCAAGGCGGCCTTACAAAGTTTAAAATATACATTGGGACGGCGGGGGGGGGAATCATAAATGTTTAAAATACACAGCAAAATTATAAGACATTAACATAGATGGAGGGCCAGATTATTCTCCAAAGGCCTGCTGGAACAAAGAAGTTTTAGCCTGCTTCCGAAAGCCCATCAAGGAGGGAGCCAGCCTAGCTTCCTCGGGAAGAGAGTTCCAAAGCACTAGAGCAGCCACCGAGAAGGCCCTCTCCCATGTTCCCACCAAGTGCGCCGGTGAAGATGGTGGGACCGAAAGAAGGGCTTCTCCAGAAGATCTCAAAGCACGGGCAGGCTCACAAGGGAGAATACAGTCTTTCAGATAACCTGGACCCGAGCCATATAGGGCTTATTGTTGATTAGACGTAGGCCCACTGAATCCCACTTTCCTGCTTCCAACAGCGGTCAGCCAGATGCTCCCGAGGAACTCCAGACAAGCAGTGCGTGAAGGCGACTGTCCTTCCCTTCATGTTTCTTTCTTCTCCAGAAACCGCCATTCAGAGGGAGATGGCCTCTCATTCCCCAAGATCGTGGCCAAGAAGGACCCAGCAGGAGTCTTGCGGGATTAAAGCTGGGGTCGTCGATTTAGCCCAGCATTCTGTTTCCAACAGTGGTCAGCCCCCCCGGGGATGTTCAAGCGAGCAGGACGTGAGGCATAAGGTGACCATATGGAAAGGAGGACAGGGCTCCTGTATCTTTAATAGTTGTATTGGGAATTTCCACGAGTGTCATTTGTATGCACGCAGCACCTGGAGAAATTCCTTCTTCATCACAACAGTTAAAGCTGCCCTCTTTTGTATCTGATTCCTCTAGTATAGTTCCTGCAGCTTTAATTGTCGTGGTGAAGAGGATATTTTGCCAGGTGCTGCGTGTATACCAATGACACCTGCTGAAATTCCCTTTTCTATGCAACTGTTAAAGATACTGGAGCCCTGTCCTCCTTTCCATATGGTCACCCTAATGAGGCAGGAATATCAATCTCCATCATCTGTTAACCCAAGGTCACCATCTCAAGTTATAAATAAATTGCATATGCCACCAGCAAAATTGGCCAAAATGTATAAAGGGCATCAGGATTGTGCTGGAAATGTGAAGAGCAAGAAGGGACATACTACCATGCATGGTGGACCTGCAAAAAAGCAAAGACTTTCTGGATACAAATCCATTCTGTAATCCAAAAAATCCTAAAAATTAATATTCAACTGAAACCAGTACCGGTACTTTCTTTTGGGATTTATGGATGAGCAGATGAAAAAGAATCATGGGACTATATTCTTATGTATGACGACAGCTGCAAGACTGATATATGCACAAAGATGGAAGGGCAAAATAGTGCCCACAATAGAGGAATGGCTACTGAAGATGTTTGAGCTAGCAGAGATGGCGAAACTCACGGCAATAATGAGGGAAAAATCGACTTTAAGATTTATAACTGAATGGGAACCTTTTGTAAACTTTATGAAGGGACGAGAAAAAAATGACTTGTATATCTGGATTCAACCAATAGTGTAGAAAATGTGGAGTGAGAAATTAGAGATTTGGATTTGACAGTGATAAAGAAAAACAATAATAATGACAACATTATTATATATTTTTGCTGAGGAGAACATTGGAAGAACATTTTATTTGGTGTTTTGTTTTGTTTTGTTTTGTCTTGTTTTTGTGGACGTGTTTGTGTTGTTAGTGTTTTTTATTTACTGATGTTTGGAAATAATAAAAAAGATTACGCCTAAAAATATATATACAATACTAATGTTTTCCAGTCAAGGTTAGATTACTAGTAATTACAAAGAAGAAAAGGTGTTGTTCTGTTTTCGTTTTCTTCCTTTTGTTCTCCTCTTTTTTTCTAAGACTTTTACTCTTTCTTGTGTGTAATGTATGATATTCAATATAAATATGACAGGTGTTGTTCAAAAAATTTTTCTTTGTTCATAGCTCCTGAAGAAGGATCGTCAGATCCGAAACGTCGAGCTTTTATTCAAAAAGTCTTGTTACAACAATACATTTTTAAACATTTGAGATATCAGTATAAAGAGATTAAAACTTTTCTACTTTTTAACACTAGAGACTATCTCTTCCTTTTTTTGGTTTTACGTAGTGTTTTTCCCTCATCATTTTGACAAAATTCCCTCTTCACCACAACAGTTAAAGCTGCAGGAGCCCTGCCCTCTTTTGTATCTGGTTCTTCTAGTATAGCTCCTGCAGCTTTAACTGTTGTGGTGAAGAGGGTATTTTGCCAGGTGCTGCGTGTATACAAATGACACCTGCTGAAATTCCCTTTTCTATGCAACTGTTAAAGATACAGGAGCCCTGTCCAACTTTCCATATGGTCACCCTAATGAGGCAGGAATATCAATCCCCATTATTAGAATGTAAGCCTATGCGGCAGGGTCTTGCTATTTACTGTTTTACTCTGTACAGCACCATGTACATTGATGGTGCTATATAAATAAATAAATAAATCATCATCATCATCATCATCATCTGATATTGAGATCACGGGAGCCAGTGAGGTGGCAAAGCACAGTTGTAGTGTGATTCTCGACTTCATTTTGAAGTGCTGTTACTGACCCTTTACAGGATCCATATCAACAAACCAGTTCTACAAGATTTTGTCTCCACTAAGAGCAGGTCTTCTGTAAAGTTAATGGGTCCTAGGTAGGGTAACCATATGGAAAACAGGGCAGGGCTTCTGCATCTTTTAACGGTTGTATAGAAAAGAGTATTTCAGCAGGTGTCATTGGTAAACCACCCAGAGAGCTTCGGCTGTGGGGCGGTATATAAATGTAATAAATAAATAAATATCCATGAAACACCTGGTGAAATTCCCTTTTCATTGCATCTGGTCAAGAGGGCAGGGCTCCTGCAGCTTTAACTGTTGTGATGAGGGAATTTCACCAGGTGCTGCATGCCTACAAATGACACC
Organism: Elgaria multicarinata webbii; assembly: GCF_023053635.1. Taxonomy (NCBI): domain Eukaryota; kingdom Metazoa; phylum Chordata; class Lepidosauria; order Squamata; family Anguidae; genus Elgaria; species Elgaria multicarinata. The sequence goes on along the minus strand of NC_086173.1, from coordinate 21,726,348 downwards.
TGCTGAAATTCCCTTTTCTATTCACACAGCAGTAATAGGTGCTCCTTGGACCAGCCCTGGCAAGCAAGGAGGGTGGCAGCAGGGGTCCCAATCGGTCACTCTTTCCAGTGCACCACCTGAGGCAGCCACCTCACCCTGCTTCATGGGAGGGCTGGCCCTGATTCATGCATTAAATTTAAAAAAGACTGAAGACATCATACAGCAAAGAGTTAAAAACATACAAAGAATTAAGGGTGCGATCCTATGCATATTTAGACAGAAAAAAAGACCTACAACTCCCAGCATTCCCAGCCAACCATGCACTGTGTAATAAATATATTATTATTATTATTATTATTATTATTATTATTATTATTATTGGATTGCACCCTAAAACTATTTTAGGGTTCAATCCAATAGTCTTTGGAGAGCATCCCAGGGACCATTGGATTTTTTTGGATTCCCCCTCCCAATGCCGTAGACACTGCTACAACTTTGGGAGGCGGGCCTCCCCTGCCCTTTTGCAGCCACTCTGAAAAGAACTGTGGCACCTGCTTTCTGAGGTCACAAAAGCAGCCTCAGGTGAGCTCACAGAGGTCAAAAAGAGGGCTCTCCAGTGGACGGGGAGGGGGCAGCAGAGGCTGGGATATGCAATATCCTACAGCCTCTCCACCCTGGTCCCACCCCAGCAGCATGCTTCCTGTAGATGGGCTCAGAGGTCCATCTAGAAGAAGAGATTAAAAAAGGAGCCCAGAGAAGTGAAAGTCACCTCTGTCGCCTTCTCCAAGCTTGTTAGGAGCAGGCTGGAAGTTCACAGGAGACTCGGACGCCTCTGAGATCGGAGGCTTCTCCCTAGCGGGTGTCAACCCAATGGGGCTGAGCCCTAAAACAACAAAATAATTTATAATGAACAAAAAGGGGCTGGGATGTAAAAAGAAAAAGTAGAAGTAGAATATACAGTCTATAAAAATGTCCACTTGTAAGGAATCTTGAAATGCTAAGGGGTAATTAAGTTTAATTTATTGAATTGATGTGACTCAGGCTTCAACCTTTGACAGCACAAACCCAGGCGTGTTTACTTAAAAGTAAGTTCCATTGTCTAAAGGTGCTTAACCCCTTTTAAAACCATCCAAACTGATGACTGTGTCACTGCATTTTCTGGTAGCGAATTTTATAGTTTGAACTATGTACTGTGTGTCCATTCTGCAATGAAGACCGATGAGAAGAATTCATTCAGCTTCTCTGCAATCTCTCTGTGCTCCTTCAGTACTTCTTTAACGCCACTGTCTTCCAACGGTCCAACTCCTTCCCTAGCTGGTTTCCTGCTTCTGATATATTTAAAGCAGTGGTTCCCAATTAGCTAAGTACTGTGGACCCCTTGTTTTTCAAATGCCAAGCCATGGACCCCCTACTTTTGAAAAAATTATTATGTCTATGGTAGTTACCTGTGCGAAGCAATTTTTTGGAAAAAATAAAGGGTAGCCCCTAATAAGCAAAGAATTTTAGGTATACTAAAAAGCAGACCATAACATTTTGATATTTGTGATATTACCACGCAAAAACGACAATGATTTAGTTAGGAATATAAAGACGAATTTAATTTTACTAACGTCTAGTTTACAACTGAACAAATTATGACATGTCTAGCAGCTTTGTTGTTGTTTATTCGTTCAGTCGCTTCCGACTCTTCGTGACTTCATGGACCAGCCCACGCCAGAGCTTTCTGTCGGCCGTCGCCACCCATAGCTCCCCCAAGGTCGAGTCCGTCACCTACAGAATATCATCCCTCCATCTTGCCCTTGGTCAGCCCCTCTTCCTTTTGCCTTCCACTTTCTTCTCCAGGGTGTCCTGTCTTCTCATTATGTGGCCAAAGTACTTCAGTTTTGCCTTTAATACCATTCCCTCAAGTGAGTAGTCTGGCTTTATTTCCTGGAGTATGGACTGGTTTGATCTTCTTGCAGTCCAAGGCACTCTCAGAATTTTCCTCCAACACCACAGTTCAAAAGCATCTATCTTCCTTCGCTCAGCCTTCCTTATGGTCCAGCTCTCGCAGCCATAGGTTACTACGGGGAATACCATTGCTTTAACTATGCGGACCTTTGTTGTCAGTGTAGTGTCTCTGCTCTTAACTATTTTATCAAGATTTGTCATTGCTCTCCTCCCAAGAAGTAAACCTCTTCTGATTTCCTGGCTGCAGTCAGCATCTGCAGTAATCTTTACGCCCAGAAATACAAAGTTTGTCACCGCCTCCTCGTTTTCTCCCTCTATTTGCCAGTTATCAATCAAGCTGGTTGCCATGATCTTGGTTTTTTTGAGGTTTAACTGCAACCCAGCTTTTGCACTTTCTTCTTTCACCTTCGTCATAAGGCTCCTCAGCTCCTCCTTGCTTTCAGCCATCAAACTTCTGTCCATAGTTCTTCCGGGACCCTATCTACTAACTCTAGTCCCTTAAGTCCCTCTTGAAGGCCTCTAGTGTGGGAGAGCCCACAACCTCCCTAGGTAGCTGATTCCACCGTCGCACTGCTCTAACAGTCAGGAAGTTTTTCCTGATGTCCAGCCGGAATCTGGCTTCCTTTAACTTGAGCCCGTTATTCCGTGTCCTGCACTCTGGGAGGATCGAGAAGAGATCCTGGCCCTCCTCTGTGTGACAACCTTTTAAGTATTTGAAGAGTGCTATCATGTCTCCCCTCAAACTTCTCTTCTCTAGGCTAAACATGCCCAGTTCTTTCAGTCTCTCTTCATAGGGCTTTGTTTCTAGACCTCTGATCATCCTGGTTGCCCTCTTCTGAACACGCTCCAGCTTGTCTGCGTCCTTCTTGAATTGTGGAGCCCAGAACTGGACGCAATACTCTAGATGAGGCCTAACCAGGGCCGAATAGAGAGGAACCAGTACCTCACGTGATTTGGAAGCTATACTTCTATTAATGCAGCCCAAAATAGCATTTGCCTTTCTTGCAGCCATATTGCACTGTTGGCTCATATTCAGCTTGTGATCTACAACAATTCCAAGATCCTTCTCGTTTGTAGTATTGCTGAGCCAAGTGTCCCCCATCTTGTAACTGTGCATTTGGTTTCTATTCCCTAAATGTAGAACTTGGCATTTATCCCTATTAAATGTCATTCTGTTGTTTTCAGCCCAGCACTCCAGCCTATCAAGATCACTTTGAAGTTTGTTTCTGTCTTCCAGGGTATTAGCTATCCCACCCAATTTTGTGTCATCTGCAAATTTGATCAGCGTTCCCTGCACCTCCTCGTCCAAATCATTAACAAAAATGTTGAAGAGCACTGGGCCCAGGACTGAGCCCTGCGGCACCCCACTCGTTGCCTCTCCCCAGTTTGAGAAGGTTCCATTGATAAGTACTCTTTGAGTCCGATTCTGTAGCCAACTGTGGATCCACCTAATAGTTGTTCCATCTAGCCCACTTTTAGCTAGTTTGTTAATCAGAATGTCATGTGGTACTTTGTCAAAAGCTTTGCTGAAGTCAAGATATATGACATCCACAGCATTCCCACAGTCCACAAGGGAGGTTATCCTATCAAAAAATGAGATCAAATTAGTCTGACAGGATTTGTTCCTGACAAATCCATGTTGGCTTGTAGTAATCACTGCATTGATTTCAAGGTGTTTACAGATTGACTTCTTTATAATCTGCTCCAGAATTTTCCCAGGGATGGATGTCAGACTGACTGGTCTGTAGTTCCCAGGTTTCTCCTTTTTGCCCTTTTTGAAGATAGGGACAACGTTAGCCCTCCTCCAGTCGTCCGGCACCTCACCCGTCTTCCATGATTTTGCAAAGATAATAGACAAAGGTTCTGAGAGTTCTTCCGCTAGCTCCTTCATTACTCTTGGATGCAGTTCATCGGGCCCTGGAGATTTGAACTCATTCAAGGAAATTAGGTGTTCTTTGACCATTTGTTTATCAATCTCAAACTGCAATCCTGCCCCCTCAACTTCTGTTTCACTTTTTCCAGGGGGGTCATAGACCCGCTTTTGGGAGAAAACCGAGGCAAAGTAGGAATTGAGCACTTCAGCCTTTTCTTTGTCGTCTGTTATCAATTTGCCATCCTCATTAAGCAGTTGAACCACCATTTCTTTCCTCTGTCTTTTACTACTTACGTATCTGAAGAAAGCCTTTTTATTGCTTTTAGCATCCCTCGCTAATCTCAGCTCATTCACAGCTTTAGCCTTCCTGACGCCATTTTGGCACTTCTGCGCCACTTGTCTGTACTCTTCTTTTGCAGCCTGGCCTTCCTTCCACTTCCTATATGTATCCCTTTTTGTTTTCAGTTCATCAATAAGCTTTTTGTGGAGCCACATTGGTTTCCTCTGTTGTCTTCTATCTTTTCTCCTTGTTGGAATTGTTTGTAACTGTGCCCTTAAAATTTCATTTTTTAGATACTCCCACCCATCCTGCACTCCTTTTCTCTTTAGGCTCCCTTGCCACGGGACCTTACTTATTATAGTTCTGAGTTTATTAAAATCAGCTTTCCTAAAATCCAGAGTACGTTTATGGCTACACTCAACTTTTGTCTCCTTCATAATCAAGAATTCAAGTATGACGTGGTCACTTTCCCCCAGAGTTCCCGTAACTGCCACTTTATCCACTAAGTCATCCCTATTGGTCAATAACAAGTCAAGGATTGCCGATCCTCTAGTTCCTTCCTCCACTTTCTGTAGGAGAAAGTTATCACCCATACATGTCAGGAATTTCTTGGAAGGGCCGCTTTTGGCAGTAATGGTCTCCCAACAGATATCAGGGTAATTGAAGTCCCCCATCACTACTACATCACACTTCCTTGAAACACTGGCAATTTGTTTCTCAAAAGTTTCGTCCTCGTCTTCTCCTTGATTGGGTGGTCAGTAGTAGACTCCGATTATCATATTCTTTTTATTCCTAGCCCCATTTATTTTAATCCAGACACTCTCGACGGGGCTCCCAATCTCATCCGCCTGTATTTCTGTACAGGGATAGGTATTTTTAACATATAGTGCAACTCCACCTCCCTTTCTATTTCTTCTGTTCTTTTTGAACAAGTTATATCCTTCAATTGCTATATTCCAGTCATGGGAGTCATCCCACCAAGTTTCAGTTATACCTATCAAGTCGTATTTGCCTTCATGTAATAAGAGTTCAAGTTCATTCTGTTTGTTTCCCATGCTCTGGGCATTAGTATATATAGACATCGAAGACCATGTGTTTTATAGTCTGGCTTTGTTCCTACCTTGTTGCAGACACTATTTTGGGACACTGTTGGAGCTGTTCTCTGTACTGTGGTGCATTGGTCTTCATCCGTTGTTGCCTCAAAATTTACGTCTCCCACCCCCGTAAGATTCAGTTTAAAGCCCTCCTGATGAAGTTCTTCATGCTGTGGCTGAACTCATTCTTTCCAGCCCTTGTGAGGTGCAACCCATCCCTTGCCAGCAGTTCATGTTCCAAGTAGCGTAGCCCGTGGTCCCAGAATCCAAAACTCTCACGACGGCACCACCTTCGAAGCCAGTCGTTCATCCGGAGTATTTTTCTTTCCCTTTCTAATCCTCTTCCAAGAACCGGGAGGATGGATGAGAAAACTACCTGGGCCCCAAAGTTCTTCAGTTTCCTTCCCAGAACTTCAAAGTCTGAAATGATTTCTTCGTAGCTCTGCTTGGCGACATCATTTGTTCCTACATGGATGAGAAGAAAGGAGTATGTGTCCGTGGGCTTTATGAGCTTCGGTAACCCTTCAGTCACATCTCTAATCTGTGCTCCAGGGAGACAGCACACCTGGCGAGTCCATGGGTCTTCACGACATACTTGGGTTTCAATCCCACGCAGCAGGGAGTCTCCCACAACGACTACTCTTCTCTTCTTCTTGGTTGACCTACCTTCTGTCTCTTGGTCACTGTTGCATGGTGTCTCCTGTACTTCTTCCTCTGCAAACTGTCCTTCAGTCTCATTCTCCAGAAGCTGAAAGCAGTTGCTTAACTCCAATGGCTCCACTGGTGCAGAACGCCCTCTAATTCCTCCTCTCCTAACTGTCACTCTTTTCCAGGGAGTTTCCTCTTCATTGGCTTTCCTCCCCTCAGCATACTCTACTTCGGCTTCAGCTGGCTGTTGTTCTTCAATCTCATGTGCTTCTTGTTGCTGTTGCAGTTCCACCGTTCGGTCTAAGAACTCGACTTCTCTTATTCCTTGGAGGGTGGACACTCGCTGCTCAAGTCCTCTCACTTTTTCTTCCAAAAGTGCCACCAGCTTGCACTTGTTGCAGGTATACGCCATGTTGAGCTCAGGCAGAAACACGAACATTGCACACCCTTTGCAGGTCACCACCTCTAGGGACTCCTTTCCATCCATATTGTCAGGGATGCTTTAGGGTGGATTCCTGCATTGAGCAGGGGGTTGGACTCGATGGCCTTGTAGGCCCCTTCCAACTCTGCTATTCTATGATTCTATGATTCTATGAAATCTATTCTTCACCTCCACTGCATATTCATTAGGAATATTAGTGAGCTCATATCTAACTGATCTGTGGGTCTTCCCTATTCTCTTTAGTTTGATTCTAAATTGTGCAATAAGAAGTTCGTGATCTGAACTACAGTCAGCTCCAGGTCTTGTTTTTACCGTCTGTATAGATGTCCGCCACCTTTGGCTGCAAAGGATGTAGTCAATCTGATTTCGGTGTCGGCTATCTGGTGAAGGCCATGTATAAAGCCGTCTTTTAGGTTGTTGGAAGAGAGTGTTGGTTATGCACAGTGAGTTGTCCTGGCAAAATTCTATCAGCCTATGTCCCACTTCATTTTGTTCTCCTAGACCATGCTTACCTGTAATTCCAGATGTCATTTGACTACCCACCTTAGCGTTCCAGTCTCCTGTAACGAAAATAACATATCTTTTTGGTGTATTATCCAGTAGGTGCTGCAGATCCTCATAGAACTGATCTGCTTCTGCTTCTTCAGCATCTGTGGTTGGGGCATATATTTGGATCACTGTGATGTTAAATGGCTTACCCTGAATTCGAATTGGGATCATTCTATCATTTTTTGGATTGTATCCAAGCACTGCTTTAGCCACTTTATTATTAATTATGAAGGCTACTCCATTTCTTCTGTGATCCTCTTGTCCACAGTAGTTAATCTGGTGGTGATCTGATGTGAAGTGGCCCATTCCAGTCCATTTCAGTTCACTGACACCCAATATATCTATATTTAATCTTGACATCTCACCAATAACCACATCCAATTTGCCCTGGCTCATAGATCTTACATTCCAGGTTCCTATGGTGTGTTGATCTTTAGATCTAGCAGCTACTAAACCTAAATGTGATGGGAGAAATCATGCCTCTTTATGTCCCGAACAATCCCTTCCACATCCGCTTCAATATTTCCTACTTTTAATCTCAAATCTGGATCAACATCAAGCCGATTTCTATGCTTGTTCTTCATATAACAAAATGTCGAAAATGTTTGTTCACAAAGATATGTGGAACAAAAGGGAACTAGATGTTTCAAAGCTTTTTCACCTAACTTCTTATAATCAGGAAAAACCTTCACCCAGAATTGGTCCAGTCTGTATTCTTTGAAAAATGATTTCAATGAACCATCACAAGCCACGTCAAGAAGTGCATCTTGCTCTTCCACAGATAGAGTAGTTAGTTGCACATCACTGCATTCGAAAGGATTCCTTCTCCATGAGTTTTCAGGATTAGGTGCAGGGAAGTAATCTCTGAAGCTAGTCGCTAAATCACGCAGGTGCTCAGTGACGTTATATTTTACTTCTGGTAGGAATTCGTCCACCGTGGACTCCAGAAATGAATGGTGAATATGTGAATGGTGCCACGGACCCCATGGGTGGGTTACATGGACCCCCTGGGGTCTACTGACCACCAATTGTGAACCACTGATTTAAAGGATTCTTTATTGTTGGCCTTAATATTATTAGTGATATGCTTTTCAAAATGTTTTTTTATTGCATCTCTTATTGTCTGCTTGCATCAACTTTGTGCATGCTTGTGCTTTCTTTTGTTTTCATCGCTTGGGCAAGACTTCCATTTTATGAAGGAAGCCCTCTTTTCTTGATGAGCTTCATCACACCAGGGTTATACTGTGCAATCACTGCAAATTGTGTGCAAAGGAATCCAATCTTTTCCAGTTTATAATCTGCTTTGACTGTGAAGTACTCCCAGGCATCCTGCTTTAATTGTGCTATAAAGCCAAAAGACCTGTATTATTCTGATACCCCTTTTAAGAGCGAATCATTTGTTGTTTTCTGAGCGGCCACCGGGGGCGCAGGAGGAGGATTTGATAGGTTTAAACTACCAATTAAACAAATGCTTACATCTGCGTAAGTTTTAACGATAAAGACATCAAAATTGGCACAGTAATAGATACTAAGGAGAGCTTTCAGCATACCAAATTTGAATAAGATTTGGTCATCTGTTGATGTTTAATGATTTTTTTACATCCCTCCCCTTAAACCTTTTTCCTGGTATGCAAAGTATCTTAGGAGCGCTGCCGCCCGGGGTGTGATTTAGCTAGCAGCAACAACAACAACGCCGACAGCTTAGCGCTGTCGGGGATAATTTGAGGGAAACCTGTACGAGGGATGAAGCTACTAGTCCCCACTCAGGCATGGAAACCCATTGGGTGACTTTGGGCCAGTCACAGGCTCTCAGCCCAACCCACCTCGCAGGGTTGTTGTTGTGAGGATAAAAATGGAGAGGAGGGGAGGAGGATTATGTATGCCGATTTGGGTTCCTTGGAGGAAAAAAGGCGGGATATAAATACAATAAATTAATTAAATAAATAAAAACAAATGGAACAGGACGGAGGGTTGGTGTCCCTCCGCCTGGCATCCTGTCGCATTTGTTTCAAGTCTGAGGGCAGAGGGAGCTGTCAGCCTCAACCTTGAAATTAATGGGAATGCACGCCCTGTGGAGGCATAGCATCCCCGGACCAGGGATGATATCCCTGCACAACACGTGCATCCCCATTTGTTTTGACACCGAGTCCGGAAACAGTTCTCTCTAGCCTTGGCGCCGAAACTAATGGGCCTGTCCCAGGAAGCACGTGAGGTGCCACAGATCGCCGCGGGGGGGCGGGCGGGGCAGCACCAAGGGACAGCACGATCAGCGGCTCCCCAAGCGCGTCCCTGGCCAGGATTATTTCCCCAGCCTGTAGAGCCCTGCTGGGAAAGAGAGGCAGGGGTTTCTGACGCTCTTGCCTTGCGACTCTGTAGGCAAGGGAAATAATTCATGGAGGCCGATGGATAACACAATAATCAATGGCTGTGCAAATAAAGAACCCTGCACACAGCCTTGATGATTGGAGTTGGTTATTTCATTGAAACAACCAACCGTGGAGGTTTTTTTTTTTTTGCCCCACAGATGACACAATTGTCAACGGTGGACTATTTAGTCTACCATGGACTATTTAATCAACCGTTGACTATTGTGTTGTCCGAACCCAGTCTATGTGTCTTTGACGTACAGAACAACACCTCCAGTAGCCCCTCTTTGTCCTTTCTGTAGAATTTATATGCAGAGATGACCATGTCCCATTCGTTCTCTCTATTCCGTCAGGTTTCTGTAATGCCCACTACATCAGGGTCCCCTTTAAAACCAAACACTTCAATACCCTCATTTTGGCTCGGAGGCTTCTAGTATTTGCATAGAAACACCTATGCATGGTGTCCCTCCGCAGATGTTTTTGGCGTGTGCATCTTTTGCTATGGCACTTAGGTCTCTCTATGATCTTCTATCATACGCTCATGGCATATTCCCTCTCCTTCATCCTCTTGAAATGATTTAAACCAAATGCTTCCCAGCTGCTGTCAGCTTTCTCCCAGAGTTTAATTTAAAAGCTGCTCTGGCATATATATATCTATATATATATCTATATATATATATTAAAATGTTGTGGAATGAGCAATCCAAAGATTCTCACCTGGCACCTACATTAAAGTCTTTTCAGCACCAGTGAAGATCTTATTTTCCCAGGCATTTTAGACTTTCAGTTTCTGCTGTTTTAAATCTGTTGGAGTGCACTCCTGTGCATGCTTAGACAGAGAAAAAGTCCTGTAAAAAGTCTTGTAAGACTTTCTTCTAACTAAACATGCAGAGGATGGTGGCAATACTCTATTTTAAATCTTCGCGCTGCTGCTAGGTTTTAATCTTATACTGTAGTTTTAAAATTTTAAACTTATATATTTTATTTTATCATGTTGTATTTTATGGTTTTAATTGTGGTGAACTGCCCATAGAGCTTTGGCTATTAGACTTCATACAAATGTAATAAATAAATAAGCACACTCAATTTTTATGTTGTATTCTGTCTATTACGTTTGCACTAGACTAGAGGCCTATGTGGGTTAAGTAATTGCGAGTATCTAAAAGAATTTGAGAAGTAATACTCCTTTGTCAGCAGAAGATGGTGCTGTTTACCAGGTCTCTCCACGAAACGACATCCCTGCCTGAGAGTATTCAATTGCCAGGAGGTGGCTTTCTATCTTCAAAAAGGGCAAAAAGGAGGAACCTGGGTTCCTGACCATATGAAAAGGAGGACAGGGCTCCTGTATCTTTAACAGTTGCATAGAAAAGGGAATTTCAGCAGGTATCATTAGGCATGTGCTCCGCTCCGATTAGGAGCGGAGAAGCAGTAGCGAATTGGCCTGCTCCGCCTTACCCAGAGGCGAAGTAGAAGCGGACTGCGGACCCCTAGAAGCAAGGTGAAGAGAAGCGGCCATTTTTCGGAGCTCCTCTTTCAGGCGGAGCGCTCCGGTCGCCATCTTGAAAACATTTCGCCCATAGGATTGCATTGCGGGAAATAATCGCGGATAACTGGGTTGTTTTTGAAGCTATTGTTCTGAAAATTCTTGTGCTCAGAGAGTCGTGGATGGGGGTCATTTTGAGACTACTCTCAGCTCTCTGCGTCATGCAGGTCGCATGCTAGAATTTTTTAAAAATCGGGTAAACAAACGGACAGCGCGGGTCAAACGGCGGTTTTCGCCCATAGGATTGCATTGAGGAAAAGAATTGGGGATAACTGGGTTGTTTTTTAAGCTATCGTTCTGAAAATTCTTGTGCACAGAGAGTCGTGGATGGGGGTAATTTTGAGACTACTCTCAGCTCTCTGCATCCTGTGGTTCACGTGCAATATTTTTTAAAAAAATCGGGTACATTTACATACAAACGATAGGATAAACCGGCTGCAGCGCGGCGGGGTTTATTGAAGCGATGACAGGCACATTCAACTCCCAATCCTGATGAGAATTGATCACCTCATGAAGCATCCTCCTCCAATCCCAGCGTTTGAGGCAGGACTAAGCCAGAGTCACCCTCACAGTCAGAGAGCTCTCAGCCTCTTGTGGGTTTAGCGTTCGTTGGGAGAGGGTCTACTTAGCGAGCTGCTGCTGTGTACTTTGGAGATAGATTAGGATTTTAGCTTGGCGTGTGTATTTGTTTGCTTCTTTCTGACTTTTAGCTTAGTTTGCCCTGTGTTTTTCCCTTACTTTGATTTAATATAAACTTTATTTTTAAATTTTGGAGTGTGTGTTTGTTTGTTTGGTTGTCCCCCCCCTTCCCTCTCTTAAAGCCTGACTGTGTTTCATCTTCCTTCTGCTTTTGTGAAAGCTTTCTTTTGAAAGCATACACACACTTCTTCTTGTCCCATTTCCCTACATTTATTAGTAATATTCTTAAACATATTATTATATTCTTTTACATATTCTTAGTAGTATATATATTAGTATATTCTCATACATATTATTATTAGTAGTAATATTTTATTCTTCTTATACATATTAGTAGTAGTGTTTGGTTGGTTCTTTCCCCCCCTCCCCTCTCTTAAATCCTGATTGTGTTTCCTTCTATCTATATACAAAAAAAAAAACCCCAAAACATTATTCTCTTTTTCTTCTCTGTGTAACTTGGACTGTGAGTGTGCTGTGTGTGCACTGCTTTTGTGAAGTGCAACAGGCAGCCACAGATTGAGCATTTTGGGGAAAGCATACACACACTTCTTGTCCCATTTCCCTACATTTAAACATATTCTTATATTCTTATACATATTCTTAGTAGTATATAGTATATTCTTATACATATTATTAGTAGAATTAATATTTTATTCTTCTTATACATATTAGTAGTAGTATTAATATTTTATTAGTCATCATGAGAAGAGGGAGCAGGCGTGCTGAAAGCAGCAAGGCTCAGGCTGGCACCAGTAAGCAGGCTGCCTCTCCTGCTGTGAAAATCAAACGGGCAACTCCTTGGCTGGCTGCTCCACAACAGAAGCAGGACAAGCAGCAGGCAGAGCCACTCTCTTCTGCAACTTGTGCCCGGCGTTCTCTTTTTGAGGGTGGGAATGGGAAAAGTGCCCCTTTGCAAGAGGCATGTGGCAGCAGTGCCATTAGAGGAGGAGGAGGAGTATCCCCAACTCCTTCATTATCCTTTGAGCCCACGAGCCCGCTGATGGACCTAGACGAGGTCCTCAGCACAGTGGAGGGGGAGGAGGAGGAGGCAGTGGTCCTCCAGGATGTGGGGGCTGAGGAAGAGCAGCAGCAGGCCGAGGCTCTCTCCCCAGTCTCATCCCACACCTCTTCCGCTGCCACCCCTGTTTCTGTGGCAACACCAGAGAGCTCAGGCGGGCAATTGGTGGTGTCACCACGGAAGCGAAAGACAAGCATCGTGTAGGACCACTTTGAGGTGGGAGCGGATCCCCGCTTTGCTGTCTGTCGCCACTGCAAACTCAGCCTAAGCAGGGGTTCAGCTACAGGGCATTATGGAACCAGCAGCATGAAGATGCATCTTCACAGGCAGCACCAGTCGGTCTTGCTGGGGAAAGAGGCGGGCAAGGCGACTGGTTCCAGGGGAAAGCCGAAGGCTGCTGCTGCTGCTGCTGGCACTGCCACTCTAAGCTCTCCATCTCCCATCCCCACAAGGGTTAGGCAGGCAACCCTGCCGGAAATGGGGTGGGGGAAGTATGGACCCACAAGATGGCGTTTTCCAACGCCCACCCAGATCACCACCTGCATCGGTGAGATGGTGGCATTGGACGACCAGCCATTCAGCCTCGTTGACAACGCAGGCTTCAAGAGGCTGATGGCGCTTGTGGTGCCATACTATAAGCTGCCGTGTTGCACCACCCTGAGCAGGCGGGTGGTGCCTTCCCTGTACCGTTCCTGCAGGGAGTTAGTGCTGGGTCGTCTGTGCCAGGCAGAGGCACGGATGGTGCACTTCACCTCCGACATTTGGTCCAGCGAGGGATCCGTAACCTCCTGGAGAGCTGCAGAAAGGTGGCAGGGCATTTCCACCACAGCGTCAAGGGCAGTCGCTTGCTGCAGGAGAAGCAGGAGGAGCTGAATCTCCTGCAGCACAGGCTAGTGCAAGACGTGGTGACACGCTGGAACTCCACCTACCTGATGCTGGAGCGGATGGTGGAGCAACAGCGTGCCATCCACAACTTGTTCAGGGTCAGGGACATGGGCGTCCACCACATGGGCAAGCAGCAGTGGGATGCCATGTCCCAGCTGGTGGCGGTCCTCAAGCCGTTCCTGAAGGCCACCGAGACCCTGAGCACTAGCTCTGCCCTCCTCAGCCAGGTGATCCCTGTATGCAGGCATCTCCAGAAACAGATGGGCGACTTTCTGGAGTACAGGGATCCCGTCACTGGCAGGCGCTTCGAGCCCGAGGTACGCGAAGCGGTGACTAGGCTGAGGGACGGCCTGACACGGAGGCTGGAGCCCATCCAAACCGACAGGGTCCACATGTTGGCAGCCATGTGCGACCCTCATGTGAAGGATGGGCTTTGTGGGCCAAATAGCAGGCAGCACTGGGTGGAAACGCTGGTGGGCGAAGTGCGGGCGGCATGGGCCAAGAGGGTGGGGCAGAGTGAGGCAGAAGAGCAGGCCACCCCTCCCCGCAGCAGCAGCAGCACCAGCAGCAGCTTCACCTGCATCCCTCCCAGCAGCAGCACAGGCCAGGGGTATTGGGAAGAGGCTCTGCACGCCGTGGTTGGGCAGAGACCCTCCCCAGCCACCGGCCAGGATGACGCTGCAACCGCCGTGCAGCGTTACCTGGCAGAGCCCATGGAGGAGTGCTCCATGGACCCCCTGGCCTACTGGTCATCCCGCTTTCAGATTTGGCCGGACCTGTCGCGGGTGGCCATGGATCGACTCAGCTGCCCACCCACCAGTGTTCCAAGCGAGAGGGTGTTCTCTATGGCGGGCGACATAGTGACCCCTCACCGCTCTCGCTTGGAGCCGGACTTGGTGGAGCAGCTGGTCTTTCTGAAGGGCAATCTGCCCCTGCTGGGATACCCCACCCTCAAGCCCTCGTGGGAGTGACAGGCAGGCTCCCCTCCCTTTAATTCCACCCCTCCTTTGGTTGGCAGGCACACTACAGTTCAGGCAGGCAGGTTTTTTTCTTTTTATTATTATTTTTATTATATATTTCTTCTTCTTCTTCTTCTTCTTCTTCTTATTATTATTATTATTATTATTTAGTGGCTGTGTTACAGTTCACAACATCAACTCTGAATCATTCGATTCGTCTCTGTAGGCAGAGTTTGTCACCGTGAGTGTGTGTGTGTGTGACTGACTGTGAGGGCAAAGCACCACACTTGAGTTCATTTCATTTCTGTGGCATCCGGTACAGCTTAGTCAACTCATCCGGATAGTTTTCCACCCAGTTCCAAAAGACTCCATGATTGACTGCACGTGTTTGGGTGAGGTGCAAGCAGGGGGCAAGGCAATGCCTGGCACCACCACCACTAGCCAGGCTGCCTCTCTCCAGCAGTCCACGGGTCGCCCTTTGGAGTGCCCTTGGCTTGGAGTGGAAGACGTACTCCCTGATCCAGAAGTATGGTTTTGAGAAGCAAGCTGTCACTTGAACACATGAGCCTCTGTGCAAAAGCTGTCATTGTGTGTGTGGTTGTGAGTGTTACTGCAGCTGCCTGTCTCGCTGCGAAAATGGAACAGGAGAGTCCTCGCCTTTGAGAAGCAACCTTTCACTGAAACTCCTGGAAGTCATTGACTTCAGCACAGCCACTACGTAGAGGCTGTGGTCCTCCAGGATGTGGGTGACTCGATCAGTGTGCTGATTTTGAGAAGCAACCTTTCACTTAAACTCATTCACTTCCCCAATTGAGGGAGGTACTCCAGCAGTCCACCGATCTCCCGTAGCACAGCCACTAGTAAAGCCACTACAGTGGATGCTCTCTTCTCTCTCTCTCCTCAGTCTCATCCCACCCCTCTTTGAGAAGCAAGCTGTCACTTAAACTCATGGAGTTCCCCTCTGAGAAAAAGCTGAGCTCCAGTAAGGCACCAGTTGTCCGTGGGACAGCTCTCGTAGGAGAAGCTGCAGTGCATAAATAAACACCAGTGCCATGGCTTTGAGAAGCCGAGACCCGTCCCAGCCACCGGGAACAGGAGGAAAACTCCATCAGTCCACGGGTTGCCCTTTGGAAGGTTCTGGCTGAGGCTTGGTTTTTCCATGTCATCCAACACTTCCACTTTGCATCCAGCAGCAACGTTAATGTGCTCCAAGCCTGCACACAAATCTTCCACACTCAAAGTAACTGCTTCAGAAACTACTAGCTCCTTTTTGCCCGCCTGCCTGCCTGCCTGCCTGCCCATGCCCGCCTGCCTACCTGTCTGCCTGCCTGCCCATGCCCGCCTGCCTGGGAGCCATCCTTGTGAGGTAGCTGGATCTGCTGGGACTCACTCCCCCAGAGATCTATGGCATACCTGTGCAAGGTACCAGCTCCTTTGTGCCCACCGGCCCAAGCCTGCCTGCCTGCTCGCCTGCCTGTCCGCCTGCCCGGGAGCCGTCCTTGTGAAGTAGCTGGATCTGCTGGGACTCACTCCCCCAGAGATCTATGGCATACCTGTACAAGGTACCAGCTCCTTTGTGCCCACCGGCCCAAGCCTGCCTGCCTGCTCACCTGCCTGCCTGCCTGCCCATGCCCGCCTGCCCGGGAGCCGTCCTTGTGAGGTAGCTGGATCTGCTGGGATTCACTCCACCAGAGATCTGTGGCATACCTGTGCAAGGTACCAGCTCCTTTGTGCCCACCGGCCCAAGCCTGCCTGCCTGTTCGCCTGCTTGCCTGCCTGCCCATGCCCGCCTGCCCGGGAGCCGTCCTTGTGAGGTAGCTGGATCTGCTGGGACTCCCCCCCCGAGATCTATGGCATACCTGTGCAAGGTACCAGCTCCTTTGTGCCCACCGGCCCATGCCTGCCTGCCCATGCCCGCCTGCCCGTCACTCCCCAATTGAGGGAGGTTAACTCCAGCAGTCCACGGGTCACCCTTTGGAGAGCTCAGGGATCAGATGCACTATTCGTGATCCAGTCTGGTGATTTTTTGAGAAGCAAGCTGTCACTTCAACTCATGCACTTCCCCTATGTGCCCAAGCCAAGCTCTAGCAATCGACCGATCTTCCGTAGCACAGCCACTTAGTGCGTACGGACAGTTTAAGTTTTCTGAGAAGTGAGCTCTCACTTCAACTCATGACAGCCATTGACTTCACCACAGCCACTTTGTGTTGGATGCTGTGGTCCTCCAGGATGTGGGTGAGGATTAGTAGCAGAAGCTGGTTGAGCTTCTCTCCCCGGTCTCGTCCCACCCCTCTTCCGCTGTAACCCTCTCTTTGAGAAGCAAGCTGTCTCTTCAACTCATGGACTTCCCCTATGTGTGGGTGGTACTCCAGCAGTCGACCGATCTCCTGTAGCACAGCCACTTAGTGCGTATGGACAGTTTAAGTTATCTGAGAAGTGAGCTCTCACTTCAACTCATGACAGCCATTGACTTCACCACAGCCACTTCTCGGTGGATGCTTTGGTCCTCCAGGATGTGGGTGAGGAGGATTAGTTGCAGCAGCTGGTCGAGCTTCTCTCCCCACTCTCATATGGAGCAATTAAAGTTATCTGAGAAGTGAGCTCTCACTTCAACTCGTTTTGTAGTGCGCCGAGTTGAGCACAGCCACTACGGTGGATGCTCTCTTTGAGAAGCAAGCTGTCACTTCAACTCATGGACTTCCCCTATGTGCGGGTGGTACTCCAGGCGTCCACCGATCGCCCATAGCACAGCCATGACAGCCATTGACTTCACCACTTAGCTGTTCCTCATGTTGTCCTTTCCCTGAAGTGGAGTTCGTAGCAGCAGCTGGTCGAGCTTCTCTCCCCAGTCTCATACAGAGCAATTAAAGTTATCTGAGAAGTGAGCTCTCACTTCAACTTCAAGTTCAGACACTATAGCACAGCCCCTACGGTGGAGGCACAGCTGGCCGTGCCTTTCTCCCCAACGACTTAGTGCATAGGGACAGTTTCAGTTTCCTGAGAAGTGAGCTTTCACTTCGACTCATGACAGCCATTGACTTCACCACTTAGCTGTTCCTCATGTTGTCCTTTCCCTGAAGTGGAGTTCGTAGCAGCAGCTGGTCGAGCATCTCTCCCCAGTCTCGCAATTAAAGGTATCTGAGAAGTGAGCTTTCACTTCGACTCATGACAGCCATTGACTTCACCAGTTAGCTGTTCCTCATGTTGTCCTTTCCCTGAAGTGGAGTTTGTATCAGCAGCTGGTCGAGCGTCTCTCCCCAGTCTCGTAATTTAAGGTATCTGAGAAGTGAGCTCTCACTTCGACTCATGACAGCCATTGACTTCACCAGTTAGCTGTTCCTCATGTTGTCCTTTCCCTGAAGTGGAGTTCGTAGCAGCAGCTGGTCGAGCGTCTCTCCCCAGTCTCATACAGAGCAATTAAAGTTATCTGAGAAGTGAGCTCTCACTTCAACTTCACTATAGACACTATAGACACTATAGCACAGCCCCTATGGTGGAGGCACAGCTGGCCGTGCCTTTCTCCCCAACGACTTAGTGCATAGGGACAGTTTCAGTTTCCTGAGAAGTGAGCTTTCACTTCGACTCATGACAGCCATTGACTTCACCACTTAGCTGTTCCTCATGTTGTCCTTTCCCTGAAGTGGAGTTCGTAGCAGCAGCTGGTCGAGCATCTCTCCCCAGTCTCGCAATTAAAGGTATCTGAGAAGTGAGCTTTCACTTCAACTCATGACAGCCATTGACTTCACCAGTTAGCTGTTCCTCATGTTGTCCTTTCCCTGAAGTGGAGTTCGTATCAGCAGCTGGTCGAGCGTCTCTCCCCAGTCTCGTAATTTAAGGTATCTGAGAAGTGAGCTCTCACTTCGACTCATGACAGCCATTGACTTCACCAGTTAGCTGTTCCTCATGTTGTCCTTTCCCTGAAGTGGAGTTCGTATCAGCAGCTGGTCGAGCGTCTCTCCCCAGTCTCGCAATTAAAGGTATCTGAGAAGTGAGCTCTCACTTCGACTCATTTTTTTTAATTTTAATATTTATTAATATTTAAAAGAACTTAAACATACACATTTACATTTCACATAAAAACAACAACAACAACAACATACTACATAATGTTGAAATGTTGAATACATAATATCTTATCTTAATAACATAATCAAGATTAACATACAAGTGCACCCCCCACCTCGGGATCTCATTCCTGATTCCAGAATCTCATACTTTCTTCTGCTGGTGGTTTCCCACTTCCTTTAGAAAACACAAATATTAGGAACTGTTTCTAAATTCCTTCAAAATCATTTGATTTAGCTATACCTCTTCTCCATTTAATATTACTTGTCAATTTATCATTAATAGCTATATCTCATACTTCTTTATACCATTCTTCAATAGAATATTCCCCTTGAATCTTCCAGTTCCTAGCTACAATCAATCTTGCTGCAGTCAACAAATTCGTTATCAGTTCCTTAATTTCCTTTTTACATTTAAAATCTTCTTCAAATAGTGACAGCAATGCAACTTTTGGTGTTCGTTCTATCTTCATTTCCACAATTTCTTCAATCTCCAAAAACACCATCTTCCACAATTTCTGAACATAGTTACATTCCCACCACATATGCAAATACGTTCCTTTAACCCCACAACCTCTCCAACAATTTTCTGATTGCTGATTGTTTATCTTATTCAATCTAACCAGAGTTAGGTACCACCTCCATACAATTTTAAAATAATTCTCTTTTATTCTTACTGACATATTTCTCAACGCTCTTTGTTTCCATAATCCCTCCCAACCCTGTTGTCCTATTTGTACCTTCAAATCTGTCTCCCAAACCATTTTACCCGAATTATCCACCGTCCCTTTCTCCACCAATATTCTGTATATTTCACTCATCAACCCTTTTAACACTGTTCTTTTCTCCCTTTCATTATCTTTCTTAACTATTAGTTCCTCAGACTTTGTTAATTCTCTACAATCTCCATTATCTCTTACCCACTTTTTAGTCCACTGTTCTAATTGCCTATAATTTAACCAAGTTAATTTTTTATCCTTCAAAACCTCTTCCATATCCTCTCTTGTACTCATTCCTCTTAACCAATCCCTTAATTTCATTTTATTTTTTTCTATTAAAACTTTACTTAATCTACTCTTTAATTCCTCCGGGAAATTCTTCAACATTATTACCGGTGACAAAGGAGAGCTGCTTGGAAGCAGCTCCCCTTTATATTTACTCCAAATTTCCCAGTGAGACCTCAAAAGCGGGTTATTTATACTTTCCACCCATTTTTTTTCCCCTTCCATAAAAAATACATTTTCCAAATTAGTCTCTATATTACTCGTAATTTTTTCTTCCATCCAATCTAATTCCCCTAATCCTGTAATTGCCTCCACTATACATCTTAATCTATTAGCTACATAATATAATTTAATATTCGGGAGACCCAATCCTCCCTTTTTTTGGCTCAAATACCATTTACTTTTATTTACCCTCGCTTTCTTATCACCATTACAATAATTATTTATAATCCTTTGCCAACTTTTTAGCTCTAATTCTGAAATTTTTATTGGTAGCATCCTGAACACAAAATTAATCTTTGCTAAAATCTTCATTTTTATTAATGCTATTCTTCCAAACCAAGATAAATTTAACCTTTTATATTTTTCCAATTTTGCTAAAATCTCTTTTTTTAACACATTTAAATTCTCATTCTCTAAACTCTCAAGCTTCTGTGTAATTTTTATTCCCAAATATCTAATCTGATTCTTAACTCTCATTTCTCTTCCCTTTTCTTCCCAATCCTTCTCTTCCTTTTTAGTATAATTAAACAACATCAATTCTGATTTAGACCAATTTATTTTTAACCCTGTAATATCCTCAAATTCTCTCAGTTGCTGTTTAATTCTCCCCATCTTCTCTATTGGATTCTTTATCGTCAACAACGTGTCGTCTGCAAACATATTCAATTTAATTTCTTTCATACTACCTATTCCTTCAATCTCCTCATCTTCTCGTATTGCATTCGCCAATAATTCCATTACCATTACAAATAGGACTGGTGAGAGCGGACATCCTTGCCTTGTTCCTCTGGCTAGTCGTATCTTATCTGTCACACCATCATTCACTACCACTACGGCTGTATTTTGAGAGTATAACTGTTCTATTATCGCTTTAAATTTATTTCCAAACCCCATTTTATTTAAAACCATCTTTAAAGCTTGCCAGCTCAAACAATCAAAAGTCTTAAAAATATCCAATGCCAGAATTCCCGCTTTAACCCTAGACTTATTTATCACCTGTATTACATTTAATACTCTTCCCACTAAATTAGACATCTGTCTACCTGCCACAAATCCACATTGGTCCTCCCCTATGTATTCCTCTATAAATTTATTCAACCGCCTTGCTAAAATAGTTGAAAAAAGCTTAGCATCTTGGTTTATTAATGAAATAGGTCTATATGAATCAGGGACAGTCAAATCTTTATCTGGTTTTGGTATTAAAATTATTAATGAATGTTCCCATGATTCTGGCGTTCTATCCCCTTCCAATATGGAATTATACAAATTTAATAATTTTGGTACTAAAATTCTTTTAAAAAACTTATAATATTCTGGACCTAAACCATCTATCCCCGGTGATTTACCCGGCTTCAAGTTCTCAATTACTTCTTCTACTTCTCCTTGAGTTATTACCTTTTCCATTAACTCTTTATGCTCTATTTTTATTCTCTTCTTTATATACTTTTCTATATAAGCTTCCAACTTTTGTTTTTGAATATCCTTTCCCTTATACAATTCTTGATAAAACTCCTGAAAAATCTTTACTTTATCCTTCATTGTATGACAATACTTCCCTTGTTTATCCTTCAAAATCCCTATCCCATTCCTGGCTTTTTCTTTTTGTGTGAGCCTGGCAAGCAATCTAGAATTCCTATTACTGTTTTCAAAATACTCCCTTTTCATATATATTAAATTCTTTTGAACCTCCTCTAAATTTAAATTTTCTAATTGTTTTTTCTTTGCTTGTATTTCTATTAATTTATATTTTTATATTGCCAATAATCTTTCTCCATTTTCTTAATCTCTTCCTCCAATTGTTCCTGCTCTGCTACTTGTTGCCTTCTTAAATTACACATTTCTCTAATACACATCCCTCTTGATACTGCCTTCATGGTATCCCAAACTACTGCCCTTGACGTTCCTCCCTTCTCATTAATTTCCCAAGACTCTGTCAATTCTCTTTGCATTTTTTCTACCACCTTATTGTACTTCAAAAGTTTTGTGTTTAGTTTCCACCTAAACGCTTCCTTATAATTCTTTTTAACTGTAAATTCTAAACTTAACAATGCATGGTCTGTTACCTTTATTACCCCCATTTCCATTTTACATACCTTACTTGCAAACTCTTTTGAAACCATTATATAATCTATTCTAGAGTATGTCTGATGAACTGAGGAGTAGTAAGAAAATCCCGAATTCGATCCATTCAGTAAACGCCAACAATCTACATAATCTTTTTCTTTTACTAGTTTATTCAATATAGTAATATTATTTCTTTTTTCCACATTTGTGGGGTTTGATCTATCCACTCTATTATCCATTACCATATTAAAATCCCCAGCTAAAATAAGATATCCTTCCCTAAACTCCTCTATTTCATTAAATAAATTCATAAAAAAACTCTCTATGTCTCTCATTAGGGGCATAAACATTTACTAATGTATATTGTTCACTTTCTATTTGCCCCTTTATCATAAGATATCTATCATTATCATCCTTTTTTACAGTTTTCAGTATGAATCCACTTTTTTTTTAAATCAAAATTGCTACTCCATTTTTTTTTGACGTCCCTAATGACTTTTCATAATAAACAGACCACCTTGTCCGAATTTCATTTACGCCATCAAATTTTTGGTGTGTTTCTTGCATCATAATAATATCAGATCTTTCTTTATTTAACATTTGTTCTATTCTCCTCCTTTTCACGACTGCCCCCAGACCTTTAACATTAAGCGTTGATACTTTAATATTCTTATTCATAATCACCCTTTTGATTTTCCTTCCGATCCCGTGTGCTCTGCAACTCATAAACATATACAACAACAAAAATAAAAATAAACCCTGAACCCCCCTTCAACTCCCTCCCTCCCACCCTATTAATCCCCCCAACCCCTCTTCCCCCCCACTACCTTCCCCCTCCCCATATCCCCGTGAGTCTATTACTCCGGCCATTATCTAACTTAGGGGAGAGGGGGGAGGCGGGGCCCCGCCCTAACGGCAAGATCTCTGTACTTAACTACTTATCATATTATTATCTCATAATACCATTCCCCATTTACCCCGTCCCAGACGCCCCAGCTTTGGCTCCATTCCCAACTCCAGCTCCAAGACTTGCATCCTTAAATAACCCCAAACTCTTCAGCAGCTCCTTGCCTTGCTCCAAAGAGGTTACTCTGTGTTGGCCCCCAACATAGGAAAACTTTTAAAAAACAGGGTAACCCCAAGAATATCTCACTGTATTTTTTGTTAGCGTTTCAGTTATTTGCTTAACGCTGCGCCTCCATTGGAGTGTTTGCTGACAAAGATCGTTGAATACTTGCACTGCTTTGCCTTTATATTTAATCATGACCATAGACCTCAATTTCTTCATCACTTGCTCTTTTTTGTAGTAACTGCCAAATCTCACAAGAATGTCTCTGGTTGATCCTCTATACTTTGCTCCTCCCACTCTATGGATCCTTTCAATATCACAGTCTTTTATATCCAAATCTGGCATCATATCGTTGAACCACTTCAAAGCTATTTTTCTCAAATCCCCTGCTGGTTCTTCAGCAAATTGTTTAATGCGTACATTACAACGACGATCCTGATCTTGAAGTTGGATCAACTTTAGATCTTGATATTGAAATTTTACCTCACAACTTTTTTCAAAGACATCCTGTTTTTTCACAAGTGCTTTTACTTCCACATCCAGCTTCTTTATCTCTCTATCATTTTGCGCGATCTTATCTGCAAGCACCCCCATTCGTGCTGCTGCGTTCTTTTCATTAACATCCATCTTCTTGCTCAAAGTGGCAGTGCTATCCAGAATCAGTTTCTTCAATTCTTCCAATGCAGTTGAAATTGGCACCGTGCCAGATCCCTCAGCCATCTTGACAAATCCGTCGCTATCACTTTCAGAACTTTGTGAGTCTTTTTCTGCAGACACTTTCTCAAGACGGGCCAAATTATGATTAGAAGGATGAACTCTTTGCCAAGTAGCCTTCCCCGGGGTTTTTTTTTTCCTTTTTTTCTAACGTACGGCATGGGTCTATTTTTAGCTCTGAGTCAATGTCCCGTGTACAATCCACACCATCTCTCTTCCTACGCAAATAAACACTTCTTCTTCGGTGCTTTTTTAAAGGGTGAATTTACTGCCAAATAAACCTTTCTCTCAGATTAGGAGTATAAATCACTGCTTATCAGACTTAGGAGACGGGAGAGCTGTAGCAAAGTTAGTTTCGTTTTCTAACTCCCCCCTCCTTCCGTCTGTTTACAGCCAAGGAACGGACTGTTTTCCTCCCTCCTTTTTCTGAGTCTGCTTCCAAAAACAGGATTTTCACCCTCTCTTAGCACTCATAATCATCAACCTTCATTTTCATTAACGACCCATGCCTTTTTAAGTGAGATAATTAGCTTTCCAGATCTTCCCGATCGGGAGGTCTTAAGGAGAGATCTTACCAGTCATGGCGTCCGGCTCCGCCCCCCACTTTGACTCATGACAGCCGTTGATTTCATCAGTTAGCTGTTCCTCATGTTGTCCTTTCCCTGAAGTGGAGTTCGTAGCAGCAGCTGGTCGAGCGTCTCTCCCCAGTCTCGCAATTAAAGGTATCTGAGAAGTGAGCTCTCACTTCGACTCATGACAGCCATTGACTTCACCAGTTAGCTGTTCCTCATGTTGTCCTTTCCCTGAAGTGGAGTTCGTAGCAGCAGCTGGTCGAGCGTCTCTCCCCAGTCTCGCAATTAAAGGTATCTGAGAAGTGAGCTCTCACTTCGACTCATGACAGCCATTGACTTCACCAGTTAGCTGTTCCTCATGTTGTCCTTTCCCTGAAGTGGAGTTCGTAGCAGCAGCTGGTCGAGCGTCTCTCCCCAGTCTCGCAATTAAAGGTATCTGAGAAGTGAGCTCTCACTTCGACTCATGACAGCCATTGACTTCACCACAGCCACTTCGTGTTGGATGCTGTGTTCCTCCAGGATGTGGGTGAGGAGGATTAGTCGCAGCAGCTGGTCGAGCTTCTCTCCCCAGTCTCATATGGAGCAAAGTTATCTGAGAAGTGAGCTCTCACTTCAACTCATGACAGCCATTGACTTCACCACAGCCACTTTGTGTTGGATGCTGTGGTCCTCCAGGATGTGGGTGAGGATTAGTAGCAGAAGCTGGTCCAGCTTCTCTCCCCGGTCTCGTCCCACCCCTCTTCCACTGTAACCCTCTCTTTGAGAAGCAAGCCGTCAGTTAAGTTCATTCACTTCCCCAATTGCGGGAGGTACTCCAGGAGTCCACCGAACTCCCGTAGCACAGCCACTTAGTGCGTACGGACAGTTTAATTTTTCTGAGAAGTGAGCTCTCACTTCAACTCATGAGAGTCATTGACTTCACCACAGCCACTCCTGTGGATGCTGTGGTCTTCCAGGATGTGGGTGAGGATTAGTCGCAGCAGCTGGTTGAACTTCTCTCCCCGGTCTCGTCCCACCCCTCTTCCGCTGTAACCCCTTCTTTGAGAAGCAACCTCTCACTTCAACTCATGGACTTCCCCTCTGAGAAAAAGCTAAGCTTCAGTAATGCACCGATCACCCGTAGCACAGCCACTTCGTGCGTACGGACAGTTTAAGTTTCCTGAGAAGTGAGCTCTCACTTCAACTCGCCTTGTAGTGCGCCGAGTTGAGCACAGCCACTACAGTGGATGCGCCTGCCCGCCTGCCTGGGAGCCATCCTTGTGAGGTAGCTGGATCTGCTGGGACTGACTCCCCCGCAGATCTATGGCTTACTTGTGCAAGGTACCAGCTTTTCTGGGCCCGCCAACCCATGCCTGCCTGCCTGCCTGCCTGTCTGCCCGCCTCCCCCGGGGTGCTGCTGTGGTGGGGCATCTGCCAGGACTGACTCCTTGCCTGCTCTGCCTGCCTCTCTGCCCGCCTGGTGCCTGGGAGATGGGCTTTGCCGTTCGTGCCCAGTACCCTCCGGCACGCTTGCTCCCAGTCGTCCTCTGTGCTCCTCAATGCGTAACTGCTGGCTTAGAAAGAAACAACCAGCCATCTTTGCCTCACTTGCTCCTTGCGCCCGCTTACGGGTTGGTTTGCTATGCGTTAGTGCTCAAGCCATCCTTGTGGCACTACAATGCATGCTGCCTGCCTGCCTGCCTTCCCTCCCTTCTCCCCTTCCCGCCTTGCAGGGATGGTGTATGTGTCTTGCTTTGACTCAGGGGAGAAGTCCTTCCTGCGCTCACTTAGACTTTATCAAGTTCAATAATCCATTTTTCAAATGTGCAAGAAGATTTAGGGTTATCTCGTGGCATGTTGGGATTTCCTTGGAACTGGCCCCATTGAGCTGTCTGCATTGCAACTTTAAATCCCTGACATACTGGAGTGCCCGATTTTCAAAACTTCCCCTAACATCAGGGGATGAAGGGATTGCCTTGAAACTTGGTGTCCATGGGGACACATGGGTAAGCTGTCATGGGACCAAAGGATAGGTTTCTAACGTGCAAATTGACGTAGTTGTAGAATGGGACTTGATTTGAGATGACTTAAAAAGTTTAAGCCACGCCAAAAATCAGGGGATGATCATGCATATTGACGGAGCTATCCCAAGGGGTGTGAATGGGGTGCCCGATTTTCATAAATTCCCCAAAAATCAGGGGATGATGGGATTGCCTTGAAACTTGGCATCCATTTGGACACGTGGATAAGCTATCATGGTGCCGAGTTTGAGGTTTCTAACGTGCAAATTGACATAGTGTAGAATGGGACAATTTGGGGTGAGTTAAGCCACGCCAAAAATCAGGGGATGATGGGATTGCCTTGAGTCTGGGCATCCAGAGGTTTCTAACTTGCAAATTGACAGAGCTATCGAAAGGGGTGTGAATTAGGGTTATGGGTGGTGCGTTAGAGGTTAGAGCCGCGCCAAAAAACGGGGGATGATGGGACTGCCTTGAGTCTGGGCGTCCATGTGGACACATGGATAAGCTGTCCTGGTGCCGGGTTTGAGGTTTCTAACGTGCAAATTGACGGAGCTATCCCAAGGGGTCTGAATGGGGTGCCCAATTTTCAAAAATTCCCCAAAAATCAGGGGATGATGGGATTGCCTTGAAACTTGGCGTGCATGTGTATACCCCCATGAGGTGTCATGGTGCTAAACATGAGGTTTCTAACTTGAACAGAAAAAAAAGTTGTTTACTTTTTTAGCTTTCAATGCAAGCCTATGGGGGGGGGGAAAGCGGAGCTCCGATCCGGATCCGGAGCTCCGAGCGGAACGGAGCAGACATGGGCGGAGTGGGGGTGGGGCGAAGCGGCCTGATCCAAAAATCGCGGATCTGGAAGTGAAGCGGAGCGGGGGGTCCGTGCACACCCCTAATTTGTATATATAGAGAACCTGGTGAAATTCCCTCTTCATCACAACAGTTAAAGGTGCAGGAGCTATACTAGAGTGACCAGATTTAAAAGAGGGCAGGGCACCTGCAGCTTTAACTATTGTGATGAAGAGAAAATTTCACCAGGTTCCTCATAGATACAAATGACACCTGCTCAATTGCCTTTTCAATACAACAGTTAAAGAGACAGGAGCCCTGCCCTCCTTTTCAAATGGTCACCCTAAACCTGGGAACTACAGACCAGTCAGTCTGACATCCATCCCTGGGAAAATTCTGGAGCAGATTATAAAGAAGTCAATCTGTAAACACCTTGAAATCAATGCGGTGATCACTAGAAGCCAACATGGATTTGTCAAGAACAAGTCCTGTCAGACAAATTTGATCTCATTTTTTGATCGGGTAACCTCCCTTGTGAACTGTGGGAATGCTGTGGACGTCATATAACTTGACTTAAGCAAAGCTTTTGACAAAGTGCCCCATGATATTCTGATTAACAAACTAGCTAAAAGTGGGCTAGATGGAACAACTATTAGGTGGATTCACAGTTGGCTACAGAGTCAGACTCAAAGAGTATTTATCAATGGAACCTTCTCAAACTGGGGAGAGGCAACGAGTGGGGTGTCGCAGGGCTCAGTCCTGGGCCCAGTGCTCTTCAACATTTTTATTAATGATTTGGATGGGGAGGTGCAGGGAACACTGATCAAATTTGCAGATGACACAAAATTGGGTGGGATAGCTAATACCCTGGAAGACAGAAACAAACTTCAAAGTGAT
This sequence comes from Elgaria multicarinata webbii, assembly GCF_023053635.1. Taxonomy (NCBI): domain Eukaryota; kingdom Metazoa; phylum Chordata; class Lepidosauria; order Squamata; family Anguidae; genus Elgaria; species Elgaria multicarinata. The sequence goes on along the minus strand of NC_086173.1, from coordinate 21,698,671 downwards.
CTTGATAGGCTGGAGTGCTGGGCTGAAAACAACAGGATGAAATTTAATAGGGATAAATGCCAAGTTCTACATTTAGGAAATAGAAACCAAAGGCACAGTTACAAGATGGGGGACACTTGGCTCAGCAATACTACAAACGAGAAGGATCTTGGAATTGTTGTAGATCGCAAGCTGAATATGAGCCAACAGTGCGATATGGCTGCAAGAAAGGCAAATGCTATTTTGGGCTGCATTAATAGAAGTATAGCTTCCAAATCATGTGAGGTACTGGTTCCTCTCTATTCGGCCCTGGTTAGGCTTCATCTAGAGTATTGCGTCCAGTTCTGGTCTCGACAATTCAAGAAGGACGCAGACAAGCTGGAGCGTGTTCAAAGGAGGGCAACCAGGATGATCAGGAGTCTGGAAACAAAGCCCTATGAAGAGAGACTGAAATAACTGGGCATGTTTAGCCTGGAGAAGAGAAGATTGAAGGGAGACATGATAGCACTCTTCAAATACTTAAAAGGTTGTCACACAGAGGAGGGCCAGGATCTCTTCTCGATCCTCCCAGAGTGCAGGACACAGAATAACGGGCTCAAGTTAAAGGAAGCCAGATTCCGGCTGGACATCAGGAAAAACTTCCTGACTGTTAGAGCAGTACGACAATGGAATCAGCTACCTAGGGAGGTTGTGGGCTCTCCCACACTAGAGGCCTTCAAGAGGCAGCTGGACAAGCATCTGTTGGGGATGCTTTAGGGTGGATTCCTGCATTGAGCAGGGGGTTGGACTTGATGGCCTTGTAGGCCCCTTCCAACTCTGCGATTCTATGATTCTGCTTAACCATCTATTGAAACAAACTGCACAGCCCAGGATGCAGCTGTATATTATTTTATAAGCAAAAATGTGGTTCTTTTGGCAGACATAGCATCGGTGTAGGGTGACCATATGAAAAGGAGGATAGGGCTCCTGTATCTTTAACGGTTGTTTTGAAAAGGGAATTTCTGCAGGTGTCATTTGTACATTTGGAGAACCTGGTGAAATTTCCTCTTCATCACAACAGTTAAGGCTGCAGGCGCCCTGCCCTCTTTTAAATCTGGTCACTCTAGTATAGCTCCTGCACTTTAACTGTTGTAATGAAGCCGGAATTTCACCAGGTTCTCTATATATACAAATGACACCTGCTGAAATTCCCTTTTCTGTTCAACTGTTAAAGATACAGGAGCCCTGTCCTCCTTTTCATATGGTCACCCTACATAGGGGGGAAGGGAGGAGAGATTTTTAACCCCCAATGGAAGGAACACCTTAGAGATAATTTGCATGGAGATTTATTTATTCTCTGGGGATAATTGCAGCTCAATTTGGAAGTCTGAAGGACGTGATAAGGATGGCCTAGGAAAGTGAGGAGAAGCTGCTGCCAAAACAAATATCTATTGCGGACTTTCCCAACCTGGTGCCTTCCAGATGGGTTGGACTATAACTCTCATAATTCCCAGCCAGCATCGCTACTGGGCACACTGGTTGGAGATAATGGTGATTGTAGTCCAACACATCTAGAAAACTTATCCAGCAGTGGTGGGCAACTTGTATCCCTTCAGTTATTTTGGCCTACAGCTCCCATCAGCCCTTGCCAGCATAGCCAATGGTGAGAGATAGTCAGAGTTGTAGGCCAAAACATCTGGAAGGCCACAACTTGCCCACCTATCCCTGGTCTATAGGAATATAAAGTCTGGGAGCCCGTCTACACTTGTCTAGATGAAACGTAACAAGTTGGCAGAGATGACGTCAGCAGTCACGTGATGCTGTTGTTGTTACGTTTCTTCTGACTTTTAAAACCGTTCCACTTTCTGTTAAAATCGTTTTAAAACTAACAATGTGCCCCAACCTTTCGTTGTATTCAATGCCGTCTTTCAAAGTCATGTCTCGTGACCATGGTCTTTGCTTCTTGATTAGGACGTGAGGGCTTTTCTAGGGGAGGGAGAGCTGGCACAATGCGACGAGGGGGAGGGGGAGGGGGAGGGAGGGCGGGGAAAGAGGGGACAGAGGCTTAATTTTTTTAAAAAACCGCTTATCTTTCGGGGGCGCACGTGGCCCCTTTAAGACGCTGCAGGGCTTCCCTCGTCCCTACGCGTCACCCCGCCTCCCTGCCGGCTTATCCCGGCAGGTCTAGCTCAGAGTCACCGGAAGAAGGAGGTTTACTTCAGAGCCGGTATGAGCATAATCAAGAATGTTCTAAAGAAGAGTGTGCCCGGGTAAAACGATAGAAGAAAAGGTATTTCGATTGACTGGGCTCAAGTTGCATTTTGTAACGTAGCAAGGGAGGACGCAACAATGCACTTAAACAACGGTGTAATGAATAGTGTAGATCCTGCCTGTGTCTCTTTGGACAGGGGGAAAAATAGCATGTGAAATTGGTTACTGGAGGATAGAGGTCAGAGTTTTGGCTGCTGTTTTTGTTTTTTGTTAATGCACTTGGCTTGGCTGACTTCATGTAAGAGTCTAAGGCCATAGCTAAACTGGGCAAAATCTTGGGGCGATCCCTGGGATCATCCATGTATGTCCACATAATGCACAGGGGATCCCGGGATCAGGGAGGGATGATCCCTCCCTTGCTCTGGGATCTCACCCTCCCTTTCAAGCCCACTTTTTCCACAGTCTCAGGCTGATCCCAAGACCGTGGAACGTGTATGCGGGCGTCACTGTCTGTCCTGGTTCCTCGCAGTTACTTGCGAGGAGCCGGGGACCATCAGGGGTGGGCTGGGGGGCAGGGAAATTAATTTAAAATAAAAAAGGAGCGTTCGTGCGCTCTTCTTCTTTAAGGAAAAAATGGCGGCCGTGACATCTTCTCCCTCTGAGGCTGTCGCGTGCTGCATGTAAACAGAGGGGGAGATCTCGAGATAAAAATATTGCGAGATCCTCACCCCTCTGTCCCGCTAGACCGGTAGGTCTAGCTGAGGCCTTAGAAATTTGAGTATCCAGTCAATGCAGTTATTCTCAAAATTAACACAGGATGAGCTGTGTTCCCGAGAGATGCAACACCGACCAAGTTTCCCTAGAAGACTTAATTAAAGGTATTGACCAATGGAGGAAGATGATCGAGGAAGTGGTGGCAGTAGGCAGGTAGACCCAGCAATAGACATCTTTGTGTCAGGGGAGGTGTTCCATGGCCAGTAAGAAGAATCCTTAACTCAATAAACATGAGTGTCCCAGCAATCACCAACCAAAGGTGAGCACTCCCATTCAGTGTACCGTCAACACCATCTGCACACTGAGCACCTGTGAATAACCATAACCCGGTTAATAGGAATTTATATTGATCTCCAATCTAGCTAGAAACCGTTGTCAGTACCTTAATATTTACAAGTCTTGTTTTCTCTACTGTTAGGTACTTCCTTTGACCGTTGTGTTGCATGAAGGTTTATGTTATTCATAAAGTTTCTTTGTCATCCTTTGTAACTTCTCAGTTTATTTGTAAGCGGTGTTGTTAATAGAAGAATTCATCCAAAGGGAGGAACGGGATGTAGGATGTGGTGGGAAATGGACTGAGGCAGCCTAGGAAGACAAAATTAACAAACAACAACAAAACTCAGCAAAGGAACAGCAGCAGCAGCAGCAAGGAATAGTAGGCACAGGGTCTAGGACAGGAATAGGCAATTTGTGACTCTCCAGCTGTTTTGGCCTTCACGTCCCATGATACCTCACCATTGGCTCTGCTGGCTAAGGGCTGAAGGAAGCTGTAGACCAAAACATCTGGAGGACCACAAGTTGCCCAGGTCTGCTCTAGGATTTGCTTGAGGAGTAGTGAGATAACCTGTGTTGCTGCCTGTTTACATCCAGCAGGGGGCAGCAAGTTTCAATCACCTGCCTTGGAGGCAGAGAACTATGCATTAGGGGTGTGCATGGACCCCCCGCTCCACCCCGCGGATCGGCCTGCTCCGCTCCGCGCCGCTCCGCCCATACTCCGCTCCTCTTCGCCGTGGAGCTCCAGCTCCGAATCAGAGCTCCACAGTGGAGGGGAGTGGCGCCAGGTAAGGCCGGGAGAGGAGGGCGGGGGGGTTACCGGGCCCTGCCGCTGTCGCCGCCCGTGTGGCGATGGCGGCAGAGCCCAATAAGGGACCAAGGGGGAGGGGGGGCCTTACCTGCCTCTGTCCGCGGTCCGTCGGCTTCTTCAATTGAGCCCGCGGTTCAACCAGGAAGTCTGGGCCGCACTTCCTGGTTGAACCGCGGCCTCAATTGAAGAAGCCGACAGACTGCGGACAGAGGCAGGTAAGGGAGAGGAGGGGGGGTTTACCGGGCCCTGCCGCTGTCGCGGCAGGGCTCGGTAAACCCCACTTACCTTTCCGGCGGAGCTCCGGATCGAGGCGAAGGATCCGCCTTCACCTCGATCCTCTTCGCCACGCTCCGCCGCCCCCCCAATCCTCTTCGCTTCCGCCTTAAGGGGAGGAGAAGCACCCCGCTCCGCTTCTAATTCGCCGGTCCGATTAGAAGTGGAGCACATCCCTACTATGCATATGTCTACCTGGGCCAAGAGGGTAAAAACATGTGACATTTCAAGGATTCTGGAAGTGGTTTAAATCACATTCCCTCCCTCGAAAACAAATGCATCAGGAGGCAGTCAATGTGTACTCAAACCATTTCTGCTTCCCCTTGGAACATCTGTCTTCTTTGCCCCAAAACTGCCACTAAATTGGAACACTGACGTCCACGGTTGTGGCACCTACCAAGGGGGGGAGGCTGGGTTCCAGTCCTGACGCCACCTTAACCACAAATAAACATCTCTCCACTGCTGTTTGAGGGGTCTTTTCCCACCCAAACTTATTGCCCGCTTGAGTGACTTGACCTCCCGCCTCGAACTCATTCATCTAAATCAGGGGTGGGCAACACGCAACCCCCTCCACCCCTAAATTTGTCACAGCAGTACAATCAGTGGTTTTGTTACTGAAATTTGATGGCAAACTGCACCAGTGGCTGGAAAAAGGCCAAAGGGCCTGTCTGCATGGCACTGCCCCACCACTCCTTCCCCATGAAACCTGCAGTATTGCTGCTGCAGGGGTGGGTGGGAAATCTTCACACCAGGAGGGAGCGTGGGGTTTTCTGGCTGTCAGCCACCACCCCCTTCCCGGCTTCTGGTGACCAATCATTGGTTGCCATCTGCCTTGGAATGCCCCATGGATCTACGACAGAGCAAGGTCGCGCAGCAGAAGCGCTGTGATGACTTCGCTTTGAAGAACAAAGTTGGGGTAAATTTTAAAAGCGCAGCTTTGGGGAAAAGCCCTGCAGTGGCTACAAATCTGTGGCTGCCTCATATAACCTTTTATCAGCTTAGGTTGATATACCAACTACGCCCTTATCTGGACAGAGATAGCCTAGCTTGGATTACTGCAGTGCATTATACGTGGGGCTGCCTTTGAAAACGGTCCGGAAGCTTCAGCTGTACAAAACAGGGCAGCCCGGTTACTAACAGGGACTGGCCGGCAAGATCACATTACACCAGTCCTTTTCCAGCTTCATTGGCTGCCAGTCCAGGTCCGGGCCCGATTCAAAGTGCTGGTATTGACATTTAAAGCCCTAAACGGTTTGGGGCCAGGTTATTTGAAGGAATGCCTCCTCCCATATGTACCTGCCCGGACCTTAAGATCATCTACAGGAGCCCTTCTCCGTGAGCCCCTGCCAAAGGAAGTGAGGCAGGTGGCTACTAGAAGGAGGGCTTTCTCCGCTGTGGCACCCCGGTTGTGGAATGAGCTCCCCAGAGAGGTCCGCCTTGCGCCTACACTGTACTCCTTTCGTCGCCAGCTGAAGACCTTTTTATTCTCTCAGTATTTTAACACTTAATTTTAACTTAAATTTAAATTTTACTGTTTTAACTCTGTATTTTAATCTTATATCAATTTTGCTGCGTGGTTTTATCCTGGTTGTGCTTTTTATACTGTATTTTGTAATTGTGCTTTTAACCTGTTGGTTGTTTTATTGTGGTTTTAGTTTTTGTGAACCGCCCAGAGAGCTTCGGCTATTGGGCGGTATAAAAATGCAATAAATGAATAAATGAATAAGTCATCCTGAGGGTCTTGCATTAAAGGGCAGCAAAGACTGAAAAGCACAACATTCTTCCACCTATAAAGCTTTAGCACAACCTTCCCCAAGCTTTTGCCCTCCAGATGTGTTGGACTACATCACCCCCTGGGCCGGCATGGCCAATAGCTGATGCTGGGTTGGGAAGGGCTAGCTTAGCATTTTCTACACCTGTGTAAATACTGGTATTATATCAGTTGCATGTGACCAGAAGTATTTTCGCCACTGGCTTCCCAATCCATGAGACATTTCTAATGTGGTCCTTGGTTTGGAACAAGTTGTTATAATTACCGTATTTCTTCAATTGTAAGACGCCATCGATTGTAAGACGCACACTAATTTCAGTACCACCAACAGAAAAAAAAGCTTTGATTCTAAGAATTGCAGGACTTTGAAGATGTACAGACAGCCCCCAATTTAGCTTGAAAACAAGGCCTTTTTAGGCCACCAGCGTGGTTTGCAAACCAATTGTATTATTATTATTATTATTATTATTATTATTATTATTATTATTATTATTATCTCTCTTTTCTCACTCGTGGTGGTTTTTCTAGATGACCATGGCCTTAGCTAGGCCTAAGGTTTATCCTGGAATCGTCCCGGGGTCATCCCTGCCTGCTCCCTGGATATCCTGTGTGTCATTTACGTGAACAGGGATGACCCTGGGATGATCCTGGGATAAACCTTAGGTCTAGCTAAGGCCCATGACAGGCTTTGCTAAGTCATGCTATCTTTTACTGATTCAGAAATTTCCTGACTATTGAACATGTTTTAAGTATAACTGCGGTGCGGATGTATTTTTGTAGGCCCAGTTGTTGTTGTTACTACTACCACTACTATTATTATTTATTACTTATTTATTAATATTTATTACTATTATTATGTATTATTTATGTACACTGATGGTGCTATATAAAGAATAATAATAATAATAATAATAATAATAATAATAATAACATTTCTATACTGCCCCATATCTGACGCTCTCTGGGCAGTTTTGCCATTGCTGCTGCTGCCACAATTTAACAGCCTGGAGTCCCCAGAGTTGACCATCCCTGATCTAAATTCTCTGGACAGGGACTGCAAATCATCCAGCACATCAAGAGCATTAAATAAATGTCTGGTAGTGTAATATTACTTAATGCTCATGACTTGAACAAGAAGAAGCTCAGCCCCTTTTTAAAATGCCACATCACATGCAGCAAATATAGGAACTAAGATTATTTTTCCTTGTAAAGATTGAATGTGATGGTCTGATTTATTTTTGGATTGCAGATAATGCAATGACTGTACCTGGGTAATATAATTACATTTATTTTGTTTTCGCTTTCCACTAAAAGTAAGTTGCTAGATCTCATGACTGCAGGCTCCACTGAATGGCCCTTCAGGCTCAGAAACTAGAACAGAAAAGACACAGGCCATCAAATTTCTCATGAAATGTCATCATCCCAGTAGGATGGTAGAGCACATGGTTTTGGCAATAATTTATTGTATTTTATATCATGTTTTAATACTGTTTGTTTTATACTTTGAATGGTTTTAATTTTTGTGAACCCCCCAGGGAGGCAATAAATAAAATAAATAAATAAAATAAATTTCCTCTAAAAAATGACTTTAACCGTATCCAAGCTTGTATTTTCTACAACTACCAACCCCAGAAAAGCATACGAGGAGCCCCACTATACTGTCTTTAACAGAAACAAAACTAGTTGCTCTTCAGGATCCTGTCCTTAATTAGGCTGTGGAGAATGGAGATGGCGGGGCGGCATCAGATGTGTGTGTGTGTGTACCTGCGTGAATAGCTTTTATAAGTCCCTGCTGAGCTATTAAGAGAGGCCCAGTCAATAGCACAAGGGCCATGGTCAGCTGTGTTTTATCAACAAGTTTTCTCCCATAGGAATGAATGGCAGGTTGGCTTAATAAGGTGACTGATGAGGATGGGGTCGGGTTGTAGGGCATCTCTGGTTTCTCTTTCTCCCTTAAGTAGAGCCTTTAGGAGCAGGTTAGTTACTCTGATGGAACTGCTGTGGGTCCTTCTGTTCTCTGGTCCCGTAGCCAATTGATGCCGTAATTCTCAATAATTAGGGTGACTGTATGAAAAGGAGGACAGAGCTCCTGTATCTTTAACAGTTGTGATGAAGAGGGAATTTCAGCAGGTGTCATTTGTGTGCATGCAGCACCTGGTAAAATTCCCTCTTCATCACAAGTTAAAGCTGCAGGAGCCCTGCCCTCTTTTGTATCTGGTCACTCTAGCTATACTCCTGCAGCTTTAACTGTTGTGATGAAGAGGGAATTTCACCAGGTGCTGCATGCACACAAATGACACCTGCTGAAATCCCCTTTTCAATACAGCTGTTAAAGATACAGGAGCCTGGTCCTCCTTTCCATATGGTCACCCTTTTAATAAGTAGCCCCAAAGCAGGCCTCTTCTCTTCTACTCTGCTGCCCCTTCATGGAATTCAAAACCTGCCTTCTATGCCAACCAGCTCACTCTCATAGTAGGGACACCTCTATGTCCAGGGAGGGGATCCGCACGACTCCAGTGCACCCCGAAAATGATAGTCTGACTTCCCTGTAAAAGAAATGACGAAGAGCCATCCATGCCGCCGCCGCCGCCGCCGCCGAGAGCTTTCCGCCGGCGAGGAGTCGTCGTCGGCATGGACGGCTCTTCGTCGTTTCTTTTACAGGGAAGTCAGACTATCGTTTTCGGGGTACACTGGGGTCGCATAGAAGCACTCTGGGAGCGACGTGCGGATCCCCCCCTGGCCAGTTGTCATCCACGGCTTTCCTCATTTAAAAACATTAAGGACTGATCCGCCTTTCTTCATATCATTCAGTTCCTGTGTTTTGTTTCGAAATGGGCAATGCCGGCAGGGCATAAGACTTGACTTGGTGCCAAAACATGAAGCAATCTCAAACACTGGCTCACTAGAGCATCTGAGGGAGGGCTTGGCTGGCAAAGAAGTCAAACCGTTCGACTCGCGGGCGTAGTATTGTTCATGGTGCAAAAAACAACAAAAAGCACTTCCAGATCATTTGCATCAAATGCTGCCACTCATTGTCAGCTCTCCACTCATGAGTCACTCATTCCCCAGCCCCTGCTCCCTCACCCCCACTGGACAGAAGCAGCAGTGCTCAGGAAGGCCTGGAAAGGAAGCAGCCCAGTCATAAAAGGGAACTGGAGCAGGCAGCCACCATTCACCTTTTTGATCTGCAGAAAGCAGGGGTGCGACCTTCCAACCCTGGAGGACAAATCTGCACCCCCCCACAAGTCCCAATCTCGACTTCAGATGACCACACCCCCTGGCCCCACCCCCTTTCCTCAGCCCCACCCCTTTCCCCCTACCATCAATTACTGGGTGGTTTCCCAGCTTTGGTGCAGATTTTTGCCTAGTCTAAAACGTGTGGCGCAGAGTGGTAAGCGGCAGTTACTGCAGCTGAAACTCTCCCCACGGCCTGTGTTCAATCCCAGCGGAAGCTGGTTCTCAGGCAGCCGGCTCAGGTCGACTCAGCCTTCCATCCTTCTGAGGTCAGTAAATTGAGTACCCTGCTAGCTGGGGGAAAGGTAACTGCGACTGGGGAAGGCAATGGCAAACCACCCCGCTACAAAGTCTGCCAAGAAAACGTCAGCAAAAGCAGGTGTCCCTCTAGGAGTCAGCAATGACTCAAGTGCTTGCGTGAGAAGTTCCTTTCCTTTTCCTAAAACGTTGACATGCCTCTTCGAAGGGTCAGAGATTTAAGCCAAAATATGCTGGTATTTTTGGTTCCTTTGGCTCTGTTCATTTGCCTTTGGCCCCCATCCACCACTGGAATAGGGCCCCTGAATTCCTTAAGCTGAAAGGGATCCCTAAGGACTTTGGGGAGGTAGAAGAAGCATCAAGGGCAGCCAACCCATACATCCAGCAATGCAACTCATTGCTTCTGAGTGGCAAGCAAGCAGCGTTCTTACAAGTGCCCATTATGACGCACCGCTGAACAATACAAGAGAATCCAATACAAGAATACAAGAACACTGCGCAATACAAGGGAATTCTATTATGGCCCCATTGTTGTGGGCTGCCTTTGTGATGTTCATTCTAGGCTGTGAGTGGGAATAGACTTTTGTGTATTTGTGGATGAACACTCTTTATATTGTATTGCTTTTAGATTATGCTTTTATGGTATTTATTTGTATTTGTATTTTTCTGCCGAATATAATTTATAATGATTCCCCCGCCCCCACAACACTAATCATTGATTCCTGTATTAAGTCACTTCAAGACTGCAGTGGGAAGTGATGTATAAATGTAATTAATTATCCATCATCAGCATCATCAGCATCATCCCAGGACCATTTGCGCTATTGGGTCTTCTTTGGCCATCCCTGAAAAGTACTGGAGCAAAAGAATTGTAGTAAGTAGTTGACACACACACACACACACACACACACACACACACACACACACACAGCGCTATCAAAACTGAAGGTCAAAGATCTCTTCAAATGTCTATTTATACAATTAAAGAAAGCATAATATGCTGTAGTTCTTTGACCCAAAGCAATGAACCAACAGTTCCTCTTGCAACATGGAACTAAGGCTGCAACCAAATTTGGCTTCTAATTTGTTTCCAGGATCAATTCAAAGTGCTCGTGCTGATCTTTGAGAACTTTAAGGGCCCGGGATATTTGACTCACAGCTTCTTCTAAATTGAGCCTGCTCAACTGGATCATAGTTGGAGGTCCTGCTGCTCCGAGGTCCTGCTGCTCCGTGTCCCCTCTGCTCTTTGAGATGGGATGTGTAGCCACAGAGGCCCTTCTCAGCAGTTGCCCCCAGACTTTGGGATTCTCTCCCCGCAGAGGTCCATTTATCATCCTCCCTTTTGGCCTTCCGTCAGACGCCAAAGATGTTCTTTTCCCCAGAAGCATTTGTTCTAGGTGTGTGTTGCCTGCTGGCCTGCTGTTTGCATTTAGTTTGCGGCTGCTCTATTTCGTAGCTGGGTCGGGGTTGTGACTTCTTTTTTAAAAAATGCTGTGAAGCTTCCTGCTCATTTTCCGATGTGGGATTGAAAGATGTTGTATTGTTATGGTTTCTGACCTCTGTTAGCCATTTTAGCTATCAAAAAGTTGCCATAGAAATAATTCTGATAGCCATAAAATAAACAAACAAAACTATTATGTATTTCTATTTCGTGTGTTCGGTATGTGTATATTTTGGTGAGCTTCTTTGCATTCCTATTTCTCAGCCTGTTATTTTGTTTTCTTCCTCCAGTGTATCTCAAACCACATGTTTCCATTATCTTCTTAATCTGTGCTCTGCTATAGTACTATAAAACAACCCTGCGATATGAAGAATCGCTCACTCCAAATTACTGCAGCACTTCATGAGTGTGTACATGTTATTTACACTGTCTTGGATTTTCACTAGCTACTCTATTATGCTGTTATCTGCTGGACACAGACAAGAATTGTCCTGCAGGAAGGTAGAATATCCTGATGTGTCTTGTCAGGCAGATTTCTCAACAGTTCTCATCAACCCCATTCCATCACATGCCCCGTGGGTCAGTTTAAATGTGATTCCCATACTTACATGCCCAGACCCTAAGACCATCTTCAGAGGCCCCTCTCTGGGTACCTACCACCACTAAATGAAGTGAGGCAGGTGGCTACTAAGAAGAGGACCTTTTCAGTGGTGGCATCTTGGCTGTAAGACATCCTCCCCAGACAGGCTCACCTGGTTCCTACATTATGGTCTTTTGGGGCACCTGGTGAAGTCCATTTTATTCTCCCAGGCATTTTGGCCCTTCCATTTTTGTTGTTTTAATTGTGTTAGGACACAATCCTATGTATTGTTTATACAGAAAAAAGTCCAACAATTCCCAACGTGACCCAGCCAGTCAAGGAGTTGTAGGACATTTTTTCTGTCTAAACATGCATAGGATTGCCCCTTTATTGTATTTTTAGGTCTTTGCACTGCTGCAGGCATTTACTCTGATTTTATATTGTAGTTTTAAACTTTTAAAAGTTTTATGTTATGTTTTATCATGTTGTTGTACTTTATGGTTTAACTTTTGCGAACTGCCCAGCCCAGAGAGCTTCAGCTGTTGGGCGGTATAGAAATTTAAGAAATAAATAAATCCCCATTGTCCAGAATCTCCTCCCCGGTTCAGGTTGTGGAGCAATTGATGGCACATATCAGAATGAAACTTGTCTAGCACTTTGCATACAGACTGTGCTAATTCTTACAGTAATGATGAGTCAGTTCTAAAAAAAAAAAGGAATGTGTTAATAACAAACATTCATAACCAAGCTCCCTGTAGAGAAGAGTTAAAGCATTTTGCTCAGTCATGATTATGAAGAACTGTCTGCTCAGTTCTGGCTCCTACTCTTACGTGGCAGTGATATTTCACGCTAGGCCTTTGTCGGTAAGGCAGAGCTGGCTGGCCCTACTTTGAGGAAGAGGGAAGCAGCTGTTTCAGGCAGCACATTTTGAGTATCATGAAAGGGCAGCAAATTGTAAATTATTTAGTTCATTATTGTTGCTTTTTACTGCCAGGAAGGGCGAGAGAAGTTTGTGAGATTTGCCTCAGGTACCAAATAACTTGGCTGGCCACAGATACTACGCACCTTGACTGGGCCCTGGGGGGGAGGGCACACATGTGGATTTGCTGCTCAGCCTCAGGCAGCAAAATGTCTTGTGTCAAGCTACGGTAAAGCACCTGGTGTAGTGGCTGGCTCTGGCTGCAGGAGCCCAGACAGAAGTCTCAAGATGTGTGTTGCAAGCTGCATTGCATCCAGAAGGCTTTTCAAAAACCTGGAGCCAGGTACAAAATACCCTATTTCTTCGATTCTGGTTTTAAATGTTTTTATTGATTAACAATACGCTAATACAATACTACAATATTCACTACACAAGACAACAACAACAAAAAACATAATACATAACTTGATTATCCTTATAACATTTCTAATTAATATTTTTTATACATCATTACATAACATAAAGTGCACCCCCCCACCCCGGGATCTATTCCTGTTTCCAAAATCTCATTGATTCTTCTGGAGGTGGTCTTCCACTCCCCCTAGGTAATACATATTCTAGGAACTGATTCCAAATTCCCTCAAAATCATTTGTTTTTGTTATCCCTTTTCTTATTTTTATATTACATGTCAATTTATCATTTATAGCCATATCCCAAATCTCTTTGTACCAATCCTCAACATGATAATCTCCTTGCACCTTCCAGTTCCTAGATATGATTAACCTTGCTGCTGTCAGCAAATTCGTTATCAGTTCTTTTGTTTCTTTATTGCATTTTAAATCTCCATATAATGATAGCAATGCCACTGTAGGTGTCTCTTCAATCTCCATTCCCACAATATCATTTATCTCTTTAAACACCATTTTCCACATTTTTTGAACAAAACCACATTCCCACCACATATGTAAATACGTTCCTTTTTCTTTACATCCTCTCCAGCAATTTGCTGAGTGCAGCTTGTTTATTTTATTTAATCTCACTGGGGTTAGATACCACCTCCGTAAAATCTTGTAATAGTTCTCTTTTATCCTCACTGACATACTTCTCAATAGGGATGTGCTCCGCTCCGATTAGGAGCGTAGAAGCAGTAGCGGATTGGCCTGCTCCGCCTTACCCAGAGGCGGAGTAGGAGCGGACCGCGGACCCCCTAGAAGCAAGGCGAAGAGAAGCGACCATTTTTCGGAGCTCCGAGTTCAGGCGGAGCGCTCCGGTCGCCATCTTGAAAACATTTCGCCATAGGATTGCATTGCGGCAAATAATCGCGCATAACTACGTTGTTTTTGAAGCTATCGTTCTGGAAATTCTTGTGCACAGAGAGTCGTGGATGGGGGTCATTTTGAGACCACTCTCAACTTTCTGCGTTGTCTGGGTCGCGGGCTATATTTTTGTGAAAATCGGGTCAACCGCGCGGCTCAAACTGCGTTTTCGGCTTTTCGCCCATAGGATTGCATTGAGGGAAAGAATCGGGGATAACTGGGGGGGGGGTTTAAGCTATCGTTCTGAAAATTCTTGTGCACAGAGAGTCGTGGATGGGGGTCATTTTGAGACCACTCTCAACTTTCTGAATTGTACGGGTCGCGGGCTATATTTTTGTGAAAATCGGGTCAACCGCGCGGCTCAAACTGCGTTTTCGGCTTTTCGCCCATAGGATTGCATTGAGGGAAAGAATCGGGGATAACTGGGGGGGGGTTAAGCTATCGTTCTGAAAATTCTTGTGCACAGAGAGTCGTGGATGGGGGTCATTTTGAGACCACTCTCAACTTTCTGCATCGTACGGGTCGCGGGCTAGACGTTTTTAAAAAATCGGCGAGAAAAATACCTTTTTCAAAGGGCTGAGGGGCAGAGTCAGCTCCCGGTCATGATGATCCCAAAGTTGGAGGAGGGCATAGGCAAAACAGGTAACTTGGGATTCTGGGAAACTTCTCTTTCTTCATCTGAACGGGCTTTTCCCCGTGTTTTTTAACACAGTAGCCCCACCAAATGCACAAACACAACCTGAAATCATATACTAAGCCAAGAATAAGAGATAGAAACACAGCACTGCTCCCCACCCTAACCTTGGGGAACAACTGAATCGATGTGGTGCAAGGGGATGAGCTCCCCTAGGGCATCTCATCGTGGACGTGCCCCCACTCTCTCCTGCACTGGAAGGCCATTAGAGCCTTCCAAAGAGAGTAAAACGGTGGAGCAATGCCTATCATGAGTTGAAGTGAATGGTCACTTTTCAGTGGTGGAGCAATGCCTGTTCTGAGTCGAAGTGAGCGTTTTACTTCTTCTCAGAGCTGTGGCTGTCAGTGTCTTGAACTGGCAGCTACTTCCCCCTCCCCCGGGCACGTCCCCCTATTGCTGGTAAAAGACAGATATAGCCTTTTAAAAAAAGTTCTTCTTGTTGTTTATTGAGCAACACTGCTGCTTTTAATTCCACCCCTCCTTTGTTTATTGATTGATTTATTCCATTTTATATGCATTACTGGCTTATCCTTGGCTCACTTCCTTATGCCCCCAGAAATGCCAGCTGCATGCCTGCCTGCCTTCCCTCCCTCCTCCCCTGCCCACCTCGCAGGGATGTTGTGTGTGGGGTGCCCGATTTTCAAAAATTCGCCAAAAATCAGGGGATGATGGGATTGCTTTGAAACTTGGCATGCGTGTGTATATCCCCATGAGGTGTCATGGTGCCAAACATGAGGTTTCTAACTTGAACAGAAAAAAAGTTGTATAATTTTTTAGCTTTCAATGCAAGCCTATGGGGGGGGGGAAACGGAGCTCCGGATCCGGATCCGGAGCTCCGGGCGGAGCAGAGCGGAAGTGGGCGGAGCGGGGGCGGGGCGGAGCGGCCCGATCCGGAAAATGGCGGATCTGCAAGTGAAGCGGAGCGGGGGGTCTGTGCACACCCCTACTTCTCAACACTCTTTGTCTCCATATTCCCTCCCAACTCTGTTGCCCTATTTGTATCTTCAAATCTGTTTCCCACACCATCTTGCCCATATTTTCTGACTCCCCCTTCCCAGTCAATATTCTATATATTTCACTCGTTAAACTTTTTATCATTTTATTTTCTTCGATTTTAAGACACACTTCCCCACCCCCATATAAACATCTCTAAAAATGGGGTGTGTCTTAGAATCGAGGGTGTGTCTTAGGGTTTTTTTTCTGTTGGCGGTACTGAAATTAGTGTGTGTCTTACAATCGATGGCATCTTACAATCGTAGCCTAGGCAGGTCGACATTTGCTAAGAATTCTGGAAGAGGGTGCCTCTGAGCATAGGCTTTTCCCAAGAATTTGTGTTCAGTACCAGAATCATATTCATTTCTGGTTTTCTCCAAGTGTTCTCCTTCAGCAACCTAATTTAGGTGGAAAGGGGAGCTTTTTAGTGGTTGCTGTTGATAACGCAATTGGGAGTTAGTAATCTTTGTTGATCTACTGCAAATCACCTAGAGCTCTGCTCCTTGATGTGTTTTCGGAGGCAGGCAAAACCTTTTTTGTTCCAGTAGGCCTTTGGTGAATAATCTGGACCTCTGTCTATGTCTAGGACTTTTAAAATGGTTGTGTATTTTAAATGCTTTAAATGTTTTAATATAGAAACGTATTTAATTATATTTTTAACTTTTGTATATTTCTATTTATAGGTTTTAACTGTGTATGTTTTAATTTTGTAAAGCTGCCTTGAGGCCCGGCATTGGGCAAATGGCGGGATACAAATAAATATAATAAACAGTAATAATACTAATAGATCTTGATCTACTTTCTGCCTACCTTTGGGGCTGTCTATTATTATTATTATTATTATTATTATTATTATTATTATTTATATAGCACCATCAATGTACATGGTGCTGTACAGAGTAAAACAGTAAATAGCAAGACCCTGCCGCATAGGCTTTCATTCTAATAAAATCATAATAAAACAATAAGGAGGGGAAGAGAATGCACCAAACAGGCAGTATAAAAGTCAGAGCAAAATCAAGTTTTAAAAGCTTTAGGAAAAAGAAAAGTTTTTAGCTGAGCTTTAAAAGCTGCGATTGAACTTGTAGTTCTCAAATGTTCTGGAAGAGCGTTCCAGGCGTAAGGGGCAGCAGAAGAAAATGGACGAAGCAGAGCAAGGGAAGAAGAGACCCTTGGGCAGGTGAGAAACATGGCATCAGAGGAGCGAAGAGCACGAGTGGGGCAATAGTTTGAGATGAGATAGGAGAGATAGGAAGGAGCTAGACCGTGAAAAGCTTTGTAGGTCAACAGGAGAAGTTTATATTGGATTCTGAAGTGAATTGGAAGCCAATGAAGAGATTTCAGAAGTGGAGTAACCTGGTCAGAGCGGCGAGCCAAGAAGATGATCTTAGCGGCAGAGTGGTGAACAGAAACCAACGGACTGATGTGAGAAGAAGGAAGGCCAGTGAGAAGAAGGTTGCAGTAGTCCAACCGAGAAATAACCAATGTCTATGGGCACTTCCACACGTCATACTCAGGGCGCTTCCATGTGGCCCCAGTGCACCCCGAAAATGATCGTGTAACTTGCCTGTAAAAGAGACGAGGAAGAAGCGTCCTTGCCGGCGCCGGCTGGCTCGGAGAGCTCGCCGGCTGGCTCGGAGAGCTCGGCAGAAGAAGGCGGGGTGGAGAGCAGAAGAAGGGAGGGAGTTGGGTGGTGGCGGCGGCGGCAAGGACGCTTCTTCCTCGTCTCTTTTACAGGCAAGTTACACAATCGTTTTCGGGGTGCACTGGGGCCGCATGGAAGCGCTTTCAGTACGACGTGTGGAAGAGCCCTAAGTGTCCTCTAAGCCCTACGGTAGTGGCAAATTGGCACCGCATCAGTCATACGACACAGCCTCTGATTTGCAGCCACCCCAGCTTTTCCCAAATAAATGAAGTCACCGCAGTCCTTCTGACAGAGGCCAGGGGGAAGGCCTGACACACCAAATGGCCGCTGGAAAGCCTGTGCTGCCTCTGCAGTCAGGATTACCCGCCACAACCCTGCAACAGCAAAACCACAGGGATTAAAGGCAAAGTGTTGGCAATGTGGCACCGTGAAGGCAGGGTACTTTAGTGAGTTGAGAAGGTGTTCCCACATAGAGTTCCTGTGATGGTGGGCTGGAACCCTGCCCTCTTCTAGGATACTCTGTTCCATTGCCTCCCCCTCCTGGGTTTCCCATTCTCCGTTCTCCATTCTCCAACCCAGAAGAGTCAGAATTCCATGGTCAGGGAGCGTGCTCAGTCCTCATTGGACCGAGGACAGCATGTGTGCGCTCTACCTTGAAGCCTGCTTTTCCCTCCTCAATATTGTTGTACTTCTGTAAACTACCCCCAGCACCCCAACACTGGCTGGCTCAACAGAGAACAGCACCTTTCCTTTCTATTTCTTTTTCTTTTTTTAATACTATTTTTATTGATTTTCAAGTAAGGACAAATACAATAAACACAGAGAGTAAAAGAAAACACTCAACAACAATATGAATGTTCCCACAGCACCACTGTAAAAAAGCATGGGTGTTCATATCTTCAATAAGCACTTAGTAATCTTAACCAACTCTATACTTTCTTGTACAGAAAAAGATGACCCAAAGGATTCCTGAATCAGTGGAGGTATAGATTCGCCAGGATTCATATTAATAAATGAGAAAAAGTCCAACCAGTTTTCCAAAAATGTGTCTGATGTTATTTCCCCTCTTGCTAACCTGCTATGTTGAGTCAACTTATAATTTATTGAATTGGATCCAGGCCAAGTGCTGGTATTAACATTCAAAGCCCTAAACGGTTTGGGGCCAGGTTATTTGAAGGAACGCCTCCTCCCATATGTGCCTGCCTGGACCTTAAGATCATCTACAGGGGTCCTTCTCCATGAGCCCCTGCTGAAGGAAGTGAGGCAGGAGGCTACTAGGAGGAGGGCTTTCTCTGCTGCGGAAGGTTGTGGAATGAGCTCCCCACAGAGGTTTGCTTGGTGCCTACATTGTTTTCTTTCCATCGCCAGCTGAAGACCTTTTTATTTTCTCAGGATTTTAACACCTAATTTAACTTAAATTTAAACTTTGCTGTTTTAATTTCATATTTTAACTTATATTAATTTTTGCTGTGTGGTTTTATTCTGGTTGTGCTTTTTATATTGTATTTTGTATTTGTGTTTTAAATTTGTTGGTTGTTTTTATGCTCTCCATGGTTTTAATTTTTGTGAACCGCCCAGAGAGCTTCGGCTATTGGGTGGTATAAAAATGTAATAAATAAATAAATTTAAAGTAGGGTGACTATATTTTGGAAACCAAAAAGGAGGACAAAATGGCTGCCCTCAGGAGGCGTGGCCACCCCAACATGCCCACCCCCAAGGTGGAGCCAACTCAACATGTCTGGCCCCCAAGGGGGCGTGGCCTCGGTCACTATCACCAGCAACAGAAGGAGCATTATTAATTTTAGCATGCACATCCTTTAACACCACCACCAGCAACAGAAGGAGCATTATTAATATTAGCATCAGCATCCTTTAACACCAGCAGCAGCAACAGAAGGGGCATTATTAATATTAGCATCAGCATCCTTTAACAACAACACCAGCAACAGAAGGGGCATTATTAATGTTAGCATCAGCATCCTTTAACACCACCACCAGCAACAGAAGGAGCATTATTAATATTAACATCAGCATCCTTTAACACCACCACCAGCAACAGAAGGGGCATTATTAATATTAACATCAGCATCCTTTAACACCACCACCAGAAGGAGCATTATTAAGTCTGCCATGCTAGTCCAGCAATCTGTTCACACAGGATGTCAACCAGGGACCAACAAAGCAGGACATGATGTAACAGCACTATCCCACCCATGTTCACCAGCAACTGATGCAAACAGGTTTACTGGAGGGAGCGCATAACCATCAGGGCTATTGATAAGATATTATGTTGCATATATTGTAGGAGTATTGGCAATGCAGGGGTGGATAAAGGCAATCCCAAGTCCTCATGAAGCCTCCTATTACATCTTGGCATCCACCAAGAAGACGCCCTGATGGGCACAGAGTGACGGCTGGGAGGACTCTTTTCCAGGCCTTTTGCAGCTATTTCCAGGGGTGATAACAGCTGTTTGTTGCAGGTACGTTCTGGGCTGTACTAAGCCTATTTTCTCCAAAGAAATAAAATCCTTTCTTGGATTTTATTTTCTTGGAGAAAATCAATTTAAGGCAGCTCAGAACTCATGCATAGGAAAGGGGGGGGGATCCAAATCAGAGATTTACTGGATTGAATTTATTTTACAAAAATAAATTTATAAATCCAAAATTAAATCCAATAAACCCATTATTTGGATTCCGCCCCCGCCTTCCCTGCATGTGCATTCTGGGCTGTATTAAACCTATTTTCTCCAAAGAAATAAAATCCTTTCTTGGATTTATTTATTTATTTATTTATTGAGAAAATCAATTTAATGCAGCCAAGAACTTATGTGCAGGGAAGGGGGTGATCCAAATCAGGTGTCTCTTTTTATTTGTTAAAAATAAATTTACAGTCTTTTTTACTAACTCACCTAATGGGAAGCGGGGGGGCAAACAATATTTATTTTGGGGGTAAAAACTACAGACCTGGTAAGGTGGGGGAGCCAATTCAGCCGCCTCTTGTGTCCTCAGGCTCGCAGAGGCTTGCCTGGACACGTCCAGCAAGCAGACCTGGCAAGGCGGAGCCAATGTGTGTGTCCTTTCATGCTGGGAGAAGCTTGCTGGGCACATCCAGCAGCCAGCAAGCAGACCTAGCAAGGAGGGGGAGCAAAATGTGTCCTCCTCCTCGTGCTGGGAGAAGCTTGCCTGGGCACAGCCTGCCAGCAAAAAGCAGCAGCGCCTGCAGTGTTGTTGTCTTCTTCGTTGTCCTCCTTGGAAATGCCTGGTTTAAGCCACGCCCACCTCATCTATATGGGGCTCTCCTGTCGATGTCGATGCCGTGGTGACGATGACCAAGGAGAGGCCCCGATAGAAGCCGGGAGAGCCTTAAACCACGCATTTCCGAAACGCGGAAACGCCCGGCTTAAGCCACGCCCACCTCGTCCATACGGGGCTCTCCTGTCGACGTCGATAGGAGATGCCCGGATGGACGAGGTGAGCGTAGCTTAAGCCGGGCGTTTCCGCGTTTCGGAAACGCGTGGTTTAAGGCTCTCCCGGCTTCTATTGGGGCCTCTCCTTGGTCGCCATAGTGACGATGACCTAGGAGAGGCCCCAATGGAAGCCTGGCGAGCCTAAACAGGTTTTTTTTAAGCGCTTTTTTCCCGGACAAAAGGGGGAAACAGGTATTCCGGCTGGACCCAGATTTGCCCCCCCCATTTCCGGGCATGTCTGGGCAAATCCGGACGTATGGTCACCCAATTTAAAGTTAGTTTCCAAATTTGATCAAACCAGCGTTGATGGTCAAAAGGTCTGTCACTTTTCCAGAAGTGGGCAATTTCCCACCTGGCTGCAACCAGCAAGTGGGTGACCAAGGCTTTGGGAATAATGTTTCTATTGGCATCCCTAAGAATAGAAAGTAGAGCCAGTGCTGGATCAGTTTCTACTTCAACATGGATAATGTTTGTAATGGTTTGGAAAAACCCTTGACCCAAAAGTTCTGAACTGTTGACATTCCCACCAAAGATGAATATAAGTGCCAGGAACTGTGCAATCCTGCCTTTCCTTCCTATGTCTTAACTTTTAAAAGAGTTTGGATGTGCTGTAGAATGAAGCTGCAGTTGCCTCAGGTGTCTTGATTTCTCCAGAGTGCCTCTGGGCTTCAAATCTCAGGTAGTTGTAAAAAGATGTGTGTGGCGAATGAATTTGGAGGCCCAGACTTGTGCCCGTTGATCTGTGCGCCAAATGGCCCCAAGATGTGGAGTGCGAGTCATGGCAGCTGTTCCGGGCTTCTTTCCCCCTGAAGTCATTCCCAAAGCTGGATGCTGAACAACATCTGTGGCCATTGCGAAACATCGTTTCTGGGTCTAGCCAGGGTTAATTGGGTATTTTGTGAGTTTTTAGTTTGAAATAAATTAAATTAGGATGGGACTTTGCAAGGTTTTATTTTA
Organism: Elgaria multicarinata webbii; assembly: GCF_023053635.1. Lineage (NCBI taxonomy): Eukaryota > Metazoa > Chordata > Lepidosauria > Squamata > Anguidae > Elgaria > Elgaria multicarinata. Next base: position 21,677,095 of record NC_086173.1, on the reverse strand, counting down.
ATCTGTTTTATAACATCAGATTTTTTTATTTTTTTAAAAAAAGCATTTTGAACTTGAATGTGTGGTAATCTACCACAAGCCCTGGAGATTCGGCAGGATAAAACAGAAGAGAAATAAAAACAAAATAGAAGAGAAACATTGCAAAGTAGTGCCTACTAGATGCCAAAACTTTCCAAAAGGAAAATCAAAACGGAAAATGCTGGGCAAATCCAGACCAGAGTGGAACCTCTCCAAGGCAGCTGGGAAGTGGGGCATTGTGAAGACTGGCACAATGGGGCAGAGACAGACTGGCCCTCTGGAGCACTGGGCATTGGGACATTCTTGCACACAACAAGCCCTGCTGAAATGAACAGGAGCCAGAGCTGCTGGCGATAGGTTTGAGGGGGCCTTGGGCCCTTCTTCTGGGCCCTTCCAAACATCATTCTGTGTCCTTTCCACCTAGGGTTGCCATATTCCGAATCCACAAAACCAGGGCAATTTTGGGGGCGGGGGGCGGGGAATAGGATTTTTTTAAAAAAAAACTGAGCAATATATAAAGGTCTAGGGAAAGCCCAATTTTTTGCAAAGCCCAGTTTTTCAATTAAAACAACAACGACTGTAAAACCAGACATCTGAAATTCACTGCAACTTACTTCCAAGTAACAGATTTGAGGCTTGCAACCCAAATCCAAGGAGGTGGATTTTTGAAGGGCGATTTTTGGGGGAGTGACTTTCCTTTCCTTTCTCCCCTGTCTCCTTTCCTCGTCCCCTACTCACTCCTGTTCCCCACAAAACTCTCTTTCTTCCCCCACAAATAACCCAGCAGCTCTGCCCCGCGGTTACCCGAAAGGTCTGACCACAACCAGCCAAGCTCACCAAACTCCTTTGCGTTGCATGGGACTCAGGTAGCCTGAGGAGACCACATGCGCCTTTCCTCGCTGTTGTTCCTCTTCTACGTAGGCGCAATAAGGTGAGTCACAGTGAGTGACTCAGATGGGCCTGTGGAAGAGCGGTGATGCTCTGGAAAAGGCGCCAGGTTGATGCATCTTTTTCTCTGCTGCTGCCGCTCCACTGAGCAGGCCCAAGGCACCATTTTGGAGGTCAGAATTTCTCTGGCCAGCTGGACCAGGAATCCGGGATTATTTATTTATTTATTTATTTATTTATTACATTTTTATACTGTCCAATAGCCGAAGCTCTCTGGGCGGTTCACAAAAATTCTTGCCCAGCCGGTCAGGACATTTCAGAATCTCCTGGAAATTGGGACATTCCGGGTTTTCCGGGACGTATGGCAATCCTACTCCCACCCAGCAAAAGTAAGTTTTCCATGGGGTGGAGGTATGGGTGGCAGCAAGGGGGTGGCAGGGAAAGGCAGCTGCATTGAAAGGAGCAGCAACACACCTAATAGTCCCTCAGCCTGGCTCCAAGAAGAGAAGCACCAGAATGGCTGCCACTGCCACCGCTATATTCATTTTCCCAGAATGCTTCAGGGCCCTGACACAGCGTATGTTTAGGGTAGGGCTCTGGGGCTTTGAGGGTAATGGAGACAGTGGCTGTCTCTTATTTATTTATTTTGAAAATAAATAAAGCGATGTTGGCACAGCCCATGGTGTGAGTCCCAGTGTTGGACCATACTCTTGCACTGCTTGCTAATTTCAGTGGAGCTTGTACAGGAGAAGCTTGAGGTAGACTGTGCCCACGTTAATTAGTATTAAGATTAGTGGTAATGCGTGCCATTAACATGAGTGGGAAGGGGTGCCATTTTGATTTTCCACCTCACACACCAAAGGCGGGCTCACGTCCCACACATCTCGACCAATGAGGGCAGAGCATGTGAGGGGGTGCATGCAGAGGGCAGAGCCCAGATGGAGGGAGGGAGAGCAAAGTGTTTCCACCTTCAAAAGGGCCAACGTGTCCAATGAGGAATTGCCAGACCAATCTTAGGCCTGTTTCAGATATAAGCAACATAATAGGCCTTACCCTCAGGTAAGAGTGCATATGAGTAACTAAACCAGGGGGAGAAAACCTGTGACCTTCTAGATGTTGTGGGACTCAAAACTTCCATCAACTGCGGCCAGCATGGACAATCATCAGGAGAAATGAGAGTTGTAGTCCAACAGGTTTTCCACTATGGCTACAAGGCTATGTATACTTAGGGAGATCAATGGGATGTACTCCTGAGTAAATGTGTACAGGATCAGGCTGCACACTAACCATAAGTGTACAGGAGTTTATCCCTTGCTGGAATGCTACAAACTAAGTCACGGGGAAGGGGAATGCTTAGGGTGACCATATTTGGGAAACCAAAAAAGAGGACACCTAGTGTGTGTGTGGGGAAGCAGCTTTCTGAGTCCTGCAGAAAGTACTTTATTCCCCCGTCACCTTAAAGAACCCGATTGGAGTGGAGGAGGGGAAAGGATTTCATTCTGCACCACCACCATCCACTCCAATTGGGGCCTTTTCTATAATGTCCACGAATGACCCACTTTCCCCTTTAAGACCTCAGTTGGAGCTCGGGGTGGGAGAATGATGTGCCTCAAGAATGGTATCCTTCTGGAACGTCTGGCTGAGTTGGGAGTGGGGGGCACTGCATTGCAGTGGTTCCACTCCTACTTGGCAGGTCGGCTCCAGAACGTGGTGCTTGGGGGACATTGCTTGGCCCCGTGGACTCTCCAGTATGGGGTTCCGCAGGGGTCGGTCTTGTCCCCCATGCTGTTTAACATGTACATGAAACCGTTGGGTGCGGTCAACGTTTTGGAGTGCGCTGTCAGTACGCTGACGACATGCAGCTCTACTGCTCCTTTTCAACTTCATCAGGTGTGGCTGTGGATGTGCTGAACCGGTGCTTGGCTGCGACAATGGACTGGATGAGGGCTAATAAACTGAAACTCAATCCAGACAAGGCTGAGATGCTGCTGGTGGGTGGTTCCTCTGATCGGATGGGGGGCATTCAACCGGTTCTGGATGGGGTTGCACTCCCCCTGAAGGAGCAGGTTCATAGCTTGGGGGTTCTCCTAGAACCATCTTTGTCACTTGAGGCTCAGGTGGCCTCAGTGGCACGGAGTGCTTTCTACCAACTCCGGTTGGTGGCCCAGCTACGCCCCTATCTGGACAGGGATAACCTAGCTTCAGTTGTCCATACTTTGGTAACTTCCAAATTAGATTACTGCAATGCCCTCTACATGGGGCAGCCTTTGAAGATGGTCCGGAAGCTGCAGCTTGTGCAAAATGCGGCGGCCAAATTGATAGCTGGAACAGGGAGGTTTGAGCATATAACACCGATTCTGGCCCGCTTGCATTGGCTGCCTATATGTTTCCGAGCCCAATTCAAGGTGCTGGTTTTAACCTATAAAGCCCTACATGGCTTAGGACCGCAATACCTGATGGAACGCCTCTCCCGACATGAACCTACTCGTACACTGTGCTCAACATCTAAGGTCCTCCTCCGAGTGCCTACGAGGGAAGCTTGGAGGATGGCAACAAGGGAGAGGGCCTTTTCAGTGGTTGCCTCCCGACTGTGGAATGATCTCCCCGATGAGGCTCGCCTGGCGCCAACATTGTTATCTTTTCGGCGCCAGGTCAAGACTTTTCTCTTCTCCCAGGCATTTTAACAGCATTTAACAACGTTAAGTTTGTTTTTAATGGACCCCAGAATTGTTGTTTTAAATGGATACTGCTGTTTTTATAATGTTTTTTATGTTTTTGATGGTTTTTAAATTTTGTATACTTTTAATGTTTACCATTTTTAATTGTTGTAAACCGCCCAGAGAGCTTCGGCTGTGGGGCGGTATATAAATGTAATAAAATAAATAAATAAATAAACAAATTGATAAATATTGTGCATAAGTGAGAATGGAGTGCTTTCTTCACCATCATTGGTCAATGGAGGAAAGTTTAGCAGGATTTTTAACACTGCTTCCCGTGTTTGTCAGTTATGCTATTTGTTTTATTCATTTATTTAAAATATTTATATCCCGCCCTATATCACTAAGATCTCAGGGCGGCGTACAGATAAAAACATACAGTATAAAACAATAAATATACACAGTTAAAAACAAATTAAACCATGATCCAAGTTAAAACAATATATAATTTAAAAGCAATAGATGCAGTTAAAACAGTTAAAACAATGTGCCAGTGAGTTTAACCATCAAAGTCTTTGTTAAAAAGCCATGTTTTTACTTGGCGTCGAAATGCAATCAATGTTGGCACCAATCGGACCTCCAAGGAGAGGGCATTCCACAGTCTGGGTGCCACCACAGAGAAAGCCCTCTCCCTTGTCCCATCATAACATATATGTTGCATTGGTGGGATGCGGAGAAGGGCTCCTCCAACAGATCTAAGGTCTTGGGCAGGCATATATAAGGAGAGGCGCTCTTATGCTAGCACCTTTGCCCATTGGCCAGGACACTTTAGCAAGGCAGTAACTCAAGAGGCAATTGGATAGAATGTTGCCTTTATGTTTTTCCCTGAGCTCTCATTAAGTAAAAGGCTAGTAGTGACTTACCCTTTTTCTAAATCAAAGCTGAAACTTGGGAGAAGAGGTAAGGCAAAGGGCTTCTTTAGATTAAAGGAAAATCACGTTCACTTACCGGCGCTTTGCTTCCTGCTTCTCCTGTGCAGTTGTAATGAGCTGAATTACACAGGAGGAGAGGGTCTGTAATTGAAAACTTCCCCTCCTCTTGGTGCTCATAGTACTGAATGGGACTGCGCCCTCTTTGTGGGTGTTTTGTAGCACAACTTCAGCTGCGCATGATAGGAAATCCTGAGATATTTCAGAAGAATTGGGAAATCCAAGGTGTTTTTTTAAAAATAGAATATCCGGGGAAAGGAGTGGAGGTTCATGTCATCATCAAAATGACCCACAAACTTCCATGAGTGTGCTATAAATTGTTTAGAGAAGCCCAAAGTTATCATGCAGTGCAAGGTGCTTCACCTCAGCTGGCAGGGTTTGGCGTGCCGTTAAAGAGCAGCAAATTATTACATGTGAAGGGAACGTTACTCCCAGGCTCTCAACTCTAGCGTATGGCTCTATGGTGAGAGGCTGCCGCATGTTTGCAAATCCCACTGGAGCATATCTACTGTTGGCATAATGAACGTTCTGAAGTTGACACCTGATATACAGCCCATGGGAGGTGAGGACTGGAGGATTTTGGAACCCGGGGTTAGGGAAGGGGAGAATAGCCTTTCAGGGAGTGAAAAAGGATTAAGACTTGGGTTATGGAAGGGCAGCAAAGAGGTATTAAAGTCCTACTTGGTGTGTTATATTTTACTGTTTTAATTCCCACCCGCTCCATTGGCCGTGGCTTAAAATACTGATGTATGTCATTGAGATTAAAATGTTTAAAAGAGTACATGCAATCAGTTATTGGTTGGTGTGTGTGTAAGTGTAACTGATGCAGAAAATCACATCTTCCTTTTTCTTAGCTCTCCCTTTAGAATAGATGTTGGTCCTTGCCTCATGTTTTGTGGCTTCTGTGGTTGTCTGTAACCCTCAAGGCCAGCAAATCCATTGCAGATGTTGCTTTGTGAAGGAAAATAATCTCCCCCACCCACCCCGCGTCCCGCCCTGAGCCATCTGCTGCCTGCGCAGTCAGGAAGAAGCTGTTGACTTCTCTGGATTCCCTGGGAATGTTTGTCTTTGGGGTTTGGGCTTCCAGAAGCTCTTGGCGTCTCTGCACCGGAGACGGAAGACTTTGCGTCCCCAGTGTGATGATCTTAGTACAACACAGGGGAGATGGAAAGTCTTGGTAGAAAGACTGGGAAACCTGGAGCGGATCTACACAGCGCCGTGTAGGCGTCCTGAAGGTGCTTGCATGCGCCTCCAGGGCACCCCGAAAGTCTTTGTGTAGATGCTGCCTACCTGCTGGACAGAAGAGGCGGAGGAGGAGGAGGAGGAGGAGGAGGCCCCGCATCGCCCCTCGCGGGGACGGGGTGAAAAGTTCCAGGGCTCGGCGGCTTCACTGGTGAGTCCTTGCCGCCACCGTCGCCACCCACCTCCCCGCCGGCCTCCTGCTGCCGGCGAAAGAGCCACCCGGGTTGGAGAGCTCGGCGGAAGAAGCCGCCTCTTCTGCCGAGCTCTCTGACCCAGGTGGCTCTTTCGTCGGCAGCAGGAGGCCAGCGGGGAGGTGGGTGGTGGCGGCGGCAAGGACTCACCAGCGAAGCCACCGAGCCCTGGAACTTTTTGCCCCATCCCCGCGAGGGGCGATGCGGGGCCTCCTCCTCCTCCTCCTCCTCCTCCGCCTCTTCTGTCCAGCAGGTAGGCAGCATCTACACAAAGACTTTCGGGGCGCCCTGGAGGCGCATGCAAGCACCTTCAGGATGCCTTCACGGCGCTGTGTAGATCCCACCCCCCCCGGCCTGTCTCTTATGAAAAATGCACCACAGCCGCTTTTCAGAGTCTGACCTGTATAGGGTGGCCAGAAATGAGGACAAAAAGGGTGCTGCTTTGTGGAACATTTGCATATGCTAATTTATAGACCTAGAGGCAAATTTAGGAATAGTGACCATGAGCATCTCTGCATGAAGCAAAAATCCCGCACCCTTACAGGAGGCTTCTTCTTCCAGAGTCTTTGCGATTACAATTGGCATAATACATGTGCTTCCCCCGCACCCCCCTTTTTTTTCTTTTTTTTTTTGGTGGGGGTTTCCTTTGTGGGCAAATTTCATATGTTTCATTTATACAGCCAACAGATGGAGCTGTGTTATTGTGTGATTCTGGAAATATATTCACCTATTTATTTTAATACTGCAGTTTTGGCGATTTAAACAAAGGCAGAATAATGCTTAAAAACAATGGAAGAGGGACTGGAGGGTCACAACGTCATAAAAAGGACCCGCAAATGTCTGTGGATGACTGACCACAAGTACATGATAAAAGCCTTGTGTGAAGAAGGCCTATAATTGAAATGGAAATACAATCCATCTCATCACAGTAGGGAATACTATGAGCAGGTGAACTGTGTGCCTTGCTCTGTCTTCTGTCCAGGTGGTACTTGTGGATGGGCAACTTTAAGGCCTCTCCTTGCTTTCCACCCTTCCTTGTGTTCTTTATTTTTAAACTGAACTTACCAAATAGCCCTTCAGATAGAGGATGCCTTCAAAAAGAGGATTGTCTTATAGAAAGTAGGATACATGGCAAGCCTAGGGCCTAGTCGCCATCTACCAGCAAAGGTTTCTCCATTCATGCTGCCCAGAATTTTGCCCTTCCTCCTCTCTGCAGCCATAAGGGAGAGCGAGCAAAACTGATGTGAGCTTGGATTACAGACCCCAAACACAAGTACTCCAAAGCCCTATTCACACATTAGTAAAATAGGAAAACTCGCCAGGTAAGCAGGGTATGAGGCCATGCTGAATCGCCCTGGCCCCTGATGTGACACTACATGGTACAGTCCTGCCCATATTGTCTGCGCATATGGTGTAAACATTCATAGGGAGAGGGGAATTCCAACCCGCCACCCCTACCCCGGCTCTGTATTTGGGGCGAATGGGGCAGTGATCCTCTGCCTCTCCGCCATTCACACGTGACTGAAAACTCCTCACAATTAGATACATTTGCTCCAATACACGGCACGCAGCTGCTGATGGCCACCCATGGTCTTCTCCTGTCCTCCACTGACAATCTCAGTAGAATATGGAGTACCTGCTATGCCAGGTCCCCTGCCAGCTCCAATGAACACCAGCTGCCACTGGCCAGAACCCCCATATCACAGGGTTCTGGCTTGTGTGAAGACCTTTGTACATGCACGAAGACCCCTCCTTACAGATGTTTGTACTGTAAGGGTGGACGTTATAGGTGGGACTACATAACATGTGTCCTGATGGGGTGGGGGCTACTTGACATGGCCCTGCTCACCCACCCACCCTGCTCAAAATGGTGAATTTCCTTGTTTTACTAACACACGAATAGGGCTAAAGGTTGAATGAGATTTTAAAGTAAATAATATACACATGCTTAAAAAAATTGAAAGCACATTTTAGATCTTGAAATAGGTTTCGTTTTTTAAAGTTACGATTTGAGGAGACACCCACAAACCTAGCTGGGAAATGTTGGTTTTAGGGAAGTAACGAAAAAAGGAAATTTCCGTGATAATCTCAAACGTTGCCGCTAAAACTTCAGTTTTGGTAACACGCTTGAAAATTCATCTGGTGAAGGAATGGGCTGTGTGTGCTTCCGAATCCAGTGCTGTGATGATGATGCCTTTGAGGCGCATTTGCAAACTGCAACTAATTCAGAAGGCTGCTGCCAAACTACTTCTGGCGACCAATTATTTGGAGCATATTATGCCAATATAGTTCAATTTTCATTGGCTCCCACAATGTCTGCAAGCCCAGCTTAAAGTTCTGCTGATGATCTTTAAAGCCCTAAACATGATTTGGGCCCATAGTACCCAAAGGACCACTTGCTCCTGCATGATTTGCTGAGAGAGTCTGGGCTCAGCCTTGCATCCTCATTTGAAGATACATTGGTGGATAAATTGGAGAGGGCCTTTTCTATGGTGGCACCTGAGCTCTGGAACTCCTTCTCATAGCAGGACTAGCTGGCTCAGTCACTCACACAGCCTTTGATAGTGCTGTGAAAACAGCCCTTTTAAAAAAAGAAAAAAAAGTGCATTTAATGTTTGTCTCCCATTTGAGGATGCTTTTAATCTGCTGCAGTCTTTTCCAGTTGGTTGTTTTGAATTGTGGTTGGATTGTTTATTGGCATATTGTAGTATATATTTTGATTGGGATTGCAAGCTGCCTTGTGGGCCACTCTGATGGAAGAGCAGTATGAAAATGCCAGAATACATAAAAAGAAAAGAACGTGCAGCAACTTTGGACTGGAAATTAGATTTTCACTTTGGGCAAAGGTTTGTTTCCACTTGATGGAGGCTAAGGGGAGGCATGATAGAGGTGTAAAAAATTATGCCTGGTTTGGAGAATGTGGACAGGGAGACTTTTTTCTCCCTCTCTCAAAATACTAGAACCCAATGGGGTCATCCCATGAAGCTGATTGGTGGGAGATCCAGGACAAATAAAAGGAAGGACTTCTTCACGCAGCACGTAGTTAAATTATGGAAATCACTAACACAAGATGTAGTGATGGCCACCAATTTGGATGGCTTTAAAAGGGGGGTGGATAAATTCCTGGAGACAAAGGCTATCAATGGCTACTAGCCCTGATGGTTGTGTGCTATCCCCAGTATTCGAGGCAATAAGCCGGTGTGCACCAGTTGCTGGGGAACATGGGTGGGAGGGTGCTGTTGCACCATGTCCTGCATTGTTGGTCCCTGGTCAACAGTTGGTTGGCCACTGTGTGAACAGAGTGCTGGACTAGATGGACCCTTGGTCTGATCCAGCATCAGGGCACTTCTTATGTTCTTAAGTTGGCTTCATCAGCATACGTTTCCTTGTTCCAACGCAGGACAGCTCTCAAGTCAGATTCCTTGAAGTCTACTGCTGAGAGTCTAAAGTGTCTGGAAACTAGACACAGCAGCCACCCTGGGGCTTTCAGCACATATAGTCAGCCTCCCAGATACCTCAAGGGGTTTTCAAAGGGACCTGCAACCTGTGGGGTTAGGGTTAGGTGGCATTGCTTTCAGGTGGCTCTTGCAAGATGATGCCAAAAGGTGCTTATAGACTAGGGACACCCAATAGCTTTATCTGGGCATGAGGTTTACACTATTGCAATGGCTGTGCCTGCTGCCCCACTCCTCACCGTGTTTGGGGGCCAGGCCATGTCTATAGAGATGAGCCTGTTCTACACATGGAGGCTTTCTTCATGATGTGGAAACCAGATGGTGCTAGGTTCTACATCACGAGGGGAGGCAGGGGCAGGAGGACAAGGCATCCACCTTTTAAGAGGCTGAGCTTTAGTGAATTGGTTTGTTTGGGTTTGGGCAAGAGTGTGCGGGCATGTTCACCAGGCTGGCCCAAGACATATTTCTTCCTGAGGCGAAGCTAGCTGTAGTAGCAGTTGAATATTACTTTGATACTGGCGTTGGAATAGGGTTCCCCATGACACCTGTAGTGACAGGCTAATGTAGCGAGGCTAGAACAGGTCGCGTGGCCTATACACCTCTGTCCTCCAACAAAAGGGAAAAGCGAGGAGTCCAGGAGAAACACCCAGGCGGCTTACCACCACTACCCCCTCCCCCAGCATCTGCTGCCTGAGGTGATCGCCTCACACTGCCTAATAATAGGGCCAGCCCTGTGTGTTCCTCTTTAAAAAGAAAAAATAACTCTCCATAGTTTTGAGGGTCACAATCCTAGACTGGATGTTTATATCCAGTCCTTCTGTTGCCGTGTGAAAGATGAGACCAGCAAAGAACATCGCTAGTATCTATGTAGTCTCGGTCATCCAGACCCAAACTCCACCCACAGCCTCAGAAACTATTCTGACATTATGAAGAGGCTGACAAAGGAGTGGGGGTGTTGTTATCACGAACAAGACGAATTCCATGCCAGAGGCTAAGATACAATTCTCCAACGTCATCTTGGGCAGGCAGTGTTCTTCAACCATCCTGAAGAACACCAGAAAGAACCTACGGAAGGGATTTCCCACACTTGTGTAAGCGGAGAAAATCTGTGTAGAGCCTCACCCAAGAAACCCCTATTACAGCTTTCCCAAATCTGGTGACCTTTCTAGACGTTTTGGATGGCAACACCCATCATCCCTGACCATTGGGGCTGATAGGAGTTGTAGTCTAAAATTACGGAGGGCATCGGGTTGAGGAAGGCTGGCGTATCAGCCAAAATAGACAAACCTGGGAATCCCATTGTTTCAGGCCTTGGCGCTTTCATGGTAGGCGTATCTGGAGATGTGGGCCAGCCTCAAGCCTTATGCTACCAGTGTTCCTTTTTGAAAGACACCACTGACTTCCTGACAGAACATAAAGCCATTGACAATCTCCTCACTAATACCACCCTGATAACTACAGGTGTAGAGGCTCTATTTAGAAACATCCTCTACAAAGATGGACAACAAACCACCAGGAATGCTGTCTCTGACAATACTGCAAGATACCTGGCCACCAAGCTTTATGCATCGTAGCGTCACCCACAATTTTTTCAGATTTGGGAGAAGCTTGTGCCTTTGGGACAGTGACTCTGCCATGGGTTGCCCCGTGAACGCCACCACAGATGGCACAAACACCCTCCCACAAGCGGTTGGGTTCTGTGATAGAACTGGCACCGCCTATCATGAAGGGTTCATACTGACGGTGCGCACGTTCTCAGGCATAGCTGAGGCATGACACATAACATCTCGTTCCGAGATTTGAACACCACCGTCTCTAATTTGAGCTGCTCGGCTGAGCCTTCCCGAGCGCAGGAAAGCCCTGTTCTCAGCAAGATTCTTGCCTGGATCCCTCTAGGGAGATGGGGGCGGTGGGAGGCTTTTTAATAGAAAGAAAAATAATCTTGTACAATCCTTCTGTCCCCCTGGATGTGAAAGGCCTCGGCTCCCACAGCCCCAGCCAGACAGGGTGTGTATGGGGAGGATGGGGTTTCTCAGCTGTTGCTCTGTTCCATCTGCTAACAGTTACACAGAGGAAAATTTCTCCCTTCTCCCCACCCCAAGGAAGGAATAGGGTGGATTCAAGGAGGCTGAGGGGTGGGGGTGGCTGGGACTAAGACAGCAGCAGTAACTTAGGGAGGTTGTGGACTTTCCCACACTAGAGGCCTTCAAGAGGCAGCTGGACAACCGTTGGACTCGATGGACTTATAGACCCCTTCCAACTCTGCTATTCTATGATTCCTCCACCAGCACTGGGCCTAGTTTCATAATTTGCAGGGCGTTGTAGCTCAGTGGGTACAGCATAAGCTTCGCATGGACAAGGCCCCAAGTTCAACCCCCAACATTTCCAAGTAGGATTGGGAAGAAAATCCAGAGCCCAAATTGTCCCCATTTGTTAAATGGATACTAACAGGGAGAGGACATAACTCAGTTGGTAGAGTGCAGGTCTTGCCTGCGCAAGGTCCCAGGTTCAATTCCCTGGTATCTTCAGGCAGGACTGAGGAGACTTATCTGAACTGCCACTCCGTGTAGGTAGTACTGAGCTAGCTGGACCAGGGATAAGGCTGCTTGTGCCTCTGCAAGTTAAGGCAACCAACAATTTTGGCCAACCTTCTCCAATGTGGCACCCTCCAGGTGTTCTTGGACTACAACTCCCATCATTCCCAGCCAACATCAACTCCCATTGCTGGGAACGATGGGATCATGAGAAAATAAGAACCGTGCTGATCAAGGGTGCATCTTGTTGACACAATGGCCTGCCAGCTACCTGTGGGAAGCCCTCATGTAAGACATGAGTGCAACAGCACCCTCTCGGACGTGTTCCCCAGCAACTGCTGTACCTAGGCATACTGGAGGTAATATACAGCTATCGTAACTAGTAATCTTTGACAGCCTTCTCCTCCATGAATCTAATTTTTTCAAGCCATCCAAATTGGTGGCCACGCACTGCAAAGAAACACATCCTTTTGACTGTCCCGAATCTCCAATCAGCTTTATGGGATGACCCCACTGGGTTCTACTATTATAAGAAAGAGAGGCTCGGAGTGTGGCAACGAGGGACAGGGCCTTTTCGGTGGTGGCCCCCAGACTATGGAATGATCTCCCTGACGAGGCTCGCCTGGCGCCAATGCTGCTATCTTTCCAGTGCCAGGTTAAGACTTTCCTCTTTGCCTAGGCATATGGCGGCACATCTTAATTACCCATGTTTTAGGTTTTTTTAAACGGTTTTTAATGCTTTATGTGTGTATGTTCTGTGTTTTAGAATTTTAAATTTTCTATACTTGTTTTAATCTTAATTTTAGAATTTCTGTAAACCGCCCAGAGAGCCCTGGCTATGGGAGTGGTATAGAAGTGCAATAAATAAATAAATAAATAAGAAAGGAAGAACAATGTCTCCCTAACCACACCATGCATAATCTTGTACATCGTCACGTCTTCCATTTATCGAGAGTTGCAATCCTACACAGGTTGAGGAGGGCTGATCCAAGTAGTAGTAGGAACTGCTATAATCACCCCCGTGGTCCTGCTGTCCTGCTGGCAGTTGCCATGTTTCAGAGGAGAATGAAGCACTTGGAGGTAGCCTAGCAATTACTCAGCATGCTGCCACCCCCCACCCCAAATTACTAGTGCAAAGGAAGCAAGCAAGGCGGACCTCAACCACTGTGTGCAATTGCACACATAAGGTTTACATTGGCGTGAGCCAAACTGAATTGTGGTGACTGATATTCAGTACCTACACTGCACCATTTTAGTGTTCAAAGTGCACCATTTGCTTTTACCCCACTTATTTCATAATGGAAATGTCAAACCTACAGCTACGGCCTAATCCTGGTATGTACCTTTGATTGTTTGGCTTCTGTAGCCTTCCTCGCATGAATATTCCCATAGTACAAATATCCAAAGCCCTCAGGTGCATTTTATGCTGTTGTGTGAAGGGGTGTGTGTGTCACTGTCCCTTGCAAGGTAACTGGGCAGGAAGCAAATGGGCTGAACCTGGGACATGTTATGCTCCCCAGCAACTAAATTTTCCCCAGTGGGCTAAGCTAAATGAGGACCAGCCCTTAGTGCTATCTTCTTCAACCTGGTGTCCTCCAGATGTATTGGACTACAACTCCCATCATCCGACATCTGGAAGTCTGCCTTAGTGGGTTTGCAAATGTGCCTGTCCTCAGAGAGCAAGAACAAAAGAAAAGTGCACAAGAGACCAACGTAAAAGCAAACATTTAATACATACAAATCTCCATTAAAGGAGAGAATTATATTTTAAAACAAAACCCAAAGCGTTAGTGTTTCTGCAGGCAATATTCTGCTGGGCTAGGGATAGCAGGAGTGAATGGCCAAAGATCATACCATTTGGGGTGTGTGTGTGTGTGTGTGTGTGTGTGTGTGTGAGAGAGAGAGAGAGAGAGAGAGAGAGAGAGAGAGAGAGAGAGAGAGAGAGACTGCAACGTGGTGGTAATAAGTGGTTTCTCGCTCCACCTCTTCCCCACTCCACAGACCAACCCAATGCTTTCCAACAGTGGGTGTGCTCTGCATCTACAAGACACATCTAAACCACAAACTCGTATCTGATTTATACCATTCTAAATGTCATGGGTTCTCCCATAGAATCCTGGCAATTGTAAATGAGTGAGGATGGAGATGACTCTAGGAGCAATCTCTATGGTTCCCCAACCCAATGCTACAATCCTCAGAGGCAAAGAGGAAACCAGCAAGCCTGTGATGTGCTGCTTTGACCTGCTCAAAAAGAATGATGCACATCCAAGTGGCAGCTACCAGGGAGGCTCAAATTTGCTGCTCTTGCTCCTAGTTGGAACTTTCCAGTCGGCATCTTCATGATAAGCCAAAGCCCCTTCCCAAGAACTCTGTTCTGTGCCTGCAACAGCCTGTCCCCAAATTGCCACCACTCATTATAAGAATATTAAAGGAGAGCTCAGTGTAGTAGAGCAGCTGCTTTGCATACAGAAAGTCCCAGGTTCGATCCCCAGCATCTGCAGGTAAGGCTGTGAAAGATTCCTGGCTGAAAACCTGGAGAGCCATGGCTGCCAGTCAGTGTCCAGAGTTCTGGGCTAGATAGTCTGACTAAGTAGAAAGTACCTTCACATGTTCCCTTAATGGAGCGGGAGAGTGGTGGCATTAAGCACAGGCTGAATTTGTAGGTATATTTGGATTTGGGAATGGGGAGGTGGGATTGGAGATAGACCATCATTTCTAAAGAGCTGGGGTTGGTTTGGCAGAGCCATTGTTGCCTATGGGATGGGTGTGCACATGAACTACACCTCTTTCCTTTGCCCCGCTATTATCTCTAATCAAACAGGTTTTGGACTTCTACAAAATCATGAAGCAGAGATGATAGTGCATTGCATGCGCACCGTCTTCCTATGCTGAAGCTCTCTGGGGAAAATGTAAAAGATAAAAACAATTGTCTATCTTCAGCTTGGATATACTACCTCCATCTCTTTCAAGTCCCACCACTAATCAATGGGGGAAATTACAGTTACTAGGAAGATGTATCTGGAACAGGGCCTGGGGTCACCTCTCAACTCACACTCAGATGTAGAAGATGCACTTAAGTAGCATATAGCAGTCTCTTGTTGAAAGCAGCCAAGAGTTTTGCCCTTCACTTGACTACAGAGGAAGAGAGAGGTGAGCAAATCCAAAATAAAAATAAAAAATTCCAGATGCAGGGAAGGGATAACCAGGGAAGTTACACATGGCATCGCCCCGCGGGCAGAGAAATATCGCTGCAGCAGGGCCAGGCCATTGCAGGAGGAGGGTGGCACCCTTTGCCCACTCACACAAAATGCATATGCTCACACATACGAAAAGGCACAGACACCAGTTTAAAGGCACATATCACCGGCTCCAATTGTGTGGACACAGGCATGGCTATGTCAATGCAGGCATGCAAAATGACCACTCAGCAATCCCTTACAGGTCAGCAACTTCACACATCCACGCTTACTGGCACTTGCACACTGGGGTTGTATACACACACACACACACACACACACACACACAGATACTTCATTGCTGTGACAAGCAGCACAAGCCCATGTATGCTTCATGGGGTCCACAGTTTTGGGCTGCAATCCTACCTATACTTACCTATGAGCAAGTCTCACTTAACTCAATGGAGCTTATTTCTGAGCAGGCAAGCATGGGATTGTGCTTACCTATGCACTGCACTGTTGTTTTATTTTTCTTGCAAACATAAACCTTCCATTCATAGTTTGCTTAGCTGCTTCTGCATATCCACAGGACGGTAACCCACAATTCCTCGTGACGTGCATGTGCGTGCGCACTGTCCATGGTTTACAGTTAGAATCATAGAATAGCAGAGTTGGCAGGGACCTACAAGGCCATCTAGTCCAACCCCCTGCTCAATGCAGGAATCCACCCTAAAGCATCCCTGACAGATGGTTGTCCAGCTGCCTCTTGAATGCCTCTAGTGTGGGAGAGCCCACAACCTCCCTAGGTAACTGATTCCACCGTCGCACTGTTCTAACAGTCAGGAAGTTTTTCCTGATGTCCAGCCGGAATCTGGCTTCCTCTAACTTGAGCCCGTTATTCCGTGTCCTGCACTCTGGGAGGATCGAGAAGAGATCCTGGCCCTCCTCTGTGTGACAACCTTTTAAGTATTTGAAGAGTGCTATCATGTCTCCCCTCAATCTTCTCTTCTCCAGGCTAAACATGCCCAGTTCTTTCAGTCTCTCTTCATAGGGCTTTGTTTCTAGACCCCTGATCATCCAGTTGCACTCATCTTCCACGCCCTGCTCTTTACCATGTACTAGGCAGTTGCACTTTGATGTGTTTAAATCTATTTAGAGATGTGAAGGCTTGGAAAAAAACCGGAAAAGAATTGGGGAAAAACATCCCCTCCTTTTTTTCTGAAGCTTTTTTGGTTCCCCCCCCCCCAAAAAAAATGAAAAAATTGAAAAAAAAAATGAAGGAAACAATAGATTATGGGATGTTTTATTTTAGCATGATGCATAAAATGTTTAAGACAAGGTGTTCAGATATTTACTTCTCCAAAAGATTTCTAAAAACTACGTACAGTATTATTATTACAATTTCTGTGCACCGAGGACAAGCAAGTTGTAGGTGGCAAATTGAGACTACAACTCTCAAATGCAAGAGCAAGATGTATTTCTGCCTCTAGGGGGCAGCACTGCCACTGAAGCAGAGACTGAAACTGATAGTGATAGCTATAGCTCAGAAAATGAGTCTGATTAAATTTCATACATATTCATTGAATCTTTTTCTCAGTTCTTTATGGGAATGGGTGCTTTATGTCTGCTTGACACTGTGGAGGACTAGTGGAGACATAATTTTCATTACTAACGTTGATGGTCCCGTGTTGTCATTAAAAAAAATTTTTTTTGCCTACTCCTCGTAAACTGGCAAAGCCAAAGAGGTTCCCTACAGTTCAGGTGTTCCTAACAGTTCAGGAGCTTGTAGCTCCATTTGTTACCAAAAAGGTTAAAAAAAAAGAGAGGAAAAAAGTAAATTCAATGTAATAATTTTATGCCAAAACAACTTGGACATAATTACATTTTATGTTCCTAAAGTAACAAAGTGACTTTCAATCTGTAAAAAGTGATAATATTGCATCATTTCAATTTTTACGAAAAAAAATCTGTCCCTGTCCGTCCCGTCCCCCGAAAAAGCCCAGTTTTTTTCCATACCTTCAAAATTTCTGGAAATTTTACATGTCTAAATATATTATGATGGGAGAGGTGCTGGGGCTCAAAGCTTTCCTGGAAACCAGGTGGATGGCTCAGTAGTAAGAGAGAAGTATCTATATACATACCCAGAATTGCATCTCTACTACCCAATTGCATATAAAGAGTTCCTGGCTGATGTTGCCAATATCCCAGTTCACATGTTCTGGGACTGAAATAGTCCTGGCTCAGATTAAATCCTGGGTGGTTTGTGCATACACGCTTTTACGTTTGACGTTTCACAGCATGCACAGTTGCCCATTAACACACACACACACACACACACACACACACACACACACACACACACACACGACCTTTACACTACTCCTTCTGTGCTCCACATGCAACCGACATTATATTTCATAGAATCTTGTTTAGAAATGGTAGCCAAGTTGAACTGAGAAGTTTTTATGGATGGGGGGGGATGTATCTCTAAGGGGGGTATTATTTTTTAATTCCTACAAAACATTGTGGGGTGAAGGAAAAGAAGAGGAGGAGGAAGCTGGGTTATTTAAAGCAATCACCCGCCTCCTCATCCCCTGGGCTGCATCGCCTGTGCATGGGGAGGGACATGATTCCCACGCCTGCATCTAATTCCCATTCATAAAAAACATCCTCCACTTGCTCTTAATGGCATGTTCCTGCACATCATGTTGTGTGAATCACGCTTCCAGCTGGAGCAGCTATGCTGGCAGGAAACACATCCACCCCAGGCTCTTTCCTTGAAGGAATTATCCGTCCCCGTCCCCCCCACACACACCACAACACATACACCTTGCTTCTTCTCCCTTAGCAATGCCCCCAGCTTCACAAACCCACCTCCCCAGAACCCACAACACATCTTTGTTCCCACACTATAGTTTGTTTGAGCAGAAGAGCTGGAAGTCAGAGGACTCCTGCTGCAGACTGGTATTTCAGGTTGGAACAGGGAATGGCATCCTAAGGGAGGCCAGCACGTGTGCGCAAGCTCAGCCTCTCAACCCACACACATGATTTAAGTCTGAAGGAAAGGAGGCTGTTCTGATGCCAAAATAATCTCTCGGAACTGGCTTCCTTTAAACAGGCACACTGTGCAGCTCATGTAGCTAGAAGGAGCGGCAGCATCAGACTAGTTTGCCGTCTAGTCCCCTGGCCAGCAAATTGTTATGGGCTACTTTCAGGAGAGGACGGATGGTGCTGGGTCGGAGGCCTCATTCCCAGCCCCAAAAGGAATTGCCAGCAAGCCCTGTTGCCACTGCACTCACCTCATTTGCCTCTCTGTTGGAAACTGGGAACAAGGGTGTGTTACTTGTCATGAGCCAACATTTGTCTCTAGGGTAGAGATGGATGAATCTATCAATTTTAGGTTCTCATATTTCCAGTATTAAATTTGGTTCATCCCAAACTTTGATTTTTTTAAAAAAAAAAGTTAACATGAAAAATGCATAAACATTTTTGTGCGCATTTCCCCCAGTCTATGCATTTTTGTATGCAATTTTGCCTAATGTACACATTTTTGTAAGCACTTTTTCTAATATAATGCATTTTAAGTAGAATTTTCACTAATATCTGCATTTTTTGTGTGCATTTTCTTTTTATGTGCCTTTTTTATCGGAGAACTCCATTGCAAAATTCAGAGAAGTGTGCATTTTGAAGGATAAACAAGTTTCGGTTCATATATCGGTTCAAAAATGCACACTTAGGTAGATTTCCATTGAAATGCAAGTCCAATGAATTTCTCCCCTATCCTTACTCCAGGTTCTCCAGTTGATCTCTAGTCTTGCCCATTATTGCCCACTCTCACTGAGAAGGGATGTCCATCCTTCAAGAACGTTGGGGAGAGGCCACCCCAAACCACCACAAAATGGCTGCCGTGGGAGATGTTGCAAATGATGAGTAACCTGCCCAAAACACTGAGTTACAAGGCAGAGGTACGGTCTGAACCTCAACTCCTTTGAACCCACTTTTCAGAACCAACTGACACCTATTTCACAGTAGTCCCAGCTACTGGTAAGAACATGTGTAAATTTTTAAAAAGTTGGGAAGGGTGGGACACTTTGTTGAATGCCAAAAAAAGCTGTCCAGAGGTGCATGGGTGCCCAAGGCCCCCATGATGCCTACCCCCGAAGTACAGGGTGGGTTGGCAGTGAATGAGAAGAGTCATAGTGTTGTGTTTTGCAGATATTGCCATATGGACTATACAGGGATCAGTGCACAAAGTTTTAAGTATCACTGTTGCTGGGTCTACTGCAAGTGCATTAAACGAGCAAAAGTATTACTATGAAACACACTAGAGTTTAACCTAGTTTGTTCACTGAGGCTGCAATCCTATACATACTTACTTGGGAGTAAGTTGAGTACATTCATTGGGGCTTACTTCTGAGTAGACATGAAGATGACTGCTGTTCAGGAGGCAACTTCCCCCTCAATGCTACCTTGGCATAGGCCCCAATTCAGCATGGGCCAACGGGCACTGCAATTTGAAACGCAATTGGTGCATGGGAGGCCTTGCCAGAAGGGAGCTTTCCCCAAGTTCCAGAGAGAGAGAGAGAGAGAGAGAGAGAGAGAGAGGGATGTAGCCTTTGTGCCTCTTTTAAAGGGCTACATGAGTTTACCTGTGGTTAAGTGCTCATCCTTTAATGGGATCCCATGTAAGTTAGTAAGGAGAGGTTGGAGTTTGGCTTGCTCACCTCAAGCAACCTAAATGTCTTAGCCTGAGCTAAAATGAGCCAATTACCAGCTAAGGTTCCCAGCTTAAAAAAAAATCCACATACAATTTGGGGTGGTTCAGGGAGCTTAAAAAAAACTAAATCCACAGCCTAGGGAAGCAGGCTAAGTCGAAACTGGAAATGCAGTTCTCTGGGTTTTGCTTAGCTCTTTGGCAATAATCGAGGGGACCACTGCTAGCAGCGATCAGAGCAACAGCACCTAGACTCTGTGTACACACACACCCACACACACCAATGTGACCCTGAAGAGGGACCTTTTAATTTGCACAAAGCCGCAACACCCAGATTCTGTGCCTGGGTTTTCGTGACACTTCCAGGAATTCCTGGCCTTATCCCAGCCCCCTCCCTTCCATGTGAGAGCCCAGAAGAAGAAAAAGGCAAAGGAGGTACCTTTGTCTTACTCAAAGGGTTCTTTTTAGTGCACCCTCCCTTAATACCTTTCTTCACTGCATTCAATCACATGGGGAGAGGCTGCATGGGAACACTGCTTGGCAGCCCCATGGGTAGGGCCCTGAGCCATGACTGCACGCCCACTAACTCTGGCGGCAAACACAACATTTCCAGAATGATTCCCCCCTTGATGGCTCGCTTTGGCTCTATCCCCAAACTAGCTTCAACGAGACAAGGATAAGGAAGGAAATGGGGGTGAGGGGAGAAACATGCTTCAGTGTAGCAGAGAGAGAAAACAAGGCTTGGGTGCACCTTTGGGGGGAAAACCCCTTTTAAAACCAGGAAGTGTTTATCCTGTTCTGGATAATTCAGTTTTAAAAAATAGTAAAAAGAAAAAATGTTTAAATGGGTAACCTTGCACTATTTGACACCTCAACTCCCAGAGTGATATATTTATGTGAATGTGTGTTCATCCTTCACCATACGGAGGGGGACGGATGGACACCAAGAGACTTAAGAGATGCAAAAGGGATGGAGAGAGCATCTAGTTTGGCTTCTTCGATGTCACTAACACTAGCCAATAGGCACCCGAGCCAGCCATACAATCTTCTAAGGGAAGAATGGCTGTTTTCTGGTTCTATCTGAAATGTGCAGAAAACCTGCAAAACCAGTTTGAGCAAAGCCCAGAGCAGGAAAGAAAAATATACCAATGCATTTGCTTCACAGACAGCAACGGAGCTTTCAAACCATTCCCCCTTTTTTTCCTAAAAAATGTTCCAAAGCCAAATTAGAACCAAGGTAAGAGTGTAGGCGCTGCTCAGGCAGAGAGCCAAGCCCATTCGAGTGGCTGAACGCTGCTTCCCTGGGAGGAGGGAGGGAGTGTTCTGCAAAGATGGGGAATCCCAAAAGCATGGCTCTGACATGCAGGGCAGAAGGAAGCGTGGGTGTGCAGATAGGCAGCTATTAGGAAGGAGGAGAATCGTACCGAATCGGACTGGCAGTAGCACAGCAGCTACCCGGTTCCCACACTTCAAGTCAGTCAGTCTCTCATACACACCTATACAAACACACACGGGTATCGAACAGAAAGTTATAATACTGTGTAGGTCTAGTGAAGAAATGGACACCTCCACATAAGTCCGAGGCAGGATGATCTGGCTCCCAGGACAAAAATGTCATACTACGTACCACACCACCTTTGTACCGCTTTCTTGGGTCCAAACCCACTCGTCTTTCCCGGTGCCCGTCCACCCCATAGCCCCCTTCCTCGTGTCTCTTCACACAAACGTGGAATTCTCCTTCTTCATGAAAGGTGACGTGGTCAGGTCCTGTTTCTGGGTGCACCGGTCCAAAGAACTGGAGCTGCGGAGGGGAATCATACACCGCTCTGCAGGCTTCCCTTGCCCCATCATCCCCCAGCAGCAGAGCACCCGTAGGAACTCCTTCCTCATGTCCTTGCTGCGGAGGGTGTAAATGAGGGGGTTGATGGCGGAGTTGAGGGTCGCAAAGGCAAAGAAGTATTTCGATTGGTAAAGGATGGGGCAAGTCTTCCTGGTACATGAAGTGTCTATCAAGAGGATGGTGAAAGCGGGCAGCCAGCAGATGATGAAGGCCCCCAGGACAATGGTGACCGTGCGGAGCAAGGCCACAGTCTGGGAGCCGGCCATCTCGGCATGGCTGGAGCGGACGATGCGGTAGATCCGGACGTAGAGGACCACGATGGCAAAGAGGATGGCCGTGAAGACGGTCACCACAAAGACAATGTAGCGCTTGGAGTAAAGCGGCAGGACTGTGGAGCACTCCTTGAGGTCCAGCAAGCAGTTCCAGCCAAGGATGGGCAGCCCACCAATGGCTGCCGAGATGACCCAGCAGGCCCCGATCAGGAGCACCATCCGACAGTTCTTGTCGCTGCTGTA
Source organism: Elgaria multicarinata webbii (assembly GCF_023053635.1). Lineage (NCBI taxonomy): Eukaryota > Metazoa > Chordata > Lepidosauria > Squamata > Anguidae > Elgaria > Elgaria multicarinata. Next base: position 21,654,876 of record NC_086173.1, on the reverse strand, counting down.
GACTTTCACTTTGGTGATGGCCACGTGCCGCTCGATGGCAATGGCCAAGAGACTGAAGACCGAGGCTGCCAACGTGGCAAAGGCCGTGCCCTCCCGCACGAACCACTGCACCGGGGTGAGGGAGAAGGTGGCCGGGCCTGAGAGTACGATGTTGGCAATGAAGGCCAAGCCGGCCAGCAGGTCCGAAAAGGCCAGGTTGCCAATGAAGATGAACATGGCTGAGTGGAACTTCTTGTTCCGCCAGACAGACACCAGCACCAGCAGGTTCTCCAGGATGATGAAGCAGCACAGCACGATGATGATGATGGGGATGGTTTTCAGCGAAGTGGACTCATCTTTCTCCAGCTTGTCCTTGGTGAAGTTGTAGTGCTCCAGGATCTTTTCCTTGTTGAAGTAGAACTGGTAGATGCTCCCCATGGCTTTGCCACGCTTTCCCCAGGACTGGTTACACTGGGGCCTGCCCGGGGAGGTCTGAGTTAGGAGGCATTGGGACAGGATCACGCCGGAAATGTGTCCATTCAGAGCAGAGGGGCTGAAGGCCAACTCGGTGAAATCTGAAGATTGGCAAAAGGGACACAAAATCAACGGGTTAGAAAAAAGAGCAAGTAAAAACGGGGGGGGGGGAGGAGGAGGAGGGAAGGTATCAGAACGCACAGACAAAAGTTCTAGGAATATACAGGCTCATGTGTATCAGGTGTATCTCAATTTTCATTTAAGCAAAAGGACCAAAGCTTGCAGAAGGGAGGGAGGGATACAGGGGTCTCCCCCCGGCCCCGTCTCTAAATGCGCCACTTCCATTTGAGAAAGAGCCAGCCTATTTGCGAATGGAAATAGGAAGGAAGAAAATGTGCAGGAAATGTCCTGTGCAGTTGTTCAGTAAGAAAATGCGGGTTGCTTACCTGTAACTGTAGTTCTTCGAGTGGTCATCTATGCATTCACACATATGTACAGCACCATGTACATTGATGGTGCTATATAAATAAATAATAATAATATGGGCTTTGCGCCTGCGCAGAGACCAGACCGGAACCTTCTATAGCTGAGTGGAACGTTTTTGGCGGGAACCCCTCCCCCACGCTACCGCGCATGTCCATGGGGTTCCCGCCCTTACCTCAGTTTACAGGAGTCCGACATTGTCCCCCCATAAACATGAGTGTAATTTCAATAAAGTACATTCCACATATAACTGTGTCATTTGTAAGTCTCACACCACCAAGTGGGGATGGTGGGTGGGTTGTGTGAATGCATAGATGACCACTCGAAGAACTACAGTTACAGGTAAGCAACCTGCATTTCTTCTTCGTGGTCTCTATACATCACACATATGGGCGAGTAGCAAGCTGACATACCTTTGGAGGTGGGTTGGTGCATCATCTGAAGATCTCCGAAAGCACTGTCCTCCCAAATGAGCAGTCCTATCTTGCACGGGTGTCCAAACTGTAGTGCCTAACAAATGTGGATGGAGTGGACCACATTGCAGCTCTACAGACTTCTGTCAAGGGAACACCTCTGCCGAAGGCAACAGATGTTGCGACAGCTCTGGTAGAATGAGCTGGCACAGGTTTCACAAACTCTAGTTTAGAGATAGAGTAGGCAAGTTCAATTGTCTCTACAATCCAGCGTGACAGTGGCTGGCATGAAACAGGGAGTCCCTTAGAAGGCTTTCCATAACAAATAAACAATTGCTTTGTTTTTCTAAAATTCTCTGTCCTAGCATTGTAAAAGGCAAGAGCTCTCCTTACATCAAGTGTATGTAAAGCAGACTCAACCGGTGTTGCAGGATTCGGAAAGAAAGCTGGTAGAGTGATATATTGGGACAGATGAAAGGTTGACACTACCTTAGGCAAGAAGGCAGGGTCTGTGCGTAACACAACCTTATCTTTGTGAAAGATAGTGTAAGGAGCATCTATCCTGAGAGCTCTAAGCTCACTTGCACGTCTAGCAGAAGTGATGGCTACTAAAAAGACAGTCTTGAATGTTAGAAGCCTAAGGTCAGATAAGGCCATGGGCTCGAAGGGCTTCTTTGTCAATGCCTGTAACACCACTGATAGGCTCCATGGTGGAACGATACACTTTACTGTTGGTATCGTATTTTTAAGTCCTTTTAGAAATTTCCTCGATGTTGGATGTGTAAAAGGTGTAAAACCATCCATGCCTCGATGAAAAGACGTAATAGCCGCTAAGTGAACTCTGATGGAAGTGAGTTGAGTCCTTGCTGATAAAGTGCCAATAGGTATTTGAGAATCAATGACAAAGGGCAAGATTCAGGTGCTTGATCGTTTTCCAAGGCAAAAGTTCGAAATCTCTGCCACTTTGCCGCGTAAGATTTTCTTGTTGAAGGCTTTAGTGATGCCAACAATATATGGTCTACAGTTAAGTCCTTGACACAAAGAGAGGAGTGGATGATATCCTCCATGCCGTCATCTTGAGGGTCGACAGGTTTGCGTGTCGAACCCTGCCCTGGTGTCGAGACAACAGTGTCGGTATCAACGGGAGTCTGATGTAATTCCCGTTCGACAGTCAAAGGGCGTGGGAGAACCACGTCTCTCGAGGCCACACGGTGTGATAAGGATGCAGTCCGACCTGTCTGACTGTATCTTGGCCAGCATCTTCGTCAACAGTGGAAACGGTGGAAAGATGTAAAGGAGATTTCCTTTCCAGGTCCTGGTGAAAGCATCTCCTAGCGAGTGCTTTCCTCTTCCTGCTCTGCTGCAGAACTTGGAAGAGGCTGCACTTTCTTCGGTAGCGAAGACATCGACAGCAGGGAGGCCCCAATACCGAAAAAGATCGTCCCTTACTTTGGTATCGAGCTCCCATTCGTGGTCGACGTGGAAAAACCTGCTGAGGGCGTCCGCGATGATGTTTTCCTTGCCCGCTACATGGATCGCCGTCAGGTAAGTATTTCTCTTTATGCACCAGTTCCAAATTCTGAGTGCCGATCGATTCAGATCATGAGACCTTGTCCCACCTTGTCTGTTGATGTACGCCACTACCATGGTGTTGTCCGTTGCGATCAGGACGTTTCGGCCCTCGATCATTTGTGAAAAAGTTTTTATCGCATTCTCCACTGCTAAAAGTTCTAAGTGGTTGATGTGATATTCCCTTTGAGAAGGAGGCCAACGACCCTGAGCTGTGAGGAGGTCGCAGTGTGCTCCCCATCCGATCAACGATGCGTCCGTCGTGATCGTTATCGAAGGAGTTTCTTGTTGGAACGGAACTCCTTCTAGGAGCGTCGACATCGAAAACCACCATTTCAGGGATGCCCGTACTTGCCTCGGGATCGACAGGTAAGTTCGTCGTGCGTCGTGCCGAAGATCGAAAGTTCTTAAAATCCAAGCCTGCAATATTCTCATTCTGAGTCTTGCAAACCTGATGACTGCAGTTGCAGCTGCCATCAAGCCTAATAGCCTCTGAATTGTCCATGCCGAGACCTTTTGGCGGCTCTCGGTAGCGATGGCTAAATCATAGAATCATAGAATAGCAAAGTTGGAAGGGGCCTACAAGGCCATCGAGTCCAACCCCCTGCTCAATGCAGGAATCCACCCTAAAGCATCCCTGACAGATGGTTGTCCAGCTGCCTCTTGAATGCCTCTAGTGTGGGAGAGCCCACAACCTCCCTAGGTAGCTGATTCCACTGTCACACTGCTCTAACAGTCAGGAAGTTTTTCCTGATGTCCAGCCGGAATCTGGCTTCCTTTAACTTGAGCCCGTTATTCCGTGTCCTGCACTCTGGGAGAATCGAGAAGAGATCCTGGCCCTCCTCTGTGTGACAACCTTTTAAGTATTTGAAGAGTGCTATCATGTCTCCCCTCAATCTTCTCTTCTCCAGGCTAAACATGCCCAGTTCTTTCAGTCTCTCTTCATAGGGCTTTGTTTCTAGACCTCTGATCATCCTCGTTGCCCTCTTCTGAACACGCTCCAGCTTGTCTGCGTCCTTCTTGAATTGTGGAGCCCAGAACTGGACGCAATACTCTAGATGAGGCCTAACCAGGGCCGAATAGAGAGGAACCAGTACCTCACGTGATTTGGAAGCTATACTTCTATTAATGCAGCCCAAAATAGCATTTGCCTTTCTTGCAGCCATATCGCACTGTTGGCTCATATTCAGCTTGTGATCTACAACAATTCCAAGATCTTTCTCATTTGTAGTATTGCTGAGCCAAGTGTCCCCCATCTTGTAACTGTGCATTTGGTTTCTATTCCCTAAATGTAGAACTTGGCATTTATCCCTATTAAATTTCATTCTGTTGTTTTCAGCCCAGCACTCCAGCCTATCAAGATCACTTTGAAGTTTGTTTCTGTCTTCCAGGGTATTAGCTATCCCACCCAATTTGGTGTCATCTGCAAATTTGATCAGCGTTCCCTGCACCTCCTCATCCAAATCATTAATAAAAATGTTGAAGAGCACTGGGCCCAGGACTGAGCCCTGCGGCACCCCACTCGTTGCCTCTCCCCAGTTTGAGAAGGTTCCATTGATAAGTACTCTTTGAGTCCGATTCTGTAGCCAACTGTGGATCCACCTAATAGTTGTTCCATCTAGCCCACTTTTAGCTAGTTTGTTAATCAGAATGTCATGTGGTACTTTGTCAAAAGCTTTGCTGAAGTCAAGATATATGACATCCACAGCATTCCCACAGTCCACAAGGGAGGTTATCCTATCAAAAAATGAGATCAAATTAGTCTGACAGGATTTGTTCCTGACAAATCCATGTTGGCTTCTAGTAATCACTGCATTTGAAGTACCCTTCAAATCTTGAAGGGTACTTGCTCTGGTCAAGGGCAGGTATGCTCTCCCGTCCCGAGACGACAGGGTTACCCTTATAAAGTCCAGCTTCTGATGTGGGGTCAAGATGGATTTCTCCTCGTTGCCTCCTGAACAACAGGTTGAGGGTGGTTGAAATGTCTCTCTGCAGCGTGTCGCTGTTGTCCGCTACCAGAAGCCAATCGTCCAGGTATGGATATATGTAAATCCCTTTCTGTCTTAGGTGGGCGCACACCACCGCCATCACCTTCGTGAAGACCCTCGGTGCCGTGGCCAAGCCGAAAGGAAGAACGGTGAATTGGAATTGGGACGCACCGATTGAAAATTGTAGGTAAGCTTGATGCGACTTCCTGATGGAGATATGGAAGTACGCATCCTTCAGATCCACCACAGCGAACCAAACTCCTCTGTGTAGGAGCTGCAGAATAGAAGTAACCGTTGTCATACGGAACTTCCTCGGGGTGATGAATTTGTTTAATTGCCTTAGGTCCATGATCGGTCGAAGACCTCCATCTTTTTTCGGGACCGTGAAGTATCGAGAGAAAAAACCCTGGTTGAGTTCCTCTGCTGGTACGGGAGAGATGGCTCCCTTCGATAGCAGGGTCTGTACCTCGAGAAGCAGAGGAGGGGATGGCGCCGTTACTTTCACCCCTGAAGGAGGAGGAAGGACATCGAGCTCGATGGCATACCCCGAGTTGATGATAGTGAGCACCCAGGAGTCCGATGTTATTGACTCCCATTGATGGTAGTGTGGTGCTAGGCGGTTCGCAAAGGGAGGTGGATCTGGGATAAAGAAGTCAAACCCGCTGCTTCTTAGAGAAGTCGGGCTGACGTTTGTCCTGCTGGAATCTGCCCTGGTAGGGTCGCTTCCTCTGGAGCTGTTGTTGCTGCTGCCTCTGCTGACCCTGATAGAATGGCCGCTGCTGTCGTTGTTGAGAAGGTGTTCTTGACCATTGCCTTGGTTTATATTGCATAGGAGGTGCAGCGAACCCCATCTTCTTGGCTGTTGTACGAGCCTTGTATATGGAGTCCAAGGTCTCGTCCGTCTTGCTATTAAACAATCCCTCGCCATCGAAAGGCATGTCCTCAATCCTGGCTTTGGTGTCATGAGACAGATTGGCGGAACGGAGCCAAGCATGTCTCCTCAAGGACACGGCTCCCATCATCGACTTGGAATGGCAATCAACTTGGTGTCGCGCTGTCGACAATTGTTGCCTGGCTATGGCTGAAGCTTCACTTTGGAACACTCTTGCCAGCTCTTTTTTGTCCTCTGGGAGATGTTCACATAGTGATCCCATTTTCTCCCAGAGGAAGAGCTGGTATTGTGCCATGGTAGCCTCGTAGGCTGATGCCCTGATGCCCAAAGAGGATGAGGAGTCAATTCTCCTGCCGGTGTGGTCCAACTTTCTGCCTTCTCTGTCCACAGGTGCAGAATGTGTCTTCTGTGAGTGGCCTTGAGCCGACTCCACTACGATTGAATTTGGCTTTGGATGTTGGACCAAAAACTGTACATCTTCCTCTTGGACTCGATAGAGGGTCTCTAGCCTTTTCGATGTGGCTTGAGTCATAGCCGGTGTCTTCCAAGACAATTGTGCTGTTTGTCTCAAAGCATGTGGAATAGGGATGGCAAGTCGCTGGTTAGTGGTAGACTGGAACACGTCGTATATTGGGTCGACGACCGATTCGTCCGTTTGCTGGATCTCCAGTCCTAATGCCTGAGCCATCCTAAGCATATGGTCAGAAAATCTGACCATATCGTCGGAAGGGGAAGAAGGGTCCTTGTCATGAACCTCATCTTCTGGTGAAGGCATCGATGGAGTAGCTGACACCCCGACTCAGAATCCGATGGATAATTATCCTCAGGCGAGGATAACGTAACCACTTGCAGGTCTAGTTGTTGCGTCGGTACCGTGGGAACTGCAGCAGTCGACGCCAAGGGCTGTGTACGGTGTCGAGGCGTCGACACCGTGGACATTTGATGGACAGGCGGCGGAGGCAGCGGTAAATGACACACCCTCGATATAGGTGGAGGGTGAGTGTAATATTCTTCCTGTGGGTATTGGTGATCACCCTGGAAGTATCGTTGTGGGCGATATCGATCCCAGTCATAGTCGCCACATCTAGATTGGGGATCGGAGTAATGAGAAACTCCATCCCATTCACGCCGCGGTGTGCGTCTTGGCGAGGGTTGTAAAGGGATTAATCCCTGGAGTTCTTGAGGCCTGGCAGGCTCCCGAAAAGAGGCCGCTGACGCCGAATCACGCAACTCGCCCTCCGATAGACTGGGAGGGTGCACCAGTAGCGTAGCTGTCGGTAGCAACTGTGATCTCGATACCGAGGGAGGCCTCGGTATCGAAGCGGTCGGTAAGGCGGGAGGAGTAGAGTGACTCCTAGCCGGTTCCGCCGTGCGGGATGACCCTAAAGAGGGTTTTTCCGCGTCTCTCTTCTTCTTCTTCTTCTTCTTCTTCTCCTCCATTTCAGAAGAAGATTTGGGAGTCCGGGCCTTTTTGGAAATGTTCCTGGCCGCGGAACTCGCCAGTGACCGTCCAGGCGTTAGGGGTATCTGAGCCCTGTTAGCCGCCCTGGAATGTTCAGGCACCTCAGTGCAACGGTCATCAACGGTCTTACTGGTTGCCGTTTTGCCCATCATTGTGGCGTTGGAGGCCTTGTCCGTGGCCCTGAGGGCTTTTTCCCAGAGTATAGAGCGAAGACGGTCGGCTCTATTTTTCCTGGTTTGTTTGGTGAAGGCCATGCAATGATGGCAAGCCTCTACTTTATGGCCCTCTCCCAAGCACAAAACACACAGAGAGTGCCCGTCAGTTGGAGGGAGCTTAGCTCCACATTTCACACATTTGCGAAACGGGGCCTTAACTGCCATACGGTTAGGCACCGCGACCGAAGTCGCTGAGGAAATCTAACTACTACTACTATATTTATTTATTTATTTATTTTTAGGATAGAATAGAAGAGAGACGTTAAGAAGCGAGAAATGAGCGAAAAGAGAAAAGATTTGGAGTAAAAGAAGGATTTTAAAGAGAAAAACGCTAAGAGGTTTTGGTTCTATGGTCTAAGCACAATGGCGGACGACGAAGAACTGAGGTAAGGGCGGGAACCCCATGGACATGCGCGGTAGCCTGGGGGAGGGGTTCCCGCCAAAAACGTTCCACTCAGCTATAGAAGGTTCCGGTCTGGTGTCTGCGCAGGCGCAAAGCCCATATGTGTGATGCATAGAGACCACGAAGAAGAACCCTCCCGTCTTCCCACATTCTGCCCAACATGCATGGAGCTATTGGGAAGGGTGACATGCATGTGGCATTTGCTTTATGAAAAATGGCTTTACGGTTATAGAATATTACAGGTATTTGCCTATATTTAAATTTTACTGTTCTAACTCTGTATTTTAATCTTATATCAATTCCGCTGCGTGGTTTTATCCTGGTTGTGCTTTTGATACAGTATTTTGTATTTGTGCTTTTAACCTGTTGGTTGTTTTATTATAGTTTTAATTTTTGTGAACCGCTCAGAGAGCTTCGGCTATTGGGCGGTATAAAAATGTAATAAATAAATAAATAAAATATTTGCAACTATATTCTTGTTTTTGGGGTTTCAGATTGACTTATAGCACCCTGTCACTGTTTATTTATTTTGGTCACAGACCAGCACAGCAGAAAAAATCATCAACAATAATATTAGAAAACCCCAGCAAGGTACGTACAATAAAACACATAAGAAAAAGGTTCCCATATTGACACCATTCTAGCAACATTATTCCTTTCAGGGTCTTAGGCACAACTGCTTGCTTCACGTTCAGCAATCCAAAGCAGGGCTGCAGGGCCTGGGAAAGATGTCTCTACCTACATCGTTTCCTCACTGGAGAGGTCATACAGCAGGCCCTCTCTCAAAAATTCAAACCATGGGTGTGGGTATCCAGTTACAAGACCAACATGCAAGCCTACAGCTCCCTTGCCAGACTGCCAACTTCTATATTCAAAGATTTTGAGACTTGAACTTGTGTCTCTGAACATGTGCTGAGTGCCCTTCCCCCAAAGGGAACAAAATCCCACTTCCTCTAAAGGAGTGTGGGTAAGGATTTCCTATTGATACAGGAAGCAGCCTTTAAAGAAATAGATGAAGGGTCAGAGTACCCCTGAAGCAATGTGTGTGTGTGTGTGTGTTTATGTATATCTCATCTTAGACCAGGGGTAGATAATCTGGTGCCCTCCAGATGTATTGGACTACAACTCCCATGATCCCTTACTACTGGCCCACTTGTCTAGGACTTATGGAAATTGTTCCCCATGGGTGAAAGGCACTCAGCACATACTCAGAGAAGCAAGTTAGAGTTCAAAATCTTTGAACATACAAGTTGGCAGTCATGGGAAAGGCAGCCGTAGGCGCACATGTTCATCTTGTAACTGGATAGCCCATCGTGTACATGGATGCTCTAACTCAGTGGTTCCCAAACTTTTTCAGGTAACCGCCCCCTTGGTTCCACAAACTCATGCCCAGTGCCCCCTACCCTACCCTATAAAAATAATTATTCAGAATAGTGGTTTTCAACGACCCACTAAGGAAGATAATAACCATAAAATTCAAAACAGTAACAATTAATTGAATATTTATTTAAAATCCAATTACATTTTTTTAGTTTATTCAATTAAACATAATTGATGAACTTGATCCAGTGATATCATCTTTTCAAAGTCTGATAGTCATTTAGCAAGAATATTAGTATCACATTTAGTAACTAGGGTAGAGTACCTCACTATTCTGTAAATTCTTAATGTTACAACAATTCCAAGATCCTCCTCGTTTGTAGTATTGCTGAGCCAAGTATCCCCCATCTTGTAACTGTGCCTTTGGTTTCTATTTCCTAAATGTAGAACTTGGCATTTATCCCTATTAAATTTCATTCTGTTGTTTTCAGCCCAGCACTCCAGCCTATCAAGATCACTTTGAAGTTTGTTTCTGTCTTCCAGGGTATTAGCTATTCCACCCAATTTTGTGTCATCTGCAAATTTGATAAGTGTTCCCTGCACCTCCTCGTCCAAATCATTAATAAAAATGTTGAAGAGCACTGGGCCCAGGACTGAGCCCTGCGATACCCCACTCGTTGCCTCTCCCCAGTTTGAGAAGGTTCCATTGATAAGTACTCTTTGAGTCCGATTCTGTAGCCAACTGTGAATCCACCTAATAGTTGTTCCATCTAGCCCACTTTTAGCTAGTTTGTTAATCAGAATATCATGGGGCACTTTGTCAAAAGCTTTGCTGAAGTCAAGATATATGACATCCACAGCATTCCCACAGTCCACAAGGGAGGTTACCTGATCAAAAAATGAAATCAAATTAGTCTGACAGGACTTGTTCCTGACAAATCCATTGTTGACAAATCCATTATTCCTGACAAATCCATACTAGGAAGGTGCTTCCTAGAAGCACCTTTACAAGTGCTTTATAAATTGTCCTTTAAGGTAGGTCATATTCTCATTTCACAGATGCAGAGCTGAGTCTGAGAGGAAGACATTAATGCGGAGCAATAATATATCACTGAGGTCACTGTGGTATCCCTCGGGCGTAGGGACCATAGGGGTAAGCTTACCTGCTCAGCCTGCCACTTGCCCCAGACCTAGACTGCTGGGCAATAACTTCAGAGCTTTTTCCTTGATGGATGCCTTTATTATTAAAACCTCCTGGAACAGGGACACACCACACTCTCTGCAGCAAAGCCCCCACCAGGAAGAGCATGAAACAGAAGCCCCACCCAGGCCTTTGCTGAGGACCTGGAGACTAACAGCTGCAGACCTCTTAAAGACTGACAGTTGCAGACCTCTTAAAGGTACATTCACATATCACAGTCACTATGTTTAGACGGGAAGAAGTCCTACAACTCCCATCATGCTGGGAGTTGTAGGACTCCCCCCCACTCCCTGTCTAAACATGCATAGGGTTGCACCTTTAAAGTATTCAAAATGCTACATGCACACTATCTCAGTAATCCTTGCCACAACGTTGTGAGGTAGGCCAGTATGATTATTTCCATATTGCAGATGGGCACAGGCTGAGGCTGAGAGAAGTGTGGGTTGCTTAAGGACATGGCTGTGGTGAGGTTTGAAACGGAGACTTCCTGGCTTATAGCTCTTTGTATCCGCACTGCATCGACTTTATAGCCACGGCTGAACTATGATTTGAACCCTGGCCCTAGCCTAACTCTGGAGTTTTGCCTCCAGGCAGCGGAAGGGTCTTAGCAAGTCCTGGATCCGTGTTTGCCTCTAGGTGCTTGGGGGGACGAGGACAAAAGGCGAACACACAGTGGTGGGCCGGGGTGGGCGTGGGGGAGGGAGGGGCCATGCTGGGACAGGAAAGCTGCTCTCGCACCCCTGCCCTTCCAGAGCGCAGCACCCTACAGACCAATTGTTGTTCCTTTGCTACTGCATTTCCTGCTCAGAAGGCAGCTCCCGCCAGACACAGGATGGGGGCCGGAAGCCGGATCTGCACGCCAGCTTTTAAGCGCATGGCCCCTCTCTGAGTTGCTGGCTGCAAAAGAGTCCCCCGCTTCCCCAGACCCTCCTGGCCTCAAGCTGTTCCGTGCAGCAAAACTGCATCTCCGACTTTTACCACAAGAGAACTCCAGATGACAGCTGTGCGACAGGGGCCTGCAAATTGTCCAGTTGGTCTTGTGGAAAATAACTCCCGACCAGATGAAAGCAAGTAAGTTTTGCTCCAAATGCAGCAAGAACTGGCAATCAATGAAAACTGCCAGCAAATCCAGCATTTTGCCCCCCTCACTGCCAGTGTGACAGGGCGCTCAAAAAGGTGTCGATGGCCAATTCATATGCATGATACGATCTCTTATAAGGGCCGACCCCCAGGTAACATAAAAGTGGGAAATTGGACAGATCATTGGGCTATGAAACTCCATCCTTTTTAAAACTGGCGATGCCAGGAATTGAACCTGAGACCTTCTGTGTACAAAGCATATGCTCTGTACAGCATATGCACAGGTATATGGCACAGGTATACCATCATTCAATACTAGGGTGGTAATGTGTCCTCTTTTACAGAGGGCCATCCTCTATTCGAAGGGCTGTCCAGCCCAATTCCAGTTTAAAGGTAAAGATAAATCAGAAGGAATGGTTCTTGAAGGCCTTGAAGCACCCCATCAAGTGCACCTAGAGAGCAGACTGGGCAAGGCACATAGGTCAAGTGACCACAGTCTTCCACACTAGGAAGGAAAGGAACCTCTCGTGCAAGCACTGAGTCATTTCTGACTCTTGGAGGGACGCCAGCTTTCACTGACGTTTTCTTGGCAGGCTTTATAGCGGGGTGGTTTGCCATTGCCTTCCCCAGCCGTTATTACCTTTCCCCCAGCTAGCTGGGTACTCATTTTACCGACCTCGGGAGGATGGAAGGCTGAGTCGACCTGAGCCAGCTGCCTGAAACCAGCTTCTGCTGGGATCGAACTCAGGCCGTGGGGAGAGTTTCGGCTGCAGAAACTGCTGCTTTATACTTCTATCTCAATGATAATAATTATGTCTAAATTTATGTCTATACATATAAATTAGCATTTTGCAAATTTTATGCAAATACATGCCCTCTTTACCCCTCCTTTTTGGCAATAATGTCTCTTCTTTGGCAATAGACAAGTGGCCACCCTCTTCAAACACAGAGGACATGGCTATTATTCCACGCAATATGTTATTCTGCACATCCAGCTTCGAGTGGGCCTAAAAAACATGCAACTCTGCCAGCGTTCGCTATATATATATATATATATATATATATATATATATATATATTTCCCTTCTAGCGGAGATCCAGTCACAGTCTCTTCTTTTTGTAGGGAGAGCATCACATGACAGAGACGGGATCAGGCTTGGACGAGGTAGCCCACCAGCCACGTATGGTGACCCATCACGTTTTGCTTGGTACAGCAAAAAATGGGATATGGTCAAGCATGGTTAGTGGACTGCATTTACCTTGGTAGATTTGAGGACAGAATATGAGCACCAGGACTCAGATACTGATGTCCACCCAGCAAAGGAGCAGCTATTGGTTGCCGTTACCAAAAGAACCACAAAGACCACTTTACTTTTATGTCCCCATTTTCACAACTGCTTGCTTTGATCTTTTCAACCGGCTTTTGTAGAGCACACAGTACAACAATAATGAGATCCCCACATTTAATCAAACATCCATATAACAATTAAGGTGTGCCTGCAGTTACTTATCAACATAACATTATTGTCAGAGAAACAAGACAGGCATTCAAGTTGCGGTTTTTTCATTAAGACATATTGCATTTCAACTTTCATTTTAATACTAGGTTGGAGACCACACCTTCCCCCTCAGACCTAAGTCTCCAGGATTTAAGAGGCCTGGCTTTGGGGCAGGGCAGAAAAAAGCCTCCTACTACTCTTCACGCCCACTCGGTGAGGGAGGGGGGAGGAGGAGAGTGAAATTGCTTCCCTCAAACTTCAAAAACTCTGCAAGCATGCAGCCTGGTCCCCAGCCCAAATGATTAATTACGTACCTTTTTAAGCAGTAGGCAGCTCTCTACCTCACCCACATCACAAGCAAATGAAGACGCCTGCTAGGATGGGTGGGGATTACTCTGGAACAAGCTGGGTATATAAACAAGCGTTGGCAGAGCAGTCCCACCTCCCAAGCCTGGCTGCTATGTTGTCCTGTACACACTGAGCAACACATCCTACGCATGCTTACACATAGAAAAAAAAGGCCTACAACTACCACCATGCCTCAGCCAGCTAAGCATGCACGGGATTGCACCCTAAAACGATATGGAAATGTTAAGCATGCATAGGATTGCATCCTAAAAACTTCTCGAAATGGTGAGAGCATTGGCAAATGTTTGCACTTTTGCCAACGCTATTATGGGCAAGGGAAACCCACGGCACGTGCAGAGTGACAGCACGCACAACACTCCAAGCTGCAACACTTCTCCAGTAAACACACATTGTTCGTTATTGGTAAGGAAATGTCATTTCTCTGCCACCTATGTGCGATTTAGGTGAGAAGAGCATGCTGTGGTCGCTTTTGATCCCATGCGACCACGGAGTGCAACTGCCTCTCTAATGTGCATTAGAATAGAAAAACCTCCAGCAACATCTGTTTTATAGAGCTGTCAATCAGGAGATGGGGACACCTCCATGGTAACATCCTCATGCATTGTGGGAGATTCCTCCCTTCTTCTCCCTGTCACCCCAGTGCAGCTGTTTAGCCAACAGAAGAATCATAGAATAGTAGAGTTGGAAGGAGCCTATGAGGCCATCAAGTCCAACCCCCTGCTCAATGCAGAAATCCACCCTAAAGCATCCCTGACAAATGGTTGTCCAGCTGCCTCTTGAAGGCCTCTAGGGTGGGAGAGCCCACAACCTCCCCAGGTAACTGGTTCCATTGTCGTACTGCTCGAACAGTCAGGAAGTTTTTCCTGATGTCCAGGTGGAATCTGGCTTCCTGTAACTTGAGCCCGTTATTCCGTGTCCTGCATTCTGGGATGATCTGCATGTATATTACCTGAGCAGGGCCACGTCCTTATGAAGGTCAAGGAAAGGCTTGCCAGACAGGTTCAGTGGATCCTTGGTTCATGTATAATCCAGAATCCCAGCCTTCAGTATCAGTCAGCATTACGTTCTCCTGAGGAAGTATGCAAAAAGCAGAACCATTAAGCCAATGGATCATCCTGTGTTGTTTGTTCTGGGCTTCTTACAATCACAGGGGATAGACAGTATTTGTATATGAATACTGTTAGCTGCCCAGCTGGACAGAAAGGCAAAGTACAGAACTGAAATAGTAAGATTAGGGCAGCCGTCCCCAACTTGGCACCCTCCAGATGTTTTAGACTACAACTACCATCAACCCCAGCCAGTATGACTGATAGTCAAGAATGCTGGGAGTTGAAGTCCAAAACATCTGGAAGGCGCCAGGTTGTGGAAAGCTGGTTTAGAGGAACACCATGCAGAAGATCGCATAGTCTGAGCATCTTTGATCATTGTCCTTGACAAGCTTGTATGAAGCAATGTTAACTTCAGGCTCCAGTCTATATGACGACAGGATGGCTCCTCATAGAATATAAATCCAATTTTTTGTTGATTCTAATCTAGGTAAAGAGCGTCAGACTGCAGCAGCAACAGCGATTTATCTCCCGAATTTTTTTGGGTAGTGCAGTTATCAATGCACATAATTGCATCTATGATGCTATGGAGTATAGACAAGCGAAGCTATACATTTTATCTGTGGAGCTCCACAGATTCATAGAAGAGGAAAACAGAGGGCTTAAAGGAACGAGGCAGCAGAGGATGCGAGAGGGGGACTGAACACGTTTCCTCTGTCTCGCTGCCCATTCCCCCCTCTTTGTTTTAATTTTAAAAGCTGTATCCCCTTATAGGAGGAAAACCGAGTGAGGATAGGAACGAGGCAGTGGAGGAGGATGCGACCAGGGTACTGAACACGTCTCCTCCCTCTCGCTGCCCATTCCCCTGTCTTTGCTTTAATTTTACAGCTCCATCAACATGAAAACGGCAGGAAGGAACAAGGCAGCCAGAGGACGCGATAGGTGGGAAGGCGGGAAATCGGCCAATCACTTTGTACTAGATCAGGAATGTTACTTACAGCGTTTCCGCTACCATGGGCGACAAACTGTTGTCTGTACCTAACCATTCAAAGCGAGGCTTTTTGAATCCAAAAAATCCAAAACATTGTTTTGGTTAATCCAAAAAATATCTGTTAGGTTTAGCGTTTACAGCACACACCTGTGCTCTGAAATAGGCTGAAGTCATTCTTAGATACTACAAGCATTCCTTACATTATCAATTTAGGCACTCTAATTACCAATAACAAAGACCACGACTAATCAGTTACAAAGCCAATAGTATACAGTTAATACAGCATTGAGGCTTAAAACTACAGCACTGGTAACCACTTACACTTTTCATTTAACCCTTTTGGCACCATTGACTAGAGTGTAAAAATCCAAAACAATTCTCTCCTCTTTAATTTATTTTCTAATATTTTACCACAACTCGTATGACTGTCTAGGACCCAAAATTATAAATCATTATCAGTATGCTGTAATTCCACAAAGTGTTTCACTAGTGGAGCATTCAACTTCTGATTCTTAATGCAGCTTTTATGTTCACAGATTCTTACTTTTATCTTTTTGGTAATCATACCTGCATAAAAATATTGACAGAGGCACTGGTTAATATAGATGACTCCTTTAGATTCACAATTAAACATATCTTGAAGTATATATTTTCTATTATTTTGTGGTCTCATGCCTTGATAGCTCTCCGGGGGCCTTGAGTTATGTAAGGATGTGGCAGTGCCAACTCTTGGCAGGGATACACCTCGTCTCCCACTTACTATATTCCCTGCTTCTTCCTTCTCTCACAGGCTTCTGTGACACTTTCCCTTCCCTTCTCCCATACTTGGTTTCTTAGGCTGCCTGCCTGGCCTTTCTTGTTTGCTTGTGGGGTGGGGTGGGGTGGGGCAGAAGCATAGAAGGCTGTTATTCCAAGATTTTTTTTTAAACGATGGATTTAAATTCTCCCACCTAATGCCAGTGTTAATGGGCAAATTATTCTCATACTACTCTTAAACTGCAAGAGATTATAGGTAAACTATTATTTATAGCTTAACTGTGCAGTTGACTGTGCTGCCTATTCGCTACTGGGCCAGGTTTAAAGTTCTTGTACTTGTGTACAAAGCCCTAAACAACTTGAGACCAAGATACCTGAGAGAGCGCCTTCTCCCTTACCAACCTGCCCAGTCACTGAGGTCATCCAAGGGCCTGCTCCTGGTGGTTCCACATAGACCCATCCTCCAATTGGAGTCCATCAGAGGCAGAGCCTTCAGCATGGTGGCCCCCCTTTCGGCGCCTCCTGAAAACATTATTATTCCAGGAAGCCTTTCCTTAACGACCAGCCACGGTCCACTGTATGTTTTGCTTCTTTTAAAATCTATTTTAAAGTGTTTTATTCTGTTTTTATTTTTTTTATCTTGTACACCGCTCCAAAATTTTCAACAGGGAGCGGTATATAAATATTGTAAATGAATAAAATAAATAAATAAATTTGGGAGTCTATTCATCCAACTGGGTGCAGTTAGTGCTGGAATCATGCAAATTGGTGTGAGAAAAGGGATAGGTTTTGCTTATTGATTGGTGATGTCACAAAACCGCTGATGCCTACTTAATCCAGATGGTTTTTCAATGGCTACAGCCTGTCATTTTCTGTGCAGTTCTTTGGAAGCTGAGATATTTATGTGTGTGTGTGTGTGTGTTTCTTTGAGATTGCAAGTAACAGACAGACCAAATCCACCTTTATCTTCCCTTCTCTCTGAGCAGCTTCTTTCTTTCTTTCTGCTGCAAAATGATTCACGAAAAGGAGTAGAGAAGCACAGGGCTCACAAACAAAGAACACTCTATAACAAGAGTACTTGGAAGTCTGAAATGCTGTTTTATTGCCTTTAGAAAGAATGTGATTTGCTTGGTGTTTTTTTTTTTAAACCGTAAAGAGTTCAACTTAAGGATCCCTCCTCTCTTATGTCTTACTGGCTTCTCCACTTCCTCTTCGAAAGACCACTCAGCTGTTTTTTGTTTTTTTGCTTGAACTGGATACTTCACGTTTTTAATAATTAACTGCCCATTTTCTAGAATAAGGAGGTTGGGGGGGGAACCTAAATAAATAAGGCAGGGAAAATGGTAAGGCATTTCCATGGGCTTCAAATAAAACTGACAAAAGAAAAACAATGGAGGTCCAGACGTCCTCTGAAAAGACTGGCCAAAATTAACAAGACTTCTAGACCTCTCCCTGCAAGTGTGGGCCTCATTTATACCCACGACATCCCCATTGCTAGGAAGAGAAGAAGTGATTGATTGATTCCTTTCACTTAAAACTCAGAATATAAAAGTCTACATTATAATTATAATACCAACTAAGAGCTAGCCCAAGGTATGTGAGACAGAATGGACGGGTGAGGAAGGTTTTCTTTCCCACACTTGGAAGGGAACGGGGCATTTCCAGTGGGTAGGGTGGCCACTTACACATCACCACAAAAGAGGACACAAGTATGCATAATATTTGCATGTGAAACTTACAGCAGTGTCCAGTGCTACTGCACATCCACTCATTCCATTGCGCCCGCAGGACCCACTGCTAGTGCGACAGGGAGTTAAGCACTTCCTAAAGGAACCTCAGAAACAAGCGGAAACGCTTGTTTCCGGATCGGGACAGGTCAGCTGAGTTTCCCTCTGCAAACTCTGCTGACCTGCCCCATTCTGGGAATTAGCATTTCAGCTTCTTTCCATTTGCTTTCAGAACCACTAGCTCCCCGTTGGGGTAATGGTGTGTCCCACTGCTAGTGGTAGGTTCCGCTGGCAGCCTTGGATTTTATTTTATTTTTTGTAGCATTTTTATCCTGCCCTTTAGCCAAAAAGGCTCCCAAGGAGGCTTACAAAGGCATTTCTTAAGACAGTCCCCGCCCATAAGCTTACAATCTTAAAAAAAAAAAAAAAATGACACAAAAGGAAAGGGGATTGGGAGTGGGGAGGGGAAAGCAAGGCACAAGTTGAGATATAACCATTCAAATAGAAATACAAGAATCTGATCGTAGTGATGAAGACTGACTAGGTGACCTGTGTGCCTGCTCAGTCTGCTGTCCAGGTGCTGATGGGCACCGTCAAGGCCCCTTCCTGCTCCCCCTTCTTATAGTTCTTTAGCTTGAGACTAGACTTACAGCTTCTCTACATGAGCAATTTATTGCAAGCTCATAATTACACACTCACAGAAGTTTGTGGGTCCTTTACATGACACCGTCAACCTCCAGAATGTCTCCCGCACCTTCTCTCGGTAATCTCGCTTTTAAAAAGATCAGAGATAATGCACTATTTAAAATTGTCACAGGCCACTGGATGGCGCTGTTTCATTTAACTTTACGGATAATGCAAGAGGGGATCTTTTCAATTACAAATCACGTGGTCACCGTTAATTGCCATCTAAAGGAGCCATAGAGAAAGCGGAAAGACCATAGGGGGGGAAAAGCCTGTTAAGGGTACAGGGTTTTTCTTTAATGTAGAGACATGCTTGGACCAGAAAAAACATCAAATAGAGGACAGTTCTCTGTTAGCTCTCTAAAACAGAGACAAGAGATATGTTCCATCCCCAACGCCCGAGGCTTAAGTCCATGGCAAAGTTTGCAAACAACCTGGGGTAACCTTTACTATTGTTCAGAAGTGGCAGTGAAGCAATCGCACACAGGATGCGAGCAGAGATTGGAAGAGTCATTGGGAGGCAGGATCAGCTGTGCTAAACCTCCTGCGCAGCAGCAGCACAAACCAGGGAGCCCTCTCTCCGGGCTACCACTAATACACTGTCAGCAGAACTCTTTTGTTAAACAGATAATTCAAGTAAACAGCGGTTTCCTCAGGCCATTTTTACAGCCGCACCATTTAGGCTGAACCAAACCAGGACACGTTGCTTGCAAGTTTAAAGCAACCTCATCGTCACATGCTGATCTCAGCACAACTGGAGACGAATGAGCCCACGTATGTCCCAGAGCCCAAGCGGGGATGGAGCGGGAGGATTCATCACCTGAGGTGCTTTCAGTAATGCTTCTCTTAACTCTCTTTTTTAAAAAAATAATAATAATATGAATACAGTTAGTGAAATGTGTCATGCCAGTTTTAATTTGAGTGACACTCCCTAGAAACATGAAAAGAATATTATGTATAACCAGTTGCTAATTAAAACAAAATTTCCCATAGCGCCCATTCCACTGGAAAGTTTTCCAGTACAGGAACCGCTGAAATGAATGGGGGCTATATAACAGCACTACTGTAGCCTTTCATCCAGTAATCAGGAGGCCTAGAAAAAGACATGAGGTTGCTACTTGCTAACATGGAAGATTAATCAGGGACAGCAAGTTTCTAGTCCTTGTGGTTACATGGAAAAGCCTGGAAACCTTGAGAGTGGTTCCTCCAAAATTCTTAGAAATTTTAAAAAGGGGTGTTTGGATGAGGCTTCAAGTAGCTAGAGAATGCTGCTTCAAACTGAACAGCATTGAGTGAACAGCATTCAAATGGGATGGGGTGGGGTGGGGGTGTCATGCATTATGTGAACCCCAGTGCAAAAAAAATCCTAGTTTATGCCAAGAGCACAGTCAGGAGGACACACACAGGCGCTCTAAAGATGACCAGCCTTTCAACTTTAGGGTGCATTCAGAGATGTACAAAATTTGAGTGGCAAGCCTGCTATGGGACCCCACTCAGTGAATTTTGTTCAACCCAGATTGATCTCGGGGAAAAATTAAGTATTTCAGGAGAAAATTGCAAAGCGCCGCTCCAATGAGTTGGAATCTATAACGCCACAAAACTCACCTCCTCAGAAGGGTGTTTTCAACTATTTAAAACTGATCGTGGTTTTTAAAAAAAGGTGGTCAAAATGTACATGTATTAAACATACGTGCCCCCCTTTGAAAATGGGAAAAGGTGGTCAACTCAGCTGATGGAGATGACAATTGAATCAAGATTTGGTTCACTGATTAGTACGCCTGTCATCTGTATTCTGAATAACAGGAGCAAGCTCAGCTCACCTTGCAAGGGTAAAACATGCTGCGGATTCTTGGTTTTTTTCCTTCTTCATCTGCACTCACCCTCAGAGCTCCTCTTTGTTGTTGTGTAGGCAAGAAAACGGTGGCAGGTGCACCTGTTTCGGAGCCCTGCAGTGCTGTAACTCCTGACGTTCCTTCTGCTACGCTACAGCTCAAGGGTGCAGGAGCCCTAACGTTGGCCCTCCAGGTTTCTGCCAATTTGACTTTTCCTTCTCTGTGCAGAGACTCTAATGCTACTGATTAAGCTTGTATTTCGTTGCCTCTCCTAGAGATGTGAAGGCCCAGAAAAAACCCGGAAAAATTCGGGGGGAAACCGGTCGTCCGTCCCCCCGGTTTTTTTCTGAAAAATTGGAAAAATTGAAAAAAATGAAGAAAAACGGATTACGGGATGTTTTATTTTAGCATGATGAATAAAATGTTTAAGACAAGGTGTTCAGGTACATTATCAGATTATTACAATGTCTGTGCACCAAGGACAAGCAAGTCCTAGGTTGCAAACTGAGACTACAACTCTCAAATGCAAGAGCAAGATGCATTTCTGCCTCTAGGGGGCAGCACTGCCATTGGCGCAGAGACTGAAACTGATAGTGATAGAGCTATAGGTCAGAAAATGAGTCTGATTAAATTTCATGCATATTCATTGAATCTTGGTTTCCCCTTTTTTCTCAGTTCTTTTTATGGGAATGGGGGCTTTATGTCTTGACACTGGAGGACTAGCGGAAACATAAATAATTTTCTTTGTTACTAACGTTGGCGGTTTCTTCAGTTGTTTTTTTAAATTGATTTTTTGCCTGCTCCTCGTAAATTGGCAGAACCAAAGAGGTTCCTTACAGTTCAGGTGTTCCTAAGAGTTCAGGAGCTTGTAGCTCCATTTGTTACCAAAAAAAAAAAAAAAGTTTAAAAAGTTAAGAAGTAAATTAAATTTGTAATAATTGTTTGAATACACTGTACTTTTAATATACCAAATGTAATAATTTTATGCCAAACCAACTTTGACATAATTACATTTTATGTTACTAAAGTAACAGTGACTTTCAATCTGTAAAAAGTGCAAATATTGCATTAGTTCAATTTCCCCGAAAATTTCTATTCCACCCCCCCAACCCCCCCCCCCCAAAAAACCGGGGTTTTCCCATGGCTTCAAAATTTCTGGAAATTTTACATCTCTAGCCTCTCTCAAAGCCTTGAAACCATGAAGGCAAGACACAAATATTAAAATAAAATTAAGAACAACTCATCTGGCTGGAGCAGACCTCTACTACAGGAAGGGCTGTAGCTCAGCAGTAGAGCACCTGCTTTGCACGCAAGACGGTCTAGGTTTAATCCCCATCATTTCTGGGTTCCAGCAAGGGAAGCCCCCCCCCTTTCCTGAAAACCTAGAGATCTGCTGCACTTCCTACGTAAGAACATAAAAATACAATGAACAGCAGCCTGGGTCCCTTCCCCTTGCCCCATCACTCTGTATCATCTAGATTAGAATGTATTCATGGCTTGATGCCATTACGGTGTACAGTTCCCAATCAGGACCAACCCATGATGTGGCATTGATTGAGACACAGGGAAAATCGCACATTGAGATGACATTGGGGTGCAGGACAGTTTTAGCTGCAGCTACAAGTTGAGGAAAGGAAATTCATCACGGGCCTGGCAGGATCCCTGTGTTCTTGGCATCATCTAGTTATACCCTGAGGGACCAGCTTTTAAACATTGAGTATTTATTGCTAACTCTAGACACTTATGGTCTCCCAAAGAAATCCACACAAAAAAGATACCGACCCATCACCCAGCCAAATAAATCACTGTGGCACATCAACAGCCCAAATAACCAGGGCAGTGGTGGGAGGAACCAGCTCTTGCCCAATTTACAGAAACTTCCCTGCTTGGTTGCCTGGAGAGTATTACTATACATTACAGGAGAGTAGCTATTTACAAGTTAACTGAATTAACCCCTTTTAAGACATACAGAATGGATCTAAGACCAATGTCACAGGGACTTTTCTGACCCCACAAAAATAACAAGAGGGACACCTTCATATTTCCAGCTGGCTCCCAAATTGCCCCTTCCTTCATAGCTGTCCATAGCTTGTTTGGCTAATCTCCACACACAGCATACAAGCCTGCCTTGGCACAGTCTCATGCCTGCAAAGACTGACTAAGTTTCATACTGTGACGCTTTGGAAACATCCATGGCCGGCTTCCTCCTGTTGTGCACTCCAGCTCTGTGCATGGAACTCCAGCACTTAAGAATGTAAGAATATCAGAAGAGCCCTGCTGGATCAGACTAAGGGTCCATCTAGTTCAGCACTCTGTTCACACAGTGGTCAACTAGCCATTGACCAGGGACCAACAAGGCACGGCATGGTACAACAGCACCCTCCCACCCATGTTCCCCAGCAACTGGTGCACACAGGCTTACTGCCTCGAATACTGGAGATGGCACACTGGAGATGTCTCACTGCCGACCCATGTCTGTGTGGGAGCTGAGTTGCCTGGAAGGAAGAGCTCAAGATCAAGACTTTAACAAGATTTTAATCTGAGCACCCATGTTTGGGAGCCACTGACAGGACATAGTTTTAAAAGGATCAGATTTCCCCCCCTTCTGTTTTACATTTTGTAAATGTGATATTTAGTATTTATTGATTTTATGCTACTGTTAGCTGCTTTGGGTTTATTTTGATAAAGGAAACTGGGATATAAATTATTAAAATTATTAATATTTTGGCACCAGGTGAAGACCTTTTTACCTTCAGTTTTAAAGGCTGCATTAGAGCATTTTTAGATCTTTGCACTGCTCTCAGTTTTTAACTTAGTTCCTACTTTGGTTTTATTGTTTTAAACTTATGTTTTTTTTAATATTATGTTTTACTATGTTATTGTAGTTTATGGTTTTAGGTTTTGTTTTATGAACCACCCAGAAAGCTTTGGCTGACAGGCAGTATAGAAATGACATCGTCATTATCATCATCATCTTCAACAGGTCCAGTTTAAAGTGAATTACTTAAGGGTCAGGTGAATTCCCAGCAATTTAGCAAACAATCCAGATTCACTCACTAATTGAATCAGATACAACCGAATCAGATCAAGGTAACCAAGAGGGGATCCGCACGTCGCTCCCAGAGCGCTTCTATGCGACCCCAGTGCACCCCGAAAACGATAGTCTGACTTCCCTGTAAAAGAAACGACGAAGAGCCGTCCATGCCGCCACCGAGGAGAGCTCTCCGCCGGCGAGGAGAGCTCGGCAAAAGAAGGCGGGGTAGCTTCTTCCGCTCTTCTTTTGCCGAGCTCTCCTCGCCGGCGGAGAGCTCTCCTCGTCGTCGTCATGGACGGCTCTTCCTCGTTTCTTTTACAGGGAAGTCAGACTATCGTTTTTAGGGTGCACTGGGGTCGCATAGAAGCGCTCTGGGAGCGATGTGCGGATCCCCCCCAAGACCTACTTTTCACTCAGTTGATTAAAAACCTTGTTTAGTCTGCACCAATTTTAAATTACTCATACAATGGATGGTCCTTTCTCTCTCTGTTGAAAGCTAGATTGTTGGGGAAGGATTGGTGCAGGGAACGCTTATCAAATTTGCAGATGACACAAAATTGGGTGGGATAGCTAACACCCTGGAAGACAGAAACAAACTTCAAAGTGATCTTGATAGGCTGGAGTGCTGGGCTGAAAACAACAAAATGAAATTTAATAGGGATAAATGCCAAGTTCTACATTTAGGAAATAGAAACCAAAGGCACAGTTACAAGATGGGGGATACTTGGCTCAGCAATACTACAAACGAGAAGGATCTTGGAATTGTTGTAGATCACAAGCTGAATATGAGCCAACAGTGTGATATGACTGCAAGAAAGGCAAATGCTATTTTGGGCTGCATTAATAGAAGTATAGCTTCCAAATTATGTGAGGTACTGGTTCCTCTCTATTCAGCCCTGGTTAGGCCTCATCTAGAGTATTGCGTCCAGTTCTGGGCTCCACAATTCAAGAAGGACGCAGACAAGCTGGAGCGTGTTCAGA
The DNA here is from genome assembly GCF_023053635.1 of Elgaria multicarinata webbii. Lineage (NCBI taxonomy): Eukaryota > Metazoa > Chordata > Lepidosauria > Squamata > Anguidae > Elgaria > Elgaria multicarinata. The sequence goes on along the minus strand of NC_086173.1, from coordinate 21,630,478 downwards.
GGAGGGCAACCAGGATGATCAGGGGTCTGGAAACAAAGCCCTATGAAGAGACTGAAAGAACTGGGCATGTTCAGCCTGGAGAAGAGAAGATTGAGGGGAGACATGATAGCACTCTTCAAATACTTAAAAGGTTGTCACACAGAGGAGGGCCAGGATCTCTTCTCGATCCTCCCAGAGTGCAGGACATGGAATGATGGGCTCAAGTTAAAGGAAGCCAGATTCCAGCTGGACATCAGGAAAAACTTCCTGACTGTTAGAGCAGTACAACAATGGAATCAGTTGCCTGGTGAGGTTGTGGCCTCTCCCACACTAGAGGCCTTCAAGAGGCAGCTGGACACATCTGTCAGGGATGCTTTAGGGTGGATTCCTGCATTGAGCAGGGGGTTGGACTCAATGGCCTTGTAGGCCCCTTCCAAGTCTGCTATTCTATGATTCTATGATTTCTAACCTAAGCTTATCCCTGAGATGATAGTTTTCTAGGGAATGCTTTTTTTTTTTTTAATAAAGGAGGATTCAGTTATGTGAGTTCTCTTATGTGGGGTCTGAAATGGGTGCACCCCTGACACACAGGTTTACTGCCACAGCACTAAATGATCTTCTTTCGAAACTGTCTTTCTTCCATGCCTGGCTTATATATAAGCTAGAAAGTGGGACATAGAATCATAAAATAGTAAAGTTGGAAGTGGCCTATAAGGCCATCGAGTCCAACCCCCTGCTCAGTTGCATGTGGTGGGCATCAGAGTGATTTGAAGAACTGATTCCATGAGATAGGAACACAGGAAGATGTCTTGCAGTGCGTCAGACGCTTGGTTCATCTAGCCCAGTAATGTCAACACTGGCTCTCCAGGGTTTCAGGGAGGATTCCTTCCTAGCCCTACTTCAAGGGATTGAACCCGGGACCTTCTGCATGCAAAACAGGTGCTCTACCCTTGAGTTATGGCCCTTCCTTAAATGGAAACGTATTTATTTCAGGAGTGGGCAACTTGTGACCCTCCAGATGTTTTGCCGTACAGTTTCCCATGAACCCTCACCACTGGCAGTGCTAGCTAGAGCTGATGGAAGTTGTAGGCCAAAATTCTGAAGGGTCATGGCCATCTGCTAACTAATCTTTGATTTTGCTGGTCTGTGACCATAATAAATAACAACGTAAATAACAATGTATGTAATGCTAACTAATCTAGTTTTCAACTCCAGCATTTCCATTTGGTTTGCATGTCCCCCACAGCCTTCAAGTGATGGTAGCAAAGAACTGATTTAATCTAAACTAAGCTCACATGTGATCCCACACATAGTTGCACATAAAGCTTAACTTAGAATTGTACGCATGCATTGAAAAAGAGAGACAGAGACACAGAAAGGAAGGAAGGAAGGAAGGAAGGAAGTCCAATATTATTGTCTTTATATTGCAGGCTGTCTTATAGGGATCTGTGTAGTCCGTGATTTTGTGGGAAAGGAGAAAAGGTGTGGAGTGTGATCCTGGGCATAGCATCCAGCTTCTCAAGAATCTCAGCTTCCATTTTTTTTAAAAAAAGTTTCCAGTTCTTATGACTAAAGATATGCTGAGATTGTGTGGGCAATGCCTGCTGAAATCGCAGAAGCCGGAGGGGTGACTGCTGAGCACCTTGCCCTCCCCATGAGTAGCAAAACTAGAATTATGCAAATTTTCTCAGGTAGCATAATGGATAGAAATCACAGAATCCAGCTTTTCAGGATTTTTACTTTTAAAAGAACAGGACACACGTAGTCTTGTGATTACTGAGACATATGTGAAGCACTCTGAATGCACAAAAATATCCTTCATAAACACTAGCTATTAACATTCTGTTATACTTTGGCTAGAAAGGCCATGAGAATCACACAGTCTTGCAACAGACCATTGTAACCTTCCCCATCTAGGCAGGTTGCCTGCTGGACTTGCTGCTCAAGCTACCATGTGAGATATAGATACGTTAGGGTGGACAGGCTGGTAATCACAGGAAGCATTTGCACCAAACAGATTCAAATCTGATTTAGGGTTGTATTTAGAACTGGAAACATTCCCAGTCTCAGACAGTTCAAGTGAGTGCGTGCCCAGTTCTCAATAAACATTACAAAATGTTCTAACTTCCAGCACTCAGTAGTGTCTGCCCTGCTGGTATTCACCATTTTAAAAACAAAAGAAACTTACAATTGAGAAGCAAGGTGGTCCAGGTTCCAGAGGATGGGGTTGGGGTGGGCACTTCCTGCATTCCCACCTACCCCTGACCTGAAGACTGGCAAAGGGCTCACTGCCCCCAACAGAACACCCAAGAACGTCAGGAGCAGCCTAAAATAATTCTGTTTGCAAGCCTCGCTAGTTCCAGCTGATAAGGGGTCCCAGTTGATACCCTTCCCTGAGTACCACTAAGGCAGTCTTCCCCAACCTAGCACCCTCCAGTTGCATTGGATTACAACTCCCATCTTCCCTAATCAACATGGTCACTAAAGTCTTGGAGACAGCACTGACTAAACCCAAGCCCTGTCTAGGGTTTTGTTCTGCAGGTCAGGGGCTCTGTTGGCACTGTCCACTGACTCATTTGTCCTGTGTGAGTCTTTAAAGTTCTCCTCCTTCCCTGTATGAAAACCAGCAGAGGCCTTTGGCAAAAGCTAGAGATGTCAAGAATTGGGGGGAAACAGAACCCCCTTGAAAAAAATTTTTTTTGGGGGGGGATGTTTTCCCCAAACTTTCCAAAAATCCCAGAGGGAAAAATCCCCACCCCATTTTCCTGGTCATTCATGTCTCTAATCAGAACTCTCCTCTTCTAATACAATTCAGCCGGCCCTACCATTAGACAGAGTGAGGCAGCCACCCCAGGCAGCTGATCCTGGGTGTCATAAAAGGACAGCAAATTATTTAAATTACTGTTATTGTATTTTGACTGCCAGGTATTGGGAAAGGAAGCGCTTGTGGGATTTTCGGCATCAGGTGTAAAAATAACTCGACCAGGCTTGGATACTATGCTCCTTGAGGGGAGTAGAGGAGTGCCATTTTATGCTTTGCCTTAGGGTGAAAAATATCTTTGGACGACTCGGTGCCCAGCCACTTAATTCAAGATACACTCCAAAAGGGCTCGCCCAGTGTCAACAGCAGTAGCACGGATAGAGTGTTCTCCCCTTATTCATGTCTGCTTCACTCACTCTTTGGCCTCAGTTAGATGAGGTGAATAGTAGGGCGATGATCTTGTGATTTTATGATCGTGAGATTGTCGCCCGGGTCTATATGCGGGGCATGACATCGCAGCCGCCATTTTGAATTTGTTTTTTAAATGAGAAGGAGCGCATGAGCACTCGTGCGAAAATCATGTATTTTTTTTAAAGACAAACTTCCCCCTCCCCCACCCCACCCCCGATGGGCACAGAGTGCCTGGCTCCTCATGGTTACTCGTGAAGAGCTGGGACAACCTGCGACGCCCACAGACACGTTCTGCGGTCTCGGGATCAGCCTGGGACCGTGGAAAAACCAGGCTAGAAGGGGAGGGCGAGATCCTGGGGAAATGGAGGGATCATCCCTCCCTGTTCCTGGGATGCCCTGTGCATCATGTGAACACACAGGGGCAATCCCGGGGCAATCCCTGGGATATTGCCCTATCTAGCTATGGCCTTTGTCTGCATCTTGGCTTGTGGAAGGCAGCCACGATGAGTTTAACTGAAGAAAATTTCCTTTGTAGAAAAAGGCAGCTTTGTGGACAACTGTTACTCCCATCACGAAAAAGAAAATGGCTGAATTCCACCCACTCACCCCCACCCACTTCCCGGAAGAATTTTGGCTCATAAAGAACACACTCCTTTCCAATAGGTGCACGGCAGACCCAAATAAAACAGAGAATGCTAACTCTTCCACAGTTCTCTAGGCAGAATAGTATCTTGTGAGAGGTTCCCTTAGAAAATAATACAAGCATCATCTATAAAGAGCTCTATTGTTTAGAACTGGAGCTTTGGAGTTCTGCATGGTTACCTATTCTTCCCTTTACTCAGGAAGGAACAGAAAATCACAGGGCAAAGAGAGGGCTCTTGACTCTACCCTACGTTTGCCTCAAAACAGTAATATATGTGTGTGCCTGGGGAGGGGGGGTCAAGGGAGAACTGGCAGGGGATGTTTAACAGTTTACATGTCCCTCTGGCTACTTTAGCTCATTTCCCCACAAGCTAGGCCTCAAAACCATAAATAAGTACAACTGGGGTAGGGGGAGAAGAATAACTGGGACGGGGCCTTTGCATGAGAGAATTCACAGGCACAGGAAGGGTTCAACACTCCTCCCAATTCTCCTGTGAACCCCTCCCCCTTTCCTCTTCCATTTGCATCATCTCAGTGAACAGGATTTGGGAGATGCATTTACAGAAGAATGTGCCATTCAGCCCTCACACAACCCCTTTTTTATAAGAACACTGTGGACTTCTTGCCAGAAAAATTCAAAAATTCTGCTAACGCTAGTTACCAAGTTACCAAGTTTTGAATGAAACCTGCAGATCAGATTGTCTAATGCAGAATAGCCATTTATTTTTGCATTCGTTTTATATGGAGACCCAAAATGTGAACTTTTCTTCTCGGTTTGCTGCTTGAAAAAATTCAGCTCATGTTAGGAACAGAAATGGGGCAGCACCTGGTGAAAGTCTGCAAGAAGCTTCCTAGTATTTCAATATGTTACAATATGAAGCCCACACTGGCTGCTTTTCATGTCATCGTCATTCCTCAGCGACGGTGTTTTCCGTGGGCAGTACATGATGCGGTTGTCCTCCAGCAGCTATCCGTCATTTATCCCCTTGTTTCCTCGTGTTATTTCTGTAGGGGGGAAATGTGGCATTTTTTGCAGCTGCGGCACGTTTCCGCCATCATACGACCGCTTATTCCTGCATTCTCGCTATAGCGTGCTTTGGTGTAAGCGGATGTTGAACAATGCGGTGCTGATGTCAAGTGGTGATAACGCTCAGGTGAGAGTGTCACCCTTCAGTATCCCGGTACATCGGTATGCTGTTTCGCCAGCATAACTTTGGTGTGCAAATGCCCCAGTGCACCATTCACTATGAGAGCAAGAGACATCTATGCCATTGCAGAAGGCCAAGCTAACACCCAAACTAACATAGAGGAGCAGGGAAGCAGGCTTGTTCTGTCAATCCCAACCCCTTAAGCAATCATTATAGGGGGGAGGGAAAAGGTGCAGGCCCTGCAAAGTTGAATCCATGACACTGAGGCCTATTTAAAGGGACTATCACAGATCAGGAGCGATGTTTATCAGAGGCCCCATCCACTTGTGTAGAGATATAGTTTTAGTTTGTTTTAGTTTTTGTGAACCGCCCAGGGAGCTTCGGCTGTTGGGCGGTATAAAAATGCAATAAATAATAATAATAATAATAATAATAATAATAATAGATTGGAAAGTACCGATATAACAGGTGTACATTGCCAGCGCGCATTTGGGAATAAGAAACAGCATCACAGTGGTGGGATACACAAGCGGTGTAGAAAAGACCATTATCTAAGTAGTCCTTATATGAGGAGTGAACAACTTGTGGTCCTCCAGATGTTTTGGCCTCAAAATCTCAGCAGCCTTAAACAACACAGCAATAGGTGCGGGATGCTAGGAGTTGTAGATTAAAACATCTGGAGGGCCACAGCTTGTTCACCCCAACCTTACAACAATCCTATTGGTCAATCCTATTGGTCAATGTTATTCTCATATTCCATACTGGAGGGTAGGGAGAAAAGGTTCCAAGACAATGGCTTTCCTAAGGTCACCTTGTACAGCCTTCTCCAACCTGGTGCCCTCCAGATGTGTTGGAACCAGTTACCTAGGGAGGTTGTGGGCTCTCCCACACTAGAGGCCTTCAAGAGGCAGCTGGAAAACCATCTGTCAGGGATGCTCTAGGGTGGATTCCTGCATTGAGCAGGGGGTTGGACTCGATGGCCTTGTAGGCCCCTTCCAACTCTACTATTCTTTGATTTTATGATCCATCATTCCCAGTCAGCAGGCCAGTGGTGGGAGATGCAGTCCAACACATCTGGAGGGTGTCATATTGAGGAGGGCTGACCTACTGGGTAGGGATGTGGAGAAATCTGCAAAGGCTTCAAATGAGCTCAGATTTCTATGACATGGACTCGTGGACCATTTTTTTTTTAACTCTGCAGAATTGTAAAAAAAAAAGCAAAAAAATAAGCAAATCCACACACACACACCACAGCCTAAAGTGAAAATGCTAATTTGGTGGGGAATCACAGACTGGCACAAATGTACCTTTTCAGAAGTACACATTTTCCAATGTGAATACAAGTTCGGGAAGCTAAGAAAAAACCAGTTCTATCAATGAACAAACGACAGAATGAAACAAACGACAATATGATAAACACAACACGATAAACCAAAGGAGAAGTTTCCCAAAACACAGTCCATACAAAAGATAAAGAAAAGAACCAAACAGTTATAAAGTGGGACTAATTGTGATAGTACAATATAAATGTAGTACGTTTCCAATTGTTGAAGTACAATTGTTGTAGTACAACAATTGTTGTAGTACAACAATTGCAGTTGTTGAAGTTATATTGTACAATTATAATCGTTGTCTTCGAATAAACATACTATATTTATATTGGACTGTCACAGGCATACCCACTTTATAACTCTTCGGTTCCTTTCTTCATCTTTTGCAGTCTGGGAAACACAGACAGAATAGATTTAACAAAAATCCATACATCCCTACTAGTAAGTTTATAGCAGTGGTGGGATTTGTACCAGGGATTTCCCAGATCAGACTACTAGTAATGTCTGTGCAGAGTAAACCCCACCCACCCACCCAAAAAACTGATAAAAAACTTAATATCTGAGCAATGGAGAACAAATACCTTCACTATTCTCAAGCAGCATTCCTGCTATGTCAGCTCTCTAGCTAACAGTATCAGGCTCCAAAGTTTTCCTGATGGAGCAGCCAGGAGAAACAACACCCCCACACCTGACCCTAAATATGCATGAGAAGGAATTAGCAGACAACCGTGGAGAGATGAAGACCAACTAGTGCCAAGAGCTACTGGAATCAGGGTGGATCACGATTTAAATCACTACTCAGAAAGACTTGATTTAATCATGTGACACCCCCACCCCCAAGTGCACTCTTCCTCGCTATATTTTACACAACTCAGAGTTACCAAAGCTGGTATAATCTTAATATTTACAACCAGATGAAGGTTTCATTTTTAGAATAGCAACTTTTCAGATTAGTTTTACAGTTATATCAAAAAAATACTGATTTAGTTATACTATTAGAAACACATCATAGATAGATAATTATGATTTCAAGGTGAACTATCTCCAGTTTAATAGGGTAATCATTCATATTTGGACAACTTTTCTGCTGTACTTTATTGGAAGGAGAAAAATAATCTTACAGAAACCTCTGGAAGAGCATGACATTGGGAATGGATTAATGGAACTCATTTACCAAAAAATTTAAACAGCTTCATGCTACATAATTAAAAACTAATCCTTATTTCATGATGAATAACCTTTGGACTATAATGTATCTTAAATAGAAAACTATTTTTAGATACATTTTTCCTCAATATATTTACTCAAATTTTTTTTCCTATCTATATTTTTTTATTTTAAAAAAATCCAATTTAAATAAAAAACCACCCTGATTTAAATTTAAAAAATCTGATTTTTAAAAAAAACACACACCATTGATTTTTATCCACCCTGTTGGAGAGTCAATAGGTGCTGTAGAGGTCTTCACTAGATACTGCAGAATGAAATGAGCTTTTAAAGAAATAACTAGAACTGTCAAATAGCTCATTTTTATTCAGTTTTCCCCAAGCCTTTTGCCAGCAGCTTTTTGTTAATCTGCTGGACTTCACCTCCGGACCTAGTATCCCCACCCATTCCCAGAAGGTTACCAGTATTATCTACAAGTGAACCCCTCCTAGCAAATGCTTTTTTTCACAACTGCCCAACTAAAGAGCTGCACTGAGCCTGCTTCAGCTAATGACATCAGTCATTCACCAGGATTGCTCGTGATTAAAATCTGACAAGTGCTCCCTCAAAATATTCCTAAATATTATTTTTATCCACCCTGACTGGAATGGCATACCTCATGGCCAGCAAGAGACGGCTTATAAATTTTGGGTCACCATGCCTTAGGAATATTGTCGTGTCTCTCTCTATCCCCCATCTGCAGGTCCTCACGGTCTACTTTTGCCTGGGGTAGTTTTGCTTGAAGCAAGTGCCTACCTACGTGCTTGCTCCTTTGGGTCTTCCGTAGAGCTGTTCCATGTATGACAGTACAGAGGAGGGCTTGTTTGGATCTTCCAAAAGCACGTGCTTGCTGCTGTCTGAGGGAGCTCATTAGACACACAGACAGAGGCCTTGTTCCTTGCTTGCTGCCTTCCCAAAAGCTCATTCATCCCAGCCTAGACAGCACAGAACTATACAGACACATGCTCCATGTGCCCTGAGGGCACTGGGTTGGATACAAATTGGATCAGTGCCTCCTCACTAAATGGGATTAAAAAGCAGGAATAGAAACTGAAGCAGGAAGGTGGGCAGTTATACTGGAAGGAAGATACCAGAGATTTGGAGGTAGGGATGAGAAAAGAAGACGTGGAAGCTTGCGAGTAGTGTATGAAGAAAAAGGCAGGTGACAGTTTTCAGGTGCTACTAGGAGCATCGGAGTAGTACACATATGAAGCTGCCTATTTCGACTCCATCTAGACCAGTATGGTCCCCCACAGCAGGGCAGTGGTTCTCTAAAGTCCCATACGAGTCCTGCTTCTTAAGATCCTTTCACATGGAAATGGGGTCTGAAACGTTATGTATGTAAAACATTTGCTTAGCCATTGAGTTAAGGATGCAGGGCTGGCCTTACCACGAAGCAGCCTGATACAGGCGCATTAGGTGGCAGAGTATGGGAAGAGCAGTAAATTGTGCTGGGGCAGATCCACACATAGCCTTCGGGACGCCCTGAAGGCGCTTTGGGGCGTCCCGAAATTGATGATGTGTACCCTACCTTAAGCGTCCCAAGAAAAGGCGGCGGCGGCGGAGGAGGAGGAGGAGGCTCCTCGCGGGGACGGGATGAAGACTTGCCGCGCCCGACGCCTTCGCCGGGCAATCAGCTGCCCCCCCCGCCCCGCTGTTTGCCTGGGTGAGATGTTCACTGCCGTCCACCTACCCGCCGGCCTCCTTTTGCCGGCGAAAGAACCGGAGAGCTTGGCGGAAGAAGCCGCCTTGAGGCTATGTAGCAGAAAAGCAGGAAAAGAAAAACTCCTTGTGTAGTGCTCGGATCTCAGTTCTGCGAAGGAACCGGAAGTTGATGCAGCTGATTAACAGCTTTGTGTAGAAAAGCAAAAAGCCCGGGTGGCTCTTTCACCGGCAAAAGGAGGCCGGCGGGTAGGTGGGCGGCAGTGAACATCTCACCCAGGCAAACAGCGGGTGGGGGGGCAGCTGATTGCTCGGCGAAGGCGCCAGGCGCGGCAAGTCTTCATCCCGTCCCCGCGAGGGGCCGCCTCCTCCGCCGCTGCCTCTTCTTGGGACGCTTAAGGTAGGGTACACATCATCGATTTCGGGACTCCCCAAAGCGCCTTCAGGGCGTCCCGAAGGCTATGTGTGGATCTGCCCCAGGTCTCCTCCTCCAAAGGGCCCACCACTTCTTGGTCCTGCTGGCCACCTACATGGCGAGTCAAGCCAAACAGCCATGCAGGTGGCCAGCAGGTTCAAGAGGCGGCCGCTTGCTTCCTCCCACCCGCCTGTCTGAGCTGCTCTCACCTGCACTGCCATGAAGGCAGCGGACAGGACCAAGAAATAGCCGTTCCGTCCCTCTCGATCGCTTGTGCCTGTCTGACGGCCTCTCTGCCACACTGGCCTTGTTCCCAAGCTGCAGGGCTTCTGGAAGATGTTGGCTGAAGAATCGCGAGAAAAGATCCCAGCCATCTCTAGGTACTTTGGGAACTCTCGCAACAGTTCGGCCGACCTCTCCTAGGTGCAGCCCTGGACTAACCTTTAAGCAATATAAGCATGTGCTTAGGGCACCAAGGGAAGGGGGGACCACAGAGTACCAGTACCATAGCTGTAGCCATCTAATTTTAAGGAATTCCAGATTCATAGAGAGAGCCTAGCGGCATATTCTAAGAGCAGCAAGTTTTTATTATTTGTGCTTTATTTTATTACACCCTATCAACCACCTTCAGCACTTATGGAGTCTTAATGTCTTGCTGGCTAAGCAACGGAAGGGCCAAGGGAGCACCGTTAGGAGGCTGTGCTTAGGGCATCAGCTGGCCTTAATCCGGCCCTGCCTAGGTGTCCTGCGACTGCAGTGCAAGGTGGAAACAGATGATGGGCCAGGAGTGGCAGCAAGGTGGGTGGCTGACTGGCTGGCCAGCTGGCTGCTGAAGCAGGTCAGGTGGGCAGAAGGTGAGCAGGCAGGTGTGGCCAGCTGGGTGGGCATGAGGCAGCGGTGGCACCGCCGTCTGAAGGAAAAGAAGGGGGAGTGGCTTGAGGCAGGAAAATGCCTTCGGCCACGCCTGTAAGGGTGCATCAGCCAGATATCTCTGCCCCAAGGGCATGATCCACCAGGAAGCTGTCCTGCATCAGTTCCACTGAAATGAATGGAAGCTGCACGAGAACACAGCCGGGGTGCATTCAACGTTGGACTTTGGGGCAGACATTCAGGACTTCACTCAGTAGAACGAGGAGGAGGAGGGCCCCTAAACACAGCAGGTCTGGCTTACCACACTTGGAAGCAAGCTAATTTAATATCCATTGCCATCTTAAAGGTCTTACAGGAGAGGGGGGGTACTTAAGTCCAGAGCCTAAAATTAATTTTTTGGAGCACAGTGGTGTGATATGAAATCTCCCTGCTTAGAGCCCACACCGCTTGGCACTCATGTTTTCCAAGACAATGCACACATTTCCTCCTACTTCCATACTTTATGCATTTGTTCCAGGTCAAAGGAAGGGAAACTCAGGCCCAGGGGCCGAACCCGCCTCTCCTAGGATTCCAATTCGGCCCCCACATGACCCCGCCCCTTTTCCTGGCTCCACCCTCTTTCCTCCAACCATCAATTATTTGGAGGGTGACTTGGCTTTTGTGCAGTTTCTTCCCCATTCTAAAAGGCTGGAGTGCTTCTCCTAAGGCTGAGTTACTGAAAGTGAGAGTCTTAATGCTAAAATATGCTCGTATTTTGGGAAATCACCCTTTGCCTTTAGTGCCACCCACCACTGAAGTGTGCCCGCCCCAAGAGCTTCTCTAAAACTGAATTCAGCTTTCAGGCTGAAAAAGATTCCCCTGGTTTGTGTGGGTGGGTGGGCAGGCGGAACTGGTGCAACCAGTGTTTTTCACAGCAATCCTAACATGCAGCAACTGCCCTTAGCCACTATGCTATGAGAGCTTCCTGTTATTATTATTATTATTTATTTATATAGCGCCATCAATGTACATGGTGCTGTACAGAGTAAAACAATAAAATAGCAAGACCCTGCCGCATAGGCTTACATTCTAATAAAATTGTAATAAAACAATAAGGAGGGGAAGAGAATGCACCAAACAGGCACAGGGTAGAATAAAACTAATAGTATAAAAGTCAGAACAAAATCAAGTTTTAAAAGCTTTAGGAAAAAGAAAAGTTTTTAGCTGAGCTTTAAAAGCTGCGATTGAGCTTGTAGTTCTCAAATGTTCTGGAAGAGCGTTCCAGGCGTAAGGGGCAGCAGAAGAAAATGCAATGTAATGATCCTTTCAAACAGCCTTGGGTACATGGGATGACAAATATTTAAGAGTAAATATTAGTTAAGTGTTAATTTATTAAGTAATGCAGAGAATTATTACGACACGATGCCTGTCGGCTGACTCATATTTGAAAAGGCACAAGATAAAACGGGAGGCGCAGAACAGAATGGTTACAAAATGCCAGTAGGCCGAATCGGAAGGCTGAAGAGGTATTCACCTGAAGAGGCAAGATTAATCTTAAGTCAGTTTGTGAAAAACAGAAAGAGGAGAAGGAAGGTGAGGGGTCAAGGGGGACTGCATTCCTGAAATAGGGAGCAGCACAAGAGAAATGATGAGGGAACAGAAGAATGAGTATGAGGAATTCCGAGAAAAGCACTGTGGAGTGGCAGCAAAGCATGTAATCACAGTGCGTCAGCTGAAGTCAACTTAAAAGAGTTGAAAGTGGGTTGAGAGAAGCATTGCCTCTTTGGTGGACACGCATGTACACACACACACACACACACATTTTCTCTCACTCTGTCAACTCCGTTTTGCAGGGCATCGAAACACAAAACCTTGCCAAACCTATTTATATAGAGGGCGAATGCACAGTCCAAGCATTTTTCTTCCGTTTAAACTACCTTCAGCTCTGTAAAAAAATTTCCACTGTCTGCCTCTAGCCTCACAGTTGCAGCATAAACATTATGAGAATTCCAGGAAAATAAGTAACCCATGTTCTCTCATTTACATACCGCAAAGGTGTTTGTGTATTTTTGGCCACTTTTCAGTCACTTTCCTACAAACAGCCTTCAAAGATTTGGCAAGGGGGGGGGGGGGCACTTGCTGGTTTCAAAGCACGTTAGAGAAAGAATCCCTGCCTAAGCATCTCCTCTCCAGGGAAGAATGCTGCAAGGTCTATATCAGAATCAAATTCTCTAAATATTTCGAGTGTCTTTATCTAAGCCCTTTGCATCTCTGGGGCAGGAAACTGCTGAACCAGAGGGCAGCTCCTTGCTCCCCACCCAAACTCTGGGGAATTGTCTCATCGACCAAAAGCAATGGAATAAAGACTCCTGTACACATTAGTAGTGAATCAGAACTACATGGGTCTGTTATGCACCCAGAAAACATGAGCAGGGGCCACCTCTTTCACTTAAACCGTGGGGAATGCTTCAAAGGTTCCTGTGTGCTCATCGAATAGCAGAGTTGGAAGGGGCCTACAAGGCCATCGAGTCCAACCCCCTGCTCAATGCAGGAATCCACCCTAAAGCATCCCTGACAGATGGTAGTCCAGCTGCCTCTTGAAGGCCTCTACTGTGGGAGAGCCCACAAACTCCCTAGGTAACTGATTCCATTGTCGTACTGCTCTAACAGTCAGGAAGTTTTTCCTGATGTCCAGCTGGAATCTGGCTTCGTTTAACTTGAGTCCGTTATTTCGTGTCCTGCACTCTGGGAGGATCGAGAAGAGATCCTGGCCCTCCTCTGTGTGACAACCTTTTAGGTATTTGAAGAGTGCTATCATGCCTCCCTTCAATCTTCTCTTCTCCAGGCTAAACATGCCCAGTTGTTTCAGTCCCTCCTCAAAGGGCTTTGTTTCCAGACCCCTGATCATCCTGGTTGCCTTCCTCTGAACACGCTCCAGCTTGTCTGCGTCCTTCTTGAATTGTGGAGCCCAGAACTGGACGCAATACTCTAGATGAGGCCTAACCAGGGCTGAATAGAGAGGAACCAGTTCCTCACGTGATTTGGAAGCTATATTTCTATTAATGCAGCCCAAAATAGCATTTGCCTTTCTTGCAGCCATATCACACTGTTGGCTCATATTCAGCTTGTGATTTACAACAATTCCAAGATCCTTCTCATTTGTAGTATTGCTGAGCCAAGTATCCCCCATCTTGTAACTGTAGAACTTGGCATTTATCCCTATTAAATTTCATTTTGTTGTTTTCAGCCCAGCACTCCAGCCTATCAAGATCACTTTGAAGTTTGTTTCTGTCTTCCAGGGTATTAGCTATCCCACCCAATTTTGTGTCATCTGCAAATTTGATAAGCGGATTGGAATGCTAATATTTTTGTGGCATTTCTCTCACACTGAGGAAATAGAATGGGCCCAACCACCTGAAGCTTTAGACAACAGAATGTCCCAAGGCCTAATACATTTTATAAACATTTGCAAAACTGTTTTGTGAATTTAGGGGCGGAGAGGGGAAGAGCTTTGTTGGTGACGTCACGAGTGCTTGTCAATCGGTGCTGTCCACAGCTAGATTCCCCCGCCCCCCTTCAGAAAGCAAAGCACTTCAAAAAGTTGCCCAACAGGTTCCTTGGCCTGGTTGTTTGAGCTGTGGTGAAGATGCTTCCAAACGCCCTTCTGCTCTACAATGATTTTATCTGTCATCGGACTTTCACATCCTTTGAAAACAAAGGCAACCAGCCACATGCACTCAAGGCTTTGACATATAAAGCCATTAAAGAAAGGAGTGCACCCCCAATTTTCTCACAATTGGAGCTTTGCCCCTGCCCCCACTGCCAAGTTGAGGGGACAGCCTATCATAGCATATATAGTTAGGCAAAGGAAGTGAGGCAGGTGGCTACTAGGAGGAGGGCTTTCTCTGCTGTGGCACCCCGGCTGTGGAATGAGCTCCCCAGAGAGGTCCGCCTGGCGCCTACACTGTACTCCTTTTGGTGCCAGCTGAAGACCTTTTTATTCTCTCAGTATTTTAGGACACCTAATTTTAATTTACACTTAAATTTTACTGTTTTAATCCTGTATTTTAATCTTCTATCAATTTCTGCTGCGTGGTTTTATCCTGGTTGTGCTTTTTATACTGTATTTTGCATTTGTGTTTTTAGTTTGTTGTGTTTTTAGTTTGTTTTATTATGTTCTTCATGGTTTTAATTTTTGTGAACTGCTCAGAGAGCTTCGGCTATTGGGCGGTATAAAAATGTAATAAATAAATAGTGATTAGGAGCTGCAGTACAAAACAGCTAAGGATGTTGCATAATAAACACTTTAATTGCATAACATTGTATTTAATTGTATAAATAAATATGCAATTGTATAATAACTGCATATGTTGTATAATAAAGCACTTTAGCATATTTATGCCTATTGTAAAGAATATCCTTACATAGAATACATTATAATGCTAATATCAACCATGCTAATATGAACTGCCCGGAGAGCTCCGGCTGTTGGGCGGTATAGAAATGTAATAAATAAATAATAAATAAATAAATAAATAATGGAATACACTATTGATAAATATGGAAGATGTTCTTTAAGCTCAGGGCACAAAGTGCATTGCAAACACTGCCTCAGTAATCTATATGACAACCTTTTAAGGCAAGCACATGCTATTATCACCATATTAGAGATAGAAAAGCTGATGTGGAGAGACAGTAGCTTGTCTATAACTGCGCAGTTCCCAAAATCACAGCAGCTGGAGCAAGCCACCGTGGCTTGTTGCAGCTGTCATGCATGCCAGGCACATGCCAGTCAGATTTCCCTAATTACCCACACCCTTGTGACTTGCTGTATCATCCGAACCCAGGCAGCATAGCTTCTTTGAGATGGGCGGCAACCTTCAAATAATCCATGGGATGTTGTTGGACCATTTGAGGGTTGCTGCCCACCTCAAACAAGCCATGCCACCCAGGTTTGGAAGCCACGGCAAGCCACACCAATGTGGGTAACTAGCAAAATCCAGCTGGCACATATGGTGGGTTGTTTCAGCCACCACGAGTGTGCAAACCAGGCCAGTGAGTTCATGGCTAAATCAGGAGCTTCCTCATTCATAGCTCATGCTCATAATCACTATGACAAACTAACTCTTGTAGGTACAAAACTCCTAATGGCTGCTTTCAAGGATTTAATTAGAACCAAGGCTTAGTTTGGGGACCTGTTGTAAACATAGACTATAAAAAGGGTGGGCAGATTGTGGCCTTCCAGAGGTTTTTTGGCCTAAACTCTCAGCATCCTTCACCTTTGATTGGGCTGGCTAAGGCTGATGGGGGTTCTAGGCCAAAACATCTGGGCTATTCAAAGTAACAATAAAATGGTGGGGCACAGTGCTGTTCACAGAACCATTTAGTGATCAGGACCAGGCTTTTCAAGCTTGCAGTATTTATAGGGCCAGGCCTTTAAGCGAAAAGGTGTAGCTTCAAGGTAGGCTTGTTTCCTGCTTTTCACTGAAATCCCTCCTCCATCATTACAAACAAAGTTCTCAAGGTTTGTCATAGTGAACCTCTCCAAGGCACAAAAGCAGCTGTTTTGAGTCTCTCTGAGAGACAACAGAAGGCCCAAATTAACCCACAGCTCATGGGCAAACAAAGGCCGTTGCTAGACGAGGAGTTAGCCCAGTGTGAGGCCCGGGCTCCCTGCTGTGCATCCAGATGACGCACAGGGGATCCCGGGGTCAGGCCGGGCTAAGTCCTCCCTTGACCTGGGACAACCGTATCCGCTTATGGCCCGGATTTTCCGCAGCCCCGGGTTGAGGCCGGGGCTGCGGAAGGTCTAGCTACTTCCATGGCTTTTCCCAGCTGCTCGCTTACTCGTGAGTAGCCGGGAGAAGCCACGCACTGGGCACAGCACTCCATAGGAGCGCTGTGCCCATCAGGCGGGGGGGGGGAAATCACGGGGCGGGGAGATGGGGGCCGGGGGAAAGAGCGGACCCAGCAGGAGAGATGGGGGGGGAAGAGCGGAGCCAGGGTGGGGAGATCATGGACGGGGGGGGGCGCAGAGGGGGCATCGGACATGGCAGGCGGGTGATCAGGTGGGCATGGCGAGTGGGGACGGGCGAGTGGGCAGGGTGCAGACATGGCGAGTGGGAACAGGCGAGCGGGCAGGGGGCAGACATGGCGAGCGGGGACGGGCAAGTGAGCGGGGGGTGGACATGGCGAGCGGGGACGGGGCGAGCGAGCGGGGGGGTGGACATGGCGAGCGGGGACGGGCGAGCGAGCGGGGGGGTGGACATGGCGAGCGGGGACGGGCGAGCGAGCGGGGGGGTGGGCGAGCGAGCGGGCAGGGGGGCATCAGACATTGTGGGGGGGAAATCAGGGGCAGGGGGAGCGGGGAACCCTTTATTTTTTTTTAAAAAAACAGACTTACTCTTCCGTTGGTGCGCTCCTGTGCACATGGCCCTTTAAGTCCAAAAAAAATGGAGGACGCGACGGGGCTTTCCCTTACCCTGTCGCGTGTTATGTGTAGAAAAGGGCAACGGCCCACGCTAGCTGTAGCGCGCGGCAGCCCTACTCCCCACCGGATTATCAGGTAGGTCTAGCAAGGCCCAAAGACACCTTGAAAACAGAGAGTGTAAACCGTAGGAACAAAAGCCATTTTGAGTTCAGTTGTAGTAAGTAAAGCCTGTTTGTTTCATACTTTGGACTGTAAAGTGGCATCATTTTACCAAGTGTACAGCAGCGACAAGTACTGCAAATACTGGAAGTAAATCAGTGAAGCAAGAAAATGGACCAACTAAAACTCCAGGAAAATTGGTGATGAAGGAAATGCTGCAGAGCGCTGGAGATGGCTGGAATATGGACTTGAGAGAGATCTCCATCAGGACTATTTCCTCACGTGCAGGGTGAAGGCGCAAGAGAGGTATTTAATACTTTTTAGTTTAATATTTGAAACATACTGTGCACCCAGGAGAAACATTAGCTTATGTCTCACAAAAAACATTTCACTAGAACTCAAGAGCAAGCATAGGCCTGTACGTGAGTGATTTAAAGCTCTTGGCATAAACTTGTGACTTTGAGGGAATATGCAAATTAAAAATCATGTAACGTATATGGCATAAGGCTACAAAGAGGCAATGTCAGATTAGAGAGAGAGAGAGAGAGAGAGAGAGAGAGAGAGAGAGGCCTCATCTACACCAAGCAGGATATTGCACTATGAAAGCGGTATATAAAAGGCAGGAGCCACACTACTGCTTTACAGCGGTACTGAAGTGCACTGACAACTGTTGGGGCCCATTGACACAGATCATATACAGCTTTCATACCATTATATCCTGCTTGGTGTGGCTCCTGTCTTTTATATACCGCTTTCATAGTGCAATATCCTGCTTGGTGTAGATGAGGCCAGAGAAAGAGAGACAGACAGACGACAGACTAGGGTGACCCTATGAAAAGGAGGACAGGGCTCCTGTATCTTTAACGGTTGCATAGAAAAGGGAATTTCAGCAGGTGTCATTTGCATATATGGGGAACCTGGTGAAATTCCCTCTTCATCACAACAGTTAAAGCTGCAGGAGCTATACTAGAGTGACCAGATTTAAAAGAGGGCAGGGCACCTGCAGCTTTAACTGTTGTGATGAAGAGGAAATTTCACCAGGTTCCCCACATATACAAATGACACCTGCTGAAATTTCCTTTTCAATACAACTGTTAAAGATACAGGAGCCCTGTCCTCCTTTTCATATGGTCACCCTAAGACAGACAGACCCCTGTTCAGAAGTTTACCCCCTCTATGCCCAGCCCCATGCCCTCATCACCGATATCTGCAGCCCTCTGTGAATTAGAAAAGTAACTTCTGCCATGGCGAGCCTTCCCGATTCAGAAACCCAGTCTTCCAGGGTTCTAAATTGCATGGGGAACCTACACACAGCAGAGAAGTCTCCCTGCTGCAAAACCTGAGCCTGAGTACATAGAGCAGCTTTCCCAACCAGGTGCTCTCCAGTTGTTTTTGGACTACAACTCCCATCAGCTCCAGCAGTACTGGGTTGTGGAAGGCTGGCATAGAGGGCTATGGGGGTGGTGGTGGGCAACAGCCTGATCCCCGCTCTTCTCCTCTTGCAATTCTAATCACATAGGCATGTTTGGGGGTGGGGATTGATCTTCCAAAATGGCCTAGAGAGAGAATTATTTATGTCTGGAGCATGCAATGGACATATGCAGGGCAGAAGAAGTACCAACAAAGCAACTGGGAGGTTTGGGGCAGCAGAAATGCAGAGGCAGAAGTATTTGAAATGGCTTCAAAAAAAGGAAAGCAAAAGCAAAACCATACTCCTAAAAGGTGCTACGGAGATGTGGCAAAGGGCAATACCAGAAAGAATGCAGAAAGTGTGAGAGCTTAAACCATTTTGCTAAAATATACACAACACAGACGAAAACCTCAAGGCAAAGCCGTTTGCATGGGCAGCAATGAGGAAAACCACAGAAATGTCTTCACTGGTGCACTGAATTCTTCAGCACTGGACGATGAATGGTTAGTGGGTATTTTTTGCAAAGGAACACAAAATGGTTAATTTTAAAAAAAATGACACAGAGGCATAAGGTAATGCCATCATGTCTTAAACTCTTAAACACACACACACACACACCCCATTGCAAACTAACCCACTGTAGCATTCAAATACCAGATACTCTGGGAAAAACGATTGCAAGTGTTTGATAAGTGTAATTTGAACTGCAGAAAGAGAAGACAAAGCAGCTCAACTGGCACTCCTGAGAGTGGACTTTTGTGCATGAACTGTATTGGGTCTGAGGACTGTGGCTCATTTGATACAACAGAGTTAAATGAACAGGGGAAATATATTCTAAAAATCAATGGAATGCTGATACAAGATTAGAACGTTGAATTTTGAGGCCTGTGTAATACCCTGTACAAATAAATCCACAGGTATCTCTAAACCCAGTAGCACCAAGATGTAAAGTTCAAACAGAGGGACTGAATTGTACAGAAAAACTGAAGGATAGACTCAAAGTAGATGAACCTAGAGACTGTGGGAGTGCAATCCTAAACCCCAACGAGGGCTGGCTGGCTGGCTGAGGGAAGTTAGGATGGGGAAAGGGGCCTATGCTGGTGGAGCAGCTGTTCTTTTCCCTGCAGTATGCCCACGGAAAGACCCACAGGCCTAGGAGAACCACCAACAGACTATCCACTGATAGTTAGGGCATACTGGGGGTGGCCTTCAATTCACTGAATCCAAAGCCCCCTTGGAGGCCCCTGGGTTTGACCCAGCAATAATGCCAGTCTGGAGCTGGCAGAGTTAATTCCCTCCTGCAGTGGTTCCAATGGAGCGGGTGGATTTAAAATACCACAGATCCGCTGGGCATGTTTCCAGAGAAACACTGCCTTTGCACCTCTAGTCTGTCTGTTTAATGGTTGTGGGCAAGCCTGGCAGAGACCAAGTTAGTGTCCATTTGGATCGAAGAGATATGAACAAATAGTTCTAATGAAACTCTCCATCATCCGGGGCATCTATCCTGCCCTAAAGAGAACATTTTCAATTGCCTACTGGAGAGAAAATCATTATTGAGTTAGCAGGAGCAGGGTTGTTTCCCCCCCCCCCCATTTTAGATGTTGTTTTCCTTGTGGTGCTTAGAATGTTGGACTTAGAACTTTGGAGTAAGGGTGAGATCAACATTTAAAATTAAATATATTGGGTTAGATCTGCAGAAGGCCACCTCACGCAGAAAATGTCAGCTCATGTCCACTTCTCCTCTGTGTGGCAGCCCTCTGTGCCCCTTCCAGGTGGGGCTGCAAAACGAAGTAGAGGATGCAAACAGTGGCTTTCCATGTGTGGAAGAATGTTTCTGGATCCCAACCAATGATGGCAGTAGCAGATTTTGGCAAATTCAGCTGGATTTGGCTATTACATTTATATCACACCTTTCCTCCAACGAGCCCAAGACCATATGCATGATCTTACTTTCCATATTATTCCCACAACAACCCTGTGAGGTAGTATTTCAGGATTTTTAGCACTATAGGCTATGTACATTAAATGCACCTTTCACTGTTTTTAACTTTTGTAAACCGCCCAGAGAGCTTTGACTATGGGGCAGTATATAAATGTAATAAATAATAATAATAAATAAATAAATAATAATGATAATAAGATTATATTATCATTTATTACATTTATAAGATTATCTATGTTCTACTTCTTTAGATCCTGAAGTGTCCCAGACATTTAAGTGTCTTCATAGATATGAAGGATATCCTTGTTTGGGGAAAGTCCAGACAAGAACATAATGAGAGTTGAAACAAATTCTAGACAAGTTTTGAGAGAGGAATCAGAAACTAAATAAAGGAAAATGCAAATTTACCCATTCAGAAATAAAATACCCCAGATGTCTCTTAACCCAAGAACAGCTGAAACCTAATATAACTAAAACAAAAGCCATAGCTGAGATATCTAGTTACAACAACAGGGGTGATCTACTAGAGGTTTCTAGGAATTAATCACTCATTTAGCAAAGTTTATTTCAAATACGACAAACAGTGAGAATACCATTAAGATAGTTATTGGCTCAGAAGAGTTGAGATGTTACTGGATGCCAAGCAGTATTGAGTTTTCCTGAATGCCAAGCAAGATGTTAAAAGAGAAATAAACAAAAGCACCTGTACTGAAGTGTGGAAGAATCAATAACTCGTGTCAATAGGTGCCAGCTCTTCAGGAACAAGTGCTGCATTGATGCCGAAAGAGTTCACCTGTTGCATATGCCTTCAACTGCACTGACAGCTACCCAACAGAACTATGTTTAAATCGGGAAAAATGTTGGCAATGGTATTTAGATATACAAAATTCCTATAAATTCATGTATGTTTCCACTCTCACTTTTTCCATACCACAAACTGTTGGAGGGGATTAAAAAAAAACTTTTGCATAACAAGCCTCAAAGTATCTAACGAGAGCTATTAGTGCTACAAATTAACTAACACAACAGACCTGGCAAAAAGTTGTAGATATCCAAAGGGGCATATTTGGAACAAGAAAGAATAAATTCTAAGCTGGTTTTGTTGTATATCTCATGTCTTATTTGTCAGCCTCGCAACTAAAATGGAAGAATTTGCAGACTATAGCGAAGAATAAAAAGTTTTGCAAATCCTAAAAACAAAAGCCTACTTTTCACAGATGGCCAGACGAAAGTTCCAGACGATATCTGTACTTCTTGGAACTAGAGAGGGGAATTAAGTGCACAAGGCAAGAGCCTTTTTTTTTTTAAGTGGCAGAATCATAGCTCAAGAATTAAGGAAAGAAATACTAAATACCATATTGTCAACTGGGAACTGAACTTTGTAAATGAACAGCTCAAGGGCCCTTTAACTGGCAAGCATGCATGCTCCCATTGGAGATTTGGTACAGTATCCAATATCATACCTTCAAAAACAAAGAACAAAGGACCCAAGGAGGCACTGCAAATTAGAGATCTTCTGTATCTTACTTTTTAAAATAAATAAATAAAGGAGCACAATTCAGATTGGAGCTGCAATGCTGAGTGGAGGAGGGTGTTTTAACTGATGTAAATGGCCCTGTAGCTACAAGTTATCCCTAACAGCAAGTAGCAGCTTCAGAGTTAAACCATCCAACCCACCTGCTTCCCCCAGCCCAAGAGAAATGTAAGATCTGATCTGGCCCCAAGAAGAAATGTGAGATCTGGCCACCGAAAGAATGTTTTTTACCATCAAATCAAACCTGCAATAGTGGCTGAGTGGCACCAATGAACCCAAGATCATATTGGACTGATGATGCAGCAGCCTTCAAGAGGAAGAGAAGCAATCTGCAGCACCAAAGATAGATGAAACAACTGAGAATGCAAGCAGTATACATACATCTGGTACAGAAAAGCTGGAGTCTCAAGACAGAACAAACGCAACTGTTGCAGCAGAAAGAGTCAGCGAGCTTTCACATTTCAGAAAAGGCTTTGGAAACTGGCATGGATATGACTACATCAAGAAGCAGAGTGATATGAAAGCTTGAAATGGAGAAGTGTAATGATAGTAAGAATCAAAGTATACCATGAGTAGATGCATGGAGGGAAGCACACACTTGGAACAGCAGCAGAGAACTGAAACCTAGTGCAGCAGCAATTTTGAGATCAAGTGCAGAAGGAGTTGCACGGTGTTTGGTAAATTTGCTTGTTCCAGACTTAGCTTGCAACAGCAAATATTACAGAGAGGATTTGGAGTACAGTAGTTCTGAGAAGTAGTAGTTTTGCAGTACAGTAGCTCTGAGTAACAGTAAAAATGCACATCAATTTTGGGAAATAGTAGAAAATGGTGTTTCTGAAGCATGAGGGGACGATTGTCAGTTTCACACCGTTTTGTCTGCAGTTGATCTAATCATAGCACAAAAAGGGCTGGTGAGATTCACAGATGCCAAATGCAGACAAAGGAACATGCAACTTATGAACGCTATCATGAAAGGCAGAGCATTTGAAAGTAAAGCCACAAGATCAGACCTTGTGAGGCAACAATGCCTTAGAGCATGTTCAGATAGTTTCTGACGGGGGACCGATTAGGGCGACCATATGAAAAGGAGGACAGGGCTCCTGTATTTTTAACAGTTTATTTATTTATTTATTTATTTATTACATTTTTATACCGCCCAATAGCCGAAGCTCTCTGGGCGGTTCACAAAAATAGAAAAGGGAATTTCAGCAGGTATCATTTGTATATAGAGAGAAACTGGTGAAATTCCCTCTTCATCACAACAGTTAAAGCTGCAGGAGCTATACTAGAGTGACCAGATTTAAAACAGGGCAGGGCACCTGCAGCTTTAACTGTTGTGATGAAGAGGAAATTTCACCAGGTTCCCCATATATATAAAAGACAGCTGCTGAAATTTCCTTTTCAATACAACTGTTAAAGATACAGGAGCCCCGTTCTCCTTTTCATATGGTCACCCTAGGACAAATATACACTCAAAGTCTATCCATACACCTGGTAGTACAGACCACAGAGTTTGCAGAAATTGCATTTTGATATAGGGGGGACACACACAGTGCCACAACAAAGTGGTAGAACATAAGCTTTGCATGCAGAAGGCTCCAATGTTTAGTCCCTGGCATCTCCAGTTAATAGGATCTTAGAGAGCGGGACTAGAAAAGACTTCAAAATCCAAGCCCCGAGAGAGCTGCTTTCAGACAGATTTGGCAGATGGACCACTGGTCTGGCTCAATATAAGGCATCTTCATATGTTCACAATCAGCGGCATCTCTGGCCTATGCAAGCTATGCTACAATAAATGGGTTAGATTTTGAGATGCCACAGAACATTTTTTGGTTGTTTTAGTCACTTGCACACATGTAAGTACACCAATGCACATAGCATTTTAATGTATCAACTCAGTTGGCTTCCAGCACTTCCACTTAAGCATACAGTGCCAAATCAAGATGATGCAGAACGTGGCTTCTTGAACAGACTTTTAAGAGCTGTGTCACCTCAGCAGCTCTGTGCAAGAGGCCATGGACATTGCTCAGCCACACAACAGTGCAGGGAACGTGAGTGTGGCACAGGCTTTATCCCGATACCGCCACGCTCATGGGGTTATGATTACAAGGGCTGGGAAAACATTTTGCACTGACCCCAGAAATATCTGCCTGCGACCTATTTGCACGCAGCCTGATTCATGCCAAGATTTCCTTCCAGGGTTTCAGGCACACGCGATGGCTGGGTTGTGTAGGGTGACCCTATGAAAAAGAGGACAGGGCTCCTGTATCTTTAACAGTTGTATTGAAAAGGAAATTTCAGCAGGTGTCATTTGTATATATGGGGAACCTGGTGAAATTTCCTCTTCCTCACAGCAGTTAAAGCTGCAGGTGCCCTGCCCTCTTTTAAATCTGCTCCTGCAGCTTTAACTGTTGTGTTCCCCTGATGCAGGGGAATCAGAAATAACAGGGGGAATCCTTAAGGAACTGTGGGCTGGATTGGGGAGCCTGGCAGGCTATGAGTTCTACATGCCTGACACCCCCACCCACCCACCCTCCCTATCCCTTCCCCTTCCCCTTCCCCTTCCAATGGCTACATTTCCAACCTTTGTGTGGTTGAGGAATCCTCGGATACCGTCTCCCATCTTGCTCGTTTTCATCCCAGCTGGGAGGTGGCTTGCTCAGCAAGCAAGCCAGCTGGGCACCTGCACCGTGACCCAGTAGGATTCCTGTGCTCACCCGGCATGCCAAGATGTACCAGCACAGCCGGCCCAAAAATCATATCCAGGCATGTCCCAGCCTCTGGCTTAAGGCTGTTGAGTCACTAGCAGAAGCCACAGCAGCAGCAAGAGGGAAGACTTGTTTGGGAGCAGGAAATTGACTACTGGGGAGCCAAAAGGAGAAAAGAGCAAGAAGTAGGAAAAAAAGCCATGCAGCAAGTGGCCACCGTTTGATAGAAAAGGACTGCAAAGTTAAGAAGAATGTGAAGTGAAGCATAGCAAAACGAGAGAAAAAGTGGATGGGAGCATCCCAGTACAGCGTGCAAGTAGCCAAGAGATGCATAGAGCCCGAATGTAGCAACAGAGAAGTGCTATTGTTGATAGCCAGCCGTTAATCGCTTGCACAACCCTGTCCGCCAGAGGGGAAGGCTGATGGAGAAATCTGACCTACGTTTAAGCACAAGGAGCACTTCCGAGTAGAGCAGAAGTGGACTGGTGTAGCAGAGGAGCGCAACAGCTTCGCATGCATGCATAACTAAATGCACGCAGGTCAGATGCCAACACATAGCATGTGCACAGTAACACATACACAAACTGAATCAAAGGACTGAACATATGCACTGTGCTGCAAAAAGTTAAAATTTGGAGTAAAGAAAAGCTGAACTCTGAAACCTGCCAACATCATGCAAACAGAATAAATTATGCAAATGCATTCTAAGTTTGAAAGTCATGGGAAGGGGCAAAGAGTTTGAAAGAAGGTCCCACACAAGGCCACTGGAAATTGCACTCAGCAATACTTCTTGCTTGGTCTAAGGCAGGATTGGGGAACCTTTGTCCTATGAACAGCCAATCAGAGCTTTTAACCCATGGGAACAGCCAATCAGAGCTTTTAACCCATGAACAGCCAATCATGGGTCATACCTGCTGGTGAGTGGAGCCAGGCATGATAGGGGCAGAGCCAGAGTCAATAGTAACAAATTTTGCAGCATTACTAAGCCCTTTCCCTCTGTGTCACGCTATTCCTTCTCTGTCTCCCATTCACACACACATAAAGCAGAAAAGGAAGCCATTCCAAGAGGAATGGTCTGGAGAGTAAGAGTGGCTCCATGGTATCAGGAGAGCTGGACGACACTGCAGCCCCCAAGATCAAGTTCCCCATCTCAGTTCTAATGGAACCTGGATTCCAATTGCTGCTCAGCCACCAAAACTCACTAGGGGCTTTTAGACCACTCACCATCTCTCAACCTCAGTTCCCAATCTGTAAAATAGGAATACCAGTGGTCTTCGTTCATATTGTTGCTATGAATAAGATCAACGGATGGATCATAAGAACACCCTGAACGTGAAAGTATTGTAGGAATGATTCATAGCAAACCAATTTCCTGTTTAAACATAAGATGTTTCTCTGATTAGCGGACAAAGGAGAATTTTGGTACCATTTGAGCAGGACTTTGGGATACATGGCCAGGGCTCCCAAACACTACAGGGCTGGCTTATCATATTTTGAAGTGAGTGAAGTTCAGAACATTTAATGCAGGATCTGAAATATGTAATTGCACCACCGGGATCACAAAGCGTACATATTCAACAAGTAATATGTGAGCCAAGGAGCCGAGCCACCTCTCCAGAAATATTTAGCTAAATGACTCCCAGTCATCCTGCTTTATCCTCTGGACTAGCCCAGGATGTTTCGCTAGCCAAAGTGGCTGTGTCGTGTTACATGATCTGAAAAGTGTGCCCCAGAATCCTTTGCAATGTTTGAAAATGATGCTGCTTGGGTCCCAACTCTGGGACCACATAGGTAGGTTCTAGAACTCGGCTGCGGCACAAGGAAACACCCCAGACACAGTTAGGATTGCAGCTAAGCTCAGAGGGAACCAGGTATTTGGGCGGGGGACAACGACAACAGACATTTTGCTGCCTGATGCAAAGAACAAGACACCCCTCCCATGCCATGAACAAAAGCTGACTGGACTGGAGATGAAACAGCATCTTCTACTGCATCGAAAAGCAGCAGGGTAATTTAGGTGGTGCAGGGCAGGTTGCATGGCACACAGGTCTCTCCTCCTACACCTTGCTGCCACCTCCCAGCACCTCCTCCTGCCTGAAGCAACTGATTCACCCTGCCTAATGATTGGGCCGGCCCAGGTGGCAGATGACATCAGCATCCCTGCAAATCAAAAAGTGTTTGAGCCTGGCTCCTCTACACACCACGGCACCTGGTCCTTGGCTGATGATGCAGGAGAAGAGGGAAGGGGTGGGACAAAGCTGATTGGCACTACAAAATTTGGCTTTGTGAAGGTGTTTCTCCACTTCAGTGTGGCTTAGAGAGGGAGCTGAACTTCAAGCAGGAGCTAAGCGGGGGGGGGGGCAGGGGGATGAAGGGATGCAGTGCAAGTGGTGAAGGCAGTGGGGCTTCTAGCCTAGCTCAGATGACTAGAGTACATGTTCCAGGCAGAACAAATATAGGAATCTAACACCCTCTCCTCCAGTTAAATAAGATAGCAGGGATTCCCAATACTTGAGAGCAGGGACTGGGAAGAGACAAGGGCCCTCTCCTGCCTCTGCCCCATTTCTGGATTGGTTCCCCAGCTATTGCCATCCCCACACAATTACCCCTGCATGCCTCATGCCAGTGAAACCAGTGAAACCTTAGAGGAAAGGTAGGCAGGAGGCGCCAGACAGTGAACTAAGGCGCAAGCACTAATTACACCTTTAAAAAGAACAAAACTTGGGCAAACATTTAAACTTTTTGCAAAGGATTGCTACAGCTTGCAAAGAAACGTGCAAAGACATGCATTATGGGATTGTAATTGGAATAAGGTGCTGTGCAGAACCACAGCTATTATTCCGCTTCGTTCCAGTGGATTGTGGGAGAGCAAGGTCTGAGCTGTGTTAAATGAAAAATAATCACCGTCCTGTGTTACTTAGAGTCCAAGTAAACACTGGTAAAAGGGCTGGCCACCCTTCCAGGGCACATTTAAGCAGGGAGTGGAAATTCCAATCCACATTAGCCACCAAGTACAGAACCAGAGGTTGTAAATTATTTTAGATTAATTTACAAGAGTAAAATCTTGTGTATAAGGAACTCATGATCATGACTACTGAATGTGGGGGCAATAGCTGTCCTGGATTAATTCACATAGAATAAAATCTTACCAATGCGCCCTGCTAATGATTTGGGAATGCAAAGAGTTCTGCGCAGCTCAAAGGTTGGTGCACTCCCCCACCACAGGACAGCTGACCCAACAAACAGAAAGAAAAAAAACAACAAGCTGAAACCAAGTAGTCATCATATTAGCAAAGCAGGAGATAAATATAAAAAGCATGGAAGGAGACATGATTTGAAAATGATGTATTGCCTAATGCAGACTGCCCCAACCAGATAACCTCCGGATGTGTTGGACTGTAACTCCCATAATTCTTAGCCAGTATGGCCAAGGGCTGGGAATTATGGAAGTTGCATTCCAAAACATCCACAGGGCATCAGGTTGGGAGCAGCTGACATAGTGGGTCAAGGGGCTTTGGTTTGGTTATGGTTGGCTCAACTCCACAAGTAACCAAAAGCAATTAACTCGGGACGTGATATTTGTGCAGTCCAGGAGTTTCTGAGATAATGGACTGTGCAGTGCATTAAACATGTTTCCTACCAGCCCAGAGAGCTTCTGCTATTGGGCGGTATAGAAACGAAATGAAATAAATACATACACAAAATCCAAACAACCATTTTAGGTTTCCCTGAAGTTAGGCTGCTCTTGTCTTTTTGGGGGCAAGGTAACCCAGGCATCTTGCTGTAAACATACAATCCGCCCTGCACAGTCAGGTCTTCTGGGAAAGGTTTACTCCATTCAGCCACAACTAGGCTGGCAACTGCTACCCAAAGGACTTTTTCTTCTGCTGCCCCCAGACTGTGGAATAGCCTTCCGGAGGAGATTCGTCAGCCTAATGCTCTCTCTGACTTTAAGACAGTTGTAAAGACCAGTCTCTTCCGGCAGGCCTACCCAGATGAATTTTAAACCTAAGAATTTTAAGATATTGTGATTGTTATTTTAATATTGTATTGGTTTTATATGCTCTTTTAACTAGTTTTATGTAATATATTTTATTTAGTGTTGTTCCCCACCTCGATCCAGAGGGAGAGGCGGGTAATAAAAAAATATATTAGTAGTAGTAGTAGTACCCCTGTGTTGTTGTTTTTTAAACAACTGTTGTGGGTTGGGACGAGAACACAAGTTTCTAAATTCTTGTATAAAAAGAAAATAGGGAAGGAGCCTGTCAGACACAGAAGTAGGGAAAGAGGAGAGGGGGCGATGATGTCATAAAGGCTTCCTAGAAATGCATGGGCATTTCCTGCACTGTAGAGGGGTGAGCCCAGCAAACAAGAAGCTAAGGAGCAAATTCTCTACATTCTGTGCGCAGTACATGCAAAACTATCCTGGAACCTTTCCATTATACAGAAATATAAGCTGGCAAATGAAGGCAAAAAAAAAAAAAAAACCATGCCTCCTGCACCCTTGATCTCAGCTTCTTTCCCAGAAATTAAACTCAGAAAACAAGATGAGAGAATAACAATCAAGACTAATTCCAGCTGCTTCCAACATTCACTGGGCAGAAGCAAATCTGGTAGCAAAGGATTCTATTAGCAAAATGCTCTTTCCTTGGAGTTTTGAGTGAGGGAAAGTCACTCCCTATGCCTAGTAAACCACACAGTCAGTGCAGAAAGATTTGGGCAAGTCTCTTTTTGGAAGATTTAATGAAACCCATTTAACTCCATTGCACATTTTGGATTCGTTCTGAATAAATTCCAAGTGCGTTTTCAGCTTTTCGTAAGAAATATGGTGCGCGTCTCAGCTGCAGGGATTTGACTGCAAAGACCAATGACATAAATAGAATATTTAGAATTTAAAATATCGTTAGATAGTGAGCTTTATGTCACCTCCAAATGGATACTTGTTTGGGTATCTGGTCCGCTCTTGTTATAATTGCTAGAAAGTTGTATTTTATGCATTTCATATGTATTCATTGCTACAGATATAGACAATAGAGCTTCGGCTATTGGGCGGTATAAAAATGTAATAAATAAATAAATAAATAAAATTCCATGTATGTATATTACTGCTTGAATGTGGGCCTGGCTTTGCATCTTCCATTACAGAGCTACATACGTTCATTCAATCAGTCATTTCATTACATCCCAACAAGCCAATCATTGGATAAACCCACAGTCTTCTTCAAACCTTATACATCAGGTGAACTGTCCATGATTTTTCAAAGCAGTGCATGCATAAGAACATAAGGAGAGCTGTGCTGGATCAGACCAAGGGTCCATCTAGTTTAGCATTCTGCTCACAGAGTGGCCAACCAGCTGCCCACAGGAAGCCCACAAGCAGGGCTTGAGTGCAACAGGACCTTCTCGCTCACTTTCCCCAGCAGCTGGTATAATGAGGTATACTGATACTGAAGGTAGCCATGGACAACCTAATATCCATGGACTTGACCAATCCCCTGGTGGCCATCACCACATCTTGCAGAAGTGAATTCCATAATTTAACTATGCACTGTATGAAGAAGTAGGTATGTATCCTTAAATCTGCAAAAGAAAATCAGAACCTATTAAAAAAAACAATTGTTACGTAATTGCTGATGGGATCTGCGGTGTGTGGGAAGATATTGGTTACTTAGTGGCCATGCTATCACCAATAGAGGCCTTCCAACAACTGTAGGGTGACCGTATGAAAAGGAGGACAGGGCACACAATTATACTTGTGTGCATAAACTCTCTCTATTACCAGAAACCTAAAATCATTACATCCATGTCCTTTCTCCATAAAATGTTGCACAAGGGGTGCCTCCACAATTTGATGTTTAACCTTGGATCTATGTTCCAATATTCTTGTCCTCACTGCACGTGTCGTTTTACCAATGTAAATAAGGCCACATGGACACATGATCAAATAAATTACCCTTTTTGTGGCACAGTTCGAAAAATGATCCAAATCAAAATGACGATGATCCATAGGATGTATGAAAGTTTTCGTTTCCAAAGCCAATGCACACCCAGAACATCCTCCACATTTAAAATGTCCAAAAATAGAATCCACTCTCCTTGTGGGCTGGTCAACATCAGTATGTATCAATAAATCCTTTAGATTCCTGGAACGTTTTAAACCAAAATACGGAAAATCACTGCAACCTGGAAGATCCTTGACAATATGCCAATGTTTCTTAATTATGTTAATAATGGGATACACCAAATGCGAATAAGTAAATGAACATGTTGAGGAACAGATAGTCAGTGTGATTAAGCGAAGGACTGTTGACTGTTTTGGTATGTATGCAAGGTCTTAGTTTTGTGTTATCTTCCTGTTATGTTAAATAATGTGTAAATAATACATAACGGCATTGTCCAATGTGGATTTAGTTGAAGTATAGCTAATTTAGCCTTTTGTATATCATATAGATAAAATTCCGGAAGATGTTCTCATGTTGAAAAACTTTATAAAGAAAAATTTTGTCAGCTTTCCACTGCCTGTTGGCGAGTACAAGGACAAGTGTTTTGGAAGAAGATATTTCGAAACAAGGAATAGCATGAACCTTGTTAAACAAATAATTTTGGCCTTGTTATAATGAATGATTTAGATTCAAGTGTTAAATGTGTTTGAATGTTGATGGGTCTGGATACTAAAATGCTACACAGGTGTTGAATATCATGGATATGTAATGAAATGTTATACATGGGGTAGTAGCATTGTATTGTAAAGAGGTTACTTTAGTAAAAAATTACTTGGAGTAGAATAATTGTTTGAATGACTATTTAATTCAATGTGTTGAATTTGTTTCTATGGTGGTTGCCTTTAGGGTTCTTTTTTGTACATATTTTCACCACCATTGCCTTTTCTAGTATAGGAGAAATCCATGAGACAAAATATATACTTGCAATGGAGGAGTTGCAATCCTTATGTCCCTTACAAAATGCTTTGACTTGCATTTTTGCATTCAGTTAGGTCATGTTTAAAATCAGTCTGCAAGACAACTGTATAGCCTACGTCCCTGCCAGTCAATTTAAAAATAGTTCTCTTCCACTTTCGAGGCTGCATTAGCAACATTCGCATATGAAAAAAAGTCCACACAGAATTACTACCACCTCTTTTTTAGTGCCACGAATGGAAAACTGATTGTCAAGATACACCAAGCCTATTCCTGTGGCATACAAGGATCGCAGAGTAGAAAACTACCTCAGAGACATCAAATGGCAGCGAACTCAATGCCACCCACCACCGCAAAAAAACAATTTTTTAAGACCTGGATCATCCCTCACAGATCCACTTCAACTGTACCTCAGGCCATCCAGCATCTGGGCTTGGTACAAAATGGGTCCATATGCCCCCAGGCTTTGATGCCATATGATGGCATAGACACCAGAAGGCAGAATCTGGAGGCTTCAGTCACTGCTGCAGCCTTCATGCTGTACATGTGGCCTTCCCTGTCACCGTGTCACTCCCAAATACTTACCTGAGGTGGTGGTGGTGGGAGTTCTCTGTCCATAATAGTGAAGGCCACTATCGCTGCCAAGACAAAGCCTCTAGCCTAGAATCTGCCCACATACAAACTTAGAAGGAGGTGGGAGAGGATGTCAGTCAGTAACATCATGAGGTCAGTGAAGTCAGAGATGAAGTCAGCAGGGTCATCTGAAGCCCAAGCTATTCCCTCAAGTACTGAAATTAGCTGAATTTGTCATGCCTGCAAGCTTCCTAAACTTCCCCAAATGGGTAAAGATGGAATAATAAAGGTCTTAGACAAGTCCATGCCTGCTTCTGAAGACCTGAAAACTTATCTTGTTCCTCCTGAAAATTCTATTCATGTCCCTCAACTTCTGTATCCGGAGAAGGAGACAGAATGGCCAAAAGGCCTGCTGAAGCCTCAAATGGCAAGGATGAGATCAAATGCAACCAGGATGAACTCATCTTAAACATACAAGCCCTCTCAGACACAAATCATCAGCAATTAAAGGGGATTGGTGATACTTCATGCACGGCAATGCAGCTGGGATTAAGTTTTCAGGACAAAATGTTCTGGTTACAGAAGTAGAAGGAGGAACCTGCTTTGAAAGTTCAGGACCTGGATCATTGGGCCCAATGTTAGAATCTAAGATTTTGTGGCTTCCCAAAACAGCACAAGGGCCCTGATCCAGGTGTATTCAGAACCAGACGGCTAACAAAATTGCTAGCAAAAGAGTTTACAGAGTCAAGCTATCAGATTTTGCTGAAGTTCACACTGGGATAGGACTGTGCTATTTCTCTCTTTCTGCTTCTGCAGATCACTTTTGTTTCAAAATATACAGCAGCTTTTCCCAACCTGCTACTCTCCAGATATTTTTGCTGGACTTCAGCTCCCATCAGCCCCAGCCAGCATGGCCCATGATAAGGAATCTTGGGAGCTGTAGTCCAAAACATCTGGAGGGTAGAAGGGTGTAGGTATTTCAGGATATTGCTCTGGAGCCCACCAACAAGATCTCTGACCAATAACAACAGCCAAATACTGAAATGGCTGGTCAAAAGCTGGATTTTAAGATGCCAAGATGATGGGCAGGAGCTATGAACTTATGACTTTAAAATGCCAAGGGTTGGTAAAGTATTATTAGCTAACAAAAGCCCTTCTCAAAAAGCATCCTGATGTTCTGACGATTCAAGAAACTCACCAAATATGCAATGAGGCCATTATTCTTAAAGCCAAGAGGTTTGGCAACTAGAATAATAGCAGCAGGCGCTTCAAAAACCAGACAGGCAGCTATTTTGCCCCCGAAGAGTTTTCCATTTGCTCAAATGGCCACTAAGGTGGACCCTAAAGGATGCTATTTTATTGTTAAAAGGTCCACAATCTGGCTCTCTGCTAATCCTCTGTACAGTTTATGAATTGCAATAAATAGCACACAGAGACACACTCATAAAGCTTAAAAGCCTGGGATAGGAGTTCTCCTTTTTCCTACCTTCTCCATACACACAGTGTATCCTCAACACATCTATGCTTCACTGCCGCCACAAATGGAGCCATCTTGACACTCCCCACCCACATTCAGTAAGGAGCACAAAGTGGTCTGTGCATGCAGGACTCCATTCAGGACACGAGGGCTACAGCAGGGTCTACAGACAGACTCCAGCCCCTTGGCAAAAATGGTGGCAACATAACTGCCTGCCTTGGCCAGCAGCTATAGCGAGCTGATTGAGAGCCCAAAACCAGTTTCTGATGCCTGGGAAATTAAACTATTTGGCCCAGAATATTTCTGGACTGGATTTGGGGGGTCTGCTCATATCTAATCAGGAAGGATTCCTTAGCCTAGAGTCAGGGAATCTTTTTCCTACGAAGGGGCACTGGCCTACAGGAGAAGTCAGTTGGGGGCCAGAACAGACCGTGGGGGAAGGGCAGAATCATTGGTGGGCAGACTTTACAGCCTTGCAGGACCTCTGTGCCACCCCAACTCCCCCCCCCTCCCCAGCAGCACCAGATCTCACCCAAACAGATCAGTTCAGGGCCAGATTAAAAGCAGCTGTAATGGCCTCCTCCCAGGTCAGAAAATGAGTTATGCGTTTTTGAATGACTGTATCCAGCAACAATTTAGAGAGCCAAGACAAATTGCAGTCCAGCCAAACATAAATAAATGGGATTTTGTTCCCTTTTCTTCATCTGGCCTCCACTGCCGATAGCACAATGCAAGGGTTCCCTGCTCCACCCCCACCCCCACCCACCCGGCAGTCTCCTTCCCTCCCCACCCCACCGATCAATGAAAAGCAAGGCGCCCGTTTGGCTTTTCATTTTGTCTCCCTTCGTCTCTCTGTTTGTTTCAGCTTGTTCCCCTGCACCCCTTCCCCCAGGCCCCCACCTTCTGTCCAGGGTCATAGATGACAGAACAGGGAAACAGCCCCTCTGTCCTTCTCTCTTTCAGGCTACCCCATTCCACAACTCTCTGCAAGGTGGCAGGTCCATGTTGTCTTTCCACATTAACTCCAGTATCAGAGGCAGTAGGCCTATGGACACCAGTTGCTGGAGAACATGGGTGGGAGGGTGCCGTCGCTTGAGGGTTCTTGGCCGGCAGCTGGTTGGCCACTGTGTGAACAGAAAGCTGGACTAGATGGACCCATGGTCTGATCCAGCAGGGCTCTTCTTACGTCCTTATGTTCACTCCCTCCTTCTCTTCCTCTGGGGCCAGTTTGGCTCTCCCCACATGACATCAGCATCTTCTTTTTTGCACCCCCCTTTCTTTTTTTCTTGGTCATTATGGTCATCTCCCTATTCCTTTTCCGTAACCAGTGCCAGCCCCAACGGCACACCTTGGCCACCACAGGGAAAGACACTGCGAGCCAGTTGGGAATAGGCCCATGGACCGGATGCAGCCCGTGAGTCAGGGATTCCCCAACTTTGCCTTCACTTGAAAAGCATCCCAATCCCTTGGCCAGAGGAGAGGGAATTCCCCACTTTCCACAGCAAGACACTCTGCCTATTGCCCTTACGGCTCACAACCACTGACCCCTGGCATAAGCTTTGTGAAAGAAAAGGAACAACAGATGAAAGGTAAGAGCTAGTAGGGCAGTGGTTCTCAACCTTGTCATGGGATGGTTTGCTAATGAAAATAATACATAACAATAGCTTTAATAATACAAAAGATGATACATGACATAGTTCAGTCAATAAAGTTTCCTAAGACC
Organism: Elgaria multicarinata webbii; assembly: GCF_023053635.1. Classification (NCBI taxonomy): domain Eukaryota; kingdom Metazoa; phylum Chordata; class Lepidosauria; order Squamata; family Anguidae; genus Elgaria; species Elgaria multicarinata. The sequence continues at coordinate 21,595,200 of NC_086173.1, read as the reverse complement.
TTCGGAAATATGTGTTTTCCGATGGTCTTATGCGACCCCCGTGAAAGGGTCATTCGACCCCCAAAGGGTCCCGACCCACAGGTTGAGAACCGCTGTAGTAGGGTATAAGTTGCTTTTGGGCAGTGGATCAGAGTGACTGACCCACTATTCCAAGAGGCAATATCTGACACTGAACGCATCCCTGCCCAGGCCCAGCCTTCTCTTGATAACCTTCAAGGAAAGAAGTAGTCCTGCGGTCTCTCTAATCAGCTTGTCCCATTGTTGAGGAGCTTTAACACGAAGGTTAATATTTAACACTAGATCTGCTTTTCTGGTTTTTTATTAACCCAATTTTCCTCTCCTTGTCCTATCCTCAGGGCTTACCATTTTTCTAGCATGTTTTTAAATATTTGAGCGGGGGGGAACACTCCAACATATATCCCTTTCCTCTTCTTGCTGTAATATTTTCCTTGGACAATATACTCAGTTTTTTCAGCCTTTCTGTGTGTGTGTGTGTGTGTGTGTGTGTGTGTGTGTGAGAGAGAGAGAGAGAGAGAGAGAGAGAGAGAGAGAGAGAGAGAGAGAAAGAGCGAGCACATTTTACAGATCTCCTCCAAACCCTTTGCAAGTTGTTTGTCAGCCTCCTTCATGAACTGTGTTACCGCAACTGTTTCACAGCACCAGGTTCACATTTGGTTTGCTGCATGCCACTATATCTAACCTGAATCATTCTCAGAACTGTGGTTCTTTGTTCCCACAAGTGACACTTCATTGGCTGTCTGCATCCATTTCACTGTGTTGCCGTGTGACCAGCTTTCAACATACCTGAGATCATCTTAAGGTTTGGACTGATCCTCTAATGCAGTGGATTTCACACTATGGCCTTAGCTAGACCTAAGGTTTATCCTGGGATTGTGTCCCGGGGTCATCCCTGTTCATGTAAATGACACACAGGATATCCCGGGAGCAGGCAGGGACGAACCCGGGATAAACTATAGGTCTAGCTAAGGCCTATGTTTCTGGGTAACCTGGGACTGGTTTGTGAACAGCCTACCCTCCTGCCCAAAGAAGTCAGCTTGCTTTCCATTACTGATCTTCCTCTGCAATGCAGAGTTAAAGGGGCAATACTGAGCAATCAGGTTTGTCAGCAGACAAAATGATGTGGAAAGGATTCCTGGAGAATTGGGAGTAGGAAAATCACCGCTCTGAAGTGTTGATAATCCCAGTTTTGTAGCATCTGTGGATTTCTGCTACATTTAAACCCAAAGGGTTGGGACATAACAGCATCAGAAGGGCCTTGCTGGATCAGACCAGGGGTCCATCTAGTCCAGCACTCTGTTCTCACAGTGGCCAACCAGCTGTCAGCCAGGGACCCGATTTCAGGCTTATGGGATCTACTTTCTTTTTTACTACAATCCTGAGCCAGGTGCAAAACAGTGGCTCACGCAGGTGGGCACATGTTTTCAGGTACAGGGTGCAGGTGAGCATAGGCTTGGTTCAGGAATTTGCGATCACAACCAGAACCAATGTCATAAATCCTTTCACGCACAAATCCACTCCCAGTTTCTCTCCAAGTATTCTTTTTCAGAAACATAATTCGGGGTGGTGGTGGTGGTGTTTTAATTGGTGCCATTAGATTACTGGAAGTCAAAAAACCTCCCTGATCTACTGCAAATCACCCAGCAGATCCAGACCTGCCTTCTGCCCACTCCTGATTTAAATCCTTAGCTTCTCGTTTTCCCCTCCACCTTTTCTCTCCCCGCTGTAGGGTAAGCTGCTTTCTCTTTTTTCCTCCTTGGCAACCTTTAAGAGGCCTGGACATGGGGTTTGTCTTGTTTTTGAGAGTTGTGTGTGCCTAGGGTGACCATATGAAAAGGAGGACAGGGCTCCTGTATCTTTAACAGTTGTATTGAAAAGGGAATTTCAGCAGGTGTTATTTGTATATATGGGGAACCTGGTGAAATTTTCTCTTCATCACACCAGTTAAAGCTGCAGGCGCCCTGCCTTCTTTTAAATCTGGTCACTCTAGTATAGCTCCTGCACTTTAACTGTTGTGGTGAAGAGGGAATTTCACCAGGTTCTCCATATACACAAATGACACCTGCTGAAATTCCCTTTTCAATACAACTGTTAAAGATACAGACCTGTCCTCCTTTTCCTATGGTCACCCTATGTGTACCTAAAGTCAGGTACTGTTTTAGGAGTGAAGATGGAGTGGCACTTCATTCCATACGTGCTTACTCCTCAGGAACACCTATCTCTTTCGTCAACTCAATTCATTCCGCACACTGAATAACTATTGTTATAAACCATTCAGTGGGCACATCGACTAGGTGCAGCTACCAAATGCAAAAATCCCTTGTCTTTAAAAGTGAAGGGTCAGTGGTGGGGTAACATACCTGTTTTGATAACACTGGAATAGTTAAAAAGTAACTGAAGCAAATGCTCTAAACAAAAGACACTTCCCCCCCCCACAATTTATCTTTAGATAAATTGGGGTTTGGGGGGCTGGTGGGGTTTTGAAAAAACAAACCCACACACATATTGCAAAATGGCATCTTGTCCAACTTAAATATGTCTATTGTTTCCAGCCTTTCTTGAGATGTTACAACCTTCACCCAAGGGTGCTTCCAGGTGAGACTTTTATGGCATTATAGCCTTGCCTCATTCACGGAAACTTATGGAGAGGTGTGTTGGCCAGATGTTATTGTCTTCCATTTATAAGCCTCCCCCACGGTTTCCCACAACTTCTTGTCTTTTTTGTCTTTCCACAGAAAATCTGACTGAATAGTTGCACAAGGCCTTCTGACTGGTAATATTAGCAGCCTTCCCTCCCTCTCCCCCGCCAATCTGGAAGCGCACCTATAGAGAGCAAGGGAGCATACCAGAGTAAAAGAGAATATTAGGCTGTTCCACACTCACACCTACACAAAACTTGAGCCTGGGGGCTATTCCCATTCCCCCAAGGGTTGTGGGAACGCCACTCCAACACAAAAGCATAATGCCCACTTAGAGAACAAAAGACGAGAGGCTCTCACGTGCCCACCTTGGACCATGGTGCTTGAAAGGGAGATGTTATCATGGTCAGGGTGGGCCAGGAATGATAGATAACGCAGCAGTAATTGCACCTCTGTACATGCAGCCTTTGGCCACAGCTCTGATTACAAAGAAGATTGCCTCCTTCTGCCTGGAGCAGGGGCTCCAGCCATGCCGCTCCACTCCAGGGCCAGTATCTGGTAGGGATGTGCTCCGCTCCGATTAGGAGCGTAGAAGCAGTAGCGGATTGGCCTGCTCCGCCTTACCCAGAGGCGGAGTAGGAGCGGACCGCGGACCCCCTAGAAGCAAGGCGAAGAGAAGCAACCATTTTTCGGAGCTCCGAGTTCAGGCGGAGCGCTCCGGTCGCCATCTTGAAAACATTTCGCCATAGGATTGCATTGCGGCAAATAATCGCGCATAACTACGTTGTTTTTGAAGCTATCATTCTGAAAATTCTTGTGCACAGAGAGTCGTGGATGGGGGTCATTTTGAGACCACTCTCAACTTTCTGCGTTGTCTGGGTCGCGGGCTATATTTTTGTGAAAATCGGGTCAACCGCGCGGCTCAAACTGCGTTTTCGGCTTTTCGCCCATAGGATTGCATTGAGGGAAAGAATCGGGGATAACTGGGGGGGGGGTTTAAGCTATCGTTCTGGAAATTCTTGTGCACAGAGAGTCGTGGATGGGGGTCATTTTGAGACCACTCTCAACTTTCTGGGTTGTCTGGGTCGCGGGCTATATTTTTGTGAAAATCGGGTCAACCGCGCGGCTCAAACTGCGTTTTCGGCTTTTCGCCCATAGGATTGCATTGAGGGAAAGAATCGGGGATAACTGGGGGGGGTTTAAGCTATCGTTCTGAAAATTCTTGTGCACAGAGAGTCGTGGATGGGGGTCATTTTGAGACCACTCTCAACTTTCTGCATCGTACGGGTCGCGGGCTAGACGTTTTTTAAAAATCGGCGGGAAAAATACCTTTTTCAAAGGGCTGAGGGGCAGAGTCAGCTCCCGGTCATGATGATCCCAAAGTTGGAGGAGGGCATAGGCAAAACAGGTAACTTGGGATTCTGGGAAACTTCTCTTTCTTCATCTGAACGGGCTTTTCCCCGTGTTTTTTAACACAGTAGCCCCACCAAATGCACAAACACAACCTGAAATCATATACTAAGCCAAGAATAAGAGATAGAAACACAGCACTGCTCCCCACCCTAACCTTGGGGAACAACTGAATCGATGTGGTGCAAGGGGATGAGCTCCCCTAGGGCATCTCATCGTGGACGTGCCCCCACTCTCTCCTGCACTGGAAGGCCATTAGAGCCTTCCAAAGAGAGTAAAACGGTGGAGCAATGCCTATCATGAGTTGAAGTGAATGGTCACTTTTCAGTGGTGGAGCAATGCCTGTTCTGAGTCGAAGTGAGCGTTTTACTTCTTCTCAGAGCTGTGGCTGTCAGTGTCTTGAACTGGCAGCTACTTCCCCCTCCCCCGGGCACGTCCCCCTATTGCTGGTAAAAGACAGATATAGCCTTTTAAAAAAAGTTCTTCTTGTTGTTTATTGAGCAACACTGCTGCTTTTAATTCCACCCCTCCTTTGTTTATTGATTGATTTATTCCATTTTATATGCATTACTGGCTTATCCTTGGCTCACTTCCTTATGCCCCCAGAAATGCCAGCTGCATGCCTGCCTGCCTTCCCTCCCTCCTCCCCTGCCCACCTCGCAGGGATGTTGTGTGTGGGGTGCCCGATTTTCAAAAATTCGCCAAAAATCAGGGGATGATGGGATTGCTTTGAAACTTGGCATGCGTGTGTATATCCCCATGAGGTGTCATGGTGCCAAACATGAGGTTTCTAACTTGAACAGAAAAAAAGTTGTATAATTTTTTAGCTTTCAATGCAAGCCTATGGGGGGGGGGAAACGGAGCTCCGGATCCGGATCCGGAGCTCCGGGCGGAGCGGAGCGGAAGTGGGCGGAGCGGGGGCGGGGCGGAGCGGCCCGATCCGGAAAATGGCGGATCTGCAAGTGAAGCGGAGCGGGGGGTCTGTGCACACCCCTAGTATCTGGTCCTTATCTGGAACACTAAAGGCAACCACCAGGCCGTGCTGGGTATTGATTTCCGCATTAACCCACTTCTGTCCCCTCCGGCCTGATACTCTCACATGCAGAGCCTGGACCCTTCTTGTCCACCCCCCCTATACTGACCTCTGTCCCCATCCTGCCAAGAAGGGCACCTTTGTTAAGGAGCCAAGTGCCATAAAGGACCTTCCTGTCCTGGAGAAGTTCAGAAAGCCTGTAGGAGTTACAGGGTGGAGCTGATAGATTCCTCATAGGGGATGAGGTCATCCTAACTGGAGAGAGTGCCTTCACATTCCTAAATAGTACGCGTGGGCGAAGAACAGCGATTTCTTCCTGGTCTAATTTCCAGTGAACGTCCTGCCATCCCTCCCTTAATTGATCAGCCGTGGGGACATCATGCAGCACATGGCAGGGCGACAATCTCAGCCTGGTCCGAACAGCTGCGATTGCTTAATCAGAAACAGACCTCCCCCGCCCCGCCCCGCCCCCCCAAGCCTCTCTCTAGCACATCCGAGGCCAGAAGCCTGGGGAACGCGGTTGCACTGGCCACAGATAACAACAGATGGTTTTTTGTTGTTGGGCTGAGATTTGGCAAGGGGCTTTGGGAAAGAGAACGGCAGGAGGAGGAGTGGGGGGAGATCTCTCCTACGGCACTCGCCCACAAGTTAGAGAGAGAGAGTGAAAGATTCCATTGGTGCTTTCCAGAGAGTCTGAGCATGATTGGAAGACTGCGATAGTAGTGAATGGAAATGTCCTTGGTGTGTGTACTCACATCAGCAAACAGGGGACCAGAGGAGCACAAACAGGCAAGACAGCAGACAGGGAGCGCCTTGTAATGGGAAAGGTGACAGCTGACTTGAAGAGGAGCTTATGAGTGTCTGCAATGAACAGCCCAAGCCATTATCTCTCTGGGGACTTTCCAATGATCTAACTAGAGACATTCTGAGTAAGGGATGTTTCCCTGATAATGGCTCCAGAGTAAACAGACCTTTCCAAGAATGCAGAATCACCTGGCCTTTCTATGGGGAGAGGCAGAAGGAAGGTAGGAAGGAAAAGCACTTGTCCAAATTACAGTTAACTAGTTCCTTCCCGAATTCTGCAATGTTTCCAGAACAAGAGGCCTATGGCTCCTGAGACTTATGCGACTGGACAAGTTCATAGGCCCAAGTTTCCCTTGTAGTTTTCTCTATTGAGGGTGAACGACTAGCACTGTGGTTTGCTCCCCAAACATTTGAAAGCGCATTGATGAGGAATGACACAAAGCATAGGAAAAGCACAGTGGTGAAAGGCAGGAGCCACAAAGTCCTCCGTTCAAATCATACTTCAACCACAAACACACACGATGATCTTAAGCAAGCCACAGGCCTCACCTGCTACATGGGAGGTGGCTTACCTCACATGGTAATTGAAAGGATGACGAAGACAATGTCACAGAAGTATTTGAATTGTGCTACATAAACTCTAAGCAAAAGTTTCAAACACAAAACTGCCTCTTCTTAGGATCCCCTCAAAACAGTAATAGAAACATCAGAAGGTTTGTTCATCAGAAGAATACATTTTTTACTATTTTAGGTTCTAGAAAAAACTTGAACCAATTTTCTGTGTTCAATAGCTAGTCAATCAAGAACCAGACTCAATATGTTATGTAGATAAACCACAATGCATTTTTTTAAAATGTACTTTTGTACCTAATTCTTGATTCTGGCCTATTTAACACCAGCTCTTTAAAACGGGCTGAGAAGCATGTGACAGTCTCCAAAAAGGCAAGGTTTTTTCTGCATCATAATTTGTCCCTTGGTCAGTGTTGAGTTGAGGATGTCGTCATCAACTCAATGACCCTGTTCAGAAGACACCTTAAATCACCCCTTTAACCATGGTGAATAAGGCAAAAAGCCTTATTAACTGTGGTTAAAGCCATGGTTTAAGAGCCTTGTGTGGCGCAGAGTGGTAAGTGGCAGTGACTGCAGCCGAAACTCTCCCCATGGCCTGACTTCGATCCCAGCGGAAGCTGGTTCTCAAGCAGCCGGCTCAGGTCGACTCAGCCTTCCATCTTTCCGAGGTCGGTAAAATGAGTACCCAGCTAGCTGGGGGAAAGGTAGCCATGACTGGGGAAGGCAATGGCAAACCACCGTGCTACAAAGTCTGCCAAGAAAATGTCAGCGAAAGCAGGCGTCCCTCGAGGAGTCAGCAATGACTCAAGTGCTTGCACGAGAGGTTCGGTTCCTTTCCTTTCCTAAACCTGTGGTTTAAGGTGTCTTCTGAACAGGGCCAATGTGTATCAGAAGTAAAAACCATAAACAGTGCAGAGAATTGGTAGGAAACAAATTTAAAATGAGATGCCTGTTAGCATAATGACTTTATATAAATTTATGGTGTGCCTGCACCATTGGAATATTATGTAGAGTTCTGGCAGCCCAATCTCCAAAAGGATATTGTAGAATTTAGAAAAAGTGAACTGGAAAGAAAGGGGTGGGAAAGCTTCTAATCGTTCCACTATCAATAATTTGGTACAGGTGAGTGAAATGCTTAAGAAGTCTTTAATATACTATGTACCAAAAACGATCTGTATACCTCAAATAAATCCTAACTGTGTAATATTATATATATCCTCAAATAAGAACTTTAAAACCAAACCAAACACGTTTCGACCCAATTTAGGTCCTCCTCAGTGGTATAATGGAATTTACATACATATACAATACAGATATTTTGAAATCTTCTTAGCCTGCAAGTCAAAAAAACATAGCATTAGCCATATTCTTGTTTATACAGGAGCTACAGGTTTACAGAAAAATAGTTCAAAAATCTTTATTCCTTCTTATTCTGTGTTTCTGCTTACCACTACTCTGTTGCTTCTTTTTTAAAAAAAGGCTAAACGGGAGCCTACTGCGTCCAAGTTCTTTTGACAAACTGGTAGCTTTTATATACATGCCCTCATGTTGCTATTTACTGTTTTACTCTGTACAGCACCATGTACATTGATGGTGCTATATAAATAAATAAATAAATAAATAAATAATAATAATAATAATAATCTAATGAGGTGATTTTGAAATGGCATGGAGCTATTTTCTAGAATTGGAAGTGCAAACAAAAAACATATTAAGGAAATTGATAGTTAACAGTTTTTAAAGAATTCCGATGTACTGAAGTTGGTAATGTACATTTTAATTTAAAATACTTGAAGCTACAATACTTACACAGAATCATAGAATAGCAGAGTTGGAAGGGTCCTGCAAGGCCATCGAGTCCAACCCCCTGCTCAATGCAGGAATCCACCCTAAAGCATCCCCGACAGATGGTTGTCCAGCTGCCTCTTGAAGGCCTCTAGTGTGGGAAAGCCCACAACCTCCCTAGGTAAATGATTCCATTGTTGTACTGCTCTAACAGTCAGGAAGTTTTTCCTGATGTCCAGCTGGAATCTGGCTTCCATTAACTTGAGCCTGTTATTCTGTGTCCTGCACTCTGGGAGGATCGAGAAGAGATCCTGGCCCTCCTCTGTGTGACAACCTTTCAAGTATTTGAAGAGTGCTATCATGTCTCCCCTTAATCTTCTCTTCTCCAGGCTAAACATGCCCAGTTCTTTCAGTCTCTCTTCATAGGGCTTTGTTTCCAGACCCCTGATCATCCTGGTTGCCCTCCTCTGAACACGCTCCAGCTTGTCTGTGTCCTTCTTGAACTGTGGAGCCCAGAACATGCAACAGGTCTGGCACTACTTGTGATTAATCTGTACGTTGTTACACAGGCTGCTAGTGGAAACAGAATACTAAGTTGTTTGAATCCTTCTGTACTACTGAAGGCAGTTAAAGCCCAGGTGTGGTAAATTGGGGTTAATTATACTCCTAACCAAGGCTAAAGCTAAAGAAAACACTAGTTCTAAATTGATGAATGACGCTCATTGTCATACCAAAAAAAATTCCTTGTATGTCAATTAATTATCCCTACTGACTTTTTGGCTATGTGTGTCTCTCTAGTTGAGTTTGCAATGTAACTGGTGACGCTTACCTGCAGGGATAATTAATTGACATACAAGGAATTTTTTTGGGTAGCTACAGTTAATATGACAATGAGCCTCATATTAAAGACTTCTTAAGCTTTTCACTCACCTGTACCAAATTATTGATAGTGGAACGATAGATGCTTTCCCACCTCTTTCTTTCCAGTTCACTGTTTTAGCTATTAGGGGTCAGGACAGATCTCTTGCTTTTTCGAGAACTTAGAAAAGGTACCATAGCTATGGGGAGGGCTAGGTACATTGTTTGCATGCAGCAGGGCCCAGGTTCAATCCCTGGTGTCTGTCTCCACTGAACAGGATCTGGTGTCGTGAAAGATGTCTGCTAAAGACCTTAGAGAAGCACTGCCAGTCAAAGCATACAATTCTGGGCAGATCCAATGTAAAGGAGCTTCCTATATAAGGAGAGAGCATCTAAAGGCACAGTCCATGGCTGGCTAGGGAATACTAGGAGATGTAGGACTTCTTTCTGCCTAAACATGCATAGGATTGCATCCTAAGGCTCCAATCCTATGCATACATACTTACTGCTGAGCAGACATGTATAGTATTGTACTGTAAAGTGGCTAAGAGCAGCTTCTCTCCGAAGAAGGTTGAAGTGTTTGGAGCCCTTTAGGAAAAAGACAACCCAGTGGGGATGTGATGGATGTTTATAAAAATAATAGACACTGTAGAGAAAGCAGATTCCGATACATTTTTCTCCTTTTGCAATCATGTTCTCCTTTCGTAATCTCCTCTTGGAAGCTGCCTTATACTGAATCAGGCCATTGGTTCATCTAGCCCAGTATTGTCAAACCTGACTGGCAGCCATAGCTCCCTGGGGTTTCAGGCAGGATTCCTTTCCAGCCCTACCTGGAGACACCGGAGATAGAACCTGGGACCGTCTGTATGCAAAGCCGCTGCTTTACCCCTGATCCGCAGTCACTTCCTCTATCAGAGGCCATAGATAGACGGGGCAAAGTCCCGGGACAATCCCCAGGATCATCCCTGTGCATTCAACATGATGCACAGGGGATCCTGGGAGCAGGGAGGAATGATCCCTCCCTTGTCCTGGGATCTCGCCCTCCTCTTCAAGCTCGCTTTTTCCACGGTCTCGGGATGATCCCGAGACTGCGGAACTTGTGTGCAGGTGTCGCAGTTTGTCCCAGTTCGTCGCGAGGAGCCAGGATCTGTGCACGGGGTGCAGAGCTCTTCAGGAGTTCTGCGCCCATTGGGGGGTTGAGGGAGTGGGGAAATTAATTAAAAATTAAAAAACTAACCTTTTGCGCATGACCGTTCATGCGCTCTTCTTCTTTAACAAAAATAAATAAATAAATGGTGGCTGCAACGTCCTCTCCCTCCGAGGTTGTCACATGCCACGTGTAAACAGAGGGGGAGATCTCGTGATAAAAATATCGTGAGATTCTCACCCCTCTGTCGCACTACACCCGGAAGGTCTAGCTGAGGCTATATTGGTGAGCAGTAAATGAAGTGCAAACAGAAGGAATGATGAGGGCTCTAAAAGGGGATAAGACAGATTTATGGAGGGCAAGTCCATACTGCTCAGAGCTGCATAACAGATACTCGGGAGCAGACAGCGGGAGAAGGTTGTTGACTTCGTGGCCAGCTTGTAGGCTTCCTGGGGGCATCTGGCCAGCCACCCTTGGAAAGAGGATGCCGGGCTATATGGACTCCTGTTCTGCTTCAATGGAGATTTTCTCATGCTCTTACTTAAACCAGCTGCTAAACTGCAGCACCTCCGCTGAAAAATGCACTGGAGGTTGAATTGGCATCGCTCATTCATACTGTTTTGAAGAATGGCAAGAGTTCTGCTTAACCACAAGTGGGCAAGTTGTGGCCCTCCAGATCTGCTGGACTGCAACTCCCATCCTCCATCACCATTCAGTATACTGGCTAAGGCTGATGGGAACTGCAGTCCAACGACACCTGGAAGGCCACAAGTTGCCCTTCCCTGTTCTCAACCCTTCAACATACGCATCAGTTTCATCCATCTGTTGGTCCATCCAGCCACGGCATGTATTCCCCCATCAATTCCCCCAGTCACACAATCCTGTAACCCAAAACAAGGGAAGGCAAACATCTGAAGCTGTCTTATACCTCCTCTGGCTATGGGTCTATCTCAGAGGTGCAGAACCTCTTTCAGCCCGAGAGCCGAATTCCATTTTGGAGAAGCTCTCAGGGGCCACATTCTGGTGGTGGGTGGGGCCAAAGGGGCAGGCCCCCAAAATGTCAGCCTATTGTAGCTTAAAGTTCTTACTGCCAGTCACTAAGCCCTACAGGAGACATTTCAGCCTTTTAGAATGGGAAACAAACTGCACAAAAGCTTGTAGGGAGGAAGAGAGTGGGGCCAGGGGAAGGCAATGAGCCTTCTGGGGACCCCCAGAGATCCAGATTTGGCTCCATGCCAGCGGCTCCACACCCCTCGTCTCTCTAACCCAGTATTGCCTGTAAGACCAGGATTGGGGAACCTGTAACCCTCCAGGTATGGTTGGACTCCCCAGTTCTCATCATCCCCAGACAGCATGGCCAATGATCAGGGATGATAGGAGCTGGAGTCCCAACAACATCTGGAGGACCATACCAGTTTCCCATTGCTGGACTCTACTTTGGGTAGCAAAAGCTCTCCAAGGCCCCAGGCAAGGCAAAGGTTCTTTCTTAGCCCTGGTACATGAGATCATTCCAACTACAGATGCTGAGAACTGAAGATGGGGCCTTTTGCTTGTGCTCTGTCACTGAGACATGCCACACACACACCCAGGATGCTGTCCAAAGGAGTCTGGAAGAGAACAACCAAGGCAGAAAATGTGTCAGTTTTCATCAGAAAACAGTAAATGTATGACTGCGGGGAAAATTAAGATTTTGGAAACCAGAGGTTGCAACAGGAAACAGAAGGAGAGAGTCTGCAGGTAGGACCACACAAACTCAGGATCAAAGAGTGAAACTGACTGGCCAAACTTCTGTTTGCTTTGCACAACACACAATCCACTAAAAGAATCCAGGATGTTATGACGGCCACTAGCTGAGACTGAAACTACAAGTTACACCTGATTGCAAGGAGTTTTCCTTCAAATTGTTTCTGTTGTGAAGTGAAAAACCGCTGGGGGGGTGCTATTTTGAGCAGAAAAATGGCCAGACAGGAAAGAGTTAAAGAACCCTCCCCCACCCACCCACCCCGCTTGCTTTTTTGCATTAATTCGCCATTCATGAAGAGTTCAGTTGAAACTCACATTCTCAACAAAATAAACCAAACTCTGGGTGGGAGGTGGGATGTATATAGATTGTGTCAAATAGTTTACACAATGTAATGATATCATAAGAAGCAAATCAGTATATAAAAACACCAAAATATATCACCTAAACAACCCCAACAACAAGCAACAATTTAAAACTTATTTGCTTGTTTCTTTAAAAAAAACAAACTGAGCCAGTTTCAAATTAATCAGTAAAAACAGATGTACTCAGCCATTTTAAATTCTACAAGGAGGGTCCTAAGTGAATTTCCCAGAGCAAGGAGTTCCACAGTGATGGGACCACCACTTAAAAGGCCCTGACCAGGGCCACAGCTGTTGATGCTGTTCAAAAATAGGGTTTGGCTACTGGATGCTAGGAAGGCTGGTGGTCCCTATCCCAAACTGCTTGTGAACTTTCCAGGATCATTTGGCTCACCACTATGACACAGAATACTGGATTATAGTGTTGGTATTATTCTGCCTGAAGCAGAACTTAAATTGGTGCCTCCCATCCCTGCTAAAATCAACACTTCAAAGAGTCTTGCAGAATCATTCGGATAGAGATTCCTGCCTCCATCAATTCCATCTATCCATCCCGCCACCCCCACCCACCCCCAATGCCACCTGAAACAGGTCACTTCACCCTGCTGTATGGCAGGGCTGGCCCTGTTGAAATAGACACTCCTTTTATCAGTTCCTGCCTTGCAATTCTTATCAGCCTCGGAGAAAAGTCTGCATATAACACTAGCTACCCTGGGAAGGGAGCTTCTTGAAAAACCATAGGTTGCCTTGTGCTAGAAGACGTAATGATTATATCAAGAGAAGCTTCATGGCCTCTTTATGGTGCCCAGATGTTACATTTGTGGTTAGGTTTCCTAACCCTTTTACACCCCTGAGATTTTATTTTTATTATTATAACTATGCAACTGATAAAAAAAAACCGAGACCGGAATGTGAGTAGCATGGATTCAGAAGCTGAGTGCCAAATGCAGTCCTGCGGCTTGTGAGCACAAGTTTTGGAACTGAATTCAAACAGCTGATCAGAGCCCACCATAGGACCCTGAGTGTCTGGGGTTTCACATGCCTCCTCTTCACATTTTGTGTGATTACTGCGAATTGCGGCCAAGTCACTGTCATCACAGCCCGAGGTCTCTGAATGAAAACCTCAGCACAAGTCCATCAGTGGGTTCAGAAACAGATTTATTCAAAGCAGACAAATCAGTTTCCATAGGTTTGTGTCTTTCGAGCTGCAGAGACCTTCAGTGGCATAGTGTTAACTCTTGAAGTGCAGGCATTCATCATGACAGTCCCCACAGACACGCCCCCACCCCACCCCAAGGAGAGACCAAAAAGGCAGGCAACCACATATCAACAAACCAATTCTAGAAGTTTTCATCTCTATCAGGAATAGGACTTTTGACAAGCTAATGGGTCTTAATTGCCATTCAAGATCAGGCCACCCCAAAATATTTTGCATTACAACATGAGGAGCTCACAACTATATATATATTTTAATGATGTATTAGTTTTATATGTTTAAATCAGTTTTATATAGTTTATATAGCATTTTTATATTTGATGTTGTTCCCTGCCTCAAACCAGAGGGAGAAACAGGTAATAAATTATTATTATTATTATTATTATTATTATTATTATTATTATTATTATTATTATATTGTTGCTAGGAAAATGCTCCCCCCACACCAGCCAGATACTGTGAGGATTACAGCTAGCTCAGTGAGAACGGGGAAGTGATGGTTGGGGAGTTGACAGATGAGACTGAAACAACTGGGCCTGTTTAGCCTGGAGAAGATTGAGGGGAGACATCCTAGCACTCTTCAAATACTTAAAAGGTTGTCACAAAGAGGAGGGACAGGATCAATTCTCGATCCCCCCAGAGTGCAGGACACGGAATAACGGGCTCAAGTTACAGGAAGTCAGATTCCGGCTGGACATCAGGAAAAACTTCCTGACTGTTAGAGCAGTGGAATGCAACCAGTTACCTATGGAGGTTGTGGGCTCTCCCACACCAGAGGCCTTCAAGAGGCAGCTGGGCAGCCATCTGTCAGGGATGCTTTAGGGTGGATTTCTGCATTGAGCAGGGGGTTGGACTCAATGGCCTTATAGGCCCCTTCCAACTCTACTATTCTATGATTCTATGACATCAGCGTACCTGCTACTCAAAAAGTGCCAGTATTGGTCTCTCTGAGCCCTGGTTTCATTATACCACCGCAACCCTTCACAGGGGGACCTGCATGTGGTAAGAGAATATCAACTTTGAGCAAATTGAGGGTTTCCCCTTTTCTAAAATTGAGGTCTATTCTGAGCTGTGTTGAGAAGATGCAGTCACTTAAGGATCTTCACAGAACAGCACACAGGCCCAAGCACAGGACATGATGTCAAAAGGGGAAACCCATCCATTTGTTCAAAGTGTATTTAAGAGATGTTACTGTCTGAAATGGAGGAGCAAACAGTCCCCTCCACTACCACAAGCCAAGGTACACAGTACTCAGGACCAGTCATGTTATTTCAGCATTTGAGGTGGAAAATCCTACAAGCACCTCTCCCCTCCCTAGCAACCAAAATACAAGAGCAATTGAAAACCTAACACTTTGCTGCCCTTTCATAATTACCCCAAATGAGCTGCCTAAAGCGATTGCCCACTCTGCCTAATAGCAGGGCCGGCCCTCCTCTTGACACACACAATTCTCCTAGCGTCTGGGATGTGACGCTGGCGGAACTGATTTGTCTCCTTTGAATAAGTTTTTCTGCACTCTTCTAGTTCTGCACTCATTCTGGGAAGTTCCCCTTAGCTGGACCAGGAATGTAAAACCGTTTTGCACAATGGAAAGGCTATGTGTTGTTGTTGGGTTGTGTTTTTTTTAAAAAAATAACCTTATTCTCCTGTTTTAAATAAATGGCTGCCCTTCACACCTAAGGAGAGAAATAAAACACTCTACTCAGAAGTGGTTTTAGACAGAGGGCTTCTAGCTCTACCAATCAAAAGGCCCTTGTGCAGCAATTTTTTTTTCTTTAAGAGATTTTCTGCATTAAGAAAAAAAGATGGGGAAAGCAGAGGAAAAGCACAGGAGGGAGACAAAAGGAAGGAGTTGTCATCTGGATTGCCTGTAAAATTCCTCGAGTAAGGCAGAGTGATGGTGCAGACAAGGGTTTTATTAGGCAATTGCCCTGCTTTGCTCATGGACAACTAAGCCTTCCATTTGTAGCTCTCCCGTGATTTCCTGCTCCTTCTCCCGTCTTTTTTCTTACCAGGAAAAAAGCAGTTAAGGCAGGAAAGATGGAACAGCTGCACAATGGATTTGGATTTGGTAGTGCTAGGAGCTCTCTGTCTGGAAGCACCCGTCACACTGAAACAAGTTTTGCTAGTAACAATACACTATGGTTTAGGGTGAGATTTAGTCATCCCCAGACAGGGCTGGCCCTAGGATAAATAGCATTTCTTTTATTATTAACCATAGTCTTAATAGTATTTGTAGTTCTTATAGCACTCGGTAATGTTGTCTCAAAGTAAATCTGTGTTCTGCAGATTTTTATCTAGAACAAATGACATTAAACTTTAAATGGAAAAAGGAACATACTTTAAAGCTAATTGATGGAAATTCATTTTTATACTTTGTACCCAAACAACCTGTAGAACTTTTTGGATCGGTGGGTGGGGGAGAGGTTAATGGCACAGCACGCTGTTAACTCACGCTCAATGGTTAAGTGTGGGTTGTTGTTGAACCATTAATTGTTTGTCGAGTTGTGTGTTGTCTGAAGCCAGGACATTATCTGCACGGTAGCTTGTTAACCACGCAGTGTGGCTTATTTTTCTTGAACAAGCCACCTTGAAAACCCCTGGTTTATTGTTGGGCTGTTTAGGGTGGTTAACAAATCACACTGTATTAGCAAGCTACCTGCAGAAAATGTTGTAGGTTCAGACAGCACAAGAACCCACAGTTCAACAAACAACTCACACTCAACCACTGAGCATGGGTTACCGTGTTGTGTGAACAGTCCCTGCTTTCCTTTGCCCCAGCTCACTGCACAAAGTACACAACAAACACCAAGTCAACAAACTCAGCTCGGCACTCCCTTCAACTCAGCACCCTGGGCAAGCACCCAGCACACCCACCCCAAAACCTGGTCCTGTACTTAGAGTAGACCCATAGATGTCAATGAGACTTACATTTAAAATTGATTTAGCCCTGTGTGCTGTCTGTTCAACGTTTTTATGTAAATGGTTTCACATTTTGTACAACGTGTTTTTAATTTGTGTAACCTGCCCAGGCAGCTTCAGTTATGGAGTGGTACAGAAATGTAACAAATAATAATAATGATGATGATGATGATGATACATCACTGAATTAAATTCCATTTATTTCAGTGGGTCTACTCTAAGTACGACTAATTCTGGATCCAACCTAATGAGCTGAAGCATGAGCACAGTAGATCAGTAAAAAGCTGTATTAGGTCTTACGTCCAAGCAATTAAAGTTGTCCTTTTGCTCTTGGAGGTGGGGGTCGGGTGCAGGCGCAAGGCAGCTCCGGAGCAGAGGTAGGGAAGAGAAGGAGGAGGAGGAGAGGAAGAGGAGGAGGAGGAGGAGGAGGAGGAGGTGTACCTCAAAACTGGAAGAAAGGATGGAAGGCACGTTTGAGAGGAAGGGAGAAATGTGATCTCCTGGCAGAGGGAGAGAGAAGTGACTAGCAGAGTCGTGCAGAAAGAGGGAGCGAGGGAGGAAAACCGAGGACAACCTCGGACGGCACCGGAGGCCGCTTGCAGGAGTGGAGGGCAAGCGATTCAAAGGGGTGGGGCGGTGGGGAGACGCTGCCTGACAAAGGAGAGATGCACTTATTTACAGGAAAGAAGGCGCGCGGTCGTCTCACGGGAGGAAAGGGAAGAAGCTGGGGAAGAGGGCCGGGGCAAGCAAAGGGAAACGGGGCAGAGGGAGGGGCGGGCGCGCGGGGAGAAGGGAGAAAGCCAGGCGAACGTGGGGGGAAGCCGGAGGGCCACTCCAGGCATCTGGCTAGGAGGGCAGCTGCCGCCCCCGGGGCGCCGCAAACTCACCTCGCGGCTCCCGGAGGCGCCAATCGCGCCGGCGCGCGAGTGAGCGCGCTCCCCTCAGCCGGCGGTGGCGGCCGTGGCGGCGGCGGCGGCGGCGGCGGGGGGACACTGCCGGGTCGAGCAGCGGAGCTGGCGAACTGCCTCCATCGCGTCGGTCCGCCCGCCTGCAGCCCAGCCGTCGATGCGTTCCAGCTGCGCGCTGGCGAGAGCGGGAAGGAGGCGGCGCCCCCGCCGACAGCGCCGGCCCGGCTGCCCGCCCTCCCTCCGAGGGGGAAGGGGCGCGTCCCAACGCCCGCCCCCTCGCGAAAGTTGGCGCGCGGCTGGCCCCGCGACGCCGCGGAGGAACCCGGCGAGGTGGTGGGCGCCGGACCGACGTCCTCCTCACGGACGCTCCGACGGGAGTCCGCCCTGCCCAGAAACCGGCGCTCCCTGGCCATTCGCCGTGGGTTTTATAAAAGTGGGAAGGGCGAAACAAGCGAACGATCAAAACGGAAGAAATCCCCAGCCGCCTCCTCCACCGCCTCTTCCTCCGTCTCTTCTTTCTCCGTCTACACCATGTTTTGAGGACGCACTGGAGGCGCACGCAAGCGCCTTCAGTACAACGTGTAGATTCCTTCCTGGAAAGCTTAACCGTGGCAAACCAAGCTAGGTTTGCTCAGAAATAAGTGATAGTTACAGGACTGCAGCCAGGCTGAAGAATGCACAAGGGATCCAAGCAGCTTCTTGGCGTTGTATTATTTCCACCCCTAGCGCCTCCAGTCAACTAGTGTGACTGCCAAGTGAAATGAGCTTTTCACGCCAGCACCATAACAAGGAACCCTTGGGTGCAGCTCTTGGACCCTGCAGTCCAGCTTACAGACAGTGTTGTGGTTTTTTTTAGTTGGGGCTACTATGATTTTAACCCACCCCTCTCCTCCCCACATCAGGGCCTGTTGAAGCCCAACTCCCCTCATTTAGAAATTTAAGCTATGCTGCACTGCATTACGTTCTTAAATTCATGCATTTGTTTATGGGAAAATATATGCACACACACATCCTCAACCGCAAGTGCATCAAAGCCTTTGGAAGGTCAGGGCACATTTAATTCTGTTTGCATGCAGTTGTTGTTGTTTAAACCTGGACTCTCAAAAATCAAACTGCTAATTTCCCTAATTATTATTTTTTAAAATTGGGGGTGGGACTAATAATTTGGACAGTAGTAAGGTTTGTACTGGACGTTGTGGCTCAGTCCTGCAAATGTGAAGTCATGAGACCCAGTGAACTCTGTGCAGACTTGTAGCTCTCATTGAGTAATCACAACTAGCCTCCACATGTCTGGGATTAGGGAGAATACGTTCTAGATTCGGTCACGGGAGTGGACAGTCACTGTGTCATCCAGACAAGACTGAGATGCCACACTTTTCAGTTTAGCAGAGCCAGGCTGCCTTGCTTACCACCACTGCTAAGAAGTGACAACCTGGCTTCAGGGACAGCCCAAAACATGTTCCTGACTGAGGCGGAGTATAAAATGCTCCGCCCCAGCTCTACCCACCACTGCTCCTTTCAAGGAACATAGAGCTTCATCACACCCGGGTTATACTGTGCAATCACTACAAATTGCGTGCAAAGGACTCCGAAGTTTTCCAGTTTATAATCTGCTTTGACTGTGAAGTACTCCCATGCATCCTGCTTTAATTGTGCTTCGTATATAAAAGAAGCGACCTATTTAACTACCTCTTTAGGAGCAAATCTTTTGTTGTTCTCCAAGCAGCGCAGGAGAATGATTTGATATGTTTAAAGTACAAATTAAACAAATGGTTACATCTACGTAAGTTTTAAAGATAAAGACATCAAAATTGGCACAGTAATAGATATTAAGGAGAGCTTTCAGCACACCAAATTTGAATCAGATTGGGTCACCTGTTGATTTTTAAATTATTTTTTACATTTCCTCCCTTAAACCCTTTTCCTGGTATGCAAGGATCTTAGCGGCGCTGCTGCCCAGGATGTGATTTAGCTAACAACAACAACAACAGCTTTACGCTACAGGGGATAATTCGAGGGAAACAGGTACATGAGATGAAGCCTATAGTGTCCAACTTATTTTGGCGCCTGAGACAAACAATCCCACAAACATCTTACATTGAGCAGGACTCATTGAGTTGGACTAAATGGTGTTATAAGCCCCTCCAACTCTACAATTCAATGATCTCCCTACCCTCGGGAGGTGACGAAGAATAATAATAGTAGTAGTAATAATAATAATAATAATGCATTTTTTGGCCTTTCATGACACCTAAAACCATCCACTTCAAGTGGCTGCTTCACCCTTTGGAGGAAGAGAGGGTTGTACCACTTCACCCCTTACATTTGAGTCTCATACCATTTTCCTAAACGATGTGTTTCTGGCTGTCTGACTGCTCATGAGTGCCAAATAGTGCAGGGGGTCAGCATTCAGAAAACTCAGCCAGGCTGACAGCCAAAACAGACATGTTAATGGAAGCCCCCTACGCGTTTTACGTCTATTTCTTTTATTATTTTAGATATTTATATCCCACATCATCTTCCTGGGGGCCTCCTAGAGAAGCTTGCAAATAGGTTAAACAAAGAAAATGTAAAAATGTAAAATATTTTTTAACTTTTGCATATTTCTATTTATAGGTTTTAAATGTATATATTTTAAATTTTGTAATGCCGCCTTCAGACCTAGCATTGGCTAAAAGGCAGGATAATAATAATAATAATAATAATAATAATAATAATTGAACAGCATCAAAAACCTATAAGGGGAGTCTTAACAGACCCAAAATGCTGGGGAGAATTAAAAGGTATTCTGGCAAAAGGCCATTGGACTTGGTGACAGGCAAGCCTCCCTAGTGATGTGTTCCAAAGTTGGGATGCCAAAACCGAAAAGGCCCCATCTCCGGTCACCACCCACCACGCTGCCAAAGGTGCTTGTGAATGGACAGGAACATGGACAAAGGTGCCTGCCCCCAATTGCATCTGGTCTGAGAGATAAGGCCCAAGTTGCTGTTAAACCTCAGGTAGTGGTGGGGAGGCTGTGGGTGAAGACAGGCAGAAATGCTGAGTGTCATGAAGGGGCTCCATTATACATGTCAGATCAGCCACCTCATCCACTATTAAATCATGGATAAGGGAGGTCTTATATGCCCTGATCTGGTATTTAAAAGCAGCACAGAGACCTAAGGTGAGATGCGGAGGGCCATCGACTTGATCGCACCTGAGTGTCCTCTCCGGTCCTGTAGAGCCCGCTCTGCTCCTTGGTATACTAAGGAGTTGCGGTCAATGAAACAGGCTGGACGTCGGCTGGAGCGCAAATGGCGAAAGACTCAAAGTGAAGATGACCGAGCACGCTGTAGAGCGCATAATCGTGCCTATTGCGTGGCAGTGTGGGCAGCAAAGAAGGCTTATTTTGCTGCCTCCATTGCGTCCTCGAGTAGCCGTCCAGCGGAGCTCTTCCGGGTGGTCCGGGGGCTGCTAACATCCTCCCCAGCAAATGGGGCCCTGGCTCCGTCAAGGACCCGCTGTGACCTTTTTGCATCACACTTTGAGGACAAGATCGCTTCTCTCCGCAGTGAGCTTGACGTTGTTTTTAGTGCAGCTCCAGTTGAGGTGTCCGATGCCACCATCTGCCCAATTTTGTGGGATCAGTTCCAGTTATTGCGGCCTGATGATGTAGACAAGGTGCTTGCAGCAGTGCGGCCGACCACTTGCCCTCTCGATCCCTGTCCCTCCTGGCTTATAAAAGCAAGCTGAGGGGGTCTGACTGGGTGGGTCCAGGGGGTGATAAATGCTTCTCTCCGGGAAGGAGTGGTCCCTGCTGTCCTTAAGGAGGCAGTAGTGCGACCACTCCTGAAGAAGCCCACCCTGGACCCGATGGTATTAGGCAACTACCGCCCAGTTGCTAACGCTCCTTTTTTAGAGAAGGTACTTGAGAGGGTTGTGGCGGAGCAACTGCAGGCACTCTTGGAGGATACTGATTATCTAGATCCATTCCAGTCTGGGTTCCGATCTGGTTACGGGACTGAATCAGCCTTGGTCGCCCTGATGGATGACCTTTATCGAGAGAGGGACAGGGGGAATGCAACCCTGTTAATCCTGCTCGATCTCTCGGCGGCTTTTGATACCATTGACCATAGTATCCTCCTGGATCGACTCTGTGGGATGGGCATCGGAGGCATTGTTTTACAGTGGTTCCGGTCCTACCTACGGGGTCGTTTTCAGAGAGTAGCATTGGGTGACCAGTCCTTGGCCTCCTGGCAATTGAGCTATGGAGTGCCGCAGGGTACCATCTTGTCCCCAATGTTATTTAACATCTATATGAAGCCGTTGGGAGCAGTCATTAGGGGATTTAGAGCTAAATGCCATCAATACGCTGATGACACGCAACTCTATCTCCCTGTGACAACTGAATCAGGTGAGGCTGTGCAAGTCCTGGACCAGTGCCTAGACTCAGTAATGGGCTGGATGAGGGCCAATAAACAGACTAAATCCTGGCAAGACGGAAGCCCTGTGGGTGAGTGGTTCCCGAGTCCGGGAGACAGGCTCATTGCCTGTTCTGGATGGGGTTGCTCTGCCTCTGAAAGAACAGGTTCGTAGTTTGGGGGTACTCTTAGACCCGTTTCTGTCGGAGGCTCAAGTAGCCGCCACGGCTCAGAGTGCCTTTTACCATCTTCGGTTGGTTCGCCAACTACGGCCTCTCCTGGACAGGGATAGCTTGACCACGGTGGTACAGGCATTGGTAACCTCAAGATTGGATTACTGCAACGCGCTCTATGTGGGGCTGCCCTTGAAGCTGCTCCGGAAGCTGGAGCTAGTGCAGAATGCTGCAGCTCGGCTGTTGTCTGGTCCTGCCCCTTTCCAGCATGTAACTCCTCTGCTGAGGGAACTGCACTGGCTGCCTATTCACTACCGGGCCAGGTTTAAGGTTCTTGTGCTTGTGTACAAAGCCCTAAACAACTTGGGACCAGGATACCTGAGAGAGCGCCTTCTCCCTTACCAACCTGCCCGGTCACTGAGGTCATCCGAGGGCCTGCTCCTGGTGGTTCCACCTAGATCCATCCTCCGATTGGAATCCACCAGGGGAAGAGCCTTCAGCGTGGTGGTGCCCCTCCTGTGGAATTCCCTGCCTCTGGAGGTCAAGCAGGCTCCAACCTTGTACTCCTTTCAGCACCTCCTGAAAACACCTTTATTCCAAGAAGCCTTTCTTTAACATACAGCCTTGGATTTCTGTGTTGTTGTTGTTTTGCTTCTTTTTAAATTTTGTTTTAACTGTTTTATTCTGTTTTTATTTTCATTTTACCTTGTACACCGCTCCGAAATTTTTTCAATGAGGATCGGTATATAAATATTCTAAATAAATAAATAAATAAATAAGTGCAGGATGATAGGCAACCGCCAAACCTGCAGGTGTGGGGAGGACCATAACACAGCAAGTCGTTAGCTATCTGGGACGCGTTCCCCTTACCTGGCTAGGCCTCCTCCCAATGCTGTATCTCCCTCTACCTGTGACTATACTGATGGGGTCAAGTGGCGGTACCTGGGGTAGGGGGCAATCTCCTCCCTCCCAGGCACATACTCAGGCCCTAAGGAGAGAACCAAT
Organism: Elgaria multicarinata webbii; assembly: GCF_023053635.1. Classification (NCBI taxonomy): domain Eukaryota; kingdom Metazoa; phylum Chordata; class Lepidosauria; order Squamata; family Anguidae; genus Elgaria; species Elgaria multicarinata. The sequence continues at coordinate 21,572,209 of NC_086173.1, read as the reverse complement.
CGCCACCAAAAACTCTAATTCACCAAGATGTTAGCGGGGGGTGAGGGGTGGGGGTGGACCTTGCATCCCCCTGAAGTGGCTCCTCCCAAAAGGGTGACTCACCCCCCCCCCTTGGCATCATCCCCTTTGGATGATGCACTTTGGATAGCTCATTTACAGTTCTGACTGAAACCACAATGGATTCAAGTGAGTTCAGATTTCTGTGAATCAGACTTGTGGCTTCTGCAGCGGATTGGTTTTTCCTAGTCGTACTGCACACAACTAGGTTTTTCACCTGGAGCTGGGGGTGGGGGAGAGAGAGAGAAAGAATTTAGTGTGCATTAGTTAATATGCATTAGCATATTTACTCAAGTGCCCATTAGTGCTAATGCAAATGACTGCAAGTAGAATGAAATTCTGGTTTTTAAAGATCTGACTCCGTTGCTGAGCGGACGCCAGAATTAAAGAGGCATGGATCACAGACGGAACAGATTTAAGGAAATCTGTACATCCCTAACTACAACTCGAAAGCCAGTTGCTGTGTTTTTCAAACCACATCTTAGAATGGGTGGGCACGATGTGGCCCTCTGGGTGTTGTTAGACTGCAGCTCCCATCAGCCCCGGCCAGCACAGCCAGTGGTGAGGGATAATGGGAGTTGCAGTACAACAGGTGGAGGGCCACAAATCACCCTCTCCCATTCTGGAATGCCTGTCTTTTCACCCCTAGGGCCAAACTAGACATGATAAATTTATTATTATTATTATTATTATTAGTAGTAGTAGTAGTAGTATCCCACCTTTTGCCCAATACTGGCCTCAAGGCAGCCAAATTGTGTTTGTGGTTGTCTTCTCTCTCTCTCTCTCTGTGCGGCCTTAGCTAGACCTACCTTTTACCACACAATGGAGGAGTGAAGATCTCGCGTTGTGATTAACGCGAGATCCCTCCTCCGTTTACACGTAAGGTGTGATGACCTCAGGAAGAGAGGCGTCGCGCCAGCCATTTTTAAAAAATTTTTAAAGTGACAGCAGTGCACGAACGCTTGTGCGCTGAAGGTAAGTGTTTTTAAAATTTAATTTGGTTTCCCCGCTCTCCCCACCCTAACCTTGATGGGTGCAGCTCCTGGCTCTGCGCGAGTAATCGCGCAGAGCGGGGTCAAGCCGCAGAAACGGGCCACACGTTCTGCGGTCTCGGGCTCAGCCCGGGACCGCAGAAAAAGCGGGCCCAAAGTAGAGGACTCTATCATGGGGCAAGGGAGGGGTGATCCCTCCCTGATCCCGGGATCCTCTGTGCATCATGTGGATGCAAGGGATGATCCCGGGGTTTGCCCCGGGATAAAGCCTGGTCTAGCTAAGGCCTCTCTCTCTCTCTCTGTGTGTGTGTTACTATTGAAATCCTCCACAGGGGCAGATTTTTGACAAGGCTGTGGTGTGTGGAGAATCAGGGAGTTAATCCTAACCCACCCACCCCCGCTCCTGTCCTAATTAAAACTGCCTCCCTTAGCTGTTATTACCCCAGGAAGGAGGTGGAGGAAGCTCCCATAGGTACCAAAGGACCTAAGGGCAACTTCTGGAGATGGGTGTTTATTAGGATGGCAGTTGGGGAAGGTGGGTCTAAGCCCCATTCCAGCGCACTTTGGTCCTCCATGCAACTCTTCCACCTTGCAACTATTAACAGTAAAAACAAGAAACACAACAAAGCGATGCATTTAAATGCAACATGTCTAGTTTTGCCCTGAAGTGAATGTGACACTACTAGCTACCTCATCTGTCACTGGACTGCAGCCAGGCATGTTCCACACACCTATCTAGTCAGCTAGACAGTGCCAACCCCACCCCCACCCCAAATAAGCCTTCCTCCCCCACACAAATTAGTTCTTGTAGTTAAGGAAAGATTTTGACTCAGGGCTCACAAGGTCTCTTCGCACTGGAGCCTGTTTCAAATGCCACAGCTCAGTCAAAGAAATATCATCTCTTGCCCAGCTCTCTCAATTACTCCACTTTATTTATTTATTTATTTACATTTTTATACTGCCCATTAGCCGAAGCTCTCTGGGCGGTTCACAAAAATTAAAACCATCATAAAACAACCAACAGGTTAAAAGCACAAATACAAAAAAATACAGTATAAAAAGCACAACCAGGATAAAACCAGGCAGCAAAATTGATATAAGATTAAAATACAGAGTTAGAACAGTAAAATTTAAATTTAAGTTAAAATTAAGTGTTAAAATACTGAGAGAATAAAAAGGTCTTCAGCTGGCGACGAAAAGAGTACAGTGTAGGCGCCACGCTTTATCAATAACATGTCTGATATCCACTGGAAAATGCAAGCAGTGGATGGTGGCCTGCAAGCCCCCATAACCCAAACATGATTTTGGAGGGATCTAATTAAATGACGCCTCCTCTAAGAACATGCTTTTGTTAATGTAACTCAGGCAAGAAGGGGAACAGATTTTCTTTTTCTTTTGTTGGAATTACCGTATTTGTTGACAATAGGTTAATTGTCCTAAGTACAATAATTAAAGAAAACAGAGTTTAGAAAAAGAAAAATGTCCTTTGAACATGGAGAAATATCAGGATCCTCCCTGCTCGCACCCCCAAATAACTATAAACAGCATCTGTGTCAGCCTCAAATGTATTGCACTGCAATTCGCAGCATCCTTCATGACTAGCTGAGGATGCTGGAATTATAGTCCAACACAGCTGAAGGGCACCAGGTTGAGGAAGGGTGATCTATCTTTGTGTGTGTGTGTGTGTGTGTGTGTGTGTGTGTGTGTGTGTGTGTAATAAGAAAAGAACTCAGGATGGAGGGATCAGGCCAGAAAGTGAGCTATTTATTTATTTATTACATTTTTATACCGCCCAATAGCCGAAGCTCTCTGGGCGGTTCACAAAAATTAAAACCATAATAAAACAACCAACAGGTAAAAAACACAAATATAAAATACAGTATTAAAAGCACAACCAGGATAAAACCACGCAGCAAAATTGATATAAGATTAAAATACAGAGTTAGAACAGTAAAATTTAAATTTAAGTTAAAATTAAGTGTTAAAATACTGAGAGAATAAAAAGGTCTTCAGCTGGCGACGAAAGGAGTACAGTGTAGGCGCCAGGCGGACCTCTCTGGGGAGCTCATTCCACAGCCAGGGTGCCACAGCGGAGAAGACCCTCCTCCTAGTAGCCACCTGCCTCACTTCCTTTGGCAGGGGCTCACGGAGAAGGGCCCCTGTAGATGATCTTAAGGTCCGGTCAGGTACATATGGGAGGAGGCGTTCCTTCAAATAACCTGGCCCCAAAACTTTTAAGGCTTTGAATGTCAATACTAGCACTTTGAATCGGGCCTGGACCTGGTATGGCATGGATTCAGAGGAAGAGAGGACCTTTCCTGGCATTTCCTTCCTTTTGGATGGTTAAAAGGGCATCACTTGAATAGTAGAGGAAGGGAACACTGAAATTCGAAAGAAAAACGTTTTAAACAAATGACCTCTTTGAAAGTTAGGGGGTGGGGGGATGTGTGATCCATATCCCAGAGCGTCAGATAGCAGAGGCAGTCATTGCTGGAATTGCATCATCCACTTCGGGGGAAGTGACATTAAGAGGATGTCAGGGTTTCCTATATGTGCTTCCGATCACGTCACTTTTTCAAAAAGGAACTTGTGAGGAGAGGGGCGCCTTTTCATCCCACTCACCCGTTCACAAAAGCCACATCGCTCCTTGCATCACTCTGCAAAACTCCCCCACAGCTGCCGCTAAAGGGGGGGAAAGTCCACGGTGCAAGACAAACAGCTGGCGAGCAGCTGCAAGTGGCGCTGGGGGTGGCTGCACCACAGATGATCAGAGACAGGAGAACGGAAAGAAAGCACGTGCTTCTCTGCAAGCAGGAATGTTATGATACAGCCATGGCAGGGAGTCCAAATTTGCACGTAGAAAAAGGGGCTTTCAGGGGAGATGGGCTTTTAAATAGTCAGGGTTTCATACAGTAGTAGACACACACACACACACACACACATTATATGCCTACAAATGGTCAAGGAACACCTAACTTCCTTGAAGCAGTTCAAATCTCCAGGGCCGGATGAACTGCATCCTCGGGTAAAGAAGGAGCTAGCGGAAGAACTCTCTGAACCGCTGTCTATTATCTTTGCGAAATCATGGAAGACGGGTGGGGTGCCGGATGACTGGAGGAGGGCTAACGTTGTCCCTATCTTCAAAAAGGGCAAAAAGGAGGAACGTGGGGACTACAGACCAGTTAGTCTGACATCCATCCCTGGGAAAATTCTGGAGCAGATTATAAAGAAGTCAATCTGTAAACACCATGAAATCAATGCGGTGATCACTAGAAGCCAACATGGATTTGTCAGGAACAAATCCTGTCAGATTAATCTGATCTCATTTTTTGATCAGGTAACCTCCCTTGTGGACTGTGGGAAAGCTGTGGAATCATATATCTTGACTTCAGAAAAGCTTTTGACAAAGTACCCCATGATATTCTGATTAACAAACTAGCAAAGTGGGCTAGATGGAACAACTATTAGGTGGATTCACAGTTGGCTACAGAATCGGACTCAAAGAGTACTTATCAATGGAACCGTCTCAAACTGGGGAGAGGCAACGAGTGGGGTACCGCAAGGCTCAGTCCTGGGCCCAGTGCACTTCAACACTTTTATTAATGATTTTGACGAGGAGGTGCAGGGAATGCTTATCAAATTTGCAGATGACACAAAATTGGGTGGGGTAGCAAATACTCTGGAAGACAGAAACAAACTTCGAAGTGATCTTGATAGGCTGGAGTGCTGGGCTGAAAACAACAGAATGAAATTTAATAGGGATAAATGCCAAGTTCTACATCTAGGAAATAGAAACCAAATGCACAGTTACAAGATGGGGGATACTTGGCTCAGCAATACTACAAACGAGGAGGATCTTGGAATTATTGTAGATCGCAAGCTGAACATGAGCCAACTGTGCGATATGGCTGCAAGAAAGGCAAATGCTATTTTGGGCTGCATTAATAGAAGTATAGCTTCCAAATTATGTGAGGTACTGGTTCCTCTGTATTCAGCCCTGGTTAGGCCTCATCTAGAGTATTGCGTCCAGTTCTGGGCTCCACAATTCAAGAAGGATGCAGACAAGCTGGAGTGTGTTCAGAGGAGGGCAACCAGGATGATCAGGGGTCTGGAAACAAAGCCCCATGAAGAGAAACTGAAAGAACTAGGCATGTTTAGCCTGGAGAAGAGAAGATGGAGGGGAGACAAGATAGCACTCTTCAAATACTTAAAAGGTTGTCACACAGAGGAGGGCCAAGATCTCTTCTCGATCCTCCCAGAGTGCAGGACACGGAATAACAGGCTCAACTTAAAGGAAGCCAGATTCCAGCTGGACATCAGGAAAAACTTCCTGACTGTTAGAGCAGTACGACAATGGAATCAGTTACCTAGGGAGTTTGTGGGCTCTCCCACAGTAGAGGCCTTCAAGAGGCAGCTGGACAACCATCTGTCAGGGATGCTTTAGGGTGGATTCCTGCCTTGAGCAGGGGGTTGGACTCGATGGCCTTGTAGCCCCTTCCAACTCTGCTTTTCTATGATTCTATGATCTAGGTGACACACAGGGGATCCAGTGCTCAGGCAGGGGTGAACCCTGAATGATCCCAGGATAAACCTTAGGTCTAGCTGTGGCCTCAGACTCTCATAGTAAGTTCCAACTTCTCTTTTACCCCACAGATCACTATGAGGAGAGCAGTGGAATTTCCCACGCTGATATATATAATCTTCTTTGCCTCTAAGGTGTTTCTTGGGTACACAGCCTGTCTTATGCTCAGAAAGTGCCCAAATAAATGAATGTGTCCTTGGACCATGCATATATAAAAGAAAACTATATGAATGTAGGCACTGCTTCATGTGGCATTTTCAGGGGGCTGGAGAGGGCAGGGAAGTCCCACTTCCAACAGTGCAGTTGATTCAACGTAAACCTGGATCCAACCCGCAAAAGTGGTTATGAGTTTATACAGGTTGCAGAACTCAATGTTTGCTTGTTGCGGAACTGAAGTGACCAACATGTTGGTTTCTTTGATTGTTGTCATTGGACAATCAGAGGATATAGGGACCTGATTGTGCTCCATTTTACAGATGAGGAACTGAGGCCAAGGCACCGGTCCATGGCAGAGCTCTCTCCCAAGCCCATTTCCAACACACTGGCGTTCACTGAACCACAACGACGTTCTGCTTGCACCATCAGCTGCGCATTTTGACCATGGAAGAAAATCAATCTCTCTCTCTCTCTCTTCCCAATTGTGCGCAGTGTTTAATATCAGCCATCTGGCTTCTTGCCTGGCTGGAAGAGGAGATCTGGGAGTTATCTCTGTGCTCCTTCCTCCTCTAAATTCCTAATTGCTCTGGCTGCGTGCCTTAGCCTTCAAGGATCCCCGGACACAACAGGCCCCTTTTTGGGTGGAGAGCTGCAGCTGGGGCATTTCTCTAAGGGCTACTCCTCCACCCTCCCGGTTATAATGAAGCGATGCATACATGGAGAAAGAATCCTGTGCAACATCGTTTACAGAGCGATGTGTAAATGTCTGCGGGAGAAGAATAGGCTCCTAGTACTCTTATGTCAGCCTCGGGGCATCTGCTCATAGGACAGCTATTCTGAGCCCTGGTGCGTGTGGGATACACAGAGCGGAAACAGTAAATGGAAGGGTGGGAGATCTGTCACGTGTGGGGAGGCCACTGGGTATAAATGAGGAAAGGAAAAAGAAACTGCATGCATGGACTGAAAGAGGGGGAGAGCGCAGGCCATTTTGCTGCCCCAGGTGGCTGCATGGCATAAGCTGAGGGGGGCATGCCCAGAAACCCAAGCAATAAGCCCTGCTAGATTAGATCAAGCCTAGTTCTGCATCTTGTTCCCCACAGTGGCCAGCAGATGCCCCACAGGCAGGGCAGAAAGGTAACAGCCCTCTCCCATTGTTTGTCCCCTAGCAACCGGTATCGGCAGGTACACCGCCTCTGAACATGGAGGTTCCATTAAGGTATCATTTGTCATTACCTTTGTCCAGAGAGCCAAACTACCTAAGCCATCAGCAACAATTCTGTTTCTATGTTTCCACCCCATTTCTTATTCTTATATTGCCAAGTAAGGCAGTGGCATTTTCTCTAACAGCTGAAGATGCATCCGATGTGGGTAATGGATGGCTTGGAGAGGTTTGCTTAAATGTGCATTGCTGACCCGTGATTGCTGTTGGATACTAGCTACTGAAAGTTGTGACACACGCACACCACATTAGGCTGGGGGAGAAAGGAACCTGAGTTTTTGCAGTTGGGTGGCAGTGTGCGACCTCAGAGGGCTATTAGAGCATGCTGTTTGTTTTGGGGGAACTGGTGTTGCTTTAAAAGACTAGTATGGTCTGGCTAGGTGGTTGCCTGCCTGCTCCTTTGTACTCACTGGCCCAGTTTGCACATAATGCGAAACCATCATGGATAAATTTCCCTGTGGGACTTCTTGTTGCAGTGGTGACCACCATTTTGAATATCCAGAGTGTGGCAGGGGCACACCATCGTAACTTCTCATTACATGTGAACCCAACCAGGGTGGGTTGTTGGGGTGGCTGACAAACCACTCACAACCCTAAAACAGCCCATGGGTTCTGGGTGGATTGCCAACCCCAGAACAACCCACTCTCATTGGGTTTGCACGTAATGGGAAGCCATGGCGGTGGGAGCTTGGACTGGCAACCTGGTACCTGCAGGCATTGTAACCCACCATGGCTAATAATGATCATAGTGTCATGCAAACCAAGTCATTGACTGGGTTCACACAACACTCTGTTATTGAATGTGGGTTGCTTGTTGAACCATAGGTTGCTTGTTGAACCATTGGTTAGCATGTTGTCTGGACCCCGGATCGACACTACTGCTTTAGAGTGCTTTAAAGTGCTTTATAACAGTTTTGACAACTGTCTGTGGAGTGTGTCCTGGGCCCCAACAGTTGTCAAAGCTGTTATAAAGCACTTTAAAGCAGTAGTGTAGATCCTGCTTACATTTTCCGCAGGGTAGCTTGTTAACCATGCCGTGGCTTATTTTTTCTCAAACAAGCCACCTTGAGAACCCTTGGTTTAATGTTGGGTTTGTTCGGAATGGTTAGCCATCCGCATTGCATGGTTAACAGGCCACCCAGCGGAAAATGACCTGGGTTCAGACAACACACTAACCCACGGTTCAGCAAACGATTCACAGTTCAGCAACAACCCACTGAGTGGGGTAGCATGTTGTGTGAACGGCCCCAATGTATATATTTGTAAATAAACCAATATTTCAGAAGGCACACATTTCCCGTGCATTTAAGTAAGTAAAAGGGTGATTTTTAAGTATGGTTACACTTATAGCTATGTTCAAAGTAGTAAGTCAAAAGGTGTCCATTGTTACATACATGTTCTATTGTTTAGAAAATGTCGATCCTTGGGGACACAGGCTTAAGGAGAGGTGTGATGGACGAGAACATTTCACGCAAGTTCAGGGATGAATTAGAGAGGGCGAGAGAGAAGAGCAGGCTTCAGAAAGAGAGACGTTAAGAGTTGTTTACAGCAGCCTGATTTAGCGGTGGTTATTATTAGCATGTTTTAGGGTTATTAGTTAATAAGATTAGATCTGTTTACTGTTCACTTCTTTAAGAACGAACGTCTCCAGCATTCTGTCCCCATGAGGGAACTACCCCTGAAATTTTCCACAGCTTGGGGAAGTGGCATGAAGGGATGGGGGAGAACAGGACAAAACACGAATCTCAAGGGAAGCGGTGGGGGTGGCAAAGGGCCAGCCTGAGCTGCACTGGGAAGCATGTGCTTTCCTTGAAATCACAGCAGGGCCCGGCCCAGTCAGGAGAAGGCTTTCCGCCCCAGGCTGTTGGAACTCAGTTACTGGGCCCGCCTCACGCACAAAGGAATGGTGTGTTTGTGTTGAATGGCAAGACCTGAAAGGCATCTTGGAGAAGGCCTTCCCACCCCTGGATCTGGATAGCTTGATATGGAGACGGCTTTTTCCTGCCACCGTGTTTATCCAATGCAGAAACGGAGTCCTGAGAGGTTGCTCATCGCGCTAGCGGTCGAATTTGGGCAACAATAGGGAAGGGAGGATGGGGCTCCTGTATCTTTAACAGTTGTATAGAAAATAGAATTTGTAGGCATGCAGCACCTGGTGAAATTCCCTCTTCATCACAACAGTTAAAGCTGCAGGAGCCCTGCCCTCTTTTCCATATAGTCACCCTAAGCAACAATTTGGGCAGCAGAATGGGGGGCAGAAAGGTGCCTCTTGCAAGGAGAACCTTTTCCTTTCAACAATCAGAAGAGGAGAAGAGACACATTTGCTTTACGTTAGGGTTCATGTGATGAGTAATGCTGCCCCCCACCCCCACCACAGTGTGACAGATGAATTAAAGTGTGTGGAGCACAAAGGCAGGGTGGTGGATGAGGTGGAAAGCCCAAATCGTGTTCGTACAAGCGCACTCACTCCCCCAATACTTAATCTGGGGCACAATCCGCTTAAGACGTTCTGAACAGGCCCACAGAGCACTACTGGGTAGGGTGACCATATGAAAAGGAGGACAGGGCTCCTGTATCTTTAACAGTTGCACAGAAAAGGGAATTTCAGCAGGTGTCATTTGTATATATGGAGAACCTGGTGAAATTCCCTCTTCATCACAACAGTTAAAGCTGCAGGAGCTATACTAGAGTGACCTGATTTAAAAGAGGGCAGGGCACCTGCAACTTTAACTGGTGTGATGAAGAGGAAATTTCACCCGGTGCTGCATGCATAGAAATAACACCTGCTGAAACTCCCTTTTCAATACAACTGTTAAAGATACAGGAGCCCTGTCCTCCTTTTCATCTGGGGCTTTTAGAGGCGTTTTAGAGGCGTCAAAACGTCTTTTAGACGTTTGACGTCTATCAGCCCCACCAAATTTTAATTAAGGTATGATTAAAAAACACACCTTTATCTGGGGATTCACTCACAGGTCTTCTTTACGCTTTGGTGTCGGAGGCGCCTTGTATCCGCACTTGCGTTCCTTCCCGGCTTCTGCACGGGAAGGAAGAAATTTCCTGCTCATGCCTCTGGAAAAGTAAAAAAAATAAAACTGGGGGGAGGAGAGGAATGGGGCTGTTCCTCCCCCCTTTTAAAATGTTATAATCTGCATCTGCAGCACTCCGCAGATAAAGATAATAAAAATACAAAGAAATAGCGTGGGGTGGGGAGGAACGTGGCAGCCAGAGGAGGACGCGAGAGGGACTGGGCGAACCACATCTCCTCCCTCTGGCCGTTCCTCCCCACCCCATGCTATTTCTTTGTATTTTTATTATCTGTATCTGCGAAGCTCCACAGATATAGATAATAAAATTTAAAAGGGGGGGAGGAACAGTTCCATTCCTCCCCCCCATTTTTATTTTTTTTTACTTCTCCAGAGGCGCGGGGTTGCCCATGGCTCCACTGCCCCAAAAGTCGGGGTAAGCGCCCGACTTTTTGGGAGCGGAGTTTCCAGAGTTTCCCCCCAGATGGCTTCTCAATGGCTGTTGCGTCATGTAGATGATGTGCTGCTACTATGAAGCCACCATGGGGCAAATCTTCATGTAGACATGCCCAGGGAAAGGATCATGTTTTCAAGTTACAAGAAGCAGGGCTGTTTTATTCTTCAATAATAATAATAATAATAATAATAATAATAATAATAATAATAATAATAATAAGTGTTACCACTCTCTTTTTAAAACGCTGTATGGTAGCTAACCTCTGATAGGAGAAGGAACCTTAAGAAGATGGTATATTTGTAATATGTAACTGTAGTTGTCTGTATTACATATATTTTCTGGGTAATTGGATCTTCTCCTTCCATATATATTTTCCCAGACCCCAAGATCATCTTCAGAGGCCCTTCTCCAGATACCCCTGCTGAGTGTGGTGAAGCAGGTAGGTAGTAAGGCGTGGGCCTTTTCAGTGGTGGGACCTCAATTGTTGAATACTGTCTCCAAAGAGGCTCACCGGGCACCTACATTGTGGTCTTTTCAGCACCAGGCAAAGCCCTTTTTTATTTTCCTAGGCCTTTTAGCCCTTCAGTTTAAAAACAAATATTGGGGTGGTTTTTAGATCTTTGCAATGTTACTGGCTTTTATCATTTATAAAACTTTGGTTTTATTCTGTTTTAAATACATGGTTTTTATATTCTGTTTTACTGTGTTATCGTATTTTACAGCTGGAAGTTTTGTTTTGTGAATAGCCCAGAGAGCTTCAGTTCACGGGCGGTATAGAAACATAATGAATGAATGAATGAATGAATGAACAGGGAAGCTCTTATTGCTAAATTGTACCAACTTTAATTTGGAGCCTAACAGGATTGTGAGCTCCTGCCCTCATTCTGCAGCCTAGAGAAGAGAGCAGTCCTTAAGAATATAGAAGTTGGCTATCCCTACTGAGATGTAAGCATTATTCTGTCTGTATAAGATTGGAGGTTCCTTTCCATTGTCAGAGGTGGAGGCTGTGTGTATGGATGTCAACACAGAGGGGCAGGCAACTTGTGACCCCCCCCCAGATGTTGCTGGACTGCAACTCCCATCAGCCATAGACTGCCTAGCCAATGGTGAGGGATCCTGGGAGTTGTGGCCCTCCAGATGTTTTAGAATACAAGTGCAAACCCACCTGCCACAACACAGGCTCTGATCACCAGACCCGGCCGTGGCTACTCCCTGCTCAAGCCAAGCACCACCGCTTGATACGCCTGAGGCGAGGGACAAAAACCACCTTCTTCCAAACTATGTGAGGAAATGGGTTAAATGGAGAAGGATTTCAATAATAAAATAATGTGCTGTGAATTATATGTGCTGAGGTGAAGTATTGTCCGAGTGGGTGCTAAATGTATAAACTTCAGATGATAAATGCCAGACAGACACGTGGGATTTTTGTGGTAGTTAAAACAAAATGATTAAAAATTATTTTTAAAAGTTCACAAGCTTTGGTTCAAATAAAACATCTAAAAAACCTTTTTGAAACCTTTCATCCAATCCTTTCACCCATTCACATACGCGCTTTCCTTTCTCTCACACAATCACTCTTGAGCCTTCTTTATTATCAGTATTGTTTAATATACATCAACTATGTGCACACCACACTCCAAAGACACCACTCTCTACAATGAACCTCAAATTCTCCAGAACTTAAGTACTCTAAACACCAAGAGCTAACATACAGAGAGTGCTAAAGACTCTAGGGGCCTTCCTAGACCTGCCGGCTTATGCTGGCAGGGAGGCGGGGCCGAGGCGCGCTAACGTTAGCGCGCCTCCCCCACGCTTCCAGACGGCGGAGCCGCAGGGAGGACACAAGCCCTGTGGCGTCCGCCATTTTTTTTTTTTTTTTGTTTAAAGGGGCCGCAGGTGGCCCGAAGACTCCGGGAAGGTAAGGGTCTTTTTTAAAAAAAACGGGGGGGGGAGGATGGCAGGGTGTGTGGCAAGCCGCCGCCCCCCTTGCCACCCACCCTGCCATCCTTCCCCCTCCCCTCTCTTTCCCCCCCGCCCCCGGGCCGATGGGCACAGCGCTCATACGAGCGCTGTGCCAGGCTGGTCCGCGGCTAAGCGAGGAGCCGCGAAAAGCCGCGGAAGTCTCCACACTTCCCCCAGCCCTGGCCTGAGAGGCCGGAGCTGGGGAAAAAGCGCGCCATAAGCGACTTTGCTTATGGCGCACTAGACCAGGCCTCACTGCGGCCTGCCGCCGGATTCCCCTGTGCGTCATCTGGATGCACAGCAGGGAAACCGGGTTGGAAGGCGCGCTAAGGCCTGGTCTAGCAAGGCCCTAAGAGTACCTAAAAAGTCTCCTTCAATCCCCTCAGTCATTCCCTTATATATCACTCCTCCCCACTCCTAAGACATTCTAACTCCACCCACTCAGGCCAACATTCTAAGCACCACAGACTTACAAACTTCAGACATAGTTGGGAACTGACTTGATAACTGACTTTATCAAGATCTACGCCAAACATTTATAACCTCTATCCTGCAGCGAATTCCCGGTAGATCAGATGAATATTACATAAAACATCTTCTATCGGATCAGAATCCTCAGATTACTCTAAAAGTGGCCAGTTTTTGTGCAGCTGCCATAAGCCAACGGAAATTAATGTTGAAGAATTTTGTTGCACCTTAGACTAAGGCTGAGACTGCCACGTTTTATGGATTTTATGTATGTATTTTATTGTATATTGAGGGTTTTATGTATTTTATGTATGTATTTTATTGTATATTGGGGTTTTTAATATTATTGTGATGATGTTTTCTGTTGTGCTGGTCTATGACCGAAATAAACAAACTTTGACTTTGACTTTTGACTTTGACTTGTGGGGTGTAACGCCACACCACCCACCCCGCCCTAAGTGATGCTTGCATTATGGTGTTGGCAACTTCTCACAGGACTGTGGCATTCTTCATGTTGCTTTATGGAGTGTGGTACACCGTTCTGTCTGATGCATGGAGCTGGTGAGGGAGGGAAGCCTCGTGTGGGCGAATGCTCAGGGAAGTGACAGGTGCAGTGGTGGAGAAGAACAACAAGCATCCGGGGTTGCTTAATTTGGTCACTGAGTCAAGCCACAGGGCAGAGAGGGAACAAATTATTGATCCGGAGGCCTCAGTTGCAAAACTTCAGCTGTACCAAGGTCTCACATTTCCTCAGGGCTACAAATTCAGACAAGTGCACAGTCTGAAAGGACGCACTCTCTGCAAATCAGGATTTATTTGTCCCCCAAATTAGGCCAAAAGCCTTTACAGCGTCTAACCTTGGCCTCATGGTCCACCGGATCAATGTTTCAAAATAGAAAAGATGTTTTTATTCAGGCAGCCCTTTGGCATATAAGCTGGCCTGTTGTTAAAGGTTTTTTTTAACTTGGCTGGATGCCATTTATTTCTTTTATTGTCTCGTTTTTAATTGCATTTTTAATGTCTTTGTTTTTATGTCGCGTTTTTTATTAAGAATTTGTTTGCTAGCCGCCTTGAGTGTTATTTTTGGCAGGAAGGTATGTCCTGCCGGAGTAAACAAAACAAAACAAAAAGGGCCAAGAAAAAAAGGGGAGAGGCTAGGCCAGCGTAGGGTGGCCATATGGAAAGGAGGACAGGGCTCCTGTATCTTTAACAGTTGCCTAGAAAAGGGAATTTCAGCAGGTGTCATTCCTATGCATGCAGCACCTGGTGAAATTCCCTCTTCATCACCGCAGTTAAAGCTGCAGGAGCCCTTCCCTCTTGATCAGATACAAAAGAGGATAGGGTACCTGCAGATTTAACTATTGTGATGAAGAGGGAGTTTCACCAGGTGCTGAAATGCCCTTTTCTCTACAACTGTTAAAGATACAGGAGCCGTGTCCTCCTTTCCATGTAGTCAGCCTAGGCCAGCGCCACATAGGAAAGGAAGGCAGAGAGGCTGAGCTGAGCTGAACCTGGCTGAGTAGGCCCAATTTATGGCAGACTGAGTAGTGGCCTTTAGCCAAATAGAGGAAACACATCACCAAAACTGAGGACAAAAGAGGGCACCAATGAGTATATATAAGGCACATATTTGGAAATAATAAAATTACAAGACATCTCACCATAGCGGGGAAGGCTCCTGTCCAGGTGTGAACTGGCCTCTGCTGTCCCTTGGGTCCTTTGACTTGAAACCAGACTAGGACCAGACAGCCCATCAAATAGAGGACAACCTCAAATAGAGTACTGTCCTCTACCAACTCTCTAAAACAGAGGGCTGTCCATTGTAAATTAGGACACCTGGCCAGCATGCTTTGGCTAGCACTGCTCAAAATCTACCATCAGGTCGGGTTTAGGGGAGGCAAACCTGTTTGGGATGGATGAGCTCTGGCTGTGTAGGCAGCCTGCTTGCCCTCCAGATGTTCGGACTACAATCCCCATCATCCCTGACCATAACCCATGCTATCAGAAGCTTATGAGAGTTGTAATCCAAAACATAATTGGGCACCAGGCGGCCTCCTCCTAAGCTATGGGCTGCCTGGAGAACTTTGTGGGAGGGAAATAGTGGGCGGAGGAAGACTTCAACACCCCTCCCCTCCATTGCTTCTCCACTGGAAATTGACCCCCCCCTTAATTCACTACTGCTTGGCAATGCACTGTTTTTGATGACATGCTATAAGGGGCCTAAAAAAGAGCATTAGTTTTGATCATTTTCCAGAGTTCCAGCATCATTTTCCAGCGTTCCTGGCTGCAGATCGGACCTTGGCTGCCTCAACTCTCTGGGACCGGCTAGAGAGATGTTAAAATCCATCTCTGACTTCAAACCCCTGGAAGATGTGGTCTGGAGGATGCAAAGGAAGGTGCTTTTGTAATTGCAAACAGCAGCAAGGAATCAACGTGAGGGTGACCAGATGCACCGGGAAAACCAGGAGACCTCTGGAAAAATGGAGGTCTCCAGGGTGGAGGCAAGAAGAAGCTGCATAGCTTGAGCCAGGACGGAGAGGAGCTATGAGGGTTTATTAACGTGGCTTCAATCAAGTGAATGCGGGTGGAATACTACAGAGAAGGGGAAACATCGATGCACAACATTAAAATGGCCTCATTTTTCATTCTGAATCTCAACAATTAGAGGGAAATATTCTTGAGAATCATAGAATCATAGAATAGTAGAGTTGGAAGGGGCCTACAAAGCCAATGAGTCCAACCCCCTGCTCAATGCAGGAATCTACCCTACAGCATCCCTGGCAGGTGGTTGTCCAGCTGCAAGAGAAGGCCTACAAGCTGCCTGTACTACTCTAGTTAGGATATGTTATTGATCTTCCAAATAACCAGGCAAAGTTAGGGATAGTCCTGCTTACAAAAGTTTCCTCGTCCAAATGTTTCTCTGGATTTTGGCTTTCCAAAAGACCTGGCCTTGTTTTCCACCAATGCATTAGTGACCCGCTTTTGATTTCTGCACTTCGTTGAGACTGCTGAGCGTAAGCCGCTTGCTGCAGTTTTCAGCCAATGACTTCCCCTCATCTCTTTATTGTTTATTGGTCTGCAACAGCACATGTATGCATGCACATCTTGATGTACATGTGTACACAGATTGAACCACAGTACTAAAAAAAGGGAATCCAAATGTAGTTACATCACGATTCTTTTTTTTTCTTTTGGTACTGCAATTTAATCAATGCACATGTGCACTGGGTCTCATTAGTAACTTTCTACCCTAGACACTGTAAGGGCTGGAAGCAGGGCTGGGCAGAGGTGGGGAGGGGCAGTGGGGCCAGTTGGCACGGGCCTACGATTTTGAGGGGGCCTACTCCAAGTCCCCCTGGGCAAAGTTGCTTGATTTTTCTGTTGTTGATGGTGAATTTGCCCAAAGAAAAGCACGTAAAGCATTTCTGAATGTGAAGAATTGATGTCTTATACACATCTTGAATAAAAGTGCTTGCCATTACCTTTTTAATAAATCGTTCTAGTTCATATGAATTTAGAACTGATTAAAAAATACTTAATGAGCAGTTTGAAATGGGGCCTACATTTCCTATCTGGCCCGGGCCTATTACCAGCTTTGCCTGGCCCTGGCTGGAAGCAGTCTAGGGCCACAGCTAGACCTAAGTTTTATCCTGGGATCATCCAGGGTTCACCCCTGCCTGAGCACTGGATCCCTTGTGTGTCACCTAGATGAACAGGTTTGAACACTGGATGATCCAGGGATAAACCTTAGGTCTAGCTATGGCCTAGGAAGAGTTCAGGGCAGAGTCAATGACTAGGTTCACACAACACGCTGACCCACACGCAGTGGTTGAGTGTGGGTCGTTGTTAAACTGTGGGTTATTTGTTGAACTGTTAGCATGTTGTCTGAACCCAAGACATTTTCCACAGAGAGGTTTGTTAATCATGCATCGTGACTTATTTTTCTCGAACAAGCCACCTTAAGAACCCATGGTTTGTTTTAGAGTTGTTCAGAATGGTTAACAAGCCACCCTAAAAAAATGTCTTGGGGGGTCAGACAACACGTTAACCCACAGTTCCACAAACAACCCACAGTTCAATAAATAACCTACACTCAACCACTAAGTGTGGGTTAGCATGTTGTGTGAACAGCCCCACTGGTTTTTGTTTTTTTTTACAATTTCCTGGTGAATTGTGCCATTAATTAATGAAAATGGCAGGTGGCCTGCCTCTTTTCTACTTCAGGTCCCAAATGTCCTCCAACATCATGTTGCATCTTCCTCTCTCCAGGTGTATGTCAGCAGCCACCTGTCATTCCTATATCAGGCTATTGTCAATGTCAGGGTTGCAACATGTGTGGCCCTCCAGAGGTTTTGGCTAACAACTCCCACCAGCCCTCACCATGTACACACTAACCTGCCTGGGCCTTATGTCCTATTGAATTCAGTAGGACCTACTTCTGACGAGACATGCCTAGAGTTGTGCTGCAGATTTTCTAGTTCACACTTTCCTCTAAGGTCTGCGTGGGCTTCCCTATCCTTTGAGCAGAGAAAGCGAAAGCTGGCTCACACAGGAAGCTCAAGACAGCTGCCCTTTCTTGAGATAGACACACGTCACCATGGTTTTTCCCCTGAATTGGGAAGATGGAACGAAATCTATAAAAAGCCTTCCCCAGTTCCAGACAAGGTGGGCGGGTGCATGATGGGGGAAGTGTAGTCAACACTGCCACTCTTTTGGGATGGGTACACACTGCTTTTCCCCCAAGTGCTGCTTGGCACATGAGGTCTCATGCTGACACATAAGGTAGCCAGATGCAAAAGAGGATGGTGGGGCTCTTGTACTTTGAAGAGTTAGTAGAAGAGAGAAGTTCAGCAGCTATATCATAGAATCATAGAACAGTAGAGTTGGAAGGCCATCTAGTCCAAGCCCTCACATAACAGACTGCTGTCTGGTTTATTGTGGTTTATACGGCCCTTTCATGGATGCCACCTCTCCCTCCCTGAGAGGGCTCAAAGGTGGCTCTCCCATGAGACAAAATGAGGCAGCAGTCTAAGGGGTTACATTCTGGTTGCCTTTTTTAGAGGGGCAAAGCTGGAGACAGGTAAATCCAGTTCATGGATTCAGGACTTTTCTCTGGCAAAAGCCCCTGTGATAATGAGCGGCAGCTGTGCACACGTCAGGTATTCTATCTCCCATTCATGCCTACTGGGCTTGTCCTGGGTTTACAAGAGGGCCAGGGAAGGTGCCCTCTGGATGTTCTTCCTCAGGCGTCCAAATGTCCTACATTAGGGTGACCATATTTGGGAAACCAAAAAAGAGGACACCTAGTGTGTGTGTGGGGAAGCAGCTTTCTGAGTCCTGCAGAAAGTACGTTATTCCCCCGCCACCTTAAAGAACCCGATTGGAGTGGAGGAGGGGAAAGGATTTCATTCTGCACCACCACCATCCACTCCAATTGGGGCCTTTTCTATAATGTCCACGAATGACCCACTTTCCCCTTTAAGACCTCAATTGGAGCTCGGGGTGGGGGAATGATGTGCCTCAAGAAAGCATGTCATTCCCTCCTGCCATGCTAATGGCAGCCTTAAAGGGGAAGGTGTGTCATTCCAGGACATTATTGAAAATTATAGAAAATCCCCCCTGACACCATGGAAAGAACAAAAACCAGGACAAATCCGGGGAAATCCTGACAGTTGGTCACCCTATCCTACATCATGGCTGACAGGGCACAACTGCATCCTTCAATGAGTTGCACAGGCAAGGACATTCCAGCAGCTGCGGCTTTTCTCTCTCTTGCAGCAGTGCAGTTAGCAAAGCAAAGATTTCACTTCGTGAAATTCTCGTTTCCATGCCACTCCAAAAATTCAGCCCCCTTGATGTCTGCGTGTGGCAACTCCACACATGCAAATCAAGCTCACATTTACTACTCAGCAAAACCACATCTTAGGCTGCGTGCACGCCACATCCTCTTGTGTTTCGCACCGGGTATTGTCACGTCTCCTCAGATGCATACGTAATACCATCCCAGACCTGCAGGACCTGCTAGCTGGTGTTTATCAGAACAGGTTCACAGGAGATGCATCTTCCTTCCTGTCTTGTGCGTTCCAGCCGAAAGAGCTTGTTATCTGTCTCATGTTCTCTTCAGTCAGCCATGTTCTGCCCCCACTTTCTTTCCCCTCCAGAATGTAGTTTCTAAATAAGTAAGTCGCTCTCGGAGTCTGGCATAATGACTAAAAGAGTGTGCTGTTAATCAGGAAGTTCCTGCTTCTCATCTTACCTTTCCTATGAGTTGATTAAGGCCACACTAAGGCCATTAATGCAGTAGGACTCACTTCTGAATAGGCTCAGATAGGACTGCACTGCAAGTGGCCTTTGGGCCTAACTAAACCTTACAGACAGGTATGTAGGGTGACCATATGACCGGATTTGCCCAGGTTTTTTATGTCAAATCCGGGAGGGGGAGGGGAAATCCGGATTTTCCAAAGAGCAGCTCTAAGGGGACTTAACAAAAATGCTTATAACTCCATCATTTTTTAAGATAGACATGAAACTTGGTATGATGGTAGCTCTTAGGAAGGGTTTTATTCACCAAATTTGAAACAGATCTGTTCATCCATTGATTTTTTAGGAATTTTTTAAAAATTGAGGTTTTAAAATTATTTTTAAAATCATCATTTTTAAAGATATAGAGATGAAACTTCACACCATGATAGGATTTAGGTAGAGCTTTAGCCACACCAAATTTGAAACAGATCCGTTCATCCATTGATTTTTTAGGAATTTTTTTAAAAATTGTGGTTTTAAAATTATTATTTTTGAAACCGTCATTTTTAAAGATAAAGAGCTGAAAGTTGGCACCATGATAGATTTTAGGTAGAGATTTAGCCATACCAAATTTGAAACAGATCTGTTCATCCATTGATTTTTAGGAATTTTTTAAAATTTGAGGATTTTTTTTTAAATGTTATTTTTAAAGATAAAGAGATGAAACTTGGCACCATGATTGCTCTTAACAAGGACTTTAGCTATGCCAAGTTTGAAACAGATCTGTCCATCCATTGATTTTTAGGATTTTTTTTAAAGTTTGAGGTTTTAAAATTATTTTTTTTTAATGACATTTTTAAAGATAAAGGGCAGAAAGTTGGCACCATGATAGCTCTTAAGGAGAGATTTAGCCATGCCAAGTTTTAATCAGATCTGTTCATCCATTTTTTTTAAAGGATTTTTTTAAAGGTTCAAAGTTTTAAAGTTATTGTGTTTTAAAACTGCTGGAGCCATATCCTTCAAACTCAGGTTGTCAAACCTCCTCTTTAGGGTGTTGCACATTGATCAGTTTCAGCCCTTGGCATTAAGGGGATCTCCAGTCTTTAGGTAAGAAGTCTTGGGCAAGCAGGGCACCTTTCCTGTTGCAGATTTGGTGGGCAGTCGGGTACCTGGAGCTCAGCAGAGGCAAGGCATCCACAAATCAAAATGACATTGAATCTCTCACTTGTTCTTTATTTCAGTGATTTTAACATTAAGATGTTATGCAGAACAGTTTTGTCTTAAATGTGTGCTGTAAAATCAGACTTGTGACCAAGGCTATGTTCGGGTGGGCATGCCCCCTTGGTGCTGGACACGCCCCCTTGGGGGCCAGCCATGTTGTCCTTTTTGGTTTCCAAAATATGGTCACCCTACAGGTATGTGTTGTTATTTTAAATCCGACAGCTGTTTTTTGTTGCTGGAGAAAAGATGCTTTGGGAAGGAGACAATAAGAAATGGAGAGAAGGTGAAGGAGGGGCTGTTTAACGTGGGATTTCTCTGCCAGCTGCTTCTGTGCTCCAAAGCACAGCATGATGTCTGAAAGCCCATAGAGAGGAAAACAATTTGCCAATGGGGCAGTGGGGGAATAATTAAGTAGGGTGACCATATGAAAAGGAGGACAGGGCTCCTGTACATTTAACAGTTGCATAGAAAAGGGAATTTCAGCAGGTGTCATTTGTATATATGGAGAACCTGGTGAAATTCCCACTTCATCACAACAATTAAAGCTGCAGGAGCTATACTAGAGTGATGAGATTTAAAAGAGGGCAGGGCACCTGCAGCTTTAACTGTTATGATGAAGAAGGAATTTCTCATATATACAAATGACACCTGCTGAAATTCCCTTTTCTATGCAACTGTTAAAGGTACAGGAGCCCTGTCCTCCTTTTCATAGGGTCACCCTAGATTAAGGACACTTGCCCTGCCATACACACTCTGCTCAGCATCACCCCTCCCAAAATGGGGGGAAGTGGAACTTGTTGGGACTTTGTTTATATGCATTTGCAAAGTGAATTTCACATCGAGTTAAAAAACGAAGAAGCTAAGATAGTTGTTTTGGGGTGCAATCCTATGCATGTTTAGACAGAAAAAGGCCTAAAACTCTCAGCATCCTCCAGGCAAACACGCTGGCTGGGACATGCTGGGATTTGTGGGACTTTGTGTGTGTGTGTCTAAAAATGCATAGAATTGTGTCCCTAAACATCTTGGATTCATTTTCTGTTTTTAGGTGTCTAACATGGCTATACCGTATGTGAGGTGTTTAAAACTCATGGTTAAGAAGCGTCCTTTGAGAAGTAACTGAACTGGCCTCCCTGTTGAATTTTTCAGGGGCGACAAAAACAGCTGTCCTCCAATCCTGTGCTTTCCAGATGTATTGGACTACAACTTGCATCATCAACAACCTAAAAGCCACCACTTAGGATATACATCTTTAAGCAACTTTTGGAGGGTTTATTGAGGACTTCTTTAATGATTTACTGCGGACTCACCATTCCACAGGCAAAAGTGTTGCTTGTACTTTATGGAATGTATTTATTCAGGTTTATTAGTATTGTTTGACAGCCTCTAGTATAAACATTTTGTGCAACGTCTGCTAGTTTGTCATTATGCTTTGAATATGGGCTTGGGACTTTTCTCCATGAGGCATTTATCGTGCGTGCTTCATTCCCTATTCATGGGTGTTTACAGGTTCTTTAGATAATGCCATGACCCTCTGATTTCGTTAATGTCTAACCGGCAATTTCAGCAAGTATCTTTTTAAAACAGGGAAAATAAGATATTTAATTGTAACAGTGAAACAAAATGCTTTTTTCACTTGTGTATTTGCCCCATCCCGCTATACCACAGTGCCACCTACAGGTTATGTAGCAAAGAGCAGGAAAGGTGATGCTCCTTATGTAGTGCTCCATTCTCAATTCTGCAATGAAATAAAAAATAGATATAGCAGATTAACAGCTGATTAACAGCCTCATGTAGAAAAGCTCTTGTTGTCTACCAGTGCTGTTAGGAAGGAATATGCCTGATTTCCTTTGTTTTATATTTTTTTGCAAGGAGGCCAGGCCAGATCAGGCACTCCTGCAGAGCATGGGGCCTCCCCTAGGGAAAGTAACTCTGCCATGACTTTCTAGATAGAAGGCTCAAATCACACCGTAAACAGGGGGAGGGATGAGACACAGTTACCACAGCTCCCTACCAAAAGAGGTCAAAGGGCAGGAGACAAAGCAAGAGCAAACATACAACAGATTACCCTCCCCTATTTCTGGTTTCTTTGGTCTTGTAAGGGCCTTTCATTCTTTAATTAATGCATTTCTCCTCCTTGCACACTAGCAGTTAGAATCATTACTGCTTCACCCTGATAGATAGATGGTTATCCAACCTCTGCTTAAAATCTCCAACGACAGAGAATCCAACTGTTCCACTGTCTTTGTACCATCAAGAAATTTTCCTAATGTTTAATCGAAATCCTCCTTTTTGCAGTTTGAACCTCTGGTTCGTGTCCCACTCTCTAGAGCAATAGAAAAGAAATGTGCTCCATCTTCTACGTTATGGCTCTTCAAATATTGAAAATAGCTTATCACATCGCCTCTTCTCCAAGTTAAATATACCCAACTCCTACAATCTTTCCTTGTAAGGCCTGATCTTCAGTTCTCTTATGCAGGGCCGGCCCTACCATTAAGCAGGGTGAGGCAGTTGCCTCATGCAGTAGATACTGAGAGATAGCAGCAAGGTGTTCAAGGTGTTCAAGGCTTGCAGCCTGTTCTGCACCCACTAAGTTAGCCTAAGGACAGTGAAGGACATTGTCCCATCTTTAGTGTTGAAGACAGATTCATCTGCCAGTCTTTTGTACATGGAATGGGAGGGGCCGCCATCTTGTCCACCTCAGGCAGCAAAAGGTCTTGGGCAGGTGCTGCTCTCATGAAATGCCCATGTGCTCCATCACAAAGGCTGGAGCACTGACCTGAAAACCACAGAATTAAATTTAATAGGGATAAATGCCTAAGAAAACACACAGCTAATGAACAGTTACAAAATGGGGGATACTTGGCACAGCAATACTACAAGTGAGAAGGATGTGTTGTAGATCACAAGCTATGAGCCAACAGCATGATGTGGCTGCAAAAAAAGCAAATGTTATTTTGGGCTGCAGTAGTAGAAGTATAGCTTCCAAATTGCATGAGGTAGTGGTTTATTTATTATTTAGAGAGGTACTGGTTCCTCTCTATTCATCACTGGTTAGCCCTCATCTTGAGTACTATGTACAGTGCTGGGCACCACACTTCAAGAAGGATGCAGACAAGCTGGACCGTGTTCAGAGGAGGGCAACGAGGATGATCAGGGGTCTGGAAACGAAGCCCTATGAGGAGAGACTGAAAGAACTGGGCATGTTTAGCCTTGAGGAGAGGATATTGAGGGGAGATGTGATAGCACTTTCCCAGTACTTAAAAGGTTGTCACACAGAGGAGGGCCAGGATCTCTTCTTAATCATCCCAGAGTGCAGGACACAGAATAATGGGCTCAAGTTACAGGAAGCTAGATTCCAGCTGGATATCAAGAAAAGCTTCCTGACTGTTAGAGCAGTACGACAATGGAACCAATTACCCAGGGAGATAATGGGCTCTCCCAAACTAGATGCCTTCAAGATGAAGCTGGACAGCCATCTACCTGTCGGTATGCTTTAAGGTGGATTCCTGCACTGAGCAGGGGGTTGGACTCGATGGCATTATAGGCCCCTTCAAACTCTATGATTCTATGAAAGCTTAATCCGGCCAGAGGATCCCCAAACCTGTTGGCCTCCAGTTTCTCTATCCACTTCTTCTTTTTCCTTCTTTGGAATCAGAGGGCTGTAAAGCCAGGTTTGGGTTTTGCTGCTGACCACAGCTAGAAAACCACATTGTGGGTCGTGCCAACCCAGATGTTGCTCCCAAAACAAAAGGAAGTTATTAATTGCGCACTAATGGAACCGCCTTCCTCTCAGTCCGTTGGCAAAGGGCACCTGGCACCGGCAGCTGTTCCCAGAAGCAGCAGCAGCTGCATGAAGAGCTCATTCTGATGCAGCCTCTGACATGCCGCTAATTATCCAATTGAGCAAGCCTGATATTATGGGCTCTGGAGAATAACAGAGCGGGATGGAGCAAGGCCATAGTTTTCTTAAGTGCAATGGTGAGTCAGGAGAGAGATCAGGGAGTTACGGGTCCTTGGGCCTGACCTCCCAGGAACTGAGTTCCAAATCCAATCCATGCATAAGTCAGTCCTGAAGAACGGACGGTAAACTCTGTTACGAAGCCACCCCATAATTTGGCACGAGTTGCCTGCAGGTGGGGAGGCAGCAAGGAGAAGTATAAGACGGGGGAGAATTTTGTTTCTGTTCAGTTCCCATAAGCATTTACCAAAATCCCCGAAGTTCTCCATATTCAGGACAAAAAGAGCCTGAGATTAGAAACGTTCAAACGTGGGAGAAACCAAAACTGGCAGATTTGTCCATCTAGGTTCAGAGCTTTGAGTGCTTTGCACTTAAAAAACACAGGATTTGACTCCCTGAGTTTTCAACCATGTTGGTGCTGAATTAGGATTGCCAACTCTTTTTTTACTGGCAGGCACCTCATATTTATTTTATTTTATTTTATTTTATTTTATTTAAGCACTTTTATGCTGCCCTTCAGCCAAAAAAGACTCTCATGGCGGCTTACAAAAATATTTCTTGACAGTCCCTGCCCACAGGCTTACAATCTAAAAGACATGACACAAAAGGAAAGGGGATTGGGAGAGAGGAGGAGGGGGGAAAGGAAAGCAAATTCAGGCACTACAATCTTAGTTGCAAAGTTCAGCAGTGACAGTTGACAGTTGGTAGCAGGAGGGAGGGGGACTCTCAGCTGGAGCTGGACCCAGGCATGATGGAGAGGTGCCTGGCTGCTGCTTCCTCCCTCGCTGATGGCCTCTGCAGAGACAGTTGGTAGCAGAAGGGAGGGGGGCTCTCAGCTGGAGCTGGACCCAGGCACGGTGGAGAGGTGCCTGGCTGCTGCTTCCTCCCTCACTGGTGGCCTCTGCAGAGACAGTTGGTAGCTGGGGGGGGGGGGCTCCCAGCTGGAGCTGGACCCAGGCACGATGGAGAGGTGCCTGGCTGCTGCTTCCTCCCTCACTGGTGGCCTCCATCTTTAACAGCTCTATGGCAGACAGGTATGTGATGCCTGGTTATTAATTTATTATTTATTGAAAACATTTATATCCCGCCCTATATCAATAAGATCTCAGGGCGGCGTACAGATAAAAGCATCTATCTATCTATCTATCTATCTATCTATCTATCTATCTAAAAGGCTTGTGTATGCAGGTATGTTTCCGTGACAATTCCAGCATTGCTAAGCAACCGTGGCCCCGCCCCCCACTGTTACAGCTCAGTAACTCAAACACAGGTGGGGAGTGGTGGGGGGAGGAGGGATGACGGTTGGGACTCTAAGACCCAACGGCCAATCAGTGACCAAGCTGAGGCAGGCAAAATAAACAAACCACTCTTCCCCACCCCGCGTGCCCTCGTGCTCTTTCCCCGTACTCTTCACACTTGAGCGGCTCTCCAGCCTTCACCTCAGCGAAGAATGAGATTGTTAATTGTGTTTACAAAGAAATATATGACTGAATAAAGAAATAAAATGCAATGATATTTAATTAATAACCTTTAAGATATGCTACAATGGCATATGTTACAACAAATATACACAGCTAAAAACAAATTAATGTGATGTAATGTAATGCATATATGATGTAATGCATTTAACAGGTTGGTATATGTATAAATATATATGATAATATTATGTGATGTAATGTATTGTACAAATATATATATATATATATATATATATATATATATATATATATATATGAATGAATAGTTTATTTGTTTGTAGCACAAAGACCATTACAAAATACAGAATTGCTCACATATAGCAACACACATTATTTTAAATATTCAAAATATTTGAGGTACAATCCTTTCTCAACCAAGGAGTCAGTCAGTGGGTCACTCTAGGGGTGCTCCATTTGTCTGCAGCACCCACCCTTTGCTATCACAATGGTGACATACATGCCAAAGTCACAAGGATAATTTCAGTGATTACATTATAACCTAAAATGCTGGCAGTCAATATCTGGCACTATCAGATAGGTGGGATCTCTGATGATAATTTATACAAAACTATTAAATCAAATGGCCCCCCTTACAATCTACGCAGACTTTGTTAAGAAAGTTATTTCTGATTTTTTTGGGCTGCAGCAGCAAACTTTGCTACCTTAATTGTGATTGCTTTACTATGGTCCGCCAGCAGATCGCATTTTATCTTTAAAAATGATGATTGCCATATATATATGGCAATGTTGTCAATGTCAATTATATATGGTAAATACGGTAAGTGAGTTAAGGCGGGAGTGGGGAGTAAGTGAATGGAATGTTGATGTGCTGGTGACTGATTGGTGGAGAGCGCGAGGTAACTGTTTTAAACAGGAGTGTCTAGAGTCAGTTAATGGGAAAAGGTTAGTGTTAGAGAGTGCAGGGACGGGTTGTTATTTTAGGGTTAGAGCTTGAGAGAGGAGTAGAGAATAGGATCGGTACAGTAATAATAGAAACAATTACTTCAGAGCTTTATTGAACATACATAAATACATCTTATCTACTGTTTTAAAGTGCTATTAATAAAAATAATTATTATTTTATTTTATTTAAAGTGATACAAACCCCCTAATAATTAATATCAAACCAACGGTTATATGAATATGTATAATGTGCAAAGAAAAAATTAAAGTTGATTGATACAACTTCTAGGGGAAAGAGGCTTAATCGACGTAGAAAAAGAAAAGTTAAAAAGAAAAAAGGAGACAAAAAGGAAAAGGAAAGGAAAAGAGAAAGGAACCAAAAAATAACAACCCCTAAATCATAAATGTGCTGTATTCCTTCATTTGTTGTTACAATGTCCATATATTCAGAGCTGAAACATTGTTGTACATTTGGTTGTGATGCATATTGAACGAATCTCCCCCTTATGGCTTCGAACGAAGTGCTATTAATAAATAATCATTTATTTTCATCAACATTCAGTGTGGTATCTATCACTCATTGAGACAAAAGGTATATTGTTGGGAATATATGGTGGCAGCGGTATTGAGACTGGTCAAAGTCTGGTAGGAAAAGCAGTGTTTCCTTGATCTGGGCTTGAAGGTGTAAAAGGGGCAAGTTTGAAGTGCAAGGACACCCCCCCCCTTGTACACTGCAAACGTACCCACAGTCTCAGGGACGGGATCCCTAGGGGAGGCGTATGACAAGGTTCAACATGGAGCTTCTCTAAACGAGCGATTTACTGCATGCTTGTGATTGGCACTCATGGAAGTTTGTGGGTCCATTACATGACCGGGACTACTCCTGCGCTATCCCTTGAAAATCTTGCTTTTAAAAAACCCAGCGATAACGTGGTGATATGTGGGAAACAGAAGGATTTCCCGGTCTGTAAACTCGGCATTGTGCTAAAATTTTACCACGAGATGGCGTTGTCTCAATAAAGTTAATGGAGCACACAGAGAGTGGAAGTATGTAATTTCAAACTGCATGTCCACCTATGGCCACCCGTGTAATGGCACTGATCATAATCCCAGAAAGAAAGCGGAAGCAGAAAGTGGGAGTTTGGGGTTTGTTTGATTTTTAATGTAGAGGAGCTTAGGGTCCTCTCCATGCTGGTAATAGCTTTACCCGTTGAAGTTGGCTTGACTTCTGCATGTGGCAACAGAAAATTTGCACACATTGGATCCCAGCCAAAGTCAGCAGATGTAGAATGCACTTGATCTATTTATATGGGAGCAATGGAAAGAATGGATGATTAGAAACATTTACGCATTGCATAATGCATGCAGGCATACTGCCAAACTGGAGGTGTTAACTTGAAACTTACCCACTTTCTTCCAATTTCTGTACTCCTTAAGTGTGTGTGTGTGTGTGTGTGTGTGTGTGTGTGTGTGTGTGTTAAAGTAGCTCCTACATCAACCAGGTTTGTAATGCGAATGACAATGGTGCAAGGATGCTCATTTGCATTGCAAATGCTTTTCTTCCCTTTTCGCTTCTCCAGGATGAGGTGTTATGACAAGCAGAGCACAAGAAGGCCCAAAGGGACTCCCAGATAAAAGCACCCCTAAAAATGGGCTGGAGAGAGGTGTAACACAGGGACACCTTATGAAGCCAGTGGAAATAAGAGGCAAAGGTTTTCCTCAACTGAATACAGCCTTCCTGAGAGCCAAACTGTACATAACACATGAGATCCATGATTGGAACCAATAAACAAAATACATATAAACACTTAAAAACAGTGTGTGAGGGACTCAAACTAGATCAGGGCAATGGCATTGCGTTGGGTGTGCAGGGGGGTTTCAATCCTCCCTCCATGACAGACCCCACATTGCAGTCCCAAAGCTGCTATTAGCCACACTAGAAGATAAATGCAGATATTTGTATTATACCTGTCTTACATTTTGGTTTCTTAGTTTTTTCTCCAGCGGCAGCTGAGGAGGGAGAGTTTGATCAGGGAAATGCACAAAGGCAAGGTTATTTTTTTTTAACCCTCTCCCAGTGCTCAGCACCCCCTCTTCCCCCACCCCATGGCTTAAAACAAAACAAAAATACAGATATCAGGAGATCCAATTATGGATCTCTTTCACAATGTGTAGTTTGAGCCATGGGAGGGAGACTTGGTAAATTGGAATAGCATATGTGAATTAGCCATGAATGAGGAAGTCCCCAGTTCAAGTCTTACCTCTGCAATTAACTCACCGGGTTGCCTTTGGCCACAACTCTTTTACAAACCCACCCCCCTCATTTGTCATATGGGGTAAGTACTCCTGGCCTACCTTACAGGGTTGTTTTCAAGGTTTTAGCAAGATAAGATATGTCATTCTTCTCCAACCTGGGGCCCATCAGATGTTTAGGACTACAAATCCCAGCATTCCCAATCATTGGTCATGCTGGCTGGGGCTGATGGGAATTGAAGTCCAAAACATCTGGAGGTTGTCAGGAGGTCAGAGAAAGTTGATATATGTAAAACACTTTGGTCACTGAAAACTACTATGATCAAACATTAACTGAAAAGATACGGTGACACGGCTACTGCAGGTTCTCATGGGCTAGGGGCCCGTGACATCGCAGGAGGAACACACAGCTACCCGCTCCACTCCTAAAGCAGTTCTCCATGTATTTACAAAGGTTTTAATGCGGGGTGGGGTGCAGTGTACAGCAGAGTGAAAGAGAAATACATCTGCTTGTGAAGTCACATATATGGCTTTTAAAATAATAAAAATAAAAGACCACCCACTTCCTTTTCACAATATAATGCCCTGCCATATAAAAAATGTTTTAACCGTTGTTT
This sequence comes from Elgaria multicarinata webbii, assembly GCF_023053635.1. NCBI lineage: Eukaryota > Metazoa > Chordata > Lepidosauria > Squamata > Anguidae > Elgaria > Elgaria multicarinata. The sequence goes on along the minus strand of NC_086173.1, from coordinate 21,542,620 downwards.
AAACTTAAGAGTTTGTTTTGCCTCTATAGCATTACTGTAGGGAGAACAACATCACCTAGCATTTAAAATAGATCTTTCTTAACTGAAACTAATATAATTTCCCCAGCTCATTTCCTCAAGGCTCTTTCTAGGAAGGCAAAGGAAATCATCCCAAAAATGTTACATCTGTCAGCAGCCCCCAGCTGAGAGACACCTGTATCACTTCACTATGGGGCAGGCATATCAGGGGAAGGTCTCCTGTTCTTCCTCCGTCCTCCTCTTTTGGCTGGAGAAATGTTCTCTCCCAGGAATCCATGTCCCGGGCAATTCCAAGAAACATAAATCAACCAATGGGAAGTGAACTGAAAAAAAATATATTCAGAACTCTGCGTGCGCTTGGCTACAGGGCACAGGAGCAAAAGTAATCTATCTCAGCTGTAAGGCTGCTGTGCTTCCCCAGGGGAAATTAAGCTGATGTCCGGAGACTTTGCAGATGTGCGGGTGCATTGTACAGCGTTTTGGGGCACCCTTTCACTGATGGCATGCATTAGATCTGGCGCACACCTCCTACAGACAGAAGGGCTCCTTCTGTCTGCGGATGTCTTCTGATCCAGAGTAGTGGAGATGGAGAATTAGCCGATCTTTGTCAATTCCACCCTCCCCCTGCAGTCCCCAAATCTGCTCCAGCATGTTGGGAGAAGCAATAGGGGAGATTGCCTCCACCCATTCCACTGGCAGAACTCCGCTCAGGGAATGCTCCCACCAGTGGAAAAGAAACCAGATCCAACCATCTGTGAACATCTGGAAGTTTAAGGGAGTGCAATGCTGCAAAAGGACCGTGGGTTGCATGGGGCTCTTCTTCGGGACCTCCTCTGACACTTTCTCGGCGTAATGGTCCACTCAGTCTGCTACTTGTGTGTGCTGGGAGGTGGGCAGGCAGGCAAGCACACAAATGTATTGATCCCCTGCATTTGAAATGCAAAAGCACCCACGGGGATGTATTCCTGCAGCACAGTTAGTAACAGTGGCTGGGTGTGTATCAGAGCACAACCCTTGCAGTTGGGATGCACATCAAAATGGTTGCCAGCTGAGGCATAAACAACCTTTAGAGACACCCCTGCTCTGTTTCTGTTGATCCCTGAGAGCCTCTCTAAGGCCGGACTGGAAAGCATTTGTAATGTGAATGAGCCTTCTGGACAACGCATGCTTTCACCTTCGTGTTTCAGACCCAACTGAAGCAGAAGCCTCACGTGCATGTGAAATCATTCACACGAGAGACAAGACCCAAGTAGTATCACCAAGTCTGGATGCTGCCTGCTTGATTTGTCATTTGCCAGTACACCAGGGGAAAAGAGAGAATCCCCCTCTTAATGTTGGCAAAAGGGTAGAAGACTATGCATGATTCTATCTGGCCCTGTGTGGGCAGTGGAGGGGCGGGGGGTTAGCTCGGCCTTCTCAAGCCTGAGGGGGTGGGGAAGCCGCTCTTTCCTTCTTCTGAGTTGGCTGGCTAGAAAGCTCAGGCGATCAGGTTTCCCCGATCTCTGTCTCTGGGCTGGAGGGAAGAGGCCTAATTGGAAACAGCCACCTCCGTACTGCCTTTTCCGCCCACTCGGCAAATCCCACCAGCTCCTCAAAATCCACATTCGATATGCAGAACCTGGGACCTCCCGGCCTCCATAGCCTGGAACAACCTCCTCCCCTCTTTATTCATCAGGCTGCTTCTCTCTCCTCTTTCACATCCATCCTCCGTAACGGCTGCTTCTCCAGTAAAACCCTTGCCCAAGCCACCCTCCCGTGACCTGTGCTTTCTCTGCCACTCGACTCAGTCAGAGATGCCCCCGGCATGCTTCCCTATCCAACCAAGGATCCCTGCTTTCTGGAAGTTGACCCTGGTCAAGCGCCCTTGCTCTTTCGTCCCTATTTATGTTTGCGTTTTGCGTATGCCTTGATGAACACGTGTTGGTTGGAATTACTGCAGCTGTCATTTGTCACAGGACAAAAATCCCTCCCTGAGATTTCTAGAAGTCAAATCCCATTCCAAGGTCTCTAGAAGCCATATCCCGGATGGCGAAACTACACTTGACCAACAGATCTCTTCCTCACCAACCACAAATCTCTCATGCCAGCCATACCTCTTGGCCATAGGCATGCGCAAGGGGTGTGCCCAGGTACACCCTAATGTCTCAAGCAATAAGCACTGAATTAAGGGGGGTCATTAAATAGGGATCCAGAGGAGGATCCAGATGTAGTGGGAATGGTCCTCCAGCTGCCCTCCAGTTGTTCCACTGCGGCTGCCCCCTATAGCGCACCGTTGCTCCTAGCAGCAGGACCGAAAAAGAATCACTGCTGGGAGGCTCTCTGCCACGAACCATGTTTCAAAGAGGCCAGGAGGAGGGTTCCCAAAGGCTAATATTGCCTTGTAAGCTCCTCCTCCAGCCAATGTCACCCCAAAGCCCCACCAATTCTGGGACTTGAGGACAATCTCCTCATCCCCCCCACCTGCAACAGCCCTCCCATGAACAGGCAAGCTGAATGCGCAGTAGAGCATCAGTGTTTATAGTATTAAATAAATAAATGAATAAAAATAATGTCCTTTATGATTGGGCATTCAATAAATGATCGCCTTTAAAAAAAATCCTTGCATGCACACCCTAATGAAATGTGCTGCACAGGCCTATGCTCCTGGCACAGATGTCTTATGCCATCATTCAGTCTCACCTGGAAGTCAAACATTAACATCTTGTCCACGGGAGAACTTAAATAAAAACACAAGCTTATTTATTTATTTGTTACATTTATTTCTGCTTTTCCTAAAAGGAAGCTAAGGTGGTGGACATGATGCTCCCACTCTCCATTTTACCCTCACAACAAGCCTGAGAGGTAAGTTAGGCCTACCTCACAGGGTTGGGTTTCTCCATTTGTTTTCTGTGAGCAGTAATCACTGTTCCACAGGGGTAGACCGAGAGAGAGAGAGAGAGAGAGAGAGAGAGAGAGAGAGAGAAACTGGGGGTCAAAATGAAGCAGGAAGTCCCTCCTGCAGACAAGTGGTAATTATATATATTTATCTCTATGGTCTAATGTCAATAATTACTGTGACTTTACTCATTGGCCAAATGCACTAAAAGATACATTTCTCACAAAACGATTAGACAGAGTTGTGCCTGAACATTTTGTGTCATCTCTCAGGTTCCACAAAGGCTAGATACTTATTCCCTTTTTTATTATTTGAAAGCTGGGGAATCTGGGCTAGCTAGTGGATCCCCTGAGATAAGAACATAAGAAGTTCCGTGCTGGATCAGACCTAGGGTCCATCTAATCCAACACTCTGCTCACACAGTGGCCAACAAAGCAGGACACGGTGCAACAGCACCCTCCCACCTACCCACCCATGTACCCCAGCAACTGGTGCACACAGGATTACATAACCATCAGGGCTAGTAGCCTTCTCATCCAGGAATTTATCCAAACCCCTTTTAAAGCCATCCAAATTGGTGGCCATCACTATACCTTGTGGTAGTTCATTCCATAATTTAACTACGTGCTGTGTGAAGAAGTCCTTCCTTTTATTTGTCCTGAATCTCCCACCAATCAGCTACAGCCCCCTTCGCCCAATGGTCAAAGCAGCCATGGCTCTCCGCTGCAGCTGCTTTTAAATGAAGAAAAAAGCATGAGGAAATAGGATCACAGACTTCACTTAGAAGTTGGCGCTACTAAGCATGTATATATAAATACGCTTGCATGAATGTTAAGGTGACATGTAGTGCAAAGTCAGCCATTATAAACTGGAAAGGCCCGTTTTGAACTTTTGACAACGGACTCTAGGGCAATGATATTTTCCTAGACATCCTTTCCCCAACAAGGCACCCTCCATATGTTGGCTATGCTGACTGGAGATAACGGAAGCTGTAGTCCAGCACATCTGGAGGGCGTCAGGTTGGGGAAGGCAATCCTCGAACATCTTTACCCTAATGTGCAAACTCCTTTTTGGGCTGTTTAAAACAGCGAAGGTCAGGTGATTGTAGAGTTAATGGCTATAGCAGCCATCAGAGTGCCAAGTCACAGGTGGAAGCAGCTCAGGTGTAACGTTTCAGGTTACTTCTATAATTAGGATTAGGAGGGGGAGATATGCAATCATTCCGGAGACAAGCCACTAAATGCGTAACAATATTTACTTAACCCTACTAGTTTAGTTAAATAACCATATTAATGAAATCACAAAAAGAACACATAGTATAATATAAACCAAATAGGAACAACTCTATGGACCACAGTTCACAGCAAAACCCTGTTACTCTTGTTAGACTAGCAACAGTTGCTTTCCTAGTTCCTTCAATCTGTTGTTGCCACCTTCTGTTACAGAGATCCACTCTTGCCCTCTGGAGGAGGGCTGCTCTATCTGCCTCTTTCGTGTTTTCACCAGACTACTTCCTTCTCAGCTCCACTATTTATTTATTTCTTGCATTTTTATACCGCCCAATAGCCGAAGGGCAGTTCACTCTCCTGCTGCCTCCTCTTCTTTCTCTTCATCCGTTTCTCTCCAGCACCGAGTTGTTTCAAACTTTCATTCCATTCTCTTACCATTTTATGTCCCTCCCACTTTACACAACTCACACCCCAAGCCCTTAAGGAGCAGGAATTACACAGGCGCTGACCTTCGATTTGGAGATAGGAGAGGAGTTAAAAGTGTCCCCCCCCCAGTTTTCATCTGTAAAATCAGAGTTGGTAGTGATGGACATTTCAAATGACCTAGCCTCTCCCCTCTCCCCCAATCTTTTTGACCCATTTTACAAGGAAACACATGCAGAGGCATTTTCAGCATTTATCCGAATTATCATGAAATCGGCTTCGGTCTCTCTGCAGCACACAAAGCAAGAAAAGCAGAGTACATACCACCTAAAAACCCACTTTCACAAGTCACAGAGCACTTTAAACTGCCTTACTTTGGGGTTGGGCGGGTGGAGTCCCACAAGTCGAAGTGAACATCGACAGTGAATGAGAGAGGCTTGTTCCCTGCCCTGTCCAGGCTCCTGCTGCTGGTTGCTCCTTGCCCCTCCCCTCTGTGTATTCTTTAGTTTTCAGTGTATCACAGTAACACTATTGCGAAGTAACGCTGCTACAGGCTCCTGCTACTGGCCTCCCCTTCTGTGTATTCTTTAGTTTTCAGTGTATCACAGTAACGTGATTGCGAAGTACCGCTGCTACAGGCTCCTGCTACTGGCCTCCCCTTCTGTGTATTCTTTCGTTTTCAGTGTATCACAGTAACGCTATTGCAAAGTACCGCTGCTTCAGGCTCCTGCTACTGGCCTCCCCTTCTGTGTATTCTTTAGTTTTCAGTGTATCACAGTAACGCTATTGCGAAGTACCGCTGCTACTGGCTCCTGCTACTGGCCTCCCCTTCTGTGTATTCTTTAGTTTTCAGTGTATCACAGTAACGCTATTGCGAAGTACCGCTGCTACGGGCTCCTGCTACTGGCCTCCCCTTCTGTGTATTCTTTCGTTTTCAGTGTATCACAGTAACGCTATTGCGAAGTACCGCTGCTACTGGCCTCCCCTTCCCTTTCCCTTCTGTGTATTCTTTAGTTTTCAGTATATTGCAGTAACATTACTGTGAAGCGCCGATGTTGCAAGCTCCCGTTACTGACCAACCCCTCTCCTTCTCCTTTGGTTTTTTTTTTAATTGTGTGCTACATATAAGCCAACTACTTCTTTATTGTGAATGAAAGAGTGCAATCGTGAATGGGAAAAGGCATCTATGTCTTGTGAAAAGCAGCCCTACTGTGAATGGGGAAAAAGAGGGAATGCAGGTGGGGTGGGGTGGGGTGTTTGGCCCCATCCCTTGATTCAGATCACTGCCAGGTCACGGAAAAAGGTATGCCCAGGATTTAATGAAGGGGAAAGGGGCACACTGAAGTGGAACTACTCAGGAGCCACATTTAAGGAAAAACACTGCACTAAAATGACTTTCTGAAAATGTGCGTTTTCCAGAGGGAAGCTGTGGTGTTCCTGTGGACTGGCAACAGCACCATCTGCTGCGAATGACCCCAATGTGCTCGCCTTCCATCCACATTAAATCAGCTGTGTAGATTGGGCCTAGGTCTTTCACACACCTTGGAGCTATTTTGGAGGTCTGATTGTATAGGGAACTGGGAGGAAAGATTGACACGGAAACAAAACACTGAAAGTTTTTTTAAAAGTTATAAAGATAAATCACTTCCCTTAGACGATTTCATAAGTCTGTATTCCTTTCAGTATAATATGCTGACACTAGTTCTCTATCATAGCTGAATCCTGTTTGGTGCCACCATGGGCTTGTCTATACGGCTTCTTTACCCCGACCGAAATGCGCATATTTGCATTTTAGGACACATGATGCAACCACTCATTCGCCACAGCGCCGGTTCTTTAACACAATAATGCACATATTCGTAGTTGCGATTTACCATGACTTTTGGATCAACGTCCACGTTTGCGCCACATTGTCATTATGTGTCATTGGGGGAGTTAAATCGCATTTTGACGTGTGGGCGTAGCTTTCAGGGCAGGACAAAGTGATTGGCTGATTTCCCGCCTTCCCTCCTATCGCATCCTCCTCTGGCTCCCTCATTCCTTCGTGCTGTTTTCATTTTGAAGTATATGATTCTACGGAGCTCCATAGATAGAATTTATACTATTAAAACAAAGAGGGGGGGGGAACGGGCAGCCAGAGGGACGAGACATGTTCAGTCCCCCTCTTGCTCATTGGAGAAGAGATTCCTGAGCAGAGGCTGCTCTCTCTTGAGCTGACCACTTCTCCACCCGTGCGTTGCAAAGGACAACCCTCCAAACAGAAAAGGCTTCCCAAAGGCAGGAGAAGCATAGAGAAGCGTGGAGAGGCGAACAGTTTCAAGAGAGAGCAGCCTCTGCTTGGGAGTCCTTTCTCCTCCGCACCCTGCGCTTCTCCTGCCTTTGGGAAGCCTTTTCTGTTTGGAGGGTTGTCCTTTGCCACACGCTGCTTCCCCTCCCTCTCACATCCTCCTCTGCTGCCTTGTTCCTCCCCGCCCAGAGCTCCGCAGATAAAATGTATAGCTTTGCTCATCTATACTCCATAGCATCGTATGTGCATATGTGCGCATTTGTAACTGCACCACAAAAATAAATAAATTCAGGAGATTAATCGCTGTTGCTGTCATTGGCTAGATTTGAATCAACTAAAATTCATGTTAAAATTAAATGAGAAGCAATCCCGCTGTCGTATAGGCGGGGGCCATGTTTCCCAAGTGCCAGGGTGTGATTCTCTCACGGTAACTCTGCATGACAGCCTGCCCTGTTGGTTCTCCTGCTCTGGCGTTCTGCCTTTTGCAGGCCACTCAGGTTTCCTTTGGGATGGCCAACTCACTAAAGAAAGCCTGGAAATAAGCCCTGGGCAGCAATAAATCCTTGCCCTCATTCCTGGAAAGCTCAGCTGGACCACTGACAGTCTCTTGCAGCCTTCCCCAAGCTGCTGGCCTGCAGGCAGCTTACTTTTGTGATGAGGGAGGCAATCATTGTGCTGACATTGTGGGTTGCGTCACTGGGACCCCAAAGCATGCGGCCCTCCCAAGCAACCACTTTGGCTGTTTGAGCTGTTGAGCTGGCCCCAGGGAATGCACTGACTCTAGAGAGAAAAATTGGGATTGCCCCAGGACCAGCATGCATTTCTGACAGCCACCATTTCTGGCCAATGAGTTCCACAACCACTTCAACGAAAACCTAGTTGATGTCACCCAACTCGGGAGAGCAGCTGGCTCCAGAAAGAGACAAGCAGCTGGTTCCACGTTGCCCGACATCCATGCTGCTGGAAAGAGGGACGGATGTCATATCCCGACAGCAGCTGGGAAGCGTTCAGCAAAATGCTGTGACTGACAGGGAGCGTGTGCCTGTCTTTCTTGAGTGCCAGCTGAGACTCCCAGCTCAGCAGAGACGTCGGGAGGTCTGATGAAAAAGGTGGAGGTCCAAAGGAGGAAAGGCGTGCGCTTGGTGATCCAGCAGGTTGGAGGATGGAAACTGGTGCCATTGCTGGAAATACACACTTTGCACATTTGTTTGTATGTGCAGTGGGATCATTTTATATACGGAAAAAATGTGGATTGGCCGACTACATATACATCCAGAGCCAAACTTAGATGTGACTAGATCATGATAACTGGTGGTTTGTGGAAGAGAGATCCAGATAGGACCATAGCTGGGGGGAGGGGCTGCCCCCCTAAATTTTCTCTGCCCCCAATTTTTTTTTTACAATTAAAAAGATAGTTTATAATATTGTCTTTAAAAGGCTTGCAAACCAGACGAATTGCCCCCCTCCATATTTTTCTCCCCCCAAGAATTTTTCAACTAGCTACAGGCCTGGATCCAGAACCATGGATTTATCTTCTTCTTACTGGATCACATCGAAGTCTATTTAGTCTGGCAGTCTCTTTCGAACCACAGGCATCTGGATGCTACTAAGCATTCATAAGCAAGGCGTGAAATTCATGGCCTTCCCCTGTTGTTTGCCAGGGCCTTTCCCACTCATTGCAATCATGTCCCTGTTTTTGTTTTTCGTTTGGGGAAAATGTAGTATTATTTAGAAATGGGGGAATGACGCTCCTGTGTCATTGCGGAATTCCACTATACCATACTGCCATCTAGTGGTTGTGTAATGAAATGTATATAGAAAGGCAGAGAAAGAAACCCCCTGGGGGGAAAAAACATGAGTAAAGGAGCTGATCTTAATCCCGCAGAAGCCCCAGTAAAGGTGTGGGTTAAAGCCTCATGCCACCCGCATATTATGGAAAGACCAGTGAGAACAAGTAGGTCTTTAGAGCCTTCCTAAAGACCTGTAAAGGGGGAGTCTGACAAACCACTGATACCTGAGGCATGGGGCCACCACTGAAAAAGCCCTCGCATAGGAACACACATAGGAAGCTGCCTTATACTGCATCAGACCCTCGGTCCATTCAGACCAGTATTGTTGACACTGCTGGCAGTGACTCATTGGGGTTTTAGACAGGATTCTTTCCTAGCTCAAGCTGGAGATGCTGATGGATTGAACCGGAGACCTTCTGCATGCAAACCATGTGGTCGACCCCTGAGCTACAGTCCTCTCCCTTGCATGCAAAAACCTTGGCAGTGGGCAGGTAAGAAGGGCCTCACCTGATGATCTCAGAGTGTGGCAGGCTGGTAAAGGAGTAGGAAGTCCCTCAAATAATTTGGACCCAACCCATTTAAGGCTTTAAAAGGTTAAAACCAACACTTTAAATCAGTGGTTCCCAAAGTGGGTGGTACTGCCCCTTTGGGGGTGGTGGGATTGCATAGGGGGGCGTTAAGAGGCAAGAGGGCAGCAGGAGGGCACTCAAGGTGGTCTTTTCCAAGAAGCGTCTCTCCGGAAGGTCTTAAAATCCAGGGACATTTTTATGGGAGAAGGTAGTTTGGTCCCAAGCCATATAGGGGAAGAATCCACACATGTATTAATACCGTTTAAGAAGCGTTCTTTTAATGGTGAATCGAAATGTTTCAAAAGCACCAAAACGCTAATGAAGAGACATACCTTGCTTGGTGTGCCCCACCACGCTGGCTGCAAAACAGAGGCGTTCACTCGTTTTTCCCTCCCTCCCTCGGCAAGCCTGCGGAGGGTGCTTCAGTTTTTGAATAAATATTAAATTAATTGTTACTGTTTTGAATTTTATTGTTATTATCTTCCTTAGAGGGTCATTGAAAATGGCTATTCTGAATAATGATTTTTATAGTGTAGGGTAGGGGACAGTGGGCATGAGTTTGTGGAACCAAGGGGGCGGTTACCTGAAAAAGTTTGGGAACCACTGCTTTAAATGATAGTGATTGATACATCAATCCTCCATTAATTTCTCTTTTAAAGCCCTCTAAGCAAGTGGTGCGGAAGTACTCCCCTCAGCTCTTATGTTCAGACAGTTCTGCGATTTGGCCAGACGACAGTCCAAGTGCAGATGGGAATGGCGGAAAACAGAAATGGTGGGCACAAGGAACTGATTAGCGGCCGGAAATTACAGCCTCAACACAAGATGCGTCTGGAACAGGGTGAGGTGCTGGATCGGTTTGCTGCGTGCCAAGAAAATTTCTCATCTGACTCCTGCAACTGCCTTCTGGAGGCCAGAAAACCTCCGGCATTCGGCAGTGGGCCCCATGCGTGGGAGGCTTCAGCAAAATGGGGACATCTTTCTTGAGGAAGCCTGTAAGGCAGGGAGGTGGAGAGGACAAGGCCTCGAGGACGTTGGGGTTTTCCAAAAGTTCTTCATCAGCTAGCACCAGCTTTGCCAGGGGATTTCATTTGATACTTTTGTCCAGCAGTTGTTTGGGGGTGGAGGTGGGGAAGACAGATTCCTTAGCACTTGCTCTGCCTGCACTTCTAGTCCAGGCCTCTCTCTGCAAAACCCCCCGCCCGCCCCCCCCCCCCCCGGTCGCCCCTCTGTTGCATTACTCAGCTCACATGGAATCCATTTGTCTCTGGCATAGTTCAGGCACATTTACAGTTGGGGGATTTATCTTGTGTTTGCCGAGCGGTGAAGTCAACAAACTCAGACACGAAGTGGTCCCAGCTGTTTTGCAAAGGCCCTGTCCAACCCCGTTTCCCCCCCCCCCCCTCCACTTCTCGGCCAAACTCTGCACTCCAAGACAATGATCTCAAGCCGGCAGAGAGCGCCGGAATGGATTTACGAGGAGGCTGCTGCGTTAAATGGGCTGAAACTGGCTTAGCCCCAGGTTAACAAACCTAGATATAGATTGCAATGAATATTGTTCTCCGGAAGGGGAATGGAAAAGGGATAAGCATCTACAGCACTGGAAACTGGAATTCATTCAATCTGTCCTAATGCAGAAATGGTGCGCACACAATTATTGAGTGTAGACTGAAAGCTCTCTTGGAGTAGGGTAGGGTGACCATATTTGGGAAACCAAAAAAAAGGACACCTAGTGTGTGTGGGGGGAAGCAGCTTTCTGAGTCCTGCAGAAAGTACGTTATTCCTCCTCCACCTTAAGGAACCCGATTGGAGTGGAGGAGGGGAAAGGATTTCATTCTGCACCACCACCATCCACTCCAATTGGGGCCTTTTCTATAATGTCCACGAATGACCCACTTTCCCCTTTAAGACCTCAATTGGAGCTCGGGGTGGAGAATGATGTGCCTCAAGAAAGCATGTCATTCCCTCCTGCCATGCTAATGGCAGCCTTAAAGGGGAAGGTGTGTCATTCCAGGACAATATTGAAAATTATAGAAAATCCCCCCTGACACCATGGAAAGAACAAATACCACGACAAATCCGGGGAAATCCCGGGACATGGTTTTTGTGTACAACGTCAGAGCTGGCTTCATGTTTCTGAGGGCCCTTGGGCAAGACACCCCCAATGCCCCCCCCGACGCCATTGTCACCAGCTGCTATTGCTCCTAGCTTTGCTTTTCTTGCTCAGCATTGCTCCCACTTGCTTGCTTGACAGGCTGAGAGCCAGGGAGCAAGGAGGCAGTGGCATCTACTGCTCTTTTTTCTCACTGTCACTGTTGTCTGGGCCAGATTGAGAGGCAGCTGAATAAACAGGTTGCCATGGTGAAGAGGAGCAAGTCCAGGAGGCTCTTGTCAATAGGCCTCTGGTGGGGTGGGGTCCCTCAGCAGGTGCCCAACCATGCCTACCCTGATATCGGCCCTGACATGGATCCATCCTTCCATCCATCCATCCATTACAGTTATTCATATCCCACCTTTCAGGATACAAATCCTTTTGTAAAGCACTGAGTACATTAATTAGGGTGACCATATTTTGGAAACCAAAAAGGAGGACAACCCAACGTGGCCAGCCCCCAAGGTGGAGTGCCCACCCCAACATGGTGGGGCCCCAGGGGGTGTGCTCACCCCAAGATATCTTGGTCACATGTCTGATTCTACAGCTCACAATTAAGACAAACCTGTTCTACATAATACGTTAATAAATCACTGAAATATTCAATGTATCTGGAATTAACTTCAGTCAGTGCTACTTTTGTAGCTACTGCTGTATTTTGAAGCTTTTGTTATATGTGTGGTACAGTCTCCCCTTCCTTCAAATATCTTTTCTTACTGTAAATCCTTCACTGGATGATCATAGTCTCACCTTTCCTAACATTTTAAATATTATTAATAATGTCCAGGGAAAGGCGCACCCTGGGAGTTCAGCAAGTAAGAGGCCATTTCAGCCCACAATTGACGCAAGGGGGGAATAGGGCGTACATTTCCCAGGCCTCTGGAAAGTCTGCAGATTGGCTTTGCCATTAGTACGGCTGGGGGGATATCTGCGCATGCACAGATATTCCCCAGCCAGGCTAATTGCCTCTGAAAAGTGCATAAATATTCTCCCAGCCAAGCCCTTGGCAAAGACTTGCTGAGCTCCTAGGGAACGCCTTTCCCTGGACATTATTAATAATAATAAAATTCCCCCCAGTACCCCTCTTGAGGAAGCTTACACCTGGACAAATCCAGGCAAAACCAGACAGTTGGTCATCCTAGGGGCTCCATCACACCAGCGTTATAGCCTGCTGTCAATGTGGGTTGTGTGCAAAGGACTCAGATGACATCATCCATGTCCTGCCCTGACTTTGCTTCCCCCCCCTCTTAGCGCTGTTCTTTGGTGTGGGGAAATCTGGTTCTTCCAGTAAATCAAAAGGACAACACGCTACCCTCAATGTGTATTTTCATCCATCATTTTCAATCTGATGTTCTGTGGGCGTGTTTTCAAGGGGTGGAGAGGGGTGTGCCTTTTCTCCAGCAAGCATTTTCACCTTAAAGAGCCAGTGTGGTGTAGTTAGGGTGACCATATGAAAAGGAGGACAGGGCTTCTGTATCTTTAACAGTTGCATAGAAAGGGAATTTCAGCAGGTATCATTTGTATATGGTGAAATTCCCTCTTCATCACAACAGTTAATGGTGCAGGAGCTATACTAGAGTGACCAGATTTAAAAGAGGGCAGGGCACCTGCAGCTTTAACTGTTGTGATGAAGAGGAAATTTCACCAGGTTCCCCATATATCCAAATGACACCTGCTGAAATTCCCTTTTCAATACAACTGTTAAAGGTACAGGAGCCCTGTCCTCCTTTTCATATGGTCACCCTAGCTCTAGCATTAATGGTATGCTGTAGATCATAAATAATGAGAGTAAGAGAGGAGGAAATAGATTAGAATAAACATTTTACACACAAATATACATATGAATAATAAGAATAGATCTACATTTTTACTGCATTCTGAATGTGAAAAGGTGCAGACCTACTAGCTTTCTCATTCTGAGCAGGCCATAAATACAATATTGCATTATTATTGGCACTTAAGGCAAGCCAACTCAAAGCTGAGCTTGCTAGATCAAAGCAAAGCACTTTGTAAGACAGCCAAATTCCTCTGCAAACCAGTTTAGGAAACCGTTTCACAACTTAGGGTGTTAGTTCAGACCAGAAGTCATGTAAAAAGGCTCCTAATGAGTTTGTGGCTGAGGCAAAAGTAGAATCAAGAACTTTCTAGATTGCAGGGTTCACAATGAGAAAAAATCATGTAGAATACAATTTCTATATATGATTACACACGTACAATTTCATGTATAGAAAAACATCCAATGGTCATCAATAGAATAGAAGCTGGACACTGGGGTGGGTGTCACTGCTATCCCATAGACTGTGCTTAGAGTACACTGAAGTCAGACTAGAGCCTAAAGGGACCATCAGGAGAACAGAAAGTGGCAATGTGGAGGTCCATAGCAATCATGCAGTGTAGTAATAAAAGAAATGTTTATGTGGTAAATTAGACTGCCTACCAAAAGGACACACCACTAGACCTGTGTCAAATGGACCATGAGGGGAAGAGAAAAATCCAGTGGAGATTCAGCATCTGGAAAAGAACTGAAGCCAACAGGCAAACAGGAATTCCCCCTTCACCATATATCATAAGGAGGTTCATTCACCACAGAGGCTGGATTTGTAAAATCATAAGGAACTGGGCCCTCTAGGTTGGAAGAGTCTTAATAACACTGGGTGGGATTTTCTTTCAGGGAGAAGATCTTAGAGAAGTTCCTGGTTCAGGAATAAAGGAAAAGGCCAGCAATGGGAGGAACTGGGGGAAACTGCATTGCACAATTTGCCATGTTGTGGAAGTTACTGGTTAAAGACACCCAAAGGTTTGGATAGCAACACAAGGTCAGGCATGTATATGTCCTATACAATCTGCCCTGTGCCTCTTAAGCTAGTCCTGGGGGCGTCTATATGACGCCGCTTTGAACGGAGATCAGGTCAAAAGCCCCAGCATCACTGCTGCGAGGCTAAATCAATAAAGTTAGAAAGGCAGGAGGGATTGTAGACTATCCAGCTGGAAAAGCACCCACCCCGGCTGTGCTTCCCTAACAACAACAAAAGACTCAGCCTCTCTCTGAACTCTCTCTCTGCCATCTTCAGTAGCCAACTGGACCTTTTTTGCAATGGCCACTAGAACGTCCGGAAAAAAGGTAGAAGTTGGCGTAAATTTTGCACATCGAAAATGCGCAGTTTTATTGTTTTACTATGATTTTATTAGATTGTAAGCCTATGCGGCAGAGTCTTGCTATTTACTGTTTTACTCTGTACAGCACCATGTACATTGATGGTGCTATATAAATAAATAATAATAATAATAACAATGTGTCTGCGAATTGGCGGCCGTGTCATTTAAACAAATGTAGCGCCACTGCACAGCCACTACGGGGTTAATAGAGCATACACACACATGCACACACACCATTGCCTTCAGTTGTGATAGAGGCAGTCAGCACTGAAGTAAGATTCAACTGCCAGTCTGATTGGCGCCTGCACACAGAATTGTGGGTGGGGATCTTGGCCTTCATCTCAGGTGACAAAATGATTTATTACCCAAAATCATTTCCCTGGAGGAAAATAATACTGTCCCACCTTACAGAGCTATTATAAGGGATTACTGAGATAACCAGTGTGAAGTGCTTTAAATGTTTAAATAGTGTTATGTAGAACATGATTGTATTCACCGTGTAATTTTGCCTCCGTTAAGTCCTTCTGAATCAGGCTCAGTCGCCATTTAGGAGGGTGCTTGGGAAACTCAACCTTGGCCCTGAGATATCAGTGCTAGAAGCAAAAGCACGATCTAGAAGAGAAAATAACAACAGTCAGGAACAAATTCAAAGGGCTTGGAAGTGACTATAAACAAAACTGGTTTCAGAAAGAATGGGAAGTTTAACATATTTATCCGCACTGCAAGTTGGGCAGGGCGTTCGCAGACTCCTGCACAGAGCCAACGAAAGCAGCAGAGACGCACAATTCCCTTTTATTGCCATAACCTCTTGGACTCACAGAAGCTGTGGCGGAACTTGCATTTCCGGGCTGCATTTTTGACTAACTTTGCTCAGCTCCCAACTAGCAAAATGGGGGCTATGTGAGGTTGACGCCCCCATCTACTGTCCCCACCCCATTACCACTGATTGCTTTCCAGGTTTTCCAGGTGGTTTTCCAGTTTTTGCCCAGTTTTCCTCCCGCTCTGCCTCTCTTGAGGGTGAGTTACTGGCAGTAAGAGGTTTAAGCTAAAATATGCGGGTATGTTTTTGCCCTGACCCTTTTGCTTTCGCCACTTCTGCTGAAATGCAGCCCCTGAGAGCACCCCTGAAATAGAATTTGGTTCTTGAGCTGGAAGAGATTCAATAGCCCTAGGTTACAGGGTGATTCCTCCTGGCCTTGGCAGCAGGGGCATGAACCAAGGTCTAGCCCAGGTACAGAAGCGAACAGAGTGGATGCTTGATGCTAGAATGGTTTTCGGGGCATCAATCAAACAACAGGCAACTCAAGAGGCGTGCCTCCAAGCAATCTTGTGGTGCCATGGAGGTTATTGGGGTGGTGTGTGTGTGTGTGTGTGTGACTTAGATTACACAGTGCAATTGCTTTGGATGGCAAAATGTCTTCGATCAGAACCAGGCTTGCAGGAAAGATCACAAGGTGAAGAGACAGATGTAACAGACATTCTAAAGTGTGGTGGGCAAATATGTACTTTGAATATACATCTCGTGCTCTGAAAAATGACCTGAAATATAGTAAATGTGGGTTTGAACTGCTTCCTCCATATGACTTAGAGCTTCTTTAAACAAGCGATTTATAGCATGCTCGTTACTGGCCATTTAGCGGATGTTTGTAGATCACTTTGACAATGCCAGCTCCCTGTGCCTCTCCCGCTCTTTTTCTCAGTTTTAGCATTACAAAATAAACCTCAGAAAACCCGACTCTTCTGAGATATGTTGGGTTTATCAGGATTTCCTGCTGTGTGCAGTGGAGGTTGTACTATAAAATGCCCACTAGAGGGCGGTGTCCCATTGAAATGTATAGCCATGTGGTTGCTGCTTTCTTCTCCGTGTAATTTCAAACGTGTTTCAAACACGGAAGAGAACCAGGAAGAGAGCCACAGTAAGGAAATGTGATTTCCCCCATCTGAAAGTCCTCTTACGGTGAAAACAAAAGGGCCTTTCTACACTTAAGGGTGTAGACGGATGCAGAGGAGACAATCTAGGGATTTCCAGCTTCTGGGATCATTGCCTTGAGTCCAAATGGCTGCATGATGTCCCAGAAGTGAAGAGGGACATTGTTCCCGTTGTGGATGCCATTTTTTGTATAGCTATATATAAAAAAACCACCAGGACCTGGCGGGAGCGCACTTGCACTCCAGAGCAAAATGAGTAAAAAACAAACAACCCCCCCTACCCTGCTCCCCCCCAGCCTGGCTCCTTTCCTCTGCTGACCCCCGCTACTTGTGCAGAGGAGGGAAGAAGCTGGGACAGGTGCCCACACCACCCGCGGTCCTTGGGATCATCCCGGGACCGCAGGTAAAACCAGGATATTAGCAGTCCCAGAAATCCCGGGGAAGTGAAGGGATCATCCCTGCCTGCTCCTGAGATCCCCTATGCATCATTTGGATGCTCAGGGATGATCCAGGAAAGATCCAGGGGAAAAAACCATGGTGTAGAAAGTAGGGCTGTGATCTGCTTCTCCTCGGACCGGAGAAGCAGAAGCGGATCGGGGGGCTTCGCCTCCCCTTAAGGCAGAGGCAAAGAGGATCAGGGGAGCAGCGGAGCGTCACAGATCGAGGTGAAGGTGAATCCTTCGCCTTGATCCGGAGCTCCGCAAAAAAGGTAAGGGGTTTTTACCTGGCCCTGCTGCTGCCGCTGCCCATGCGGCGACAGTGGCAGAGCCAGGTAAGGGGGCAAGGGGGAGGGGGGGTCTTACCTGCATCCATCCGTGGTCCTGCGGCTGTTTCAACTGAGCCCGAGGACTCAAACAGGAAGACCAGGCCGCAACTGCGGCCCAGACTTCCTGTTTCAGTCCTCGGGCTCAGTTGAAGCAGCCGTGGGACCGCGAACACACGCAGGTAAGGGGGAGGAGGGAGGGGATTTACCTGGCCCTGCCGCCACCGCCGCTGCCCGTGTGGCGACGGTGGCAGAGCCAGGTAAGGGGGCAAGGGGGAGGGGGTCTTACCTGCATCCGTCCGCGTTCCCGCGGCTTCTTCAACTGAGCCCGAGGACTCAGACAGGAAGACCAGGCCGCCTGGTAAGGGGGAGGAGGGAGGGGAGCCTTACCTGGTGCCGCCCCCCACTGCTGCGGAGCTCCAATTCGGAGCCGGAGCTCTGCAGCGGAGTGGAGCGGAGCCTAGGTGGAGCAAGGCGGGGCGGAGCGGGCCCGATCCGGAAGTTGCGAATCGGGAAGAGAAAAGGATCAGGGGGGGGGAACCATGCACAGCCCTAGTAGAAAGGGCCAGAGGCTGCATAGGTGATATACCTGGAAAGAGTATTGCTGTTCTTGCTATTGTTGTTTTGCTGCAGGCGGAGCTCTGCTTTTCCACCTTTACTCCTGTACTGGCGCAAGCGCAGCCTTTAGGATGGGCAACTTTTGGTCCTCCAGATGTTTTGGCCTACAACTCCCATGATCCATCACCATTGGCTATGCTGGCTAGGGCTGATGGGAGTTGCAGGCTAAAACAGCTGAAGGCCACAGGTTGCCCACCCCTGTTCTACTTTGAAAGCTACCCCCCTCCACCCCATGCTTCAGGTAGGCTGCCTGGTTTGGAGTTCTTCACCCACAAGTGGTTCCATGGCACTTTTTAAAGTAGTTTTCCAGTATTTAAAAAAAATGTCGTCATCCCCCAATCTTCATTTTTTAGCACTTTGAAAAGTGCTCCAACAAACCAACAGAGGAGGTGGCTTCACGACTAACACCAGGGTCACCCAACCTGGGGTGTGCACAGCCCTGCTCTGAGAAAGGGGAGGGTGAGATAACTTTTGATTGACACAAGGTCAATCAGTGATATGGAAATCCAGCTTCCATTCAAGAAAAAAGGGGTTTCCCAACCTCTGAATTTGATACACAGGAGAGTCATGTGTCACTGTAAATGAGTGCTGTTGTGTAGTGACCTCACTGCTGAATTTATGTACATCTGGATGCACTCAACTGTGCATTTTGAGTGTGGTGGAAGTGGTTTCATCAATAAAACATTCTCAGCCCTGAAAACAAATGCCTTGGAATGCAGCAAATGCCGTGTTCAAAGTAGAAACAATTTCTGCCACATTTTGGAATGTCTATCTAGACCAGGGGTTCCCAAACTTTTTCAGGTAACCGCCCCCTTGGTTCCACAAACTCATGCCAAGTGCCCCTTACCCTACACTATAAAAATCATTATTCAGAATGGTGGTTTTCAATGACCCACTAAGGAAGATAATAACAATAAAATTAAAAACAGTAGGGACCGGAGAAGCAGTAGCGGAGCGGGGGGCTTCGCCTGCCCTTAAGGCGGAGGTGAAGAGGATTGGGGGGCCGGCGGAGCATGGCGAAGAGGATCGAGGTGAAGGCGGATCCTTCGCCTCGATCCGGAGCTCCGCCGGAAAGGTAAGTGGGGTTTACCGGGCCCTGCCGCTGTCGCTGTCGCACATGCGGCAACGGCAGCAGGGCCCGGTAATGCCCCCCGCCCTCCTCTCCCTTACCTGCCTCCGTCCGCGGTCCGTCAACGTCTCCAATTGAGCCCGTGGTTCCAGCAGGAAGTCTGGGCCGCACTCAATTGAAGACGGTGACGGACCGCGAACGGAGGCAGGTAAGGCCCCCCTCACCCTTGGTCCCTTACCGGGCTCTGCCGCCGTCGCCGCATGGGCGGCGATGGCGGCAGGGCCCGGTAACCCCCCCCCCCGCCCTCCTCTCTCTTACCTGCCTCCGTCCGCGGTCCGTCAGCGTCTCCAATTGAGCCCGTGGTTCCAGCAGGAAGTCTGGGCCGCACTTCCTGGTGGAACCACGGGCTCAATTGAAGACGGTGACGGACCGCGGACGGAGGCAGGTAAGGCCCCCCTCCCCCTTGGTCCCTTACCGGGCTCTGCCGCCGTCGCCACATGGGCGGCGATGGTGGCAGGGCCCGGTAACCCCCCCTATGGGGGGGACCGGAGCTCCGATCCGGATCCAGAGCTCCGAGCGGAGCGGAGTGGGCACAGGCGGAGTGGGGGCGGGGCGGAGCGGGCCGATCCGAAAATGGCGGATCTTAAAGTGAAGCGGAGTGGGGGGGTCCGTGCACACCCCTACAAAACAGTAACAATTAATTGAATAATTATTCAAAATCCGAAGCACCCGCCGCAGGCTTGCCGAGGGAGGGGGGAAAAGAGAGTGATCACCTCTGTTTTGCAGCCAGTGTGGCAGGGCACACCAAGCAGGGTATGTCTCTTCATTAGTGTTTGGGTGCTTTTGAAACATTTCAATTCACCGTTAAAAGGAACGGTATTAATACACATGTGGATTCTTCCCCTATATGGCTTGGAACCAAACCCATAAAAATGTCCCTGGGTTTTAAGACCTTCTGCAGAGGCGCTTCTCGGAAAAGACCACCTCGAGTGCCCCCTGCCGCCCCCTTGCTTCTTAGCACCCCCCTATGCAATCTCACTGCCCCCAAGGGGGTGGTACTGCCCACTTTGGGAACCACTGATCTAGACCTATTCAGGTAGTTAATTTCCCTCACAGGATCAGAACTGCATGAGGGAAAGCAGGGATAAGCGCACTGGTTCTCCACCTTCCACTTCCCCCTAAGCTTCCTTTTCTCTCTACAAGTTGATGGTTGGTTGACTGGAGCATGGAGCCTGCTCTATTCACAGAGACTGCCCAGAGAATTTAGAACAGGCTTCTCGCTGCAGACAGTCAGCCGCCAACTTGTGAACAGCTAGTGCCCTCGTCCACACTCTATCTCATTCAGCGGGGGCTGTTGTTTTCACCCGTACCATGTTTTGTTTCTGCACCGTGAGAGTTACCTGTGTTCAAAGCTGGCTGGAAGTTCCAATTTCTGATTCAGAAACCCGTCTGGGTGGGGAACGCTGCCCTTTCTTCTGTCCAAACATGCAAAGGATTGTATCCTAAGTCTTGTTATTCAGGATTTTTTTAAATGGCTGAACTGAGCTTGATTTTAAATAGCAAACTCCAGAGGCACCGCCATGTTGGTTGGTGTATCTTGAAGACTAACAGATTAAAACTGCAATCCTGTACCTACTTACCTGGGAGGAAGCCCCAGAGAGCTCTATAGGATTGATGTCTGAGTCTGCTTGAAAAGGAATAGAGGAGGGGTAGGAGTGGGTTTGAGATGGGAGGACCAATGAGCCCCCAACTGGCCCTTCGAGGACTGGATTATGTCAGGGGGCATGGCCACCCCTCCATCAGGGGGCAGCCACACCTCTGAAGATATCTAGGGTGACCATATGAAAAGGAGGACAGGGCTCCTGTATCTTTAACAGTTACATAGGAAAGGGAATTTCAGCAGGTATTTGTATATATGGAGAACCTGGTGAAATTCCCTCTTCATCACCACAGTTAAAGCTGCAGGAGCTATACTAGAGTGACCAGATACAAAAGAGGGCAGGGCTCCTGCAGCTTTAACTGTTGGTTCCCCATATATACAAATGACACCTGTTGAATTTTCCTTTTCAATACAACTGTTAAA
The DNA here is from genome assembly GCF_023053635.1 of Elgaria multicarinata webbii. NCBI lineage: Eukaryota > Metazoa > Chordata > Lepidosauria > Squamata > Anguidae > Elgaria > Elgaria multicarinata. The sequence goes on along the minus strand of NC_086173.1, from coordinate 21,521,662 downwards.
GATACAGGAGCCCTGTCCTCCTTTTCATAGGGTCACCCTAAGTTATCCAGTCCCCAGTTTAGAAGGGATTGGCTTTATTTTCCCCAGCTAGGGAAAGCATGTGCACAGTGAAGCTAGTCCAGCACAGCGTTCTTCCCAGCACAGTCCGCGTCCCCCAGTGCCCTCATCCCTGCAGCTACCTCCGAAATGAGGCTCGAGTTTACAGCTGGGATTCCTCCAGGGGGCAGTGTTTGAAGGCAACCCCCCCCCCCCCCCGGAGGAATCCAAGGAAACTCCGTGGGCTGGATGGAGAAACTCCACAGGCCAAATTAGGCCCATGGCCTGGAGGTTCCCCATTCCTCTACTAGAGAGTAAGCCCCACTGGATACAGTGGAAATTTCTTCCAAGGAAATTTCCATAGAATCACAGTGTTAGAGTGGCAGAAGCTTTTGTGGAATGGAGCCCACGTTATCCTCCTTTGGCAGATGTGTGGGCTCGGCGGGGAGAGGAAACGTAAACAGTGGCGCCAAAAGGCAATGGAATGAAAGAAGTATAGCAAGTCTGTGACATTTTAAATGGGTTTTTTATTGCTGCTGGCTTTTAATGTTTTGTCTCCAGCAGACATGTTCATTCCTCATTTTGCGTTGCTTCTTGTATTTTATAGAGAAATGACTAATACACTTTCTACACAAAATAAATAAATAAATCTTATTCCAGATGAACCTGGGTGAGCCATTCCTTCAATTAAGCCCTGAGAGCACTGGGAACTCCAGCTGAGAAATCAAGCTAGGCAAAATCCCTTCAAATGTTGTGAATCAAAAATGCCCAGTTGTTTTCCTTAACCAGATCTGGTGCCACCTCATAAATTTGAACAGCCTGGGAAACAGCTGAACCATTCAGAAAATTAGATGTCTGATCAAACAGAAGTGCCGTTTACAGGAATTTACAGCAGGGGCCGAAGCGGCAAGGAGTTTCAAATTAAGAGGTTTGATTGTAGTGCTGGTGATTGTGGTATAACTTAATTAAAAACTTCTGGAGAACCTCAGTGAACTTTAACTTGTTCAAATAATTTGCTCCATTCCCAAGTTGTGCTTTGCAACATAGAAATCCATAATTCGATATCCATAATATAATTAATCACTACTTCCAGGGCTTAATTAGAGCAAGGCCTGAATGCTGGAATCTGTTTCCCAAGCCAATGGCTGCTGGCTTTCAGACCATCTAAAGCAGGGATAAGGAAGCTCTTTCAGCCCTAGGGCCAAATTCAATTTCAGAGTCTCTTGCCCCCCCCACATTCCAGTGGTGGGTGGAGCCAAAATAACAAACATACCAGCGTATTTTATCTTAAAGCTCTTATTGCCAGAAACTTTGCCTTCAGAGAGGCATTTCAACCTTTTAGAATGGGGAAAAACTGCACAGAAGCCAAGATACTACCCAACAATTGGTGGTTGGGAGAAAACGGTGGAGCTAATAGAAGAGGGTGTGGCCAGGTGGGAAAACCCAGACCCCGTCTATACGAAAACGGGATTGCTCCTCATTGAACATAAACCCGAATTATTGTTGATTCAAATCTAGGCAAAGAGAGTCACACTGCAGCAGCAACAGCGATTTATATCCTGATTTATTTTGTAGTGCAGTTATTAATGCGCACATGCGCACATACGATGATACAGAGAACAGACAAGCAAAGCTATACATTTTATCTGCAGAGCTGGAGGGGGGAGGAATGAGGCAGCAGAGGAGGATGCGAGAAGGGGGGAAAGCAGCCGTTGCAAGGACAACCCTCCAAAAAGAAAAGGTTTCCCAAAGGAAGGAGAAGTGCAGGGTGCGGGTGGAGAGGCGGTCAGCTCAGGGGGATGTAGCATTTAAACACACTGAGCTTTTCTCCAAGGAGCAAGAGGGGGACTGACATGTCTCCTAGCTCTGACTGCCCGTTCCCCTCTCTCTGTTTTAATATTATAAGCTCTATCTGCGGAGCTCCACAGAATCATATAATTCAAAATAAAAACGGCGGGAAGGAACAAGGCAGCCAGAGGACGCGATAGGTGGGAAGGCAAGAAATCAGCCAATCACTTTGTCCTGCCCTCAAAGCTACGCCCACATGTCAAAATGTGATTTAACTCCCCCAAGGACACATAACTATAACGCAGTGCAAACTCGGATGTTGATCCAAAAGTCGTGGAAAATTGCAACTACGAATATGCGCATTATCACATTAAAAACCCAGCGTTGCGGCGAATGGACAGCTGCGTCATGTGTCCTGAAACGTGAATCAGCACGTTTAGGTTAAGGTAAAGAACCAGTATAGACATACCCCAGAAGGGCAGATTGGGATTTTCCCCAAGGGCTTTCATGTCAGTGTGTGCAGTTTCCAGGGAATTCATTACTGGATATTTTGAGCCAGCTAAACTCGATGATGTTCACTAGAGTAGCACAGCAGAGCCAGAAAAGGTAAGTCAGAATGGGTGAAGCTGTCCATTCCAGTTTCTCTCAGTTTCTCATTTTTCAAATCATAAGTTTGGTTCATCCCATTTCTATGTCAATTTGAGATTTTTTTAAAAATGTCCACACAAAAGTTCATTTGCATTTTTGTACACATTTTTCTTAATAATTTTTGTGTGTGTTCAATTTTGCCTAATATATACATTTTTTGGCCATCAATTTCCCCTCGTATAATGTATTCCTGAACGTTATTATTACAAATATATGCATTTTTCTACACACGTTTCTCTAACGTATGCATTTTGGGATCAGACAACTCCATCACAAAATACAGAGAAACGCAAATGTTGAAGGATCACTGAGCTTTGATTTGCGTATAGGTACAAAAGTGCGAGATTAGGTAAGTTCACATTAAAATGAGAACTGAATGAATTCCTCCCTCATCCCTAGAGATAAGTACCCTACTGCTGCAGATGTCTGGCCTGCAGAAAGAAACAGGACAGCCCCCTCCAAACAAACAAGGCTAAAATTAGCAGTTTGTATTCTCTCTCATCAATCATTTTTCACAGGCATAAATAACTGCTGGAGACACCAGGCTAAACTTTTCCCACACCCGTCTTTTCCACTGGACTGGAGATGCCAAGGAAGAAAAGGGATCTCAGATGGAAGGCGATACCCGTTTTCCTCTTCATATAGATGTGTGGAAAATAACTGAATTTTTACTAAACAGCATTGTGAACTGAAAGAAGTCAATCTGTAAACACCTTGAAATCAATGCAGTGATTACTAGAAGCCAACATGGATTTGTCAGGAACAAATCCTGTCAGGCTAATTTGATCTCATTTTTTGATAGGGTAACCTCCCTTGTATAATAATAATAATAATAATAATAATTGTGGACTGTGGGAATGCCATGGACGTCATATATCTTGACTTCAGCAAAGCTTTTGACAAAGTACCACATGACATTCTGATTAACAAACTAGCTAAAAGTGGGCTAGATGGAACAACTATTAGGTGGATTCACAGTTGGCTACAGAATCGGACTCAAAGAGTACTTATCAATGGAACCTTCTCAAACTGGGGAGAGGCAACAGGTGGGGTACCGCAGGGCTCAGTCTGGGCCAAGCACTCTTCAACACTTTTATTAATGATTTGGATGAGGAGGTGCAGGGAAAGCTGATCAAATTTGCAGATGACACCAAAATGGGTGGGATAGCTAATACCCTGGAAGACAGAAACAAATTTCAAAGTGATCTTGATAGGCTGGAGTGCTGGGCTGAAAACAACAGAATTAAATTTAATAGGGATAAATGCCAAGTTCTACATTTAGGAAATAGAAACCAAATGCACAGTTACAAGATGGGGGGTACTTGGCTCAGCAATACTACGAGCGAGAAGGACCTTGGAATCGTTGTAGATCGCAAGCTAAATATGAGCCAACAGTGCGATATGGCTGCAAGAAAGGCAAATGCTATTTTGGGCTGCATTAATAGAAGTATAGCTTCCAAATCACATGAGGTTCCTCTCTATTGGGCCCTGGTTAGTCTTCATCTAGAGTATTGCGTCCAGTTCTGGGCTCCACAATTCAAGAAGGACGCAGACAAGCTGGAGCGTGTTCAGAGGAGGGCAACCAGGATGATCAGAGGTCTGGAAACAAAGCCCTATGAAGAGAGACTGAAAGAACTGGGCATGTTTAGCCTGGAGAAGAGAAGATTGAGGAGAGACATGATAGCACTCTTCAAATACTTGTAAATGTAAAGTCAGCAGATTAATTACTTGATTCATCAGCTTTAAAATGTTGAACCAGTTGTATATATATAATTGCTTGTCACTGTGATGCCATATAATAAGCTGAAAGCCACAAAATCATAAAAGCAGCACAATAGGGTGACTATATGAAAAGGAGGACAGAGCATATGAAAAGGAGGACAGAGCATCTTTAACAGTCGCATAGAAAAGGGAATTTCAGCAGGTGTCATTTGTATGCAAGCACCCCTGGTGAAATTCCCTCTTCATCACAACAGTTAAAGCTGCAAGTGCCCTGCCCTCTTTTTTATCTGGTCACAGTATAGCTGCAGTATAGCTCCTACAGCTTTAACTGTTGTGATGAAGAGGGAATTTCACCAGGTTCTCCATATATACAAATGATACCTGCTGAAATTCCCTTTCCTATGCAACTGTTAAAGATACAGGAGCCCTGTCCTCCTTTTCATAGGGTCACCCTAGCATAAAACAGCAGGATTAAAACTGTATTGAAAATTTTCAGGAAAATCAAACACTCTTTGTCTGGTTCCAAAAAGACAGTAAAATTGATGCAAAGCAAATCTCTGGGGAAATTGTTCTACAACTGATGTGACACTACTAAGAAAACCCTCTCTTTGTTAGCCAACCCCACTCACCTCATATAGTGGGGGTGCCCATCAAATCTGCAACAATAGGGTGACCCTATGAAAAGGAGGACCGGGCTCCTGTATCCTTAAAAGTTGTATTGAAAAAGGAAATTCAGCAGGTGTCATTTGCTTATATGGAAAACCTGGTGAAATTCCCTCTTCATCACATCAGTTAAAGCTGCAGGAGCTATACTAGAGTGACCAGATTTAAAAGAGGGCAGGGCACCTGCAACTTTAACTGTTGCGATGAAGAGGGAATTTCACCAGGTTCTCCATATATACAAACGACACCTGCTGAAATTCCCTTTTCTATGCAACTGTTAAAGATGTAGGAACCCTGTCCTCCTTTTCCTAGAGTCACCCTATGCAACAGGAAAGGTGCCCTGCACGCGCAGCACTTCTTAGCTAAAAACTGGAGATCCCTTTGATGCCAAGTGGTGAAAATGCTCAAAGTGCAAGACCCCAAAGAGGAGGTTTTGTCCCCCACCCACCCACTGCATTCTAGTTCCCAGCCCTGGTATACATGGTTACTCAGAAGTAGGGCCCATTGGGTTCAATAAGACTTACTCACAGGATTGCAACCTAAAAGAAATTAACTTTTTAATCAAACCTGTAATCCTATACTCCTGGGATAGGGAACTGTGGCCCTCTAGATATTGTTGTACTATAGCTCCCATCATCCCTGAACATTGTCTGATGGGAGTTGAAGTCCAACAACATTAGGGTGACCATATGAAAAGGAGGACAGGGCTCCTGTAGCTTTAACAGTTGTAGAGAAAAAGGATTTCCAGCAGGTGTCATTTGTAGGCAGACAGCATCTGGGGAAATTCCCTTTTCATAGCAATACTTAAAGGTGCAGATGCCCTCGTCTCTTTTGTATCTGGTCAAGAGGGCGGGACTCCTGCAGCTTTAACTCTTATGATGAAGACAAAATTTCACCAGCTGCTACATGCATTCAAATGACACTTGCTGAAATTCCCTTTTCTATACAACTTTAAAGATACAGGAGCCCTGTCCTCCTTTTCATATGGTCACCGTAAACAACATCTGGAGGGCCAGAGGTTCCCCACTCGTAAGAACACAGGAAGCTGCCTTAGATTGACGCAGACCCTCGGTCCATCTAGCTCAGGATTGTCAACACTGAATGGAAGCCATGGCTCTCCAGGGTTTCAGGCAGGACTCTTTCCTTGCCCTACTTGGAGAAGGTGAGGATCGAACCTGGGACCTTCTGCATGCAAAGCAGATGCTCTATCACACTGAGCTATGGCCACTAGGGTGACCAGATGCACCGCGTAGGGTGACCATATGACTGGATTTGCCCGGATTTGTCTGGGTTTTTGATGGCAAATCCAGGAGGAGGAGGGGAAATCCGGATATTTTTTTTCAAAGAGCAGCTCTAATGGGAATTAACAAAAATGCTTATAACTCCATCATTTTTTAAGATAAAGACATGAAACTTGGCACAATGGTAGCTCTTAGGAAGGGCTTTAGTCGTACTAAATTTTAAACAGATCCGTTCATCCATTGATTTTTTAGGAATTTTTTAAAAATTGAAGTTTTAAAATTACCATTTTTTAAATCGTCATTTTTAAAGATAACGAGATGAAACTTTGTACCATGATAGGATTTAGGTAGAGCTTTAGCCACACCAAATTTGAAACAGATCTGTTCATCCATTGATTTTTTAGAAATTTTTAAAAATGAGGTTTTAAAATTATTATTTTTTAAAACTGTCATTTTTAAAGATAAAGAGCTGAAAGTTGGCACCATGAAAGCTTTTTGGTAGAGCTTTAGCCGTACCAAATTTGAAACAGATCTGGGGGCAGTAGTAAACCCTGTTAACAAAAACAGCAGCTTGCAATGAAAAGATATTTGAGGGAAGGGGAGAATGTAACACACAGAGTATAGCAAAAGCTTCAAAGCACAGCAAAACCTACAAAAGTAGGAGTGAGTGAAGTTAATTTCAGATACATTGAATCTCTCACTTGTTCTTTATTTCAGTGATTTTAACATTAAGATGTTATGTAGAACAGATTTGTCTTAAACGTGTGCTGTAAAATCAGACATGTAACCAAGGCTATGTTCGGGTGGGCACGCCCCCTTGGTACATGTTGTCCTCCTTTTTGGTTTCCAAAATATGGTCACCCTATCCATGGGGCTTTCATTTGAGTAGACTTGCATTGGACCACACTGTAAATGTTGCAGTTTAATCATAATACGCAGGTTTTTTCTCTCATCTTCCTTGGATAATGATTTTCTCCCCTTGCAAAATCATTGTCTGATAATTAGGGTAAAAGAGCCAAGTGACTGAGGAAGAAGAAATCACATGGACATTGTTTGGAATTATTAGGTCAGAAGCTGTTGTGTCACTGAGGCCTGGTTTCTAGTCAGCTGGAAAACAAAAAACTCCTCAATGAACTTGGTTCTTGTGTCAGTCATGGAGTCACATGTTTGTAACCTAACCCACTGAAGCTGCTTCTTTTAACTTGAGATGCATGAGGGAAGGGCACAATGACAAGCTGGTCTTGGCAAACCTCTATTTTGCTACTGCTACATTAAATATTGTTATCTATTAGAGTGACCCTATGACAGGGCTCCTGTATCTTTAACAGTTGCATAGAAAAGGGAAGTTCAGCAGGTGTCATTTGTATATATGGGGAACCTGGTGAAATTCCCTCTTCATCACAACAGTTAAATCTGCAGGAGCTATACTAGAGTGACCGTTTTAAAAGAGGGCAGGGCTCCTGCAGCTTTAACCATTGTGATGAAGAGGGAATTTCACCAGGTTCACCATATATACAAATGACACCTGCTGAAATTATCCTTTCAATACAACTGTTAAAGAGACAGGAGCCCTGTCCTCCTTTCCATATGGTCACCCTATATCGATGGTATTATATTTATCCTTCAAAGGGGACCAACCACTGAAAAAAACTATTTCTAGTAGCTTCTAATTTTACCTCAGAGGATCTTAGGATATTGGTAAAGCTGCTTTATGAGTAGTATTATCCACTGTATGCTTGTTTCTGTGTCCCTGTGATGCCTGCTCACTTGTATTTCCATGGGCCTATCACGGTCTTTCAACCTATTTTCCAGGTTTATTAAAAACAGGACCAACATGCTCCTCAAGATCCTTTTTTTTTTTTTTTTTTGCATCCCTGATGGTCGCTTTGTATTTCTTTTGTACAAGTTTGTGTTCTTTTTTATTCCCCTTGTTTGGGCTAGACTTCGAGTTTCTGAAGGAAGCCTGCTTTTTTCTAGTGCCTTTGTTGCTTGTTAACCATGTGGATGACCTCTTGGACTTTGTGCTGTCTTTCCTGACCTGCACTTTGCTTTCTAGCTGAGATTCTATCATTGTGGTTTTGAGTAACCCTCAAACATGAGATTTGACCCTCCTGACTCTCCTTTTCAACTTCCTTTTTATTCGTTCCATCATTTTAGAGATATTTCCTCTTTTGAAATCAAACGTGACTGAGTTGGACTTCCACTTAAATATTAATTAAATTTGATAGTACTGTGGCCACTGTTTCCAGTCAGTTCAACAGCAACCACATCTATCACTAGGTCTGAAGTGGTGTCATTTAGGATTACACCCAGGGTCATAAGGGATCAATTTTTTTTATCTCTTTCTTATGACAGGAACATGCATTTCTCCAAGTGTGAGAATAAAATTGGATAACTTCATTTACACAAGAAAAGCATTAAGCAAGAAGTGAAAGTCATTAATGTGTGCTATCTGTTTTCTTTTCTAGTTTATTCTTTCCAACTACGGTGGAAGAGGAAAGTGACTTCTAGGAAATGTTTTTTGGCTTGGGCATAAAAATATACCTGGACTGCCCTCTGCTGGTTCCTATGATAATGGTCACTAAGACTTTACAGCCTATTCAGATGACACGCTAAGCCATGGTTAGGCCAAGAATCCCTTTGCAGCAAAGGGTTAGTGAACGTGTTTAACCCTTGGTTATGTAGCCACCATGGTTAGAAATGGTTCACACGACACACTCAGTCATGGTTCACATGACACGCTAAGTCATAATGTTTAGCTCAAAATGCTTAACCACAGTGGTTTAGTGTGTCGTCTGAACAGGGTCAAAGTATTTTCTGTGGCTGCACCCCAGTTGTACAAGAAGGTTCGTCAGGCCCCTTCTCTCTTTAACTTCCACCGACAAGTGAAGACAATTTTGTTCAGATATGCTTTCCATTAACTTTGATATTTTAAACAATATTGTTTCTGTTTGTTTAGCCTCTAATCATTTCACAGTGCAATCCTATACATGTCTACTCAGAAGTAAGCCCCACTGAGTTTAATGGGGTTTACTCCAAAGGAATTGCATAAAGGTTTGCAAATTTAATTTATCTGTGTGTTTTGAATGTTATTATTACCAGCCTTGAGCACTACTTTGATAAGTGAAAAGGCAGGATAGAAATTATTCAAATAACTAAAATATTGTCTGAAAAATAAGCGCCTTCGAGTTTAACGAGACTTAATGAGGTTGCAATCCTGTACATATTTACCTAGGAGTAAGTCTCATTAAACTCAAAGGGGCTTGCTTCTGAATAAACATGCAATTTGAAGGCTGTTTGAAAGAGGCCTGCCTGCTTGTGTGGCACTTTGTATATTCGTCCCACTTTCACTTCAGGTAAACAAGTTTGGCAGGTTTTTGTATTGTTTCAAAAACCTGCAAAACCTGTTTAATCAGAGATGATACAATGGGACAAAAAGAAGTGTGCATCCTGAAAACAAAGCCTTTCTTAAAGCACTTTCAACTTTCTTTTGAGAACTATAGTGTGTCTCCAGGCTTAGTTTGTGAGAAGAGCTGGGAGATGCCAGTGCATTATTCTGCATTATGAGAAAGGGGAAAAATCAACAGAGACACCCATGAAACTGTTGCAAAGCGAAAGCAGCACATGCGGATTATCTTGATCTGAAGAGGCTAGACTGCATATTAGATTGTTTCAAGTACTGTCTGTGCAAGCAAATCCATGGAATTCAGTAGGTCTTGCTCTTGCATACATAGCCATGGGATTGCAGCCTTAGATTCTGTTAATAAACACACTTACATTTGATAAAGTCCATTTATTTGTAATTTATTTTTAAACTATCCATATGTGCGCCTTTCGAAATTTTGCAGTAGGCTTACAACAGGAGTTTTAAAAAGGAGCAGAATGGGTGCTTTATAGAAGCAGAATAAAACAACGGTGGTAAAAAGTAAAAATCTAGACAGATAAATAAGCACTACCAACAGTGGGGCTACAAAGTTCCAAAGACCCAAAGATGTGTTGATTTTTCATTATTTTCTACGAGCAAAGAGAGTCAGACTCGGACTTCCTTTGTGTCACAACCTTAGTGCAGCCCCTGCAAAGACCCTGAATCTCCCACAGATGGTTCTCTTACTGTAAACCAGGGGTGGGGAACCTGTGGTCTTCCAGGAGTTGTTGGACTCCAGTGGTGAGAGAGATGATAGGAGTTGTAGTCCATGGATCTCTGGAAGGCCATAGGCTTCTCATTGCTGATATAAGTTCTAAATAGGGTGACCATATGAACGGATTTACCCGGATTTGCCTGGGTTTTTGATGACAAATCCGTGGGGAGGGGAAATCCGGATTTTTCCAAAGAGCAGCTCTAATGGGAATTAACAAAAATGCTTATAACTCTGTCATTTTTTAAGATAAAGACATGAAACTTGGCACGATGGTAGCTCTTAGGAAGGGCTTTAGTCATACCAAATTTGAAACAGATCCATTCATCCATTGATTTTTAAGGAATTTTTTTAAAATTGAGGTTTTAAAATTATTATTTTTAAAATTGTCATTTTTAAAGATAAAGAGATGAAAGTTAGCAAAATGATAGCTTTTAGGTAGAGCTTCAGCCATACCAAATTTGAAACAGATCTGTTCATCCATTGATTTTTAGGAATTTTTTAAAATTTGAGGATTTAATTTTTATTTTTAAAAAATGTTATTTTAAAAAATAAAAGATGAAACTTAGCACCATGATTGCTCTTAACAAGGACTTTAGCTATGCCAAGTTTGAAACAGATCTGTCCATCCACTGAGTTCTAGGATTTTTTTAAAAAGTTTGAGGTTTTAAAATAATTTTTTAAAAATAATTTTAACATGGCGAACATGTTGTCCTCCTTTTTGGTTTCCAAAATATGGTCACCCTATCTAAAATACAGCAAAGAAGGTAATACAGACACCCAAGGTAGCATAATGGACGTAAAGTTTACTCAGATAGGGAAGGGGCATGCGGGATCACGTTTCCCTCCCATTGCTTTGAATCGTGGTTTTTTTTTTTTTTTTACATTTTTATACCGCCCAATAGCTGAAGCTCTCTGGGCGGTTCACAAAAAGTGTTTCTGTCCTGCAATAGGGATGAGCAGCTTCCTCTTTCTTCAGCTGCTGAAGAAAGAGGAAGTAAACAAAGACCACGTGGCCCATTCAATGGGCGGTTTTTTCGTGCTGCTTTTACTGCACACAGCAGGAAATGGCGGTACATTTCACTGTAGGATGAAAAATTGGATTTTCCAGGGTCTTTTTTTGAGGCGGCAAAACCATCAGGAGGAGTGGGAGACGTGCAGGAGGTGGATGGTGTTGTGAATAGGACCTGCAAAAATCTGTGAGTGCCCAGTAACGACTGTGCAATAAAATGATGGTGCTCTATATCACTTCAGCCTAAAGGTGGAGGAATCACATATTTGAATTCTCCTGTATAAAAATTCCCTCCAGGTCAGTATGGCTACATGCTACCTCCAGTATCAGCGGCAGTAAGCCTATATACACCAGTTGCTGGGGAACATGGGTGGGAGGGTGCTTTTGCACTCATGTCCTGCTTGTGGATCCCTGGTTGACTAGTGTGTGAACAGAGTGCTCGACTAGATGGACCCCTGGTCTGATCCAGCAAGACTCTTCTTATGCATAGTAGAGATTTGGCTGGGCTACAACCACTCTTTCTCTCTGAAGTGCTATTACTTGTTTTAGTTTGCAGGGAGTTTGTACAAAAGTCAAAGGGGATTTTTTTTTTTAAAGGCACACCCGTCTGCTGTCCAAAATGGTTTAGATCACTCTGCCACCTCCATTTTGCTGCATGGGTAGACCAGGCCTCAGAAGGGAGGCACTCTTCTTTGCAAGCCAGAAATTGTGGAGGGGCACAGCCCCTGGCCCTGATCTCCTTCTTCATAATGGACTTAATTTCTGCAATCTTTGTGAGTCATTTTCTTCTAATGAAACTATTTTCCAGGAAGATAAAAGAACATGACTTCCAACTCAGGCTGCCAAGGAATAGGGGGCGGGCAATCACGAATTCCAGGATTCTTTACTGCCAATGTTGAAATCCATGAGTCAGTCCTTCAAAAGTGGTGAAACAGGCTGAAAAGTTGGGGGTAGGGGAGATTACGTCGAAAGGCAGGCTGCGTTGCATTTTATTTATATTTTTCAGCTGAAGAGAACAACTTGTTTCATCCCTCCCATTTCGACATCTCCTATCCCTCTGCTCACAGGGTTGCCAAAGTCTCAGGGTCTGATCTGAGATTTCTGGATTTTCAGGTCTCCATGGCTGTCAAACCTCAGCATCAGTGGCGAGATGCAGCTTGGCTGAGTGCTCACTATTCGCTCTACTGCCTTGTCGGTCTGGTTCAGCTTTGGCCTGAGCCGCCAGGCTTAGCCCCTTGCATTGCCAGGAGCCGTCCCCTGCCATCATCAGATGCAATCTGCCACTGTCTCCCAGTCTCCTGGACCTGAGTCTCAGTGTTTGAGGTTCTGGAGAACTAGAGTGCTTCCAGACAAAGCTCTTATGGTGCTACTGCCCCCTTTTTATGATAGGTAGATGTTGCATTCATGCCCATTCAGTATGTGCACGAGTCGCTGGAACTACGCTGGACATGCCTCCACTCATTGAGATCTTGCCTCCAGATCTACACCAGGCAGGACAATCCTCGGATAACCGCCTCATTAACCCACTGTGGTTTGTCATGATGTAAGGACAGGTCCAATGGGAATAGGACCCTCTGAGGGCCAGTATTTTTTTTCCCTGAGGGTTAACTAGAAGTTATCTTGCCAAAAGTGTGATCTCAACTTTGGCTTTCCAGATAATGGTAGGGTGACCATATGGAAAGGAGGACAGGGCTCCTGTATCTTTAACAGTTGCATAGAAAAGAGAATTGCAGCAGGTGTCATTTGTATATATGGAAAACCTGGTGAAATTCCCTCTTCATCATAGCAGTTAAAGCTGTAGGAGCTATACTAGAGTGAGCAGAATTAAAAGAGGGCAGGGCACCTGCAGCTTTAACTGGTGTGATGAAGAGGAAATTTCACTAGGTTCCCCATATATACAAATGACACCTGCTGAACTTCTCTTTTCAATACAACTGTTAAAGATACAGGAGCCCTGTCCTCCTTTTCATATGGTCACCCTAAGATAATGGAGAATAAGCAGGATACACAAAGCAGTATTGGTATAATGGAATTCAACCACTAACATTGGTGAATCTGGACTTTCCTGAATTGGCATATGTAATTTTGTTAAATGTTATGGAAACCCCTCACAAGGCAGCTTAAAATAAAATTGTTAAAAGCAATGAATGTAACAGTGGAGTAAACAACACAGTAAAGCCAACATCACATAAAAATGTGTAGGAATCCAGCAATAAAACAAACAAACAAACAAAAAAACTTGGCAGAAGAGACAGTGTGGTGTAGTGGCTAGAGTGTCAGACTGGGAGTTGGGAGATCCGGGTTCTAGTCCCCACTCGGCCATGGAAACCCACTGGGTGACTTTGGGCCAGTCACAGACTCTCAGCCCAACCCACCTCACGGAGTTGTTGTGAGGATAAAGTGGAGAGGAGGAGAAGGATTATGTACGCCGCCTTGGGTTCCTTGCAGGAAAAAAAGGCAGGATATAAATGTAGGGTGACCCTATGAAAAGGAGGACAGGGCGCCTGTATCTTTAACAGTTGTATTGAAAAGCAAATTTCAGCAGGTGTTATTTGTATATATGGGGAACCTGGTGAAATTTCCTCTTCATCACATCAGTTAAAGCTGCAGGTGCCCTGCCCTCTTTTAAATCTAGTCACTCTAGTATAGCCCCTGCACTTTAACTGTTGTGATGAAGAAGGAATTTCACCAGGTTCTCCCTATATACAAATTACACCTGCTGAAATTCCTTTTTCTGTGCAACTGTTAAAGATACAGGAGCCCTGTCCTCCTTTTCATAGGGTCACCCTAATAAATGCAATAATAAAATAAAATAAAATATTTGGAGCCAAGCAAAGTTCTCAATGGAGGCAATTCTACAAATGTATGACCCTGGTAACTGCCAATTTTAGGGCCTAGGTAGGTTCCTTCGAGTGAATTATATTAATTTTATTACTTTAAAAAAAATTCTTCCCTTCCGTTGAGTTCAGGGCTCAACAACCTGGCGAGGTAGGCTAGCCTGAGGATGAGCCCATGATAACCCAGTGAACTTCATGCTGAATGAGGATTTGAACTCAAGTCTCCCCAATGGTACAGTCTAACACTTCTTCAATTTCCTCAATTTCCAGATGTGTTTGACTACAACACACATCACCCCCAAATTAATGTTGGCTGAGGATGATGGGAGTTCTAGACCAACGCATCTGGAAAGCGCCAGGATAGGGAGGGCTGATCGAGCCACTGACGTCACACTGAGTCCCAGCAGCTCAAATGCAAATGAATCAGTAATGGGTGGGGTTTCATTGACAACCCCCCCTTCCTCCTCCTCCACTCAAGCGCTCATTTTAAGTCCTCCCGCCAATTTCCTCGTCACTTTCCGGTCCTCTCTAGCCGTTCTCGTGGGTTGTGCCTACTTAGAATTAGGCCCCGCCCCCGGTCTCTTCGTAACGCCTCTCGTTCATCTGGCATTGTAGAGATAGAAATGCATTACGAACCTCAAACTTCCGGCAAAAAGTCGAACACCGCATTGGATGTAGTTTTTTTTTTTTGTACAGCCGAGATTCTATCTATTTTCTTAGCTCCGTGTTTCGATATGGGGGCCGCTCTATCCCTTGACTCCTTTATGTTGAGAGCCCTGTACACACCTCGTATTGGGAGCTAGAATGGTAAGCCAAACCGATGTTAGTTCGGAAGTGGCAATAAAGAATGCGACTGACTATAACTCTTCGCTGCTTTTTTTTTTAAAATAAAATCGGCGCGCACAGGTGAAGAAAGCCCTTTTAGCGCCTGATGTCATCAGCCGGGGCCGGAAGTTGTATTACTCCTTAGTGCGCATGTATTGTGCTTGCAATCCGGCAAGGCGAGGGCAGCTGCTGGTGCGATGATCCGGCTCGGGGTTCCGTCGTGGAGTCGGGGAGCTGCTTCGCGGGTGAGGGCGATGTCGGGGAAGGGCGAGGGGCGGAGGGAGAGGCCGAAAAGGGCAGGAGAAGTCTAGTGCAGCCTTGCCCAACCGGGCGCCCTCCAGATGTGTCAGACTACAACTCCCATGCTCCCTCAGCCACGGGGGATTATGGGAGTTGTAGTCCGACACATCTGGGCAAGGAGGAGCTAATGCATCATAACAAAGACCCCGGCTGCAGCGAACTCAGAGGCTGCCTCGTCCACAGTGGCTAATCCAGAGAATCTTTGGGAACCCACAAGCCGGGCACCAAGGTTTCCCTATTATCTATTTTGCTGCGTGGTTTTATCCTGGTTGTGCTTTTTATACTGTATTTTGTATTTGTGCTTTTAACCTGTTGGTTGTTTTATAATGGTTTTAATTTTTGTGAACCGCCCAGAGAGCTTCGACTATTGGGCGGTATAAAAATGTAATAAATAAATAAATAAATAAAACATGCCCTTAATCTTCCAAAGCCACTGACACTAGCATTGATTCCCCCCCCCCCCCCACATCTGACAACTGCAAGCAGGTTGCATAAGTTCAGTATGGGTCCTGTGAAGAAGTACTCTCTTTTGCCTGGCCTGAAGCTACTGATTGAATTATTATTATTATTCACAGTCAGTGATTGTGTCACAATGTAAGACTTTATTGACGGTGGGAAGAACAATAACGGAGCCAATAAAATCTGTTTAACATGAAAATACTGCTGCTACTTTAATCATAATATTTATGGTTAACATCAAAATACTATATTTAGTCATGATTTTTCATTTGCTTATTTAATAAATTTATATACTGCTTAGCATATTAAAATATATGTCTAAGTGGTTTGCAAAGATTAAAATATATCATAAATACAAAAACATTTATGTGACATGAGAGCGGAAGAATCTAGTTTATTGGATAGCACTAAAGTTTCCATAGGAAATGCACGTACCTCTGCTCTTGTCATGACAGACTGCTGCCATAGAGGTGCCTGTTTTGTTAGTAAGAGTAGAAGAAATTGCTGTGTTAAATCAGACCAATGCTCTCTGTAGTGCAGCAATTTGCTTTCACCAGCAGCCGGCCAGAGGCCCCTGGAAGTAGTAGAGCATCAAAGGTTGGCCATCCCCTGTGTTTATTTGCAGCACCTGGTACTTCAAGGTACATGTCTCCGTATATGGAGGCTTCATTTAGTTGGTGTAGCTACTATCTGCTTATAGACCTGTTTTCCATGAGTTTTTTGTTCAGTTCTTTTTCTAAGTTAGTAGCCATCACCACCCTATCTTGTCAATCCACTTCAGCCCTAAGTTGGATGAGTCAGAGCTCTGCATCTTAAGACACCTTCCCCAACCTGGTGCCCTCCAGATGTAGTGTAATACATGGTTCCCTAAACCCTGGCATATGACGATGGGATTGTAGTCCAACCTATGTGGAGGCTGTCAGGTTTGGGACAGGCTGGTCTAAAGCATTCTCAAAGGTCTGAAAACATTGGGGCAGGGCGGAGGGAACGACAAACTTTTCACAACTGAGGAAGGTGGTACGTTCTTGAAGCATGCCACGGAAAGCTATTTAAGGCAAGATCTTAACATTCTGAGCAAAAGTGTATACCAAAGCATAAACGCATGTTGTAGTTCATTATTTTTTTTAATATATGTCATCAATTAAATTTGCAAAGCAACATAAACCGAAAAGCAGGTCCTTCCCAAGGAGCTTACTGCCTGTGAGGGTCCATACTGAAGACTAGGGAAAGTTGGGGTTTGAGCTGAGACCTGAAAGGTAAGGGAGGTGGTAGCAAGTTGGTATTCTGTGTGCGCATGATAGTCTAGGCATAAGCAACAGTAACGAAGAACAAGCTGATATTGTTTCGCGGAGTTGTCTATTCGTTAGTCTATTTGTGTAAATGCAGTTTGTAAGGGATCGTCAGTTTCACTCCATTTCTATTTTCATTTCTGCCCCAAGCTTTTGTCTACGTTGTCAAACCAGTCAGGTTTTGTAGGCAACTCTGGCATTTCAGCGAGTGCGGTGGATGCAACTTCGCTAAGAGGTAAGTCCTTTTCCTGATTGTAGAGCATTCATGTGTTTATTTATTGTATTTATATTAGGGGTGTGCACGGACCCCCCCCGATCCACCCCGCGGGCCAATCCGAAAATTTTGGATCGGCCCACTCCGCTCCGCGCCGCCCACAGTCCGCTCCTCTTTGCCGCTGAGCTCTGGCTCCGAATCGGAGCTCCGCAGTGGAGAGGAGTGGCGCCAGGTAAGGCCCCCCTCCCTCCTCTCCCTTACCTGCAGAGACCAAGGGGGAGGTAAGGTAAGGGACCGCAGGTAAGGGAGAGGAGGGAGGGGGGTTTACCAGGCCCCGCCGCCGCCGCCCGTGCGGCAACGGTGGCAGAGCCCGGTAAGGGACCAAGGGGGAGGGGGGCCTTACCTGTGTCCGTCCACGGTCCCTCGGCTTCTTCAATTGAGCCCACGGCTCAATTGAAGAAGCCGAGGGACCGCGGACGGACTCAGGTAAGGGAGAGGAGGGGGGGGGTACCGGGCCCTGCCGCTGTCGCAGCATGGGTGACAGCGGCAGCAGCAGGGCCCGGTAAACCCCACTTACCTTTCTTGCGGAGCTCTGGATCGAGGCGAAGGATCTGCCTTCACCTTGATCCGCTCCGCTGGCCCCCCAATCCTCTTCGCCTCCGCCTTTAGGGTAGGCGAAGCTGCTCCGCTCCGCTCCTGCTTCTCCGGTTCCCTAATTTATATCCCTAATTTATATCCCGCTTTTCCTCCAAGATGCTCACGGAGGCGTACATGGTTTCACCTCCCCAAGTTCATATCCTCACAACAACCCTGGGGGTGGAGGGTAGGTTACAGTGACTAGCTCAAGGTCACTCAGTGAGCTTCATGGCTGAGTTGGGATTTGAACCTTGGTCACCCCACCTTTAGCTTGACACTCTAACCACAACACCACTGTTACATGTCTGGGGTTTTGATTTACTCGGGTCCCAGCCAAACCAGATTCAAGGATCGCCAAAATGAAACAGAGTCACAGATGCAGCAACAAATTGACAGTTTATTGCTTATCCACAAGTGATAAGTGGATGTAGAAAGAAATGCAAATATAGCTCACACATCCCTTCAGCCAATTGAAGCAGATGTTCATCACATCTGGCTGTGCTCTCAGGCCCCACGGCACACAGGGTATTGCCTCATGGACCTACAAATTCCCCCCAGCTGGCAATGCGCTTTTCCCCTTTGGAGCAAGACCAAATTAGTCTGGTCTTGATACCAGCTTATATAACTATCTCCCATATTCTAGAAGGTGCCCGAAAAATCACAGTCTGAGAGGTAAAATCATATTTGAAATAAATGTTTCTTCATGTCTAGTAAATCTGATGCTACGAACTAGTTATTTAAATATTTTTCCAGACTTGCTTTAAGATCTTTTATTGGATTTACTTTAATAGATTACTAGATAGACTTTTTAAGAGATTGGGGTTCAGTTTTTTTTTTTAAATAAATACCTGTTAAGCCACTTGTAGTGAGGAAGCAGTTTCTCCAAGAAAGAAAGCATTTATAAATCGGAGAAGAAGTGGTTTCTTGTTGTCAGTGTGCCACAGATTACTCAAATGCTTCTGTATGTGGCCTTGTGTAAATGAATATGGGCGGGTAGTTTTATGTACTTGCAAGTTTTATACATAATTCCAACTGAGACCTACCCCAACGTCACCAGTTCTTTTGCTTCCTTTTAGAAACCCCCCCTGAGGTGGTCTCCAGTGACCCCATTCTACGGAAATGCGACATTGCCATCCCCAAACACCTCACACCTGTCCAGGCGTGGGTGGAGTCCCTGAAACGTTACGATGCCAGTCGCGTGGGCTTGACGGACCTGCATCCTGATATGTTTGCAGTAATGCCTCGGTAAGGACTGAAATTCTGCTCTTGCCCCAAGCCCCTGTGATTGCAGACATGGCTGGAAATAAGCAATCTGTTCAGAAAAAATGACAGGTACATCATCATCTTACATGAAGCATTCAATGAACCAATAAGTGGAGGGCGAGGGGAAAGCAAAGTGGTGGTAGAAAAGGGATGGGATTTGCATCTCATTTTCATTTATTGCGTTTCTATATGGTCCAATAGCCAAAGCTTTCTGGGTAGTTCGCAAAGATTAAACCCTAAAAATACAATACGATAACATTATATAAAGCCAGTGTACATAAATATAATTTTAAACATTCAACAGTAAATCCCAAGACCCATTAAATATGTTATCATACGCTGTCAAAGATGTAGAGGAAAGTCTTAACTTTGTGCTGAAAAGATGACAATGCTGGCTCCAGGCGGGCCTCGCTGGGGAGAGCATTCCTTAATTCCTCAGCGGGGGATACCACTGAGAAGGCCTTCTCCCTTGTTCCCATCCTCCGAGCTTCTGTTGTTTTGGGTTAAAATGGGGTAAGGCATGTCATGCAGGAGTTTGAAGTTCTTAAAAATGACAGGCGGCATCTGCTGGTGAACACCTGGCAGTCCTAGGGACCAGGCTAGACCATAGGCATAAGAAGACTGAACTATGCCTCAAATTTGGCTGCATTTACAGAAGTCTGAGTTTCTCAGTTATTTCTTACGAGCCATGTTTCTAGGGGGTACAAACCGAAATCCTCTTGACTACACGGCTTGGAATCTTAAGGCGCACCTCACCTGACATGTACCTAACCATACATTATGTTCAGTATCTAAGGTCCTTCTCCAGGTTCCTCCTCTGAGGGATGTTCAGAAGGTGACTACAAGGGAGGGCCTTCTCAGTGGTGGCCCCGCATCTGTGGAAGGAGCCACCCAACAAGGCCCACCTTGTACCGACAGTGGTTTTCTTTCCAGCACCAGTTAAGGACCTCTCTCTTTTCTCAGGCATTTGGTAGCTTATGATGAGATTTTAAGCGGTCCTGGATCTGTCCTATGGTTACGATTGACTGTTCGAAGTTGTTTTTAGATATATGTTGTCTTCATATATATTGTTTGTGTGTTATGTAAATGGTTTTAAAACTTTGTATACTGTATTCTAATGTTTTTCATATTTGTAAACTGCCCTGAGAGCCTTGGCTATGAAGTATTGAAATGCAATAAATAATAATAATAAAAATACCCTAGAACAGGCCTGTAATAACCTCCCTTCTCTCTAGGACCTGGTTTACTTCAGATAAAGGGGAGGTTTCCACCACCAATATAATAATTTTGCATTTAAATTCCAAACCATTTTGACCCCCATTTCTTTTTCTCTCAATAGTTTATGTTGTGTTGTCCGTTTCCCAAGTCACTTGCTAACTGTTGCTTATTTATTTATTACGTTTATATACCGCGCCATAGCCGAAGCTCTCCGGGTGGTTTATAAAGGTTAAAAACAGTGAACATCATTGGTGTGTGTTTTTTCCTCAGCATTGATATTCTACACATGGTGGCCATCTGGCAGAAAAACTATAAGAGAATTGTAAGTATTAGGATATGGATCGCAATGGTCTTGGAGGCACCAGGCTATTGCCTGGGCTGCCTAGTCAGAGTGGGACAGGCCATGGGCCTTTGAGCCAGGCCACGGAAGGAGACGTCCACAAGGAGGGAACTGCCCACATTCCCAGGGCAGAATTCTAGTGCAGACCTGGAAAATTTTGGAAAGTGTATTTTTCTCCCACCCTAAATAAAGCACAATTTCTATTAAAAACAATCACATTCTGTGCCAAGCAGTGACCTTGGGGCGGGAAATTTCCCATGGACATTTTTCCAGTGCTTTATTTTTCCAGGGAAAAAAAATCTGTTTCGTAAGTTCATTAGTAACAGTGAATGGATGCCAATTGCACATACAATATTAGGCAAGCTTGGCCATTTCAAAGCTGTAATCAATGTTTTCCAGGTGATTATCCCTGGCATACCTATATGTCATTGAAATCAATACATGTCTCAGTATGAAATGGAACTCATAAGTAGTGACAGCAGAACCGAAGGTGCCCCCACAGCCTCAGTGGCAGAGAGTTGAACCTTGTTGAAATAGACGAGGTTGTCAGCATATCATGGACAATTTTGGGAGTTGCTAAAATTATTTAGTTAATTTATTCCCAGCCAACCATGCTGATTAGAGGATGCTGGGAGTAGTAGTCCATCACATCTGGAAGTCACCAGGTTAGGGAATGTTGAATTAATGTCCATACGGACTAGAAACTTGGTGGGTTTTCTTTTTTTAGGGACAAGTCTCTCAGGAAGCTGTATTATGCACCGAATATCACATTCTACTTACTCAGTGATGCTGTGGAATTGCAGCATGCGCACACAGCCTAACCCTATTGTCAGGCTCCCTCCCTACAGTGTGTGTGCTGCTTTCCCTGGAAATCTCTCCTCCCCAGACCCATCTTCCCCAGTCTGCCTTGTGCACGTGTACTATGTGGGTTGTGGGGATTTGATGCAAGACTAGCTCCAGGTTTGAGGGGTCTTTCAGGAAAGGCCACTGGGGGAAGGGGGTCACTATTTAAATTTCCCAGTATGCCCTGAAATGACTACCTCCTAACATGCGATTTGTTAGACTCCAAAGCATTGTGGGAAATTTAACATGGCGGTTCATAGCCACTGGGTGCTGAGGCCTGTCTTGAATGCCTACGACATTGGAATCGGAAATAATCCTGGTGCAGCCATACCAAAAACCTTCTTACTCTTCTATGAATCTATATCGGCCGTGTGGTACTGGGTATAGAATTCAGCTTGCTGAGAATCTCAGCTGCAATTTTTTTTAGCCCTTATGTGGCTGCAAATATGTGCTTACAAGTGTGTTGGAAATGCTGGCTGAAATTTCCTACTGAGGTAGTTGTGCTGATCTTTGGAATCATGGGGGCTAGAAATATGAATACAATTTCAGTCCTTACCAGGACATAACTGCAAAAACGCTGCTGCTTCTGGCTGTTGAGATGTTTTGAAATAATGCAGGCAGCAGCATAAAAGGGGATTTGGAGGGAGGGTTTTTTGCTCCTATACTGCCCTGCCCCACCCCTGCATGCACACACACACACACACACACACTATCTTGAACCATACACATCTACTCCCTACTTTTTGATTAAAAAACACAAAGACTTTTTACTGGTTCCTTAGAAAGGGAATCTCAGCGGAAGATTATGCACACACATGAAATGCACATACTGATCCCAGTTTCCATGACCTTGTCCTGGGAGCAGAATTTGAAAATTGCGTGGTATAATAATGCATGCCACATTAGGTATAGTTTGCAGATCAATGGGATTTGGGCCTGTACGCTTAATCCTGGCTGGTGAAATTCCAGATTTTGACATGAGGTTGAAAGGAGGTAGGCAATGTGAGGAAAAAACAGTCTAGTAGAAGTCTTGCAGGGAAATTTTGGGACAGAAACTTCATATGGGAAGGTAAGGCATTGATACACAGTCGTGTGAAAAAGAAAGTACACCCTCTTGGAATTGCATGATTTTACATATCAGGACATAATAACAATCATCTGTTCCTTAGCAGGTCTAAAAATTAGGTAAATACAACCTCAGATGAACAACAACACATGACATATTACACCGTGTCATGATTTATTTAACAGAAATAAAGCCAAAATGGAGAAGCCATGTGTGAATAAGTAAGTACACCCTTACTGCTTCCATAGGAATTAAGATGCTAAGTAGCAGGCAGGTGCTGCTAATCAAATGCCCATGATTAATTGATCATCAGCAAGTATGACCACCTCTATAAAAGTCGAAGTTTTTTTCAGTTTGCTGGTCTGGAGCATTCAGGTGTGTGTTAACACAATGCCAAGGAGGAAAGACATCAGCAATGATCTTAGAGAAGCAATTGCTGCTGCCCTTCAATCTGGGAAGGGTTATAAGGCCATTTCCAAACAATTTAAAGTCCATCATTCTACAGTGAGAAAGATGATTCAAAAGTGGAAAACATTCAAGACAGTTGCCAATCTTCCCAGGAGAGGACGTCCCAGCAAAATCACCCCAAGGTCAGACCGTGCAATGCTGAGAAATTGCAAAAAACCCAAGAGTTTCATCTCAGACTCTGTAGGCCTCAGTGAGCATGTTAAATGTTAAAGTTCATGGCAGTACAATTAGAAAAAGACTGAACAAGTATGGTTTGTTTGCAAGGGTTGCCAGGAGAAAGCCTCTTCTCTCTAAAAAAGAACGTGGCAGCACAGCTTAGGTTTGCAAAGTTGCATCTGAACAAACCACAAGACTTCTGTAATGATGTCCTTTGGACAGACGAGACCAAAGTGGAGAAGTTTGGCCATAATGCACAGCGCCACGTTTGGTGAAAACCCAACACAGCATATCAGCACAAACACCCCATACCAATTGTCAAGCACGGTGGTGGAGGGATGATGATTTGGGCTTGTTTTGCAGCCACAGGACCTGAGAACCTTGCAGTCATTGAGTCGACCATGAACTCCTCTGTAAACCAAAATATTCTAGAGTCAAATGTGAGGCCATCTATCTGACAGCTAAAGCTTGGCCGAAATTGGGTCATGCAACCGGACAATGATCCCAAGCATACCAGCAAATCTACAACAGAATGGCTGAAAAAGAAAAGAATCAAGGTGTTGCAATGGCCCAGTCAAAGTCCAGACCTCAACCCAATTGGAATGCTGTGTCGGAACCTTAAGACAGCTGTGCATAAACAAATGCCCTCAAACCTCAATGAATGAAGCCAAGTTGTAAAGAAGAGTGGGCCAAAATTCCCCCACAACGATGTGAGAGACTGATAAAGTCATACAGAAAACGATTACTTCAACTTATTGCTGCTAAAGGTGGTTCTACAAGCTATTGAATCATAAGGTGTACTTACTTTTTCACACATGGCTTCTCCATTTTGGCTTTATTTCTGTTAAATAAATCATGACACGGTGTAATATGTCATGTGTTGTTGTTCATCTGAGGTTGTATTTACCTAATTTTTAGACCTGCTAAGGAACAGATGATTGTTATTATGTCCTGATATGTAAAATCATACAATTCCAAGAGGGTGTATTTTCTTTTTCACACGACTGTAAGAAGAGTACTTGCTCTCCGAAGAGTAGAGAAGTCAATACCCTGAGTCAGTTTGTGTGCCCCGGGAAGCCTCTGGTGGCTCAAATTTTACCTCAGCCATGAATTTCATTAGCCAAGTCATTCAGCTTCAGCCCCACCCTCACAATCTAGGGATAATAATATTGAGTTGTTTTGTAAGGATTCCTGAGGTAAAGTCTGTGAAGCTCGTTGAATTTGTGCTTGGCACATGTTGTTCTGACGTAACCTGATGTTTCAGAGTTATGCCAAGACAAAGACGCGCGCAGAGGTGCGTGGCGGAGGCAAGAAGCCCTGGATGCAGAAGGGCAGCGGACGGGCCCGACATGGCAGCACCCGGTCACCTTTGTGGCGTGGCGGTGAGTGCTTTGCTCTCTTGACTCTTCCTGCTTTTTAAAGTGGAGTGGTATGTTAATTTCATAAGCCTTGAGGACATCTGTGGCACATTTTGTGTTTCAGGGTGCAGGAACTTTAAGTGTTGCTATGAGTTTTCTTTCAACAGAACCCAGTCACTGATCTTATTTATTTATTATATTTATTACATTTTTATACCGCCCAATAGCCAAAGCTCTCGGGGCGGTTCACAAAAATTAAAACCATGAAGAGCATAAAAACAACGAACAATTTAAAAACACAAATACAAAATACAATATAAAAAGCACGACCGGGATAAAACCACACAGCAAAAATTGATATAGGTTAAAATATGAGATTAAAACAGGAAAGTTCAAATTTAAGTGAAATTAGGTGTTAAAATATTGAGAAAATAAAAAGGTCTTCAACTGGCGATGGAAGGAAAACAATGTAGGCGCCAAACGAACTTCTCTGGGGAGCTCGTTCCACAGCGGAGAAGGCCCTCCTCCTAGTAGCCACCTGCCTCACTTCCTTTGGCAGGGGCTCACGGAGAAGGACCCCTGTGGGTGATCTTAAGGTCCGGGCAGGCACGTATGGAAGGAGGCGTTCCTTCTAGTAACCTGGCCCCAAACCGTTTAGGGCTTTGAATGCATAATCCAGTATGCAGCCAAGATAACAGTGTGGTGTAGTAGTTAGAGTGTTGGACTAGGAGACTCTGGAGACCCAGGTAATAGTCCCCAGTTGGCCATGAAGCTCACTGGGTGACTTTGGACCAGTCACTCATTCAGCCTAAACTACCACAAGGGGTTGTTTTGAGTATAAAAATGGAGAGGAGAAAGATCATGTATGCCGCATTATTTATTGCAAATAAATAAACGCTTGTTCCAGCTGACGTCCCTTTGACTTCTCTTTCTCCAGGTTGGTGTGAGGAAGGCATCCCACAATGGGTTAACTCCCCCTATCGCCCAGGAAAAGCAGGGACTCACATGACTGAGTTTTAAGCCCTCTATTGGTCTGAAGCTCCTCCTAGCCAGTTCGTCCCTGCTTTTCGCCCAGGACAGAGCTACTTCTCATCTCCTCCTATCTCAAGCCTATACTTATCTCTATTTCTAACACTTTTTAAACTTCTTACCTCTTTGACTTTCTTCTCTTACCAAAAACAAACAAACAAACAAAAACCCTTTTCTGCTTCTTTTTCTCTGCTGCTTGCCTATCATTCTCTATGACCCCTCCGGCAAAGAAAACCATTTCGAAGCCTCAAAAGAAAAAGAAAACAACGACTCTCAGGAAGCCATCAGCAGACAAAAGGATGACCTGCCAGAAAGGTCAAGGAGATAACCAGTTTGCCGGCTTAGGCTGCCTACTGAGTCTTCCAGCCGCAGAGGATCAAAGAGATCACCAGCCCGGAGGCCAAGGCCCCTCGCTGAGTCTCTTACACACCAGGAACGGTGCGATCCCGGCCTCAAAAGATGCGGCTGAGACTGAGGGAGTCGGGGGCTCAGCACGCCACCCTCTCCACTCAGAACAAGAGGAGGAAGCAACGGAGCAGCTGGATGCTCCAACAGCATCAAGGGTGAGATCAAATCCATTCTTTCTCCCCCACGTGGATGTTTCCCGCCAAACAAAGCGGGCGGCCATTTTGAGTTGCAGTTTTGATTCCAACTTGCAAAGGGAAGCCCCTCCTCCTTCCACCTCCTCCATTGCTCAGCCACAGAATAATGAGATAGCCCCAACGCCTATCCTAAGCGTGGCTCAAATAGATAAATCTGTTTTAGCACAGATCACTAAGGCAGTACTGGATAATCTGTCTGACCATTTGTTAGACAAGCAAACCTTGAGATCAAGCCGTTCTGCAAAACGCACCAGAGGCTTGCACACTTCTGAGTCTTCCTCCTCTCCTCCTCCACAATTAGAAAACAAAAATAAAAACAATGATAAAACAAAAAACAAAAATAAGGCTTTCAGGTCAAAACAGCCCAATTCTTCCCATAGTCTGCACTCATCAGCAGGCTCTGGGGACGACTCTCCAGACCCACACTCCATAGCCAAAGGTTGCTCTAACAAATCCAAGACCCCCTTGGCTGAGCCCCACCATGACAGTGATTCCTCCATAATGTCACTGCAGGAGTTCTTTTCAGAAGGAGAGGTGGGTGGATGGTCAGACATAGAAATTACAGACCATATCTCGGCTGATCGATTCTTTAACAAAGAGGATTTTTTACCTTTATTGTCCAAAGCAATTGTCTCTCTAGCTAGTGAGCCAGTACAACCCGACAAACAGCAATCTTTATCTAGAGGGGCAGCGATGTTTCCAGAACCCAAGCCAACCACCAGAGAGGTACCTTTTCCCAATTCCTTTCCCAATTCCTCCAAGAAGGTTACCAGATCTACCCTAGCTAGGTGGTTAAAAGCATGTATTTTTTCGGCCTATGAGGCCTCATGCCTCCCCAAGCCATTAGGAGTCACAGCTCACTCCACTAGAGCAGCAGCCACATCAGCTGCCTTAAGTACTAATGCCCCTCTGGCAGAAATCTGCAAGGCGGCCACCTGGACAAGTCCTAATTCCTTCATAAGACATTACAAAATAGACACATATGCCTCAGCGGATGCCTCCTTTGGCAGGAGAGTCCTCCAGCAGGTTGTAGGACTACAATAGACTCGGCTTAAGATTTTCCCACCCAGATAAGGGTTTTTTAGCTTTTGCATATCCCATTGCATATCCCTCACACCAACCTGGAGAACGGAACATTGGTACTTACCGAGAAGGTTCCTTCTGGGTTGGTGTGCGGAAGGCATCCCAACCACACCCTGAAACACCACCGAGTCTATCAGGCCACTTGTCTCTGCATTTAGCCGGCCAGACCTTTTCCTAAGGATCCTCAAAGTTTGTACTCTCAGATTGATTTCTAAGTACTTACTAATAAGTTATCTGTTCCTCTGTGGTTCTTCCTTATCTATGATACAAAGAGATGCTTCCTTTCTCAATTTCTGAGCTTTAGTCATGGACGGAACTGGCTAGGAGGAGCTTCAGACCAATAGAGGGCTTAAAACTCAGTCACGTGAGTCCCTGCTTTTCCTGGGCGATAGGGGGAGTTAACCCATTGTGGGATGCCTTCCGCACACCAACCCAGAAGGAACCCTCTCGGTAAGTACCAATGTTCCGTTCTGTTCCTCTCTCCCTCCTAGGTGGCGTGGCCCACGGCCCCCGTGGCCCCACTAGCTACTTCTACATGCTCCCCATGAAAATTCGGATCCTGGGCCTCAAGGTGGCCCTGACAACCAAACTGACACAGGTACGGCAGCTGCGTCTCTGTGCGAATGCAGGCGGTTCTGACCAGAGTCTTGGGTGAGCTTCCGCTCCTCGCAGCATCGACTCGTGGCTGGTTTGGCAAAGCTTGGGAACCGGTCTCCGCATGTGGAGGCTCCATTTACGGTCTAGCCGCAATAATGATTCTTGGCGTTTATGCAGCGGTTTTGGTGTTCAAATCACTCTGTGTATGTGATCACAGTAAACCTTGCAACAGCCCCGTCCATTTGGGGACCTGAAGCTGAGAGAACGTGGACGTTTTCTTAGAATCATAGAGCTGTGGGTGGGTGGGTGCTCGTAGGCAAAGCCCCTGTTCAGGGCAGAAAACCTTGAAGCAGAGCATCCCCAGCAGAAGAGCTCTAGGAAGGGGAGCCCTCACCACCACCAGCTAATTAGTTCCATTGTCAAGCTGCTCGTACTGTTAAGACATTTCTCCTAACATTCAACCGAAATCTCCCCTTCTGTAACTTAAGTCCATGAGATCCACTAGTCCTGCCCTCTGGGAGCCAGCAGAGAACATGGCTTTGACCTCTCTTGCATGGCAGCCCCTCAGTATTTGTAGACCGTTGCTGTGTCCACCCCGTCTTCTCTTCAGGCTACACAAAGCCTAGTTCAGTCAGCCCTCATAGTTCTCCATACCACTCATAGGAGTTGCAGTCCCCCATGCCTGGAGGGTGCCTGGTTGGGGATGATGGGAGTTGCAGTCCCACACACCTGGAGGGTGCCTGGTTGGGCATGATGGCAGTTGCAGTCCCCCATGCCTGGAGGGTGCCTGGTTGGGGATGATGAGAGTTGCAGTCCTTCACGCCTGCAGGGTGCCTGGTTGGGGATGATGGGAATTGGAATCCCATGCACCCGGAGGGTGTCAGGTTGGGAAGGCTGCCTTACAGAATCCTGAATTGGAAAATCTTGACTTCTACTTGTTTGTTTAATTCTTTAAAAGGGGGAAGGTACTGCTTACGGTACTTCTGGGAGGGCTTGCAGGCTGCGCCTGCAAAGCTCTTGTTCCCTTCGTGGCTCTGTATCCCTGTACCAGGGCCAACTTCCACTTCTGCTATTATGCCATCGCTCTTTGCAATTTTAAATGTTACAATTCCAAATAAAGCCTGTATCGTGGGTAAGTTTCCAGGAAGCAAGCAAGAAAGTGGTGATTGTGAGATTTGTATGTGGAATTGGAGGTTTCACAATGTAACGTGTGTTTGTGTTTGGGGAAAATACATGAAGGCCTGGTTAAAGAGGCAAAGGGCCAGAGAGTAGTCAGACCAGGGGACTAGAAGTGGGGGAGGGGCAGCAAAGGGAGGTAGAGCAAAACGTGGGATGAAGGAGGGTGCCAGACAACTTAAAAGGCCAGTTGTTTGACAGTCTGGGTGGAGGTTGTAGGAAAACACATTTACTGCACAGAAGTCTCTGCCGCTGTTGCTGGAGTCAGTGGATCTCCTGTCCCTCTCGGCTGTGAGGAATTGTTTCAGCACTCTCCCTGGAAAATGGGAGTCATGCAACCCCTTTTGATGCTTTGTTGATGTGTGGACTTGATTCAGCTTTTAAGGGTGCAATCCTATGCATGTTTAGACAGTAAAAAAAGTCCTATAACTGTGCATTCCCCATACAGCTGTTTAAACTTGCATAGGATTGCACGATTAATCTCTGTAGAAACATCTTTGGCTAGGGTTGCTAATAGTTTACACAGTTTAGTGTAGATTTCTCCAACCAGTGCCCATGTTGGCTGGACATGATTGGATTTGTAATCCAACTCACCTAAAGGGCACGAAACTGAGGGGGTTGGTTTGATGCATGCCTTCCTCACACTAGCCCAGCTGTGCTGTTACTCGGGATTGACAAAGATAGCTGCTGCTAATTCAAATCATAGAATCATAGAATAGCAGAGTTGGAAGGGGCCTACAAGGCCATCGAGTCCAACCCCCTGCTCAATGCAGGAATCCACCCTAAAGCATCCCTGACAGATGGTTGTCCAGCTGCCTCTTGAATGACTCTAGTGTGGGAGCGCCCACAACCTCCCTAGGTAACTGATTCCATCGTCGCACTGCTCTAACAGTCAGGAAGTTTTTCCTGATGTCCAGCTGGAATCTGGCTTCTTTTAACTTGAGCCTGTTATTCCGTGTCCTGCACTCTGGGAGGATTGAGAAGAGATCTTGGCCCTCCTCTGTGTGACAACCTTTTAAGTATTTGAAGAGTGCTATCATGTCTCCCCTCAATCTTCTCTTCTCCAGGCTAAACATGCCCAGTTCTTTCAGTCTCTCTTCATAGGGCTTTGTTTCTAGACCTCTGATCATCCTGGTTGCCCTCTTCGGAACACGCTCCAGCTTGTCTGCGTCCTTCTTGAATTGTGTAGCCCAGAACTGGACGCAATACTCTAGATGAGGCCTAACCAGGGCCGAATAGAGAGGAACCAGTACCTCACGTGATTTGGAAGCTATACTTCTATTAATGCAGCCCAAAATAGCATTTGCCTTTCTTGCAGCCATATCGCACTGTTGGCTCATATTCAGCTTGTGATCTACAACAATTCCAAGATCCTTCTCGTTTGTAGTATTGCTGAGCCAAGTGTACCCCATCTTGTAACTGTGCCTTTGGTTTCTATTCCCTAAATGTAGAACTTGGCATTTATCCCTATTAAATTTAATTCTGTTGTTTTCAGCCCAGCGCTCCAGCCTATCAAGATCACTTTGAAGTTTGTTTCTGTCTTCCAGGGTATTAGCTATCCCACCCAATTTGGTGTCATCTGC
Organism: Elgaria multicarinata webbii; assembly: GCF_023053635.1. Lineage (NCBI taxonomy): Eukaryota > Metazoa > Chordata > Lepidosauria > Squamata > Anguidae > Elgaria > Elgaria multicarinata. The sequence continues at coordinate 21,491,074 of NC_086173.1, read as the reverse complement.
AAATTTGATCAGCGTTCCCTGCACCTCCTCGTCCAAATCATTAATAAAAATGTTGAAGAGCACTGAGCCCAGGACTGAGCCCTGCGGCACCCCACTCGTTGCCTCTCCCCAGTTTGAGAAGGTTCCATTGATAAGTACTCTTTGAGTCCGATTCTGTAGCCAGCTGTGGATCCACCTAATAGTTGTTCCATCTAGCCCACTTTTAGCTAGTTTGTTAATCAGAATGTCATGTGGTACTTTGTCAAAAGCTTTGCTGAAGTCAAGATATATGACATCCACAGCATTCCCACAGTCCACAAGGGAGGTTATCCTATCAAAAAATGAGATCAAATTAGTCTGACAGGATTTGTTCCTGACAAATCCATGTTGGCTTCTAGTAATCACTGCATTGATTTCAAGGTGTTTACAGATTGACTTCTTTATAATCTGCTCCAGAATTTTCCCAGGGATGGATGTCAGACTGACTGGTCTGTAGTTCCCAGGTTCCTCCTTTTTGCCCTTTTTGAAGATAGGGACAACGTTAGCCCACCTCCAGTCGTCCGGCACCTCACCCGTCTTCCATGATTTTGCAAAGATAATAGACAAAGGTTCTGAGAGTTCTTCTGCTAGCTCCTTCATTACTCTAGGATGCAGTTCATTGGGCCCTGGAGATTTAAACTCATTCAAGGAAATTAGGTGTTCTTTGACCATTTGTTTATCAATCTCAAACTGCAATCCTGCCCCCTCAACTTCTGCTTCACTTTTTCCAGGGGGGTCATAGACCCGCTTATGGGAGAAGACTGAGGCAAAGTAGGAATTGAGCATTTCAGCCTTTTCTTTGTCGTCTGTTATCAATTTGCCATCCTCATTAAGCAGTTGAACCACCATTACTTTCCTCTGTCTTTTACTACTCACGTATCTGAAGAAAGCCTTTTTATTGCTTTTAGCATCCCTCGCTAATCTCAGCTCATTCACAGCTTTAGCCTTCCTGACGCCATTTCGGCACTTCTGCGCCACTTGTCTGTACTCTTCTTTTGTAGCCTGGCCTTCCTTCCACTTCCTATATGTATCCTTTTTTGTTTTCAGGTCATCTCTAAGCTTTTTGTGGAGCCACATTGGTTTCCTCTGTTGTCTTCTATCTTTTCTCCTTGTTGGAATTGTTTGTAACTGTGCCTTTAAAATTTCATTTTTTAAATACTCCCACCCATCCTGCACTCCTTTTCTCATTAGGCTCCCTTGCCACGGGACCTTACTTATTATAGTTCTGAGTTTATTAAAATCAGCTTTCCTAAAATCCAGAGTACGTGTATGGCTACGCTCGACTTTTGTCTCCTTCATAATCAAGAATTCAAGTATGACGTGGTCACTTTCCCCCAGAGTTCCCGTAACTGCCACTTTATCCACTAAGTCATCCCTATTGGTCAATAACAAGTCAAGGATTGCTGACTTTCTAGTTTCTGTAGGAGAAAGTTATCACCCATACATGTCAGGAATTTCTGGGAAGGGCCGCTTTTGGCAGTAATGGTCTCCCAACAGATATCAGGGTAATTGAAGTCCCCCATCACTACTACATCACACTTCCTTGAAACACTGGCAATTTGTTTCTCAAAAGTTTCGTCCTTGTCTTCTCCTTGATTGGGTGGTCGGTAGTAGACCCCGATTATCATATTCTTTTTATTCCTAGCCCCATTTATTTTAATCCAGACGCTCTCGACGGGGCTCCCAGTCTCATCCGCCTGTATTTCTGTGCATGGATAGGTATTTTTAACATATAGTGCAACTCCACCTCCCTTTCTATTTCTTCTGTTCTTTTTGAACAAGTTATATCCTTCAAATTGGTTTCCTCTGTTGTCTTCTATCTTTTCTCCTTGTTGGAATTGTTTGTAACTGTGCCTTTAAAATTTCATTTTTTAAATACTCCCACCCATCCTGCACTCCTTTTCTCATTAGGCTCCCTTACTTATTATAGTTCTGAGTTTATTAAAATCAGCTTTCCTAAAATCCAGAGTACGTGTATGGAGGTGCTTAATTGTGGGTTGCACGTCACAATTCTGGCAGGGCGGCTTATGACCTCTTCCCCTCTTTTGCTTTTCTTTATATTTAAAACTAGGGATGTGCTCCGCTTCTCCTCGAACCGGAGAAGCAGGAGTGGAGCGGGGGGCTTCGCATACCCTTAAGGCGGAGGCGAAGAGAGTCAGGGGGGCTGCGGATCGAGGCGAAGAGGATCGCCTCAATCCGGAGCTTCACCTGAAGGTAAGTGGGGGGGAGGGGGACTAATCTGGCGCTGCCGGCGCCGCCATCCATGCGACGGCGGCACCACCAGGTAAGGGAGGAGGGACGCTTACCTTCCTCCGTCGCCGGCTTCAATTGAGGCCCCGGTTGAAGCCGGAAGTGAAGGCCGAGGCCTCTTCCGGCTTCAACCGGGGCCTCAATTGAAGCCCGCGATAGAGGAAGGTAAGGGGGCCGGGGCGGGGGCCTGGCCTACCTGGCGCCGCTGGCGCTGCCATCCATGCAACGGCGCCAGCGCCAGGTAAGGGAGCAGGGAGGAGGGACGCTTACCTTCCTCCGTCGCCGGCGTCAATTGAGGCCCTGGTTGAAGCTGGAAGTGAAGGCCGAGGCCTCTTCTGGCTTCAACCGGGGCCTCAATTGAAGCTGGCGACGGAGGAAAGTAAGGGGGCGGGGTGGGTGGGTGGTTTCTCTTGCGCCGGCGCTGCCACCGCCGTCCATATAGTGACGGCAGTGAAGCCAGATCTCGCTCCGCAGAGTGGAGCGGGAGACGGGCGGAGCGGCGCGAAGAGGATCAGGCCCGATCCGTATTTTCCAGATCGGGCCACGAAGCAGATTGGGGGGGTCCGTGCACGCCCCTATTTAAAACCTGCTTGCGTTTCAAACGCCCCTGGCTGCAATAGTGCAGCAGCAGAGTTCTGGAAGTGCAGATCAAGCCCTGGGTTAAAACCCAGAGTTGTTTCTTCCTCAGCAACCCAGAGTTCTGTTTTTGCACATCCTGGAGAACAACCTGGGGGTATTCCAGCGGAAGTAGGTGGATGGTCAGGAGCCAGCTGGCTCACTTCTACGCATTCCCAAACGACCCACAATTTGATCATCATGGGTTGGTTGTTGTGTGCGTGCATTGTCTCTGTGATTAGCATTGATTCCCAAGGACATCAGGCAGTGGTTCTTTCCAGAGCGAACCTGGGACTCTCTCTACACAAAACATGTGCTTCGCCACTGGGCTATTGCTGGCACACCCAAGGAAACTGAGCAGAGATTTAAAAGGAAAGAGTCACATTGCTGCAAGTAGGTGGTCTTGGGTGTCAACGGGGAAGTAGCCAAATGAACAGGCCCCCCTGGCTTCTGTGGAGTGGATCATTCTGTTGCATCTCTGTTTGTTTCCTCCTCCTGCAGGATGATCTCCACATCGTAGACTCTCTAGAGATACCGACCTCAGACCCCCAGTATCTTATGGATCTGGCCCGCTACAGGCACTGGGGAGCGTCAGTGCTGATTGTGGATGTGTGAGTTTGCGTCAGCGTCTGGTTGGGGATCTCCCTGCATGCCCAAGAATGTGGCAAGTGCTGCAATGCCTTTTATATCCATAGCAGACAAGTTGAGACAGAGAGGGTTCATTCAGAGTGGGAAGTTAGAAAATCACTGGTCTGGGTCATAAGGTACAAACCTTCCAGCCCATGTGCAAGGCGTCTGTTGGTTAATGTATACAAGAGAAATGGGATTGCCTTCAGCCCCTTGCCTTATGACCGAAACTGTGGGTATTTGCAGAGGAGCTTTGAAGGTGTGTGATTTGGCTGGGACAGGCTCAAACCACATCAGATGTTACCTTTCCTGTGTTAGGATATGTTTCTTCCCAAAATGGTCCACATTTTCACCATGTATTTTATGACTTAATCCATTTGGGGGGGGGGAGTATTTTGAGGTACTTTTAGGCTTAAATGCCCCAGAGTTGCTTTGAAAGATTTCTGCTTCTTGTATAGGTGTACAAAAATCAGTCTGACCCTTTATGGCTGGGGCACAATTGCCTTATGCACTTGGCATTGAATTGGTGAATGGTCCTGAAGCCTGACGGGCATTTGCTGACCCTGGTTTTATTTGTGTGCCTATTGGGGTAGGTGCAGAGCCCTCTTCGCTTAGTAGTGTTCGTGCAAGTCCTCTTCATCCTGGAACAACAGAGTCCTGCAGTGCTAAAGTTGAACAAATCTGTCATGGAATAAGCTCTTGTGTATGTGACAAAGCAGGCTGTTGTCTACAGTTACTCTGTTAAGGTGCCGCAAGTCCCTTTGCTGCCTTGTTGCCAAGGAATAACACGGCCAGCTCTTGAGAACCCTCACACCCTTGGTGAGGTTTCTAAATCTAAGCTGGTTCTTCTTAAAAAAACTTGAGTCCCTTTACTAATGAAATGTGGCGTGGGTCCTAAGTGCTGCCTCTCTACTGCAGGCACCACTAGGGATGGGAGAGAGCTGGAGCACCTGGTACACGGGGTCTCCATCGTCACTGCACACCATCCAACCCAAATGGAGGGTAATGGCTAGTATTCTGCACCCAGGACTTCATCCTGCAAAAGATCCCTAATTCCCTCTCCCCCCCTTTTTTCTGGCTTCTAGGAATGAGATACCTGAGAACATCAAGTCTGCAGCAAGTGGCCTTAAAACCATCACAGTCCTGCCAGTCATAGGTGAATGAAGGGTAAGGGAGGGTGGGTGGGGTGACTTCCTGCATGCTGAGGGTAGAGATGTGAAGGCCTGGGAAAAAACCAGAAAATTTTGGAGGGGGGTGGGGAATCACCCACCCACCCCCATTTTCCCCCAAGCCTTTTTTTTGTCGTCGTCCCCGAAAAATTGAAAATTATGAAGAAAAAATGGATTATGGAATGTTTTATTTTAGCATGCTGAATAGAATGTTTAAGACAAGGTGTTCAAATATTTACTGATCCAAATGATTTTTAAAAACTTTGTGCAGTATCAGATTATTACAATTTCTGTGCACCGAGGACAAGCAAGTCCTAGGTTGCAAACTGAGAGTACAACTCTCAGATGCAAGAGCAAGATGCATTTCTGCCTCTAGGGGGCAGCACTGCCATGGAAGCAGAGACTGAAACTGATAGTGAAAGCTATAGCTCAGAAAACAAATCTGATTAGATTTCATGCATATTCATTGAATCTTTTCTCGTTTCTTTTTATGGGAATGAATGCTTTATGTCTGCTTGACACTGTGGAAGACTAGCGGAGACATACATAATTTTCTTTATTACTAACGTTGATGGTTTCCTCTGCGTTTTTTTAATCGTTTTTTGCCTGCTTCTCATAAACTGGCAAAATCAAAGAGGTTCCTTACAGTTCAGGAGCTTGTAGTTCCATTTGTTATTAAAAAAAAAAAAGTAAAAATGTAAAAAAGTATATTCAATTTGTAATAATTGTTTAAATATGCTGTACTTTTAATATACCAAATGTAATAATTTTATGCCAAACCAACGTGTACATGATTACAGTTTATGTTCCTAAAGTAACAAAGTGACTTTCAATCTGTAAAAAGTGCTAATATTGGGGGGAAATTCAAGTTTTTTGAAAATTTCCGTGTCCCCCCCCCCCTTCCCCAGGAAAAAACGTGTTTTTCTCATGGCTTCAAAATTCCCAGAAATTTTACATCCCCTTCTCAAGCTTTCCAAGCAGTGGAGCAATTCCCATCTCAAGAATGATGAAGGGAACATCCTGGTCCTGGTCCACCCCTCGGTATTACCTACTTTCGCCTGCAGGAGTGGGGGAACTGATCCCCGGCTTCTCCAGGTAGCTCTAGGAATGAATTCTGCCTGAGACTTGGAGAGCAGCTGCCAGTCAGTGTTGACAGTACTTGGCTAGCTGGGCCAAGGGTCTGACTTGGGATAAAGGCTGCTTCCTCTGTTCCTAAGGCTGGACCACTCCCACCCTTTCTGCCTTCTGCACTACACTTGGCATCAGGCCTCCCTGTTTAGCATCCCACTTGCCATGGGAACGTGTTGGAAAACGTGCTGTTGTTGCCCTTTGTCTACAAGTCCAGATTGCCTTGTCAGTTTGGCTTGACCCCGTGTCTGTCCTTTCATCCACAGGTCTGAATGTGCACAGCATGCTGAAGTATGAGACACTCGTGCTCACCCTGGATACCGTCTCGTTCCTGGAAAAGAAACTGCTGTGGCATGACTCACGATACAGCTCGCTCTACTCTCTCCGGTTGCCCTACAGTGACTTCCCGTAGCCTTTGTGGCAAAGATGGACTGAACAGCTCTGCATAGTGGCAGCTGCGAGCTATGTGTTGCCTCCCACTCCGTCCACCCAAAGAAGTGTCATGTTTTTCCAATATTCAATTAAAGATAACTTGACTGTCAGAAACCTAGCAGCAGTGTAAAGATTTAACATAGAGTAATAGATTTACAACAACAAAAACTGAAAGACAAATGCCTGGGAAAATAGGAAGGTTTTCAATTGGTGCTTTAAAAGACCACAGTGTAGGTGCCAGGTGAGCCTCTCTGCGGAGCTCATTCCACCACCAGGGTGCCACAGCAGAAAAGGCCCTGTTCTTAGTAGCCACCTATCTCACTTCCTTTGATAGAAGCTCCCGGTGAAGCACCACTGAAGATGATATTAGGGTCTGGGCAGGTATGAATGGGAGGAGATAATCCTTCAAGTGACCTGGCCCAAATTTATTTAGGGCTTTGAATATTAATACCATCACTTTGAATCAGGCCCTGAAATGGACTGGCAGTCAGTGCCGATGGAAAAGTACTGGCGTAATGCAATCATGTTGGCCAGTCTCTGTTAACAATCTTGCTGCCCTATTTTGGACCACTGAAGGCTGCCTCACGTATAACACATTGCAGTAATCCAAAAAAGGTTACCAGACAGTGGATAACTGTAGCTAGGCGATTTCTGTCCAGATAACATGTAGCTCCCAGCTCCCTCTCTCAAAATACTAGAACCCGGGGTCATCCCATGAAGCTGATTGGTGGGAGATCCAGGACAAATAAAAGGAAGGACTTCTTCACACATCACAGAATTAAATTATGGAACTCACTACCACAGGATGTAGAGCTGGCCACCAATCTGGATGGCTTTAAAAGGGGGTTGGATAAATTCCTGGAGGTGAAGGCTATCAAGGCTACTAGCCCTGATGGTTGTGTGCTATCTCCAGTATTTGAGGCAGTAAGCCTGTGTGCACCAGTTGCTGGGGAACATGCATGGTAGGGTGCTGTTGCACCATGTCCTACTTGTTTATCTCTGGCAAATGGCTGGTTAGCCGCTGTGTAAATAGCAGTTTCTGCAGCTGAAACTCTCCCCACGGCCTGAGTTCAATCCCAGCGGAAGCTGGTTTCAGGCAACCGGCTCGGGTCGACTCAGCCTTCCATCCTCCTGAGGTTGGTAAAATGAGTACCCAGTTAGCTGGGGGAAAGGCAACGGCAAACCACCCCGCTATAAGGCCTGCCAAGAAAACGTCAACGAAAGCTGGTGTCCCTCCAAGAGTCAGTAATGACTCAGTGCTTGCATGAGAGGTTCCTTTCCTTTCCAAATAGAGTGTTGGACTGATCCAGCAGGGCTCTTCCTATGTTCTTAAGGATGTAGCTGGAATATTAGCTTAAACTGATAAAAGGTGGTCAGTGCTGGATCCAAGAGCACCCCCAAACTATGAACTTGATCCTTTAGCAGGGAGTGCAAACTCCTCCCAAATGGGTTGAATTTCACTTAGGCAGATGAACCACCTACTAACAGTATCTCCATCTTGTCTGGATTGCGTTTCAGATATACATCAAGCACATAGGCAGTAACAAATGCAAGACCATTTTTGTCAGTTCAGATTAGCACCCATCAAATAGGTTAGGGCCCATTCACTTCTGAATATATAGGACAGTCTTTCCTGCGACGTCCCTCTGAGTTTTGTATCCCGGCATATAACGTGTTTCTCCTATAAAGAAGACAGCGTTGCACTGGAATTTGCTCAAGGTCTTCACATGGACTAATCTTCACGAAGGTTGCAATAATGCTGTGCAGCGGCTTTTCTGCAGTGTCTTCATGGCCATTTGCTTAGCCTTTTGTAGCCAGGAAGGATGTGGCAACGCTAGTCACAGCTGAAAATGCTGCCTAATGAAGAGACGGTTGTGTAACAGATAACAGCAGCCTTCACCCCAGATACGTTGGGCTGCAATTCCCATCACTCCCAGGCCAAGTGGTGAGCGGAGACCTCACTTGAATCTCATGGTTTGCTTTTTGCTGTGTCATCTTCTTTCAACCGAACCTACCTTGCAGGGCTGTTGTGACATGAAGTAGATAGTCCCAGGTATGTTCATCTGAACTCCATGGGGGAAGAGTTAAGGACAGCAATCATAACAGGAGGTGCTTAGATGTTTTCATACTGGTCCTTGATCTCAACACAAGCAAGAAGTGTATGAAATGAATGTAACTCACTCATTTATTTATTTATTTATTACATTTTTATACTGCCCAATAGCCGAAGCTCTCTGGGCGGTTCACAAAAATTAAAACCATAATAAAAAAACCTACAGGTTAAAAACACAAATACAAAATACAGTATCAAAAGCACAACCAGGATAAAACCACGCAGCAAAATTGATAGAAGATTAAAATACAGAGTTAGAACAGTAAAATTTAAGTTAAAATTAAGTGTTAAAATACTGAGAAAATAAAAAGGTCTTCAGCTGGCAACGAAAAGAGTACAGTGTAGGCACCAGGCGAACCTCTCTGGGGAGCTCATTCCACAGCCGGGGTGCCACAGCGGAGAAGGCCCTCCTCCTAGTAGCCACCTGCCTCACTTCCTTTGGCAGGGGCTCAAAGAGAAGGACCCCTGTGGATGATCTTAAGGTCTGGGCAGGTACATATGGGAGGAGGCGTTCCTTCAAAACCTGGCTCCAAACCGTTTAGGGCTTTGAATGTCAATACCAGCACTTTGAATTGGGCCCGGACCTGGACTGGCAGCCAATGAAGTTGTAAAAGGACTGGCGTGATGTGTTTATTTGTACCAATTTGCACTTGACATGCAAGAAGGCTTTCAATAATGGAGTATTTCTTCTGGTGTGGACGTTTAGGGTAAATAAATGGAGGACAATAGATGTCTCATTGTCAGTGGGATGTTTCCCCTAGCTGTGACTGCACTTATTTAGTCTGTTCAAAGGATGCAGGAATTTAGGTCATTTGTATACTTTGGCTTTCCCAGCAATGGTAGTATGAACTACAAACCAGAACCATCTCATGAAAGGCATGCCTATAATCCTGGGGCTATGGTGCTAATGTTGGTGATTTTCAGCAACAGGTGCTGTTTCCCCTTTCCAAATCATTCACCATTAGTACATTTGCACCCTGAATGAAAGTGCATCAAAATAAGTTTGTTCTCTGGAGAAGGAAGATCTCTGTAACCATCTTTTCTTTACTGGATTATCAATTTGTAAAGTTCAGGACCATAACTACGACATATCTGGAGGGAAATTATTCCTAAAACAGCAGCTAGTAGCATAATTTGGTCAGGGCACTGTATCATCTGAGCTGTGCACAACCTGATATGAACGCACAACACATCTCAAAGAACTTATAATGTACTAACAATCTAAAAAACCCTGCTTTGTAATATTTGACATAATTAAGCATGTTCTCAAAAAACACAGCGGCTTGCTCAGAGGCTTAGTAAGAGTAACAGACCAGGCAGCATGGCTTTTATCTGCTTAATACAGTAGAGCACATTCAGCCATTGAATACTGCTGATGCGGGAGGTGAAAACTGAAAACGCTGGGCACTGGATAGCGGCAGCCAGTGGAGGGATTATTTTTTGCACAAGAGCTTCTGAGTAGGAGCGAGCAGTCCTATCTGAAAAGAGAAAGTGCATTTTCAGCAACCCTTTAAAATGCAGTGGCACTGGTTCCTATGTAGCTGGGAAAGGCATGGAACAGGAAGCCTGATCTGGACGTGGAAATGACTAGTTAAGAGTGCAGGCATCGGCTGCCATTCCCATGGGGTTCTCATCCCTATGTTGGCTCCTACTGGGAGAGAGGTGCTTAACCCTTTCCTTGACTGCCAGTTCGAACACACAGGATTCCTTTCTGCTAAAAATGGCCTGAGAACGCAGCATCTTTAAGGACTTCAAGGGTATGGAAAGTATTTTGTAGTTCCTCCTCCTACCTGCCAATTCTCTAGAGCCCCGCAGCCTGCCATTCAAGTTAACTTGGCAATTGCAAGTTTGGGAAACCTTGCTTGCTGAAGTAATATGGAATCCCATCCTACGATGCTTTTTCACAGCTTTATGCATTCAGTTTAAGTGCTGCTGGTGATGTAGTGTTGTAAAAATGCCAAAAGCATGTTGCTGCTATTCAAAGGCCCAGAATGTTTTGCTGAATTCTTTTCCTCTAAACGGAAACGGTTTTAGAGCAAAGTATTAACCATTGGTTTAGCGAGATTCCCTCAGGTCCTTGTTTGGAAGGAAATGATGTGGTTTTTAAAAAATTGTTCTGTTAATTTATGTCCCAAATTTTGTCCTGTTTCCAACTGTGAAAGCAGCTGTACAACAACAGATCTGTGGAAGGTTTGATCAGGGTTACACAGAGGCTTGTGGGTTATTTATGAAAACAGGCTATAAAGATCATTTCCTTTTCCCTTTTGCTAAATGGCTTTACCCCCAGCTTTATGTGTGAGGGAACACAATGTTTTCCAGAATTTGAAACCTGAGAATATCACTTTTTTTGCTTTTGAAAAACTACCACCTTCCTAGTTCTCATGAGAATGTTCATAGATAAATTTGTGACCACGTAGCTGAATACAGTTCATTTTAACAGCACCTTGACAGGCACACATTATAAAAGGGAAGCAGGTCCCTTCATATCTTCACTCGTTTGTCAGAAAAATCTTCACCTCAATTAGTTTTGTGTCAGGATGCCTTTAAAAGCACAGGAGCAGAACCAGAATGAAAACTGCAACTTGACTACTGGTTATTTTTTAAAGAAGGCATCCCCCCTTTTTTTTCTAAGAAGTAGGTCTGAATATTTTTGTTGCTACTTTAGTCAATAGACTGGGGCCAAGTTTTAAACATGTGAAGTTTAAGAGTAGTTTATTTATTTAGTTAGATGATTTTGGCTCAAAAGACCACGTAAGTGGCAGCTTTTGCTTAATATACTGTAAGTTTTCACACTTCCTTCAGTATCTCCAAAAAGGCAGCTATGTGAAGGTTTTGATAATATCCAAATTTAGGGTGATCATATGAAAAGGAGGACAGGGCTCCTGTATCTTTTAACAGTTGTGGAGAAAAGGGATTTTCAGCAGGTGTCATTTGTATGCATATAGCATCTGGTGAAATCCCCTCTTCATTGCAATAGTTAAAGCTTACAGGTGCCCTCCTCTCTTTTATATCTGGTCAAGAGGGCAGGGCTCCTGCAGCTTTAACTGTTATGATGAAGACAAAATTTCACCAGGTGCTGCATGCATGCAAATGACACCTGCTGAAATTCCCTTTTCTATACAACTTTAAAGATACAGGAGCCCTGTCCTCCTTTTCATATGGTCGTGTTGTTTATTCGTTCGGTCGTTTCCGACTCTTCGTGACTTCATGGACCAGCCCACGCCAGAGCTTTCTGTCGGCTGTCACCACCCCTAGCTTCCCCTTTGGATAGGGTGACCCCATATGGTCACCCTATCCAAATTTATATAAATGTAATTGAGTGGTGAATTGTTTAAAATGTAGGAGATTTAATAAATTAACAGTTCTGTAATTGGTTTACAGCTGTGCTCCAAAGAGAGGGGCAAACGTCCACGGCTACCTAGAACTTTTTGGGAACAGAGTGCAGGCAGAGGAAGTCTGAGTGAGGTCAATGAAGGCTCAGACTCATTGTTGAGTCAGGAGGGTGGAGTGAAGGAAATTCATGCTTCCTCAACCCCGTTTAGAGAGAATTAACAGCTGCTCTGTACTGGTCTTGCTGCACATAGCTAAACGACCCTCTATTTGTGCCTCACTTTGGTTAAGATGCCAACTCTCCTGCTACTGAACATGGCTGTCCTCACCTTCTGGTTGCCAGTAGGTGAGTCCTAAATATTTAAGACTTCTAATGCACTGATGGGTGGGTGGGTCACAAACTGCCTAATTTGTGGTCAGCATGGTAGGATCAGGAACCGGGCATAATCGAAGAGCCCCAAATAAATAAATTAAATTAAAACTGGAGCATGAGATGCCATGCAGGGAGTTTGAGCTTGAGTGCACTTCACTGATGATGTTCTCACTTGCATGTAGGGAAGTGTAGGTAGGTTGTGTGAAAGTGTTCATATGTCCAGTTTTGTTGTGTGTAGGAAAGTGTGAGTAGAGGCAACTTCCCATAGTCTATGGCAAATCAAACAAATTTGTGTCAGAAGTGATAATGTCCCTTCTAAGGATCTGAAATATTTTTTGCAGGGAAGTGGAAACCAAGGTAGACATTTGTTATGTGGGGTGGCTCTTTAATGAATCTCTATGGGCCTGTTCAGAAGATACCTTAAACCCTGCTGGTTAAGGCTTTTGGTTAAGCAGCAGGGTTTAAGGTACGATGTCTTTTGCTAAACCCTGGTCACTCACTAACCACAGTTGGACCATCTGCAGCAGGGTTAGCGGCTCTAACCGTGGCTTAAAGTGTTGTGTGTGACAGCATAGCTTGTGGTTAGTGCTAACCCCAGAGAACCAGTTTCACTAACCACAGAGCCTGAAGTGTCATCTGAATAGGCTTGATCTGTTCACACAGTGGGACAGTTCAGACATGATACCAGCTGACCTCTTCAGCCAACACACTAAGCCATGGTTAGGCCGCTAACCCTTTTGCAGCAAATGGTTAGTGAGTGTGTTTATAAACTGGTTATGTAGCCACCATGGTTAGGAATAGTTCACACAACATACCAAGGCAGGATCTACACTACTGCTTTAAAACGGTTTATAACAGTAGTGACAACTGTTGGGGCCCAGGACACACTCCAGTTTTCAAAACGTTTTCAAAGTGTCATAGCCTAGCCTGCTTGGTGTAGATCTGGATTCACACATCACTCTAAGACATAGTGTTTAGCTCAAAAGTGCTTAACCACCATGGCTTAGCATGTTGTCTGAACAGGGTCATTAAAGCTTATCTGGTGTTTCTGGGGCGCCTCAATTGGAGAACAGTGATTTGAGATTGTCTGACACACCAGAATGTGAAACTGTGAAGTGGGAGTTTTAAAAGCATGATTACACAAACTAATTTGAGGAAATTACAGTTTTCACAATTTTTTTTGCCAGCGTGCTTCAAACCATGTTTTATAAACTTATTTATTTATGTATTTATTTATTACATTTTTATACCGCCCAATAGCCGAAGCTCTCTGGGTGGTTCACAAAAATTAATACCATAATAAAACAACCAACAGGTTAAAAGCACAAATACAAAATACAGTATAAAAAGCACAACCGGGATAAAACCACGCAGCAAAATTGATATAAGATTAAAATACAGAGTTAGAACAGTAAAATTTAAATTTAAGATAAAATTAAGTGTTAAAATACTGAGAGAATAAAAAAGTCTATAGAGCATGTCAAACTATAGAAACAGAAGGCTAGAATAGGTGGGAAATGAAAGTAAACCTCTCGTTCTTGCTAGCACTCTCCTAAGCCTGGCTTCATCCTTTCTCTATTCTGTTCAAAGCCCTTGGCTCCTGGCCCACTGCCCTGGTCTTGCATTTGCTTGCTCATATATCCTGCATGTTAGTTGGTTTCCAGCAAATGGGATGGGGGAAATGGGGAGGTGTGGAGAAGACACTGCCAATAAAGAGATGACACTTCGAGCATGTTTTCAGGATAACTTTAATAGGGGTCCTTGAGAGATGTAAGGAAGCCAGGGGGGGAGGAACGACTCCTCAGTCAAATGCTGGAGAAAGCAGGAACACACAAGTGGAACAGCAGCTGGCAAGAGCCCAACCACATACTCAGTTACACCATTTACACTGACAGTTTATTAATTTTCATGAAGCAGATAAATGATTTAAAAGAGGGGGAGGATCGAGAAGAGATCCCGGACTTCCGGGAAAATGGCGTTGGAGGCTGCAGTGCTGTGTGAGTCTCCGCGACTCATATAATTTAGTTTAGAAGTTTTACTGTTTTATTGACCTATTTTAAGCAGTTTTATTGTTTTATTGTTTTACCCTTTCACTTGTTTTTAATTGCTCTTACTGCCTCTGCATTTCCAGCTTGCAGTTTTGCAGCTCTTGACGTGCTGCCTCCTTCTTTGAACTGCAAACTGCTTTTTACCAAGAATTTAATTAACACTTGGCAGCTCTCGAGTATTAGTTGCCACTCCCTGAAAGGGGTTTTAAACTTTTTAGTAGGATGGACTTTTTTAGCTTGCTTACCTCTTGGTCATTTGGCTGACCATGAGAAGGAAACGAGTTTTATCACCTCCACAAAATGCAAGTAACGCGCCTCGCGCCAAACAGTGCAGGCTCGACAGTTTTATTGCTCGGCAGCCTCCTCATGCCGTCTCTGCTGCTTCTCCGAGAGATGAAATCACTTTGTCTAACAGATATGCTCCTCTGGCCGAGGGAGGCGAAGTTACTGGTGAGTCTATCTTAGGAGACTCTGGCGTTTCTCAAACAAACCAGCCAACTGGTAAATCCACGGAAAACTCCCAAAGTGAAGCTTTTTCCTTTGAATTACTGGCTGAGCAATGTTTTCTAACAGCGAGGACACTCCAATTGATTAGTTCTAACTTAGAAACTGTGCTAAGTTCTTTAAATAAACTGTTGACATGGCTCCCAGAAAAGCTTCTCTGCCAAGGCATCCAGGCTCAACCTCCACCCCGCCCTCCCCGTTTAGATCCGGTATTCGAACCTCTCTGCAATAATGGAGGCTATTTATCTACAGCCCCCAATAGTAGATCAGATATCGGAATAATAGAGCGGAAAAATGGTGGCCTAGTTCTTCAGCCTTGCTCAATGGTTATAGATGTACATCCCCATGGAGGACAACACCCATTCTGGGGATCGGTTCAAAGTGCTAACTTAAACCTCAAATGGCTGCTAAATATTCAGCCATCATATTTGTTGGCTTTGGAACTACTTTTCTCTTCACCTGTTTATAAGAGGTACCTATTGAAGTTTACTAAACCTACCACCCCAAATTTACTAATGAAGGAAAAACTTTTTCTGCACACTGTGGGGATCTACCCATCACGGCTTTTTAAAGATCTCCAGGTTAAACCATTAATATCCATCAAAAGCCGCTCTAATTCTATCCTCCAGCTGCAGTTTAATGCCCCCAAATGGAGTAGCAGCAAATCCATGGCTTTTTCAACTGCGGTGTCTGAAGAAGCAGATTTACCACACAAAAGCTTTTTTCCTTCTTCCTGCCCACTGTGTGAAGACCAGCCTCAAAGCATCCAGCAATCTCCGAGCAGGCCCTCCGACTCCCTCATCTTGGAACAGGAACTGCCTCCCGATTCACGTCATTTGGGGGTGGAGGTCGATTTCTTTTGTGCTCAGCCCTTGGTTGAAGGGCAACATACCATCACTACCTTGCAAGACCTGATAACTTTTGGTCAAGACACTCCTGTGAAAGTTGACAACGTTCGTCCGACGTCGTGCCTCTATCCAGGAGTGCTGCATACATCGGTGGGGAGCAAGACGTCATCCATCCCATCCTGCCAACTGCCACAGCTGTCTGGAGGGCTGCCTAATGCTAATCAAGTAGGGCCGACATCAGAGTTAATATCGCCCAGTATCATCGATTCCGACCCACAGCTTCCATCGAACCATATGACAGCAAAGAGGAATGGCTGCATTCAGAGGGACATGGATGGATCACTGGTCAGGATTACCCCTCTGGATTGATGCCAGTGGCCCCAGAGTGATTCCTACCTCAGGATCATATCCTGGAATATTGCGGGCTGGGCGAACAAACGTTGGGATAGCTGCTTTTGTCAATATATCTCTTGCTTTGATGTAATCTTGCTTCAGGAAACCTGGGCCATGGACACTGTTGTTGTTAATGGATTTTCCTCCTACTCTTTGAATGCTCACCGGGCAAATAAGAAAGGTCGTCCAAGGGGTGGCCTTGCCATTCTGGTGTCCTCCTCACTGATAGCTAAGGTTACTGAATGGGGTGGACCTTTGGGAAGGCTCAGGTGAATTTACCTTCTCAAATTTATTTGGTTCAAGCACAATAGACTATGGGCTGGCATCTAGAAATGCCTTCCAGTTAGTTTATCATTTTTATATAGGTACAAGAACCTGTAGCGATCACCAGCCTTTAACCCTTACTTTATGTGCCCCAACTCCTAATTTAAGACTACCCCATACCCACTTAACTGATGTCCTGTTCGAGTGCCCACACAGAATAAGGGTAAAATGGTCTTATAAATTAAGCAGTCTTCTAGAGGAAAGATTAAACTCCGATTCAATAATTCGACTAAGATCAGCAATTTTGTGGAAGGAATTGGCTGCATCCTCTATAAAAGCATATGATGATTTAATCGACTCCTTCCAAGATGCTTTAACTCATGCAGGCAGGTCAGGGCCAGATAATACTGCCCCTACAATCTATAAGGGCCCTATTTGGTTTGACAGAGAATGTTACCTGAAGAAAAATGAGTTAAGGGAGTCTTATATAACCTACAGAAAATCGGGCTACAATTATCTCCCTTCGACCTATTTTCAGCTAAAAAAGCAATATAAGTCCCTCATAGCCCAAAAAAGACGCCAAGCTGAACGAAACTCCTGGTCCTTGCTGTTAAATGCCTCCTTGAATAATGATTCAAAAATGTTTTGGCAGATCGTGTCGGGTGCCTTACGATCCAACTGCCAAGCACCCAGTTGCACAATTCCAGCTCAGGTCTGGGAGGATCATTTCAGAGCCATTTTTACCGATCCAGACACTATACAATCAGCTCAGGCTGATATGCAGGATGTCACTGTCTCCTCCTTCCCCTCCTGGAATTCAGTCTCTAAGGAGGAAATGATTGAATTAATCCAACAACTTAAAGGGGGTAAGGCACCTGGCATAGATTTTATCCCTGCTGAATTTATTAAAATCAATCAGGATTGGTGGGCCCCTTTGTTAGCCGCTCTTTTTACCATTATAAATCAATCTGGCAAAATCCCTGACAGTTGGAGACACGCAATTGTGGTTCCGATATACAAAAAGGGGCATCCAAAGGATCCTGGGAATTTTAGACCTATCAGCCTCCTCTCAATAATAGGCAAGTTCTATGCTCGATTTCTATCTAATAGACTAACTGACATCCTCGAGGCCAATAATGTTGTCACAGAAGCCCAAGCTGCCTTTAGAAAGAATCACTCCACTTCTGATCATGGTCTGATTCTTTTTCACTTAGCGGAGAAACATCTTAAGTTTCTACGTAGCAAACTGTTTGTCGCCTTCATGGATCTGAAGTCCGCTTTCGACTCCATCCCTAGAACTAAACTATGGGAGAAATTAGATAAAATCCTGGTGGACAAAAGACTTCTTAATCTTATGATGGTTCTATACAGCGACAGCAGGATGCAAGTTAGATGTGGCACACAGGGACAGCTTTCAAATGAAATTCCTATGTCTAGAGGAGTAAGACAGGGCTGTATCCTCGCACCTACACTATTTAACTTATACATAAATGATATTGAGGAGGCCCTGTCTGACCATGAAGGACACTTGCCCAAACTTGGCGCAAGGAAAATTCCTATTTTACTTTACGCAGACGATGCTGTTATTCTCTCCCGCTCTAGACCTGGTTTGAAACATCTTTTAATGAAATTCTCCAACTTTTGTTTGACCAACGATCTGAAAATTAATTTTGAGAAATCTAAAGTCATGGTCTTTGAAAATAGATTTTCTCAACGTCGGTGGTCCCTTGATGGGCATATCCTGGAACAGGTGAAAATTTTCTCTTACCTGGGGCTGCTTTTCCATCATACCCTGTCCTGGAGTGCCCATAGATCGGCCACCCTTAATAAAGCTTCAGTCAGTTCAGCTGCAATAACACGCTTTTTCTTTACTAAAGGGGGAATGTTTATACCGTCTGCCATCAAAGTGTTTAATGCCAAGTCTGCAGCCCAGCTTTTATATGCCTCCAATATCTGGATAGGAGGATTAACATCTGAGATAGATAGGCTGCAGACAAGGTTTTTGAGGACCCTTCTTCAACTCCCAAAGTGTGTCCCTAATTCTGTACTTCTGCTGGAAACCGGGGAAAGCTCTCTTTCGCTTAGGGCTTGGTGGTCTGCCTTAAAATTTTGGATGGAAGTTAGTCTTTTTGGGAGGGGCTCAGGTCTGCTTCCCTGTCTGGCTCAGGACAACTATGTGAACAGCTGGTCCAAGCTTCTTGCCAGGAAGGCAGCTTCAATAGGTCTCTTCTCTTCCCTCCTCCTTAATCTGGGCTTGAATTTTGCTTTTAAAGCTGTTAAACAAAGACTGTGGGATATAGCCTTCTGCGACTTACGCGCTCGCTCTCATGTTTCTTGCTCTCCCAGTGCATTGCACGTTCATTACGTTGGGCCTCTTCAGCTGGCCGACTATCTAAAGAACTTGTCGGTGGCTAAATATCGTATTGCCTTCTCCAAGGCCAGATGCAATGTTTATTCTATTGAATTACTTCAGGGCAGATATGCTGGTGTCCCTTATCAGGAACGATGGTGCCCCTGTAGGAACATGGAAGTGGAGAAGATGGAGCATATCCTTCTGTCCTGTAGCTTTTATAATCAGGCCCGCCATCTTATGATCACCCCATTGCTGAGCAAACTGTCCAGAAGTACAGGCAAATTTTATGTTAAGTTTCTGTTGGAATATAAGTCCTCAAGTGTAACTTTGGCTGTTGCTAAATTTCTTACAGTGGCGGCTAAGATTAGAGCTCATTGTGTATTAGACTAAAGTTGACAATAGCTCTAACTGTATGATTTCATGTCTGATTCTTGTGTTTGTTTGTCTGTTGTTTGTTTGTTTCTTTTTATGGATCTATGGATCGCAATAAAGAAAGTAGTAGATTTAAAAGAGCATGTCTATCCATGAATATTAAAAACTGTTCCAGTGCAACATTTATCTGTGTAATCACCTCCTCCCAAAAAGAAGCAGCTTCTGAACGTTGCCAAAACATATGTTTAAAAGAACTATTACCTGTATTGCATTGCCAACAATTTGCCAAATTAGATAATCCCTTATTAAAGAGACATTGTGGTGTCCAACAGACACAAAATAAAAGTTATTGCAGAATAAGATGCAGCCTAAAAACACAGATGCAACAAGTAAATGCCAAAGTGGTGATCCACTGATTAAGCATTTTGTGGTGGTGCCCACAGCATGGTCTCAAATTCCCAAATGTGTCCATGGGACCAAAAAACCTGTTCCTACAATACAGAACCCCCAAGGGTACTTAATAGAATTTGTCCTTGGCAACTGTGGCCCTTCATGGAGAGAGATGACTTGACCCAATTATTTGTACACTGGAAATGTCCAGGGTAGATTACTGTAATGTGCTGTACATGGGCTTGCCCTTGAAGGGCATCTGGAAACTACAGCTGGTTCAAAATGAGGTAACCAGACTGTTAGCTGAGACTGACTAGCATCAGCCCATCATGCCAGTATTTAAAGAAATTTACTAGCTAACAATTTGTTTCCTCTTGAATTCAAGGTGCTGGTTTTCAGCTTTAATGTTCTCAGTGGCCTAGGATTTAGGTATCTCAACAGCTGCCGTCTTTCACACAAACTTGCTCAGAAATTAAGATATCCACTGGAGAGAAAAAACCTCTGGGTGCCCCCGGGTGCCCCTGCCCCCACCCCTACCACACTGTTGAAGGCTAATCTGGGATGGAGAGAGATTCTTCTCAGTCGTGGGGCCCAAATTGCAGAATTCTCCCATAGGGTTTTTTTAATCTGGCACCTTTATTACTATCTTTTAGGCACCAGGCAAACTCCTGTTCCTTTCCACTTTTAATGGCATTTGATTGCATCTCTTCTGATATTTGGCTCCCCCTTTTAAATTGGGAGCCTCGTGTGGCGCAGAGCGGTAAAGCAGCAGTTTCTGCAGCCGAAACTCTCCCCACGGCCTGAGTTCGATTCCAGCGGAAGCTGGTTTCAGGCAGCCGGCTTGGGTCGACTCAGCCTTCCATCCAATATGAGTACCCAGTTAACTGGGGGAAAGGTAATAACAGCCGGGGAAGGCAACGGCAAACCACCCCGCTATAAGGCCTGCCAAGAAAATGTCAGTGAAAGCTGGCGTCCCTCCAAGAGTCAGTAATGACTCAGTGCTTGCACGAGAGGTTCCTTTCCTTTCCTTTCCTTTAAATTGGATGCTTGCTTAGTTTGCAATCCTATGCATGTTTAGATTTTAAAAAAAGGCCCTACAACTCCCAGCATTTGGCTGGAGAATGCTTGGAGTTGTAAGTCTTTTTTCCCTCTAGTCTAAATGTGTATAGGATTGTGCCCTTAAAAATTAAATGATTTGGTCGTACCCCTTGTGCACACACTAACAGGGAAGTTGGCTGGAATCAATAATAGGCCCTTCAGCCATTTTGAGGCTCCAGCAAATGCTCACCGCTGACACTGGCTATGTTATACGGCGAGACTGGGGAGAAATATATCAATTTTGGTGGGGGGGGGGGCACTGTGTCTCTACAAATCCCAAATCTTCAGGTGTGCCTAGATTCAGATTTGGTCCGCTTCGGAGGAGCAGTCCTTTGATTCGGACATTTCCTGAATCCATCCAATCAGCCCCAATTTGACTGAAACTGCAGTTGAATCTGAAGCACAGCTATACATAGTATTCATGGCCATTATCTAGTGTGGTTTTTTTTACTATGAACATAACAACACCATTGACGTAACCTGATTTAGCAGTAATTCTCTCTCCTGAAGGGAACCATGGGAACTGTAGTGAGGGAAAGAGGGCAACAGATATCGTAACATCCTTACTACCAAACTACAATTCCCACAATTCTTTGCCAGTAGCTATACGTTAGGGTAGATGTGACCCATGTGTGGTGTTTAAATTATACCACAACGCATTCTTAGATCAGTGCTGGCCACAAGCCTCTGCATCCTGTTCCTTGCACATCTTTTTTTATCTTTTCTCCTTGCAGTGCACCCTTGTTATGTGGCCATCCACCCTGAGGAGACTGCTGTGGAGTTTGGAGGTTCCGTGAATCTGAACTGCACCTTTTCGTGTACTAATTACACGAACATGAAATGGGAGGCGCCTCTTAAACATGTGAACTTGAAAGGAGTCGGATGGATTTCTCTGAGCATCGCCAGTGTGACTGAATGGTCACTTGAACCTATATGTGAAGTTAAAGGAGAGTCTATGCAGCATTTGGCCAAGGCAGTAACCTATGTCTACCGTAAGTACTCACAGAATTTCAGAGCAGGGAGTTATCTGGAGGCTATACAATCCTCCCCCACCCATATTTAATTTCAAGGATGGGGAAACAGAGCCCCGATATTTCTTTTCTTTGACTCTGCAATATCAAAATGGTAGATCGTGGCCACTGGAACTGTGGCTCAGCACATTTGGTGCTTCAGACATGTATCGGATTAGCAGCAAAACAGGTTTGCAGCGTAACGTGCCAGTGAGGCCTAAGTAAGAGGAAAACCCAGGGCCTGCCCAAGACATTTTGGTGACTTTTTGAGGTAGGCTATCTCAGTGCCATGTTCTCCCAGTCATTGTCAGGCTGCTTCATTGGTCAGGCCATCTCACTGGCCTCTGGAGATCAGACACTGGTTCCCTGAACCACCAGTGGGCCAGTTCAGAAGACACCTTAAACCCTGTTGGTTAAGGCTTTCGGTTAAGCTGCAGGGTTTAAAGTGCCTGTGCCACGGAGCCTGAAGTGTCGTCTGAACAGGCCCAGCGAGTTGCTGGTCATCCAGTTTCAACTTGACCCTTTGTTCCACACCCTATCCTCCTCCTGGTGTGGATGTCAGGTGGCACCAGGAAGCCCAGGAAGCCAACGCAACTGGCTGATATAAGGTTTCCCATTCTATGCTACTTCTTGCTATGAGAGGCCACCAGTCTTCTCTTTTTGTGCCACTGGACTACTGGCCAACATTCAGCTTGCCTTGAATATTCTCCTGCACAAACCACAGTGTTCAACACCTGTTCATTTGAAATAGGATTGTGCAGGAGAACTTTGTAAGTGGGCCATCATGCCCCATGTTAATAAAGTCCAACCTTACAGTGCACTAGTGACCAAATGTAGCCTTGTTTAAATAAGGTTTTCAAATGCTACATGGGTACATTTTCCTTACCAGGTTGGCATTACATTTCAATTGGACCTTACACTTAAGAAAAAGAGAATGCCATTTGTGTTTCCTTTCCTTTTATGTGTATCTATCTATCATCTATCTATCTGATTTACATGCAGGGTGGTTTACAATCATTTATATTATCGCACAGACATTAACATAAATACGGAAAAGAAAGTGAAGAAGACAGATGCAAATTATAACACAATCTAAAATCCATAATTGGGCAATACCTTTATTAGGACCAACCAAAATGCCACCTAAGATTTTGCAAGTTTTTGAGTTCCCCAGAACTCATCATCATAGAATCATAGAATAGTAGAGTTGGAAGGGGCCTATAAGGCCATCGAGTCCAACCCCCTGGTCAGTGTTTTTTGTACAGGCTAGGCTGTACAAAGAAACAAAG
Organism: Elgaria multicarinata webbii; assembly: GCF_023053635.1. Classification (NCBI taxonomy): domain Eukaryota; kingdom Metazoa; phylum Chordata; class Lepidosauria; order Squamata; family Anguidae; genus Elgaria; species Elgaria multicarinata. The sequence continues at coordinate 21,468,450 of NC_086173.1, read as the reverse complement.
AATGGGGGGAGAACAGAAAAGTCCATAAAATAAGCCCAGAAGGTTGTACCCATGAGGTGAGCAGTTTAGATGCCGTCTCAAAATGGAGAATGCAGAATGAATGACCTCTCTCCACCCTTGCAAGGTGAGATCCCAAACATCTTATGGCCCATGGGTTGTGTGTCCAATGTCCATAGAATTGCAGTTTGAATTTGTCCCTTTCCTTAATTGGTTATTAGATCTTGTAGACATATTCAACATTTATTTATATATTTATTTATTTGAGTGATCTGAAATAAAAGTGATCTTATTTGAAAGAATCCATAGCAGCATTTGAACCATTAAGGGCACAATCCTATGCATGTTTAGAAAGGAAAAGGTCCTACAACTCCCAGGATTCCATTGCCAGCCATAGGATTGTGCCCTAAATGCATATTTTACTGCTATATAAGACAGGTTCTATTACAATTTAAACCCCTTCATACCAATAAATGTAATTATCCTTTCACACTTGGAACACTTAGAACATGGGTTCTCAACAAGGGGGGAATTCCGCCCCCCGGGGGGGAATTTTAGGGTTCCAGGGGGGAAATTGGGACTACTATTCAGCAAAGTATGATGTCCTGTAGATTATGTCTTCCTACACGTGTTATTAAAAACGTCCCTAAAAGTGTCATGTCATCTGCAAAAGCCAGGCCTTTGCTCTCTTTTCCCTCCCTCCCTCACAATCCTAGAAGTTTCAAGCTTCCCATTTAAAGGGGCAACACAAAGCATGGGAGCTGAGAATGTAAAAGGGGCCATGCTTTGCGTTGCCCCTTTAAATGGGACTAATAGAAAAAAATAAAAGATTTTCAATATTATATGCATATTATTTGGAATGCACCTTTTGAGTTAGACTGTCTTGGGAAGGGGGGAATTATATTCTGAACTATGGTGAAAGGGGGAATGGAGCGAAAAAGGTTGAGAACCACTGACTTAGAATTTTAAGATTCAAGCAAGCTGTAGATTATCTGAAACCAATTTGCAGTCTTAAGCCTTCTAACTCGAGCACCAATATGTCTTGGGTTGGCCCTGATGCCTCCTAATCATGGTCCATTGTTCCAAATAAAAACTGTTGACATCTCAGACAGTTCAGTTTCCCATATCAAGAAATGCCACTTTCCTGGCAGTGGGTCCTCCACCCTTTCTGTTTACTGTCCAGGCATCAAGCCAGAAACTAATCAGTTATTTCAGACTAATATACTGACCAATGCATTTCTACGAACTCTACACATAATTGGGAACAAGCTATTCAGCCTTGTGAGACCCATTATCCAGTTTACAGGATTGTGTGTCACACCCTTTATCATCAAATCTAAGACTAGATAGAGTCTTTTGGGCCATCTTTGCTCACTGATGATGATGATGTATTTCATTTTTATACCGCCAAATAGCTGAGGCCCTCTGGGCGGTTCACAATTCACAAAAATTGATATCCTATTGTAGGAGGCCTAGGAGGAGGCCGTGCCATGATGCGACTGTGTAGCCATTAGACCAGGAAAGCTTGCACAACTTGTGATGTTCTCTCCTCCGCCATTCCACCCACCTCCCCCAGCTGAGCACCAACCTAGTAGTTATTATCGTCAGCCTGCCCAATGCTTGGCAATTTGCCTTATTTCTGGTGTCTCAAGACCAACTAGACAGCATGTGAGAGAATCAGCAGTTTCCCACAGTGTTGTTGTTAAGGTGGCCACTTACACATTGCCAAAGAAGAGGACACACATCTAACCATAGCGGGGAAGACTGTGGCCAAGGGCTGTCTAAATGTTGTCTTTGCCCCATGGTGGCTGCGAATCGGTGCTGTATTGATTATGTGATGCAGCTGCCAATTCGTGGCCGCTGTGGGGCAAAGAGACAAAGTTTGCTGCTGTGAGGCAAAGAGACTTACCCCAACTTCTCCTTGTGGAGCGAGGTCACCATGGCTCTTCCGCCATCTGTCTTCACTCCAGCGTCAAGCCAGGGGCGTTCCCAGGCAGAAGGTGGCCTCTGATTTGTCGCTGGAAACCAGGCAAGGGGCAGGGGGCAGGCCTAGCGAGCCAAATGCCTTCTTCGTAGGGATTACCTGCCGCCACCCCACAGAAACAAAACTGCGGGCTTAGGCAGCAGAGCAGTGCTGTGAAGGCAGGCTCCAGATGACCTGTGTGCCTGCTCAGTCTGCTGTCCAGGTGCTGTAAATCGGGAACCTAGAGGTCCCTGCTCTCTCTCTCTCTTCTTATGGCTCTTTATCTTTAGGCCAAACTTGGAAAGTTCTTCAATTAGAGGACTTGTCAGTAGTAAGGTAGGATGCATGCTTTTAGTTGAAAAGCTGTAATGTGGGGGCTGCACATTTCAGTGGAGGAATGCGGGGCGAAGGGCTGCACAATCCTTTCTCTTTCCTGCTTCTCTCAACATCACTCTTGCTGCATTTAAGGTTGTTCTACCATATTTTGTGGGTGTACACTAAGATTCAAAGTTTTGGGGTTATGGTTCTTGTATTTGTGTACAAAGCCCTAAACAACTTGGGACCAGGATACCTGAGAGAGCGCCTTCTCCCTTACCAACCTGCCCGGTCACTGAGGTCATCCGAGGGCCTGCTCCTGGTGGTTCCACCTAGATCCATCCTCCGATTGGAATCCACCAGGGGAAGAGCCTTCAGCGTGGTGGCGCCCCTCCTGTGGAATTCCCTGCCTCTGGAGGTCAGGCAGGCTCCAACCTTGTACTCCTTTCGGTGCCTCCTGAAAACATCTTTATTCCAAGAAGCCTTTCTTTAACATGCAGCCTTGGATTTCTATGTTTTTTTGTTGTTGTTGCTTCTTTTTAAATTTTGTTTTAACTGTTTTATTCTGGTTTTATTTTCATTTTACCTTGTACACCACTCCAAAATTTTTCAATGGGGAGCGGTATATAAATATTCTAAATAATAATAATAATAATAATAATAATAATAATAATAATAATAATATATTAAAGCTGTCAGTAATTGCAAATCTCATAGACTTCATGGACATAAAACAACAGCTGCAAAGCATGTGAAACCAAAAGCCTTTTGGGCCAGTCGCAGTGAGAATTGAACCTAGTTTGCATGATATGATGTGTGTCCACAGCTGCCAGTGTGTATATTCAAGCCCCAGGCGGGGATTGTCATGATCTGCAAACCCGGCCACTGTGGCTTATGTGAGGGTTAAACAGCCCTCGCATAACTCATGGTCTGTTGTGAGATTATACTGGGGTTGTTTAACCCTTGCAGAATGCACGGGGGCTTGGTTTGCATGACACATTAACCCCCAGTTACAGTTGAATATACAAAATGGCAGCCAGCATAGACTGCAGCTCACCATAGGTTAAACAATCCATGGTGGATGGGTTAATCATATGGATCTGCCTTTGGCTAGTTGTGCAAAAGAAAAGAAAATGAAATAAAAAGTTTTGTATCTCGTTTCTTTAAAAACTAGGCTGACTTCTTTTGTATCACTGTATACTTGAAAAAGCAATAAATAAAGACTTTTTAAAATTCCTTCCACAAACTGCTTTCCTCCCCACAAGGAGGTACCCCATATTTTTTCTCCACAAGTAGGGGAAGCAGCTGGGGAAAATTCTTTTTTGGCAGAAAATGGCACAAAATGATCGGCTCCTCACCATGGTTCAACTCTCCCTCTCAGCCTCTGATGCTGTGTTTCAGGGTGTGTTTGTTTTTTAAAGGCATCTGTGAATGGATCTCCTGCATATGGTCTAATTTGGTCATCTTGAAGACAGTAGAACCAGAAGATTGATTGGAGTCCCTGTAGGACTGCCATTTCTGACTGGTGTGTTGTGTTTAGCTTGGGTCACAAGTTGTTCTAGCCTGAGGCCCTGCACTGGTTCCCTAGATGTGAACATCATCCTGGTTGCCCTCCTCTGGAGCGTGTTCAGAGGAGGGCAACCAGGATGATCAGGGCTCTGGAAACAAAGCGCTATAAAGAGAGACTGAAACAACTGGGCATGTTTAGCCTGGAGAAGAGAAGATTGAGGGGAGACATGATAGCACTCTTCCAATACTTAAAAGGTTGTCACACAGAGGAGGGCCAGGATCTGTTCTTGATCCTCCCAGAATGCAGGACATGGAATAATGGGCTCAAGTTACAGGAAGCCAGATTCCGGCTGGACTACAGGAAAAACTGTAGAGCAGTTAGAGCAGTATGGCAATGGAACCAGTTACCTAGGGAGGTTGTGGGCTCTCCCACACTAGAGGCCTTCAAGAGGCAGCTGGACAACCATCTGTCAGGGATGCTTTAGGGTGGATTCCTGCATTGAGCAGGGGGTTGGACTTGATGGCCTTCCAACTCTGCTATTCTATGATTTTGTGATTCTATGATTTCTTTTCTTTTTCTATTCTTTTTTTAAAAAAACGAACACATTTTTGCATGCAGTTTCTCCAGCACTTGAGATGGCTAAGAGCAATAAGACCAGAGATGGTTAAGTGCAATAATATTATATGCCTCCTTGAGGAATGGTGAGGCAGCCATCTCAGGTGGCAGAGTTTGCAAGATAGATAGATCTGTCCCGGGTGGGCGGGGGGTACAATCCACCAGGGCGCCTCACTGAAATGAACAGGAGCTATGCAAAAGCACCCATGTGGGTGTGGGAGGCTTTTCATCTATAACAGACTGTTCAGCCGATCTCTAACATTGCTTTCATAACGTATGTAAGCATCATAATATGTTAGCCCTTGATGGCATTACTAGATCCAGAAGGCCAGAAGCCTAAGATCTCTCAGGACCCGTTGACCAACTAGGCTCCACTTAACTTCCCAAATGCTGATTGTCCATAACTTTGTTGCCCCCATCATAGAATTCTCAACTCCAGATATCTACCTGGCATCTGAGGTTGTGGATGGTCGCTCGCAGAGCATCACTTGCAACGTCTCTAGCTTGAGAGTGGGAGACTCCATCCCACCTAACATAAACATCTCCCTGACCAGAGGTGGTAAGATCCTGAACAGCACCCATGGCTACCCATCGGCAGCATACAGCTTTGTGGCTAATTTTCAGCAGGATGATGGGTCTGAGATCCTCTGTATGGCCTCTGTCCAGGTGGGCTCAGAAGTGCTGGAAAAAAGTGTAAACAGAACCTTGAGGATTGTGGGTAAGTGCCATTGACTGGTTAGCTTTGCCTACTGCCTGCATTACTTAGTGAATCAGGTTGGGAGCAGTTGGGGGCATGTGCATCTCTGACCATTTGCTCTGCCTGGAGGGCAGTGAGGCTCACTATTACCAGTGACACTCACAGGTTGGAGACAGACTGAAAATGATGTAGTTTGTCCTCTTGTTGTCTGTGTTCAAATAGCTTTGCAGGTACTTGAAGCCTTACAAAACACTGTAAAACCTGTTTGATGATTGTGCACATGTATGAGCATCCATGCCATGAGCAAGAATAACAAAGAGGTTTGTGGAACTTCATAGGCTAATGAATTTATTATGGCATAAGTCCACTTCATCAGCCTTTGCCATATCACCTTTCATTCTCTGGAAACAAATAAACAACAGTGTATGCGTCCAACAATACAGCTAGGCTGTGCCTATCTTCCTGGTCTATGCTGAGCAGATGGAGAGATTAGCCAAGTGGGGAACCTCTCTGTTGGGTTCCTGGAACTCAGCAAACTTAAGTGAGAATAAGTTTCAATGGACTGAGCACTTTCCCCCTGCTTAGCTGTAGCATAATGGAGACTTGGGGAGGGTGTGGTCAACACTGGGCTGTGGCAATGCTTACTTCCGGTTGCCCTGGCTGGAGTGGCTGCTGTCTACTGGACTTTAGGGTCTCCCACAGCTCTTTCGGTTTTAGTATGTCTGGGTGCTCCTAGACTCATCAACTCTTCCATTTCTTATTGTAGCCAGTCCTTACAATGTCAGCGTCTCAACAAAAGTCAGGACATACAAAGCTGGTGCGCACATTGTGGTGACATGTAACGCCAAAGGAAAGCCCTCTCCGGAGTTTTCGTGGGATCTCCCCTGCAAAGATGGTGTGGAGTTTTCGGACAACAGCAAGACTGTAACAATCCGTTCAGCGGAAAGCTTCCATAACGGGACGTATCGATGTCTAGCCCATAATCGTTATGGCAAGAGTTTGGCAGAGGTTGACATCCTTTTTGAAGGTACAATGAATAGGGGTATCTGGCTTTGTTTTGAAATTTGCGTTTCCTCTTCTATCCATGTCCAAATTTGGGCTTTTCTGGAAGACTTACAACTAAATTCTTTCAGTGAATCTGAAAAGCTCATTTGGTGACGTGTGGCCAGTCTTCTGAAGAATCATCTGAGGACCTTCAAGGAAGGTCAAAAGAGATGAAGACCTTCCTTATTTCCTGGGGGAAGGGGTTTTGCCTCTTTGCTCCCTCATGGAGAGAGAGGTGCAATAGAAAGAAAAGGTGCTGTCAAAAGTTGCCGTCAACAGAAAGGGAAACTTTTGCAAGAGCTACTGAAGCCTCCTGCCAAAAGTTTAGAAGCATTTCCTGGAAAAGAAAGTACATCCTCGAAGGCATTGTGTAGATATATTCTAATGGCTTCTCTCCAGCAACACCAGCATTGCTCTTAAGAGGCTGATTTCAAATGGGTGACCTCCTTGCCTGTGCAACTACTGCAGACTGAATGGCTGCCTTAAAGCTAGCGACTGCATCTGTAGCCCAGCCGTTCCACATTTTGAAAGGGGTCAGGCAGAATTGGCCTTACCAGGAGCCCTCATGAGGTCCCCCTCGTGTAGCATAGTGGGCGTTGTGCTGGTGGTGGGCAAAATGAAAAACACTATGGTTATGAAATTCAGCATTTTAGCCACAATAGCTACATGGAACCTTCATGTTCAGAGATGTCCAGCTTGTTCACATGATGCAGCAGCCCAATGTAAGTTAATTAACCCTCGAGGAGCTACGGTGTGTGCTGGTTGCCATTATGAATATGCAAGCCCTGACCAGGGATTGGCAAGGAGTGTCACGTTGTGGGAATCTAGCCAGTGGGGGTTATATAACCTTCTTATAACCTTAAATGTGCCAACAGTTATTAGAGAGTTAAACAACCCTTGCATTACCCACAGTCTGTTGTGCAACCTCTGACCTGGCCAGGGAGGGTTATTTGAGGGTTAAACAAACCCCCAGGTAGCCCTCTCCAGCCAGTTTTGCATGACACAGCAGTCCTGGTCATGGGTTCCATACTCATAATGGTGCCCGGCACACAGTATGGTCTCTCAGGGATGAATTAACTCAAGATGGGCTGCCGTGTCATGTAAACTGGGTCTGCATAGCTCTGTAAACCTCAGTATTTCAATTGTTTGCTGGAAGCAAACGGTGGGACGCCCACCACATCTGTCCTTCCATTGTGTTCTTCTCAGAGGCATTGACTAGACACTGTTGGGGGCGGGGGAAAGGTTGCTGCTTTATTTATTTATTTATTTATTACATTTTTATACCACCCAATAGCCAAAGCTCTCTGGGTGGTTCACAAGATGGACCTTGGGTGGATCCTGGCAGTCACTTCGCATTTGTCATTGTTGCCCTCAGTGGTGACGAGACACTTTTTCTTGTGTCTCTCTAGCCAAATACCATCACCCAACGTCCTGTTATCTGTTGCAGATAAGTCCCGCAGCTGGATTACAGCCTTGGTGGTGGTGTCTTTGCTGGCCGTCGTCTTCATTGCTGGCCTCTTCTGGTACCACTGCAGAAAATGAGGAGGGAAAGAGGGCAGGCCTGGAACTGCTTTGTGATACTGAAGGCCGAGATTGCTGCAGATTCCTCTCCTGAAAATCCACAGCAGAAGCAGTGATGAGCAGCCATCGTTTCTGCGGTTCAGAACGCTACACTGAAGCAGGTGGCAAGAACTGGACAGCATCCTTGGAGCACCTGATCTCCATTCATCTGCTGCTACCTTGCGACAAAGAAAGCCTGTTCCTCTGAGCAACGCGGCGCCTTTACAGCAGCTGGAGTGTCGACCAAGCCAAAGCTAGAGGACTGACAGAGACAAAGCAGAGGATATTGTATAAGGCAGAGAGAATTGAGAGGTTTTCATTTTAGGGGGGTGGGTGGGAAATCAAATTTCTAGTTCTGATGGGTGTGAAGATAAGCTTCACAGCCATAAGGGAAAGGCTTGCTTTTAAAATCTTAGAAGCTGGTTGCTGGGTTTGAATACAAATCCCAGTCACTGGAGGCAGGGTTTCAGTGACTGGGGATTACTGCTCTTTGCCATTACCTGGGACAAGCAATGCTAGAATAAGTTATGGAAATGAAGATCCATTATGCCTTTTGCAGCTTACATAATTTATACAGGTTACTGAATGTAACTTTCCATGGCAGAGTATTCGCAGAAGTAGATTCTCCCTCCCGGCCTACTTCTTCTCAGACACAACCTGTCCAGGCTGCTTTGGGTGTAAAAGACTGCTGAGGAAAGAATCACCAAGCTCTCCCTAAGAAGCAATGTGAGCCTTAAGATGCAATCTTATGCACACTTAACCTGGGAGTAAGTCCCATTGAATAGGGTGACCATATGACCGGATTTGCCCGGGTTTTTTATGACAAATCCGGGAGGGGGAGGGGAAATCCGGATTTTTCCAAAGAGCAGCTCTAATGGGAATTAACAAAAATGCTTATAAGTCTGTCATTTTTTAAGATAAAGACACGAAACTTGGCACAATGATAGCTCTTAGGAAGGGCTTTAGTCATACCAAATTTGAAACAGATCCATTCATCCATTGATTTTTAAGGAATTTTTTTAAAATTGAGGATTTAATTTTTTTTTAAAAAAAATGTTATTTTAAAAAATAAAAGATGAAACTTGGCACCATGATTGCTCTTAACAAGGACTTTAGCTATGCCAAGTTTGAAACACTGTCCATCCACTGAGTTTTAGGATTTTTTTGTAAAGTTTGAGGTTTTAAAATTATTTTAAAAAAATAATTTTGAAATAGTGAACATGTTGTCCTCCTTTTTGGTTTCCAAAATATGGTCACCCTACCATTGAACAAAGTGGAACTTATTTTCAAATAACTAACCATACATAGGATTGTGCTGGTGACCTTTTGAAAAAGAATCTTTTCCACAGGAATGTGGAAGGGAGAATTTTTTTAAAAATCACCAACCTGGAGAAAATTCTGCCCTTCATGGTTCCAATCCAGTTGTGAGTATTTGGATACTGATTCTTAGCTTAATCACTTTCATAAGTGTAATAGCCTGACAGAAATGCTGACATTATGATTAACTTTTTGTTTATTAATTGTCTGCATTTATGGATGTCTTTTTCACTCTGTGTTCTGCAATAAAAATATCTCTATTCGGTTAAATATCTTAGATTAGTGTAAACTTCCAAGTTTAGGTGTAATGCTGGGTACCGAGATGCTTGAGTATTGTTACTAGGGGTGTGATCCGCTCCGATTAGGAGTGTAGAAGCAGTAGCGGATTGGCCTGCTCCGCCTTACCCAGAGGCGGAGTAGGAGCGGACCGCGGACCCCCTAGAAGCAAGGCGAAGAGAAGCGGCCATTTTTCGGAGCTCCTAGTTCAGGCGGAGCGCTCCGGTCGCCATCTTGAAAACATTTCACCATAGGATTGCATTGCGGCAAATAATCGCGCATAACTACGTTCTTTTTGAAGCTATCGTTCTAGAAATTCTTGTGCTCAGAGAGTCGTGGATGGGGGTCATTTTGAGACCACTCTCACCTCTCTGCGTTGTCTGGGTCGCGTGCTATATTTTTGTGAAAATCGGGTCAACCGCGCGGCTCAAACGGCGTTTTCGGCTTTTCGCCCATAGGATTGCATTGAGGGAAAGACTCGGGCATAACTGGGTCGGTTTTTAAGCTATCGTTCTGAAAATTCTTGTGCACAGAGAGTCGTGGATGCGGGTCATTTTGAGACTACTCTCAACTTTCTGCGTTGTCCGGGTCGCGCGCTAGAAGTTTTTTAAAAATCGGCGGGAAAAATACCTTTTTCAAAGGGCTGAGGGGCAGAGTCAGCTCCCGGTCATGATCACATGATCCCAAAGTTAGAGGAGGGCATAGGCAAAACAGGTAACTTGGGATTCTGGGAAACTTCTCTTTCTTCATCTGAACGGGCTTTTCCCCGTGTTTTTTAACACAGTAGCCCCACCAAATGCACAAACACAACCTGAAATCATATACTAAGCCAAGAATAAGAGATAGAAACACAGCACTGCTCCCCACCCTAACTTTGGGGAACAACTGAAAAGATGTGGTGCAAGGGGATGAGCTCCCCTAGGGCATCTCATTGTGGACGTGCCCCCACTCTCTCCTGCACTGGAAGGCCATTAGAGCCTTCCAAAGAGAGTAAAACGGTGGAGCAATGCCTATCATGAGTTGAAGTGAATGTTCACTTTTTAGTGGTGGAGCGATGCCTGTTATGAGTTGAAGTGAGCGTTTACTTCTTAATCTCAGAGCTGTTGGTGGCTGTCTTGAGTTGAACTGGCAGCTGCTTCCCCCTCCCCCGGGCACGTCCCCCTATTGCTGGTAAAAGACAGATATAGCCTTTTTTAAAAAAATCTTCTTGCTGTTTATTCAGCAACACTGCTGCTTTTAATTCCACCCCTCCTTTGTTTATTTATTGATTTATTCCATTTTATATGCATTACTGGCTTATCCTTGGCTCACTTCCTTATGCCCCCAGAAATGCCAGCTGCATGCCTGCCTGCCTTCCCTCCCTCCTCCCCTGCCCAACTCGCAGGGATGTTGTGTGTGGGGTGCCCGATTTTCAAAAATTCGCCAAAAATCAGGGGATGATGGGATTGCTTTGAAACTTGGCGTGCGTGTGTATATCCCCATGAGGTGTCATGGTGCCAAACATGAGGTTTCTAACTTGAACAGAAAAAAAGTTGTATAATTTTTTAGCTTTCAATGCAAGCCTATGGGGGGGGGGGAAACGGAGCTCCGGATCCAGATCCGGAGCTCCGGGCGGAGCGGAGCAGAAGTGGGCGGAGCGGGGGCGGGGCGGAGCGGCCCAATCCGGAAAATGGCGGATCTGCAAGTGAAGCGGAGCGGGGGGTCCGTGCACACCCCTAATTGTTACTGGCTTGGTATTGTGTCTCTTTCTGGTCGGCGTTAATTTATCTTTATAAGTAATGAGTTTTGTGTGTCTCTCTGGATCATGTTATTTTTTTCTTTAAAGAAATTGTGATTAATTTATGATAGATCATTTAAAAATCATTTTGTTCTTTCTTTGTGGCTGTGGTTTGCCAAATTTTATGGCTGCAAAATAACCAGTGCAGAACATTGCTTGCCAGCAGTCAGGCAGATATGCAAAGTGGTGGAGTATTGGATTTTGTCAGAACTTGCCTCTGTGTTCCTGTGTGATTCTGAACATCATCATCATCATCATCATCATCATCATCATCATCATCATCATGTGTGTGTGTGTTTATTCGTTCAGTCGCTTCCGACTCTTCATGACTTCATGGACCAGCCCACGCCAGAGCTTTCTGTCAGCCGTCGCCACCCCCAGCTCCCCCAAGATTGCATCTGTCACCTCCAGAATATCATCCATCCATCTTGCCTTTGGTCAGCCCCTCTTCCTGTTGTTGTTGTTATTATTTGTATTTGTATTTGTATCCCGCCTTTTGCCCGATGCTTTTGCCTTCCACTTTCCCTAGCATCAGCCTCTTCTCCAGGGTATCCTGTCTTCTCATTATGTGGCCAAAGTACTTCAGTTTTGCCTTTAATACCATTCTTTCAAGTGAGCAGTCTGGCTTTATTTCCTGGAGTATGGACTGGTTTGATCTTCTTGCAGTCCAAGGCACTCTCAAAATTTTCCTCCAACACCACAGTTCAAAAGCATCTACCTTCCTTCGCTCAGCCTTCCTTATGGTCCAGCTCTCGCAGCCACAGATCATCATCAATAACATCATGATATTGTATGAATTCTCCCCTCCCACTCGTGATCCTGATATTACTTGATTCTCGGTGCAGTGGGGCTTGCTGCTAGAGCAGGAGGAAGTAGGTCCAAAGAAGTGCTTTGTGTAGTCTGTGTTGTGTGATTCTTCTCCCTCACCCCCCACCATACCTCCCAGCCCATATAGTTCAATGGGACAGCGCCCTCTAGTGAGCATTTTATAGCACAACTTTGACTGCACCCAACACATTTCAGAAGAATCAGGTTTTCTGAGGTTTACTTTTGAACAGATTAACTGTGAAAAGGAGCAGAAGATGCACAGGGAGGCTCATGCTGTTGTCAAAATCTGGCCCTGGCTGTGTGGCTCTTAGGATATCAACATTAGTAATGACAGAATCATGTTTTTGGGTGATGTGAATTCTTTCTCCTACTCTCCTTAAAATCATTTGATTCTTTGTGAGTTGTTGCTGGAACTGGAATGTAGCCTATTCCTGCCTAGTCTTGACAAGAAACAAAATGTACATATCAGTTGCAAACCAACTTGGTTTGTATCTGTAATCTGAAATATTACAGAATAAGGGGTCTTTGCAGGGACAAAGGCTGTAATTCGTGTCCTTAGATTAATTGATCACTGTTATAGTTTCCAGCTATAGTGTGAAGATATTTCCTACAAATCATGCTGGGCCTGCTCAGAAGACACCTTAAACCCTGCTGGTTAAGGCTTTGGGTTAAGCTCGGTTCAAGTTGGGTGACCAACTGTCTAGTTTCTCCCGGACACATCTGGAAATTGGGGCAACCCAGGGTCTGGGGGGGGGATTTTCCATGTGTTATTAATTGTTGGGAAAGTCGCACCCAGATCATCGCATGGGAGAGGCCTGTTTCTGCGCTTCTGGAAACATGCCTCTCCAGCCCCACTCGTTGCCCATCCGCACTCCTTCTGGGTCGTCACTATGGCGACAATCCAGAAAGGCAGATCGCCACAAGGGAGTGCCTAGAGAAGCCCGTTTCCGGAAGTGTGGAAACAGTCCTCTCCAGCCCCGCCCATCGCCCATCCATGCTCCTCCTGGGTTGTTGCTATGGCAATGACCCAGAAGGAGCCTGGATCGCCTCTCGGGAGTGCCTAAAGAGGACCATTTCCAGAAGTGCGGAAATGGGCCTCTCTAGGTGCTCTAAGGGCCATCCGGGGCTTGTTCTTGCCTGGCAGCAGCAGCAGCAGCAGCAGTGAGGCCAGGGTGTGGCAGAAGCAGCAGGACCAGCATGGGGTGAAGGTATATGAGGAGGTGAAGCCCCTGCATCAGCACAAGAGGCCCTAGAGGTAGGGCAGAGAAGGCTAAGAAACTTAGCACATGCTCAGAGGAAGCCTTTTCTTTATCCAGCTTTTAGGCATAGAATAAACATTGTCTTATAACAAATGATATGAAAAAAAACACTGATGTTCCAGAGCCTAACCAAAAGGGTAGCTGGAATCAAGGACTCAAACTGATTTCTCTATAGTTTTAGTGAAATTATTAATAATGAATGTTCATATCCAAATAATTTTTTTCCAAGTACATAAAAAATCAGCATAAAAAAATAATCAACAATACAATAAAATATAATCAACAACATTTAAAAACAGCATAAAACCAGTCACTGGTTCTTTAAAAAGGGGAAATATTTTATTTATTTTTCTTGCCATAATATGTAAAGGCTTTTATTTTATTAAAAGAGGCACAAATTTCTTGAGTCCTGCAGAGACTCTTCTTATTACGTTGATATCAATGGGCAATAATTCAATAAATAAAATATGATATAAAGTATTTCAGGGTACTTTCCCTTTTTCTTTCCTTTCTTTTTACTCTGAAGAATTTTATGGCATTCTTTTAAAACCCTTGGGAAAGAACATACATGGCTTTTATATAATGTAAACCAATAACGAAGTTATTGAAATGAATATTACATATAATACAAGCATTCACACACACACACACACACTGTATAACTAACTGTTTGTGTATGTGTTTGTAATAGGTATATAGGTTTATACACTAAGCAAGGTTAGCGAAGAATGTTTCCACATGCAAGGTTTAAATTGACATTTACTCTTACCCATGGGGGATTCAGGACAGATAAAAGGAAGTATTCTTTACACAGCACATAGTTCAACTATGGAATTTGCTACCAGAAGATGTAGTTTGGATGGTTTTAAAAGGGACTATGATCAATTCCTGGAGGAGAAGAGTATCAATGGCTGCTAGTCCTGATGGCTATATGCTACCATCAGTAGTAGATGTGGAACGCCTATGTACAGCAGTTGCTGGGGAACATGGGTAGGTGTTGTATGCAATGGGTTTTGCTAAACCCTGGTCATTTTCTAACCCCAGTTTGGACCATTTGCAGCAGGGTTAGCGGTTCTAACTGTGGCTTAAAGTGTTGTGGTTAGTGCTAACTCCAAAGAACCACAGTTTTGCTAACCACAGTCCCTGAAGTGCCGTTGTTTGAACAGGCCTGCTGGCTACAACAGTGATTAATGTCTTTTTGTATCTGACAGCAGAGCACAGACAATTGAATAGTTAAAAAAAATACATATTTTTAAATATAATTTTTTTTGAGCTGAGAACTGCATTAGAACAATGAGAAAGTGCAAATGGTGATGGATAACTCAGTTCTGATCTGCAAATTGGCCCGGGAGTTACAGATCAGGTCTTTTTGTATCAGAATATGCAAAGATCAAGTTTCTTAAGCATCTGCGAACAAAAAGTTGGCTTATGTGGATCCCTGGTCCGATCCAGCAGGGCTCTTTCTGCTTTGTGGTCACTTTTTCTCAACCTAACCTACCTCACAGGGTTGTTGTGACATACAATAGATAGTCCCAGGGGTTCTCTAAGCTCCGATAAGAAGAGTTAAGGATATCAATCAATAATAGAAGACTCTTAGAAGTTCTGATACTGGTCTATAGTCTCTTAAAAGAAACAAGAAATGTAGGTAACTCCTTTATTATAACCAACAGTTGTTTAAAATGCTGGAAGCAAGCTTTCAAATAATACACAGCTTCCTCTGTTGTAGAAGTTTATCACAAAGGAAGGAAAATAGATGTTGAATTGTTAGTGGAATGCTTTCCCTAGACATGACTGTAATTTTGCCAGTTCAGTGACACAGATAGTTAGAGCACATGTACACTTTGGCTTTGCCAGCAACGGTAGCAAAACAGGAACCACATCGTAAAAAAGGTTGCCTGTTATCCAGGGCTTTGGGCTACTGTTGGTGGGTTTGAGCAACAGTTGCTATTTCCCTTTTGTGGGTAGTACATTTGCGGTTAGTACATTTGCATGCTGAAGGAAAGTGCTCCAAAATAGGCGATATCTGGAGGTGGAGGACTTCTGTAGGCACCTTTGCTTTATTGTATTGCTAATTTGTAAAGTTCAGGGCCAGAACTACAACATATCCTAAAATAGCAGCTAGTAGTGTAATTAGGTCAGGGTGAGAGAAGCATTGGGACCTGTGCTGGACAAGACCGTGGCAGGATCTACACTACTGCTTCAAAACAGTTTGTAAAAGAAATGACAAATGTTGGGGCCCAGGACACACTCCATATACAGTTTTCAAACTATTTAAAAAGCGTTATATTCTGCTTGGTGTAGATCTGACCCTGATAGAGCACCAAATGGGTATGGATTTTCTGAGCCATAATAAAGCATGTTTTCAAGATGAAAAAGCCAGATGACAGCTTGCTCAGAGGCTTATTTATTACATTTATATCCCACATTTTCCCTCCACTGAACCCCAGGCAGTGAACATAATCCTCTTCCTCTCTATTTTATCCTCACAACAACAACCCTGTGAGGTAGGCTGGGCTGAGAGTCTGTGACTGGCCCAAACTTACCCAGTGAGCTTCCATGGCTGAGAGGGGACTAGAACCCGCATCTCCTGACTCTCAGTCCAACACTCTAGCTGCTACACCATACTAGCTTAGTAAGAATATTGGACCAGGTAGCATGGCGTTTATCGCAGCTTCTTATTGGCCCAGTGCTTGCTGCCTAGCACAGTAGAGCACATACAGTCATTGAATGTTGTTGTTGTGGGAGGCGAAAACGGAAAACACTAGATACTGGACAGCGGCAGCCAGCAGGGAATTTTGCAGAAGAGCTTCTGAGTAGGGGCAGTGAAAAGAAAGAATGTGCAATTTCAGCAACCCTTAACATGTTCTTAAAATGCAGTGGCACTGGTTCCTGTGTGATTGGGAAAGGCATGGAACAGGAAGCATGAAGGACTAAGGAATCAGCCAGTGGTTTCTTTTGTAGCTTTTGGCTCAGAACCCAGGGCTCCTTTGAGTGTCTAGGGGTTGTTTTCCTTCTTTTACATTTATTTCCAGCTTGGCACACAGACCCCAACCAGGAAAACCTGGGATCCCGCTTTGGACGACTTAGCACTGTTGTCTTTCTCCACCACTGTCTATGTGCACCTGAGATATGGACAAACAATAGTATTTGTTCAAGTTAACAAACAGCAGCAGGAACAAGGAAATAGTAGGGACTGGTTTTGTGGAAGACAATTTTTCCACAGACTGGGGTGTGTGTTGAGGGGATGGTTTTGGGAAGCCACACCCGCCCGCCCCCCACTCCAGCATCCTGGCTTCGTTTCGGCTGGGTGCCCAGCCGAAGTGAAGCCAGGACGCTGGGGCAGGTTGGTGGCTTCGGAACGGCGCGCCTGGAAGTCACTTTCCCAGAGTGGCTTCTGGCTGGGAGTGCTGTTCTGAAGCCCCCACCCCCACCCCAGCGATCTGGGTTCGCTTTGGCTGGGCAGGTGAGATGGCGCCCAGCCAAATACGCTGGTGTAGGTGTGGGTTTGGGTGGGTGAAAGCAGCTCACCTGCATGGCCCGGTTCCTAACAGGCCACGGACTGGTACCAGTCCGTGGACCGGGGTTTGGGGACCCCTGACTTAGACAACACCAAACTTCTCGCCTCTTTCCGAGGTCTATATGTGCCAATGAACTTCTATCACCTTATTCACAGTCATTCCAAGGATGCAGTCTTGACTCAGTTTGTATGACCACAGTGTGGGGGAAAAAGCCACAGTGGTTTGTTAACCCCACCGCACATGAGTAGGATTGCAAGGATTTCCCTAATTATCCTGACTTGACACAGCTTGTTCTGTTGTCCGAACCTGGATTGCTGTGGGGGGAGGGGCAGCAACCCAACCCAATAACAGCACATGGGCTTGTTAACCACACTGCAATTGTGGGAATCTGGTCAATTATTTGGGGTCCCCTGCCATGATGCAAAAGTTGGACAGTGTTGCAAATGTGGGGGGGAGTGTGCAGCCACCATGTGTGCATCTACACTTCTGCTTATATCAATTTTTGAGCCTTTGTAACGTAACTTGTATCGCTACCTTGTATACCATTGCTCAGTAGCGTTACTTACCTTTTCTTGTAACGTTGTTGTGGAGCACACTGTTCGTTGCCTCGTTGTCTGTGTTGTTTCTTCTTCTCGTTTCTGTGATCCTTGCAATTCCCAGACTGTCCTTTCTCTGCACCTCCCACTTCCTTGTTTTTGTATTTTATGTGCCTCTCTAGCTAACATTCTTTTATGTGCATACTCTTAATTTCAAATCTTTGTGACGGGAGTTCTTCAGAGAGAGTGATTTGTGGATTGTCAGAGTTGTCTGTCTCTTGAGGAAAGTGTAGGAATGCCTGGTGAACAGAATGTGTTAAATCTTTCTCATTTTTTAAACATTATTTCTGTGGCATTACATGCAACCTACCTCGGGTAAAAACTTTTTTAAAAAATATTTCTTTATTAAAGGATGAGCATATGCGCATAATTTAATTTATTTTTAAAAAATTAAATTAAGGATGCACATATGTGCATCCTTTAATAAAAATTTTTTAAAGTTTTTACCTGAGGTAGGTTGCATGTAATGCCATGGAAATAATGTTTAAAAAATGAGAAAGATTTAACACATTCCATTCACCAGTTCTAACAATGGTTACTGAAGGCGCGTAGAGGAAGTTATATCAGACAGGAAGCCCAGTGAGGGATCATGTGACATTAGTTTCGCAATGTGACACAGAAGACATCGTAACAACGGAGCACATTGAAAGAAGTCTAACAACCAGAAGTGTTACAACGAAAGGTAAAATGGTACAAAACCTTTCTGTATAACATTATAAGGAACAAATCACATGATCACTGATGTCATCCAGAGCTATCTATAACGTTACAGCTACAGTAATGTAGATTTGGCCCATGAGGGTATGCAAGGCATACAGACAGCCCCACAGCTGCTGGAACAGCCCCATGTCTCCCTTCCTGTTTGTACAAGAATCTTGGGTTTCAAGAAATCTATTCCACATAGCAGGGCAAGCACTATGGCTATATTCCACATATTTAAGGGAATCTGAGACCAGTGGAAGCTGGGCCCCTTCCTGAGATAGAGAGTGCTTCAGACGAATGGCAAAGTGAGCCCTGTTTCCGATGTAAGTATTCAAGGTAGCCCATCGTACATTTAACTAGAGGATGCTCCCACTTTCTTAATGGTTCTGAACTTCCATTAAAACAGAGCCAGCCAATTCAGAGTAGTTGGGCTACTGTTTAATGCTCTAAAGAAAGGATTAAACAGGGGATGTGGCTTAGAAAAATACCCCAAGGACATTGATTCCCCAGCAGGGGTCCAGAACCCCAGGCACTCTAGACCAGGAATGAGCAACTTGTGGCCCTCCAGATGTTTTGGTCTACAACTCCAACATGGCCAATGGTGCGGAGTGATGGGAAATGTAGGGCAAAACATGTGGAGCGCCACATCCCTGCTCTCGATGGTGCTGTTGGCCCACATCAGAATGTAGGGGTTCTCTAACCTCCCTACTTGTGTCATTCTCTGGTCTTCACAGCTCCCCAACCATCTGTGGTCTCAGGGCTAGTCTCTGTGTCAGGCCCTCTGCTGCTAAGGCTATTCCCCAGAAGCAAGCGGGGAAGTGTGTATGGGTAACCCTCACCTGGGGCCAGTTGTTGTGGTTGCAGAGGGTGTGTTTCCTACTCCAGTTGTTTTTCTATAAGAGTTACCATTGCCAGAGTAGAGTAGCACACCTAGGAGGTGGACAGGATGTTCCAACCAACTGGATTGTCTCCTACAATAAGTTTATATAATTATTTTTACATATAGTCCCCCAACGACTGGGTGATAGAATTGTGATTAATTGTTCCAGTGATTAAAACATTCTCTATGAACTTTGGAAATTAAACCAAATTTAAATTATTTAAGTATTTAGTTACGCCTGGTTTAGTAGGTTCTGAACTTGAAGGAAAGCAAAACAATCTATACGCTAACTAGGTTTGCAACCCAGAAATTTGCCTTGTTTCTTTTATTTGTTTATTATTACATTTATTCCGCCTCTTGCAACAAACCCAAGCAAGGCATTATTCATGGCCCTCCTCCTCCTCTCCATTTTATCCTCACAACAACCCTGTAAGGTAGGTTAGGCTCAGAGTCAGCAGCTGGCCCAAAGTCACCCAGTGAGCTTCAATGGTAGAGTGGGGCTAGAACCCAGATCTCCTCGGTCCTACTCCAAGCAGGACACCTCAGTGGCTCTAATAAACTCTCCCTAGCAGTGGGAGATGCAGCAGCTGCCCTTTCATTTCCACTTTGAAAGGTTATGGGAACAATCTCAGTATTTGGACAGGCCGCCTCTATTTTAGGCTCCTCAGAGCTGCAAGTGCTATTCCCTCCCACAACGAGGGGAGGGGGAGAGAGATTTTGAGTGAGGTTGATGAAAGATAACAGCAATAGGCAACATGAATGAGTCAGAAGGAGGGTGGGGTAAAGAAAACAAGTTTCCTCAAACACTTTAGACAGAACTGGTGAATGCTCTGTACCTCTCTTGTTCTACATAACTAGCTGGAAAAAATTAAATCATCCAAGTGATCCTCCATTTGTGATTCACTGGTTAAGATGCCTGCTCTCCTCCTCCTGAACATGGCTGTCCTCAGCTTCTGGTTGCCTGCAGGTGAGTTCCAAATATTCAAAACTTGCAATCTACTGATGGGGGCATGAGTTGCAAACTCTCTAATTTGAGGTAAGTTTGGCTAGTAGGATCTGTATATCTAACAGCCCCAAATTAAAAACAAAACAAAACTGGGGCATGGAATTTCATGTGTGGAGTCTGAAATTGTGTAAACTTTACTTATGATGCTCTGACTTGCATGCAGGAAAGTGTAGGGGGCTTGTAAGAACACCTTCACATGTCCAGTTTTACTGTGTGTAGGAAACTCTGAGTAGCGGCAGCTTCCCACAGTGTGTGTGTACGGCAAAACAGGCATGTTTGTCAGGCCTTACGCGATGTTCCTTTCTCATGGTATGAGTTATTTTTTGCAAAGAAGTCGTAACCAAAAGCTCCATCCGACAAGCGTTTGATTACATGCTTGTTACTGGGCACTCATGGAGTTTGCTCAGGCCCCTCACATGACGTCTTCCACCCCTTCCGCCCCTTCTGGCCTTCCTCTTGTGACAAAAAAAATCCCTGGTTAAGTCCGATGTATTTTTAAACTCAGAATTGCTGCTCTCTCCTGTTGTGTGCAGGAGAAGCAGCGCCATTAGAGCAGCGGACTCAATGGGCCTCATGCTCGTTCTGTACTTCCTCTTTTGAAAAGACGAAGTAACTGAGGAATGAAAACACGAAAGTAGGGAGCGTGTTAACCCCCAGTGTGATGGAGCTCCAAGTTGGACACTCGTTATATAGGAGAGCTCTTTTCTCCTTCGGCCGCCCCATCTCCTTCCCCCATTGTGGCCGCCCCGTCTCCTTCCTTCATCAGCACAGATGCAAAGGAGACTCGGCTGCTTCTCCTTCCACTGCTCTGCCTCCTTCCTGCAAGATGCAACTCGGCTTCATGTTGCGCTGCTCTGTGTTCTGCTCACAGCCCTTGTCTCCTGGCCCAGGGTATTTTTAGGGTGAACTGGGGGGTATCTTCACAATGCCAATTTGCCACTTCTTCCCAGTAAAACCCTGCGGTATTCCTGCTGTGGGGTGGGGCGGAAAAGCCCCCATGCCAAGAGGCAATGCAGGCTTTCTTGCGGCCATTCGGCTTGTTGGGTCAACTCCCTGCCCTCTGCCTGGCTTCCAGCAATGTATCAGCAGTCGCCATCCAACCCGGAACACCCCTAGCTTGATGCCGAAGCAAGGCCACACGGTGGAAGAAACAGAACCATAAAGGAATATGCTTGGCGAAGGGGATGATGCCAAAAGTGGGGTTGCTCCTTTGGGGGGAGCCGCTTCAGGGAGATGCATCCCCCCCCCCAACATGTTGGTGAATTAGAGTTTTTGGTGGGGGATTGGTTCTCTTCTTAGCACTTGAGTATGGACCTGGGAAGGAAGACATTGCCCCCCCCCCAGGTACACCCACTTGGCCCCATCAGTACAGTGACAGGTAGAGGGAGATATGGCATTGGGAGGAGGCCTAGCCAGGCAAGGGGAACACATCCCAGTTAGCTAATGACTTGCCATGTTATGGTCCTCCCCACACCTGCAGGTTTGGGGGTTGCCCTATCAGCCTACACTCAGGTCTCTGAATGCTGCTTTAAATACCAGATCAGTGCATAGTAAGAACTCCCTCATCTACGAGTTCCATCACACCAACGATTTATTGCACACTAGCCATGCCTGGTATGCAGTTTTGCAGTCCGATATTCACATGACATCATCCACATCCTGCACTCATTTCGCCTCTTCCCCTCCATGTTTTGTTTCTTTTTGGAGCAGGGAAAGTCTGGGTTTTTTCCCCTCCATTGGTTTTTCCCCTCCAAAATGTGCTCCTCCCTCCCATGTATGGCTGTCCTTGTGCTCTATCCAACCATCCTGTTCTTTGTTGGGAGCGTGTGTGTCTAAGGGCAGTCTCGCTAACAAAAGAGGAGGCGGGGCAGTTCTCTGCTCAACCGGTCAAAGGTCAAGCATTTAATTCTACGTTCTTACTCCTGAGTAGGCATGACCAGGAGTACATTTTCACCTTAAAAAAAATGTGGAAAATGCACCAGAACAAGGGTGGTGGTGGTTCACCCTGCCAAGCTTCACAGTTAAAGACTTGGGTTTTTTTCGAAATGGAGCAAGGCAGCGCACGTTTGGTCTTCCACCCCTGTAGTTCGCTGAGTCAGTCCTGTGGCATCTTGCCTTCACCTGTGCCACCCACAGGCTACTTGACAGGACTATCTACGCCACTAGCACTCGGGACCTACTTCCAACCCCCCTGTGCTGATGACGCTTGTGAGGGTTTAGGTTTGTTGCTGTTTCTGTCTCGCCTTTACTTTTTTAGGCCCCACAGCTCCCCAGCCCTGCAACCCAGCCCTCAGTTTCCCATTCCGCTGCCACCATTAGCAGTACCCTCCTCAGGCACTCTTCTACAGACCACACCAGTTGTTTGAAATTAATTGGAATTTATTAACATAAGTAGTTGTGTGTAAATAAGCTTAATGGTTTCCTCAGTTGTAGTGCGTACAGTTACAAGGGTTCAATGTGTATTGGTTTCTGTAAGTTCTTTCTTAAAAGGTTCCACAATGTAGTAGTACACAATACTGGGCTGGCTAGAGAGAAATAAAAATGATATAATGTTACTGTATTTAGGGAACTAACTAGTAAGAACAGATAGCCCATATGTCTGACATGAAGAATGCCTTAAATGTAATATGGCCTTGTGTGTGTGCTTTTATAAGTAGTATTGTCTTGTTTGTTAAGTTTTGTCTTTTAGTGTAGAAAACAATAAAATTGTTGAAACAGTTAAAAGGTTCCACTATAGAATTCTGCTATCTACATTCTGACAATAACTCAGTATCTATATTCCTAATATTTCACACCAGTCCTTCCTATCCAGTACCTGCCTCTCAATCTCTTCACACTCTGTAATCCAACACTCTTATATATTCATCTACTCTTCTTCACATAATCACATGCTTCTGTCTTCCTGTCAGCTAAAACTATATATATTTTTCTCTAGCTCCTCCCACTCTCTCACACAGCCAGCCAATCCAAGCACTCCCCCGTCACCATCCAATCAGCACTCAGGCATTCACCACCACCCCTTCTTCTGTTCCATACTGTAAATACAAATTGTAAGTACATTGAGACCTACTTACTTCCTGGAACTGTATGCATAATATAAACAATAGCCTTGCAAATATTTACATTTAAGGCATACAAGGCAGCTGAACATCACAGGTCCATCATACTTTCGGTCCTCCAACTTGGTTTATAAGGATCCTAGAGAAAGCATTGTGTGTTCTTTTTTCTCTCTCCCCTCCACCTTTCTCCTAAGTTTTACAGTACAAAAATACTTCATTGAAACAGGATAGGCAGACCAGTCAGGGGACATGCAAGGGGTTGACTTTCTCTAATCCTTTAATCCCTTAGGTACACCATTGCGTCATTACACCAGTTCAGCCTACCAGAATTGCGTTCAACTGCAAAAGTAACCATGCATTGGATTTTAGTATGACTTGGATGTAAATGCAGTTGAAGTCAGTGGGATTTACTCTTAAGTAAGGGAGCCAGCAGATCTCTATTTTATGAACTGGAGATGCATAGCTTCGCATTATCAAAGTAAAGGAAAATAGATCCTTCACAAATGCAAACAGGTGGACTTTGACATTGGCAGACTCTGGGGAAAGAGTTTAAGGGGGGGATTTAAAAAATCCTAAAAAGTCAAGGTATGAACCAATCTGATTTAAACTTGGCATGGCGAAAGCCCTCCTTAAGAGCTATCACTGTAAGCTCCATCACACCTATTTTTTAAATCCAGTTTCCATCTGCTGTTCCCCCCTCCGATTACTTAGCAAGTGAAGCCCTGGGCACTTTCACGTCTGTGCATTGTTGCGCTCTTTCAGCTTATGTATCTTTTCTCCAGGAGCACTACTATGCCAGCAAAATCCCCCACTCTGCCCCCTATGTTCTTCTTTCCCCTGCAGTTAATCTTTTATTTTAAAAAAAAAACATTTCTTTACATCTGCGCAAATACAATAGTACAGCAGGCTGGAACTGTGCAATTACAGTAAAACAACACACTATACTTTCCCCTAAGATCATATTAAACAAACTCCAAGGAAGGGAGGCCGTTTGTAGGAAGCAGGAGGGAGCGCCTGGGCCGAGATTGTTGCTGCCCCTTGGCTTGGGAAAGGTTTACAAGAGAGGAGGAGGGAAGGTTTGGTTTGCTTGTTTCAAAGGGTGGGCAGCTGAACAATCATTTTAACTAATTCCTTTTGTAAAGGTGGTCAGGTCCCCTCCTTTGCTCCAAGGTAACCAAAATGCTTACATCTGCATAATTTTTTTAAGATGACGAGATCAAACTTGGCACAGTGAAGGCATTTGTGAAGGATTGAGTTTCCTTTACTTTGATCATGTAAATCTGTGCATCTCCAAGTTCATAAAATAGAGATCTGCTGGCTCCCTTACTTAAGAGTAAATCCCACTGATCTCAACTGCATTTACATCCAAGTCATACTAAAATCCCATGCATTTAGGTGGTGCACTTAGGGGATTTTAGGGCTTTTCTACATTCTTTTGCTCATGATTGGTCACTCACAGAAGTTTGTGGGTCCTTTACATGTCATCAACCTCCAGGACCTCCCCCATGCTTTATGACCTTTATCCCGGTTTCTGTAAGATCATGGAAAGTGTGGCATTTTCTCTAGAAGCAAGAACATCCACTTTAATAGCTGAGTGAACTTGCGTAATTGCACTATACTATAGCGTCGTCTAATGGTTGTATAAGGAAACATATAGAACTTGGAGAGAAAGACCTCCCTGCCCCCCCAAAACAGCCCTTGTCAGCCCATATAAAGGACCCAATCTTAGCCCCACAATGAATCTGGAAGCAAAAGCCCCAGTAAATCTGCGGTATAGACCTCTAGTTTAGAGGGTGGTCCTCTTCAGATGGTAATGTGTATTTACTTCACTTCAAGATGTGATAAGCACCTCTCCACCGTGCCTGGGTCCAGCTCCAGCTGAGAGCCCCCCTCCCTCCTGCTGTCACCTGTAACTGCAGAAGCCACCACTGAGGGAGGAAGCAGCAGCCAGGCACCTCTCCACCGTGCCTGGGTCCAGCTCCAGCTGAGAGCCCCCTCCCTCCTGCTACCAACTGTCTGTGCAGAGGCCACCAGTGAGGGAGGACAGCAGCCAGGCACCTCTCCACCGTGCCAGGGTCCAGCTCCAGCTGAGAGACCCCTCCCTCCTGCTAACAACTGTCTCTGCAGAGGCCACCAGTGAGGGAGGAAGCAGCAGCCAGGCACCTCTCCACTGTGCCTGGGTCCAGCTCCAGCTGAGAGCCCCCTCCCTCCTGCTACCAACTGTCTCTGGAGAGGCCACCAGTGAGGGAGGAAGCAGCAGCCAGGCACCTCTCCACCGTGCCTGGGTCCAGCTCCAGTTGAGAGCCCCCTCTCTCCTGCTACCAACTGTCTCTGCAGAGGCCACCAGTGAGGGAGGAAGCAGCAGCCAGGCACCTCTCCACCGTGCCTGGGTCCAGCTCCAGCTGAGAGCCCCCCTCCCTCCTGCTGTCACCTGTAACTGCTGAACTTTCCAACTAAGATTGTAGTGCCTGAATTTGCTTTCCTTTCCCTCCTCCTCCTCCTCCCTCCCAATCCCCTTTCCTTTTGTGTCATGTCTTTTAGATTGTAATCCTGTGGGCAGGGACAGTCAAGAAATACTTTTGTAAGCCGCCATGAGAGCCTTTTTTGGCTGAATGGCGGCATAAAAATCCTTAAATAAATAAATGAATAAATAAGCAGGCCCTGCTGCATTTGGGAGCCTTCCTGCTGACTAAGACCCTGGACGTCTCCCCATATTGTTGTCCTGCGGCACCACTGTCACCATCCCACCTCTCTCATCACTGAACAGCAATCTTTCAAATAATGTCTGAGAACTGCCAGCTCATAAATACCCCAGAAAATAGTGGTATTGTTCAATGGCCCTTTTGCAGTAGAAAGTAATGTTAGAGGCAAGACACAAAAGATGTTTGTTAAGCATTGTTTCAGTTCAAATTTATTTGTTTTGGCCTTTAGTTATAGCAAAGTTAGAGTAATTCTGATTTCTCACAAGGCCTACAAAAACTGAATGCATTTCTCAGTGTGAAAGAATGAATTATAGCGGCACACTTAACAAAATGAGTTGGCACATTTTAGCCAATGTTAAGGTGAAGCTAGACTTTTTTTGGTTAACCGGCTTATGATCACTGGCTAGGAAAGTTGTCACTTTTTGAAAATCCAGCCAATTATCACTGCTTTCGAACACCTGAGGAAGAAATGTGTTTCATATACACAAAGTTATAGATCAACTGAATAAATAATGGATACTGCCTCAACCTCTCCATCACCATCTTAGTGGACTGAGTCCCATGGGTGAGACCTCGCTTTCACTCTACCACCCTTAATGAAACCCAAAATTAGGGTGACCATATGGAAAGGAGGACAGGGCTCCTTTATCTTTAACAGTTGCATAGAAAAAGGAATTTCAGCAGGTGCCATTTGTATGCATGCAGCATCTGGTGAAATTCCCTCCATCACAACAGTTAAAGCTGCCTGTTCACTCTAGTTATACTCCTGCAGCTTTAACTGTTGTGATGGAGGGAATTTCACCAGGTGCTGCATGCATACAAATAACATCTGCTGAAATCCCCATTTCAATACAACTGTTAAAAGTACAGGAGTCCCGTCCTCGTTTCCATATGGTCATGCTAGAAGTCTTAGAGCAATGCTCCAGCTGGGCTGTCCACAAACCTTCTCTGCATCCTGTTCCTTGCTCATCCTTTTTTATCTTTTCTCCTTGCAGTGCACCCTTGTTATGTGGCCATCCACCCTGAGGAGATTGCTGTGGAGGTTGGAGGTTCCGTGAAACTGAACTGCACCTTCTCGTGTACTAATTACACGAACATGGAATGGGAGGTGCCTGTTGAACATGTGAGCAAGAAAGGAGTTGGGTGGATTTCTCTGAGCATCACCAATGTAACTGAATGGACACTTCAACCTTTATGTGTAGTTAAATATGGAGAGTCTGAAGAAGTCTTGATCAAGGCAATAATCTATGTTTACCGTAAGTATTCACAGAATTTCAGAGCTGGGAGATATCCGGAGGCCATGCAATCCTACCCCTTTGCCCCATATTTAATTTCTAGGAAAAACAGAGGCCCAACTGGACGTCATGAACAATATGAAGAAAATTCAACCCCCGTTTTGGGCTCCAACAAAAACGTATACAAATAAGCAATAGGGAGAGAGATGTACTTGTTTTGTTTTGCCTGACCTCGATTTTGAAATGCTTAAGGCTCGTTCACACAAGCACAGACATCATGTGATTACTTAGCATGTAATGATTGGGATAATGGAATGTCTGATGAGTTTCAGTTGAAAAGCACCATGCCTGAGATGACACAGTCTATATGTCTTATTTATTTGCTTTGCGGTGGCTGCATATACAATGCAGACGCCAACTTGCAGCTGCTGCGGAGCTTTTCTCTGAAGCTGTGAATTTTTGCTTTGAAGCGAGGTCACCATGGTCCTTCAACCATGTGACCTCACTTCTAGGTTGACCACATGGAAAGGAAGACCAGACTCCTGTATCTTTAACAGCTGCACAGAAAAGGGGGTTTCAGCAGAAATTCCCTCGCCACCAGAACAGTTAAAGCTGCAGGAGAATATAAAAAGACCAGATACAAAAGAGGGCAGGGAACTTGCAGCTTTAAGTGTTGTGATGAAGAGGGAATTTCTACCAGGTGCTGCATGCACACAAATGACACCTGATGAAATTCCCTTTTTTTTATACAACTGTTAAAGATACAGGAGCCTTGTCCTCCTGGGGGGCGGAGCTTGACGGCCATGGTGCTGGTAAGGTTTTTTTAATTCTCTAACCGGCCTCGCCGGGAAAGTCAATTATCTCTTTTTAAAAGGGCATAAATCTCAAAGCAACATGATGGAAAAGGACTATAAATATTAAGTGCGGAAGTTGCTGATATGGTGTAAAGTTTAAAGGATGTTTAAAGTGAGATTTTTAAAGCGACTGGAGGAACGTCTCTGTTTATGGTCAGCTATCCTTCGCTCGTCTCTGTGGAAAACAAAACTAGCTGCTAGTCACGGCAGTTAATGGTTTGTTTTTGTTAGAGACGTGGATTTGATTTATGGAGAATCTCACTTTTTACTGGAATGCGAAGAGCTGTGAAACACTGGCTATTTAGAGTGAAAGTAACTCAGACACAGATTGACTGAAGGACTGTGTGCTAATTGAGTCGAGGGGGGGGAGGTGCTTTGCAGTTTTGGAGTGTCAGCAGCGTTTGGAGGGGAGACGGCCGTCTGCTGATTCGGGACTTTGTTTATGTTTGTTTCGGTCTCCCCCAGTGAATGCTGTTTTGTGTGTGGTGGAATTCCCCCCCCCCCAAAGAAGAAAGAGTGATTAAGTATTGGAGCACAGAGAGATAAAAACAGACTGCTAAGAAGGGAGCTGGGAATCAAAGACGAGATTTATGCCCTATGTCGAATATCAAAAGGAAGATTAAAAAAGAGATTGCAAAAGTTAAGTGGTCAAGGAAACGACCCAGTAATCATAATCTCCCCCATCTGGAAGAATTAGTTTCTGAAGAAGAGCAGGGAAGTACAGACTCACTAGAAGAATTAAAGATGGCTGAAGGTGGAAAAGCAGCTGGCAGTCAGCCAGCCACCTTAGCTGAAATCAAAGCTGTTATTGCAGAAAACAACACAATCATTTTTCAAAAAATGGATCAGCAAATGGAAAACTTTAAACAGCAGATGCGTGTGTTAGCTGATAAAATTTCGCAGAACAATAAAGCTATAAAGGATTTGGAGGCGGGAGCAGACCTGATCCAGAAGAAACAAGAGGCTTTTGAAAACTCGACTAATGTGCGGTTCCAAGACCACGAATTAAGGCTGATAGCGGCAGAAGATCAAAATCGCCGTTCAACGCTTCGAATAAAACATTTAATTCAAACGCAAGGAGAAAATCTGAGAGAAATAATCTTGAATTGGTTTAAAGAGTTGATGCCTGATTTGCAAATGGAAGAAAGTGAAATTGATCGAGTTCATAGAGTGGGGGGGGGCAAAATTACAAAGGGGCTACTAGAGATATTTTGGTGAAATTTGGAAATTATTATAAAAAAGAGCAAATCATGAAGAAACTGAGATCTATGGCCCAGCTACAGTATAAAGGCAAATCAGTGCAAATATATAATGATCTTTGTCAACACACATTGAATTGGAGGCGCAGCATCAAGCCAATAACTGAAATATTAGTGAAGAAAAAAATTACATACTCGTGGGGTTATCCTGTCTTTTTAAGATTTATATATGGAGGGGGGAGCACAAAGTAACCTCTCTGGATCAGGGTAAGGAGTTGTTGAAGAGTCTGGGTCTGTATGAGGATGCAAGTGTGATTGGAACAGGTGGGGGGGAAATGAGGCTGGGACATCTGGGATGTAATAGAAATGTTAACTGTACTATGAGATAATTGTAGATAGAAATATTAAGCATAGAAACCTTGCCGGCCAGGCGCAGCACTGCCTCCCCCCCTCCCCCTAGAGTAGATGGCTGGAGTATTAGACTTATGGGGATTTGGGGGGGGGAAAGAGGTGGGGAGAGGGGAGGGGGGAAGGGGGATGGTAGGGGTTAGAGTAAGGGGTTTGAGGATTATATTATGGTGTTTGTGTTTTTATGTATGTGAATTTGAGTTTCAGAGCACAAGGGATCGAAAGAGAATCCAAAAAGGTGAATATGGATAAAAAAATAAAAGTATCAACACTCAATGTTAAAGGTTTGGGGGCAGTCGTGAAAAGGAGGAGAATAGAACAAATGTTTAATAAAGAAGGATCTGACATTATAATGATGCAAGAAACACATCAGGGCTTCGATAATGTAAATATGATAAAATTAAAGTGGCTAGTTTATTATGAAAAGTCATTGGGGACTTCAAAAAAAAATGGAGTGGCCACTTTGATTTAAAAAAAAAGTGGATTCATTTTAGAAGCCATAAAAAAGGATAATAGTGGTAGATATCTTATGATAAAAGGTAAAATTGAAGGAAAGGTATATACATTAATTAATGTTTATGCCCCAAATGAGAGACATAGAGAGTTTTTTATAAAATTATTTAAAGAAATCGAAGAATTTAAGGAGGGGTATGTTATCTTAGCTGGGGATTTTAATATGGTGATGGATAACAGATGGGACAGGTCGAACCCCACTAATGTTGAAAAGAGGAATAATATCACTATATTGAATAAGTTAGTAAAAGAAAATGATTATGTGGATTCTTGGCGTTTACTTAATGGGGTTAAGCCTGGGTTTTCTTATTACTCCCCAGTTCATCATACATACTCCAGGATAGATCATATATTTGTCTCAAAAGATTTTGCAACTAAGATTTGTAAAATGGAAATGGGGGTAATAAAGGTAACTGATCACACATTGCTAAGTTTAGAATTTGCAATTAAGAAGAATTACAAGGAGGCGTATAGATGGAAATTGAATACAAAAATATTGAAATATAATAAAGTGGTAGAAAAAATTCAGAAGGAATTGTCAGAGTCATGGGAAATTAATGAAAAGGGAGGAACAGTTGGGTCAGTCGTTTGGGACACCATGAAGACTGTAGTAAGAGGAATTTGTATTAGAGAAATGTGCAGTTTAAAAAGACAACAATATGCAGAGCAGGAGAAGCTAGAGACAGAAATTAGAAGTTTGGAGGAAGAATATTGGCAGGGTAAAAATAAATATAAATTAGTAGAAATACAAGCTAAGAAGAAACAATTAGAAAATTTAAATTTAGAGGAGGTCCAAAAAAATTTAATATATATGAAAAGGGAGTATTTTGAAAATAGCAATAGGAATTCCAGATTGCTTGCCAGGCTCACACAAAAGGAAAAAGGGAGAAATGGGATAGAAGCATTGAAGGATAATCAAGGGAATTATTGTTATACAATGAAGGACAAAATAAAAAAATTTCAGAAATTTTATCAGGAATTATATAAGGGTAAAGAAATTCAAAAAGAGAAGCTGGAGGAATATATTGGAAGGTATATAAAGAAGGGAATAAAAACAGTACATAAAGAGCAAATGGAGACGGTAATAACTCAAAGAGAAGTTGAAGATGTAATTGATAATTTGAAAGTGGGTAAATCACCGGGAGCAGATGGTTTAGGATCAGAATATTATAAAGTTTTTAAAGAGTTTTTAGTTCCGAAATTAGTGAAACTTTATAATGCTATATTATTAGGAGAGAAGATACCAGAATCATGGGAACATTCATTGATAATATTAATTCCAAAACCAGATAAAGATTTGACTATTCCCAATTCATATAGACCTATCTCATTAATAAATCAGGATGCTAAAATTTTTTCATCTATTTTAGCTAAACGGTTAAATAAATTTATAGCAGAATATATAGGAGAAGATCAATGTGGATTTGTGGCAGGAAGGCAGATGCATAGTTTAGTGGGAAGAGTTTTAAACGCAATACATGCAATAAAGAAATCAAATATTAAGGCAGGAATTTTGGCATTGGATATTTTTAAGGCTTTTGATTGTGTGAGCTGGCAGGCACTAAAGGTTATTGTAGATAAAATGGGATTTGGAAATAAATTTAAAACTATAATAGAACAGTTATATTCCCAAAATACAGCTGTAGTGGTGGTAAACGATGGACTCACTGAAAAAATACGACTAGCCAGAGGTACAAGACAAGGATGTCCGCTCTCGCCGGTCTTGTTTGTAATGGTTATGGAAGTATTGGCGAATGCATTAAGAGATGATGGAGAGATAGAAGGAATTGGAGAGGTAAGGGGAATAAAATTGAATATGTTTGTGGATGATACCCTACTGACTATTAAGAACCCGATAAGAAAAATAGATAGAATTAAAGCTCAATTGAGAGAATTTGAAGAAGCTACAGGGTTAAGAATAAATTGGTCCAAATCAGAGATGATTTTGTTTAATTATATTAAGAAAGAAGAAAAGGAATGGGAACATAAGGGAATAGAAATGAGAGTTAAGGAGGAGATTAAATATTTGGGAATTAAAATTACAAAAAACCTAGATAATTTAGAAAAGGAGAATTTAACGAGATTAAAGAAAGAGGTAATAGAAAAATTGGAAAAATATAAAAGATTAAATCTATCTTGGTTTGGAAGAATAGCATTAATAAAAATGAAGATTTTAGCTAAAATTAACTTTGTGTTTAGGATGTTACCAATAAAAATTTCAGAAATTGAAATAAAAAGTTGGCAAAATATTATTAATAAATATTGTAACGGAGAAAAGAAAGCGAGGGTAAATAAGAATAAATGGTATTTAAGCCAAAAAAAGGGAGGATTGGGTCTCCCAAACATAAAATTATATTATGTAGCAAATAGATTAAGACATATTGTAGAAGCAATTATAGGAGTAGGAGATCTATATTGGATGGAGGATAAAACTACAAGTAATGTGGAGATGAGCTTGGAAAATGTCTTTTTCAAGGAAGGAGGGAGAAAATGGGTTGAAAGTATAGATAATCCACTCCTGAGGTCTCAATGGGAAATTTGGAGTAAATTTAAAGGGAAGCTGCTTCCGAGCAACTCTCCCTTATCACCGGTAATAATGTTAAAGAATTTCCCAGAGGAACTGAAGGGTAGATTAAGTAAAATATTAAAAGAGAAAAACAAATTGAAATTAAAGGATTGGTTAAGAGATATAAAGACAAGAGAAGATATGGAAGATTTGTTAAAGGAGAAAAAATTATCTTGGTTAGAGTATGGGCAATTAGAACAATGGAATAAAAAGTGGATTAAAGATAATAGAGTTTGTAGAGAAATGACGAAGTTTGAAGAGTTAATAGTAAATAAAGAAAAAGGTAAAGGAGGAAGTATAGTTTTAAAAGGGTTAATGAGCGAAATATATAAAATATTGTTAGAAAAGGAGTTAAGGGATAGCTCAGGGAAAATGGTATGGGAGACAGATTTGAAGGTACAAATAGGGCTACAGGGCTGGGAGGGACTGTGGAAACAAAGAGTGTTGAGAAGTATGTCAGTGAGAATAAAAGAGAATTACTTTAAAACTTTGTGGAGGTGGTACCTAACCCTGATTAGATTGAATAAGATAAATGATCAGCATTCAGCAAATTGTTGGAGAGGTTGTGGGGAAAAAGGAACGTATTTACATATGTGGTGGGAATGCAAATATGTACAAAGATTATGGAAGATGGTGTTTTTTGAAATTGAAGAAATAGTGGGAATGAAAATAGAACAAACACCAAAGATTGCATTACTGTCACTATTTGAAGATATAAAATGTGGAAAAGAAGCTAAAGAGTTGATATCGAGTTTGCTGACTGCAGCACGATTGATGGTAGCTAGGAACTGGAAGATTCAAGGGGAATACTCTATTGAAGAATGGTATAAAGAAGTATGGGATATAGCTATTAATGATAAACTGACTTGTAATATTAAGTGGAGAAAAGGTATAACTAAAATAAATGAGTTTGAAGGAATCTGGAAACAGTTCCTAATATTTGTGTTTACTAAGGGAAGTGGGAAACCGCCAGCAGAAGAAACGATAAGTTTTTGGAATCAGGAATAGATCCCGAGGTGGAGGGTGCACACTTATGTTAAGAATGATTATGTTATGGTATGATATTTTATAGTTAATATCTATTCAATACATATGTACTCAACATTTATTCAACATGTATGTAGTAGTTGTTTTGATGTTTTCTTTTATTGTAAGGTTGTATGTCTAATTAATGTGGAAAAGTAATAAAAAATTTTTTTTTAAAAAAAGGAGCCTTGTCCTCCTTTGCATATCGCCTCCTTACTCACTTCGGCATCAAGCTGGGGGTGTTTCGGGGTGGATGGTGCCACGACACAGGCTCTGAACACCAGACCTTACGTCTGCCACCACTTATTATGGGGCGACACAGGCTCTGAACACCAGACCCGGCCGAGGCTACTCCCTGCTCAAGCCAAGCACCACCACTTGGTACGTCTGAGGCAAGGGATAAAGCCCACCTTCCTCCAAACTATGTGGAGAAAGGGGTTTAAAATGGAGAATGGATTTTAATATATATAATAATGCGCTGTGAGTTATATCTGCTTAGGTGAATGATTGTCAGAGTGGGTGCTGAATGTGTAAACACCCCTGGGCACGGTAATGGACTGGATGAGGGCTAATAAACTGAAACTTAATCCAGACAAGACAGAGGTACTGTTAGCGGGTGGTTCTTCTGTCCGGCGAGGTGATGTTTGCCCTGTCCTGGACGGGGTTGCACTCCCCCTAAAGGATCAGGTCCGTAGTTTGGGGGTGCTCTTGGATCCAGAACTGTCACTTGAGGCACAGGTGAACTCAGTGGCAAAGAGCATCTTTTATCAGCTCAGGTTGATATACCAGCTGCGCCCTTATCTGGACAGAGATAGCTTAGCTACAGTTATCCATGCTCTGATAACCTCTCATTTGGATTACTGCAATGCGTTATACGTGGGGCTGCCTTTGAAAACGGTCCGGAAACTTCAACTGGTGCAAAACAGGGCAGCACGCTTACTAACAGGGACTGGCCGACGAGACCACATTACGCCAGTCCTTTTCCAGCTTCATTGGCTGCCAGTCCAGGTCCGGGCCCGATTCAAAGTGCTGGTATTAACATTTAAAGCTCTAAACGGCTTGGGGCCACGTTATCTGAAGGAACGCCTCCTCCCATATGTACCTGCCCGGACCCTAAGGTCATCTTCAGGGGTCCTTCTCCGTGAGCCCCTGCCAAAGGAAGTGAGGCAGGTGGCTACCAGGAGGAGGGCCTTCTCTGCTGTGGCACCCCGGCTGTGGAATGAGCTCCCTAAGGAGGTTCGCTTGGCACCTACATTATATGCTTTTAGATGCCAGGTGAAGACCTTTTTATTCTCCCAACATTTTAACAATCTATAAATTTTAAATAACATGGTTTTAAATTTGTAATTTTGCATTGCTGCTGTTTTTATCTGGTTGAGCTTTTATATTGTATTTTATATTATGGTTTTATTCTGTTGTTTTATACTTTGAATGGTTTTAATTTTTGTGAACTGCCCAGAGAGCTCCGGCTATTGGGCGGTATAGAAATGTAATAAATAAATAAATAAATAAATAAACTTAAGATGATAAACGCCAAACAGACACGTGGGATTTTTGTGGTAGTTTTAAAACAAACAATCAAAATTTATTTTTAAAAGTTCATAAGCTTTGTTTCAAATAACAACATTTAAAAACCTTTTTGAAACTTTCCATACAATCCTGTCACTCTCACATTCACGCTTTCCTTTTTCTCACACAATCACTCTTGAACTTTCTTTATTATCAGTATTGATTAATATACTTCCACTACGGGCACACCACACCCTAAAGACACCACTCACTACACTGACTCTCAAATTTCCCAGAACTTAAGTACCATAAACACAGAGAGCACTACAGACTCTAAGAGTACCTAACAAGTCTCCCTGAAAAGGTTTCCTGAAAAGAACAAGAACAAGAACCTCTGAAAAGAACAAGAACTCTCAATCCCCTCAGTCCTTCCCCTATATATCACTCCTCCCTCCCAAGTCATTCTAACTCTGCCCACTCAGGCCAACATTCTACAAACCACAGACTTACAAACTGCACATACATTTGGAATTGACTTGTGGGGTGTAACGCCACAGATGGTGACCACTGATAGGGTGCTGGAAGCATGGAGCGGCCAGGCTCAGTGAGTCAGATAACCACTGGAAACCCCATGTTCCCTCCTGCCCCCACCCTGCAACAGCAATACCTTGGGGCTTCAAAAGGAAGGAGTGGCAAAGTGACGCCATGAAGACCCCCACCACCACGGACTTAATGGCTCACTCAATTTTAGACATCGTCTTTTGATGTAGTAGACATCTAACGATGACAGTACATGTGCAAATCTGTCAGCCCATAGTGCAAACTGGCCTTCCCCAACACGGTACCTTCCAGATGTGTTGGACTGCAAATCCCATATGGTCACAAACTAGGGAAATGGCCCTTTATGGGGGATGCCTCAGGCCCTTTATGAGTATGCCTCATGTTCGGGTTTAGGCAGGCCAAATCAGCCTTGCTTTGGATTAGGGGTTTCAGCCCAAGGCAGTGCTTGTTACGGTTCTCCATCTCCCCACCCACCCCACCCCAAAATCACTTCCACTTCAGGCCTTGGTGTCTGATTTGGAAAATGAAAGGGAGTCATAAATAAAGACACCCCACACGCTTGTATGCTGTTTCCCAAACACTTGAGATGGCTAAGATCAATAAGACCAGATGGTTAAGTGCAATAATATTATATGCCTACTTGAGGAATGGTGAGGCAGCCATCTCAGGTGCCAGAGTTGGCAAGATAGAATGTTCTGTCCCAGGGGGGTACAATCCACCTCACTGAAATGAACAGAAGCTATGCAAAAAAAAAATTATTTATTTATTTATTTATTGCATTTCTATACCGCCCAATAGCCGGAGCTCTCTGGGCGGTTCAAAAAACTAAAAACATTCAAAGTTAGGGTGACCATATTTTGGAAACCAAAAAGGAGGACAACATGGTTGCCCCATCTCTTTATCTTCAAAAATGATGATTTAAAAAATAATAATTTTAAAACCTCAATTTTTAAAAAAATCCTAAAAAAATCAATGGATGAACAGATCTGTTTCAAATTTGGTATGAGCCCTTCCTAAGAGCTACCATTGTGCCAAGTTTCATTTCTTTATCTTAAAAAATGACGGAGTTATAAGCATTTTTGTTAATTCCCATTAGAGCTGCTCTTTGAAAAAAAATCTGGATTTCCCCTCCCTCTCCCGGATTTGCCATCAAAAACCCGGACAAATCCGGTCATATGGTCACCCTATTCAAAGTATAAAACAACAGTATAAAACCATACTATAAAATACAATATAAAAGCTCAACTAGATAAAAATGGCAGCAATGCAAAATTACAAATTTAAAACACCAGTTGAAATGTTATAGTCTGTTAAAATGCTGGGAGAATAAAAAGGTCTTCAGTTGGCGTCTAAAGGCATACAATGTAGGTGCCAAGTGAACCTCCTTAGGGAGCTCATTCCACAGCCGGGGTGCCACAGCAGAGAAGGCCCTCCTCCTGGTAGCCTCCCACACAAAAGCATCTGTGTGGGAGGCATTTCCAAAGGATTTAATCTGATGCTAATTAGTGAGACTGGGAGACATTTGGATTTCCCACCACGGAAATCAAAATACGTTGAGCCTGCCCTACTGAATTTACATGCCATGAATTCATTTATAACAGACTGTTCAGCCAATCTCTCGCATTGCTTTCTTACTGTATGGAAGTATCATAATACACTAGCTCTTGTATTCTTCTGAATCTACCAGATCCAGAAGGCCAGAAGTATAAGACCTTCCAGGACCTTTCGACCAGCTAGGCCCCACTTACCTTCCCAAATGCTGAATGTCCTTAACTTTGTTGCCCCCAACACAGAATTCTCAACTCCAAATATCTACATGGTACCGAAGGCTGTGGATGGTCGCTCGCAGAGAATCACATGCAACGTCTCTAGCTTGAAAGTGGGAGACTCCATCCCACGTAACATCAGCATCTTCCTGAGCAGAGGTGGTAACATCCTGAACAGTAATCATGGCAAGTCATCTGTGGCATACAGCTTTGAGGCTAACCTTCAACAACATAATGGGTCTGAGATCCTCTGTGTGGCCTCCGTCCAGGTGGGCTCGGAAGTGCTGGAAAAAAGTTCAAAGAGAATGTTGAGGATTGTTGGTAAGTTCACCCAAATTTTGCCTACATAGATAAACAATATGCAAAGTAGAAATAAAAGGGGTTTTATAGAATGAGAGATTTTTATGAAAATAAAACCCTTCTCACTGCCGCAAAATTAGAAGAAGAAGAAGAAGAAGAAGAAGAAGAAGAAGAAGAAGAAGAAGCAGCAGCAGCAGCAGCAGCAGCAGCAGCAGCAGCAGCTTCTTCTTTGGGGAATGCAAATAAATTGCAGGATTTTATTTCATAAGCTAACTAGTGAAAAAGCCCGTCATACGACAGGTGTATTTATTTTGTTAGGACTTCTTTGAATGCAATATTTTTGGTATACATTTTTCTAAGATTTTGAACCAACTTCCCCTGTTTTTTCCCATCAATAATTTTTAACTTTATGTCCTCAGACCATCGGACTCTGGACATTGCCACAACATTAAAGTAAAAGCCTTGCTAACATTTTTATAACTGGTGAAGAGGTTAGCCTTCTTTCAAATTTACCCTCATGAGACAAATTACTTAATGAGAGTGGGTTTTGGCCCCTCTGCTAGGCCGGAAGGTCCTGGCAATTATTTTTCTGGAACTTCCCTAGAAGTCTGCAGTTCTGAGAAATGTCCCTAGATGGCGCCATAGGGCAAAAACTATAACTGGCTTGGAGGAGCAGTCTAGTCTATATATAGACTAGCAAAAAAAGCCTGTCATACGACAGGTGTAGAAGAGCAGTCTGGTGAGGAGGTTAGTGGGTTTTGGCCCCTCTGCTAGGCCAGAAGATCCTGGTAGTTATCTTTCTCGGAACTTGGAACTTCCATAGAAGACCGCAGTTCCGAGGAACATCGCTAGATGGCGTCAGAGGGCAAAAACTATTTCTTGGAACTTGGAACTTCCATAGAAGGCCGCAGTTCCGAGGAACGTCGCTAGATGGCGCCAAAGGGCAAAAACTATTTCTTGGAACTTGGAACTTCCATAGAAGGCCACAGTTCTGAGGAACGTTGCTAGATGGCGCCAGAGGGCAAAAACTATAACTGGCTTGGAGGAGCAGTCTGGGCTTTTATATATAGAGATCAGGGACATACACAGCAATATTTGCTGAAGCCTTTTCTCAGACTATGGAAATGAGACTAAATATAATCATCAGCTTAACATCTGCTGACTAGCTGCTCCATCTTCCTCTGCAGGTACATAAGGGCCAGAGGCCTCTGCATCGCGCAAAGTGTGACGCTAAGTGCACACTTAGCATCGCACTTCGAGTCACACAGAGGAGGATGCAACCTGCCCTACTGCCTGCGCGGATATCTACAACCAGCCAAAGCAGCAACCAGCAGCAACTGCAGCAGGAGAGGACATCAGCTGAAGAACAAATGCGGATTTTCGTCTGCTCTTCCTTTGCTGCTGCTCTTTTATGTTATTTCATTTATATTTTGGAATTTTCAATATGTGCCTGGGGAGCTCGAGGGGGGGGCAAGAGGGTGCCCACATAACTGTGATCACGGGTAGGGGGAAGTATGATGTTGGGGGAACAACAGGTCAGATGGGGAGAAAAACAGGCTACTTTTCTTACATCTGTCCCCTCTTCTGGTTCTTCCCCAAGTCGGATGGTTCCTGGTGGCCTTACTAGCTTGCCCTCAGGTTTGGTGGTGCTGCTGCTGAATGCCAGGTTGGTCCAAAACAAAATCTCCCTGACCCGTGATCTGATTGTGGATGGGGGTGGGGTTATACATCTCATACAGTAATACATCTCAGTATGTATTACTGAGACCTGGGTGGATGAACTGGGAGGTGTTACTCTTTCCTAGCTGTGCCTTCCTGGGTACTTGATGCAGCACCAACTTGAGGGCCGGGGAGGGCGGGGGGTTGCCATGGTCTACAGAAAAACGACCCCCCCTCTCTAGGCTTCCTGTTCATTTGAGTGCAGGTCTTGAGTGTCTTTTCTTTGTGTTGGGTACCCAAGACAGATTAGGGATTCTGCTGGTGTACCACCCACCCCGCTGCCCATCACTCTCCTTGCCACCATTTCAGATTGTTGTTCAGGACCCCCCAGGATGGTGGTTCTGGGGGATCTCAATTTCCATGCCAAGGCTGCTGTATCCGGAGCGGCTCAGGGCGTCATGGCCACCACGACATCCATGGGGCTGTCTCAGCATGTCATTGGCCCAACACATGCAAAAGGACACATATTTGATCTGGTTTTCTCGACTGGGTAGGAGGATGGTGATTTGAAAGTGGGAGATTTAATATCTACTCCCTTGTCATGGCCAGATCATTTTCTATTGAGGTTTAGACTCTTGGCAGCCTTTCCCCTCTGCAAGGGGTGTGAGTGTTAAAATGGCCTGACCCTGGAGGCTACTGGGTTCCAGAGGGCAATGGGGAATTGGTATGGCTCATGCTTCTGTCAAAGCCCAGGTTGCTCTGTGGAATGCAGATATGATTTGGGTGGTTGATACGATCACTCCCAAGCGCCCTCCCTCTGAGCAGAGCCCGGCCACCTCCTTGGTATACACCTGAGCTGAGGGCAATGAAGCAAGAGGGGAGACGGCTAGAACGCAGGTGGTGGAAAACTTGTGCTGAGTCTGATTGAACACGGGTTAGAGCTCACTATTGAGCCAACTCTGTAGAGGTGAGAGTGGCAATTCTTTCTCACCAGCACTGCATCTTCTAAATGTCATTCAGTGGAGCTTTTCCGGGTGGTTCATGTCCTGCTACGCTCTGGGCCAAGACGAGAGACTGTGGAACCCTCGGTAGCACAATCTGATGACTTTGCATGGCACTTTGAAGATAAAGTTGCTCAGATTCGCCATGAATTGGACACCAGTTCCATAAGTAGAGGGATCCGGAGCACTGTTTGGGACATTTTTATTGGATGAGTTTCAGTTATTGAGGCCAGAGGATGTGGACAAGGTGCTTGGCCAAGTCTGGTTGACCACCTGTGTGCTTGCACCTTGCCCTTCATGGCTTATTACATCAAATAAGAAGGGGATCACCAGCTGGGTCCAGGAGGTTGTAAATTCCTCCCTGGGAGAGGGAGTGGTGCCAACGTCTTTAAAAGAGGCGGTAATCAGAGCACTTCTGAGAAATCCTAATCTGGACCTAGAGGACGTTAATAATTATCGGCCAGTGGTGAACATCCCCTTCCTGGGCAAGGTGCTTGAGCGGGTGGTTGCAAAACAACTCCAGGCACTCTTGAATGAAACAGATTATCTAGATCCATTTCAATCTGGATTACTGCAGTGTATGTGGGGTTGGCTTCAAAAATGGTCCAGAAACTTCAGCTGGTACAAAACAGGGCATCACGATTGTTAACAGGCCTACCAGTACTTTTTCCAGCTTCATTGGCTGCCAGTCCAGGATATTAACATTCAAAGCCCAAAACAGGTTGGGGCCAGGTTATCTGAAGGAATGCCTCATCCCATATGTACCTGCCTGGACCCTAATATCATCTTCAGGGGTCCTTCTCTATGAGCCCCTGCCAAAGGCTGGTGGCTATCAGGAGGAGGGCCTTCTCTGCTGTGGCACCCAGGCTGTGAAATGAGCTCCCTAGAGAGGTTCACCTGGCACCTATGTTATACTTTTTTCAAAGCCAGGTGAACACTCTTCTTATTTTCCCAGTATTTTAACAATTTACCATCTTAGTCTTTTAACTTTGCTGTTTTAAATCTGTATTTAAATCTGTATAA
Organism: Elgaria multicarinata webbii; assembly: GCF_023053635.1. Taxonomy (NCBI): domain Eukaryota; kingdom Metazoa; phylum Chordata; class Lepidosauria; order Squamata; family Anguidae; genus Elgaria; species Elgaria multicarinata. Next base: position 21,427,209 of record NC_086173.1, on the reverse strand, counting down.
ACCTCTGCATTGCTGCTCGGTTTTATCCTGGTTGTGCTTTTATATTGTACTTTTCTGTTGTGGTTGGTTTGTTTAATTTTGTCTTGGAAAATTAATAAAAACTTACAGTAAAAAAGAAAAGACAAAGAAAGGATCATAATTTATTAGCTCTTGATGGCAATACCAGATCCAGAAGGCCAGAAGTTTAAGATCTCCCAGGAGCCTTTGACCAACTAGGCCCCACTTACTTTCCCAAATGCTGATTGTCTATAACTTTGTTGCCCCCACCATAGAAGTCTCAACTCTGAATATCTACCTGGCTTCTGAGATTGTGGATGGTCGCTTGGGGAGAATCACATGCAACATCTCTAGTTTGAAAGTGGGAGACGCCATCCCACATAACATCAACATTTCCCTGACCAGAGGTGGTAACAATCTGAACAGTAATCATGGCCACCCATCTGTGGAATATAGTTTTGTGGCTAATTTTCAGCAGCATGATGGGGCTGAGATCCTGTGTGTGGCCTCCGTCCAGGTGGACTCAAAAGTGCTGAAAAAAAGTTCAAAGAGAATCTTGAGCATTATGGGTAAGTTCACCCAAATTTTGCCTACATAGATAAACAAAAGCAATATACCAGAGAGGTCCGCCTGGCGCCTACACCGTACTCCTTTCGTCGCCAGCTGAAGACCTTTTTATTCTCTCAGTATTTTAACAACTAATTTTAACTTACACTTAAATTTTACTGTTTTAATTCTGTATTTTAATCTTATATCAACTTCTGCTGCGTGGTTTTATCCTGGTTGTGCTTTTTATACAGTATTTTGTATTTGTGTTTTTAGATTGTTGGTTGTTTTATTATGTTCTTTATGGTTTTAATTATTGTGAACCACTCAGAGAGCTTCGGCTATTGGGCAGTATAGAAATGTAATAAATAAATAAACAAAAATAAGAAGCAGAAAAAAAGGGGATTTCATAGAATGAGATATATTTTTTTTATGAAAACAGACTCCTCTTACTATAGCAAAATTAGAAGAAACCCTTCAGGTAATGTAGGGTGACCATATGAAAAGGAGGACAGGGGTCCTGTATCTTTAACAGTTGCATTGAAAAGGGAATTTCAGCAGGTGTCATTTGTATGCATGCAGCGCCTGGTGAAATTCCTTCTTCATCACAACAGTTAAAGCTGCAGGAGCTATACTGCAGCTATACTGTGACCAGATTTAAAAGAGGGCAGGGCACCTGCAGCTTTCACTGTTGTACTGAAGAGAAAATTTCACCAGGTTCCCCATATATACAAATGACACCTGCTGAAATTCCCCTTTCAATGCAACTGTTAAAAATACAGGAGCCCTGTCACCCTAGGTAATGCAAGTAAATTCCCTGCTTCTTTATCAAATACATTACCTCATTACAATTTAGTAAAACAAAGTGCAACTAGAAATACGACAAGATTTGAAGGTATATTATTGGAACATATGATTAACATATGATCCTCAGTGTGGCCTACATCGAGGTGGGCTCAGAAGTGCTGAAAACAAGTGTAAGCATAACCTTGAGGATTGTAGGTACGTGCCATTGGCTGAGTAGGGGCTCTTCCACACGTCGTACTGAAAGTGCTTCCATCCGCCCCCAGTGCACCCCGAAAACGATCGTGTAGCTTGCCTGTAAAAGAGACGAGGAAGAGGCGTCCTTGCCGGCGCCGGCGCCGCCACCCACCTCCCTCCTCGCCCGCCGGGATGGAGAGCTCGGTCTTCTGCCGAGCTCTCCATCCTGGCAGGCGAGGAGGGAGGTGGGTGGCGGCGCCGGCACCGGCAAGGACGCCTCTTCCTCGTCTCTTCGCTCTCCACCCCGCCTTCTTCTGCCGAGCTCTCCGTCCCGGCGGGTGAGGAGGGAGGTGGGTGGCGGTGCCAGCGCCGGCTAGGACGCCTCTTCCTCGTCTCTTCGCTCTCCACCCCGCCTTCTTCTGCCGAGCTCTCCGTCCCGGCGGGCGAGGAGGGAGGTGGGTGGCGGTGCCGGCGCCGGCAAGGACGCCTCTTCCTCGTCTCTTTTACAGGCAAGCTACACGATCATTTTCGGAGTGCACTGGGGGCGGATGGAAGCGCTTTCAGTACGACGTGTGGAAGAGCCCTAGCAGATTACTTTTGCTTACTGCCTGCACTGCTCAATGTGTCGTGTTGGAAACAGTTGAGCCACGTGCATCACTGACCAGTGGCTCTGGCCTGGAGGGCAGTGAGGCTCACAAGTTGGAGACAGACAATTGTTCCTTAAGAGAGCTGAAGATGATATAGCCATTGTTGCCTCCAGTACAATTTTGTCCCATTGTTGTCTATGTTCAAATGGGTATGGAGGTTTTTAAAGCCATACAAAATAGGCATGTGCTCCGCTCCGATTAGAAGCGCAGAAGCAGGAGCGAATTGGCCTGCTCTGCCTTGCCCAGAGGCGGAGTAGAAGCGGACCGCGAACCCCTAGAAGCAAGGCAAAGAGAAGCGCCCATTTCCGGAGCGCTCTGGTTTCCGCAGTCCGCTTCTATCGCCATCTTGAAACATTTCGCCCATAGGATTGCATTTCGGAAAAGAAAGGGGGATAACTGTGTCGTTTTTGAAGCTATCTTTCTAAAAATTCTTGTGCTTGGAGAGTCGTGGATGGGGGTCATTTTGAGACTACTCTCAGCTCTCTGCGTGGTGCGGGTCGCGCGCTAGATTTTTCTAAAAAAACCGGAGGGAAAAATACCTTTTCCGAAGGGCTGAGGGGCAGAGTCAACTCCCGGTCATGATCACATGATCCCAAAGTTGGAGGGGGGGATAGGCAAAACGGGTAACTTGGGATTCTGGGAACTTCTCTTTCTTAGTCTGAACGGACTTTTCCCAGTGTTTTTTAAAACAGTAGCCCCACCAAATGCACAAACACAACCTGTGAAATCATATACTAAGCCAATAATAAGAGATAGAAACACAGCACTGCTACCCACCCTAACTTTGGGGAACAACTGAAAAGATGTGGTGCAAGGGGATGAACTCCCCTAGGGCATCCCATGTGGACGTGCCCTCACTCTCTCCTGTACTTGGAAGGCCATCAGAGCCTTCCAAAGAGAGTAACCCGGTGGAGCAATGCCTATCATGAGTTGAAGTGACAGTTCTACTTCTTAGTGGTGGAGCAATGTCTTTCATGAGTTGAACTGGCAGCTGCTTCCCCCTCCCCTGGGCACGTCCCCCTATTGCTGGTAAAAGACAGATATAGCCTTTTAAAAAAAGTTCTTCTTGTTTTTTATTCAGCAACACTGCTGCTTTTAATTCCACCCCTCCTTTGTTTATTTATTTATTTATTCCATTTTATATGCATTACTGGCTTATCCTTGGCTCACTTCCTTATGCCCCCAGAAATGTCTGCTGCCTGCCTGCCTGCCTTCCCTCTCTCCTCCCCTGCCCACCTCGCAGGGATGCTGTGTGTGTCTGGCTTTGACTCATGGGAGAAGTCCTTCCTGCGCTCACTTGGAGTTTTGGAAGTTCCAAATCCATTTTTCAAGTGTGGAAGAAGATTCATACTCCCCAATTCATGGCATGTTGGGATTTCCTTTGAAATGGGCCCATTGAGATGTCTGCAGGTTTAAGCCCCGCCAAAAAACAGGGGATGATGGGACTGCCTTGAGTCTGGGCATGCATCTGTATCCCTGGATAATCTATCATGGTGGCGAGTTTGAGATTTCTAACGTGCAAATTGACGGAGCTATTGAAAGGGGTGTGAATGGGGTGTTGGATTTTCATAAATTCCCCAAAAATCAGGGGATGATGGGACTGCCTTGAGTCTTGGCGTGCATGTGTATCCCTGGATAAGCTGTCATGGTGGTGAGTTTGAGGTTTCTAACGTGCAAATTGACGGAGCTATGGAAAGGGGTGTGAATGGGGTGCCCAATTTTCATAAATTCCCCAAAAATCAGGGGATGATGGGACTGCCTTGAGTCTTGGCATGCATGTGTATCCCTGGATAAGCTGTCATGGTGGTGAGTTTGAGGTTTCTAACGTTCAAATTGACGGAGCTATGGAAAGGGGTGTGAATGGGGTGCCTGATTTTCATAAATTCCCCAAAAATCAGGGGATGATGAGACTGCCTTGAGTCTTGGCGTGCATATGTATCCCTGGATAAGCTGTCATGGTGGTGAGTTTGAGGTTTCTAACGTGCAAATTGACAGAGCTATCGAAAGGGGTGTGAATGGGGTGCCTGATTTTTATAAATTCCCCCCAAAATTAGGGGATGATGGGATTACCTTGAGTCTTGGCGTGTGTGTGTATACCTCCATGAGGTGTCATGGTGCCAAACTTGAGATTTCTAACATTCACAGAAAAAAAGTTGTATACTTTTTTAGCTTAATGCAAGCCTATGGGGGGGGGGGAAACGGAGCTCCGATCCAGATCCGGAGCTCCGAGCGGAGCGGAGTGGACATGGGCGGAGTGGGGGCGGAGCGAAGCGGCCCAATCCACAAATCGCGGATCTGGAAGTGAAGCGGAGCTGGGGGTCCGTGCACATCCCTAATACAAAACACTCTAAACACTGTTTGACGACTGTGATATGAGGATGCACGTCATCAGACTTACAAATTTATTATGGTATGTCCACTTCATCAGACTTTGCCATTTCACTTTTAATTCTCTGGAAACAAATCAACAAGTCAACACTGTATGTGTCCAACCATACAGCTAGGCTCTGTTTATCTTCCCTGGGCCTGTCTTCATGGTGCTGTCTCCCTCTGAAACCCCCCAGTTTCCTTCTCCTGGGGTGGCATCAGGTAATCCTGATGCCGAGGAGGGAGCATGGGGTTTCCAGTGGCCATCCGGGTACCAGAGCCAAACCCCACCCTCTTCTTGGTGGAAGGCGACCAATTGCCGGTCATCTTGCACCAGGGACCATCCCCAGACTGGCCCCGGAGCAACATCAGATGGCGAAAGAGCCATATTGACTTTGCTTCAATTGAAAAAGTCGAGGTAAGTCCACGACCTTTTCAATCTGCAGCTTTGCTTGAAAGCCCCACGGTGGCTGTGAAGCTGTGCCTGCATCGTATAACTGATGCAACACAGATCTGCAGTCACTGTGAGGCTTTCCCCATGTATAGACAGCCCCCTGGTCTATGCTGAGCAGATGGAGAGATTAGCCAAGTGGGGAACCTCTCTGTTGGGTTCCTGGAACTCAGCAAACTTAAGTGAGAATAAGATTCAATGGACTGAGCTCTTTCCTCCTGTTTAGCTGTACCATAATGGAGACTTGGGGAGGGTGTGGTCAACACTGGGCTGTGGCAATGCTTACTTCCGGTTGCCCTGGCTGGAGTGGCTGCTGTCTACTGGACTTTAGGATCTCCCATAGCTCTTTCGGTTTTAGTATGTCTGGGTGCTCCTAGACTTCAGCTTCCCCAATGACTGGGCAGTGAAAGATCCTGAGAATATGTTATGCCTCTCCTCACAGGGTGACATCTGAAAGATAGTAGTGGGCCTTTTTTTCTGGGGGGAATCCGCACGTTGTTCTGAGATCGCTTCTAAGCGACCCCAGTGCGGTGTGAAAGCGAGCGTGTAACTTGCCTTTTGAAGAGCCGACAAAGAGACGTCCTTCCCGCCGCCGCCGCCACCCGCAGACCTCCTCGCCGACTGGCGAGGAGAGCTTGGCTGAAGAAGGCAGGGTTGAGAGCGGAAGAAGCTCTCCACCCCGCCTTCTTCCCCCGAGCTCTCTGTCCCAGCCAGTGAGGAGGGAGTTGGGTGGTGGCGGCGGGGGGCGGCGGGAAGGACGTCTCTTCGTCGGCTCTTCAAAAGGCAAGTTACACGCTTGCTTTCACGCCGCACTGGGGTCGCTTAGAAGCGATCTCAGAATGATGTGCTGATTCCCCCCTGGTCTCCTGTCCTCCGTTCAACTGGAAGTATAGCCAATGCTTCTGCAACTCATCAATTTATTTATTTATTTATTTATTACATTTATATACCACCCCACAGCCAAAGCTCTCTGGGCGGTTTATAAAAGTTAAAAATAGTGAACATTAAAAACGAATTTACAACCATTTAAAAGCATAAAAACAGCAATATCCATTTAAAACAGCTATTCTGGGGTCAGTTAAAAACTCAGGAGATGTTGTTAACTGCCTGGGAGAAGAGAAAAGTCTTAACCTGGTGCCGAAAAGATAATGTTGGCTCCAGGCGAGCCTTGTTGGGGACATCATTCCATAATTGGCGGGCCACCACTGAAAAGGCCCTCTCCCTTGTTGCCATCCTCTGAGCTTACCTCAGAGTAGACAGCCGGAGGAGGACCTTAGATGTTGAGCGCAATGTACGAGTACGTTCATGTGAGGAGAGGCGTTCCGTCAGGTATTGTGGTCCCAAGCTGTGTAAGGCTTTATAGGTTAAAACCAGCACCTTGAATTGGGCTCGGAAACGTATAGGCAGCCAATGCCAGCGGGCCAGAATCGGTCTTATATATTCGAACCTTCTGGTTCCGGTTATCAATCTGGCTGCTGCATTCTGCACAAGCTGTAGCTTCCGAACTGTCTTCAAAGGGAGCCCCACATAGAGTGCATTGCAGTAATCTAATTTGCAGCCCCACGTAGAGCGCATTGCAGTAATCTAACTCTTTCCCTTCTTATTGCAGCCAGTCCTTATGATGTCAGCATCTCAGCAAACGTCATGAGGTACAAAGCTGGTACGCGCTCTGTGGTGACATGTAATGCCAAAGGAAAGCCCTCTCCGGAGTTTTTGTGGGATCTCCCCTGCAAAGATGGTGTGCACTTCTCAGGCAGCAACAACAACAACATAATAATCCGTTCAGCTGAAAGCTCCCATAATGGGACGTATCGATGTCTAGCCCATAATCCTTATGGCAAGAGTTTGGTAGAGGTTGACATCCTCTTTGAAGGTACGATGAATATGGGTGTCTGGCTTTGTTTTGAAATTTACATTTCCTCTTCCTCCACCCAAATTTGGGCTTTTCTGGAAGACCTACAACTGAAATTTTGCCTGAAGTGAATCTCAAAAGCTCCTTTGGTGACGGTTTGTCCATTCTTCTGAAGAATCATCTGAGGGACTTCAAGGAAGGTCAAAAGAGATGAAGACCTTCCTTATTTCCTGGGGAAAGGGGTTGTGTCTCTTTGCTCCCTCATGGAGGGAGAGGTGCAATACAAAGAAAAGGTGCCGTCAACAGAAAGGAAAGGGAAACTTTTGAGAGAGCTACTGAAGCATCCTGCCAAAAGTTTAGAAGTATTTCCTGGAAAAGAAAGTACATCCTCGAAGGCATTGTGTAGATATATTCTAATGGCTTCTCTCCAGCAACACCAGCATCGCTCTTAAGAGGCTGATTTAAAATGGGTGACCTCCTTGCCTGTGCAACTGCTGCAGACTGAATGGCCTTAAAGCTAGCGACTGCATCTGTAGCCCAGTCGTTCCACATTTTGAAAGGGGACAGGCAGAACTGGCCTTACCAGAAGAGCTTGTGAGAAGTCTCCCTCGGGTAGCAGATATTAGGCCCTGTTAGATGCATTAGGACCTGGACCATAGGCCTTGGTGTGCCTTGTGTTGGTGGGGGCAAAGTGAAAAGCAGTAGTCATTTCCACGCTTTTGACACCAGGTAGACAAGACCTCAAGAGAATATCTCCATAAACAATGACTAGCCATAATAGCTACATGGAACCTTCATGTTTAGAGATGTTATACCCTCAGTATTTCAATTGTTTGCTGGAAGCAAACAGTGGGAAGGCCATCATATCTGTCCTTCCCTTGTGTGCTTGCCAAGAAGCATCTGACTCAACACTGTTGGGGGCGGGTGTGTGCGCGTGTGGGGAAGGATGCTCTGGTAGTCAGCTTCCATTAGTCATAGTTGGCTGCCATGGTGGTGAGACACCTTTTCTTGTGTCTCTCCAGCCAAATACCATCACCCAATGTCCTGTTATCTGTTGCAGATAAGTCCCGCAGCTGGATTACAGCCTTGGTGCTGGTGTCTTTGCTGGCCCTCGTCTTCATTGCTGGCCTCTTCTGGTACCACTGCAGAAAATGAGGAGGGAAAGAGGGCAGGCCTGGAACTGCTTTGTGATACTGAAGGCCGAGATTGCTGCAGATTCTTCTCCTGAAAATCCACAGCAGAAGCCGTGATGAGCAGCCATCATTGCTGCGGTTCAGAACTCTACACTGCAGCAGGTGGCAGGAACTGAACAGCATCCCTGGAGCACCTGGTCTCCATTCATCTGCTGCTACCTGGCGACAAAGAAAGCCTGTTCCTCTGAGCAACGTGGCGCCTTTACAGCAGCTGGAGTGTCAACCAAGCCAAAGCGAGAGGACTCACAGAGACAAAGCAGAGGATATTGTGTAATGCAGAGGATTCAGCTACCTGAGAATTGAGAGGTTTCATTTGGGGGTGGAGAAATCAAGTCTCTAGTTCTTTTTTCTTTCTTTTTTAATATTTTTATTTTTCTACAATACTTAAACATACACCAATACAATTAAAGAAACACCATACTACATAAATGTTGAAGAAATGTTGAATAACAATAATATAATATCTATATAACATAATCAAACATAACATATAAGTGCTCCCTCCACCTCGGGATCTCATTCCTGATTCCAAAATCTCATACTTTCTTCTCTGGTGGCTTCCCACTTCCCTTAAAAAACACAAATATTAGGAATTGTTTCCAAATTCCTTCAAAATCATTTGTTTTAGCTATACCTCTTCTCAATTTAATATTACAAGTCAGTTTGTCATTAATAGCTAAATCCCAAACTTCTTTATACCATTCTTCGATACAATATTCCCCTTGTATCTTCCAGTTCCTTGCTACAATCAATCTTGCCGCCGTCAGCAAATTCGTTATTAATTCCTTAATTTCTTTTTTACATTTTACATCTTCCAATAGTGACAGTAATGCAACTTTTGGTGTTTGTTCTATCTTCATTCCCACAATTTCTTCAATCTCCAGAAATTGTGGGAATGAAGATAGAACAAACACCAAAAGTCTCTAGTTCTGATGAGTGTGAAGATAAGCTTCACAGCCATAGGGGAAAGGATTGCTTTTAAAACCTTAGAAGCTGGCTGTTGAGTATAAATGCAAATCTCAGTCACTGGAGGCAGAGTTTCAGTGACTGGGAATTACTGCTCTTTGCATTACCTGGGACAAGCAATACTAGAATAAGTTATGCAGATGAAGAGACATTATGCATTTTCAAATCTACGTAATTTGTACAGGTTACTGAATGTAATTTTCTGTGGCTGATAATTCACAGATAGAAGTAGACTCTCCCTCCTGGCCTTCTTCTGGCCTGTCTACACTAGGGGAGGGGGAGGATCTCGTGATATGCTAATCACAAAATCCTCCCCCTCAGTCCAAATGGGCCGTGCGACCTCCTGGGCATTGCACCTGTCATGGCGGCCATTTTAATAAAAAAAACACAAGAAGAGCTGGAACGCACTCGCGCTCCAGTGAAAATTACAAGGTAAAACAACAACAACAACAAACCGATTTCGCTCCCCTCTCCACCCACAATAGGCATGGAGCACCTGAAGAGCAATGTGCCTGGTTCCCAGCTCCTCACGTTTAATCGAAAGGAGCCAGGACGAAACTGGGATGGCTGCTCACACCTCCCGCAGTCTCAGGACGATCCTGAGACCGTGGGAAAAATCAGACTAAAAGCCATCCCGGTTATCCCGGGGAAATGGAGGTATCTTCCCTCCCTGCCCCTGTGCGTCATGTGGATGCACAGGGATGAACCTGGAGTGATCCCTGGGATAAGGCATGGTGTAGACGTGCCCATCTGCTCAGACGCAAACTGCCCAGGCTGCTTTGGGTGTAAAAGACTGCTAAGGAAAGAATCACCAAGTTCTCCCTAAGAAGCAATGTGAGCCTTAAGCTGCAATCTTATACACACTTAACTTGAGAGAAAGTCCCACTGAACAAAGTGGAACTTATTTTCAAATTGCACTGCATGTCTATTGTAGCAAAAAGTGACTCTTCAAAAAAGGGGCTTTTCCACTGAGATGGGGGAGGGAGAATAAAAAAAAATCACCAACCCGGGGAAAATACTGCCGTTCGTGATTGTAATCCAGTTGTGAACATCTGGATATTGAATTCCTTAGTCGCTTTCGTATTTTTATTTTTAAAAAATGCAAAGACAGCAATAACAAATGAAAAACAGACAGAAAAAAGCAGGGGTGGGGGCACAAAAGAAAGAGCTTAACACAAAACACATCCATGCACAATAAGAGTGTTCATCACCCTTAATATAAAAAGAGGGGGAAAGGAATTTAGACTTCCATTTCAAAAATGCACGTTAGTATAAGCCAGGTGATATGAAGCACCTGTATGAGATTGATGGTTGTAGGAGATATGCTCAAATGTAGCAAGAGTCATAAGATCTTCAGTCCGTTGAATGATAGGTGGTGGGGTGTTTATTCTTCCAAGCTTGAAGTATAGCCATAGCTAGACCTAAGGTTTATCCCTGGATTGTCCAGGGGTCAAACCTGTTCATCTAGGTGACACACAGGGGATCCAGTGCTCAGGCAGGGGCGAACCCTGGATGATCCCAGGATAAACCTTAGGTCTAGCTGTGGCCTGTGTTGTATGGAGGAGCTTTACAATCCAGCATGGCTGGGGATGATGGAGTTGCAGTCCAAAACACCTGGAAGAGACTATGGCCATAGCTAGACCTAAGGTTTATCCCTGGCTCGTCCAGGGTTCAAACCTGTTCATCTAGGTGACACACAGGGGATCCAGTGCTCAGGCAGGGGCGAACCCTGGATGATCCCAGCATAAACCTTAGGTCTAGCTGTGGCCTATATCTCTTTGCAACTGGAAGAGCTTTCAGTATCCACTTTTGCTGTCCATCTGTTGATTCCCAAAAGCACAGGGATGCGATTTGAAAACGCATGAATATCCGCCATTATCATAGATTTTTCAAGAGCAAAACTTATACGAGCAACCACAAGAAAGCCACTAAAGCACATGCCCACATCAGTATGCCTCAATGTTGCATGGACATCGTTACGTATGTTGCCAGCATCGCACAGAGCTAGCCAGCTTCCTCTTAATCACTTTCATAAATTTGACAGCAGAGTAGAAATGATCATTACCTTTTCATTTTGTGAATTGCCTGCATTTGTGGATGTGTTTTTAACCCTGTGTTCCAGGCGGGCTAGCACCCTGCTCAGCATGTTAGGCCGATAGAAAGGCAGGGCCAGTTTGCACAAGGGATGGAATGGGGTGGGCCCCTTCCCACCTCCAATCCCACGGAATGGACTCTCAACCGTAGCCGCTGTTTCTTCCACACATCTCTCTTGCCCCTGGGCTGACAACTGCTATCCTTCAAGGGTCTGGATAGATAGAGCCCTGGGCCTTCCAGATGCTAATTCCTAAAGAAGTGTGATTCGTGAACATTTGCTTACTTGGTATTATTTTTTAAGAATAAACATTTAATTTTATATTTTAAAGGATTCCTAACGTTATATGTCTTTTATTGAAACAGGCTACTTGTGTTTTGGTTCCAGTTTCCTGCATTGCCGTAACATTCCCTGCTCTGAGCCTCTCAATGTATGTAGGAAAGGGATGTTTCTGTGTAAAGCAGGGTGACCCTATGAAAAGGAGGACTGGGCTCCTGTATCTTTAATAGTTGCATAGAAAAGGGAGTTTCAGCAGGTGTCATTTGTATATATGGAGAACCTGGTGAAATTCCCTCTTCATCACAACAGTTAAAGCTGCAGGAGCTATACTAGAGTGACCAGATTTAAAAGAGGGCAAGGGACCTGCAGCTTTAACTGGTGTGCTGAAGAGGAAATTTCACCAGGTTCCCCATATATACAAATGACACCTGCTGAAATGCCCTTTTCAATACAACTGTTAAAGATACAGGAGCCCTGTCCTCCTTTTCATAGAATCATAGAATAGCAGAGTTGGAAGGGGCCTACAAGGCCATCGAGTCCAACCCCCTGCTCAATGCAGGAATCCACCCTAAAGCATCCCTGACAGATGGTTGTCCAGCTGCCTCTTGAATGCCTCTAGTGTGGGAGAGACCACAACCTCCCTAGGTAACGGATTCCACCGTCGCACTGCTCTAACAGTTAGGAAGTTTTTCCTGATGTCCAGTTTTTCCTGGCTTCCTTTAACTTGAGCCCGTTATTCCGTGTCCTGCACTCTGGGAGGATCGAGAAGAGATCCTGGCCCTCCTCTGTGTGACAACCTTTTAAGTATTTGAAGAGTGCTATCATGTCTCCCCTCAATCTTCTCTTCTCCAGGCTAAACATGCCCAGTTCTTTCAGTCTCTCTTCATAGGGCTTTGTTTCTAGACCTCTGATCATCCTGGTTGCCCTCTTCTGAAAACGCTCCAGCTTGTCTGCGCCCTTCTTGAATTGTGGAGCCCAGAACTGGACACAATACTCTAGATGAGGCCTAACCAGGGCCGAATAGAGAGGAACCAGTACCTCACGTGATTTGGAAGCTATACTTCTATTAATGCAGCCCAAAATAGCATTTGCCTTTCTTGCAGCCCTATCGCACTGTTGGCTCATATTCAGCTTGCGATCTACAATTCCAAGATCTTTCTCGTTTGTAGTATTGCTGAGCCAAGTGTCCCCCATCTTGTAACTGTGCCTTTGGTTTCTATTCCCTAAATGTAGAACTTGGCATTTATCCCTATTAAATTTCATTCTGTTGTTTTCAGCCCAGCACTCCAGCCTATCAAGATCACTTTGAAGTTTGTTTCTGTCTTCCAGGGTATTAGCTATCCCACCCAATTTTGTGTCATCTGCAATTTGATCAGCGTTCCCTGCACCTCCTCGTCCAAATCATTAATAAAAATGTTGAAGAGCACTGGGCCCAGGACTGAGCCCTGCGGCACTCCACTCGTTGCCTCTCCCCAGTTTGAGAATGTTCCATTGATAAGTACTCTTTGAGTCCGATTCTGTAGCCAGCTGTGGATCCACCTAATAGTTGTTCCATCTAGCCCACTTTTAGCTAGTTTGTTAATCAGAATGTCATGTGGTACTTTGTCAAAAGCTTTGCTGAAGTCAAGATATATGACATCCACAGCATTCCCACAGTCCACAAGGGAGGTTATCCTATCAAAAAATGAGATCAAATTAGTCTGACAGGATTTGTTCCTGACAAATCCATGTTGGCTTGTAGTAATCACTGCATTGATTTCAAGGTGTTTACAGATTGACTTCTTTATAATCTGCTCCAGAATTTTCCCAGGGATGGATGTCAGACTGACTGGTCTGTAGTTCCCAGGTTCCTCCTTTTTGCCCTTTTTGAAGATAGGGATAACGTTAGCCCACCTCCAGTCGTCCGGCACCTCACCCGTCTTCCATGATTTTGCAAAGATAATAGACAAAGGTTCTGAGAGTTCTTCCGCTAGCTCCTTCATTACTCTAGGATGCAGTTCATTGGGCCCTGGAGATTTAAACTCATTCAAGGAAATTAGGTGTTCTTTGACCATTTGTTTATCAATCTCAAACTGCAATCCTGTCCCCTCAACTTCTGCTTCACTTTTTCCAGGGGGCTCATAGACCCGCTTTTGGGAGAAGACTGAGGCAAAGTAGGAATTGAGCATTTCAGCCTTTTCTTTGTCATCTGTTATCAATTTGCCATCCTCATTAAGCAGTTGAACCACCATTTCTTTCCTCTGTCTTTTACTACTCACGTATCTGAAGAAAGCCTTTTTATTGCTTTTAGCATCCCTCGCTAATCTCAGCTCATTCACAGCTTTAGCCTTCCTGACGCCATTTCGGCACTTCTGCGCCACTTGTCTGTACTCTTCTTTTGTAGCCTGGCCTTCCTTCCACTTCCTATATGTATCCTTTTTTGTTTTCAGGTCATCTCTAAGCTTTTTGTGGAGCCACATTGGTTTCCTCTGTTGTCTTCTATCTTTTCTCCTTGTTGGAATTGTTTGTAACTGTGCCTTTAAAATTTCATTTTTTAAATACTCCCACCCATCCTGCACTCCTTTTCTCATTAGGCTCCCTTGCCACGGGACCTTACTTATTATAGTTCTGAGTTTATTAAAATCAGCTTTCCTAAAATCCAGAGTACGTGTATGGCTACGCTCGACTTTTGTCTCCTTCATAATCAAGAATTCAAGTATGACGTGGTCACTTTCCCCCAGAGTTCCCGTAACTGCCACTTTATCCACTAAGTCATCCCTATTGGTCAATAACAAGTCAAGGATTGCCGACCCTCTAGTTCCTTCCACCACTTTCTGTAGGAGAAAGTTATCACCCATACATGTCAGGAATTTCTGGGAAGGGCCGCTTTTGGCAGTAATGGTCTCCCAACAGATATCAGGGTAATTGAAGTCCCCCATCACTACTACATCACACTTCCTTGAAACACTGGCAATTTGTTTCTCAAAAGTTTCGTCCTTGTCTTCTCCTTGATTGGGTGGTCGGTAGTAGACCCCGATTATCATATTCTTTTTATTCCTAGCCCCATTTATTTTAATCCAGACGCTCTCGACGGGGCTCCCAGTCTCATCCGCCTGTATTTCTGTGCATGGATAGGTATTTTTAACATATAGTGCAACTCCACCTCCCTTTCTATTTCTTCTGTTCTTTTTGAACAAGTTATATCCTTCAAATTGCTATATTCCAGTCATGGGAGTCATCCCACCAAGTTTCAGTTATACCTATCAAGTCGTATTTGCCTTCATGTAATAAGAGTTCAAGTTCATTCTGTTTGTTTCCCATGCTCTGGGCATTAGTATATAGACATCGAAGACCATAATAATAATAATAATGTGTTTTATAGTCTGGCTTTGTTCCTACCTTGTTGCAGACACTATTTTGGGACACTGTTGGAGCTGTTCTCTGTATTGTGGTGCATTGGCCTTCATCCATTGTTGCCTCAAAATTTACGTCTCCCACCCCCGTAAGATTCAGTTTAAAGCCCTCCTGATGAAGTTCTTCATGCTGTGGCCGAACTCATTCTTTCCAGCCCTTGTGAGGTGCAACCCATCCCTTGCCAGCAGTTCATGTTCCAAGTAGCGTAGCCCGTGGTCCCAGAATCCAAAACTCTCACGACGGCACCACCTTCGAAGCCAGTCATTCATCCAGAGTATTTTTCTTTCCCTTTCTAATCCTCTTCCAAGAACCGGGAGGATGGATGAGAAAACTACCTGGGCCCCAAAGTTCTTCAGTTTCCTTCCCAGAACTTCAAAGTCTGAAATGATTTCTTCGTAGCTCTGCTTGGCGACATCATTTGTTCCCACATGGATGAGAAGAAAGGGGTATGTGTCCATGGGCTTTATGAGCTTCGGTAACCCTTCAGTCACATCTCTAATCTGTGTTCCAGGGAGACAGCACACCTGGCGAGTCCATGGGTCTTCACGACATACTTGGGTTTCAATCCCACGCAGCAGGGAGTCTCCCACAACGACTACTCTTCTCTTATTCTTGGTTGACCTACCTTCTGTCTCTTGGTCACTGTTGCATGGTGTCTCCTGTACTTCCTCCTCTGCAAACTGTCCTTCAGTCTCATTCTCCAGAAGCTGAAAGCGGTTGCTTAACTCCAATGGCTCCACCGGTGCAGAACGCCCTCTAATTCCTCCTCTCCTAACTGTCACTCTTTTCCAGGGAGTTTCCTCTTCATTGGCTTTCCTCCCCTCAGCATACTCCACTTCTGCTTCAGCTGGCTGTTGTTCTTCAATCTCATGTGCTTCTTGTTGTTGTTGCAGTTCCACCGTTCGGTCTAAGAACTCCTCGACTTCTCTTATTCCTTGGAGGGTGGACACTCGCCGCTCAAGTCCTCTCACTTTTTCTTCCAAAAGTGCCACCAGCTTGCACTTGTTGCAGGTATACGCCATGTTGACTCAGGCAGAAACACGAACATTGCATACCCTTTGCAGGTCACCACCTCTAGGGACTCCTTTCCATCCATATTGTCGATTTCTGCTTTGGTTTTTTTCCTTTTTGATTATAGTAGAATTGCCTTTGCTTTGTTGTGTCCTCTCTGAAGATACACAACTATATGAGTATGTCTTAAGGGAAAGTAAGATCTTTTGGGGGTTGTTGTTGTTGTTGTTGTTTTGGTGGTGGTTTTGTGGGGGGGGTTCTCTTTATGTTTTTCTTTGTTTTTCCCACCTCTTTTTTATTTTTTTATTTTATTTTACTAGCTGTACCCTGCCACGCGTTGCTGTGGCATTATTTGGATGAAGTAAAGCATTTTGTTTGGTTTTTAAAAAAGGATGTTTTTACGGTGAGGAGGTTAGTGGAAACTCCTGGCAGTTACCTTTCTTCAGAACGTGTAACTGTCACAGGTGTGACATCTATATTCACTCAGCCAATTGTGAGAGAACATGCAAATAGGAGAGGAGGCAGAGGCAGTGGATTGGCCTACTGGTTGGCGATGTCACAATGACCTATAAGAGCAAATAGGAGAGAACATACAAATAGGAGAGAAGGCAGAGGCAGTGGATTTGCCTACTGGTTGGCGATGTCACAATGACCTATAAGAGCAAATAAGAGAGAACATGCAAATAGGAGAGGAGCCGCGTTGCTGTGGCTCTGTCTGGTTAAATTGAAAAGAAAGAAAAGACAAAGCGGATGTTTCTAATATGTTTAATTTCACAATGCTTGTGTATATACAATATTTTTAGTTGTTCCATTGTCTGTGTAGATATAGAGATTGTCTGGTTTGCCGACTCTAGAACACGCAACATATAATTGTCCATGTGAGAAGCAATCTGTGTCTAGATCTAAACCGCACAATTCTAAAGATTGGCCCTGAGCTTTGTTGATGGTGATTGCAAACACCAATCGAATTGGGAATTGCAATCTCTTAAATTGAAATGGCATATCTGTAGGAATCATAGGAATGCGAGGACATCTTCACCTTTGAAAGGTCCTGTCAAGATTGATCTCCGACTATAACAATTGCCACTTCGTCTATAGTTGGAGCATTGAATCTTCGCACATGTTCTCCAGCAGGCATTTTGTCAGCATGAATAACAATCTTGTGTGTATCAGATGGCATCATGTCAATTGCTGTTTTGAACAAATGTACTAAATTGTTTTTTTCGTGAAGTAGCTGTTGCAGTTTTGAAACGACGGACCTTTTTATGCCGGTATAAATTCCGCAGCGTGCATTCAATTCATCATTGCCATCACCAATGAAATACATTTGTAGGAATTTATGTTGACTATCTTGAAACGGAAGGAAGGAGCCGGCTTTATGATAAATTTGTCCTTTGACTTTGAAAGTTGGCATAAATGGAGCTGTGATGATTTCTGCGCCGAACGATGTCATTTGGAAGCATGAGTTGTATTTCCTGATGTTAGATAGGAAATGCTTTGATTCTGCGGTATATCCGGCAAGCAAAGTTTGTAATGGCTCTGGTGGTTCTCCAAGTTGAGGCAGTTTAATTTTTCCAGCAGCGCAACACATTCCTTTTGTTTCTCCATTAAATTTAAGAGCCCTGCAATAAGGACACATAGTGCCGATGAGAACATGCAGCCTCAAACTATAATCATCAGCTGGGTTGTACCGGAATGCAAGGCGATTGTAATTGTGTGATTGTTTACCACGGAGTCGTGTTTGACGTTGATGTGCTGTTTCTCGTTGACATCTTTCAGCCACTCTCAGCCTGTCGCATTCATTCTGTTGAGAACAAAGCAGATCTGAAGCTGTAGAACACGATTGCCGTGCTCGCAATCGTGCATCCTCAAGTCTGGCTGAACGTTGCTTGCCTGGTTCCTTGGCACGTATTTGAGGCATTCTTTTTCTTTTTTTCTCGTTTGCTGATGCCCGTTCTTCCTCAGTCTGATTTGCAATTTCTCATCGCAGTGCTTCCGCTCTGCGAGTACGACGACCTAAGTGTGATCTTCTGTGAGGCATTATTTGGATGAAGTACAGCAAATTGTTTGTTTTTTTAAAAAGGATGTTTTTACGGTGAGGAGGTTAGCGGAAACTCCTGGCAGTTACCTTTCTTCAGAACGTGTAACTGTCACAGGTGTGACATCTATATTCACTCAGCCAATTGTGAGAAAACATGCAAATAAGATGGCAGAGGCAGTAGATTGGCCTACTGGTTGGCGATGTCACAATGACTTATAAGAGCAAATAGGAGAGAACATGCAAATAGGAGAGGAGGCAGAGGCAGTGGATTGGCCTACTGGTTGGTGATGTCACAATGATCAGCAGGACTGGTTTTGAGGAGGCCTATTTCTTCGACTTTAAGACAAGCCTTTGACCCCATAGAGAACATAGTTACATAACAACGCTCGCATATTCGAATGCAACGCTGTGTCAAAATTTCAAAGCAATCGGTGAAGAACTTTCGGAGATATAAAAGCATGTTTTTACGGTGAGGAGGTTACTGGAAACTCATGGCAGTTACCTTTCTTCAGAACGTGTAACTGTCACAGGTGTGACATCTATATTCACTCAGCCAATTGCGAGAGAATATGCAAATAGGAGAGGAGGCAGAGGCAGTGGATTGGCCTACTGGTTGGCGATGTCACAATGATCAGCAGGACTGGTTTTGAGGAGGCCTATTTCTTCAATTTTAAGACAAACTTTTGACCCCATAGAGAACATAGTTACATAACAACGCTCGCGTATTCGAACGCAACGCTGTGTCAAAATTTCAAAGCAATCGGTGAAGAACTTTCGGAGATATAAAAGCATGTTTTTACGGTGAGGAGGTTACTGGAAACTCCTGGCAGTTACCTTTCTTCAGAACGTGTAACTGTCACAGGTGTGACATCTATATTCACTCAGCCAATTGCGAGAGTACATGCAAATAGGAGAGGAGGCAGAGGCAGCGGATTGGCCTACTGGTTGGTGATGTCACAATGATCAGCAGGACTGGTTTTGAGGAGGCCTATTTCTTCGATTTTAAGACAAACCTTTGACCCCATATAGAACATAGTTACATAACAACGCTCGTGTATTCAAACGCAACGCTGTGTCAAAATTTCAAAGCAATCGGTGAAGAACTTTCGGAGATATAACGACAGTAACGAACGGTCTTTTTCATTTTTATTTATATAGATTATTTTATTTTTTTATTATTTTTAGAGGCCTCCCCCTTGGCCTCCCCTGCCGAACTCCCCCTGTCAAACTCCTGTTTGCTCTTCCTGTTAGCTCGCTCCCTGGGCATCTGGCTTACTTTTCTAGCTCCTACTTGAGCTGGGCCAGCTGCTCTTCCCTGCTTCTGCTTAGCTCCAAGTCAGGAACCAGAATGAGGTCACTGAAAGGCCAACAACAATCAACAGCAATTAGGCACTGATTGCTGAGTCCAACTGACAATCAGGCCACTCCCCCTTCAGCTCCTGCAGCAACTATCCACACCGACCCTCTCACTCAGCACTCAGGAGCACATGGCAAGCACACAGCCTCTTTGAATTGGCAGCGTCCTAGGTTTCCTTGAGGCTTCTCTTCTTCCCCTTTCCTTGGTCTCCTCTTCCCCTACACTCCCCCTGTCAAACTCCTGTTTGCTCTTCCTGTTCGCTCGCTCCCTGGGAATCTGGCTTACTTTTCTAGCTCCTACTTGAGCTGGGCCAGCTGCTCTTCCCTGCTTCTGCTTAGCTTTAAGTCAGGAACCAGAAATAGGGTCACCCTAGTGTAAAGCCATGAGTGAAATGAAAGTCCAAGTCTGGGGCCTTGTTCTCTGCTCATGGGCCTGTTTGGTCCTTTCCTTCTGTGGCATAGCCTAATATGGGTACTGACAGGCTCTACCATAGACCAGACTGAGTGGCTGATATTGTTGTATGACAACAGATGGCAAGACAGCCTGGGAATTAGAGCTGCCAGGCCTTCTGGAGTCCAGACCTTGAGTTGCAAAGGCCAGGGCCTGGGAGATAAGGTGGGTGGGGTGGGGCTTCCTGGAAGATTAGGGAGTGGAACCAGATGGTTCCCGGTGAGGGCCAGAATGAAGGTGGCACCTGGCCAGTCAGTGGAAGAGCCTTGTTATCCCCAATTTCTCAAACCTGATGGACACAGTGAAGTGGAGGCTGAGTGAATAGCAAAACTTTTCAAGCCAAACAGAAAACAGCTTGCAACCACCACCACACACCCAAACCTGGCCTGTCATCCTAAATTTTAATCCTTTCCAAGCAGAGGCCCTGAGAAGAAGGTTAAAGCCCTAACAGTGCAATCCTATGCATGGCTATTCCAAAGTAAGCTCCGATGAGTTCAACGGGATGTCCTCCTAGCCAGGTATATTTTTATAGGACTGCAGCCTTAAACATTCAAATCTTGAAACCTTTCAAGCTTAGTGGGAAAGAAAAGTGGAAGGCAATATAATTGATAAGAAAAGGATGCGAGGAGGAAACATAAGTTAAAAAAAATAAAATTGAGTCCAGTGTGTTTTCAATAGAATTCTTATGCAGGAACACTTTTGAATATTTTATTTATTTATTTATTTAATTTATTTATTGCATTTCTATACTGCCCAATAGCCGAAGCTTTCTGGGCAGTTTACAAAATTAAGACAGTTTCAATCTGGTGTCTTTACATTGTAGCAACCTAATTTGGAAATGTTACTGGATGGCCCTTTGCTCCCATAAAATATGACAAAATGTATTGGTACCTTACCACTTTGGGTCTCAGAATTCTAGGTGTATACTAGTGGTGGGGGTAGATCTCAGCCACCTTAAATACAGCAAGCTTGGCCAGGTATCAAGGGAGCTCAGTTGAAGAGGTGCTGTTAACCCTTTGCAGGATTTTAAGGCTGAAAGCAAAATACAATTAGCTCTCATTACTCTGGATGATTCATAGATTCAGGAAACTTATCGACCACTTCCAGTCACAATATGATCTATGAGGTAGTACAGAAGAAAGACTCCAAAATAGATCTGAGTCTGTACTTCTCAACTTTTCGCAGGTGGCTTTTAAAATCAATTTTTTAAAAAAACATTTCATGCATTTGTAATTCAGATGTAAATCCTACATACAATTCAGGAAGGACGCAGACTAGCTGGAGCGTGTTCAGAGGAGGGCAACCAGGATGATCAGAGGTCTGGAAAAAAAGCCCTGAGGAGAGACTGGAAGAACTGGGCATGTTTAACCTGGAGAAGAGAAGATTGAGGGGGGACATGATAGCACTCTTCAAATACTTAAAAGGTTGTCACACAGAGGAGGGCCAGGATCTATTCTCGATCCTCCCAGAGTGCAGGACATGGAATAACGGGCTCAAGTTAAAAGAAGCCAGATTCTAGCTGGACATCAGGAAAAACTTCCTGACTGTTAAAGCAGTATGACAATGGAATCAGTTACCTAGGGAGGTTGTGGGTTCTCCCCCACTAGAGGCCTTCAAGAGGCAGCTGGACAAGCATCTTTCGGGGATGCTTTAGGGTGGATTCCTGCATTGAGCAGGGGGTTGGACTCGATGTCCTTGTAGGCCCCTTCCAACTCTGCTATTCTATGATTCTATGATTCTCTAGAATGTATGTGTACTAGTCGGAAAATGAACTTCTGTCCACCTTAGTGAACTTTGTGCTAGTTAATTTAAGAGGAGGGGGAATATCCTCACACAATGAGAACCTTACGCAGGCATCTGGCAAAAAGTCTAAGTTAAATGTTGATGACACAAATAAATCCCCTACCCAAGTGTCCTCCAACAGGAAGGTTGGGAAAAACCTGTGCAGAAGGGATAAGGACAAAAATAACAAAATCACACTGCTGAGAAACAAGACACACAGATCCAAATTTGCCAATGCCACAACTCAATGCAAAAAGGAATAATAATAAAAAAGCCTCAGCAAACACTGAGAGACCGCTTAAAAATGGAATTTAATTCCCTAGCTAAGCACTTGGAGGATGTGATTATGATCATGAAGTCAAGCTATCTGAACTCCACTCATCCAGTAAGCACAGTCCACCATGCAAGGGCCGATGGAAAAATGGAACCAACTGAGCTTAAAGCAGAGTGTGCCCACTCTGACACCAAAACATCTGTTTATCCTCAGGATCCTCAGCCACTACCACCGCTCTCGACCAAGGGAAACACTGCATCTTTGATGCCCCCTGCGCAAGATCATGGGGTGACTTCTCTTTTGGTGAACAATCCCTGGCAGCTGCAACTAATAAAGCAAAACCTAGTCTTCTCCAACTACCCGAAGCCAAAGGGCTTGCTGACACAGACAGAACACACAAAACGTTTCGTGCAGTTCATATATGATCACTTAGAGATTCAGATTTACTCTGGCTCCATCCAAAGGACTGAATATCTTTTCTATAACTATACTAACGCCCGTGCTATTGTAACCTTTGATTCTTGCTGCAAAAATCCTAAGTGCCAGAGAGGTACTACTCAATAAGGATGTAATTGTAAATAGACACTTTGTTAACACCATCCCGGCTTTCCACGTACGAGGTATGAGAAGAGGTACTAGCCTTGTCAATGCACCTAGCAGAGACCTTCCTGTTGGAGACCTAATTGATCTCGGCACGCCCTCAGATTCTTCTCTTAATCCCCCATCTCAGTCATTCAAAGATACTCTAAATCTTGGAATGCCCCATAAATCTCCAGCTGCTGAGAATCCTCTAATAATCAACACCAATGCCGTTCTTGTAGAGGAGAGATCATTGATTGAGTGTTTTGGAGCCCTCCCTGCGATGCACCAGAATGCGATTGTGTCCAGACTCTCAGCTCTGAAAGCACTATTATTGAACAGCCACCAACTGGGCTCTGAGTTCAATCAACATAACAATTGTCATCCCATCACCGATCCCTCAAAAGAGGAGCAAAATATGGGCTAAGATGGGGTGCACAACTCGTGTAGAAAGCTCCTCAGACAATAATCAGAGAAACCTCAACCTCAAGGGGACCCCAGCCCTAAGTCCCAAGATTACAGTTAAACTTCCACCAAATCTGGGCCAACAGACTGTTTCCCCTAACCATGAAAGGTGTGGGCTTCTGTCTGTTCCATCTGGAAACACTTCGACTGCAGCAGGATCCTCTCCCATAAAGCAGAAATGCTCCAGCTACAACACACTGGATTGGATTGTCATGCAGTCCCTGGACACTCATGAGATTGGTTCACCTAAGACCAAGAATTCTGCCAGGCATATTGCACCACCCTTCAACCCCCATGCTTTTGCATCCAATTGCTGTGTTCTGGGAGACCAGAAGGGAGGCACGGACACGATATTTGAACTAGATTGACTCCGCTTGGGCCATGCCAACAGCCCACTAAAAATCCTCTCCTGGAACATTGCTGGCTGGAAATCTAAATGTAGAGACCCTGACCTCCTAACTTACCTCAACAGCTTTGATGTGATCATGCTCCAGGAGACCTGGTGTGATGACCATATCTATGCAAATGGTTTCGTGTCCTATTGCCTCCCTGCATTGCCAAGTAAAGGCAAGGGCAGAGCCAGAAAGGGTTTAAGTATCCTGGTGTCTTCTTCCCTTGACACCAGGATAAGAGAACTCCCCAACCACTCCTCATCCATACTGGCTCTGGCCTTGGAATTGGTGGGTGCTGGGCTGACTTTGCTTATATTCAATGTCTACTTTAACCCAACAGCTTGCAAAGAGACTGTTCAGGCTAGCTGGCTTAAAGCTGAAGGCTATTTCCTAGAGCAGTCAGCTAAATTCCCATCAGCCTATCCTATAATTGCGGGCGATTTCAATACAAGAACTGGAACCCATCTCCTGGACATCTCCAGGTGTGGTGATCTATGCACATTGGGCAACAACAAACTCAGAGCTGGCCAACGCAACTCCAAAGACTCCTTTGTCAATTTTGCCAGAGTCTGTCTGCTCCAGTTTGTCTCCAGAAATGATTTCCGTATTCTGAATGGCACTAGTGCTGATGATGCCTGGGATGAATTTACATATATTTCTTCTAGGGGAGCAAACAAAGTGGACTATATTTTAGTCCACCAACAGCTTAAATCCTGGGGGTGTAACTTAAGAGTCGCTGTACGCTCTGAAAGTGACCACCTCCCACTGGAGCTTTCTCTTGACAACCTAGGCTCCTCAAAACTGTCTACTCACCCCTATCCTCCTCCTGGCTCTCTTAAAGTAAACTCTAACAGGATCAAATGGTCTCACAAAACTGGCCTGGTTTTCAGTAGGTTAATCCATTCCCCCTGTCTACTGGATGTTATAGATTCAATCTCCACAACTGTTTCTCCTAGACAGGGCATCTTAGCTTTTGAAGAGGTTACACAGGTCTTGTGCTCCTCCCTACAAAACTCTGTCAGCACAATGACACGCCCAAGAACCAGTAGAAACAAATGGTTCGATCGGGAGTGCGTTAATCTCCGGAGATGCATTCAAACAGCTTATTCTTCATATCGCACGAACAATGATTGCCAACTCCCACACTCATACTGAGTGCTTAGGAGAGAATATAAGAAATTGTTACAGCGCAAAAAGAATGAAGCAACCCATGAATCTAAGCAATAGAAGTGGCAGTCCAGAATGCCATATTTCTGCTAGTATCTGGGGAAATCATTTCCGTATTGTTTTCAGTGACAGTAGTGACACAAATCCCCCTCCCTGCCTATCTCCTGCTGCCCCTGAATGGCCCCCGGTTGACTCTGCCACTGTGGAGAACTTACTTCACCAGCTAAAGCCTGGCAAGGCTCCCGGCCCGGATGGTATCCCTTCAGAGCTGATTCACAGTAACATCAGCTGGTGGGCCCCACTGTTGGCCTCCCTATTTTCTAGGGGTGTGCACGGACCCCCCGCTCCGCTTCACTTGCAGATCTGCCATTTTCCGGATCGGGCCGCTCCGCCCCGCCCCCGCTCCGCCCACTTCTGCTCCGCTCCGCCCGGAGCTCCGGATCCGGATCCGGAGCTCCGTTTCCCCCCCCATAGGCTTGCATTGAAAGCTAAAAAATTATACAACTTTTTTTCTGTTCAAGTTAGAAACCTCATGTTTGGCACCATGACACCTCATGGGGATATACACACGCACGCCAAGTTTCAAAGCAATCCCATCATCCCCTGATTTTTGGCGAATTTTTGAAAATCGGGCACCCCACACACAACATCCCTGCGAGGTGGGCAGGGGAGGAGGGAGGGAAGGCAGGCAGGCATGCAGCTGGCATTTCTGGGGGCATAAGGAAGTGAGCCAAGGATAAGCCAGTAATGCATATAAAATGGAATAAATCAATAAATAAACAAAGGAGGGGTGGAATTAAAAGCAGCAGTGTTGCTGAATAAACAGCAAGAAGATTTTTTAAAAAAAGGCTATATCTGTCTTTTACCAGCAATAGGGGGACGTGCCCGGGGGAGGGGGAAGCAGCTGCCAGTTCAACTCAAGACAGCCACCAACAGCTCTGAGATTAAGAAGTAAACGCTCACTTCAACTCATAACAGGCATCGCTCCACCACTAAAAAGTGAACATTCACTTCAACTCATGATAGGCATTGCTCCACCGTTTTACTCTCTTTGGAAGGCTCTAATGGCCTTCCAGTGCAGGAGAGAGTGGGGGCACGTCCACAATGAGATGCCCTAGGGGAGCTCATCCCCTTGCGCCACATCTTTTCAGTTGTTCCCCAAAGTTAGGGTGGGGAGCAGTGCTGTGTTTCTATCTCTTATTCTTGGCTTAGTATATGATTTCAGGTTGTGTTTGTGCATTTGGTGGGGCTACTGTGTTAAAAAACACGAGGAAAAGCCCGTTCAGATGAAGAAAGAGAAGTTTCCCAGAATCCCAAGTTACCTGTTTTGCCTATGCCCTCCTCTAAAGGTATTTTTCCCGCTGATTTTTAAAAAACTTCTAGCGCGCGACCCGGACAACGCAGAAAGTTGAGAGTAGTCTCAAAATGACCCGCATCCACGACTCTCTGTGCACAAGAATTTTCAGAACGATAGCTTAAAAACCGACCCAGTTATGCCCGAGTCTTTCCCTCAATGCAATCCTATGGGCGAAAAGCCGAAAACGCCGTTTGAGCCGCGCGGTTGACCCGATTTTCACAAAAATATAGCACGCGACCCAGACAACGCAGAGAGGTGAGAGTGGTCTCAAAATGACCCCCATCCACGACTCTCTGAGCACAAGAATTTCTAGAACGATAGCTTCAAAAAGAACGTAGTTATGCGCGATTATTTGCCGCAATGCAATCCTATGGTGAAATGTTTTCAAGATGGCGACCGGAGCGCTCCGCCTGAACTAGGAGCTCCGAGAAATGGCTGCTTCTCTTCGCCTTGCTTCTAGGGGGTCCGCGGTCCGCTCCTACTCCGCCTCTGGGTAAGGCGGAGCAGGCCAATCCGCTACTGCTTCTACGCTCCTAATCGGAGCGGATCACACCCCTACTATTTTCCTTAGTTAACCAATCAGGCATTATCCCAGCAGCTTGGCTGAAAGCCTTCATAATTCCAATACATAAAAAAGGCTGTAAAGATGACCCGCCTAACTACTGCCCTATTAGTCTGCTATTGATAGTGGGGAAGGTCTATGCTAGTTATTTAGGTCTCAAACTAAAAGCATGGATCAATGAGCATGACCTACTGGGTGAAGAGCAGATTGGCTTTAAACCTGGCTGTTCCATCCTTGACCACTGTTTATTTATTTTATTTTATTTATTTTATTTATTACATTTTTATACCGCCCAATAGCCGAAGCTCTCTGGGTGGTTCACAAAAATTAAAACCACAGTAAAACACCCAACAGGTTAAAACACAATTACGAGATACAGTATAAAAAGCGCAACCAGGATAAAACCACACAGCAAAGTTGATATAAGATTAAGATACAGAGTTAAAACAGTAAAATTTAAATTTAAGTTAAAATTAAGTGTTAAAATACTAAGTGAATAAAAAGGTCTTCAGCTGGCGACGAAAGCAGTACAGTGTAGGCGCCAGGCGGACCTCTCTGGGGAACTCATTCCACAACCGGGGTGCCACAGCGGAGAAAGCCCTCCTCCTAGTAGCCACCTGCCACACTTCCTTTGGCAGGGGCTCACAGAGAAGGGCCCCTGTAGATGATCTTAAGGTCCGGGTAGGTACATATGGGAGGAGCCGTTTCTTCAGATAACCTGGCCCCAAACCGTTTAGGGCTTTAAATTAGGGGTGTGCACGGACCCCCTGCTCCGCTTCATTTCCAGATCCGCCATTTTCGGAGCGGCCCACTTCGCCCCGCCCCCGCTCCGCCCACTTCCGCTCCGCACCGCTCGGAGCTCCGGATCCGGATTGGAGCTCCGTTTTCCCCCCCCATAGGGTTGCATTGAAAGCTAAAAAAGTATACAACTTTTTTTCTGTTCAAGTTAGAAACCTCATGTTTGGCACCATGACACCTCATGGACGTATACACACGCATGCCAAGTTTCAAGGCAATCCCATCATCCTCTGATTTTTGGCGAATTTTTGAAAATCGGGCACCCCATTCACACCCCTTGGGATAGCGCCGTCAATTTGCATGTTAGAAACCTCAAACTCAGCACCAGGACAGCTTATCCATGTGTCCACATGGACGCCCAGACTCAAGGCAATCCCATCATCCCCTGATTTTTGGCGCGGCTCTAACCTCTAACGCACCACCCATCACACCCCTTTTGATAGCTCCATCAATTTGCACGTTAGAAACCTCAAACTTTGCACCATGATAGCTTATCCATGTGTCCACATGGATGCCAAGTTTCAAGGCAATCCCATCATCCCCTGATTTTTGGGGAATTTTTGAAAATCGGGCACCCCATTCAGACCCCTTGGGATAGCTCCGTCAATTTGCACGTTAGAAACCTCAAACTCGGCACCAGGACAGCTTATCCATGTGTCCACACACATGCCAAGTTTCAAGCAAATCCCATCATCCCCTGATTTTTGGCGCGGCTCTAACCTCTAACGCACCACCCATAACCCTAATTCACACCCCTTTTGATAGCTCTGTCAATTTGCACGTTAGAAACCTCAAACTCGGCACCATGATAGCTTATCCACGTGTCCACATGCAAGCCATGTTTCAAGGCAATCCCATCATCCCCTGATTTTTGGGGAATTTTTGAAAATCGGGCACCCCATTCACACCCCTTTCCATAGCTCCATCAATTTGCATGTTAGAAACCTCAAACTCGGCACCATGACAGCTTATCCATGTGTCCACATGGATGCCCAGACTCAAGGCAATCCCATCATCCCCTGATTTTTGGCGCGTCTTAACTCACCCCAAATTGTCCCATTCTACAACTACGTCAATTTGCACGTTAGAAACCTCAAACTCGGCACCATGATAGCTTACCCATGTGTCCCCATGGACACCAAGTTTCAAGGCAATCCCATCATCCCCTGATTTTTGGGGAATTTTTGAAAATCGGGCACCCCATTCAGACGCCTTGGGATAGCTCCGTCAATTTGCATGTTAGAAACCTCAAACTCGGCACCATGACAGCTTATCCATGTGTCCACATGGACGCCCAGACTCAAGGCAATCCCATCATCCCCTGATTTTTGGTGCGGCTTAAACTTTTTAAGTCACCCCAAATCAAGTCCCATTCTACAACTACGTCAATTTGCATGTTAGAAACCTATCCTTTGGTCCCATGACAGCTTACCCATGTGTCCCCATGGACACCAAGTTTCAAGGCAATCCCATCATCCCCTGATGTTAGGGGAAGTTTTGAAAATCGGGCACTCCAGTATGTCAGGGATTTAAAGTTGCAATGCAGACAGCTCAATGGGGCCAGTTCCAAGGAAATCCCAACATGCCACGATATAACCCTAAATCTTCTTGCACATTTGAAAAATGGATTATTGAACTTGATAAAGTCTAAGTGAGCGCAGGAAGGACTTCTCCCCTGAGTCAAAGCAAGACACATACACCATCCCTGCAAGGCGGGAAGGGGAGAAGGGAGGGAAGGCAGGCAGGCAGGCAGCATGCATTGTAGTGCCACAAGGATGGCTTGAGCACTAACGCATAGCAAACCAACCCGTAAGCGGGCGCAAGGAGCAAGTGAGGCAAAGATGGCTGGTTGTTTCTTTCTAAGCCAGCAGTTACGCATTGAGGAGCACAGAGGACGACTGGGAGCAAGCGTGCCGGAGGGTACTGGGCACGAACGGCAAAGCCCATCTCCCAGGCACCAGGCGGGCAGAGAGGCAGGCAGAGCAGGCAAGGAGTCAGTCCTGGCAGATGCCCCACCACAGCAGCACCCCGGGGGAGGCGGGCAGACAGGCAGGCAGGCAGGCAGGCATGGGTTGGCGGGCCCAGAAAAGCTGGTACCTTGCACAAGTAAGCCATAGATCTGCGGGGGAGTCAGTCCCAGCAGATCCAGCTACCTCACAAGGACGGCTCCCAGGCAGGCGGGCAGGCGCATCCACTGTAGTGGCTGTGCTCAACTCGGTGCACTACAAGACGAGTTGAAGTGAGAGCTCACTTCTCAGGAAACTTAAACTGTCCGTACGCACGAAGTGGCTGTGCTACGGGTGATCGGTGCATTACTGGAGCTTTGCTTTTTCTCAGAGGGGAAGTCCATGAGTTGAAGTGAGAGGTTGCTTCTCAAAGAGGGGGTTACAGCGGAAGAGGGGTGGGACGAGACCGGGGAGAGAAGCTCAACCAGCTGCTGCGACTAATCCTCACCCACATCCTGGAAGACCACAGCATCCACAGGAGTGGCTGTGGTGAAGTCAATGGCTGTCATGAGTTGAAGTGAGAGCTCACTTCTCAGGAAACTTAAACTGTCCGTCCGCACTAAGTGGCTGTGCTACGGGAGATCGGTCGACTGCTGGAGCTTGGCTCGCTCAATTGGGGAAGTGAATGAACTTAACTGACGGCTTGCTTCTCAAAGAGAGGGTTACAGTGGAAGAAGGGTGGGACGAGACCGGGGAGAGAAGCTGGACCAGCTTCTGCTACTAATCCTCACCCACATCCTGGAGGACCACAGCATCCAACACAAAGTGGCTGTGGTGAAGTCAATGGCTGTCATGAGTTGAAGTGAGAGCTCACTTCTCAGATACCTTTAATTGCGAGACTGGGGAGAGACGCTCGACCAGCTGCTGCTACGAACTCCACTTCAGGGAAAGGACAACATGAGGAACAGCTAACTGGTGAAGTCAATGGCTGTCATGAGTCGAAGTGAGAGCTCACTTCTCAGATACCTTTAATTGCGAGACTGGGGAGAGACGCTCGACCAGCTGCTGCTACGAACTCCACCTCAGGGAAAGGACAACATGAGGAACAGCTAACTGGTGAAGTCAATGGCTGTCATGAGTCGAAGTGAGAGCTCACTTCTCAGATACCTTTAATTGCGAGACTGGGGAGAGACGCTCGACCAGCTGCTGCTACGAACTCCACTTCAGGGAAAGGACAACATGAGGAACAGCTAAGTGGTGAAGTCAATGGTTATCATGAGTCGAAGTGAAAGCTCACTTCTCAGGAAACTTAAACTGTCCCTATGCACTAAGTGGTTGGGGAGAGAGGCACGGCCAGCTGCGCCTCCACCGTAGGGGCTGTGCTATAGTGTCTGAACTTGAAGTTGAAGTGAGAGCTCACTTCTCAGATACCTTTAATTGCGAGACTGGGGAGAGACGCTCGACCAGCTGCTGCTACGAACTCCACTTCAGGGAAAGGACAACATGAGGAACAGCTAAGTGGTGAAGTCAATGGCCGTCATTGCTGTGCTATGGGCGATCGGTGGACGCCTGGAGTACCACCCGCACATAGGGGAAGTCCATGAGTTGAAGTGACAGCTTGCTTCTCAAAGAGAGCATCCACCGTAGTGGCTGTGCTCAACTCGGCGCACTACAAAACGAGTTGAAGTGAGAGCTCACTTCTCAGATAACTTTAATTGCTCCATATGAGAGTGGGGAGAGAAGCTCGACCAGCTGCTGCAACTAATCCTCCTCACCCACATCCTGGAGGACCAGAGCATCCACCGTAGTGGCTGTGCTCAACTCGGCGCACTACAAAACGAGTTGAAGTGAGAGCTCACTTCTCAGATAACTTAAACTGTCCATACGCACTAAGTGGCTGTGCTACGGGAGATCGGTGGACTGCTGGAGTACCTCCCGCAATTGGGGAAGTGAATGAACTTAACTGACGGCTTGCTTCTCAAAGAGAGGGTTACAGCGGAAGAGGGGTGGGACGAGACCGGGGAGAGAAGCTGGACCAGCTTCTGCGACTAATCCTCACCCACATCCTGGAGGACCACAGCATCCAACACAAAGTGGCTGTGGTGAAGTCAATGGCTGTCATGAGTTGAAGTGAGAGCTCACTTTTCAGGAAACTTAAACTGTCCGTACGCACTAAGTGACTGTGCTATGGGAGATCGGTCGACTGCTGGAGCTTGGCTCGTGCACATAGGGGAAGTGCATGAGTTGAAGTGACAGCTTGCTTCTCAAAAAATCACCAGACTGGATCACGAATAGTGCATCTGATCCCTGAGCTCTCCAAAGGGCGACCCGTGGACTGCTGGAGTTAACCTCCCTCAATTGGGGAGTGACGGGCAGGCGGGCATGGGCAGGCAGGCAGGCATGGGCCGGTGGGCACAAAGGAGCTGGTACCTTGCACAGGTATGCCATAGATCTCTGGGGGAGTGAGTCCCAGCAGATCCAGCTACCTCACAAAGACGGCTCCCGGGCAGGTGGGCATGGGCGGGCAGGCAGGCAGGCAGGCAGGCGAGCAGGCAGGCAGGCTTGGGCCGGTGGGCACAAAGGAGCTGGTACCTTGCACAGGTATACCATAGATCTCTGGGGGAGTGAGTCCCAGCAGATCCAGCTACCTCACAAGGACGGCTCCCGGGCAGGCGGGCATGGGCAGGCAGGCAGGCAGGCGAGCAGGCAGGCAGGTGGGCAAAAAGGAGCTACTAGTTATTGAAGCAGTTACTTTGAGTATGGAAGATTTGTGTGCATGCTTGCAGGATTAACGTTGCTGCTGAGCCCTCCAAAGGGCGACCCGTGGACTGCTGGAGTTTACCTCCTTCAATTGGGGAAGTGAATGATGAGTTTAAGTGAAAGCTTGCTTCTCAAAGAGGGGTTACAGCAGAAGGGGAAGAGGAAGAGGGGTTGGATGAGACTGAGGAGAGAGAGAGAAGAGAGCATCCACTGTAGTGGCTTTGCTAGTGGCTGTGCTACGGGCGATCGGTGGACTGCTGGAGTACCTCCCGCACATAGGGGAAGTCCATGAGTTTCAGTGAAAGGTTGCTTCTCAAAATCAGCACACAGATCAAGGACTCCATTTGATCCCCGAGCTATCCAAAGGGCGACCCGTGGACTGCTGGAGTTTTCCTCCGGTTCCCGGTGGCTGGGATGGGTCTCGGCTTCTCAAAGCCATGGCACTGCTGTATATGCACTGCAGCTTCTCGTAAGAGAGCTGTCCCACGGACAAACGGTGCATTACTGGAGCTTAGCTTTTTCTCAAAGGGGAAGTCAATGAGTTGAAGTGAAAGGTTGCTTCGGAAGTCTATGGCCTTCATGAGTTTCAGTGACAGCTTGCTTCTCAAAGAGGGCGTTACAGCAGAAGAGGGGTGGGACAACACTGGGGAGAGAAGCTGGACCAGCTTCTGCGACTAATCCTCACCCACATCCTGGAGGACCACAGCATCCACAGGAGTGGCTGTGGTGAAGTCAATGGCTGTCATGAGTTGAAGTGAGAGCTCACTTCTCAAGAAACTTAAACTGTCCGTACGCACTAAGTGGCTGTGCTACGGGAGATCGGTCGACTGCTGGAGTACCTCCCTCAATTGGGGAAGTCCATGAGTTGAAGTGAAAAGTTGCCTCTCAAAATCAGCAGACTGGTCGAGTAGTCCACTTGATCCCTGAGCTTTCCAAAGGGCGACCCGTGGACTGCTGGAGTTTAACCTCCCTCACCCTCAATTGGGGAAGTGAATGAGTTTAAGTGAAAGGTTGCTTCTCAAAATCAGCACACTGATAGAGTCACCCACATCCTGGAGGACCACAGCCTCTACGTAGTGGCTGTGCTGAAGTCAATGACTTCCATGAGTTCAAGTGAAAGGTTGCTTCTCAAAGGCGAGGACTCTCCTGTTCCATTTTTGCAGCGAGACAGGCAGCTGCAGTAACACTCACAACCACACACACAATGATAGCTTTTGCACAGAGGCTCATGAGTTCAAGTGACAGCTTGCTTCTCAAAACCATACTTCTGGATCAGGGAGTACGTCTTCCACTCCAAGCCAAGGGCACTCCAAAGGGCGACCCGTGGACTGCTGGAGAGAGGCAGCCTGGCTAGTGGTGGTGGTGCCAGGCATTGCCTTGCCCCCTGCTTGCACCTCACCCAAACATGTGCAGTCAATCACGGAGTCTTTTGGAACTGGGTGGAAAACTATCCGGATGAGTTGACTAAGCCACAGAAATGAAATGAACTCAAGTGCGGTGCTTTGCCCTCACAGTCAGTCACACACACACACACACTCACGGTGACAAACTCTGCCTACAGAGACGAATCGAATGATTCAGAGTTGATGTTGTGAACTGTAACACAGCCACTAAATAATAATAATAATAATAATAATAATAATAAGAAGAAGAAGAAGAAGAAGAAGAAGAAAAATATAATAAAAATAATAATAAAAAGAAAAAACCAGCCTGCCTGAACTGTAGTGTGCCTGCCAACCAAAGGAGGGGTGGAATTAAAGGGAGGGGAGCCTGCCTGTCACTCCCACGAGGGCTTGAGGGTGGGGTATCCCAGCAGGGGCAGATTGCCCTTCAGAAAGACCAGCTGCTCCACCAAGTCCGGCTCCAAGCGAGAGCGGTGAGGGGTCACTATGTCGCCCGCCATAGAGAACACCCTCTCACTTGGAACACTGGTGGGTGGGCAGCTG
This sequence comes from Elgaria multicarinata webbii, assembly GCF_023053635.1. Taxonomy (NCBI): domain Eukaryota; kingdom Metazoa; phylum Chordata; class Lepidosauria; order Squamata; family Anguidae; genus Elgaria; species Elgaria multicarinata. The sequence continues at coordinate 21,393,558 of NC_086173.1, read as the reverse complement.
AGTTGATCCATGGCCACCCGCGACAGGTCCGGCCAAATCTGAAAGTGGGATGACCAGTAGGCCAGGGGGTCCATGGAGCAGTCCTCCATGGGCTCTGACAGGTAACGCTGCACAGTGGTTGCAGCGTCATTCTGGCCGGTGACTGGGGAGGGTCTCTGCCCAACCACGGCGTGCAGAGCCTCTTCCCAATACCCCTCGCCTGTGCTGCTGCTGGGAGGGATGCAGGTGAGGCTGCTGCTGGTGCTGCTGCTGCTGTGGGGAGGGGTGGCCTGCTCTTCTGCCTCACTCTGCCCCACCCTCTTGGCCCATGCCGCCCGCACTTCGCCCACCAGCGTTTCCACCCAGTGCTGCCTGCTATTTGGCCCACAAAGCCCATCCTTCACACGAGGGTCGCACATGGCTGCCAACATGTGGACCCTGTCTGTTTGGATGGGCTCCAGCCTCCGCGTCAGGCCGTCCCTCAGCCTAGTCACCGCTTTGCGGACCTCGGGCTCGAAGCGCCTGCCGGTGACGGGATCCCTGTACTCCAGAAAGTCGCCCATCTGTTTCTGGAGATGCCTGCATACAGGGATCACCTGGCTGAGGAGGGCAGAGCTAGTGCTCAGGGTCTCGGTGGCCTTCAGGAACGGCTTGAGGACCACCATCAGCTGGGACATGGCGTCCCACTGCTGCTTGCCCATGTGGTGGACGCCCATGTCCCTGACCCTGAACAAGTCGTGGATGGCACGCTGTTGCTCCACCATCCGCTCCAGCATCAGGTAGGTGGAGTTCCAGCGTGTCACCACATCTTGCACTAGCCTGTGCTGCGGGAGATTCAACTCCTCCTGTTTCTCCCGCAGCAAGCGACTGCCCTTGATGCTGTGGTGGAAATGGCCTGCCACCTTTCTGCAGCTCTCCAGGAGGTTACGGATCCCGGACAGGGGACCGAGGTTGGCCTTGGTGCTGCCCATCCCAAGGCCATCCCTCACCACCAGGTTCAAGACGTGCGCGATGCAGCGGACGCCCTCGAATCCGCCGTCGTGCACCGCCTTCACCATGTTGGCTCCCCCGTCTGTGACCATGTAGCCGCGGGTGACCTTCTGCCCAGCTAGCCACCCATCCACCATGCGGTTCATGGCCTCCGTAATCTCCCCTGCCGTGTGGGACTGGTCCATCACTTGCGTGTGGAGGAGGGCCCAGCAGTAGCCCTCCTTGCCAGTCCCTGTAGTGCTGGATGCTTCCTGCCCCACGGCTGCCCACCAGTGTGCCGTCAGGGACAGGTAAGCGTGCACTCCGCCCTCGCTGGACCAAATGTCGGAGGTGAAGTGCACCATCCGTGCCTCTGCCTGGCACAGACGACCCAGCACTAACTCCCTGCAGGAACGGTACAGGGAAGGCACCACCTGCCTGCTCAGGGTGGTGCGACACGGCAGCTTATAGTATGGCACCACAAGTGCCATCAGCCTCTTGAAGCCTGCGTTGTCGATGAGGCTGAATGGCTGGTCGTCCAACGCCACCATCTCTTCTCATGATGACTAATAAAATATTAATACTACTAATAATATGTATAAGATACTACTAAGAATATGTATAAGAATATAATATGTTTAAATGTAGGGAAATGGGACAAGAAGTGTTGTATGCTTTCCACAAAATGCTCAATCTGTGGCTGTTGCACTTCACAAAAGCAGTGCACACAGCACACTCACAGTCCAAGTTACACAGAGAAGAAAAAGAGAATAATTTTTTTTGGTATTTTTTGGTATTTTTTTGAATATAGATAGAAGGAAACACAATCAGGATTTAAGAGAGGGGAGGGGGAAAAGATTAAACACTACTAAAAGACCAAACACTACTACTAATATGCATAAGAAGAATAAAATATTAATACTACTAATAATATGTATGAGAATATACTAATATACTACTAAGAATATGTAAAAGAATATAATAGTATGTTTAAGAATATTACTAATAAATGTAGGGAAATGGGACAAGAAGTGTGTGTATGCTTTCAAAAGAAAGCTTTCACAAAAGCAGAAGGAACACAGTCAGGCTTTAAGAAAGGGAAGGGGGGGGACAAACAAACAAACAAACAAACACACACTCCAAAATTTAAAAGTAAAGTTTATATTAAATCAAAGTAAGGGAAAAACACAGGGCAAACTAAGCTAAAAGTCAGAAAGAAGCAAACAAACACACACGCGCCAAGCTAAATCTATCCTAATCTATCTCCAAAGTCCAAACACAGCAGCAGCACTAACTAACTAAGTCCTCTCTCCACGAACGCCAACCCACAAAGAGACACAAAGCAGAAAGCTCTCAGGGTGACTCTGGCTTAGTCCCGCCTCAAACGCTGGGATTGAAGGATGATGCTTCATGAGGTGATCAATTCTCATCAGGATTTGGAGTTGAATGTGCCTGTCATCGCTTCAAAAAAAAAAAAAAACCGTTTGTTGACCCGATTTTTAAAAAATTCTAGCACGTGAACCACAGGACGCAGAAAGTTGAGAGTAGTCTCAAAATGACCCCCATCCACAACTGTCTAAGCACAAGAATTTTCAGAATGATAGCTTAAAAAACAACCCAGTTATCCCCGATTCTTTCCCGCAATGCAATCCTATGGGCGAAAAGCCGAAAACCGCCGTTTGAGCCGTGCTGTCCCTGTTTGTTGACCCGATTTTTTAAATAATATAGCACGCGACCCGCACGACGCAGAGAGGTGAGAGTAGTCTCAAAATGACCCCCATCCACGACTCTCTGTGCACAAGAATTTCCAGAACGATAGCTTCAAAAACAACCTAGTTATGTGCGATTATTTCCCGCAATGCAATCCTATGGCGAAATGTTTTCAAGATGGCAATTGGAGCACTCCGCCTGAACTAGGAGCTCCGAAAAATGGCCGCTTCTCTTCGCCTTGCTTCTAGGAGTCCGCGGCCCGCTTCTACTCTGCCTCTGGGTAAGGCGGAGCAGGCCAATCCGCTACTGCTTCTCCGCTCCTAATCGGAGCGGAGCACATGCCTACTTTAAATGTCAATACCAGCACTTTGAATTGGGCCCGGACCTGGACTGGCAGCCAATGAAGCTGGAAAAGGACTGGCGTGATGTGATCTCGCCAGCCAGTCCCTGTTAATAACCTTGCTGCCCTATTTTGTACCAGCTGAAGCTTCCGGACCGTTTTCAAAGGGAGCCCCCAGGTATAACGCATTGCAGTAATCCAAGCGAGAGGTTATCAGAGCATGGATAACTGTAGCTAGGCTATCTCTGTCCAGATAAGGGCGTAGTTGGTATATCAACCTAAGCTGATAAAAGGTGCTCTTTGCCACTGAGTTCACCTGTGCCTCAAGTGACAGTTCTGGATCCAAGAGCACCCCCAAACTATGGACCCAATCCTTTAGGGAGAGTGCAACCATGTCCAGGACAGGGCAAACATCACCTCGCCGGACAGATGAACCACCCGCTAACAGTACCTCCATCTCGTCTGGATTGAGTCTCAGTTTGTTAGCCCTCATCCAGTCCATTACCGTGCCCAGGCACTGGTTCAGAACAGTCACTGCCTCACCTGGGTTTGATGAAAAGGAAAGGTAGAGCTGGGTATCATCCACATATTGATGACACCTCAGTCCACATCTCCAGATAACCTCCCCCAGCGGCTTCATGTAAATGTTAAACAGCATAGGGGATAAGATAGAGCCCTGCGGAACCCCATGGCTTAGGAGCCACGGCACAGAGCAATAATCCCCCAGCACCACCTTCTGGAATCGGCCATCCAAGTAGGAGCGGAACCACTGCAATGCAGTACCTCCAACTCCCAGCTCAGACAACCTATCCAGAAGGATACCATGGTCGATGGTATCGAAGGCCACTGAGAGGTCCAGGAGAACCAACAGGGTCGCACTCCCCCTGTCTCTCTCCCGACAGAGGTCATCCCACAGGGCGACCAAGGCAGTTTCCGTTCCAAAACCAGGCCTGAAACCCGATTGAAATGGATCTAGATAATCCGTTTCATTCAAGAGTGCCTGGAGTTGTCCTGCAACCACCCGCTCAAGCACCTTGCCCAGGAAAGGGATATTAGCCACCGGCCTGTAGTTGATTAGGGTCCAGATTAGGCTTCTTCAGGAGTGGTCTAATCGCCGCCTTTTTTAAAGAGGCCGGCACCACTCCCTCTCTCAAGGAGGCATTTACAACCTCCTGGACCCAGCTGGCGATCCCCACCTTATTTGATGTAATGAGCCACGAGGGGCAAGGGTCAAGCACACAGGTGGTCGACCGGACTTGGCCAAGCACCTTGTCCACATCCTGGGGCCTCAATAACTGAAACTCATCCAATAAAACTGAACCGGACAGCGCTCTGAACGCCTCTACTAGTGGAGCTGCATTAAGTGTGGTGTCCAATTCATGACGAATCTGAGCGACTTTATCTTCTTCTTTTTTATTTTTTAAATAATTTTTATTTGTTTTCTACACTATATAAACATACATACAACATTACAATAATAATAATAGTAAAAAAAAGAAACATCAAACAACTGCTACATACATATTGAATAAATGTTGAGTACATATATGTTGAAGAAATATTACCTATACATTATCATACTACAACATAATCATTCTTAACATAAAAGTGCACCCCCCACCTCGGGATCTATTCCTGAGTCCAAAATCTGATCGTTTCTTCTGTTGGCGGTTTCCCACTTCCCTTAGTAAACACAAATATTAGGAACTGTTTCCAGATTCCTTCAAACTCATTTATTTTAGTTACGCCTTTTCTCCACTTAATATTACATGTCAGTTTATCATTAATGGCTATATCCCATACTTCTTTGTACCATTCTTCAATAGAATATTCCCCTTGAATCTTCCAGTTCCTAGCTACCATCAATCGTGCTGCAACCAGCAAACTCGATATCAGCTCTATAGTTTCTTTTCCACACTTTATATCTTCAAATAGTGACAGCAATGCAATCTTTGGTGTTTGTTCTATTTTCATTCCCACTATTTCTTCAATTTCTAAAAACACCATCTTCCATAATCTTTGTACATATTTGCATTGCCACCACATATGTAAATACGTTCCTTTTTCCCCACAACCTCTCCAACAATTTGCTGAATGCTGATCATTTATCTTATTCAATCTAATCGGGGTTAGGTACCACCTCCATAAAATTTTAAAATAGTTCTCCTTTATTCTCACTGATAAACTTCTCAACACTCTTTGTTTCCATAGTCCCTCCCATTTCTGTCGCCCTATTTGTACCTTCAAATCTGACTCCCATACCATTTTCTCTGGGTTCTCTCTAAACTCCTTTTCTAACAATAATTTATATATTTCACTCATTAACCCTTTTAAAACTATACAACCTCCTTTCCCTTTTTCCTTATTTACTATTAACTCTTCAAACTTCGTCATCTTTCTACAAACTCTATTATCTTTAATCCACTTTTTATTCCATTGTTCTAATTGCCCATATTCTAACCAAGATAATTTTTTCTCCTTTAACAATTTTTCCATATCCTCTCTTGTTTTTATATCTCTTAACCAATCCTTTAGTTTCATTTTGCTTTTCTCTTTTAATATTTTACATAATCTACCCTTCAGATCCTCTGGGAAATTCTTTAACATTATTATCGGTGCTAAGGGAGAGTTGCTCGGAAGCAGCTTCCCTTTAAATTTACTCCAAATTTCCCATTGAGTCCTCAGGAGTGGATTATCTATACTTCCAACCCACTTTCTCCCTCCATCTTTAAAAAAAACATTGTCCAAGTTCATCTCTACGTTACTTATACTTTTTTCTTCCATCCAATATAAATCTCCTACTCCTATAATTGCTTCTACAATATGTCTTAATCTATTTGCTACGTAGTATAATTTTATATTTGGGAGACCCAATCCACCCTTTTTTTGGCTTAGGTACCAATTATTTTTATTCACTCTTGCTCTCTTATCTCCGTTACAATATTTATTAATAATATTTTGCCAACTTTTTATCTCAGTTTCTGATATTTTTATTGGTAACATCCTAAACACAAAATTAATTTTAGCTAATATCTTCATTTTTATTAAAGCTATTCTTCCAAACCAAGATAAATTTAATCTTTTATATTTCTCCAATTTCTCTAATACCTCTTTCTTTAACCTCGTTAAATTTTCCTTTTCAAGATTCTCTAAATTTTTTGTAATTTTAATTCCCAAATATTTAATCTCCTCCTTAACTTTCATTTCTATTCCCTTATGTTCCCAATCCTTTTCTTCCTTCTTAGTATAATTAAACAACATCATCTCTGATTTAGACCAATTTATTCTTAACCCTGTAATTTCTTCAAATTCCCTCAACTGATGTTTAATTCTTTCTAATTTTCTTATTCGGTTCTTAATGGTCAATAAAGTATCATCAGCAAACATGTTTAACTTTATTTCCCTTACCTCTCCAATTCCTTCTAACTCTTCATCCTCCCTTAGTGCCTTCGCCAATACTTCCATAACCATTACAAACAGGACCGGCGAGAGCGGACATCCTTGTCTTGTTCCTCTGGCTAGTCGTATCTTTTCAGTGAGTCCATCATTTACCACCACTACAGCTGTATTTTGGGAATATAACTGTTCTATTATGTTTTTAAATTTATTTCCAAATCCCAATTTATCTACAATAATCTTTAATGCCTGCCAGCTCACACAATCAAAACTGCTACAAACCCACATTGATCTTCTCCTATATATTCTGATATAAATTTATTTAACCGTTTAGCCATAATAGATGAGAAAATTTTGGCATCCTGATTTATTAACGAGATAGGTCTGTAAGAATCAGGACTAGTCAAGTCTTTATCTGGTTTTGGGATCAGAATTATCAATGAGTGTTCCCATGATTCAGGTATCTTCTCTCCTAATAATATCCTATTATAAAGTTCCAGTAGCTTTGGAACTAAAAATTCTTTGAAGACCTTATAATATTCTGGTCCTAAACCATCTGCTCCCGGTGATTTACCAACTTTTAAATTATCAATGACATCTTCAACTTCTCTTTGAGTTATTACCTTCTCCATTAACTCTTTATATTCTGGTTTTATTCCATTCTTTATAAACCTTCCAATATACTCCTCCACCTTTTCTTGTTGAGTTTCTTTACCCTTATATAGTTCCTGATAAAATTCCTGGAAAATTTTTATTTTATCTTTCATTATATGACAATAATTCCCTCGATTATCCTTCAATGCTTCTATCCCATTCCTCCCTTTTTCTTTTTGTGTGAGTCTGGCAAGCAACCTAGAATTCTTATTACTGTTTTCGAAATATTCCCTTTTCATGTAAATTAAATTCTTCTGAACCTCCTCTATATTTAAATTTTCTAATTGTTTCTTCTTAGCTTGTATTTCTACTAATTTATATTTATCTTTACCTCGCCAATATTCTTCCTCCAAATTTCTAATTTCTATCTCTAACTTTTCCTGCTCTGCACGTTGTTGTCTTTTTAAGCTACACGTCTCTCTAATACAGATTCCTCTTACTACAGCCTTCATGGTGTCCCAAATGACTGACCCAACTGTTCCTCCCTTTTCATTAATTTCCCATGACTCCGACAGTTCCTTCTGAATTTTCTCTACCACTTTATTATATTTCAATATTTTTGTATTCAACTTCCATCTATATGCCTCCTTATAATTCTTCTTGACTGTAAATTCTAAACTTAACAAGGCATGATCAGTTACTTTTATTACCCCCATTTCCATTTTACAAATCTTCGTTGCAAAGTCTTTTGAGACAAATATATAATCTATCCTGGAGTATGTATGATGAACTGGGGAAAAGTATGAGAATCCAGGCTTAATCCCATTGAGTAAACGCCACGAATCTGTATAATCATTTTCTTTTACTAGTTTATTCAATATAGTTATATTATTCCTCTTTTCAACATTAGTGGGATTTGACCTGTCCCATTTATTATCCATAACCATATTAAAGTCCCCAGCTAATATGACATACCCCTCCTTGAATTCTTCTATTTCTTTAAATAACTTTATAAAAAACTCTCTATGTCTCTCATTTGGGGCATACACATTAATTAACGTATATACCTTTCCTTCAATTTTACCTTTTAACATAAGATATCTACCATTATCATCCTTTTTTGTTTCTTCTAATATAAACCCACTTTTTTTTTTGAGATCAAAGTGGCCACTCCATTTTTTTTTGATGTCCCTAATGACTTTTCATAATAGGCTAACGACTTTAATTTTATCATATTCGAATTCTCGGAGCCTTGGTGTGTTTCTTGGACCATTATAATATCCGATCCTTCTTTATTAAACATTTGTTCTATTCTCCTCCTTTTCATGACTGCCCCCAAACCTTTAACATTGAGTGTTGATACTTTTATCTTTTTATCCATATTCACCCTTTTGAAGTCTCTTCCGATCCCTTGTGCTCTGCAACTCAAATTTACTTACATAAAAACACAAACTCCATACGACAAACCCCCACCCTCTTACCCCAGCCCCTTCCCTCCTACCTTCCCCCCCTCCCCACCCCCCCACTCTGATCCCCCCCACATCCCCGTGAGTCTACTACTCCAGCCATCTACTTTAAAGGGGGGGAGGCAGTGTTGCGCCTGGCCGGCAAAGTTTCTATGTTTGGCATTTCTATCTGCAATTATCTCAAAACATAATTAACAGTTCTATTACTCCCCAGATGTCCCAGCCTCATTCCCCCACCCACCCACTCCAGTCCCACTTGCTTCCCCATACAGACCCAGCCTCATCAGCAACTCTTTACCTTGATCCAGTGAGGTTACTCTGTGTTCCCCCCTCCCATATGTAAATCTTAGAAAAACAGGATAACCCCACGAATAAGTGATTTTGTTCTTCATTAGTGTTTCAGTTATTGGTTTAATACTGCGTCTCCAATTTAGTGTGTGTTGAGAGAGATCATTATAAATTTGCACTGCTTTGCCTTTGTACTGCAACTGGGCCATAGATCTCAATTCTTTCATAACTTGCTCTTTTTTATAGTAGTTACCAAATTTCACCAAAATGTCTCTAGTCCCTTTGTAGTTTTGCCCCCCCCCCACACGGTGAACTCGATCTAAATCTGATCCATCTATTGGTAAGTCAGGCATCAGCTCTCTGAACCAATTCAGAATGATTTCTCTTAGATCTTCTCCTTGTATCTGCTTCAGCTGTTTTATTCAAATAGACGATCGACGAGATTGATCCTCCAAGGCTTTCAGTCTTAATTCATAATCTTTAAATTGGATATTTGTTGATTTTTCAAAAGCCTCTTGCTTCTTCTGGTTCAAATCAGCTTTTGCCTCCAAATCTTTGATCTTTTTTGAGTTATCAGCTGTCTTATCAGCCAGGACACGCATTTGTTGTCTAAAAACATCCATTTGCTGATCCATTTTTTAAAAAATAACCGTGTTATTCTCCGCTATCGCAGCTTTAATTTCCACTAAAGAGGGTGGCTGACTGCCAATTGCTTCTCCCCCTTCAGCCATGTTTTTTTTCTTTTTTTGGTACTGTGTCTAAGAAAACTGGGCCTGTATCTTCGTCTTCCTGTTCTGCTTCAGGGACTGTATTTTCCAGGTGGGAGAGGTTATGATTGGATGGTTTCTTTTTTTGTGTATTTAACCTTTTCCACTCCTTCCTAATTCTCCTTTTAATGTTAGACATAGGACACTTCTAGACAGGGCATAAATCTTAGAGTCCATCTCACTTTCTTGGCAGTTTTTACTAGCTTATCTTCTGTGTGTTAAACACTCTTCCTTCTTCCCAAGGGGGGGGGATATATCAGATTCACAACAGCATTCACTAGAGGGGACCAGAGCTAATCATACACAGTCTATCAATGTCTCACTTCGCCCCCTCACCGAACACTGCTTTTCTTCCACCACCGCACACCCCCCCTTCTCGCCAGCCGACGATAACTACAACAAACAGCTTCCACTTTATGAAGCCAGTGTTTCAGTCTTTTCCACTTTGAAATAGAAGATAAGAGGTGAGAATCGCTATAAATCAGGTCAGCATCTAACAAAAACAAACTCTCTCTGCACAAACTGCGTCACAGCAGCAGGCAGGCCAGTTCGGCAGGCCAGTTTAGTTTAGTTTCGTTTTCCCAGCCGATGCTTATAAAAACATTCCGTTCTGTCTCACCTTATCTTTTCAGCTTTTTCCAACACCGGCAGCATTCATAGTCCTTTTCCATCAATTGCTCAAAGATTCATGCCCATTAAAAAGGAGATAATTGCTTTTTCCGGCTGAGCCGATTAGAGCCTCAAAAGAAACTCGCCGCCTCCATGGCTGCCAAGCTCCGCCCCCCCTGAGCGACTTTATCTTCAAAGTGCCGTGCAAACTCGTCACAGCGTGCTACCGAGGGTTCCACCATCTCTCGCCCTGGCCCAGAGTGTAACAGGCCGCGAACCACCCGGAAAAGCTCCGCCGGACGACACTGAGAAGACGCAATGCTGGTGGAAAAGAACTGCCTCTGCCACCCTCACCGCCACAGAGTAGGCTCGATAGTGAGCTCTAACCCATGTTCGATCAGACCCAGCACGAGTCTTCCTCCACCTGCGTTCTAGCCGTCTCCCCTCTTGCTTCATTGCCCTCAGCTCAGGTGTATACCAAGGAGCTGACCGGGCTCTGCTCAGAGGGAGAGGACGCTTGGGCGCGATCGTGTCAACCGCCCGAGTCATCTCTGTATTCCACAGAGCGACCTGGGGTTCGACAGGAGCACCGGCCATATCAGCAGGAAAATCCCCCAGAGCCCTCTGGAATCCATCGGAGTCCATTAGCCTCCGGGGGCGGACCATTTTAATAGGCCCCCCACCCTTGCAGAGGGGAAAGGCCGCCGAGAGTCTAAACCTCAGTAGGAAGTGATCTGACCATGACAAGGGGGTAGATGTTAGTTCCCCCACTTCCAGATCACCATCCTCCTGCCCAGTCGAGAAAACCAGATCAAGCATGTGTCCCTTTGCGTGTGTTGGGCCGATGACATGTTGAGACAGCCCCATGGTTGTCATGGCAGCCATGAAGTCCTGAGCCGCTCCAGATACAGCAGCCTCGGCATGGAAGTTGAGATCCCCCAGAACCACCATCCTGGGGGTTCTCAACACCAGGTCTGAGACAACCTCCGTCAGCTCAGGCAGGGAGACTGTGGGGCAGCGGGGTGGACGGTACACCAGCAGAATCCCTAATCTGTCTCGAGTACCCAACACACAGTACAGACACTCAAGATCAGCACTCGGCTGAACAGGAAGCCTAGAGAGGGAGATTGTATTCCTATAGACCACGGCAACCCCCCCTCCCCGGCCCTCGAGTCTGTGCTGGTGCTGCACCGAGTACCCAGGAGGGCAGAGCTAGGTGAGAGCAACCCCTCCCAGTTCCCCCACCCAGGTCTCAGTGATGCATACCAGGTCAGCCCCCTCATCCACAATCAGATCATGGATGAGAGAGATTTTGTTTTGGACTGACCTGGCATTCAGCAGCAGCAGCACCAGACCCGAGAGCAAGCTGATAGGGCTGCCAGGAACCATCTGGTTGGGGGAAGGACTAGAAGAGGGGATAGCTGTAAGGAATCTGTCCCCTCTTCTCCTCATCTGGCCTGTTCCTCCCCCAGCACCATACCTCCCCCTACCCGTGACCATAGTTATGCAGGCACCCCCATATTCCCCAGAGCTCCCCAGGCACATATTAAAAATTATTTAAAAATTGATTAAAAGTTTTTTGAGAAATTGCTGTTGGTTGCTGGTCAGCTGGTGTTCTTCAAAACAGGGTGGCTCCTCTGTGCGACGTTGCCGCCGGCTAGAGCTTTACCTGTAAGCAAGGCGGGGCACTAGTCAGCAGATGTTCAGCAGCTGGGGGAAAGAGACTGCAGAGCCCAGGCTCCTGCAGCCCCAAGGTCTTCTCTCCCCACTGCAAGCAGCAAGCACACCCCACCTTCCCCTGGCCGGCTGGAGCTTTACCTGTAAGCAAGGCGGGGCACTAGTCAGCAGATGTTCAGCAGCTGGGGGAAAGAGACTGCAGAGCCCAGGCTCCTGCAGCCCCAAGGTCTTCTCTCCCCGCTGCAAGCAGCAAGCACACTGTTTGGCCCTGGCTCACCTGCCTTATAGATACTCTGCCCCTAAAGGTGGCAAACTTTTTGCAGCCTTCATTGATTTAAAATCTGCATTTGATTCTATATCTCGCCCACGTCTTTGGAACAAACTGGATCAGCTTTCTGTTGACAAAAGACTCTTGTTCTTGATCCAATCCCTCTACCACAACACCACTGCTCAGGTCCGCTGCAGCCCACAAGGTCATTACACAAAAGAGATCACTGCATCCTGTGGGGTAAGACAAGGCTGTGTGCTTGCTCCTCTTCTATTTAACTTTATCTGGCAGACCTCCCCCATGCGTTGGAGCCATTACCATCCCATCCACCCAAGATACAGCACACCAAAGTCTCTCTTCTTCTGTATGCAGACGATGCTGTTCTGATTTCTCAGACTAGGGTGGGCCTCAAGAGATTGCTGTGTGGCTTTGCCAACTAGTGTACAGAAAACCTTCTTTCAATCAATTACACAAAATCCAAGGTACTGGTGTTTTCCAAACGCAAGGTCAGATTTTCCTGGGTCATGGGGAACTCCAAGATTGAGCAAGTGGGCTCCTTTAAATATCTGGGCATATGGTTTCATGAAACCATTTCATGGAGAGAGCAGGGAAAGCATTCCAAGATTAAAGCTGAACAACATGCAGGTGCAATTACCTGCTTCTTTTTTTACAAGGGGTGGGAAATTCCTCCCAGCAGCTGTCCAGGGGGGAATCCTGTAAAAGAGACGAGGAAGAGGCGTCCTTGCCGGTGCCGGCGCCGCCACCCACCTCCCTCCTCGCCTGTCGGCAAGGAGAGCTCGGTGGAAGAAGGCGGGGTGGAGCTCTCTGAGCCAGCCAGCCAGGAGGGAGGTGGGTGGCGCCGGAGCCAGTAGCGCCAGCAAGGACGCCTCTTCCTCGTCTCTTTTACAGGCAAGCTATGTGATCGTTTTCGGGGTGCACTGGGGCCGCATGGAAGCGGCCTCAGTACGACGTGTGGATTCCCCCCAGGTCTTCAAGGCCAAAATCATCCCTCAGATTCTTTATGGGGCACCAATCTGGTTCCCGTGTTCTAAATGCTCATATGAGGGCATTCAGTCATCTTTCCTTAGGGTGTTATTTGGTGTTCCCAAGTGTGTCTCTGGAGCTGTCCTTAAGTTAGAGGCTGGTCTGAATTCTATAAACTTTAATTTTTGTGAACCGCCCAGAGATCTCCGGCTATTGGGCGGTATAGAAATGTAATAAATAAATACATAAATAAATAAACTGTCTGGCTTGGATCCATGCTATCCATTTCTGGCTTCGCTGCAAGTTGGCATTTCCAACAAATTCCCTGGTATCCAAGATCCTGTCAGACCATTTTGAATCTCCCTGGTCAAAGGCCATGACAAGTAAAATCAACTCAGTAGGCCTATCATCCCCTATGTAACTATCAAGGGATTTAGCTAGTGCCAAATCACTAGTGAAACAGAGGGTGCTTGATATAGACATGCAAGTCCTCCAAAGTGCTGCTCGGGGCCCATGCTCCCCCCAGTCCCTAGGTCTACCAGTCTCCTTTTGCAAAGATGGGATGCCTTACCTGCGCTGGTTAACAATCCCCAAATACAGGAGAGCATTCTCACTAGCCAGACTTAACATCCTTCCCTCTAAACTTTTAGATGGCAGATACAACAAAATCCCATTGCTCAACAGATGCTGTCCCTGTAACAATACTGAGGTGGAAACTGTATCACACGTGTTACTGTTCTGTAGATTTAACCAAGGGGCTAGGAATGATCTTCTGAACCCCATTTTACAATCTTTTCCTGGTCACCCAACTGAATTCTTAATTTTATTTTATTTTATTTTATTTATTTATTTATTTATTTATTTATTTATTTAATGTCCCTTTTACTTCGGAACTCAGACAAATCAATCACTGAGCAAGTGGCCAAGTTTTTGAACTTGGCCATTTCTATTAGATCCTCTATGCTTACTTGTCTTTTTATTCTGGAAACTGGTTGGAAGGAAGATATCAATGTAAAGAAGAGTAGTCCTCATATTGAGGCAGTAGCTAAATCTTGTCGATTTTTCCTGTATAATATTGCCAGGATTCGATCATTTTTGTCTGTCTCTTCTGCCAAGACGCTTGTTCATGCACTGGTTATTTCACGGTTGGACTAAGCAACCTTCTTCTCTCTGGCCTTCCTTCTTCTCACATCAGTCTGTTGGTTTCTGTTCACTACTCTGCCGCAAAGATCATCTTCTTGGCTCGCCGCTCTGACCATGTTACTCCGCTTCTGAAATCTCTTCATTGGCTTCCAATTCACTTCAGAATCCAATATAAACTTCTCCTGTTGACCTTCAAAGCTTTTCATGGTCTAGCTCCTTCCTATCTCTCTTCTCTCATCTCACACTATTGCCCCGCTCGTGCTCTTCGCTCCTCTGATGCCATGTTTCTCGCCTGCCCAAGGGCCTCTACTTCCCTTGCTCGGCTTCGTCCATTTTCGTCTGCTGCCCCTTACGCCTGGAATGCTCTTCCAGAACATTTGAGAACTACAAGTTCAACCGCAGCTTTTAAAGCTCAACTAAAAACTTTTCTTTTTCCTAAAGCTTTTAAAACTTGATGTTGTGCAGACTTCTACTGTTACTTTCTACTGTTAGTTTTACCCTACCCTGTGCCTGCTTACCCTACCCTGTGCCTGTTGGCATTCTCTTCCCCTCCTTATTGTTTTACTATGATTTTATTAGATCGTAAGCCTATGCGGCAGGGTCTTGCTATTTACTGTTTTACTCTGTACAGCACCATGTACATTGATGGTGCTATATAAATAAATAAATAAATAAATAAATAAATAAATAATAATAATAATAATAATAATAATAATAATAATAATAATAATAATAGTACACAGCATGCACCATTCACAGTTGTCTACAGAGGAAAGTTACTGGCAACAATTTGCTACAAGTTAACTGAACACGTTTCCTAATCCACAGATCTCTCTATACGCTCAGTTTTTCCCCTACACCCACATAATTTCTAAGCTACCTTTCCTCATCTCATAGGTCTCTATAGTAGGGGTGTGCACGGACCCCCCGCTCCGCTTCACTTGCAGATCCGCCATTTTCTGGATCGGGCCGCTCCGCCCCGCCCCCGCTCCGCCCACTTCTGCTCCGCTCCGCCCGGAGCTCTGGATCCGGATCCGGAGCTCCGTTTCCCCCCCCCCATAGGCTTGCATTGAAAGCTAAAAAATTATACAACTTTTTTTCTGTTTAAGTTAGAAACCTCATGTTTGGCACCATGACACCTCATGGGGATATACACACGCACACCAAGTTTCAAAGCAATCCCATCATCCCCTGATTTTTGGCGAATTTTTGAAAATCGGGCACCCCACACACAACATCCCTGCGAGGTGGGCAGGGGAGGAGGGAGGGAAGGCAGGCAGGCATGCAGCTGGCATTTCTGGGGGCATAAGGAAGTGAGCCAAGGATAAGCCAGTAATGCATATAAAATGGAATAAATCAATAAATAAACAAAGGAGGGGTGGAATTAAAAGCAGCAGTGTTGCTGAATAAACAGCAAGAAGATTTTTTTAAAAAAGGCTATATCTGTCTTTTACCAGCAATAGGGGGACGTGCCCGGGGGAGGGGGAAGCAGCTGCCAGTTCAACTCAAGACAGCCACCAACAGCTCTGAGATTAAGAAGTAAACGCTCACTTCAACTCATAACAGGCATCGCTCCACCACTAAAAAGTGAACATTCACTTCAACTCATGATAGGCATTGCTCCACCGTTTTACTCTCTTTGGAAGGCTCTAATGGCCTTCCAGTGCAGGAGAGAGTGGGGGCACGTCCACAATGAGATGCCCTAAGGGAGCTCATCCCCTTGCACCACATCTTTTCAGTTGTTCCCCAAAGTTAGGGTGGGGAGCAGTGCTGTGTTTCTATCTCTTATTCTTGGCTTAGTATATGATTTCAGGTTGTGTTTGTGCATTTGGTGGGGCTACTGTGTTAAAAAACACGAGGAAAAGCCCGTTCAGATGAAGAAAGAGACGTTTCCCAGAATCCCAAGTTACCTGTTTTGCCTATGCCCTCCTCTAACTTTGGGATCATGTGATCATGACCGGGAGCTGACTCTGCCCCTCAGCCCTTTGAAAAAGGTATTTTTCCCGCCGATTTTTAAAAAACTTCTAGCGCGCGACCCGGACAACACAGAAAGTTGAGAGTAGTCTCAAAATGACCCGCATCCACGACTCTCTGTGCACAAGAATTTTCAGAACGATAGCTTAAAAACCGACCCAGTTATGCCCGAGTCTTTCCCTCAATGCAATCCTATGGGCGAAAAGCCGAAAACGCCGTTTGAGCCGCGCGGTTGACTCGATTTTCACAAAAATATAGCACGCGACCCAGACAACGCAGAGAGGTGAGAGTGGTCTCAAAATGACCCCCATCCACGACTCTCTGAGCACAAGAATTTCTAGAACGATAGCTTCAAAAAGAACGTAGTTATGCGCGATTATTTGCCGCAATGCAATCCTATGGTGAAATGTTTTCAAGATGGCGACCGGAGCGCTCCGCCTGAACTAGGAGCTCCGAAAAATGGCCGCTTCTCTTCGCCTTGCTTCTAGGGGGTCCGCGGTCCGCTCCTACTCCGCCTCTGGGTAAGGCGGAGCAGGCCAATCCGCTACTGCTTCTACGCTCCTAATCGGAGCGGATCACACCCCTACTCTATAGCCATGTGCAAGGATGTCCCCAGTGCCTACAATTTCAGTGGGGCTATGGATCCATTCTGACTTTCAGTCAAAACCAGCCAGAACTGTAAAGGGGCTATCCAAGCTACTGAACCATATCCTCCCAATAGGTTCAGCACCTTGGAGAGCTCTTTTTAGAGTTCTGGCTGGTTTTGTGTGAAACCCAGAACGGGTTCAGAGCCACTAGCTATGGGCTAGTGGGTACAAAGACTTTTTGCTGCCTGAGGCAGAGCAGGAAATGGTGCTTCCTCACCCCAAAGTCAAAGTGCATAGTAGTACTCAAAGCTAGGGAAGTTGTTTTGGTCCCCAAGGCAGAAAATCCTACAAGCACCTCTTCCTGACAGTGAAAATACAATAATAATCAATCAATTAAATCATGAATAATTTGTTTTTTGTGTGTGATATCCCAAATTATCTGTCTGAGGTAGCTGCCCCGGGTTCTAAACCGTGTTTGTGTGTGTGTCTTTAAACCGTGTTTGTGTGTGTGTCTTTATTTCCGCAAGAGCCATTTTTCTCCAGTTACATGAAAAGCAACATCTTTCAAAATAATGCTCTGTACACTGGACTTCAGTCCAGGAAAGCTTATTATGCCATAGTTGTTGTTGTTGTTATTTGTTACATTTATATACCACCTCATAGCTGAAGCTCTCTGGACAGTTTACAAAAATCAAAACATTGAACATTTAAGAAAACAGATATACAAAATTTAAAAAAACTTAAAACAGATAATATACAAAGTCAATATCTATTTAAACATATTGCTTGCAATGGGTTCAGAGTGCCATCTGGTCCAGTTTTATTGGATGAGTTTCAGTTACTGAGGCCCGAGGATGTGGACAAGGTGCTTGGCCAAATTCGGTCAACCACATGTGTGCTTGCCCCTTGCCCCACATGGCTCATTGAATCAAATAAGGAGGGGATCACCAGCTGGGGCCAGGAGGTTGTAAACGCCACCTTAAGAGAGGGAGTGGTGCCGGCCTCTTTAAAAGAGGTGGTAATTAGACCACTCCTGAAGAAGCCTAACCTGGACCCGGAGTAATCGTGCAGAACCAGGTAAACCTGTGGAAATGGGCTACATGCTCCACGGTCTTGGGCTCAGCCTGAGACCGCGGAAAAACCAGGCCCAAAGGGGAGGGCTGTATCCTGGGGCAAGGGAGGGACGATCCTGAGGTTTGCACCGGGATATAGCCTGGTCTAGCTAAGGCCTCAGACTGAAGTCATTTAGAGCTTTAAGGTAAGCACCAATACTTTGAATTCTACCCAGAAACAAATTGGCAGCCAGTGCAGTTTTGCAGGACTTGGGTAATATGGACCCAGGGATGTCTGCAAACTAACATCCTTGCTGCTGCATTCTGGACCAAATAAATTCTGAAGAGTCTTCAAAGGTACCCCCAAGTGGAGCACCTTGCAATAACCAAAGCTAGATATAACTAAGGCATGTGCTACTATGACCAGGTCTGACCTCATCAGGAATGGGTATGAATGGTGCACCAAACTCAGACCCTTTCTACACCATACGGGTGTAGAGGGAGGGAGGGGGGCGATACTGGATGTACCTCCTCTGGGATTGTCCCCCGTGTCCAAATGTCCAGTGCGACATCCAGGATGGGGCATTGCACAAGTGGAGGCGGTCATTTTTTTTAAAGTTACAGGAGCTTGAATGCACTTGCGATCCAGTGAAAATTAAAAGGTCAAAAAACAACCAACCCCCTGACCCCACTCCCCACCCCACCGCCGATGGCCCTGGACTCCCCCCATCCTGGCTCCTTCCCTCTGATGCCCCCCGCTTCTTGCAGGGAAGAGGGAAGAAGCCGGGACGGGCGCCCAGACTGCCCGCGGTCCTTGGGATCGTCCTGGGACCTAATGTAAAGCCGGGATAACTGAGGTCTCTGGGAAATGGAGAGATCATCCCTCCCTGATCCCAGGATCCCCTGTGCATCATTTGGACACAAAGGGATGATCCTGGCATGATCCCTCAAAAAAAAAAAAAATGAAGGTGTAGAAAGGACCTTAGTTGGGTATAGCCCTTCCTAGCCACAGCCTAGTCATCCGGATACAAAATAGAGATCAGGAGCACCTCCAAACTACAAAGCTGATTCTTCAAGGGGAGTACTATCCCACCCAAAACAGGCGGAACACCTATTCCAGAGTCACTCTCCCCCAAGAGATCAGAACATCTGTTTTATCTGGACTGAGCTTCAATTTATTAGCTGTCTCGCAGCTCATTACCACCACTAGACATGTTTTAGTACACCAAGAGATCCCTGGAAATAGATTAAAAGAGATATTTATGTTGATATCATTAAACTTTTCAATCAGGATACTGTTGACCATTCATTTCCCCCCTTTCTCCACAGTATTGATATTTTTTCACTTGGATGCTCTAACTCAATTCCATGGGGGATGGAATAATAACTGATCTTTGAATCTAAAGTGCTAATATGATGTGAGTTCAATTAGAACCACCTAGAATCACCTTGGGGCCTCCTTGTCTTACTCCAAAAGGACCTACACTATTAATGCAGCTTATGAACCACTTGGGAGAAGAAGATATTGTGGCAATTATCTTCTAACTCAAGCAATGGACATAGGTTGTTCTCACTGGAGGGCAGGACCTTATTTGATCCATATATGCTACTATCTCCCTGAAAATTGGTCATTTTGTTCCAGACATCTTTGAAAAGACTCTTTCCAGCCCCATTCTTTCTGACCCCAATTGGTGGTCTTTTTCCTTTTCAACAGAAATACCCAATGTTTCAAGTCTTAGGTGGGAACAATTAGTGGGAGACGCATTTACCTTAGCAAACCCCCAAAGGTCATTTTATAAAGACCTCTAATGAACAAGATTTCATTGAATGTCCTGACCTTGAAGACAAATGTGAGTCTTGTGGCACCAAGGTTTTCCTTACAAAATGTTCTTACTCTTTGAAAATTGTTTGGATTGCATATTCTAGAAGTTCTCAGTATTTTGTCAAGTAATCACTTGGAGAACGAATACTGAGTAAGCAAAACCACATGAGAATTAATGTGTTGTTGACGGAGTGGCCTGGCTGTATTGTGTGTTGTATGACCCAAGGACTTCTCCAGGAGGGAGTACAAGAGATGCCAGAATTCAGGCCTTTGGTGGAAAGCCAGTTTCTGATCAGGATTGGAATAAGTGATTGGCTCTTACCTTAATATTATTGGAACAAGGGTAAACACAATGCAGGTGAGAATGAGCTCTAGTAGTGATGAACTTGGGATGCAAGTTTTCTGCTGACTACAACAATAATTAACATTAAATTGTGGAACCTGATGAGTGACCTAACAAAAGATTTGGAGCCACTTGAAATTATCATGGTTTGTGCAACTAGTCATAGTTAAGATAGCAGTTCATCCTAAATTCTTGTTTCTTTTTTTTAAAAAATGTGACTATTTTTAGTTGACTGCAAAGAAGTGGAAAATTGTGGAATGTGCTTACTAAATTGTATTTGGGAGAAGAAACCAGTTACACCTATGACCACGGCAGGATGTACACTACTGCTTATAACGGTTTATAAGGGTTATGACAGCTGTTCAGGCCCAGGACACATTACAGATACCATTTTCATACCGCTTTAAAAGTGTTATATCCTGCTTGGTGTAGATTGATCCCAAATCTTCTCTCTTGACCTGCTCTTCCTCTTCAGCATTAGTTCTGCTAGAGGGGGTGAGGAAACAAGTAAGAAAACAAACAAACAACAGTGGTGTTGGAGTAGTGTTTGCTGCCATCACCTACTGGCTTACTGCTTAGCAAGCAAGAGAAAAAAATAAGGAACAACAGAAGCAGCAGCAGCAGCAGCAGATGGCCCCAGTAGAAGAGTAGGCTGACTGATTACAGAGTGGCCACTGAGAATGTCTTGCCCAAAGCCTCCCCAATATGGCACTGGTTTGACTACAACTCCCATCTTCTCCAGCCAGTCAACATTGTAGTTGATTACAGAGAAGTAAAAAGTTGTGGGGAATTCTTACTAAATTGTGTTTGGGAAAGAAAATCACCAACAATTAAGACCACATTGTTCAGAATTCAGGATGAGGAAGGAGGTGAAACATTCCCATGTTTCTGTCCTGTTAGAAGGCTGCATCGATTTTGACAAGAGAAATTATTGTTAAGAAGATCTCCCGGAGCAAGAAGCGCCTCTGGATGATATACCAGGGCTGCAAGAAAATATGGATGAAGGATTATTGAGACAAATTTCATCCTAATTCAACTACTAAGAGAACAACTACTAAGACAACATCCCAGGGACCATAGGATTGCTCAGAAAAAGCCTTCTGATGTTGGAGACAACTTCAGAAGGGGGAGTCAGAGAATCACCCCCTCCCCTCACAGCCAGTGCAGAGAGAACTGCATTAGCTGCCCTCTCAGTTGGTAAAATGACTTCAGAGGAGGAAGGATCCATCCCAGTGGTCAGGGAGGAAACCAGAGAGGACATGATATGAGATATGCTGAACCTTGTACCCTCCCATTCCAAATTGCCCTCACTATTTTTTGGGTTTAACTGTTGCGAATCACCCAGAGATTTTTGGCTGTTGGGCAGTATGGAAATACAATAAACAAATACATACATTAATAAAAGCCCATCTAGCGAAAATTGCCGAAGTTGGAGATCTCCTCCTCTACTTCTCCTGCCCTGCTAACTTTAGCCTGGCAGGGCATAAGAATCTTGAGCCAGGCTTCCAAGCAGCGAAGGTACAGTGGATAGGCTTGCACCCTAAATATAGTTTAAAACAGTGCTGTGCCAAATCCTGCTCCCTATTTTCAGGGGGGGGGGAATTCTCTCCCTGTGAAAGAGGCTCCCCCCCCCTTTCAGAGGAAGGGGGAAAATTTTGAAGAATTTTCTCCTTGGGCAGAGGGACAGGGTTTTCCCCATACTCTGCCCTCCTTCCTAAATTTGGGTGGTGGCTGAAGGAAGATCTTTTACTTTTACTTGAAAAAATGTCCCAGCATGAGACACTTTACAGAGAGCCCCTTCAATAGGCATTCAGAAATAACTCCTGGGCTCCAAAAGCTTGGCAAAGAGTCCCAGACTGTTCCAAGCAAGAACAAGTGGGACTTTTTGAGCTTTAGAAAAAAAAACCCTCTATCTTTTTTTACTCTATGTGGCTGCAAGCAAGAAGATATTTTTTCTAAAAGCCCGATTTGTTCCTGCTTTGCAGAGCTTCTGCAGCCTTGGACCCTTTTCTGAATGCCTATTGGAGAGGGAAAGGTCATGTGGTCTCCTGGGAATTCAGAAAGAGCTCCCAGGCTGGAGAAGAATCCTGGGCTCCTGCAAGTGCAGGGGGTATTTAAAAGAATAAATAGAAAGATATTGCCTCAGCCACCGTCTACACTTAAAAAGGTAAGTTGAAAACCTGTCCTCCACCCCAAGGAGAATGTTACTCGAGATTCTTACCCCGCCCAGCCTCTTTTACTAGAGTTTTCATTTCAACCCCACCCTACAAAATGCCAAAAATGGAAGAATCTGAATTTTTGCATGGAGGGTGACCATATGACCGGATTTGCCCAGATTTGCCCGGTTTTTTGATGACAAATGCTAGAAGCCTCTGAGCCAAAATGGCAGAATTGGAGTGTTTGGTTTCAAAGGAGAACCTGGACATAATGGGCATTACAGAAACCTGGTGGAATGGAAAGAACCAGTGGGATATGGTCATCCCTGGATATAAACTTTACAGGCAGGACAGGGAAGGGCATATTGGGGGCAGTGTTGCTCTGTACGTCAAAGAGGGCATTGTGTCAAGTAGACTAGAGCACCTAAATGGTGAAGACTCTTCCACAGATGTGCTGTGGGTGACAATGCAGGGCCCCAAAACTAATTAGTGCTAGGAACATGCTATCTTCCCCCAGACCAAGATGCTCAGAGTGACCTTGAGACGGAGAATGAAATCAGAGAGGCCTCCAAATGAGGAAGTGTTGTAATAATGGGTGACTTCAATTATCCTCACATTGATTGGATAAATTCATATTCCAGTCATGACAAAGAGGTTAAATTTCTCAATGTCCTAAATGACTGTGCCTGGAACAATTGGTCATGGAATCTACCAGAGAGGAGGTAACCTTGGACTTAATCCTAAGTGGTGCTGCCCAGGACCTAATACGAGATATAAATATTGTTGAACCAATTGGCAAACTTCATGTTAGGAATTATAAGAAAAGGAATTGAGAATAAAACAGCCAGTATCTTACTGTCTTTATACAAATCTATGGTGCAACCACGCTTAGAATACTGTGTACAGTTCTGGTCACCACACCTAAAAAACAATATCATAGAGCTGGAAAAAGTGCAGAAAAGAGCAACTAAAATGATTAAGGGGCTGGAACATCTCCCCTATGAGGGAAGGTTACAACAACTGGGATTGTTTAGCTTGGAAAAAAGGAGGCTAAGGGGAGACATGATAGAGGTGTATACAATTATGCATGGTATGGAGAATGTGGATAGGGAGACATTTTTCTTCCTCTTTCAAAATAATAGAACCTGGGGTCATCCCATGAAGCTGATTGGTGGGAGATTCAGGACAAACAGTTGGGTAATCTCCGATTTGGAGAAACTAAGCCTTAGCTAGACCTAAGGTTTATCCCGGGATTGGCCCGGGGTCATCCCTGTTCATGTAAATGACACACAGGATATCCTGGGAGCAGGCAGGGATGACCCCGGGACGACCCCGGGATAAAACTGAGGTCTAGCTAAGGCCAAAATCACAACATCATTTCTACTCAGTGGCTTTCACAAAACTTTGGTTGAATCACAATTGCTGTTTCTACACCTGCTTCCCAACCACCACCCCCGCCCCCAGGGATCATCCCGGAAACATCCCTGTGCATGCAAATGACACACAGGGGATCACGGGAGCAGGCAGGGACAATCCCTCCATTTTCCTGGGATAATCTTTAGGTGTAGAAAGGGCCAGTGTCTCCCCAGTCTTTTCAAAAACATCAGGCTGTGGCACATTTCTAAGCACTTCGTTATTTCTTTCTTGCAGGAGAAACAAAGCACAGAATGCTTCATGTGGCTTCAAATGAAACAATGGTGATGGAGTTCACATTAATTGGATTATCTGAATACCCTAGAGCTCAGGCTGTATTCTTTTGGTTCCTCTTGGTGGTATATCTCATTAGCTTCCTCGGCAATGGTCTCCTCATCATATTGAGTATTGCTGACCCCCAGCTTCATACCCCTATGTATTTTTTCCTTTGTGTTCTCTCATCCATAGACTTCATCCTTACCAACAATGCACTTCCTGAGACCTTGGTCAACTGCTTCATTTACAGGCCCACCATTTCCTTCTCTAGATGCTTGTCCCAGATGTATCTTGGTGTGTTACTTGTCTCAACAGAGTGCACCATCCTTGCTGTCATGGCATATGATCACTTTGCAGCTGTATGCCAGCCCCTGCACTACCTACAGATCATGAGCTGGAGATTTTGCATTGGTCTGGTGGCTGCATCTGTGTCCTTTTCTTTCCTGATGACTCTGATCGCAGGGCTCTTGCGGCCTACTGACTTCTGTGGGCAACACACCATTAACCATTTTGTGTGGGAGGTGCAGTCATTCCTCAAATTGGCTTGCTCCGACACACACATTAGTGAGCTCTTCATGCACATTTCAAGCCTCTTTCTCCTAATACCACCTTGTGGTTTCATAGTTGTGACGTATGGGCGCATAGGCCTGGCTGTACTGCGCATCCGCTCGACACAGGGCCGCAGGAAAGCCTTCTCCACATGCAGCTCTCACCTTGCTGTGGTCACTGTCTTTTATGGGACAATCATGATGATGTACTTGAGCCCACAAGGGAAATCTGTTTCTGAAAAGGACAAGGTCATAGCTTTAATGTATGGGGCTCTAACTCCCACCCTCAACCCTCTGATCTACAGCCTGAGAAACAAGGATGTGAAGGGAGCATTCTGGAAACTGGTTGGAAGGAAAATATCAATGTAAAGAACATACATGCACTTTTTGTCCCATGCACAATCATTTACCTGTAGTGTGCAAATACTTGTAAAGATCTTCTGCAAAAAGTAGTGGTGAAGATTACTGCTTCTATGATCTTGGTTTAATGTCATTTAATAAATTAATAAATAGCAGACATTTTCTCACACAGACATTTTCCGTGCTGAATATCTCATACATTTTGGTCTATAAGGCAGGGGGTTGCTTGGTTGTAGTTTTTATGCACAATTGTTTTGGAATATGCTGTACTGAACATGGTGTGTGTTTTATGAGAAAATACGTGTAAGTTGAAGTTACAACGTGCCCCACTTCACTCCTCACAACAATCCATGGTTTGTTAAATCATGGGTTCTTGTGAATGAAGCGAGAGCAAGTGACTGTGATAGTTCTTATCACCTAATCTCTCCAGCTGAGTTGGAAAGATCAAACCATGGGTTCTAAATCTGGCTTGTCTGTCTTTCAACAACACACAATTCCAGCTTTGGACATCAATATAAACAACCCTGAGATGGAGTGTTCCCAGGATGTTTAACTCAATGGGAGTGTGTGGGTAGTTAGGACACAGCTTGTTTGATCGCTCCTGCTCATTCATGACTACCTAGGGTTTAAACAGACCCTGGGTAGCCTTGAAGTGCAACCTCGGTCCATGAATGTTTTGGATTTGTGTGTTCGTTATTTGTAATAAGTGAAGCAATGCACATTAACATCCAATATCATCCAGAAGACCTTTAATACTAATGTCTTAAGTTCTCCTAACCTGACAAAGGTAATTTTTATTAGGGCTGTGCTCCACTCTGTTATAGGTCATGGAAGCGGGAGCGGAGCTGCCCAATTTGTCTCTGTCAAAGGTGGCTCCGAATCAGGTCGAGGGAGCTGCGGATCACGGTGAAGTGGTTCCCCTCCATCCGGACCTCCGAGCGCAGGTAAGTGGGGGGAGGGGGACTCACCTGGCACTACTGCCACAATCCGTGCAGTGATGGTGGCGGAGCCAGGTAAGGGGGCAGGGGCGCTTATTCAGCCCCCATTTTGTCCCCCTTTTCACACTTACTTGCCTCCGCCACCCGCCGCGGAGGCAAGTAAGTAGGGAATGGGGAGCAAAATCTTGATCCGCCCCTCCGGATCTCGCTCCGCAGAGCGGGGGAGGGTTGGATCGACCTGAAGCGGATCGGGCTACGAAATGGTTCGGGGTGTCCGTGCACAGCCCTAATTTTTATTGTATTTTAAATATATTGTAAGCTACTTCAGGTGCTTGAGTTAGTAAACATGGTGGAAAAACACTAATAATTTATCCATAAGCTACTGCCATAATTATTGTAATTTTTGATGTAACATAAAATTGCATATTTGCAAGTTTGCTTAACTATATGTTTTAAATTGGGTGGCATCTTTGGAAGAAATAAATATGTTACTCAATTTTTAGAAAATATCTCCGTTTATTCTGAGCACAGTTATGAGCAAGTCAAAATGCATTGCATTCCCATTAATGCCACTGGGATGTTGATGGGAGTGTGTTATCACCCAAGTATCATTGCGTGAACCTTTGATTCCTTCCCATGCACCCCCTTTTCTTGGCTTGTTGCTGAAATGGATGAAGAGAGGAAGAGGGCCTCCCCCTGGTTCCTGGCACATGACTATGGCTATGAGCCAGGCATCAAGAATGTTTGGAAATGGAGTACTGGAAAATGTATATTTCCTCTTGTGGCACCTTGCTTTCAAGTGTAGCAGTTTGCAAGGTGCTGGAGGAAGATGAGGGTTCTACCTCTGCCTCTGTCACATTGTGGCTGCCAAAGCAGCAAGTCAGGTAATTAGGTGAATAGGAGGGAAGACAAGGAGGTTTGAACCTGGAAGCACTAAACACATATAGAACTGACTTTTAATAGTGTGGTCACTCAGAAGCTTTTTTAAAAAGTCTAAAACGGGATACTGGAAAGAATGTCTCAAGTTCTCCTAACCTGACAAAGTGCTCTGCAACCCTATGCTTACTTCTGAGGTCTTACTTCTGTTTACTCAGAAGTAAGTCTCTCTCTGGGCCTTCCTAGACCTGCCGGCTTACGCCGGCAGGGAGGCGGGGACGAGGCGCGCTAACGTTAGCGCGCCTCCCCCACGCTTCCAGACGGCGGAGCTGCAGGGAGGACGCAAGCCCTGCGGCGTCCGCCATTTTTTTTGTTTGTTTGTTTGTTTAAAGGGGCCGCGGGTGGCCCGAAGACTCTGGGAAGGTAAGTGGCTTTTTTATTTTTATTTTTAAAACAGGGGGGCGAAGGATGGGAGGGTGGGTGGCACGGGGGGAGGGCGGGTGCGATCGCGCCGCCGCCGCCCGAGCAAGCAGCTGAGCGGCGCTTGCCCGGGCAATGCCCGGGATGGGGCGGCATTGCCCGGGCAAGTGCCGCTCGGCTGCTTGCTCGGGCGGCGAGCGGCACGATCGCACCCGCCCTCCCCCCCGTGCCACCCACCCTCCCATCCTTCGCCCTCCCCTCTCTTCCCCCCCCCCCCCCGTCGATGGGCACAGTGCTCCTATGAGCGCTGTACCAGGTCCGCGGCTTTTCGCGGCTCCTCAGCGGAAGTCTCCACACTTCCCCCAGCCCTGGCCTGAGGCCGGAGCTGGGGAAAAAGTGCACCATTAGCGACTTAGCTTATGGCGCGCTAGACCAGGCCTCACTGCGGCCTGCCGCCGGATTCCCCTGTGCATCATCTGGACGCACAGCAGGGAAACCGGGTTGGAAAGCGCGCTAAGGCCTGGTCTAGCAAGGCCCTCTGTCCAATGGGGTTTACTCAAAGGTAAGCCTGCATCTGATTTTAGTATGACTTGGATGGAGCAATCAAGGATAGGAGAATCAGAGATTCTTGAGCTTGTTGAGATTATTTGAGCTCTGCTTTGAACCTTGGTCTGCTTTGCTCCCATTTCCATTTGTGATATATTTTATTTTTGTTTGCTCCCATTTCCATTTGTGATATATTTTATTTTTGTAAAATTGTGTATTTTAGTGCACTTAAAAAGGGTGTGCATTGAAGTGCACAGTTCCTCCACATTGATAAAAGAGTGAAAATATGTTTTTTAAACTACAAACCTTGGAATATGCAAGCTGTGCTTGGGGTTGCAAATGTAACAAAAGCAGGTTATAAATGTAACAATAATACATTTTTAAAAAGTTAAGGAAGGGGATAGGAACATCAGAAAATACCCCATCATCCCTCAAGGAGAAACACAGTGCCTCTCCACATTCTTTCCTGCTGGCACAAGCCCAGCAAGACATAGGAAGTGGTGGTTCATCTACCATGGGTTCTCCCTCTCCTGCCCTGTTGGATTGCTCTGAAAATAACCTTGATGGCCACTGCATCCCGGTTCTCATCCCAGATCAAGAACTGCATTCCCTTGTTTACTTCTTTCTAGTAGACACATCTATCAGTCAGAGGTGAGCTACACCCGAATATGAGAGAAGGGAATAATCAGTGCTGGCTCCAGGTGCTTGAGGTAGAGTGACCATATGAAAAGAGAGCTCCGGCTATTGGGTGGTATAGAAATGTAATAAATAAATAAATAAATAAATGGAGGATAGGGCTCCTGTATCTTTAACAGTTGCCTAGAAATGGGAATTTCAGCAGGTGTCATTTGTACATATGGAGAACCTGGTGAAATTCCCTCTTCATCACAACAGTTAAAGCTGCAGGGGCTATACTAGAGTGATCAGATTTAAAAGAGGGCAGAGAACTTGCAGCTTTAACTGTTGTGATGAAGAGGAAATTTCACCTGGTTCTCCATATATACAAATGACTCCTGCTGAAATTCCCTTTTCAATACAACTGTTAAAGATACAGGAGCCCTGTCCTCCTTTTCATATGGTCACTCTACTTGAGGGCCCTTGAGCAGGACACTCTCAATGGCCACCCTCCCTCAATGAGTCTTACCTTCTCACCACCATTTTCGCCAACTGCTCTTGCTCCTCCTCCTCCTCCTCCTCTTTCTCATCATTGCTGCACTTGCTTGCTCAACAGGCAGAGAGCCAGGCTGCAAGCAGGCAGCAGTGACATCTGCTGTTCCTCCTTCTCACCACCACTGTTTCTGGGCCAGAGCAAGTGATAGGTGAACAAGTAGGTTGCAGTGGTGAAGAGGAGAAGCAACACCACGGGGCTCTTTCCAGTGGGCCTCTGCTGCTATGAGGGCCTTTAGCAAGTGCCGGACCAGGCCTATCCTTGACACCGGCCCTGGGAAGCAAACTGCCCTGTCTTTTGAAAGCAGCCTTCCTTCTAAACACATTGAAAAGCTCCTATGTAGGTCCAGGAAAAGGACACAGAGTCTGCTTGTTTTGATCATGGACGTTTCCCTGTTCTTAAAGAAAATTCTCTCTCCTAAGAAGTTTCCCCTGGACGTAGGCCAGATCTACACGTCGTTGCGAAGGCGCCTTTTTTAAAGACGTACCTAAAAGAAGCGCCTCTTTCTTTACTGTGTGTACTGTGAGCTAGGCAGCGCTACCTGCGGAAGAATCTCTACCCCATTCAAAGACGCTGCTTGGGCTACTGGTTGATCTTTGGGTGGTTTGCAGTACGTAGGGTGACCAACTGTCAGGATTTCCCCGGATTTGTCCTGGTTTTTGTTCTTTCCATGATGTCAGGGGGGATTTTCTATAATTTTCAATAATGTCCTGGAATGACACACCTTCCCCTTTAAGGCTGCCATTAGCATGGCAGGAGGGAGTGACATGCTTTCTTGAGGCACATCATTCCCCCACCCCGAGCTCCAATTGAGGTCTTAAAGGGGAAAGTGGGTCATTTGTGGACATTATAGAAAAGGCCCCAATTGGAGTGGATGGTGGTGGTGCAGAATGAAATCCTTTCCCCTCCTCCACTCCAATCGGGTTCTTTAAGGTGGCGGGGGAATAACATACTTTCTGCAAGACTCAGAAAGCTGCTTCCCCACACAAACACTAGGTGTCCTCTTTTTTGGTTTCCCAAATATGGTCACCCTAGCAGTACGTCAACAAATGTCTCCAATTCCCAATTATTTAAGAATAGTAAGAAAAACATTACTTTACCAACCTAAGCTAGACTGCGGAAATGAAGTAAATTTGGGGTAAACATTAGCAGAGTTTTGTATGAGTTCAGTTTTGCTACTGAAAACAAATTTCTAAGCTCATATGGGCTGAGCAACGCCCTATTCTTTAATTCTATGTCTTCTGCACCAGGGTTCAAGTGGTAGATCTTGGGATTCTAATAAAAAACAAAAACAGATCTGACATGTCTGAAGTCTACCCATCTGTCTACTAAAGGACATAGGGATTCACTCCCTCCCCCTTCAGCTACAATGGAAAATTTATTTCTTACACTGCTACCCCCCCCCCATTTCTTCCATTGTGGAACTCAGAGTGGCTACATGATATTCCTAAGTGGTCTCCCCTCCAAGTGCTGCCCAGCCCCACACCTGCTTAGCTTCAGCAAGGTGGTAACCTCATATGCCTTCACACACCATGGCCTGACACACATAGTTTAGCACTTTGTCAAACACGTAGAAGTTATGGAAGTTGGGTACCAGCTCCTTCCTGAGCAACCAGGACAGTTGCTTAGATCTTGCTGGTAGATCTTTCCAGCCAACATGCAGAGTCCCTTCAGTCAGGGACTTGAGTAATTATCAGGAAGAATCAAATGTCTCCTCATGGTCCTCTTTGTAAATTACTGCATTAGAAGAGCAATTTTAGAAGAGGCTCTCTTTGCATTTACCTTGAACCAAGGAGCGTAGAACAAATTTCTTCTTGATCTTCAACTATTTATTTATTTATTTATTTATTATATTTTGCATACCACTCAGGGGTTTACAATCATATAACCAAATAACAACTCAATGCAAGTATCAAAATAATATAATACTAGTGTAAAGCCTGTGTCACCATGGGTGCTAGTAGTCGTGCTCACTTCTTCATTTCCCACTTTTTTTGCCCCTCAATCCCCTCACCACAGAGGGACTTATGAATAATGCAGATATGACTCATGAATAATGAATACCCCCTCTGTAACATGCATGCAGCCCAGCCCTGCCCTTTCCCTCGCAGGCCCCAATGAGCTGCCTCTATCCTCTTTCCCCTTCCTGCTGGTGGCAACAACCTCACCCCTCAGCTGTGCCTTCATGCTACATTGTCATTGCATTGATGGAGGGGCTGCTGTGCATGTTTAACATGAAGGAAATAAATTGCTATTAAAGCTCAAGCTTTGAACTTTTTCAAACTTTCAAAATTTTCTGCACACGTACACTGCTCAAGCTTCAGTTTAAAACAAAAATGAGCAATATCGGTCTGGTAGTTCTCAAGTCTTACACCACCACATTCTTATACAGCTTAAACATTAAGAAGATTAAAAATACTGAAAACCTTGAAGAGCCAGCAGTAAAACCGATAAAACAACAGATTAAAGGTTAAATGCCTGCTTAAAGAGGAAAGTCTTAAACTTGTGTCTATGTGACGACGGTAGAGTCATAACTCTGCAGACATCCAATTTAAACCAGATGTGTTATACAGGTATATCTTGTGTCCATTTTTTGGTCAGATATCATGAGGCTATCCCTCATGAAGAATGAGGCGCCAGGTCATTACCTTCCTAAGTGCTCCCTTGACTTCATTATTCCTTAGAGTGTAGATGAGAGGGTTGAGCATGGGAATAAGAACAGTGTAAGACACTGCAAAGATATGGTCCTTGCCGTCACCGTAGCTGCCTTTAGGCCTAGCATATGAAAAGATGGCACATCCATAATGAAGGAAGACCACTGTCAAGTGAGCTCCACAGGTGGAGAAGGCCTTGCGACAGCACTGAGCGGAGCGCATGTGCAGAGAAGCCATCAAAATGCACCCATAAGAGAGCATGATGAAGGAGAAAGGGACAATGAGGACCATGGCAACCAAGGTGATAATTATGACTTCAGTAGTTCCGTGGCCAGGACAGACCCGACTCAGCACAGGAGGAATGTCACAAAAGAAATGAGGGATATATTTGGGTGCGCAAAGTGGCAGGGAGAAAACTGTGCCAGTGAGGAAGGAAGAAAGAGTGAAACCACCACAGAGCGAGCCCATCACTAGGCCCCAACACATCTGTTGTCTCATGAGGGTCCCATAGTGCAGTGGGTGACAGATGGACACATAGCAGTCCCATGCCATGACGGTCAACAGCAGACAGTCAGTCACACCTAAGGCCACAAAGAAGAACATTTGTGTGGCACATGATGCCAAAGGTAGAGGCCTCTGGGGGGCTATCAGGTCACAAAGCATCCTTGGGATCACCACCAAAGTGTAGGCTGTCTCAGAGCATGAGAGGCTGCCCAGGAAGAGGTACATGGGTGTATGGAGGAGAGGATCAGCCCACACCACAGCCATAATCAGTCCATTGCCTGCCAGTGTCACTGCATACATAATCAGGAAGAGTCCAAAAAGCAGGCGGCCCAACACTGGGTGACTGGTAAACCCCAATAGGATGAACTCATTCACCATGGTATAGTTGATTGAAGGATCATGGACCATGTCCCTAGACAGTAGAGGAGATAACATAAGAAAACACACAACATAATGGATGAAGCATGAGCAGAAGTGCACAATGCAAGAGGATATGCTTCCAGCCAAGGGGTAGCAAAGAGCAGAGGGGGAGGAACAGGATATGCCAAAGAAAGAACCAAAAGGAAAAGATAAGGGGGACCGTCAAAATCAATTGCAAAATAACGTTATACAGTATATCTACCCTTCTGAACCATTCTAATGTTATATATAAACCTTTCTGGGGCCCTCCAAATGTGTTGGACTGCAGCTTCCATCATTCCCAGTGAGGATGCCCAGTGGCTAGAGGGATGAAAGTTGCATTCCAACACATCTGAAAGGCCTCAGGTTGGGGAAGGCTGTTATAGATAATTTCATATAACATTGCCAAATATTAAACACAAATGTTCAGTGCATGTTCGAACCTCTAGGACAGGGGTTGTTTCAAAGATAGGTTTGTTGCAAATGAGGAATGCAGTATTATATAAAAATAAAACTTTTATTGCCTCAAACAAACATAGCTTCTAACTTCTCTCCAGCCCTGACTGACTCCTGAGAGTGCTGAGTCACTGACTGCTGTGTCCCCTCCTGATTGGGTGAGTATTCCTTCAATCAAAGTCTGTGTCCCTGACTTCCTCTTCCATCTAACTTCCTGTGTGTCTCACTTAGTTCTACCTATTGATACATCTTTCCTTTTTTTATTTTAACCAACAATACATTACAACTCCCATTTACCCCCCCCCCCCCAAAGTTAAACATAGTCTTGTAGATGGTGTGGCTTCTGTACCAGGCGACCTGCTCGAGTTCTTACTTGTTTTGCTATAGGAGATGTAGTTTCTCTGGGGTGATAAGCGGTATCATGGGTATCCCTAGGATGTGAGGACATTTCAACTATCTCCCCAGTCTCTCTGGCAGGGGATTCCGAATGACCTCTTGCCTGGAGGCAAGACTGTGAAGTGGGTGCTCTCTCCTCCTGGAATTGCTGATCTTGGTTGTGGTTCTGCACACCTGCATTTGATACTAGTTGGCTGCTCCTCCGCAGATGTCTACGGTTTCTTCTGAAGACTTGACCCTCTGGTGTCACCACCTCAAATGACCGTGTGTTCACTTGCCTTTGTACTTCTGCCTTTCGCCATTCCTTGTTCTCTTGCCCTGCTGGCTGAATCCAGACTTGCTCACCTCTGTGTAGATCAGGTAGATCTTTGGCCGACTTATTATAATAATGGGCCTGTCTAGGTTTTTGTTCTGCTATAGAGTCAGCTCGTCTGTTATGGATTTGTGGCTGCGGCAAATTTCCTCGCATTGGAAGTAAGGTCTTAGTTCTTCGACCCATGAGACTCTGAGCTGGACTCGCATCCAAGCCTTGTGATGGGGTATTCCTGTGGTCTAAGACAGCTAGATATGGATCTGTCCCAGCTTTCTTGGCTTTGACCAAAATACGCTTTGCTGTCTTGACAGCTGACTCAGCTTTCCCATTGCTCTGGGGATAGGCCGGTGACGATGTCTGATGATCAAATTCCCACTGTGCTCTGAAGGCCCTAAATTCTTCAGACACAAACTGAGGGCCATTGTCTGAAAACAAAACATTGGGTATTCCATAACGGGCAAAGTGTCCTTTAAGCTTTCTGATAATTGTTCGAGATCGGGTATCTAGCAAGGAGTCTATCTCCCAGAAATTGGAATAGTGTCCACCGTTATGAGGTAGTCTTTGTCTTGCAACTTGAATAAGTCTACTCCTACCTTTTCCCAAGGCCTCCTTGGAATCTCATGTGGGTGGAGAATGAATGAATGAATGAATGAATGAATGAATAAGTTTATTACGGTATGACAACCAGCACTCCAGTGGAGTGTTTCTTTTTGCTGTCTGTCACCTAGAGAATTGCAGATCTCACATTGTGCCATGTAAGTTTTCAGCTGATCATTCAGGCCAATATACGCATTCTCTCACTCTCCTCAGACAGCTCTCAATTCCCATATGTGAGGAGTGTATCCTTTTCATTATGTCCAAGCGCATTGCCTCTGGGATGATAGCTCTGTTTGTCCTAAAGAGAATTCCATCTTGCACACTGAGCTCCTCTCTCATTGAGAAATAGGGTGTAGCTTCCACTGGTAGCTGATGTTTGGTCTCTGGCCAACCATCCAGGACAATGCGTTTAACTAGCTGTAAGTTGGTATCCTGCTCTGTGCCTTCCTGTATTGCTTGTAGGCGTGGCCGTGAAATGGGTAGATATTGCAGCATATTTATTGACTCTATGTCCTTTTCAACTGAACCATCTTCACTGGGCTCTGAGAGATATGCTCTGCTTAATGTGTCTGCCATTACCAGGTGCTTGCCTGGATGATATTGGATCTGTACATCATACTTTTGCAATCTCATCAACATCCTTTGAAGCCTCTTTGGGGCACTCAATAATGGTTTCCGCACAATGGTTTCCAGTGGCTTGTGGTCAGATTGGACATGTACTGTCTGTCCAAAAGTGAGCTGGTGGAAGCGTTCCATCCCAAAAAGGACAGCTAACAGTTCTTTTTCAATTTGTGCATAACCTCTCTCTGTTTATGACAGTGCTCTACTGGCAAAAGCAATTGGTTGTTGTTTTTGTAAAAGGGCCGCTCCAAGCCCCTTTTGTGAGGCATCACATTGTAGGACTAGCTGTTCTCCTGGGCTGTAGTACTTCAGTACAGGGGTCTTGGATATAGTATCCTTAATTTTATGAAATGCTTGCTGATGACTCTCTGACCATTCCCATTCTACTTCTTTGTGTGTCAACTGTCTGAGTGGCTCACAGTCAGCTGCTAACCCTTTACAAAACTTCGCCAGGTAGTTTACCATGCCTAAGAATCGTTGCACACCTTTCACATCCTCGGGTCGTGGCATCTCTCGGATTGCCTTAACTTTTCCAGGGTCCACCTTCAACCCATCTGCAGTCAGCAGGTGGCCAATGTAAGGTACTTCTTTCAGTCTTAATCTGGCCTTATCCTGATTCAATTTGATGTTCCTCTCTCTGCACCTCTCCAGAAAATGGCACAACTTTTTGTCATGATCCCTTGTTGCTTCTTTTATCGTATCTCCTTCTCCCAAAATTAGGATATCATCTGCGATTATCTTCAGGCCTGGGATGTTCTCTAGCTCTTGATTCAACCTGCGTTGAAACACTTCTGGGGCAGGGCTGATGCCCATTGGCATTCGTAACCAGCGGTATCTGCCAAAAGGGGTTGCAAATGTGGTCAGGTAGCTAGATGCCTTATCCAGTTCTATGTGCCAAAATCCATTTTTCACATCAAACATTGAAAAAACCTTGGCTCATGACAGGTCACATAGAACATCGTCAATGGTTGGCAGGGGATAATGACTGCGTTTTAATGCCTTATTTAAAGGTTTAGGGTCAATACAAATACAGAGTTTTCCAGAGGGTTTCCGTACAATGACCAAGCTGCTGATCCATTCTGTGCTCGTCTCTACTGGAGCAATTATGCCTTTGCTTTGAAGGCTTGCTAGTTCCTTCTTCAGTGGTTCTGCCAGTGCCATAGGAACTCTCCTTTTAGGGATCTTTACTGGTTCTACTGAAGGATCTACCTCAAGTTTCAATTTCCCTGCCAAATGTCCTTCCCCTTCAAAAACATCCCCAAAATCTTTCAGTATTTTCTCCATAGTCCAAATCCTGGACCGGTTCTGCTCACTGGCTTGTACAGCATTCAGGATGTTCTTATGTTGCACGTGAATCAATTGCATAGATTGGACTGCTTTGCTTCCTAGCAGTGGTCTGTGGGCATTCCCTTCCACGATGATGAACTCTAAGCGATAGAGTCTATTATTCTTTGGATTGCGAATCTTTAGCCTGCACTTCCCCACAGGTTTCAGGGTACTGCTATTGTACATAATGAGCAATTGGCCACATGGTTCCAGATCTGTTTTCTTGTCTATTAGAGCTAATGGCAGCACATTGCAGGTGGCTCCACAATCCAGTTGGAAACGAACTGGGTGTTTGTTCAACAACATAGTGGCAAACAATGTGGTGGGGTAGGTTACCTTCTTCCCTGTATTCCCCACTATGTGGACATCATGATTCACTGGACCCAAAGTGAGGCTTAAAACATCCTCACAGATCGCTTTCATTCTGTATTGTTCTCACAGCCAGCCTATTAGGTTTCTTCTCACTCTTGCACTGACTTTGGAAATGGTTGGGTTTGCCACAACCTTTACACTTCTGTCCATATGCTGGGCACCTTTCTTTTCTCTTTTCGTGTTGTTTCCCACAGAACATACACTGTATTTTAGGCAGTCGTCTCTGTGGCTGCCGGCCCTGCTCATTATACTGACTTGACTGGTGTTGGACTGCGTGCACCTGCACCTCATGGGTGCCTTCTAATGTCCTAAGCCTCTCTTTAGTAGCTTCAGCTGCCCTAGCAATCTCCAAACAACGAGTCAGTGTTAAATCTGGCTCCCGCAACAGCCTCTCACGGAGATGTTGGTCTGTGGTCCCACAGACAATTCTGTCTCTGATGAGGGAGTCTGTGATAGCCCCAAAATTACAGGTTGTTGCCAAAGTCCTTAGTGCAGTAACATAAGCATCCAGTCTCTCTTCAGACCCCTGCTGCCTCATAAAGAATTGATATCGTTCCATTGTTTCATTTTGTTTAGGTATGCAGTAATCATCCAGCCCTTTTACTAGCTGTTGCAGAGTAGAAGTTGTACTAAACCCAAGAGTTTTGCATATCTCTCGCCCCTTTTCTCCAATCAGATAATATAATAACTTTACCTTTTGCTTTTCTTCCTCTTTTGTGAAGGCAAGATCCAGGTACAATTCAAACTCCTCTTTCCAGTTCTGCCAAGCTTGAGCCAGATTAGGCCCAGTGAAATCCAGTGATGCGGGGGCTTTCAAACCTCGCTCCATAATCCAAAATCTCAAGCTGTTTTTTGTTGTTGTTGTAAATGGGTCCTGTTAGACTTCTGACACCATGTTTCAAAGATAGGTTTGTTGCAAATGAGGAATGCAGTATTATAAAAAAATAAAACTTTTATTGCCTCAAACAAACATAGCTTCTAACTTCTCTCCAGCCCTGACTGACTCCTGAGAGTGCTGAGTCACTGACTGCTGTGTCCCCTCCTGATTGGGCGAGTATTCCTTCAATCAAAGTCTGTGTCCCTGACTTCCTCTTCCATCTAACTTCCTGTGTGTCTCACTTAGTTCTACCTATTGATACAGGGGTGGTGGTGAACCTCTTTCAGCTCGAGGGCCGAATTCGTATTCTCTGCCACTGCTGCAAATTGGGTCTAGGGACTGAAAAATGCAAGGATCCGCTAGGCTGAAAAGCCTGATGAAACCACTATTTTCACCCTGGCTAGCAAGCTGGAGGTGAGGCAGGAGGCACACATTATTATTTCCCCTGGCCCACTGCTTTGTATGTAAAGAAACAAATAGCCCTAGTTTTTCTTTTCAAACCTGCCTTTGAAAACTCTGAGGCAAAAGGAAAGGCTGCAAGTCCCGTGCCTCTCAGCCTGGGCTTCCACTGGGCTCTTTGCCCAGTGCCCTTCCCCACATGATGGGGATAGAGTTCTGCTTGGTACTGCTACAGTAGCCACACAGCAGCAAGGTGAGCAAAAGGACAGGTGAAGCAGCAGCAGCCGGATCCTGTCCTGTTATCGTGACTTTAAAAATGTATAGGTGGGATTCCTCCCGCATACACACTGTCGCTAAAATCAAAACCAGTTTTAAAGGACGTTTATCAATAGAAAACAATGGATTATTCAACCTTAGTGAAAAGTTGACTGACATTTGTAATAATAGCAATATATTTAACTGATTACTTTATTTTTTATTGACATTTATATATTCCCTTATCTGCTAAAGCAATTTACAACAATTTAAAAATAAAAATACCAACCCCCTGCAAAAAAACACCCTACAGCAATAAAAAAACAAAAACCCAAGAAGAATTAAACCCAGTAAAAACCTTTACACATTAAAAATTATACGGCTTAAAAGGATAAATTGAAAAGATACATCTTTATGCCCTTTCTAAAGGAGGACAGGGCTCCTGTAGCTTTAACAGTTGTAGAGAAAAAGGATTTTCAGCAGGGGTCATTTGTATGCAGACAGCATCTGGTGAAATTCTCTTTTCATAGCAATAGTTAAAGGTGCAGGTGTCCTCCTCTCTTTTGTATCTGGTCAAGAGGGCAGGGCTCCTGCAGCTTTAGCTCTTATGATGAAGACAAAATTTCACCAGCTGCTACATGCATTCAAATGACACCTGCTGAAATTCCCTTTTCTATACAACTTTAAAGATACAGGAGCCCTGTCCTTTTCATATGGTCACCCTACTCACAACAACAACCCTGTGAGGTAGGTTGGGCTGAGAGTCTGTGACTGGCCCAAAGTCACCCATTGAGCTTCCATGACTGAGGAGGGACTAGAACCCGGATCTCCCGACTCCCAGTCCAACTCTCTAGCTGCTCCGCCACACTGACTCTCTCCCTGAGAAACTGTGCATGTTTATCATAAGCAGCGATCCCTGTTCTGAACTTCAGCTTCCTGAGTGAAAATCCATCTCCAGGTTTACTCACCAAGTAATGCAAGCCAATATTATAATATTATAATAAATGGCCTCTTTTTGTTGCTGAAGGCTACCATCCTCTCTGCCTACTGATCACCTAACAACAGTTTCCATGCCATGGTCCTCCTGCCAGCCCTGAATACCAGCTGAATCTTGGAAGCCACATACCTTAAAGGTACAGGATCAGTGGGGTCAAAAATTAAGATCCTTTGGAACAAAAAAGTGGGTGGCCCTGGCAGAGGGGTGAAGGACCGTGCACATGTCACTTACGTACAAGTGTCTTGGGAGAGACAATGGTCTGTTAACATAAATCTGCACAGAAAAGGCAAAGTTGAGCAGCATTACAGAACTTGCATGCTTAGAAAACAAGCAGCCCTCCTACAAGGAAACAGTGCTCAAGAGAACAGGATTTTCAGGATCCCTCACATATTCTGGAATCTGTTACCTCACCTGCAGTGAGACATCAAGGCTCATTGGTTGCACACCTTGCCTTTGGGGGCTCAGCAACTCAGCCCTTGAACTTCAGCTGCTGGGAGGCAAAATTACAGCAAGACTGTTCTGGGATTCTTACCCCTGGGGATATAACTGCAAGGCTGTTCTTCTATAGAAATATCTTCTATAATATGTGGCAAAAATGCCTGTAGGTGAGCCTCAACAACCTGCCCACACACTTTGCCTCTAACGATGAGACACAACGATAATTATCCAAAATGGTAGGATCCAATTACATTTTTTCTAGCAGTGGCCTCACCACTGCCTTCTTCATCATAACTGACACTAGCCTCTTCATGAGAGATATTCACAGTTTCCAGAACTAGACATTATTCCCAGTGGTGCAACTAAGTCATTTTAGATCCTGGATGTCCTGGCCTTAGCCACCACCACCCTTTAAGCATCTACATTGTATCATCTGCCTAAAGTAAAATGGGAATCCTTGAATAAGCCAATTTTGGAGGATGAGAATCAATGATATCCAAAGCAGTTGGTAAATCACTCAAAAAATATTGAAAAAAAATTGGGGCTAAAACACAACCTTGTCTTACACCCTTAGTTGAAACTATTAGTTTCGACAAACTGCCAGAGGGCCCGCATCTAATTTGAATTTCAGTTTGGTGATAGAGATTTTGAATTAAATATAGGAATCTTTTGTCAATACCCAACAGTTTCAGTTTTGCCCATAACTTATTCCTCAAAGTTGAGTTAAAAGCAGATTTCAGGTCTATGATTGCAGAAAATAGTTGGGCCCCTTTTGGTTTAGAAGCTGTTGTGAAGCACAAAACAATCATTTCTCTTCTCCTAGCCCCATCATTCTATGCCAGGACCATCCCTCCCATGAAGCAAGGTGAGTGTCATGTCTAGCCCTGCTCCCCCTGGGTTGGAAGAAGGTGTTTCAGGTGATTAGTCAGACTCTGAAGCCAAACTGTACCAGTGGGGGAGAAAGCTCTCACGGGCTCTTCACCAGCTGGTGGTGAACTCTCTCCAGAGCTTATCTCATCAAGGGCAAATAATACACAGTCAGTGGGAAGCCAACATTATTATTATTATTATTATTATTATTATTATTATTATTATTATTATTATTTATTTATTTATTTATATAGCACCATCAATGTACATGGTGCTGTACAGAGTAAAACAGTAAATAGCAAGACTCTGCCGCATAGGCTTACAATCTAATAAAATCATAGTAAAACAATAAGGAGGGGAAGAGAATGCAAACAGGCACAGGGTAGGGTAAGCAGGCACAGGGTAGGGTAAAACTAACAGTATAAAGTCTGCACAACATCAAGTTTTAAAAGCTTTAGGAAAAAGAAAAGTTTTTAGTTGAGCTTTAAAAGCTGCGATTGAAGTTGTAGTTCTCAAATGTTCTGGAAGAGCATTCCAGGCGTAAGGGGCAGCAGAAGAAAATGGATGGAGCCGAGCAAGGGAAGTAGAGGCCCTTGGGCAGGCGAGAAACATGGCATCAGAGGAGCGAAGAGCACGAGCGGGGCAATAGTGTGAGATGAGAGAAGAGAGATAGGAAGGAGCTAGACAGTGAAAAGCTTTGAAGGTCAACAGGAGAAGTTTATATTGGATTCTGAAGTGAATTGGAAGCCAATGAAGAGATTTCAGAAGCGGAGTAACATGGTCAGAGCGGCGAGCCAAGAAGATGATCTTTGCGGCAGAGTGGTGAACAGAAACCAACAGACTGATGTGAGAAGAAGGAAGGCCAGAGAGAAGAAGGTTGCAGTAGTCCAACCGTGAAATAACCAGTGCATGAACAAGCGTCTTGGCGGAAGAGACAGACAAAAATGATAGAATCCTGGCAATATTATACAGGAAAAATCGACAAGATTTAGCTACTGCCTCAATATGAGGAATAAAGGAGAGCGAGGAGTCAAATATAAAGCCAAGGCTACGAGCTTCCTTGAGTAAGCGTAACATCATTGACAGTAAGAGAGAATGAGAGATGAGGAGAAGGTTTAGGAGGAAAAACGAGCAATTCAGTCTTTGCCATATTGAGTTTCAAACGACGATGAAGCAGCCAAGCTGAGATATCTGAAAGACATGCCAAGATACAATCGTGAACATCAGGAGAAAGTTCCGGAGATGACAGATATAGTTGTGTATCATCGGCGTACAGATGATATTGGAGGCCATGAGATTGAATAAGCTTGCCCAAGGGCAACATGTATAAGGAAAACAACAACGGGCCAAGCACCGAGCCTTGCGGAACCCCTACTGAAAGGGGAAAGGAGGAAGACGAGCTGCCATTAGCCAACACGCTGAAAGAGCGACCTGCTAGATAGGAGGCAAACCAGTTATAGACAGAGCCACAAAATCCAAGGTCATGAAGGGAATCTAAGAGAAGATCATGATCAACCTGCAGTTAGATCAAGGAGAATAAAGGCTGCAGTTAGATCAAGGAGAATAAGAACGGAATAATGGCCTTTAGACTTGGCAGTAAGGAGATCATTGGTGATCTTAGTAAGGGCTGTTTCGGTGGAATGCAGAGGACGGAATCCAGATTGAAGTGGATCCAAAGTAGAGTTACTAGAAAGAAAGTCAAGACAGCGAGAGTAGACCGCCTGCTCCAGGATCTTTGAAACAAACTGCAACAAAGAGACAGGTCGGTAGTTAGACAGAGATAGCCTATCAAGAGTAGGTTTCTTGAGAATGGGAGAGACTGTAGCATGTTTAAAAGCAGAAGGAAATGAACCAGAGGACAGAGAAAGATTAATAATATTAAGCAAGGAAGGGAGGATAGCAGGAATAAGATTAATAAAGACACGAGAAGGAATCGGATCACGAGAACAAGTGGAAGGCTTCGAAGAGCGCAGTATTGTAGACAGTTCATCCGCTGAGACCGAAGGAAACGCAGAGAAATTTGCAGGAGGAACCGACAGATGAGGAACAGGAACTGGAAGAGGAGCAGAGCTGGCCAGATCAGAGCGGATAGTTTGGATTTTAGCATTGAAAAAAGAGGCAAAGTTATTAGCAGACAGAGAGACGGGGAGAGATGGCGGATTAGGCTTCAGAAGAGAATTGAAGGACGCAAAGAGCCGCTGAGGATGCCTAGCATTTGAC
The DNA here is from genome assembly GCF_023053635.1 of Elgaria multicarinata webbii. NCBI lineage: Eukaryota > Metazoa > Chordata > Lepidosauria > Squamata > Anguidae > Elgaria > Elgaria multicarinata. The sequence goes on along the minus strand of NC_086173.1, from coordinate 21,351,195 downwards.
TGGATCAGCGTTGAGTAGTACTGCTGTTTGGCCAATGAAATGGCAGAAGAGAAAGAGGAGAGTACAAATTTGTAATGGACAAAGTCCGCCCTGTCCCAGGTCTTATGCCAAAGGCGTTCAGCTGCCCGAGGGAGGGCGCATGGAGAGATTAGCTGGTCCTAGAGCACGCCGCAGACTAAAACAAGCATAGCTAAAGAAAGGCGAGAGAAAGTTGGCCCAGGGGCAGATCTAGACAGCGTCCTGAAGGCGCTTGCGTGCACCTCCAGTGCGCCCCGAAACTCATTGTGTAGATCCTGGAGGCGGAGGAGAAGGCGGCGGCAGCGGCCCCCATCGCCCCTCGCGGGGACGGGACGAAAAGTTTCCGGCCTCGTCGGCTTCGCTGGGGAATCCGGCAGCCGCCACCACCGCCCACCTCCCCACCAGCCTTCTGCTGCCGGCGAAAGAGCCACCCAGGTCGGAGAGCTCGGCGGAAGAAGCCGGAAACTTTTTGCCCCGTCCCCGCAAGGGGCGATGCGGGGCCGCCTCCTCCCCCTCCTCCTCCGGATCCAGGATCTACACAATGAGTTTCGGGGCGCACTGGAGGCACACGCAAGCGCCTTCAGGACGCTGTCTAGATCCACCCCAGCTTGTGTCCTGTAAGAAGCCACCTCAGAACTAGGCCAGATCTACACCAAGCAGGATACGACATTTTGAAACAGTTTGAAAACTATGTATGTAGTGTGTCCTGGGCCCCAACAGTTGTCACTACTATTATAAACTGTTTTAAAGCAGTAGTGTAGATCCTGCTCCAGTCTCTCTGAAGTTAACACGTCTTGGGAAAAGGCTTTCCATTCTTCTTCTTGAAAGGACAATTGTCTCGCTTAGTTTGCATAGTTTTGCCTAGGGAAAAGTTCCAAGATTAGACTCTCTTCAGGTAATTTTTGCTGTAACATAAAATTGCATATTTGCAAGTTTGCTTAGCTATATGTTTTAAATTGGGTGGCTTCTTTGGAAGAAATAAATATTTTACTCAATTTTTAGAAAATACCTCAGTTTATTCTGAGCAGTGTTATGAGCAAGGCAAAATGCATTGCATTCCCAATAATGCCATTGGGATGTTGATGGGAGCGTGTTACCACTCAAGTATAATTGAGTGAGCCTTTGATTCCTTCCATGTACCCCCTTTTCTTGACTTGTTGCTATGATAACTGTTCTGAAATGGACAAAGAGAGGAATAGGGCCTCCCCCTGGCCCCTGACACATGACTATGGCTATTAGCCAGGCATCAGGAGTGCTTGGAAATGGAGCGCTAGAAAATGTACATTTCCTATGTCACTGATAAATGTCAATAGTGCAGAAAAACTGCAATCCCCAATGCTTCTGGTGGCATCTTGCTTTCAGGTGTAGCAGTTTGCAAGTTGCTGAAGGAAGATGAGGGTTCACGAGATCGTCGCCCTGGTCTACACCCGGTGCGCAACATTGTGGCTGCCATTTTGAATTTATTTTATAAATGAGAAGGAGTGCACGAGCGCTCGTGTGAAAATTGCTAGTACTTTTTTTTAAAAAAACACCTTGCCCTCCCCCCAACCGACCCCCAATGGGCACAGAGCTCCTGAAGAGCTCTGTGCCCAGTGCCCAGCTCGCAGCTCATCGTGGTTACTCGTGGTCTCAGGATCAGCACGGGACCATGGAAAAACCAGGCTAGAAGGGTAGGGCAAAATCCCCGGGAAATGGAGGGATCATCCCTCCCTGCTCCCGGGATGCCCTGTGCATAATGTAAATGCACAGGGACGATCCCGGGGCAATCCGTGGGATATTGCCCCGTCTAGTTATGGCCTTAGATGATGAAATAATAATTGATCTTTGGAAGCTAATGTGTTAATTAATGTGGTATGATTTCCCTTGGAATTCAATTAAAAACCAGACCATAAACGCACCTCTGGGCCTACCTGTTGAACGCCAGGAAGAATCCAAAGTAGTAACATAGCCTGTAAATTATGATGGCAAAGATGACAGTGAAATAATTATCTTTTATCTCAAAGGATGGGCAGAGCAGTTCTCAGTACCAGGATGAAAGGGGGGGGGGGGGGGCGGGAAATGAACATGGCCCATATAAGATACTTTCTCCATGATAAGTAGGCATTTCATTCCACCCATTTTCCCCAACTCAAGTTGATGTTCTTCTTTCTTGATGGAAACGTTGAGTGTTTCAAGCCATCAGTCTTAGTTGGAAACAATTTGTATGAGCTGCATATATCTTAGCAAAAGCCGAAATGACATATAAAGACCTTCAAATGAATGAATGAGTTTTTCATGAACGTGAATTCGAGTTCATTGTCAGGGACAAACAGAACTCTCTGAACATGAAAAGGGTGGTTTTTGTTTGTTTTTAGTCACCTTCCTGTTTGAAAGCAGTTTGGGATGCATATTCTAGAAGGTCTCAGTCTTTCATCAAGTCATCACTCAGAGAACAAACACTGGGTGAGTAAAACTACTTAGGAATTGTTCATGGCGAGTCCTGGCAATAATCTGCACTGTTCCTAGTATGTTCCAGAGATTTGGCCATGTGGGTGTTACAGAGATGCTGCTAGCTGTGATTCAGGACTATGGTGGCAAGCAAGAGAGGGGTAAGTCAAAAGCCATAGCTCTAAATTTATGATTCTTGCAACAAAGGCAAATGGCAAATCAGGCGAGAAGGAGCTAATATAGGCAGAATCTGCACTAGTGCTTTATAATGGTTTATAATGGTATTGACAACTGATGGAACCCATGACATGTTCCGTATTCCATTTTCAAACCATTTTCAAAGTATTATAACCTGCTTGGTGTAGATCTGGCTATAACAGGCTGATGAATTATTTGACATTAAGCTATCTGGTAACTTGCAACAATTATCACAGTTATATTGTGGAAATCTAATGAATAATAATAACAAAAAACCGAGCCACTTAAAATTATCATTGTTTATGGAATTAGCCACAACTAAGATGCCAATTCTTCCTGCAGTCTTGTGTTGATGTTTTTTTTTCTTTTTTTATATTACGTTTGCAGTTGTATCAGAGAAATGACACATTTCTTAACACTGAATTCTTTCTTTCCTGCAGCAGAGTCAAAGCAGAGAATGTTATGGCAAATGTAAATGAGACAATGGTGACAGAGGGACTTCCTAGACGAGGCCTTAGCGCGCCTTCTGACCCGGCTTCCCTGCTGTGCGTCCAGATGACGCACAGGGGAATCCGGAGACAGGCCACACTGAGGCCTGGTCTAGCGCGCCATAAGTCAATGCGCAGGAGCTGGGGAAAGTGTGGAGAGTTCCACGACTTTTCGCGGCTCCTCGCTTTCGCGAGGAGCCGCGAAAAGCCGCGGACCTGGCACAGCGCTCATAGGAGCGCTGTGCCCATCGGCGGGGGGGCGAAGGCTGACAGGGTGGGTGGCACGGGGGGAGGGCGGGTGCGATTGCACCGCGCGCCGCCCGGGCAATGCCTGGCATGGGGCGGCGCTTTATGGAATTAGCCACAACTAAGATGCCAATTCTTCCTGCAGTCTTGTGTTGATGTTTTTTTTCTTTTTTTATATTACGTTTGCAGTTGTATCAGAGAAGTGACACATTTCTTAACACTGAATTCTTTCTTTCTTGAAGCAGAGTCAAAGCAGAGAATGTTATGGCAAATGTAAATGAGACAATGGTGACAGAGTTTATCTTAATTGGATTTTCTGACTACCCCAGAGCTCAGGCTGTGTTGTTTTGGTTCTTCTTGGTCGTGTACCTCATTAGCTTTCTTGGCAACGGCCTCATCATCATCTTGTGTATTGTGGATGCTCAGCTTCATACTCCCATGTATTTCTTTATTTGTGTCCTCTCCTTGATAGACTTCATCATTGCCAACAATATACTTCCAGAAACCTTGGTCAACTGCTTCATTTTCAGGCCCACAATTTCTTTTGCCAGATGCTTGTCCCAGATGTACATTGGTGTTTTACTTGTGGTAATGGAGTGTGTCCTCCTTGCTGTCATGGTATATGACCGCTTGGCAGCTATATGCCAGCCCTTATACTACATGCAGATCATGAGCTGGAGATTTTGCATTGGTTTGGTTTGGTGGCTGCATCAGTGACCTTTTCTTTCCAGATAACCTTGATCAATGTGCTTTTGCGGCCTACTGACTTCTGTGGCCAGCGCATCATCAATCATTTTGCATGTGAGCTGCAGTCTGTCCTCAAGCTGGCTTGCTCTGACACGCACACTAGTGAGCTCTTCATGCACGTTTCCTGCCTCTTTATTCTAATACCACCCTTTGGTTTTATTGTTGTGACATATGGACGCATAGGCTTGGCTGTACTGCACATCCGTTCAACACAGTGTCGCAGGAAAGCCTTCTCCACCTGTAGCTCTCACCTTGCTGTGGTCACTATCTTTTATGGGACAATCATGATCATGTACTTGAACCCGCAAGGGAAATCTCTTGCTGAAAAGGACAAAGTCATACCTTTGAGGTATGGAGCTCTGACTCCCATGCTCAACCCCCTGATCTACAGCCTGAGAAACAAGGATGTGAAGGCAGCTTTCTGGAAACTTGTCCGAAAGAAGATAAGTACATAGCATGTAACGTGCACTGTTGTCATGTTAGGGAAATTTCCCCAAACCCAGAACGACCCCAGACCGGTCCAGATGCAGAGGCTTCATTTTACTACGTACACAGGAGAACAGCTCACCTCCAGCAAGCCAAAGGCTGAACTCTCTACCCATCTTCCACATCAGCATATTTTTATAACATTCCAAGTCCCTCCAATGAAATCATAAGATTCCCTCCTCCCCTCCCTTATTGATGACAATTTTTCTACATGTTCCATAAACGAAACTATTCTAGTTAAAACAATGCCCTATATTGTGACAACTATGTCCAGTGTATGTAACTCTTTGTACCTTGATAAGACCCCCCCCCCTTTGAGGTCAGTAGGAAAGTGTCTCCAGCCAGCTGCGAGCCACTTCAATTCCCCTTGGGGTGGGGGGTGGGGGAGCTTAGGTGATAAACAAAATATGAGATGAGCCTCCATGTCTGTGTGATATGGAAACTTGGTTCTGAGCCTCAAGGCTTTTTCAAATATGTTTAAGGAAAAGTAACCTTTGCCCTGTGTCAGATTAGCAGGACAATAAGTGAGCGAAGAGTTTAGGACAACCTTGAACAGGAGGCCAGGAGGCTCTATTGTGTCTCTTGGTTCAGAGGCATGGGGGAGGGGAGTTAAGTGTCAGGAGTGTATTTGAAACATGCTTGTGTACTTTATTCACATCTAATTGAGGGGTTTCAATGGGGAACTTTCAGATTTCCTTGTCAGTCAACAGTGGGAAATTACTGGCAACCACTTGCTACAGAGTTAGTGGTGAAGTGATTAGTGCTTCTGGCATGTTTTTCTCAAGATCAATAAATGGAATATGAACATCCGTATGCCAAAATAATGCCTCTGCTGTCAATTTCCATCTCTGACATGTGGAGGATTCATTGGTTCCTATAACCTGTATCAAGCTCTGTGGCGATACCCACCTTTCTGTCCCTTAGGTATGTCTGATTTGTATGTCTACTGAGTGCGGAATGTTTGACTGAGTGGGTGTGGCTAGTGATGTGTGAGAGACGGGGAGGGAGGAGTATAAATAGGTTGGCTGAAGGGATTGTGTTTTAGTTTGAGGTTTAGTTTTAGTCTGGGAGTTTTAGTCTGGCTTGTGCTTCATGAGAGTGTTTGGTGTGAGAGGAGTGAGAAGAGGTAGGATTTTAAGTAGGGGTGTGCACGGATCCCCTGCTCCGCTTCACTTGCAGATCTGCCATTTTCCGGATCGGGCCGCTCCGCCCCGCCCCCGCTCCACCCACTTCCGCTCCGCTCTGCTCGGAGCTCCGGATCCGGATCCGGAGCTCCGTTTCCCCCCCCATAGGCTTGCATTGAAAGCTAAAAAATTATACAACTTTTTTTCTGTTCAAGTTAGAAACCTCATGTTTGGCACCATGACACCTCATGGGGGTATACACACACACGCCAAGTTTCAAAGCAATCCCATCATCCCCTGATTTTTGGGGAATTTTTGAAAATCGGGCACCCCATTCACACCCCTTTCCATAGCTCCATCAATTTGCACGTTAGAAACCTCAAACACGCCACCATGACAGCTTATCCAGGGATACATACGCACGCCGAGACTCAAGGCAGTCCCATCATCCCCTGATTTTTGGGGAATTTATGAAAATCCAACACCCCTTTCCATAGCTCCGTCAATTTTGCACGTTAAAAAAACCCCTCAAACTCACCACCATGACAGCTTATCCAAGGCAGTCCCATCATCCCCTGTTTTTTGGCGGGGCTTAAACCTGCAAAATTTGGAACTTCCAAAACTCCAAGTGAGCGCAGGAAGGACTTCTCCCCTGAGTCAAAGCCACACACACACAACATCCCTGCGAGGTGGGCAGGGGAGGAGGGAGGGAAGGCAGGCAGGCATGCAGCTGGCATTTCTGGGGGCATAAGGAAGTGAGCCAAGGATAAGCCAGTAATGCATATAAAATGGAATAAATCAATAAATAAACAAAGGAGGGGTGGAATTAAAAGCAGCAGTGTTGCTCAATAAACAGCAAGAAGAATTTTTTTAAAAAGGCTATATCTGTCTTTTACCAGCAATAGGGGGACGTGCCCGGGGGAGGGGGAAGCAGCTGCCAGTTCAACTCAAGACAGCCACCAACAGCTCTGAGATTAAGAAGTAAACGCTCACTTCAACTCATAACAGGCATCGCTCCACCACTAAGAAGTAAACACTCACTTCGACTCATAACAGGCATTGCTCCACCGTTTTACTCTCTTTGGAAGACTCTAATGGCCTTCCAGTGCAGGAGAGAGTGGGGGCACGTCCACGATGAGATGCCCTAGGGGAGCTCATCCCCTTGCACCACATCTTTTCAGTTGTTCCCCAAAGTTAGGGTGGGGAGCAGTGCTGTGTTTCTATCTCTTATTCTTGGCTTAGTATATGATTTCAGGTTGTGTTTGTGCATTTGGTGGGGCTACTGTTTTAAAAAACACTGGGAAAAGCCCGTTCAGATGAAGAAAGAGAAGTTTCCCAGAATCCCAAGTTACCCGTTTTGCCTATGCCCTCCTCTAACTTTGGGATCATGTGATCATGACCGGGAGCTGACTCTGCCCCTCAGCCCTTTGAAAAAGGTATTTTTCCCGCCGATTTTTAAAAAACTTCTAGCGCGCGACCCGCACGACGCAGAAAGTTGAGAGTAGTCTCAAAATGACCCCCATCCACGACTCTCTGTGCACAAGAATTTTCAGAACGATAGCTTAAAAACCAACCCAGTTATGCCCAAGTCTTTCCCTCAATGCAATCCTATGGGCGAAAAGCCGAAAACGCCGTTTGAGCCGCGCGGTTGACCCGATTTTTTAAAAAATATAGCACGCGACCCGCACGATGCAGAGAGGTGAGAGTGGTCTCAAAATGACCCCCATCCACGACTCTCTGAGCACAAGAATTTCCAGAACGATAGCTTCAAAAAGAACGTAGTTATCCACGATTATTTGCCGCAATGCAATCCTATGGCGAAATGTTTTCAAGATGGCGACCGGAGCGCTCCGCCTGAACTAGGAGCTCCGAAAAATGGTCGCTTCTCTTCGCCTTGCTTCTAGGGGTCCGCGGTCCGCTCCTACTCCGCCTCTGGGTAAGGCGGAGCAGGCCAATCCGCTACTGCTTCTATGCTCCTAATCGGAGCGGATCACACCCCTAATTTTAAGGGACTTGGGATTGTTGTTTTAAATATAAAAATAAGCAGGTTTGATCCAAATTGAAATACCAAAGATCTGTTACTTTGTGTTCTGTTACCACAAAACACGCGTCAGCTCGGATTTATTACCTGCTATATTACACAGGGTAAAAACATCTAACGATACACCTGCAGTTCAGTACCTCAGTAATAGAACCCATTTTCCAAAACCCTTTACCTTGTTCCCTCACATATAGGGGAAAGGTTGTGTTGTTTTTACCCTTTCCTCAGGCTTTTCAAGAGGTGGCCCTTGGCTTGAGAAGGGTGTGCTAGGCAAGGCCTTCTGTGTGAGGTCAGGGTCATCGCAAGCTCCTTCAGCAATTTTTCTGTGGGTGAATGGTACAGGAAATGCTGCACCCTCCTACCAAGTGCTTCAGGAGGCAGTTGCTTAGGGCAGCAGGGACAATCCCAGTTCTCACAAACACACTATCTGGAACTATCTTCAGGGTGGATAAGGCAGGTTGCAGCTCTGATCACATTTGCTAAGAAGTAAGAGTCCAATCCTACATACACTTACCTGGGAGTAAATCCTATTGAATTATGCATGACTTCTGAGTAAACACATTTAGGAGTAAACAAGTTTGATGTGGTCCTGAACATGTTTTCCCATGAACAAATCACTCTGTTTCCCTACACCACATAATTTCCCATACCATTTCAGATACCTTTTTCCACCCCACGGGCCGTGTCCAGGGCTGGCCCTGTGACATTTTGTTGCCTGAGGTAGACCTGCAAATAGTGCCTCCCCCACCCACAAGTGAAAGTGCATAGTAGTAATCAAAGCCGATCAAGTGGTTTTGGCCCTGTAGCAGAAAAATCCGACAAGCACCTCTCCCATTCCATGGTAGCAAAAATACAATAATTAATAAAATAAATAATGAATATTTGCAGCTTTTTCATAATGTCCCAACGCACCCCCCCCAACTTGATTCTTCAAGGGGAGTACTACTCCACCCAAAACAGACTGATTCCAGTGTCACTCTCTCCTTGAGATCAGGAGAACATCTGTTTTATCTGGACTGAGCTTCAATTTATTAGCCTTCATCCAACCCATTATCACCACCAGAAATGTTTTTAGTACACCAAGAGATCCCTGGAATTAGATAAAAAAGAGATCTTTAAACTTTTCAATCAGGATACTGTTGACAATGCTTCCCCCCACTTTCTCTACAGTGTTGATATTTTTCACTTGGTTGTTCTAACTCAATTCTATAGGTAATGGAATCATAATTTGTCTTTCAATCTAAAGCGCTAAAGTGTTTTCCTCAGAGTTCAATTAAAGGACAGTCCCTAGAATCACCTTTGGGCCTCCTTGTCTTACTCCAAAAGGACCTACACTATGAATGCATCTTATAAACCACTTGGGAGAAGAAGACATTGTGGTAATTATCTTCTAACTCAAGCAATGGACATAGGTTGTTCTCACTGCTGGGATGAAGGACAGGACCTTATTTGATCCATATAAGCAGCCATCTCCCTGAAAATTGGTGATTTTGTTTCAGACCTCTTTGAAAAGATTCTTTCCCACCCTGTTCTTTCTGACCCCAATTGGTGGTCTTTTTCTTTTTCAATGGAAACACCCAGGGCGTTACTAGACGAGGCTCTAGCGCGCGTTACCTTCCGCAGTCACGTCGAGGCTTCCAGATGACGTTCACGAGGATCCGCCGTTATCCTGCGGTGAAGCCTCTTTCTCCCGACTTTAAAAAAGTGAGTTTTAGGGCGCCTTTTCCTGCCGTCCCGCGGTAATTTGGAGTACGTGTGGGAGGATGTGAGGTCACTGCGGTCCGCACTGGGCAGGAAAAGGCGTGCTAAGGGGGAGTGGTCAGCGGCTTCGGTCAAGCCGCCTCCGCCATTTGCGCGCAGTCCGCCAGCTGGGGCAGCGCAGCGGAGCGGCTTTTTTTTTTTATTCCCCCAGTGACAGTTTGCGCAGGAACGGAGGAACGGAAAAGTGGCTAGTGTGCTGCTGGGGTGTGTGGGGGATGGGTGGGGGATGTGCGCCTGTTCTAGTGGGGTTTTTTTTATTTCCCCAGTGACAGTTTGCGCAGGACCGGAGGACCGGAAAAGTGGCTGGTGACTCCTTGCGGTGGGCAGCTACCGTGGCCGCATAATGGCAGTGCTGTACGCTGCCTGTTAGTGTGGGTACCAGGCTGGCAGAGGGCAGAGCTGTTTGTGGGCTGCTGCCATGGCTACGGCCAGATGTGGGTTGGCTCCTTGGGATGGGGCACAGGGCACAGAGGCGGTCATCGCCGCCGACACCTCAGAGGCATGATGGGAGATGTAGGCACAGAGTGGCCATGCAGAGTGCCCATGCAGATGTAGGGTCAGGAAAAGGCGTGCTTAGGGGAGTGGCCAGCGGCTTCGGTCAAGCCGCCTCCGCCATTTGCGCGCAGTCCGCCAGCTGGGGCAACGCGGCGGAGCGGCTATTTTATTCCCATAACTACATTTCGCGCAGGACCGGAGGACCGGAAAAGTGGCTGGTGAGCTACTGTGGGTGTGGGTGGGCAGCCAGCTGGAGGGAACCGGCTGGCAGAGGGCAGCAAGCGAGGGTGGGCGGTCATCTTCCAGCGGCCACCCGGCAGCAGGTGAGGGAAGCCCCTTTAAAATGGTTCACTACACTCCCCTGCCCTTCCGATGGACCTCCGGTGGTGCGGAAAGTAACGAGCCCCGTTCTCTCTGCTTAGCCCCTGAATAGGTATCAGGCATGGGGCCAAAAGGGCGGGGCATGACATGGAGACACCAAGAGATCCTAGATGTGCTGGACATTTGGGGAGAAGAAAGGATTCAGGAGCAGCTGAGGGCTAGCCACCGCAACTTTAATGTGTTCGAACAAGTGGCACGGGAGATGGGCAGGAGAGGCCATGAGCGAACCGCCAAAGAGTGTCGCACTAAAACCAAGAGCTTGCGGTCAGACTATCGGCGTGTGAGGAACCATAATGAGAGGTCAGGCAACAATGCCACCACGTGCCCCTACTATCAGAAATTACATTCCATTCTCCGTGGGGATACCACGACGCGCCCCAAACGCGTGGCAGGCAGTCTGACAATTACTCGGACACAGTCCACACGTGTAACTTCCCGAGCCACTCAGCCACCACCCTCTCTTCCTGTGGGCTCCCAGGACATGTCTGAGGACGCCAGCGAAACCACCTCACTCAGCAGGAATGTGGACGAAGACACATCAGCTGGTGAGTGTGCCCGTCTGCCTCCCCCAGCCCACCCCTACACCTCCCCACCAACTTCGGCAATGGGACTGCAGAGCCACCCCAAAGGCTTGCTGGTAGGGGGCGGGAGGTGGGGGCACAAGCACAGCATCCCATGCCAGTGGGAATCCTCTCTTCTCCACGCAAAATGCCTGGAGGAGGGGGGCCTGGAAGGGCTGCATTTGAGGCCCCTGCATCTCTGGGGAGGGGAAGCTGCCCTTCCCCCTACCTCCAATGCTTTCTCCTACATGCCACCAGATGATGAAGAATCCGGTAATGTAGCTGCAGACTCTGACAGCGAAGCAGGTGAAGGCACCAGCAGCCAGACTGGACTGAACTGTGAGTATGTGCCCACCATACAGCATCCCCACAACCATGGGCATTGATCCTTGGTAGAGGGTGGACTGGCAAATGGTGAGGTATGAGTGTGACATAGGCCTGACTTTGCCTTGACAGGCCCCCCACAACCCACTGAAGGTGGCTCCAGGGACAGCCCAGATAGAGGACGTGCTCCTGGTGAGTACTCTGCACTCCTCAGGTGTGCATGTGTGCTCCTGCAACCACTCAGACATGCTGGGGACATGGCAGCACTAACACACAGGTGTGTGGCCACATGTAGGTAGGCAAGGATCTACACGGCACCCTGGCAGGTGCCCTGTGCTGAATGCCCTGAATGGGGGAAGGTGCAGTTAGTGTGGTGGGTGGGTGTGATTGAACTGCCTTCAGTCCATCACACCAACAGGAGGGGAGCAGTGGGGGAAGATCTTGGGAAGGAGCCTGCAATTCCCCAGATGCACCAAGGTCGATGCTGTGGGAGTGGGAGTGGGAGTCAGCATTCCTCAGCCATGGGAACGGCTCTCACAGATAACAGAACAGCAGAAGTCTGGGGCTGGAATGCAATGTTGTGAGTTAGCCACCCACCAGCACCACTGCCAGCTGCTTAGTTGCTAAGGGCAGTTCTAGGCGCACAACCACACCCTTTCGCTGCCAGGCAGGAAGGGTCACTTCACCTGCTGTGCCCTCTTGTGCAATTGGGCGGCTAGATGTGCAGCAGTGTGCTTGCCCAAGGTGGTGGTGTATCTGTATGGCACTGCACACTCCACCTGATCCTCACCTCCCCTGTTCAGTGCTGCCGCATGTGTCTGAATAGCCAACCTTCTCCACACAGATCCAGGGGTGGCAAACCCCAGGGCCACCCTGTCACCTGCCTCTCGCCTTGCAGAGATTCGCAACCGTCGCTCCCAGAGGAGAGGAGGAGATGCTGCTCTGGAGATCATGCGCCAGGCAGCAGCAGACAACGCCCGCATCCTCCAAATCCTTGAGCGTGACTCTGAGAACTTCAGCGAATATCTGGACATCGCAAGGCAGCAACTCCAAGTAGATGCTGAAAATGGGGCAGCAATGGTGCGCTGTGTGGATAGGGTAGCCACCTGTCTGGAGGAGCTGGTCGGTGGCATGCGTGGTCTGAGGACTGGCCCCCCTAGGCATAGGGATCGCCCTGTGAGGGCACTGCCTCTTACTGGCCCACAAACTGGTGGAGTGAGAGGCAGGGACCCAGTGGAACACTTACTCCCTGGCCCACTCTGGGAGGAGGCTCCCGAACCCCCACCCCAGAGGGAGGAGACCCCATCCCCACCCCAGAGGGAGGAGACCCCATCCCCACCCCAGAGGGAGGAGACCCCATCCCCACCCCAGAGGGAGGACACCCCATCCCCAACCCAGGAGCAACCTCTTTGTGCCCCATCCCAGGGGGGGAAAGGCAGGGCAAAAGGCAAGGCAGCCCCACTGGCTGTGGGGCCTCAGCCCAGGGCCAAGGCAGCCCCACCGGCTGTGGGGCCTGAGACCAGGGCCAAGGCAGCCCCACCGGCTGGGGGGCCTGAGACCAGGGCGAAGGCAGCCCCACCGGCTGGGGGGGGCTCAGACCAGGGCCAAGGCAGCCCCACCGGCTGTGGGGCCTGAGACCAGGGCCAAGGCAGCCCCACCGGCTGGGGGGGCTCAGACCAGGGCCAAGGCAGCCCCACCGGCTGTGGGGCCTGAGACCAGGGCCAAGGCAGCCCCACCGGCTGGGGGGGCTCAGACCAGGGCCAAGGCAGCCCCACCGGCTGTGGGGCCTCACGGCAAGGGTAAGGCAGCCCCACCGGCTGGGGGGGCTCAGCCCAGGGCCAAGGCAGCCCCAGCAGCGGTGGGGGCTCCGGCCAGAGCAGCCCCAGCGGCTGTGGGGGGGAATGGAAAGGCCAGGAGCAGGCACCTGGAGCCTGCAGCAGCTCCCCCTGCAGTGCCTGGGGAACCACACAGCCCACCTGCCAAGCAGCAGCGCAGGGAGTGGCCGAAGCGTAATCCCAAGGAGCGCCAGCCCTACTCCCCATGAAGGGGGGAAGGTAGTATTGAGTGTGGGGTGGAGTGGGGTGGCTCACCATTCCTCCTAGTCCTGCCAGGGACTCTGGCCAAGCACTGCATAGAAGCGCACACACACCTTTAAGCAAAATATATTAGATTTTTTTTTTTTATAAACATTAGAAAATTTGTAGTTTTTTTTTAACAAGAACAAAGAAAAGCTTTATTTTTCTGAAAAGCATTATTTTCTTAAACATTAATAAAAAAATAAAAACGGCACAGTCAGGGGCCTTGCTGCTCGTGAGCATCCTGCCTGCAGGATCTCTTTATGGCCCGGACGTCCCGCTCCAGGCGGGTGACCCTCCATTCCAAGGAGCGCACTGCGAAAGGAAAGATGGTATTAGTGATGTATGCTGCAGCACCCCCCCCATGAGCACACCAAACACTAGAGTCACTACTTACTTGTTCTGCGCACCGCCCCCTCTAAGCGGCTGAACGACCGCATGAGGTCCGGAGTGACGGCCACAGCAGCTCCATCACCTGTCACAGAAAAGAAGGGGTGTTGAGGAGGTGAGGGATGGGAGTGGGGAGTGCACAACCAGAACTGTAGTGAGGGAGTGGGTGGGCAGGTGGAATGGTGCACAACCTGGCAGGGAGGAGGCCACATACGTGTTCATTTGGATGCCACTAGACTGATGTGCACCACTCCCTCTCCAATGAATGCAGCCTCTTCCCCAAGCCCCCAAGCAGAAGGTGCGTGGAACCAGCACCAACCCCTGCTTGTGGTAGGGCTGTGGACTTACCAGGTGGTGCGGTGGGTGGGCTGCAGGGAGGTTGCTCTGGCGGGGCCGCCTCAGGAGGGGGGCCTCCCTCCCCACTGCCCTCCTCTGGTTGGTGGTGCTGCTCCTCCTCAGCTCCCACAGGCTCCTGGCACACAGCCCGGAGGCGGGCACGCTGAAGCCCTGTGAAGGTAATAGGCAGGTATGCATCAGTTAGTGGGCCAGGACATTCATTGCGCAATGAGATGCCACATTGGAACCCACATTACATGGGCATGGTAAGCAGTTCTAGGGGCCACTGCCTACATGGAACCAGGATGGGGGATGGGCTTTGCACCTGGCTGCCAACATGCATTATACATGGGCTGGGATGGAGAAATGACAAGTTGGCCAAGGCACTGGCATGAGGCTGAGTGCAACCACCACACAGAGGGGCAATGATTATAGCAGGTGGTGCAGGGCAGCTTCAGCATGGCTGCAGTGTTGGGGGATGGGGCACAGTGATACAAAGGGTACTTACTTGTTGGGCGTTGCTCCTCCCACGAGGGTCGCCCAGCCCGATCCCACAGCTCGTGCAGGAGGGTGTAGAAGGGGGGCTGGGCTCTCCTAGGAGGGCTACCCCGGTAGCACTCCAGAGCCTCAAAGAAGGCCGCCTTTAGGCCTTTAAACTTGCTCCTGCACTGCTCAGCAGTGCGGGAGTAGCCCGCGATGGAGAGGCTCCTTGCAGCCCTCCTGAAAATATCTATAGTCTGGAGGCTGGAGCTCCTCATGAGGCGCTCCGACCTTCCAGACTGCAGGAGGAGCTCAAGGAGCATCTCCATCTCGGGCTCCTGCCAGTAGGCGACCCTCCGAGGCTCCATCTTGACCGGGGTAGGCCTGACGTACGCGCCCCCTGTTGACGTTTTTGGAACTGCGTACATGCGCAAAGAAGCGGCCGATGCCAATAAGCACGGTTTGCCCTTCGGAGACATACGCTCCCCCTGTTGACGTTTTCCGAGATTGCGGACGTCCGCAAATAAGCGGACGATGGCGATAAGCACGGTTTGCCCTTCGGGCTACATTTAGGATGATTACACGTTGCGCAGTTTGACTGGAGTTTATTATTATTACTAATTTATATAGCACCATCACTGTAGATGGTGCTGTACAGAGTAAACAGTAAATAACATGCATGTGGGCGTACATAGCATATATATTATTGCATACATGTGGGCGTACATAGCATATATATTATTGCATACATGTGGGCGTACATAGCATATATATTATTGCATACATGTGGGCGTACATAGCATATATATTATTGCATACATGTGGGCGTAAATAGCCTAGAGTTGATTGCACACAAGTGTGCATACGCCTGTTACTCTGGGGTAAAGGACTGGAAGGACTGCACAGGGGAAGAAGCACAGTCCAATTTTATGAGGCAGGCTGTCAGCGGCGGTTAGCCCACAGGAACTCTCTGACAGCATCCCGCACCTTGTGCCCTTCCCGGGTGTGGCGATTGGCCTCATTGACGTAGGGCTCGCCCAGAGTAGCCAGCTCAACAGAATTGTGCTCCGCCGCCTCCACGAGCATGGCGTGCCCCTTGGTTTCGCAGATGTTGTGCAGGATGACGCAAGCACTGATGACCGAAGGGATGTTTTCTTCGGCCAGCTCCAGGCGCACGCCTATGCTCCGCCACCTCCCCTTGAGGCGGCCGAACGCCTGCTCCACCACAAGGCGTGCTCGCCTAAGACAGCGGTTGAAGTGGGCTTGCTGTGGAGTGAGTGCCCCACCATAGGGTTTCATCAACCACTCACGCAAAGGGTACGCGCCATCCGCAATAATGAGGGGTGGAATCTGCTGGCCGTGCAATCTGATTGTTGGATGGGTAGGCACGAAGACACCTGCATCCATCGTCTCACAGAGGCCTGAGTTGGCAAAGACATAGGCATCATGGTTCTTGCCGCTCCATCCTATTTCCACATTGATGAACCGCCCCTTGTGGTCGCAGGTCCCCTGCAGAATCATGGAGTAGTCATCCTTCCTGTTTATGTATTCTGAGGCTTGGTGTATCGGAGATTGGATAGGAATATGGCTGCCATCCACCGCGCCCACACAATGAGGGAACCCCAGCTCCCCAAAACCATGCATGATCTGTGGGGCAGAAAACACAAAGGGCATATTAGTGACAGCTCCATTGTTCCGAAGTTGCGGACCTCCGCAAAAGTGAGTGCCTGTTCCCAGCGCATTCCCCCACCCCATCCCCCATCCCCCACTCACCTCTGCCACGTTCCCAATCTTGACTGTACGAGCTAGGAGGGTCACTTCCATGGCAAAGCACACCTCCAGGACTATTTGTGCCGCCGTAGAGCAGCCTACCCCGAACTGCTCTGCTGTGGTCCTGTAGACGCAAGGGGTAGCCAGCCTCCATAGGGTGATGGCTAGGCGTTTCTCCACTGGGATAGGTCTACGCATGACAGTCAACCTCCTGTCCAGATGCGGCCGCAACTCCTCCACGATTTCAAAAAAGGTGCCCCTGCTCATGCGGAAATTGCTCAGCCATTGCTCATCGTCCCACTCCTTCAGGACAAAGTTCTCCCACCAGTCCTTGCTCCTCGGCCGGGCCCAGAAGCGGCGGCGTGTCTCGCGGACGTAGTCGCCATACGCGGCCAGCATGGCTAGCCTCGTTCGGCAGAGGGCGGCCCGCAGCTCGCTGCGGCGGAGTAGCCACCTCCCCAGTTGTTCCCGCAACTGCCGCCGCCTGGCAGCCACCTGTGCACGGAGGCGCTGATACTCCGACAGAAGCAAGATCAGCATGCCTATGGCCGTGCAAAGATCGTCACGGTCCTCGTCAGGGAGCATAGTTGCCCTCTCTTGGCTATCGTTTCCCGCACAGACGCGCACACACAGCCACCTCTGCTGCCCTGATATGCTGCATCCGGACAATGCGCTTCCGCTGGCGCAGCTGTTTCTGCCAGATGTGGGTTGGCTCCTTGGGATGGGGCAGAGGGCACAGAGGCGATCATCGCCGCCGACACCTCAGAGGCATGATGGGAGATGTAGGCACAGAG
This sequence comes from Elgaria multicarinata webbii, assembly GCF_023053635.1. Lineage (NCBI taxonomy): Eukaryota > Metazoa > Chordata > Lepidosauria > Squamata > Anguidae > Elgaria > Elgaria multicarinata. The sequence continues at coordinate 21,334,054 of NC_086173.1, read as the reverse complement.
TGGCCATGCAGACGATTGACCTCGGGTCATATGACACCCGCCACGACCCCCATCAGGAAGTGAGCGTATCAATGTTGACCCTCAACAGCACCAGCAGCACTTCAGCTGGCACTGGCACTGCTGCCGCTGCCGCCGCCAGGGCTGGCGGCGGCATCGCTGACAGCTGCGCAAGTTTGCGGTCTTTCGGACGTGCGCAAACCGTGCAGCGAGCGGGGAAAAAAGCCGCGGCAATCAGGCCGGTGTGGCTGCGCAACCGTGCTCGCGGCGGCAGCAGCACAACCGGCGCAAACTTCCGCCACAAATCGAAGGCAGGTGTGGATCATGAGGCGTCACGGCTGAACGGGAAAAGCCGCTTTCACCGCTCCTCAACGACGGAACACCCGGTAGGTCTAGCAACGCCCCCAGTGTTTCAAGCCATCAAGTCTTAGGTGGAAACAATTAGTGGGAGATGCATTTATCTTAGCAAAACCCCAAAGGCCATTTTATAAAGACCACTAGATGAACGAAGGAAGTTTACATGACAAAGAACAAGATTTCATTGAAGTTCCTGACCTTGAAGACAAATGTAAGTCTTGTGGCACCAAGGGTTTCCTTACAAAGTGTTCTTTGAAAATCGTTTGGATTGCATATTGTAAGAGTTCTCAGTCTTTTGTCAAGTAATCACTTGGAGAATGAATACTGGGTAAGCAAAACCACATTAGAATTAAACTAAGTCAGCTTATGGTCAGGATTGGAATAATTTAAAATGATTGGCTCAAAACCTAACATTATTGGCCCTACCTTCTTTTGTATCTGGTCACTCTAATATAGCTCTAGCAGCTTTAACTGTTGTGGTGAAGAGGGAATTTCACCGGGTGCTGCATGCATACAAATAACACCTGCTGAAATTCCCGTTTCAATACAACTGTTAAAGATACAGGAGTCCTGTCCTCCTTTCCATCGGGTCAACCTACCTATGACCACATCTTCTCTCTTGACCTGTTCTTCCTCTTCAGCATTAGTTCTGCTAGAGGGGGTAAGGAAACAAGTAAGAAAACAAACAAAAAGCAGTGGTGTTGGGGTAGTGTTTGCTGCCATCACCTATTGGCTCACTGCTTGGCAAGCAAGAGAAAAAAATAAGGAACAACAGCAGCAGCAACAGATGGCCTAAATGGAAGAGTAGGCTGACTGATTACAGAGTGGCCACTGAGAATGTCTTGCCCAACGCGTCCCCAATATGGCACTGGTTTGACTACAAGTCACATCTTCTCCAGCCAGTCAACATTGTAGTTGATTACAGAGAAGTAAAAAGTTGCAGGGAATTCTTACTAAATTGTGTTTGGGAAAAGAAATCACCAATGATTAAGACCACATTGATCGGAATTCAGGATGAGGAAGGAGGTGAAACATTCCCATGATTCTGTTCTGTTAGAAGGTTGCATAGATTTTGGGGGTGGGCTTATCATTTTGACAAGAGAAATTATTATTGTTATTTACTACATTTGTATACCACCCCATAGCCGAAGCTCTCCGGGTGGTTTAAATAGGATAAAAACACTTAAAAACAATATACAAGAATTTTAAATCACACATACAATTTAAAACCTCAAAAATATACAAAAACAAGATAAATTATTGGCAAGAAGTGCCAGTATGTCTGGATGACATACCAGGGCTGTGAGAAAATATGAATGAAGGGTTAGTGAGCCAAATTTCATCCTAATTCAACTACTAAGAGAAGAACTACAAAGACAACATCCAAGGGACCATAGGATTGATCAGAAAAAGCCTTCTGATGATGGAGACAGCCTCAGAAAGGGGGTGTCAGAGGACCACCCCTCCCCTCGCAGCTGGTGCACAAAGAACTACATTAGCTGCCCTCTGAGTTGGAAAAGTGACTTCAGAGGAGGAAAGACCCATCCCAGTGGTCAGGCAGGGGCAGAAACCAGGGAGGCCATTACATGAGATATGCTGAAACTCCTATGCTCCCATTCTAAATTGCCCTCATTATTTTGTGGTTTTAATTGTTGTGAATCACCCACAGATTTTTAGCTGTTGGGTAGGGTGACCACCTGTCAGGATTTCCCCAGATTTGTCCTGGTTTTTTGTTCTATCTTTGGTGTCAGGGGATTTTCTGTAAGTTTCTATAACGTTCTATAATTTCCCCTTCAAGGCCACCATTAGTATGCCGGTGGGGTGGTGGTGGTGACGTGCTTTCTGGAAGTGTGTAATCTGCCCCCCATTATAGAAAAGGCCCCAATTGGAGCATTGGGTGTGGGGTGTGGCAGGAATGACATGCTTTCTGGAGGCCCCAGAAAGCTGCTTTTCCACCCACCCACTGGGTGTCCTCTTTTTTGGTTTCCAAAATATGGTCACCCTGTTGTTGGCTGGTATGGAAATATAATAAACAAATACATACATAAATAAAAGCCCATCTAGCGAAAATTGCCAAAGATAGAGATCTCCTCCTCTATTTCTCCTGTCCTGCTAACTTCAGCCTGGCAGGGCATAGGAATCTTGAGCAGGCTTCCAAGCAGAAAGGGCTTGCACCCTAAATATAGTTGAAAATGGTGCTGTGCCAAATCTTGCTCCCTATTTTCAAGGGGGGAGGATTCTCTCCCTGTGAAATAGGCATGGTTTTTCTCTCTCTTTCACAGGGAGGGGGAGAATTTTGGAGAATTTTCTCCTTGGACAGGGTGTCCAAATACCCTGCCTCCCTCTTCCCAAGTTTGGGAGGCAGCTGAAGGATCTTTTATTTTTACTTGAAAAATGTCCCAGCATGAGACACTTTACATAGAGCCCAGTAGCACTTACTGTGAGAACTCCCATGTCAACCTGACCGCTTCAATAGACTTTCAGAAAGAACTCCTGGGCTGCAGAAGCTTTGCAGAGAATCCCAGGGCATGGCTAGATGCGGGGATATCCCGGGGATCATCCTGGGATCATCCCTGTGTGTCCACATGACGCACAGGAGATCCCAGAAGCAGGGACGGATGATCCTTGCATTTTCCCAGGATATGGCCCTACACATTTTTCTTGCTTTTTCCTGCAGTCCCGGGATGATCCCGAGACCACGGCATGTGTGGGCAGCCATCCCAGTATAGTACCGGCTCCTTGTGAGTAAACGTGAGGAGCCAGGAACATGGAGCACTGCAAGCACACCGTGCCTATTGCGGGGGAGCGGGGTCAGGCTGTGCTCCAGCTCCTTTTTCTTTCTTTTTTTTTTTTTAAATGGCGTGTGTGACATCATCTTCCTCCTGGGACGTCACTGCTGCATGTGGACTGAGGGGGATGATCTCACAGTCATAAAATCGAAGATCATCCCCCTCCACCCTCCTCATCTAGCCATGCCCCCAGACTGTTCCAAGCAAGAATAAATGGGACTTTTTGAGCGGTAGACCCCAAAAAAACCACCCTCTTCTCTTTTTTTACTCTATGTGGCTGCAGGCAAGAAGATAATTTTTCTGAAAGCCCCATTTGTCCCTGCTTTGCAGAGCTTCTGCAGCCCTGGACCATTTTCTGGAGAGGGGAAAGTCACATGGTCTCCTGGGAGTTCAGAAAGTGCTCCCAGGACAGAGAAAAATAAATAGAAAAAAATACATAGAAAGACGTCCCCTCAGCCACCATCTACATTTAAAAAGGTAAGTGGAAAACCTGTCCTCCTCCCCAAGGAGAATGTTATTTGAAATTCTTAGATCTCCTAGCCTCTTTCACTAGGGTTTTCATTTCACCCCCACCTCACAAAATGCCAAAAATGGGCATTTTGGCATAGTGCTGGTTTAAAATAGAAGTAAAGTATATATTTTTCTAAAGTATAGCATATTTTAAAGTTGCATAAAACTAGACATGATTCATACCAAACATTTTGGACCGGAGCTATAAGCCTCCTGGTTCAAAACAGTATTACTGTGTTTTGGGACTCAGTTCTTATCTCTGTCTTGAATTCAGTTCCTTGCGCAAGTAATTTTACTTCAACTTTCACCAGTTTGCCTTGAGGGAGTTGAATGTTTCAGGACTGACTTTGCCCACTTTGCAGCCATTTTAAGAATGGCCAGCCACCCCCTGGCAGCCATTTATAAAATGTCACTCTCTCCAAATTCCAAATATGCCCAACAACAAAAACAGTTGGGAGATCTCCGATTTGGAGAAACAAAAGTTGAGGTAGGTACTATTTCACAACATTATCTCTCCTCGTATTACTCTGTGGCTTTCTCAAAACTTTGGTCAAATCACCGTGTCTTCCCGAGTCTGTAAAGAAACCTCTGGCTTTGACACATTTCTAAGCACGTCATTATTTCTTTCTTGCAGGAGAGTCGAAACAGAGAATGTTATGGAAAGTATAAATGAGACGATGGTGATGGAGTTCATCTTGATTGGATTTTCTAAATACCCCAGAACTCAGGCTGTGTTGTTTTGGTTCTTCTTGGTGGTGTACCTCATTAGCTTTCTTGGGAATGGCCTCATCATCATACTGTGTATTGCAGATGCTCAGCTTCATACTCCCATATATTTCTTTATTTGTGTCCTCTCCTTGATAGACCTCATAATTGCTAACAAAACACTTTCTGAGGTCTTATTCAACTGCTTCATTTACAGGCCCACCATTTCCTTCTCTAGATGCTTGTCCCAGATGTATCTTGGTGTGTTACTTGTCTCAACAGAGTGCACCATCCTTGCTGTCATGGCATATGATCACTTTGCAGCTGTATGCCAGCCACTACGCTACCTGCAGATCATGAGCTGGAGATTTTGCATTGGTCTGGTGGCTGCATCTGTGTCCTTTTCTTTCCTGATGACTCTGATCGCAGGGCTCTTGCGGCCTACTGACTTCTGTGGGCGACACACTATTAATCATTTTGCATGTGAGCTGCAGTCATTCCTCAAATTGGCTTGCTCTGACACACACATTAGTGAGCTCTTCATGCACATTTCCAGCCTCTTTCTCTTAATACCACCCTTTGGCTTCATAGTTGTGACATATGGGCGCATAGGCCTGGCTGTAGTACACATCCGCTCGACACAGGGCCGCAGCAAAGCCTTCTCCACATGCAGCTCTCACCTTGCTGTGGTCACTGTCTTTTATGGGACAATCATGATGATGTACTTGAGCCCACAAGGGAAATCTGTTTCTGAAAAGGACAAGGTCATAGCTTTAATGTATGGGGCTCTAACGCCCACCCTAAATCCTCTGATTTACAGCCTGAGAAATAAGGATGTGAAGGGAGCATTCTGGAAACTGGTTGGAAGGAAAATATCAATGTAAAGAACATACATGCACTTTTTGTCCCATGCACAATCATTTATCTGAGAGCCAGTGTGGTGTAGTGGCTAAGGTGTTGGACAGGGAGTCGGGAGATCTGGGTTCTAGTCCCCACTCAGCCGTTGAAACCCACTGGGTGACTTTGGGCCAGTCACATACTCTCAGCCCAACCTACATCACAGGGTTGTTGTTGTGAGGATAAAATGGAGAGGAGGAGGATTATGTATGCCGCCTTGAGTTCCCTGGAGGAAAAAAGGCGGGATATAAAGGTAATAAATAAATAAATAAATAAATAAATAAATATTGTGGACAAATACTTAAATTGGTCTTCTGCCAAACATAGTGGTGAAGATTATTGCTTCTATGATCTTGGCTTAATTCCCACAGAGACATTTTTCCATGCTGAAGGTCTCATACATTTTGGTCTATAAGGCTGCAGTTCCTTAGCTGTGGTCTTGATGCACATTTACTTTGGAACTGAACATGGAAGTGTGTTTAACCCAGGGTGTAGTAAAGGATTTCAGGTTACAACATGCCCCGTTTCACACCTTCCAACAACCCATGGTTTGTTAAATCATGGGTTGTTGTGAATAAAGTGAGAGGAAGGGACCATGCTAGCTTTCACCACCCAATACCTCTAGCTGCAGCTGGAGAGAGCAAACTGTGGGTCCTAAGAACAAACCATGTATTCTAAATTCTAAACATGTTCTTTATTTTAGTGTTTATAACATTAACATATTATGTAGAACAGGTTTGTCTTAATTGTGAGGTGTAGAATTAGACATGTGACTAAGGCCACGCTCACCTTGGGGGCTGGTCAAGTCAAGATGGGTCCGCCTTGGGGCTGGGCATGTTGGGGTGGGAACACTTCCTTGAGGGTGGTCATATCGTCCTCCTTTTTGGTTTCCAAAATATAGTCAGCCTAGATTACGTTAGGCTGCTGACAGTTCCTCATTCCTTCCGTGCGCGACCCCAGTTCTAGTAAACCCCTCACCTCCCAAAATGGATGACACTGTGCCAATGCAGAGGAGTAGGATTTCTTTGCCCACAGTCACTGCCACAAAGTAAGCCCTCTTGTGGACCCAAGCCTGTTTTTGATCAGATTTATCGTAAGTCTTCCTCCACCCCTGCTCAAGAAGACTTTTCTTTCTCTCTCTCTCTCTCTCTCTCTCTCTCTCTTTTTCTTTCTTTTTTATTTTATTTTAAATCTGCCCAATCACAAGACGTTATCATGCAGATTATGAACATTTATGTAAAAGATGCTGCTAAGGGATTCAGCTCCCTTGCTTTCTTGTACAGTCCCCAGTTGGTAGGCTTGGCACCTGGCACATGACACAACCTACCGCTATCCAGCCCACTATTGTCTCTGCCACCCATGGGTGTCTAGTCATCCACGTACCTGCTTTTGGAAGCAGCTGTCCAATTTTTAAAAAATAGATTTCCTCTTCCCTCTCCACTGTGGGCTGCTTCCCAGGGAATCACAGTATGAGCTTGACAGCAAACTGGGACCACCATATTCAAAGATGGTCTCTGTCTCTGTCTCTGTCTCTCTCTCCCACCAATGACATTAAACAGAATCAAAACATTTGCAATGTGCATGCCTGTGACTTTGTGTACGTGCCTGTGGCTGCTGCTCCTTCTTTCACCCATTTTTTTTTTACTTCTGAATTATCCATTGAACTGGTTTAGACCAGTTTTTTCTTAGTCCAGTCCAAGGCGAGAGAGGACAGAGTCACCTAGGAATCTGGAAAAAGAAGAGAAACAGAATTTCTCAAGACCCACTGAGAATGTGAAAGCCCCCCCCCACACACACACACACACACATGCATACACACACATTTGCAGCTTAAGAATGTGGTTGAGAAAGTGAGGAGGCATTTTTTGATCAGCCTGATCTGCAGGTTAGATAATTCTGATTGACATTTTTTTTTTCAGTAGGGGCTGGTGACTCCACTGTCAGTGGCATGATGAATCCACTCCAAGTTTCAGTCAGAACCAGTCAGAATTCTAAAGGAGCTGTCCAAGATGCTTTGCAACTCCTTTAGGGTTCTGACTGGTTCTGACTGACACCTGCAGCGGATTAGCCACCTCATTGACATCACTCTACACTCCACATAAGTATTGTCTTTTCTAATCCACCTAGAGAATGTTTACTGTTGGGCAGGTTAAAAAAAAAAGACCATAAAGAAAAAAAAGAAAGCCCATAAAGTGCAAATTTAGTCAGTTCGCCTTAAAAGGTGGACTAAAAGAAAATTCTCCTTTATCCCTACTAGTTGTTGTAGAAGACCAGCTGGTTGGACTCAATGGAGGTTTGGCTTGATCCATAGGCTCTTCTTATGATCTTTCTTAACAACATTTGGCTGGTTTTCAGTGTTCTGTTTCTGGGCAAGCTGCTTGACCATGTAGTGGTTTTCCAACCTTCCTTGGATGATGCTGATGATCAAAATTCTTATCACTTATCACTTTGGTGTTGTTGTTTTTACCAAGACTGATTTAGTGTGGAGTCACAGTGCATCAGGGTTGTTTATCACACATGACTCTGTCACCAATCTGCAGCAATCCTGCAGCTTTCCTATGGAAAAGGCACATTTTCAGAAAGTCCTTTTAGTGTGTCTTTTCCCCATAAATGCAATTCCTGAGCAATCTGTTGCAGTGTGCAGCCATTTCTCCTGATTCCCTCTTTTTTCCATTCACAGTAGGGCACATTTTTTGTCACAGGCTTCTCCCCACTTAGTACTACTTCCCATTCACAAGCATTCACAGTAGCACAGTTACTGCTTTCTCCATGTACACTATTTTTCCCATTCAAAAAACCCTCAGTAGCATTGTTTTAACCATTCTGAGGGCCTTCCTAGACGAGGCCTTAGCGCGCCTTCTGACCCGGTTTCCCTGCTGTGCGTCCAGATGACGCACAGGGGAATCCGGAGGCAGGCCGCGCAGAGGCCTCCTTCAACGCGCCATAAGCGAATGCGCTCATGGTGCACTTTTTCCCCAGCTCCGGCCTCAGGCCGGGGCTGGAGGAAGTGTGGAGACTTCCGCTGCTTTTTGCGGCTCCTCGCTTACTCGCGAGGAGCCGCGAAAAGCCACGGACCTGGCACAGCGCTCATAGGAGTGCTGTGCCCATCGGCAGGGGGGGAAAGAGAGGGGAGGGGCAAGGATGGCAGGGTGGGTGGCACGGGGGGAGGGGGGGTGCGATCGCGCCGCCCACCGCCCGAGCAAGCAGTCGAGCGGCGCTTGCCCGGGCAATGCCTGGCATTTACTCGACTGCTTGCTCGAGTAAAAAAGGGGGCGGAGCCGGACGCCATGACTGGTAAGATCTCTCCTTAAGACCTCCCGATCGGGAAGATCTGGAAAGCTAATTATCTCACTTAAAAAGGCATGGGTCATTAATGAAAATGAAGGTTGATGATTATGAGTGCTAAGAGAGGGTGAAAATCCTGTTTTCGGAAGCAGACTCAGAAAAGGAGGGAGGAAAGCAGCCCGTTCCTTGGCTGTAAACAGATGGAAGGAGGGGGGAGTTAGAAAACGAAACTAACATTGCTACAGCTCTCCCGTCTCCTAAGTCTGATAAGCGGTGATTTATACTCCTAATCTGAGAGAAAGGTTTATTTGGCAGTAAATTCACCCTTTAAAAAAACACAGAAGAAGAAGTGTTTATTTGCGTAGAAAGAGAGATGGTGTGGATTGTAAACGGGACATTGACTCAGAGTTAAAAATAGACCCATGCCGTACGTTAGAAAAATAATAATAAAAAAAAAACCCGGGGAAGGCTACTTGGCAAAGAGTTCATCCTTCTAATCATAATTTGGCCCGTCTTGAGAAAGTGTCTGCAGAAAAAGACTCACAAAGTAGTGGAAGTGATAGCAACGGATTTGTCAAGATGGCTGAGGGATCTGGCATGGTGCCAATTTCAACTGCATTGGAAGAATTGAAGAAACTGATTCTGGATAGCACTGCCACTTTGAGCAAGAAGATGGATGTTAATGAAAAAAACGCAGCAGCACGGATGGGGGTGCTTGCAGATAAGATCGCGCAAAATGATAGAGAGATAAAGAAGCTGGATGTGGAAGTAAAAGCACTTGTGAAAAAACAGGATGTCTTTGAAAAAAGTTGTGAGGTAAAATTTCAAGATCAAGATCTAAAGTTGATCCAACTTCAAGATCAGGATCGTCGTTGTAATGTACGCATTAAACAATTTGCTGAAGAACCAGCAGAGGATTTGAGAAAAATAGTTTTGAAGTGGTTCAACGATATGATGCCAGATTTGGATATAAAAAACTGTGATATCGAAAGGATCCATAGAGTGGGAGGAGCAAATTATAGAGGATCAACCAGAGACATTCTTGTGAGATTTGGCAGTTACTACAAAAAAGAGCAAGTGATGAAGAAATTGAGGTCTATGGTCATGATTAAATATAAAGGCAAAGCAGTGCAAGTATTCAATGATCTTTGTCAGCAAACACTCCAATGGAGGCGCAGCGTTAAGCAAATAACTGAAACGCTAACAAAAAATACAGTGAGATATTCTTGGGGTTACCCTGTTTTTTTAAAGTTTTCCTATGCTGGGGGCCAACACAGAGTAACCTCTTTGGAGCAGGGCAAGGAGCTGCTGAAGAGTTTGGGGTTATTTAAGGATGCAAGTCTTGGAGCTGGAGTTGGGAATGGAGCCAAAGCCAGGGCGTCTGGGACAGGGTAAAATGGGGAATGGTATTATGAGATAATAATATGTTAAGTAGTTAAGTACAGAGATCTTGCCGTTAGGGCGGGCCCCCGCCTCCCCCCTCTCCCCTAAGTTAGATAATGGCCGGAGTAATAGACTCACGGGGATAAGGGGAGGGGGAATGTAGTGGGGGGGATGAGGGGTTGGGGGGATTAATAGGGTGGGAGGGAGGGAGTTGAAGGGGGGTTCAGGGTTTATTTTTATTTTTGTTGTTGTATATGTTTATGAGTTGCAGAGCACACGGGATCGGAAGGAAAATCAAAAGGGTGATTATGAATAAGAATATTAAAGTATCAACGCTTAATGTTAAAGGTCTGGGGGCAGTCGTGGAAAGGAGGAGAATAGAACAAATGTTAAATAAAGAAAGATCTGATATTATTATGATGCAAGAAACACACCAAAAATTTGATGGCGTAAATGAAATTTGGACAAGGTGGTCTGTTTATTATGAAAAGTCATTAGGGATGTCAAAAAAAATGGAGTAGCAATTTTGATTTCAAAAAAAAGTGGATTCATACTGAAAACTGTAAAAAAGGATGATAATGGTAGATAAGATAAAGGGGCAAATAGAAAGTGAACAATATACATTAGTAAATGTTTATGCCCCTAATGAGAGACATAGAGAGTTTTTTATGGATTTATTTAATGAAATAGAGGAGTTTAGGGAAGGATATCTTATTTTAGCTGGGGATTTTAATATGGTAATGGATAATAGAGTGGATAGATCAAACCCCACAAATGTGGAAAAAAGAAATAATATTACTATACTGAATAAACTAGTAAAAGAAAAAGATTATGTAGATTGTTGGCGTTTACTGAATGGATCGAATTCGGGATTTTCTTACTACTCCTCAGTTCATCAGACATACTCTAGAATAGATTATATAATGGTTTCAAAAGAGTTTGCAAGTAAGGTATGTAAAATGGAAATGGGGGTAATAAAGGTAACAGACCATGCATTGTTAAGTTTAGAGTTTACAGTTAAAAAGAATTATAAGGAAGCATTTAGGTGGAAACTAAACACAAAACTTTTGAAGTATAATAAGGTGGTAGAAAAAATGCAAAGAGAATTGACAGAGTCTTGGGAAATTAATGAGAAGGGAGGAACGTCAAGGGCAGTAGTTTGGGATACCATGAAGGCAGTATCAAGAGGGATATGTATTAGAGAAATGTGTAATTTAAGGAGGCAACAAGTAGCAGAGCAGGAACAATTGGAGGAAGAGATTAAGAAAATGGAGAAAGATTATTGGCAATATAAAAATAAATATAAATTAATAGAAATACAAGCAAAGAAAAAACAATTAGAAAATTTAAATTTAGAGGAGGTTCAAAAAAATTTAATATATATGAAAAGGGAGTATTTTGAAAACAGTAATAGGAATTCTAGATTGCTTGCCAGGCTCACACAAAAAGAAAAAGCCAGGAATGAGATAGGGATTTTGAAGGATAAACAAGGGAAGTATTGTCATACAATGAAGGATAAAGTAAAGATTTTTCAGGAGTTTTATCAAGAATTGTATAAGGGAAAGGATACTCAAAAACAAAAGTTGGAAGCTTATATAGAAAAGTATATAAAGAAGAGAATAAAAATAGAGCATAAAGAGTTAATGGAAAAGGTAATAACTCAAGGAGAAGTAGAAGAAGTAATTGAGAACTTGAAGCCGGGTAAATCACCGGGGGTAGATGGTTTAGGTCCAGAATATTATAAGGTTTTTAAAAGAATTTTAGTACCAAAATTATTAAATTTGTATAATTCCATATTGGAAGGAGATAGAACGCCAGAATCATGGGAACATTCATTAATAATTTTAATACCAAAACCAGATAAAGATTTGACTGTCCCTGATTCATATAGACCTATTTCATTAATAAACCAAGATGCTAAGATTTTTTCAACTATTTTAGCAAGGCGGTTGAATAAATTTATAGAGGAATACATAGGGGAGGACCAATGTGGATTTGTGGCAGGTAGACAGATGTCTAATTTAGTGGGAAGAGTATTAAATGTAATACAGGTGATAAATAAGTCTAGGGTTAAAGCGGGAATTCTGGCATTGGATATTTTTAAGGCTTTTGATTGTTTGAGCTGGCAAGCTTTAAAGATGGTTTTAAATGAAATGGGGTTTGGAAATAAATTTAAAGCGATAATAGAACAGTTATACTCTCAAAATACAGCCGTAGTGGTAGTGAATGATGGTGTGACAGATAAGATACGACTAGCCAGAGGGACAAGGCAAGGATGTCCGCTCTCACCAGTCCTATTTGTAATGGTAATGGAATTATTGGCGAATGCAATACGAGAAGATGAGGAGATTGAAGGAATAGGTAGTATGAAAGAAATTAAATTGAATATGTTTGCAGACGACACCTTGTTGACGATAAAGAATCCAATAGAGAAGATGGGGAGAATTAAACAGCAACTGAGAGAATTTGAAGATATTACGGGGTTAAAAATAAATTGGTCTAAATCAGAATTGATGTTGTTTAATTATACTAAAAAGGAAGAGAAGGATTGGGAAGAAAAGGGAAGAGAAATGAGAGTTAAGAATCAGATTAGATATTTGGGAATAAAAATTACGCAGAAGCTAGAGAGTTTAGAGAAAGAGAATTTAAATGTGTTAAAAAAAGAGATTTTAGCAAAATTGGAAAAATATAAAAGGTTAAATTTATCTTGGTTTGGAAGAATAGCATTAATAAAAATGAAGATTTTAGCAAAGATTAATTTTGTGTTCAGGATGCTACCAATAAAAATTTCAGAATTAGAGCTAAAAAGTTGGCAAAGGATTATAAATAATTATTGTAATGGTGATAAGAAAGCGAGGGTAAATAAAAGTAAATGGTATTTGAGCCAAAAAAAGGGAGGATTGGGTCTCCCGAATATTAAATTATATTATGTAGCTAATAGATTAAGATATATAGTGGAGGCAATTACAGGATTAGGGGAATTAGATTGGATGGAAGAAAAAATTACGAGTAATATAGAGACTAATTTGGAAAATGTATTTTTTATGGAAGGGAAAAAAATGGGTGGAAAGTATAAATAACCCACTTTTGAGGTCTCACTGGGAAATTTGGAGTAAATATAAAGGGGAGCTGCTTCCAAGCAGCTCTCCTTTGTCACCGGTAATAATGTTGAAGAATTTCCCGGAGGAATTAAAGAGTAGATTAAGTAAAGTTTTAATAGAAAAAAATAAAATGAAATTAAGGGATTGGTTAAGAGGAATGAGTACAAGAGAGGATATGGAAGAGGTTTTGAAGGATAAAAAATTAACTTGGTTAAATTATAGGCAATTAGAACAGTGGACTAAAAAGTGGGTAAGAGATAATGGAGATTGTAGAGAATTAACAAAGTTTGAGGAACTAATAGTTAAGAAAGATAATGAAAAGGAGAAAAGAACAGTGTTAAAAGGGTTGATGAGTGAAATATACAGAATATTGGTGGAGAAAGGGACGGTGGATAATTCAGGTAAAATGGTTTGGGAGACAGATTTGAAGGTACAAATAGGACAACAGGGTTGGGAGGGATTATGGAAACAAAGAGCGTTGAGAAATATGTCAGTAAGAATAAAAGAGAATTATTTTAAAATTGTATGGAGGTGGTACCTAACTCCGGTTAGATTGAATAAGATAAACAATCAGCAATCAGAAAATTGTTGGAGAGGTTGTGGGGTTAAAGGAACGGATTTGCATATGTGGTGGGAATGTAACTATGTTCAGAAATTGTGGAAGATGGTGTTTTTGGAGATTGAAGAAATTGTGGAAATGAAGATAGAACGAACACCAAAAGTTGCATTGCTATCACTATTTGAAGAAGATTTCAAATGTAAAAAGGAAATTAAGGAACTGATAACGAATTGGTTGACTGCAGCAAGATTGATTGTAGCTAGGAACTGGAAGATTCAAGGGGAATATTCTATTGAAGAATGGTATAAAGAAGTATGGGATATAGCTATTAATGATAAATTGACAAGTAATATTAAATGGAGAAGAGGTATAGCTAAATCAAATGATTTTGAAGGAATTTGGAAACAGTTCCTAATATTTGTGTTTTCTAAAGGAAGTGGGAAACCACCAGCAGAAGAAAGTATGAGATTCTGGAATCAGGAATGAGATCCCGAAGTGGGGGGTGCACTTGTATGTTAATCTTGATTATGTTATTAAGATAAGATATTATGTATTCAACATTTCAACATTATGTAGTATGTTGTTGTTGTTTTTTTATGTGAAAATGTAAATGTGTATGTTTAAGTATTGTAGAAAAATAAAAATTAAAAAAAAATAAAAACAAACAAAAAAAATGGCGGACGCCGCAGGGACGTGACTTCCCTGCGCGTCGTGTGTGTGGAAGCCTGGGGGAGGCGCACTAACGGTAGCGCGCCTCAGCCCCGCCTCCCCGCCGGCGTAAGCCGGCAGGTCTAGCAAGGCCCCCAGTACTCCACTGGTATTCATCACTGGTAATAACATCACTGGTATTCCGGTCCCAATTTGAAGTGGGGGCTTTGACCGTTAAAGCCCTAAATTGGGGGAGGGCAACTTGTGGTTTCCAGATGTTGTTGGATGAACTCCCATCATCCTTCAACATTGCTGTGTTGGCTAGGGCTGATGAAAGTGGTTAATCCAGCAACATCTGGCAGGCTGCAAGTTGCTCATCTCTGCCCTAAATGGTCTGGCAACACTTAACTGCCTGCTCACTAAAATAATCCAAGGCTCTGCTCTATAACCACTGATCCATTGTATGAAGTATAGGGGGTAGCTGTAAGTGGCATGACCCACTCAGTGGTGGCACCTAGACTGTGGAATTCCCTCCTAAAGCGAGGCTTGCTGTAAAGTTAAGATCCTGTTGTTTCAGAAGGCCTTTGAGACAGTGACTAGTTAGTTGTTTTATGGCCTACTCATCTCCAGTGTTACGTGTATCCGTGTTACTAATAGAGCTGTGATTGTACCATTGCTTTACGACTGTTTTGTATGGTTTGGTATTACATTGTTTTTAAGGCACATTGCTAATCCTTATGCATGGAAACTTCTAGGGAAGGGGTGGCAGGAATGGAAATAAATAAATAAATAAATAAATAAATAAATAAATAACATTCTTTCTGTTTTGTTGTTGTTGCTGCTGGTAGTGGTGGTTTGCTTTGCCAAGGATTTCTTCACTTTTCCCTTTTTCTAGGCAACAATTTATTATTATATTTTAAACTGGTATTTCTATATGTATACATATTTCGCTTCGCCTTTTTATCCAACTGAAAATAATTAAAAGCTGAGGGTTTTCACTGGTGTTGTTTTTGTGGTTTTTCTTCTTCCTTTTTAACTTACAACACATACTTGTCATCTGATCGGTCCATCCAGAATCGTGGCATTTCTTACTTTTTTTTCCAGGCCATTGAGCCGGGGATGCTGCAGTGCTCGCCTCTTCTTCTCCAGGCCCTATAGAGAACCGGGAATGCTCGCCTCTTCTTCTCCAGGCCCTATAGAGAGCCAGAGATGTTTGCCTCTTCTACTCCAGGCCGTATAGAAAGCCGGGGATGCTGCAGTGCTCGCCTCTTCTTCTCCAGGCCCTATAGGAGCCGGGGATGCTCGCCTCTTCTTCTCCAGGCCCAATAGAAAGCCGGGGATGCTGCAGTGCTCGCCTCTTATTCTCCAGGCCAAATAGAGAGTGATGGATGCTCGCCTCTTCTTCTCCAGGCCCTATAGAGAGCCCAGGATGCTGCAGTACTTGCCTGTTCTTCTCCAGGCCCAATAGAGAGCCGGGGATGCTCGCTTCTTCTTCTCCAGGCCCTATAAAGAGCCGGGGATGATGCAGGACTTGTCTTTTCTTCTCCAGGCCCTTTAGACCGCCGGGGATGCTCGCCAATGCTTCTCCAGGCCCTATAGAGAGCTGGGGATGCTTCAGTGCTCGTCTCTGCTTCTCCAGGCCCTTTAGAGAGCTGGGAATACTAGCCTCTACTTCTCCAGGCCCTATAGAGAGCCGGGGATGCTGCAGTGCTCGCATCTGCTTCTCCACGCCCTATAGAGAGCCGGGGATGCTCACCTCTTCTTCTCCAGGCCGTATGGAGAGCCGGGGATGCTGCTGTACTCACCTGTTCTGCTCCAGGCCATCTAGAGAGCCGTGGATGCTCGCCTCTTCTTCTCCAGGCCCTATAGAGAGCCGGGGATGCTGCAGTGCTCGCCTCTTCTTCTCCACGCCCTCTAGAGAGCTGGAGACGCTCGCCTCTTCTTCTCCAGGCCCAATAGAGAGCTGGGGATTCTGCAGTAATCCCTTCTTCTTCTCCAGGTACTATAGAGAACCGGGGATGCTCGCCTCTTCTTCTCCAGGCCCTATAAAGAGCCGGGAATACTGCAGTGCTCGCCTTTTCTTCTCCAGGTCCCATAGAAAGCCGGGGATGCTGCAGTTCTTGCCTCTTCTTCTCCAGGCCCTATAGAGAGCTGGGGATGCTGCAGTCCTCGCCTCTTCTTCTCCAGGCCCTATAGAGAGCCGGGAATGCTCGCCTCTTCTTCTCCAGGCCCTATAGAAAGCCGGGGATGCTGCAGTGCTCGCCTCTTCTTCTCCAGGCCCTATAGAGAGCCCAGGATGCTGCAGTGCTTGCCTGTTCTTCTCCAGGCCCTATAGAGAGCCGGGGATGCTCGCTTCTTCTTCTCCAGGCCCTATAGAGAGCCGGGGATGCTGCAGTACTCGTCTCTTCTTCTCAAGGCCCTTTAGACCGCCGGGGATGCTCGCCAATGCTTCTCCAGGCCCTATAGAGAGCTGGGGATGCTGCAGTACTCGCTTCTTCTTCTCCAGGTACTATAGAGAGCCGGGGATGCTCGCCTCTTCTTCTTCAAGCCCTATAAAGAGCCGGGGATACTGCAGTGCTCGCCTCTTCTTCTCCAGGCCCTATAGAGAGCCGGGGATGCTGCAGTGCTCGCCTCTTCTTCTCCAGGCCCCATAGAGAGCCGGGGATGCTCGCCTCTTCTTCTCCAGGCCCTTTAGAGAGTCAGGGATGCTCGCCTCTTCTTCTCCAGGCCCTATAAAGAGCCGGGGATACTGCAGTCCTCGCCTCTTCTTCTCCAGGCCCTATAGAGAGCCGGGGATGCTCGCTTCTTCTTCTCCAGGCCCTATAGAGAGCCGGGGATGCTGCAGTACTCGTCTCTTCTTCTCAAGGCCCTTTAGAGCGCCGGGGATGCTCGCCAATGCTTCTCCGGGCCCTATAGAGAGCTGGGGATGCTTCAGTGCTTGTCTCTGCTTCTCCAGGCCCTATAGAGAGCTGGGAATACTAGCCTCTACTTCTCCAGGCCGTATAGAGAGACGAGGATGCTGCAGTGCTCGCCTCTTCTTCTCCAGGCCCTATAGAGAGCTGGGGATGCTTCAGTGCTCGTCTCTGCTTCTCCAGGCCCTATAGAGAGCTGGGAATACTAGCCTCTACTTCTCCAGGCCATCTAGAGAGCCGGGGATGCTCGCCTCTTCTTCTCCAGGCCGTATAGAGAGACGGGGATGCTGCAGTGCTCACCTCTTCTTCTCCACGCCCTCTAGAGAGCCGGGGATGCTCGCCTCTTCTTCTCCAGGCCCTATAGAGAGCTGGGGATGCTGCAGTCCTCGCCTCTTCTTCTCCAGGCCCTATAGAGAGCCGGGGATGCTGCAGTGCTCGCCTCTTCTTCTCCAGGCCCAATAGAGAGCGATGGATGCTCGCCTCTTCTTCTCCAGGCCCTATAGAGAGCCCAGGATGCTGCAGTGCTTGCCTGTTCTTCTCCAGGCCCTATAGAGAGCCGGGGATGCTCGCTTCTTCTTCTCCAGGCCCTATAGAGAGCCGGGGATGCTGCAGTACTCGTCTCTTCTTCTCAAGGCCCTTTAGAGCGCCGGGGATGCTCGCCAATGCTTCTCCGGGCCCTATAGAGAGCTGGGGATGCTTCAGTGCTCGTCTCTGCTTCTCAAGGCCCTATAGAGAGCTGGGAATACTAGCCTCTACTTCTCCAGGCCCTATAGAGAGCCGGGGATGCTGCAGTGCTTGCATTTGCTTCTCCAGGCCCTATAGAGAGCCGGGGATGCTCACCTGTTCTTCTCCAAGCCGTATGGAGAGCCGGGGATGCTGCTGTGCTCGCCTCTTCTTCTCCAGGCCATCTAGAGAGCCGGGGATGCTCGCCTCTTCTTCTCCAGGCCCTATAGAGAGCCGGGGATGCTGCAGTGCTCGCCTCTTCTTCTCCACGCCCTCTAGAGAGCCGGGGATGCTCGTCTCTTCTTCTCCAGGCCCTACAGAGAGCCGGGGAGGCTGCAGTACTCGCTTCTTCTCCTCCAGGTACTATAGAGAGCCGGGGATACTGCACTGCTTGCCTCTTCTTCTCCAGGCCCTATAGAGAGCCGGGGATGCTGCAGTGCTCGCCTCTTCTTCTCCAGGCCCTATAGAGAGCCGGGGATGCTGCAGTCCTCGCCTCTTCTTCTCCAGGCCCTATAGAGAGCCGGGGACGCAGCAGTGCTCGCCACTTCTTCTCCAGGCTCTATAGAGAGCCGGGGATGCTACAGTGCTCCCCTCTTCTTTTCCAGGCTCTATAGAGAGCCAAGGATGCTGCAGTGCTCGCCTCTGCTTCTCCACGCCCTACAGAGAGCCGAGGATGCTGCAGTGCTCACCTCTGCTTCTCCAGGCCCAATAGAGAGCCAGGGATGCTTAAGTGCTCGCCTCTGCTTCTCCAGGCGCTAGAGAGAGCTGGGGATTCTCACCTCTGCTTCTCCAGGCCATATAGAGAGACGGAGGTGCTCGCCTCTGCTTTTCCAGCCCCTATACAGAGGCGGGGGTTCTGCAGTACTCGCCTCTTCTTCTCCAGCACCTATAGAGAGCCAAGGATGCTGCAGTGCTCACCTCTGCTTCTCCAGGCCCTATAGAGAGCCAGGGATGCTGCAGTGCTCGCCTCTGCTTCTCCAGGGCCTATAGAGAGCCGGGGACGCTGAAGTTTTCGCCTGTACTTCTCCAGGCCCTATAGAGAGCCGGGGATGCTGCATTGCCCGCTTCTGCTTCTCCAGGCCCTTTAGAGAGCCGGGGATGCTGCAGTACTCGCCTCTGCTTTCCAGGTCCTATAGAGAGCCGAGGATGCTGCAATGCTCGCCTCTGCTTCTCCAGGCCCTATAGAGAGCCGGTGATGCTGCAGTGCTCGCCTCTGCTTCTCCACACCCTATAGAGAGTCGGGGATGCTGCAGTTCTCACCTGTGCTTTTACAGGCACTATAGAGTGCCGGAGATGCTCACCTCTGCTTCTCCATGCCCTATAGAGAGCCGGGGATGCTCACCTGTTCTTCTCCAGGCCGTATGGAGAGCCAGGGATGCTGCTGTGCTCGCCTCTTCTTCTCCAGGCCATCTAGAGAGCCGGGGATGCTCGCCTCTTCATCTCCAGGCCCTATAGAGAGCCGGGGATACTGCAGTCCTCGCCTCTTCTTCTCCACGCCCTCTAGAGAGCAGGGGATGCTCGCCTCTTCTTCTCCAGGCCCTATAGAGAGCCGGGGATGCTTGCCTCTTCTTCTCCAGGCCCTATAGAGAGCCGGGGATG
Source organism: Elgaria multicarinata webbii (assembly GCF_023053635.1). Classification (NCBI taxonomy): domain Eukaryota; kingdom Metazoa; phylum Chordata; class Lepidosauria; order Squamata; family Anguidae; genus Elgaria; species Elgaria multicarinata. The sequence continues at coordinate 21,314,589 of NC_086173.1, read as the reverse complement.
CTGCATTGATCGCCTCTTCTTCTGCAGGCCCTATAGAGAGCCGGGGATGCTCGCCTCTTCTTCTCCAGGCCCTATGCAGAGCAGGGGATGCTGAATTGATCGCCTCTTCTTCACCGGGCCCTATAGAGAGCCGGCGATTCTCGCCTCTTCTTCTCCAGGCCCTATAAAGAGCCAGGGATACTGCAGTGCTCGCTTCTTCTACTCCAGGCCCTATACAGAGCAGGGGATGCTGCAGTGCTCGCTTCTTCTTCTCCAGGTCCTATAGAGAGCCGGGGATGCTGCAGTTCTCGCCTCTGCTTCTCTAGGCCCTATAGAGAGCCGGGGATGCTCACCTCTGCTTCTCCAGGCCCTATAGAGAGCCGGGGATGCTGCAGTGCTCGCATCTGCTTCTATACAACCTATAGAGAGCTGAGGATGCTTCAGTGCTCACCTCTGCTTCTCCTGGCTCTATAGAGAGCCGGAGATGCTGCAGTACTCGCCTCTTCTTCTCCAGGCCCTACAGAGAGCCGGGGATGCTCGCCTCTGCTTCTCAAGGACCTATAGAGAGCCGGGGATGCTCGCCTCTGTCTCTCCAGCCACTATAGAGAGCCGGGGATGCTGCAGTGCTCGCCTCTGCTTCTCCAGGTACTATAGAGAGCCGGGGATTCTGCAGTTTTCGCCTCTTCTTCTTCAGGCCCTATAGAGAGCCGGGGATGCTGCAGTGCTCGCCTCGTCTTCTCTAGGCCCTATACAGAGCCGGGGATGCTAGCATCTTCTTATCTAGGCCCTATAGAGAGCGAGGATGCTGCAGTCCTCGCCTCTGCTTCTCCAGGCCGTATAGAGAGCAGGGGATGCTACAGTGCTCGCCTCTTCTTATCCAGGTGTATATAGAGCCGGGACTGCTGCAGTACTCGCCTCTTCTTCTCCAGGCCCTATAGAAAGCCAGGGATACTGCAGTGCTCGCCTCTTCTTCTACAGGCCCTATAGAGACCCGGGGATGCTGCAGTGCTCGCATCTTCTTCTCCAAGACCTATAGAGAGCCGGGGATGATGCAGTGCTCTCCTCTTCTTCTCCACGCCCTCTAGAGAGCCGGGGATGCTCGCCTCTTCTTCTGCAGGCCCTATAGAGAGCCAGGGATGCTGCAGTACTCGCTTCTCCTTCTCCAGGCCCTCTAGAGAGCCGGAGATGCTCGCCTCTTCTTCTCCAGGCCCTATAGAGAGCTGTGGAAGCTTCAGTGCTCGCCTCTTCTACTCCAGGCCCGATAGAGAGCCGGGGATGCTGCACTGCTCGCCTCTTCTTCTCAAGGCCATATAGAGAGCCGGAGATGCTGGCCTGTTCTTCCCCAGGCCCTATAGAGACCCGGGGATGCTCACCTCTACTTCTCCAGGCCCTATAGAGAGCCGGGGTTGCTGCAGTACTCGCCTCTTCTTCTCCAGGCCCTATAGAGAGCCGGGGATGCTGCTGTGCTCGCCTCTTCTTCTCCAGGCCATCTAGAGAACCAGGGATGCTCGCGTCTTCTTCTCCAGGCCCTATAGAGAGCCAGGGATGCTCGCCTCTTCTTCTCCAGGCCCTATAAAGACCCGGGGATGCTGCAGTCCTCACATCGTCTTCTCCAGGCCCTATAGAGTGTCGGGGATGCTGCAGTGCTCGCCTCTTCTTCTCCAGGCCCTATAGAGAGCCAGGGATGCTCGCCTCTTCTTCTCCAGGCCCTGTAAAGAGCCGGGGATGCTGCAGTCCTCACATCGTCTTCTCCAGGCCCTATAGAGAACCGGGGATGCTCGCCTCTTCTTCTCCAGGCCCTATAGGTAGCCGGGGATTCTCCATTCTTCTTCTCCAAGCCCTATAGAGAGCCGGGGATGCTGCAGTGCTCGCCTCTTCTTCTCCAGGCCCTATAGAGCGCCGGGGATGCACGCCTCTTCTTCTACAGTCCCTAGAGAGAGCAGGGGATACTCGACTCTTCTTCTCCAGCTCTTCTTCTCCAGGCCCTATGGAGAGCCGGGGATGCTTGCCTCTGCTTCTCCAGGCCCTATAGAGATCCGGGGATGCTGCAATCCTCGCCTCTTCTTCTCCAGGCCCTATAGAGAGCCGGGGATGCAGCAGTACTCGTCTCTTCTTCTCAAGGCCCTTTAGAGCGCCGGGGATGCTCGCCAATGCTTCTCCGGGCCCTATAGAGAGCTGGGGATATTTCAGTGCTCGTCTCTGCTTCTCAAGGCCCTATAGAGAGCTGGGAATACTAGCCTCTACTTCTCCAGGCCCTATAGAGAGCCGGGGATGCTGCAGTGCTTGCATTTGCTTCTCCAGGCCCTATAGAGAGCCGGGGATGCTCACCTGTTCTTCTCCAAGCCGTATGGAGAGCCGGGGATGCTGCTGTGCTCGCCTCTTCTTCTCCAGGCCATCTAGAGAGCCGGGGATGCTCGCCTCTTCTTCTCCAGGCCCTATAGAGAGCCGGGGATGCTGCAGTGCTCGCCTCTTCTTCTCCACGCCCTCTAGAGAGCCGGGGATGCTCGTCTCTTCTTCTCCAGGCCCTACAGAGAGCCGGGGAGGCTGCAGTACTCGCTTCTTCTCCTCCAGGTACTATAGAGAGCCGGGGATACTGCACTGCTTGCCTCTTCTTCTCCAGGCCCTATAGAGAGCCGGGGATGCTGCAGTGCTCGCCTCTTCTTCTCCAGGCCCTATAGAGAGCCGGGGATGCTGCAGTCCTCGCCTCTTCTTCTCCAGGCCCTATAGAGAGCCGGGGATGCAGCAGTGCTCGCCACTTCTTCTCCAGGCTCTATAGAGAGCCGGGGATGCTACAGTGCTCCCCTCTTCTTTTCCAGGCTCTATAGAGAGCCAAGGATGCTGCAGTGCTCGCCTCTGCTTCTCCACGCCCTACAGAGAGCCGAGGATGCTGCAGTGCTCACCTCTGCTTCTCCAGGCCCAATAGAGAGCCAGGGATGCTTAAGTGCTCGCCTCTGCTTCTCCAGGCCCCATAGAGAGCCGGGGATGCTCGCCTCTTCTTCTCCAGGCCCTTTAGAGAGTCAGGGATGCTCGCCTCTTCTTCTCCAGGCCCTATAAAGAGCCGGGGATACTGCAGTCCTCGCCTCTTCTTCTCCAGGCCCTATAGAGAGCCGGGGATGCTCGCTTCTTCTTCTCCAGGCCCTATAGAGAGCCGGGGATGCTGCAGTACTCGTCTCTTCTTCTCAAGGCCCTTTAGAGCGCCGGGGATGCTCGCCAATGCTTCTCCGGGCCCTATAGAGAGCTGGGGATGCTTCAGTGCTTGTCTCTGCTTCTCCAGGCCCTATAGAGAGCTGGGAATACTAGCCTCTACTTCTCCAGGCCGTATAGAGAGACGAGGATGCTGCAGTGCTCGCCTCTTCTTCTCCAGGCCCTATAGAGAGCTGGGGATGCTTCAGTGCTCGTCTCTGCTTCTCCAGGCCCTATAGAGAGCTGGGAATACTAGCCTCTACTTCTCCAGGCCATCTAGAGAGCCGGGGATGCTCGCCTCTTCTTCTCCAGGCCGTATAGAGAGACGGGGATGCTGCAGTGCTCACCTCTTCTTCTCCACGCCCTCTAGAGAGCCGGGGATGCTCGCCTCTTCTTCTCCAGGCCCTATAGAGAGCTGGGGATGCTGCAGTCCTCGCCTCTTCTTCTCCAGGCCCTATAGAGAGCCGGGGATGCTGCAGTGCTCGCCTCTTCTTCTCCAGGCCCAATAGAGAGCGATGGATGCTCGCCTCTTCTTCTCCAGGCCCTATAGAGAGCCCAGGATGCTGCAGTGCTTGCCTGTTCTTCTCCAGGCCCTATAGAGAGCCGGGGATGCTCGCTTCTTCTTCTCCAGGCCCTATAGAGAGCCGGGGATGCTGCAGTACTCGTCTCTTCTTCTCAAGGCCCTTTAGAGCGCCGGGGATGCTCGCCAATGCTTCTCCGGGCCCTATAGAGAGCTGGGGATGCTTCAGTGCTCGTCTCTGCTTCTCAAGGCCCTATAGAGAGCTGGGAATACTAGCCTCTACTTCTCCAGGCCCTATAGAGAGCCAGGGATGCTGCAGTGCTTGCATTTGCTTCTCCAGGCCCTATAGAGAGCCGGGGATGCTCACCTGTTCTTCTCCAAGCCGTATGGAGAGCCGGGGATGCTGCTGTGCTCGCCTCTTCTTCTCCAGGCCATCTAGAGAGCCGGGGATGCTCGCCTCTTCTTCTCCAGGCCCTATAGAGAGCCGGGGATGCTGCAGTGCTCGCCTCTTCTTCTCCACGCCCTCTAGAGAGCCGGGGATGCTCGTCTCTTCTTCTCCAGGCCCTACAGAGAGCCGGGGAGGCTGCAGTACTCGCTTCTTCTCCTCCAGGTACTATAGAGAGCCGGGGATACTGCACTGCTTGCCTCTTCTTCTCCAGGCCCTATAGAGAGCCGGGGATGCTGCAGTGCTCGCCTCTTCTTCTCCAGGCCCTATAGAGAGCCGGGGATGCTGCAGTCCTCGCCTCTTCTTCTCCAGGCCCTATAGAGAGCCGGGGACGCAGCAGTGCTCGCCACTTCTTCTCCAGGCTCTATAGAGAGCCGGGGATGCTACAGTGCTCCCCTCTTCTTTTCCAGGCTCTATAGAGAGCCAAGGATGCTGCAGTGCTCGCCTCTGCTTCTCCACGCCCTACAGAGAGCCGAGGATGCTGCAGTGCTCGCCTCTGCTTCTCCACGCCCTACAGAGAGCCGAGGATGCTGCAGTGCTCACCTCTGCTTCTCCAGGCCCAATAGAGAGCCAGGGATGCTTAAGTGCTCGCCTCTGCTTCTCCAGGCCCCATAGAGAGCCGGGGATGCTCGCCTCTTCTTCTCCAGGCCCTTTAGAGAGTCAGGGATGCTCGCCTCTTCTTCTCCAGGCCCTATAAAGAGCCGGGGATACTGCAGTCCTCGCCTCTTCTTCTCCAGGCCCTATAGAGAGCCGGGGATGCTCGCTTCTTCTTCTCCAGGCCCTATAGAGAGCCGGGGATGCTGCAGTACTCGTCTCTTCTTCTCAAGGCCCTTTAGAGCGCCGGGGATGCTCGCCAATGCTTCTCCGGGCCCTATAGAGAGCTGGGGATGCTTCAGTGCTTGTCTCTGCTTCTCCAGGCCCTATAGAGAGCTGGGAATACTAGCCTCTACTTCTCCAGGCCGTATAGAGAGACGAGGATGCTGCAGTGCTCGCCTCTTCTTCTCCAGGCCCTATAGAGAGCTGGGGATGCTTCAGTGCTCGTCTCTGCTTCTCCAGGCCCTATAGAGAGCTGGGAATACTAGCCTCTACTTCTCCAGGCCATCTAGAGAGCCGGGGATGCTCGCCTCTTCTTCTCCAGGCCGTATAGAGAGACGGGGATGCTGCAGTGCTCACCTCTTCTTCTCCACGCCCTCTAGAGAGCCGGGGATGCTCGCCTCTTCTTCTCCAGGCCCTATAGAGAGCTGGGGATGCTGCAGTCCTCGCCTCTTCTTCTCCAGGCCCTATAGAGAGCCGGGGATGCTGCAGTGCTCGCCTCTTCTTCTCCAGGCCCAATAGAGAGCGATGGATGCTCGCCTCTTCTTCTCCAGGCCCTATAGAGAGCCCAGGATGCTGCAGTGCTTGCCTGTTCTTCTCCAGGCCCTATAGAGAGCCGGGGATGCTCGCTTCTTCTTCTCCAGGCCCTATAGAGAGCCGGGGATGCTGCAGTACTCGTCTCTTCTTCTCAAGGCCCTTTAGAGCGCCGGGGATGCTCGCCAATGCTTCTCCGGGCCCTATAGAGAGCTGGGGATGCTTCAGTGCTCGTCTCTGCTTCTCAAGGCCCTATAGAGAGCTGGGAATACTAGCCTCTACTTCTCCAGGCCCTATAGAGAGCCGGGGATGCTGCAGTGCTTGCATTTGCTTCTCCAGGCCCTATAGAGAGCCGGGGATGCTCACCTGTTCTTCTCCAAGCCGTATGGAGAGCCGGGGATGCTGCTGTGCTCGCCTCTTCTTCTCCAGGCCATCTAGAGAGCCGGGGATGCTCGCCTCTTCTTCTCCAGGCCCTATAGAGAGCCGGGGATGCTGCAGTGCTCGCCTCTTCTTCTCCACGCCCTCTAGAGAGCCGGGGATGCTCGTCTCTTCTTCTCCAGGCCCTACAGAGAGCCGGGGAGGCTGCAGTACTCGCTTCTTCTCCTCCAGGTACTATAGAGAGCCGGGGATACTGCACTGCTTGCCTCTTCTTCTCCAGGCCCTATAGAGAGCCGGGGATGCTGCAGTGCTCGCCTCTTCTTCTCCAGGCCCTATAGAGAGCCGGGGATGCTGCAGTCCTCGCCTCTTCTTCTCCAGGCCCTATAGAGAGCCGGGGACGCAGCAGTGCTCGCCACTTCTTCTCCAGGCTCTATAGAGAGCCGGGGATGCTACAGTGCTCCCCTCTTCTTTTCCAGGCTCTATAGAGAGCCAAGGATGCTGCAGTGCTCGCCTCTGCTTCTCCACGCCCTACAGAGAGCCGAGGATGCTGCAGTGCTCACCTCTGCTTCTCCAGGCCCAATAGAGAGCCAGGGATGCTTAAGTGCTCGCCTCTGCTTCTCCAGGCGCTAGAGAGAGCTGGGGATTCTCACCTCTGCTTCTCCAGGCCATATAGAGAGACGGAGGTGCTCGCCTCTGCTTTTCCAGCCCCTATACAGAGGCGGGGGTTCTGCAGTACTCGCCTCTTCTTCTCCAGCACCTATAGAGAGCCAAGGATGCTGCAGTGCTCACCTCTGCTTCTCCAGGCCCTATAGAGAGCCAGGGATGCTGCAGTGCTCGCCTCTGCTTCTCCAGGGCCTATAGAGAGCCGGGGACGCTGAAGTTTTCGCCTGTACTTCTCCAGGCCCTATAGAGAGCCGGGGATGCTGCATTGCCCGCTTCTGCTTCTCCAGGCCCTTTAGAGAGCCGGGGATGCTGCAGTACTCGCCTCTGCTTTCCAGGTCCTATAGAGAGCCGAGGATGCTGCAATGCTCGCCTCTGCTTCTCCAGGCCCTATAGAGAGCCGGTGATGCTGCAGTGCTCGCCTCTGCTTCTCCACACCCTATAGAGAGTCGGGGATGCTGCAGTTCTCACCTGTGCTTTTACAGGCACTATAGAGTGCCGGAGATGCTCACCTCTGCTTCTCCATGCCCTATAGAGAGCCGGGGATGCTCACCTGTTCTTCTCCAGGCCGTATGGAGAGCCAGGGATGCTGCTGTGCTCGCCTCTTCTTCTCCAGGCCATCTAGAGAGCCGGGGATGCTCGCCTCTTCATCTCCAGGCCCTATAGAGAGCCGGGGATACTGCAGTCCTCGCCTCTTCTTCTCCACGCCCTCTAGAGAGCAGGGGATGCTCGCCTCTTCTTCTCCAGGCCCTATAGAGAGCCGGGGATGCTTGCCTCTTCTTCTCCAGGCCCTATAGAGAGCCGGGGATGCTGCATTGATCGCCTCTTCTTCTGCAGGCCCTATAGAGAGCCGGGGATGCTCGCCTCTTTTCTCCAGGCCCTATGCAGAGCAGGGGATGCTGAATTGATCGCCTCTTCTTCACCGGGCCCTATAGAGAGCCGGCGATTCTCGCCTCTTCTTCTCCAGGCCCTATAAAGAGCCAGGGATACTGCAGTGCTCGCTTCTTCTACTCCAGGCCCTATACAGAGCAGGGGATGCTGCAGTGCTCGCTTCTTCTTCTCCAGGTCCTATAGAGAGCCGGGGATGCTGCAGTTCTCGCCTCTGCTTCTCTAGGCCCTATAGAGAGCCGGGGATGCTCACCTCTGCTTCTCCAGGCCCTATAGAGAGCCGGGGATGCTGCAGTGCTCGCATCTGCTTCTATACAACCTATAGAGAGCTGAGGATGCTTCAGTGCTCACCTCTGCTTCTCCTGGCTCTATAGAGAGCCGGAGATGCTGCAGTACTCGCCTCTTCTTCTCCAGGCCCTACAGAGAGCCGGGGATGCTCGCCTCTGCTTCTCAAGGACCTATAGAGAGCCGGGGATGCTCGCCTCTGTCTCTCCAGCCACTATAGAGAGCCGGGGATGCTGCAGTGCTCGCCTCTGCTTCTCCAGGTACTATAGAGAGCCGGGGATTCTGCAGTTTTCGCCTCTTCTTCTTCAGGCCCTATAGAGAGCCGGGGATGCTGCAGTGCTCGCCTCGTCTTCTCTAGGCCCTATACAGAGCCGGGGATGCTAGCATCTTCTTATCTAGGCCCTATAGAGAGCGAGGATGCTGCAGTCCTCGCCTCTGCTTCTCCAGGCCGTATAGAGAGCAGGGGATGCTACAGTGCTCGCCTCTTCTTATCCAGGTGTATATAGAGCCGGGACTGCTGCAGTACTCGCCTCTTCTTCTCCAGGCCCTATAGAAAGCCAGGGATACTGCAGTGCTCGCCTCTTCTTCTACAGGCCCTATAGAGACCCGGGGATGCTGCAGTGCTCGCATCTTCTTCTCCAAGACCTATAGAGAGCCGGGGATGATGCAGTGCTCTCCTCTTCTTCTCCACGCCCTCTAGAGAGCCGGGGATGCTCGCCTCTTCTTCTGCAGGCCCTATAGAGAGCCAGGGATGCTGCAGTACTCGCTTCTCCTTCTCCAGGCCCTCTAGAGAGCCGGAGATGCTCGCCTCTTCTTCTCCAGGCCCTATAGAGAGCTGTGGAAGCTTCAGTGCTCGCCTCTTCTACTCCAGGCCCGATAGAGAGCCGGGGATGCTGCACTGCTCGCCTCTTCTTCTCAAGGCCATATAGAGAGCCGGAGATGCTGGCCTGTTCTTCCCCAGGCCCTATAGAGACCCGGGGATGCTCACCTCTACTTCTCCAGGCCCTATAGAGAGCCGGGGTTGCTGCAGTACTCGCCTCTTCTTCTCCAGGCCCTATAGAGAGCCGGGGATGCTGCTGTGCTCGCCTCTTCTTCTCCAGGCCATCTAGAGAACCAGGGATGCTCGCGTCTTCTTCTCCAGGCCCTATAGAGAGCCAGGGATGCTCGCCTCTTCTTCTCCAGGCCCTATAAAGACCCGGGGATGCTGCAGTCCTCACATCGTCTTCTCCAGGCCCTATAGAGTGTCGGGGATGCTGCAGTGCTCGCCTCTTCTTCTCCAGGCCCTATAGAGAGCCGGGGATGCTGCTGTGCTCGCCTCTTCATCTCCAGGCCATCTAGAGAACCAGGGATGCTCGCGTCTTCTTCTCCAGGCCCTATAGAGAGCCAGGGATGCTCGCCTCTTCTTCTCCAGGCCCTATAAAGAGCCGGGGATGCTGCAGTCCTCACATCGTCTTCTCCAGGCCCTATAGAGAACCGGGGATGCTCGCCTCTTCTTCTCCAGGCCCTATAGGTAGCCGGGGATTCTCCATTCTTCTTCTCCAAGCCCTATAGAGAGCCGGGGATGCTGCAGTGCTCGCCTCTTCTTCTCCAGGCCCTATAGAGCGCCGGGGATGCACGCCTCTTCTTCTACAGTCCCTAGAGAGAGCAGGGGATACTCGACTCTTCTTCTCCAGCTCTTCTTCTCCAGGCCCTATGGAGAGCCGGGGATGCTTGCCTCTGCTTCTCCAGGCCCTATAGAGATCCGGGGATGCTGCAATCCTCGCTTCTTCTTCTCCAGGCCCTATAGAGAGCCGGGGATGCAGCAGTACTCGTCTCTTCTTCTCAAGGCCCTTTAGAGCGCCGGGGATGCTCGCCAATGCTTCTCCGGGCCCTATAGAGAGCTGGGGATATTTCAGTGCTCGTCTCTGCTTCTCAAGGCCCTATAGAGAGCTGGGAATACTAGCCTCTACTTCTCCAGGCCCTATAGAGAGCCGGGGATGCTGCAGTGCTTGCATTTGCTTCTCCAGGCCCTATAGAGAGCCGGGGATGCTCACCTGTTCTTCTCCAAGCCGTATGGAGAGCCGGGGATGCTGCTGTGCTCGCCTCTTCTTCTCCAGGCCATCTAGAGAGCCGGGGATGCTCGCCTCTTCTTCTCCAGGCCCTATAGAGAGCCGGGGATGCTGCAGTGCTCGCCTCTTCTTCTCCACGCCCTCTAGAGAGCCGGGGATGCTCGTCTCTTCTTCTCCAGGCCCTACAGAGAGCCGGGGAGGCTGCAGTACTCGCTTCTTCTCCTCCAGGTACTATAGAGAGCCGGGGATACTGCACTGCTTGCCTCTTCTTCTCCAGGCCCTATAGAGAGCCGGGGATGCTGCAGTGCTCGCCTCTTCTTCTCCAGGCCCTATAGAGAGCCGGGGATGCTGCAGTCCTCGCCTCTTCTTCTCCAGGCCCTATAGAGAGCCGGGGATGCAGCAGTGCTCGCCACTTCTTCTCCAGGCTCTATAGAGAGCCGGGGATGCTACAGTGCTCCCCTCTTCTTTTCCAGGCTCTATAGAGAGCCAAGGATGCTGCAGTGCTCGCCTCTGCTTCTCCACGCCCTACAGAGAGCCGAGGATGCTGCAGTGCTCACCTCTGCTTCTCCAGGCCCAATAGAGAGCCAGAGATGCTTAAGTGCTCGCCTCTGCTTCTCCAGGCGCTAGAGAGAGCTGGGGATTCTCACCTCTGCTTCTCCAGGCCATATAGAGAGACGGAGGTGCTCGCCTCTGCTTTTCCAGCCCCTATACAGAGGCGGGGGTTCTGCAGTACTCGCCTCTTCTTCTCCAGCACCTATAGAGAGCCAAGGATGCTGCAGTGCTCACCTCTGCTTCTCCAGGCCCTATAGAGAGCCAGGGATGCTGCAGTGCTTGCCTCTGCTTCTCCAGGGCCTATAGAGAGCCGGGGACGCTGAAGTTTTCGCCTGTACTTCTCCAGGCCCTATAGAGAGCCGGGGATGCTGCATTGCCCGCTTCTGCTTCTCCAGGCCCTTTAGAGAGCCGGGGATGCTGCAGTACTCGCCTCTGCTTTCCAGGTCCTATAGAGAGCCGAGGATGCTGCAATGCTCGCCTCTGCTTCTCCAGGCCCTATAGAGAGCCGGTGATGCTGCAGTGCTCGCCTCTGCTTCTCCACACCCTATAGAGAGTCGGGGATGCTGCAGTTCTCACCTGTGCTTTTACAGGCACTATAGAGTGCCGGAGATGCTCACCTCTGCTTCTCCATGCCCTATAGAGAGCCGGGGATGCTCACCTGTTCTTCTCCAGGCCGTATGGAGAGCCAGGGATGCTGCTGTGCTCGCCTCTTCTTCTCCAGGCCATCTAGAGAGCCGGGGATGCTCGCCTCTTCATCTCCAGGCCCTATAGAGAGCCGGGGATACTGCAGTCCTCGCCTCTTCTTCTCCACGCCCTCTAGAGAGCAGGGGATGCTCGCCTCTTCTTCTCCAGGCCCTATAGAGAGCCGGGGATGCTTGCCTCTTCTTCTCCAGGCCCTATAGAGAGCCGGGGATGCTGCATTGATCGCCTCTTCTTCTGCAGGCCCTATAGAGAGCCGGGGATGCTCGCCTCTTCTTCTCCAGGCCCTATGCAGAGCAGGGGATGCTGAATTGATCGCCTCTTCTTCACCGGGCCCTATAGAGAGCCGGCGATTCTCGCCTCTTCTTCTCCAGGCCCTATAAAGAGCCAGGGATACTGCAGTGCTCGCTTCTTCTACTCCAGGCCCTATACAGAGCAGGGGATGCTGCAGTGCTCGCTTCTTCTTCTCCAGGTCCTATAGAGAGCCGGGGATGCTGCAGTTCTCGCCTCTTCTACTCCAGGCCCTATATTGAGCTGGGGATGCTGCACTGCTCGCCTCTCCTTCTCAAGGCCATATAGAGAGCCGGAGATGCTGGCCTGTTCTTCCCCAGGCCCTATAGAGAGCCGGGGATGCTCGCCTCTTCTTCTCCAGGCCCAATAGAGAGCCGGCGATGATCGCCTCTTCTTCTCTAGTCCCGATGGAGAGCCGGGTATGCTGCAGTTCTCGCCTCTGCTTCTCTAGGCCCTATAGAGAGCCGGGGATGCTCACCTCTGCTTCTCCAGGCCCTATAGAGAGCCGGGGATGCTGCAGTGCTCGCATCTGCTTCTATACAACCTATAGAGAGCTGAGGATGCTTCAGTGCTCACCTCTGCTTCTCCTGGCTCTATAGAGAGCCGGAGATGCTGCAGTACTCGCCTCTTCTTCTCCAGGCCCTACAGAGAGCCGGGGATGCTCGCCTCTGCTTCTCAAGGACCTATAGAGAGCCGGGGATGCTCACCTCTGTCTCTCCAGCCACTATAGAGAGCCGGGGATGCTGCAGTGCTCGCCTCTGCTTCTCCAGGTACTATAGAGAGCCGGGGATTCTGCAGTTTTCGCCTCTTCTTCTTCAGGCCCTATAGAGAGCCGGGGATGCTGCAGTGCTCGCCTCGTCTTCTCTAGGCCCTATACAGAGCCGGGGATGCTAGCATCTTCTTATCTAGGCCCTATAGAGAGCGAGGATGCTGCAGTCCTCGCCTCTGCTTCTCCAGGCCGTATAGAGAGCAGGGGATGCTACAGTGCTCGCCTCTTCTTATCCAGGTGTATATAGAGCCGGGACTGCTGCAGTACTCGCCTCTTCTTCTCCAGGCCCTATAGAAAGCCAGGGATACTGCAGTGCTCGCCTCTTCTTCTACAGGCCCTATAGAGACCCGGGGATGCTGCAGTGCTCGCATCTTCTTCTCCAAGACCTATAGAGAGCCAGGGATGATGCAGTGCTCTCCTCTTCTTCTCCACGCCCTCTAGAGAGCCGGGGATGCTCGCCTCTTCTTCTGCAGGCCCTATAGAGAGCCAGGGATGCTGCAGTACTCGCTTCTCCTTCTCCAGGCCCTCTAGAGAGCCGGGGATGCTCGCCTCTTCTTCTCCAGGCCCTATAGAGAGCTGTGGAAGCTTCAGTGCTCGCCTCTTCTACTCCAGGCCCGATAGAGAGCCGGGGATGCTGCACTGCTCGCCTCTTCTTCTCAAGGCCATATAGAGAGCCGGAGATGCTGGCCTGTTCTTCCCCAGGCCCTATAGAGACCCGGGGATGCTCACCTCTACTTCTCCAGGCCCTATAGAGAGCCGGGGTTGCTGCAGTACTCGCCTCTTCTTCTCCAGGCCCTATAGAGAGCCGGGGATGCTGCTGTGCTCGCCTCTTCTTCTCCAGGCCATCTAGAGAACCAGGGATGCTCGCGTCTTCTTCTCCAGGCCCTATAGAGAGCCAGGGATGCTCGCCTCTTCTTCTCCAGGCCCTATAAAGACCCGGGGATGCTGCAGTCCTCACATCGTCTTCTCCAGGCCCTATAGAGTGTCGGGGATGCTGCAGTGCTCGCCTCTTCTTCTCCAGGCCCTATAGAGAGCCGGGGATGCTGCTGTGCTCGCCTCTTCATCTCCAGGCCATCTAGAGAACCAGGGATGCTCGCGTCTTCTTCTCCAGGCCCTATAGAGAGCCAGGGATGCTCGCCTCTTCTTCTCCAGGCCCTATAAAGAGCCGGGGATGCTGCAGTCCTCACATCGTCTTCTCCAGGCCCTATAGAGAACCGGGGATGCTCGCCTCTTCTTCTCCAGGCCCTATAGGTAGCCGGGGATTCTCCATTCTTCTTCTCCAAGCCCTATAGAGAGCCGGGGATGCTGCAGTGCTCGCCTCTTCTTCTCCAGGCCCTATAGAGCGCCGGGGATGCACGCCTCTTCTTCTACAGTCCCTAGAGAGAGCAGGGGATACTCGACTCTTCTTCTCCAGCTCTTCTTCTCCAGGCCCTATGGAGAGCCGGGGATGCTTGCCTCTGCTTCTCCAGGCCCTATAGAGATCCGGGGATGCTGCAATCCTCGCCTCTTCTTCTCCAGGCCCTATAGAGAGCCGGGGATGCAGCAGTGCTCGCCTCTTCTTTTCCAGGCCCTATAGAGAGCCGGGGATGTTACAGTGCTCGCCTCTTCTTTTCCAGGCCCTATAGAGAGCCGGGGATGCTGCTGTGCTAGGCAAACTGCAGCCGGGGACGCTGCAGTACTCGCCTCTTCTTCTCCAGGCCCTACAGAGAGCCGGGGATGCTCGCCTCCTTCTCCAGGCCCTACAGAGAGCCAGGGATGCTGCAGTGCTCGCCTCTTCTTTTCCAGGCCCTATAGAGAGCCGGGGATGCTCGTCTCTTCTTCTCCAGGCCGTACAGAGAGCCAGGAATGCTCACCGCTTCTTCTCCAGGCGCAATTGAGAGCAGCGGATGCTGCATTGCTCACATCTTCTTCTCCAGGCCCTATTGGGAGTCGGGGATGCTTGCCTCTTCTTCTCCAGGCCCTATAGAGAGCCGGGGATGCTGCAGTGCTCGCCTCTTCTTCTCCAGGCTCTATCGAGAGTTGGGGATGCTTGCCTCTTCTTCTCCAGGCCCTATAGAGAGCAGGAGATGCTGTAGTGCTCGCCTCTTCTTCTCCAGGCCCTATAGACAGCCCGGGATACTGCACTGCTCGCCTCTTCTTCTCAAGGCCATATAGAGAGCCGGAGATGCTGGCCTGTTCTTCCCCAGGCCCTATAGAGACCCGGGGATGCTCACCTCTACTTCTCCAGGCCCTATAGAGAGCCGGGGTTGCTGCAGTACTCGCCTCTTCTTCTCCAGGCCCTATAGAGAGCCGGGGATGCTGCTGTGCTCGCCTCTTCTTCTCCAGGCCATCTAGAGAACCAGGGATGCTCGCGTCTTCTTCTCCAGGCCCTATAGAGACCCAGGGACGCTCGCCTCTTCTTCTCCAGGCCCTATAAAGAGCCGGGGATGCTGCAGTCCTCACATCGTCTTCTCAAGGCCCTATAGAGTGTCGGGGATGCTGCAGTGCTCGCCTCTTCTTCTCCAAACCCTATAGAGAACCGGGGATGCTCGCCTCTTCTTCTCCAGGCCCTATAGGTAGCCGGGGATTCTCCATTCTTCTTCTCCAAGCCCTATAGAGAGCCGGGGATACTGCAGTGCTCGCCTCTTCTTCTCCAGGCCCTATAGAGCGCCGGGGATGCACGCCTCTTCTTCTACAGTCCCTATAGAGAGCCGGGGATGCTCGCCTCTTCTTCTCCAGGCCCTATACAGAGCAGGGGATGCTGAATTGATCGCCTCTTCTTCACCAGGCCCTATAGAGAGCCGGCGATTCTCGCCTCTTCTTCTCCAGGCCCTATAAAGAGCCAGGGATACTGCAGTGCTCGCTTCTTCTTCTCCAGGCCCTATACAGAGCAGGGGATGCTGCAGTGCTCGCTTCTTCTTCTCCAGGTCCTATAGAGAGCCGGGGATGCTGCAGTTCTCGCCTCTGCTTCTCTAGGCCCTATAGAGAGCTGGGGATGCTCACCTCTGCTTCTCCAGGCCCTATAGAGAGCCGGGGATGCTGCAGTGCTCGCATCTGCTTCTATACAACCTATAGAGAGCTGAGGATGCTTCAGTGCTCGCCTCTGCTTCTCCTGGCTCTATAGAGAGCCGGAGATGCTGCAGTACTCGCCTCTTCTTCTCCAGGCCCTACAGAGAGCCGGGGATGCTCGCCTCTTCTTCTCCAGGCCCTATAAAGAGCCGGGGATGCTGCAGTCCTCACATCGTCTTCTCCAGGCCCTATAGACAGCCCGGGATACTGCACTGCTCGCCTCTTCTTCTCAAGGCCATATAGAGAGCCGGAGATGCTGGCCTGTTCTTCCCCAGGCCCTATAGAGACCCGGGGATGCTCACCTCTACTTCTCCAGGCCCTATAGAGAGCCGGGGTTGCTGCAGTACTCGCCTCTTCTTCTCCAGGCCCTATAGAGAGCCGGGGATGCTGCTGTGCTCGCCTCTTCTTCTCCAGGCCATCTAGAGAACCAGGGATGCTCGCGTCTTCTTCTCCAGGCCCTATAGAGAGCCAGGGATGCTCGCCTCTTCTTCTCCAGGCCCTATAAAGAGCCGTGGATGCTGCAGTCCTCACATCGTCTTCTCCAGGCCCTATAGAGTGTCGGGGATGCTGCAGTGCTCGCATCTTCTTCTCCAGACCCTATATAGAGCCGGGGATGCTCGCCTCTTCTTCTCCAGGCCCTATAGGTAGCCGGGGATTCTCCATTCTTCTTCTCAAAGCCCTATAGAGAGCCGGGGATACTGCAGTGCTCGCCTCTTCTTCTCCAGGCCCTATAGAGCGCCGGGGATGCACGCCTCTTCTTCTACAGTCCCTAGAGAGAGCAGGGGATACTCGACTCTTCTTCTCCAGCTCTTCTTCTCCAGGCCCTATGGAGAGCCGAGGATGCTTGCCTCTGCTTCTCCAGGCCCTATAAAGAGCCGGGGATGCTGCAGTCCTCACATCGTCTTCTCCAGGCCCTATAGAGAACCGGGGATGCTCGCCTCTTCTTCTCCAGGCCCTATAGGTAGCCGGGGATTCTCCATTCTTCTTCTCCAAGCCCTATAGAGAGCCGGGGATGCTGCAGTGCTCGCCTCTTCTTCTCCAGGCCCTATAGAGCGCCGGGGATGCACGCCTCTTCTTCTACAGTCCCTAGAGAGAGCAGGGGATACTCGACTCTTCTTCTCCAGCTCTTCTTCTCCAGGCCCTATGGAGAGCCGGGGATGCTTGCCTCTGCTTCTCCAGGCCCTATAGAGATCCGGGGATGCTGCAATCCTCGCCTCTTCTTCTCCAGGCCCTATAGAGAGCCGGGGATGCAGCAGTGCTCGCCTCTTCTTTTCCAGGCCCTATAGAGAGCCGGGGATGTTACAGTGCTCGCCTCTTCTTTTCCAGGCCCTATAGAGAGCCGGGGATGCTGCTGTGCTAGGCAAACTGCAGCCGGGGACGCTGCAGTACTCGCCTCTTCTTCTCCAGGCCCTACAGAGAGCCGGGGATGCTCGCCTCCTTCTCCAGGCCCTACAGAGAGCCAGGGATGCTGCAGTGCTCGCCTCTTCTTTTCCAGGCCCTATAGAGAGCTGGGGATGCTCGTCTCTTCTTCTCCAGGCCGTACAGAGAGCCAGGAATGCTCGCCGCTTCTTCTCCAGGCGCTATTGAGTGCAGCGGATGCTGCATTGCTCACATCTTCTTCTCCAGGCCCTATTGGGAGTCGGGGATGCTTGCCTCTTCTTTTCCAGGCCCTATAGAGAGCCGGGGATGCTGCAGTGCTCGCCTCTTCTTCTCCAGGCTCTATCGAGAGTTGGGGATGCTTGCCTCTTCTTCTCCAGGCCCTATAGAGAGCAGGAGATGCTGTAGTGCTCGCCTCTTCTTCTCCAGGCCCTATAGACAGCCCGGGATACTGCACTGCTCGCCTCTTCTTCTCAAGGCCATATAGAGAGCCGGAGATGCTGGCCTGTTCTTCCCCAGGCCCTATAGAGACCCGGGGATGCTCACCTCTACTTCTCCAGGCCCTATAGAGAGCCGGGGTTGCTGCAGTACTCGCCTCTTCTTCTACAGGCCCTATAGAGAGCCGGGGATGCTGCTGTGCTCGCCTCTTCTTCTCCAGGCCATCTAGAGAACCAGGGATGCTCGCGTCTTCTTCTCCAGGCCCTATAGAGAGCCAGGGATGCTCGCCTCTTCTTCTCCAGGCCCTATAAAGAGCCGTGGATGCTGCAGTCCTCACATCGTCTTCTCCAGGCCCTATAGAGTGTCGGGGATGCTGCAGTGCTCGCCTCTTCTTCTCCAGACCCTATAGAGAACCGGGGATGCTCGCCTCTTCTTCTCCAGGCCCTATAGGTAGCCGGGGATTCTCCATTCTTCTTCTCCAAGCCCTATAGAGAGCCGGGGATACTGCAGTGCTCGCCTCTTCTTCTCCAGGCCCTATAGAGCGCCGGGGATGCACGCCTCTTCTTCTACAGTCCCTAGAGAGAGCAGGGGATACTCGACTCTTCTTCTCCAGCTCTTCTTCTCCAGGCCCTATGGAGAGCCGAGGATGCTTGCCTCTGCTTCTCCAGGCCCTATAGAGATCCGGGGATGCTGCAATCCTCGCCTCTTCTTCTCCAGGCCCTATAGAGAGCCGGGGATGTTACAGTGCTCGCCTCTTCTTTTCCAGGCCCTATAGAGAGCCGGGGATGTTACAGTGCTCGCCTCTTCTTTTCCAGGCCCTATAGAGAGCCGGGGATGCTGCTGTGCTAGGCAAACTGCAGCCAGGGACGCTGCAGTACTCGCCTCTTCTTCTCCAGGCCCTATAGAGAGCCGGGGATGCTGCTGTGTTCGCCTCTTCTTCTCCAGGCCATCTTGAGATCCGGGGATGCTCGCCTCTTCTTCTCCAGGCCCTATAGATATTCGGGAATGCTCGCCTCTTCTTCTCCAGGCCCTATAGCGAGCCGGGGATGCTTGCCTCCTTCTCCAGGCCCTACAGAGAGCCAGGGATGCTGCAGTGCTCGCCTCTTCTTTTCCAGGCCCTATAGAGAGCCGGGGATGCTCGTCTCTTCTTCTCCAGGCCATATAGAGAGCCAGGAATGCTCGCCGCTTCCTCTCCAGGCGCTATTGAGAGCAGCGGACGCTGCATTGCTCGCATCTTCTTCTCCAGGCCCTATTGGGATCCGGGGATGCTTGCTTCTTCTTCTCCAGGCCCTATAGAGAGCCGGGGATGCTGCAGTGCTCGCCTCTTCTTCTCCAGGCTCTATAGAGAGACGGGGATGCTCGCCTCTTCTTCTCCAGGCGTATGTAGAGCCGGGATTGCTGCAGTGCTCGCCTCTTCTTCTCCAGGCCCTATAGACAGCCCGGGATACTGCATTGCTCGCCTCTTCTTCTCCAGGCCCTATAGAGAGGCGGGGATGATGCAGTGCTTGCCTCTTCTTCTTCAATCCCTATAGAGACCCGGGGATGCTGCAGTGCTCTTCTTTTCTTCTCCAACCCCTTTAGAGAGCCGGGGATGCTCGCCTTTTCTTCTCCAGGCGCTATAGAGAGCCGCGGATGCTTGCCTCTTCTTCTCCAGGCCCTATAGAGAGCTGGGGATGCTGTAGTGCTCTCCTCTTCTTATCCAGGCCTTCTAGAGAGCCGGGGATTCTCGCTTCTTCTTCTGCAGGCCCTATAGAGAGCCGGGGATGCTGCAGTACTCGCTTCTCCTTCTCCAGGCCCTATAGAGAGCCGGGGAAGCTCGCCTCTTCTTCTCCAGGCCCTGTAGAGAGCTGGGGATGCTGCAGTGCTCACCTCTTCTACTCCAGGCCCTATAGAGAGCCGGGGATGCTGCACTGCTCGCCTCTCCTTCTCAAGGCCGTATAGAGAGCTGGAGATGCTGGCCTGTTCTTCCCCAGGCCCTATAGAGATCCGGGGATGCTCGCCTCTTCTTCTCCAGGCTCGATAGAGAGCCGGGGATGCTGCAGTGCTCGCCTCTGCTTCTCCACCTCCTATAGAGAGCCGGGGATGCTCACATCCGCTTCTCCAGGCCCTATAGAGGGCCGGGGATGCTGCACTGCTCGCCTCTGCTTCTCCAGGTCCTATAGAGAGCCGGGGATGCTGCAGTGCTCGCCTCTGCTTCTCCAGAACCTATAGAGAGCCGAGGATGCTCACCTCTGCTTCTCTATGCCCTTCAGAGAGCCGGGGATGCTGCAGTGCTCGCCTCTGCATCTCTAGGCCCTATAGAGAGCCGGTGATGCTGTATTTCTCGCCTGTGCTTCTCCAGGTCCTATAGAGAGCCGGACTTGCTCACCTCTGCTTCTCCAGGCCATATAGAGAGACGAGGATGCTCGCCTCTGCTTCTCCAGCCCCTATAGAGAGCCGGTGATGCTGCAGTGCTCGCCTGTGCTTCTCCAGGCCCTATAGAGAGCTGGGGATGCTGCAGTGCTCGCCTCTGCTTCTATAGAACCTATAAAAAGTTGGCAAAATATTATTAATAAATATTGTAACGGATTAAAGAGAGCAAGAGTGAATAAAAATAATTGGTACCTAAGCCAAAAAAAGGGTGGATTGGGTCTCCCAAATATAAAATTATACTACGTAGCAAATAGATTAAGACATATTGTAGAAGCAATTATAGGAATAGGAGATTTATATTTCGATGGAAGAAAAAATTATAAGTAACGTAGAGATGAACTTGGACAATGTTTTTTTAAAGATGGAGAGAGAAAGTGGGTTGGAAGTATAGATAATCCACTCCTGAGGACTCAATGGGAAATTTGGAGTAAATTTAAAGGGAAGCTGCTTCCGAGCAACTCTCCCTTAGCACCGATAATAATGTTAAAGAATTTCCCAGAGGATCTGAAGGGTAGATTATGTAAAATATTAAAAGATAAAAGCAAAATGAAACTAAAGGATTGGTTAAGAGATATAAAAACAAGAGAGGATATGGAAAAATTGTTAAAGGAGAAAAAATTATCTTGGTTAGAATATGGGCAATTAGAACAATGGAATACAAAGTGGATTAAAGATAATAGAGTTTGTAGAAAGATGACGAAGTTTGAAGAGTTAATAGTAAATAAGGAAAAAGGGAAAGGAGGTAGTATAGTGTTAAAAGGGTTAATGAGTGAAATATATAAATTATTGTTAGAAAAGGAGTTTAGAGAGAACCCAGAGAAAATGGTATGGGAGTCAGATTTGAAGGTACAAATAGGGCGACAGAGATGGGAGGGACTATGGAAACAAAGAGTGTTGAGAAGTTTATCAGTGAGAATAAAGGAGAACTATTTTAAAATTTTATGGATTAGATTGAATAAGATAAATGATCAGCATTCAGCAAATTGTTGGAGAGGTTGTGGGGAAAAAGGAACGTATTTACATATGTGGTGGCAATGCAAATATGTACAAAGATTATGGAAGATGGTGTTTTCAGAAATTGAAGAAATAGTGGGAATGAAAATAGAACAAACACCGAAGATTGCATTGCTGTCACTATTTGAAGATATAAAGTGTGGAAAAGAAACTATAGAGCTGATATCGAGTTTGCTGGTTGCAGCACGATTGATGGTAGCTAGGAACTGGAAGATTCAAGGGGAATATTCTATTGAAGAATGGTACAAAGAAGTATGGGATATAGCCATTAATGATAAACTGACATGTAATATTAAGTGGAGAAAAGGCGTAACTAAAATAAATGAGTTTGAAGGAATCTGGAAACAGTTCCTAATATTTGTGTTTACTAAGGGAAGTGGGAAACCGCCAGCAGAAGAAACGATCAGATTTTGGACTCAGGAATAGATCCTGAGGTGGGGGGTGCACTTTTATGTTAAGAATGATTATGTTGTAGTATGATAATGTATAGGTAATATTTCTTCAACATATATGTACTCAACATTTATTCAATATGTATGTAGCAGTTGTTTGATGTTTCTTTTTTTTACTGTTATTATTATTGTAATGTTGTATGTATGTTTATATAGTGTAGAAAACAAATAAAAATTATTTTAAAAAAAAAAAAGGACCGAGGATGCTGAAGTGCTCGCCTCTGCTTCTCCTGGCCCTATAGAGAGCCGGAGATACTGCAGTACTCGCCTCTTCTTCTCCAGGCCCTACAGAGAGCCAGGGATGCTCGCCTCTGCTTCTCCAGGACCTATAGAGAGCCGGAGATGATGAAGTGCTCGCCTCTTCTTCTTCAAGCCCTATAGAGACCCGGGGATGCTGCAGTGCTCTTCTCTTCTTCTCCATGCCCTCTAGAGAGCCGGGGATGCTCGCCTCTTCTTCTCCAGGCGCTATAGAGAGCCGCAGATGCTGCAGTGCTCGCATCTTCATCTCCAGGCCCTATTGGGAGCCGGGGATGCTTGCCTCTTCTTCTCCAGGCCCTATAGAGAGCTGGAGATGCTGCAGTGTTTGACTCTTCTTCTCCAGGCCCTAAAGAGAGCCGGGGATGCTGTAGTGCTAGCCTCTTCTTATCCAGGCGTATATAGAGCCGGAATTGCTGCCGTGCTCGCCTCTTCTTCTCCAGGCCCTATAGAAAGCCCGGGATACTGCAGTGCTCGCCTGTTCTTCTCCAGGCCCTATAAAGAGCCGGGGATGCTATAGTTCTCGCCTCTTCTTATCCAGGCATATATAGAGCAGGGATTGCTGCAGTGATTGCCTCTTTTTCTCCAGGCCCTATAGAGAGCTTTGGATGATGCAGTGCTCTCCTCTTCTTCTCCACGCCCTCTAGAGAGCCGGTGATGCTCGCCTCTTCTTATGCGGGCCCTATAGAAAGTCGGGGATGCTGCAGTACACGCTTCTCCTTCTCCAGGCCCTATAGAGAGCCGGGGATGCTCGCCTCTTCTTCTCCAGGCCCTATAGAGAGCTGAGGATGCTGCAGTGCTCGCCTCTTCTACTCCAGGCCCTATAGAGAGCCGGGGATGCTGCACTGCTCGCCTCTTCTTCTAAAGGCCCTATAGAGAGCCGGAGATGCTGGCCCGTTCTTCCCCAGGCCCTATAGAGAGCCGGGGATGCTCGCCTATTCTTCTCCAGGCTCTATAGAAGGCCCGGGATGCTGCAGTCCTCGCCTCTTCTTCTACAGGCCCTATAGAGAGCCAGGGATGCTCGCCTCTTCTTCTACAGGCCCTATAAAGAACCGGGGATGCTGCAGTGCTCGCCACTTCTTCTCCAGGCCCTATAGAGAACCGGGGATGCTGCTGTGCTAGCCTCTTCTTCTCCAGGCCATATAGATAGCCGGTGATGCTCGCGTCTTCTTCTCCATGCCCTATAAAGAGCCAGGGATGCTCGCCTCTTCTTCTCCAGGCCCTATAAAGAGCCGGATATGCTGCAGTCATCGCATCGTCTTCTCCAGGCCATATAGAAAGTCAGGGATGCTGCAGTGCTCTTCTCTTCTTCTCCATGCCCTCTAGAGAGCCGGGGATACTCGCCTCTTCTTATCCAGGCGCTATAGAGAGCCGCAGATGCTGCAGTGCTCGCATCTTCATCTCCAGGCCCTATTGGGAGCCGGGGATGCTTGCCTCTTCTTCTCCAGGCCCTATAGCGAGCCGGAGATGCTGCAGTGCTTGCCTCTTCTTCCCCAGGCCCTAAAGAGTGCCGGGGATGCTGTAGTGCTCGCCTCTTCTTATCCAGGCGTAGTTAGAGCCGGGATTGCTGCAGTGCTCGCCTCTTCTTCTCCACGCCCTATAGAAAGCCCGGGATACTGCAGTGCTCGCCTCTTCTTCTCCAGGCCCTATAGAGATCCGGGGATGCTCGCCTCTTCTTTTCCTGGCCCTATAGAGCACCGGGTATGCTCGCCTCTTCTTCTCCAGGCCCTATAGAGAGCCGGGGATGCTGCAGTGCTCCCCTCTTCTTCTCCAGGCCCTATGGAGACCCGGGGATGCTTGCCTCTTCTTCTCCAGGCCCTATAGAGATCCGGGGATGCTGCATTGCTCGCCTCTTCTTCTACAGGCCATATAGAGAGCCAGGGATGCTCGCCTCTACTTCTCCAGGCCCTATAGAGAGCCGGGGATGTTGCAGTACTTGCCTCTTCTTCTCCAGGCACTATAGAGAGCCGGGGATGCTGGCCTGTTCTTCCCCAGGCCCTATAGAGAGCCGGAGATGCTGGCCTGTTCTTCCCCAGGCCCTATTGAGAGCTGGGGATGCTCGCCTATTCTTCTCCAGGCTCTATAGAGGGCCCGGGATGCTGCAGTCCTCGCCTCTTCTTCTACAGGCCCTATAGAGAGCCAGGGATGCTCGCCTCTTCTTCTCCAGGCCATCTTAAGAGCCGGGGATGCTCGCCTCTTCTTCTCCAGGCCCTATAGAGATCCGGGAAAGCTCGCCTCTTCTTCTCCAGGCCCTATATAGAGCCGGGGATGCTCGCCTCTTTCTCCAGGCCTTACAGTGAGCCAGGGATGCTGCAGTGCTCGCCTCATCTTCTCCAGGCCCTATAGAGAGTCAGGGATGCTGAAGTGCTCGCCTCTTCTTCTCCAGGCCCTATAGAAAGTCAGGGATGCTGCAGTGCTCGCCTCTTCTTCTCCAGGCCCTATAGGGAATGGGGATGCTCCTCTCTTCTTCTACAAGCCCTATAGAGAGCCGGGGATGCTGCAGTCCTCGCCTCTTCTTCTCCAGGCCCCATAAAGAGCCGGGGATGCTACAGTGCTTGCCTCTTCTTCTCCAGGCCCTATGGAGAGCCGGGGATACTCGCCTCTTATTCTCAAAGCCCTATAGAGAGCCACGGATGCTGCAGTCCTCGCCTCTTCTTCTCCTGGCCCTATAGAGAGGCGGGGATGCAGCAGTGCTCGCCACTTCTTCTCCAGGCTCTATAGCGAGCCGGGGATGCTACAGTGCTCGCCTCTTCTTTTCCAGGCCCCATAGAGAGCCAGGGATGCTGCAGTGCTCGCCTCTGCTTCTCCTGGCACTAGAGAGAGCCGGGGATGCTCGCCTCTTCTTCTCCAGGCCCTATAGAGAGCCAGAGATGCTGCAGTGCTCGCCTCTTCTTCTCCAGGCCCTTTAGAGAGCTGTGGATGCTCGCCTCTTCTTAACCAGTCCATATAGGGAGCCGGGAATGCTCACCTGTTCTTCTCCAGGTCAAATATAGAGAGCCGGGCAAACTGCAGTACTCGCCTCTTCTTCTCCAGGCCCTTTAGAGAGCTGGGGATGCTCGCCTCTTCTAAACCAGACCCTATAGAGAGCCGGGTATGCTGCAGTCCTCGCCTCATCTTCTCCAGGCCCTATAGAGAGTCAGGGATGCTGAAGTGCTCGCCTCTTCTTCTCCAGGCCCTATAGAGAGCCGGGGATGCTGCAGTCCTCGCCTCTTCTTCTCCAGGCGCTGTAGAGAGCCGCGGATGCTGCAGTGCTCGCACCTTCATCTCCAGGCCCTATTGGGAGCCGGGGATGCTTGCCTCTTCTTCTCCAGGCCCTATATACAGCCAGAGATGCTGCAGTGCTTGCCTCTTCTTCCCCAGGCCCTAAAGAGTGCCGGGGATGCTGTAGTGCTCGCCTCTTCTTATCCAGGCGTATGTAGAGCCGGGATTGCTGCAGTGCTCGCCTCTTCTTCTCCACGCCCTATAGAAAGCCCGGGATACTGCAGTGCTCGCCTCTTCTTCTCCAGGCCCTATAGAGATCCGGGGATGCTCGCCTCTTCTTTTCCTGGCCCTATAGAGCACCGGGGATGCTCGCCTCTTCTTCTCCAGGCCCTATAGAGAGCCGGGGATGCTGCAGTGCTCCCCTCATCTTCTCCAGGCCCTATGGAGACCCGGGGATGCTTGCCTCTTCTTCTCCAGGCCCTATAGAGATCCGGGGATGCTGCATTGCTCGCCTCTTCTTCTACAGGCCATATAGAGAGCCGGGGATGCTCGCCTCTATTTCTCCAGGCCCTATAGAGAGCCGGGGATGCTGCAGTACTCGCCTCTTCTCCAGGCCCAAAAGAGAGCCGGGGATGCTGCTGTACTCGCCTCTTCTTCTCCAGGCCATCTTGAGACCCGGGGATGCTCGCTTCTTCTTCTACAGGCCCTATAGAGATCCGGGAATACTCGCCTCTTCTTCCCCAGGCCCTATAGAGAGCCGGGGATGCTCGCCTCCTTCTCCAGTCCCTACAGAGAGCCAGGGATGCTGCAGTGCTCGCCTCTTCTTTTCCAGGCCCTATAGAGAGCTGGGGATGCTCGTCTCTTCTTCTCCAGGCCGAATAGAGAGCCGGGAATGCTCGCCTCTTCTTCTCCAGGCGCTATTGAGAGCCGCGGATGCTGCAGTGCTCGCATCTTCTTCTCCAGGCCCTATTGGGAGCCGGGGATGCTTGCCTCTTCTTCTCCAGGCCCTATAGAGAGCCGGGGATGCTGCAGTGCTCGCCTCTTCTTCTCCAGGCCCTATAGAGAGCCCGGGATACTGCAGATCTCGCCTCTTCTTCTCGAGGCCCTATAGAGAGCCGGGGATGGTGCAGTCCTCGCCTCTTCTTCTTCAAGCCCTATAGAGACCCTGGGATGCTGCAGTGCTCGCATCTTCATCTCCAGGCCCTATTGGGAGCCGGGGATGCTTGCCTCTTCTTCTCCAGGCCCTATAGAGAGCTGGAGATGCTGCAGTGGTCGCCTCTTCTTATCCAGGCCCTCTAGAGAGCCGGGGATGCTCGCCTCTTCTTCTGCAGGCCCTATTGGGAGCCGGGGATGCTTGCCTCTTCTTCTCCAGGCCCTATAGAGAGCTGGGGATGCTGCAGTGCCCACCTCTTCTACTCCAGGCCCTATAGAGAGCTGGGGATGCTGCACTGCTCGCCTCTCCTCCTCAAGGCCGTATAGAGAGCCGGAGATGCTGGCCTGTTCTTCCCCAGGCCCTATAGGGAGCCAGGGATGCTCGCCTCTTCTTCTCCAGGCCCCATAGAGAGCCGGGATGCTACAGTGCTTGCCTCTTCTTCTCCAGGCCCTATGGAGAGCCGGGGATGCTGCAGTCCTCGCCTCTTCTTCTCCTGGCCCTATAGAGAGCCGGGGATGCAGCAGTGCTCGGCACTTCTTCTCCAGGCTCTATAGAGAGCCGAGGATGCTGTTGTGCTCACCTCTGCTTCTCCAGGCCCTATAGAGAGCTGGGGATGCTGCAGTGCTCGCCTCTGCTTCTCCAGGCACTAGAGAGAGCCGGGGATGCTCGCCTCTTCTTCTCCAGGCCCTATAGAGAGCCAGAGATGCTGCAGTGCTCGCCTCTTCTTCTCCAGGCCCTTTAGAGAGCCGTGGATGCTCGCCTCTTCGTAACCAGGCCCTATAGGGAGCCGGGAAAGCTCACCTCTTCTTCTCCAGGTCCTATAGAGAGCCGGGCAAACTTCAGTACTCGCCTCTTCTTTTCCAGGCCCTTTAGAGAGCTGGGGATGCTCGCCTCTTCTAAACGAGACCCTATAGAGAGCCGGGGATGCTGTAGTCCTCGCCTCATCTCCTCCAGGCCCCATATAGAGTCGGGGATTCTGCAGTGCTCGCCTCTTCTTCTCCAGGCGCTATAGAGAGCCGCGGATGCTACAGTGCTCTCATCTTCATCTCCAGGCCCTATTGGGAGCCGGGGATGATTGCCTCTTCTTCTCCAGGCCCTATAGAGAGCCGGAGATGCTGCAGTGCTTGCCTCTTCTTCTCCAGGCCCTAAAGAGAGCCGGGGATGCTGTAGTGCTCGCCTCTTCTTATCCAGACGTATATGGAGCCGGGATTGCTGCACTGCTCGCCTCTTCTTCTCCAGGCCCTATAGAAAGGCCGGGATACTGCAGTTCTCGCCTCTTCTTCTCCAAACCCTATAGAGAGCCGGGGATGCTGCAGTGCTCGCCTCTTCTTCTCCAGGCCCTATAGAGAGCTGGGGATGCTGCAGTTTTCTCCTTTTCTTCTCCAGACCCTGTAGAGATCCGGGGATGCTCGCCTCTTCTTTTCCTGGCCCTATAGAGCACCGGGGATGCTCGCCTCTTCTTCTCCAGGCCCTATAGAGAGCCGGGGATGCTGCAGTCCTCACCTCTTCTTCTCCAGGCCCTATGGAGAGCCGGGGATGCTTGCCTCTTCTTCTCCAGGCCCTATAGAGATCCGGGGATGCTGCAGTGCTCGCCTCTGCTTCTCCATATCCTATAGAGAGCCGGGGATGCTGCAGTGCTTGCCTCTTCTTCTCCAAGCCCTATAGAGAGCCGGGGATGTTCTCCTCTTCTTCTCCAGGCCCTATAGAGAGCTGGGGATGCTGCAGTGCTTGCCTCTTCTTCTCCAGGCCCATTAGAGAGTCAGGGATGCAGCAGTGCTCGCCTCTTCTATTCCAGGCCCCATAGAGAGCCGGGGATGCTCGCCTCTTCTTCTCCAGGCCCTTTAGAGAGTCAGGGATGCTCGCCTCTTCTTCTCCATGTCCTATAGAGAGCTGGGGATGCTGCAGTGCTTGCCTCTTCTTCTCCAGACACTATAGAGAGCCCAGGATGCTTGTTTCTTATTCTGAAGGCCCTATAGAGAGCCAGGGATGCTGGCCTCTTCTTCTCCAAGCCCTATAGAGAGCCAGGGATGCTCGCCTCTTCTTCTCCAGGCCCTATAGAGAGCCGGGGATGCTCGCCTCTAATTCTCCAGGCCCCATAGAGAGCCCCGGATGCTCACCTCTATTTCTCCAGGCCCTATAGAGAGCCGGGGATGCTCGCCTCTTCTTCTCCAGGCCCAATAGAGAGCCGGGGATGATCGCCTCTTCTTCTCTAGTCCCTATAGAGAGCTGGGTATGCTGCAGTGCTCGCCTCATCTTATCCAGGCCCTATATAGAGCTGGGATGCTGCAGTACTGGCCACTTCTTTTCCAGGACGTTCAGAGAGCCGGGGATGCTCGAATCTTCTACTCCAGGCCCTATAGAGAGCTGGGGATGCTGTAGTGCTCGCCTCTTCTTCTCCATGTCCTATGGATATCCGGGGATACTCGCCTCTACTCCTCCATGCCCTATATAGAGCCAGGGATGCTGCAGTGATCGCCTCTTCTGCTCCAGGCCATATAGAGAGGCGGGGATACTCGCCTCTTTTTCTCCAGCCCCTATAGAGATCCGGGAATGCTTTAGTGCTCACCTCTTCTTCTCCAGGACCTATAGAGAGCTGGGGATGCTGTAGTGCTCACCTCTTCTTCTCCAGGCCTATAGAGATCCGGATATGCTGTAGTGCTCACCTCTTCTTCTCCAGCCCCTATAGAGATCCGGGAATGCTGTAGTGCTCACCTCTTCTTCTCCAGGCCTATAGAGAGCCGGGGATGCTGTACTGCTCGCCTCTGCTTCTCCATGACCTATGGAGAGTCAGGGATGCTGCAGTACTCGCCTCTTCTTCTCCAGGCCCTATAGGGAGCCAGGGATACTCCGCTCTTCTCCTACAAGCCCTATAGAGAGCCTGGGATGCTGCAGTGCTCGCCTCTTCTTCTCCAGGCCGCATAGAGAGCCGGGATGCTACAGTGCTTGCCTCTTCTTCTCCAGGCCCTATGGAGAGCCGGGGATGCTGCAGTCCTCGCCTCTTCTTCTCCTGGCCCTATAGAGAGCCGGGGATGCAGCAGTGCTCGGCACTTCTTCTCCAGGCTCTATAGAGAGCCGAGGATGCAGTTGTGCTCACCTCTGCTTCTCCAGGCCCTATAGAGAGCTGGGGATGCTGCAGTGCTCGCCTCTGCTTCTCCAGGCACTAGAGAGAGCCGGGGATGCTCGCCTCTTCTTCTCCAGGCCCTATAGAGAGCCAGAGATGCTGCAGTGCTCGCCTCTTCTTCTCCAGGCCCTTTAGAGAGCCGTGGATGCTCGCCTCTTCGTAACCAGGCCCTATAGGGAGCCGGGGATGCTGTAGTCCTCGCCTCATCATCTCCAGGCCCTATAGAGAGCCTGGGATGCTGCAGTGCTCGCCTCTTCTTCTCCAGGCCCCATAGAGAGCCGGGATGCTACAGTGCTTCCCTCTTCTTCTCCAGGCCCTATGGAGAGCCGGGGATGCTGCAGTCTTCGCCTCTTCTTCTCCTGGCCCTATAGAGAGCCGGGGATGCAGCAGTGCTCGGCACTTCTTCTCCAGGCTCTATAGAGAGCCGAGGATGCTGTTGTGCTCACCTCTGCTTCTCCAGGCCCTATAGAGAGCTGGGGATGCTGCAGTGCTCGCCTCTGCTTCTCCAGGCACTAGAGAGAGCCGGGGATGCTCGCCTCTTCTTCTCCAGGTCCTATAGAGAGCCGGGGATGCTGTAGTGCTCGCCTCATCATCTCCAGGCCCTATAGAGAGTCGGGGATTCTGCAGTGCTCGCCTCTTCTTCTCCAGGCGCTATAGAGAGCCGCAGATGCTACAGTGCTCTCATCTTCATCTCCAGGCCCTATTGGGAGCCGGGGATGCTTGCCTCTTCTTTTCCAGGCCCTATAGAGAGCCGGAGATGCTGCAGTGCTTGCCTCTTCTTCTCCATGCCCTAAAGAGAGCCGGGGATGCTGTAGTGCTCGCCTCTTCTTATCCAGGCGTATATAGAGCCGGGATTGCTGCACTGCTCGCTTCTTCTTCTCCAGGCCCTATAGAAAGCCCGGGATACTGCAGTGCTCGCCTCTTCTTCTCCAGACCCTATAGAGAGCCGGGGATGCTGCAGTGCTCGCCTCTTCTTCTCCAGACCCTATAGAGATCCGGGGATGCTCTCCTCTTCTTTTCCTGGCCCTATAGAGCACCGGGGATGCTCGCCTATTCTTCTCCAGGCCCTATAGAGAGCCGGGGATGCTGCAGTCCTCACCTCTTCTTCTCCAGGCCCTATGGAGAGCCGGGGATGCTTGCCTCTTCTTCTCCAGACCCTATAGAGAGCCGGGGATGCTGCAGTGCTCGCCTCTTCTTCTCCAGGCCCTATAGAGAGCTGGGGATGCTGCAGTTCTCTCCTTTTCTTCTCCAGACCCTATAGAGATCCGGGGATGCTCGCCTCTTCTTTTCCTGGCCCTATAGAGCACCGGGGATGCTTGCCTCTTCTTCTCCAGGCCCTATAGAGAGCCGGGGATGCTGCAGTCCTCACCTCTTCTTCTCCAGGCCCTATGGAGAGCCGGGGATGCTTGCCTCTTCTTCTCCAGGCCCTATAGAGATCCGAGGATGCAGCATTGCTCGCCTCTTCTTCTCATGGCCATATAGAGAGCCGGGGATGCTCGCCTCTACTTCTCCAGGCCCTATAGAGATCCGGGAATGCTCGCCTCTTCTTCACCAGGCCCTATAGAGAGCCGGGGATGCTCGCCTCCTTCTCCAGTCCCTACAGAGAGCCAGGGATGCTGCAGTGCTCGCCTCTTCTTTTCCAGGCCCTATAGAGAGCCGGGGATGCTCGTCTCTTCTTCTCCAGGCCGAATAGAGAGCCGGGAATGCTCGCCTCTTCTTCTCCAGGCGCTATTGAGAGCCGCGGATGCTGCAGTGCTCGCATCTTCTTCTCCAGGCCCTATTGGGAGCCGGGGATGCTTGCCTCTTCTTCTCCAGGCCCTATAGAGAGCCGGGGATGCTGCAGTGCTCGCCTCTTCTTCTCCAGGCGTATATAGAGCCAGGATTGCTGCAGTACTCGCCTCTTCTTCTGCAGGCCCTATAGAGAGCCCGGGATACTGCAGATCTCGCCTCTTCTTCTCGAGGCACTATAGAGAGCCGGGGATGGTGCAGTGCTCGCCTTTTCTTCTTCAAGCCCTATAGAGACCCTGGGATGCTGCAGTGCTCGCATCTTCATCTCCAGGCCCTATTGGGAGCCGGGGATGCTTGCCTCTTCTTCTCCAGGCCCTATAGAGAGCTGGAGATGCTCTCCTCTTCTTCTGCAGGCCCTATAGAGAGCCGGGGATGCTCGCCTCTTCTTCTCCAGCCACTATAGAGATACGGGGATGCTCGAATCTTCTACTCCAGGCCCTATAGAGAGCTGGGGATGCTGTAGTGCTCGCCTCTTCTTCTCCATGTCCTATGGATATCCGGGGATACTCGCCTCTTCTCCTCCATGCCCTATATAGAGCCAGGGATGCTGCAGTGATCGCCTCTTCTGCTCCAGGCCATATAGAGAGGCGGGGATACTCGCCTCTTTTTCTCCAGCCCCTATAGAGATCCGGGAATGCTGTAGTGCTCACCTCTTCTTCTCCAGGACCTATAGAGAGCTGGGGATGCTGGCCTCTTCTTCTCCAGGCTTATAGAGAGCCGGGGATGCTGTAGTGCTCGCCTCTGCTTCTCCATGTCCTATGGAGAGTCAGGGATGCTGCAGTGCTCGCCTCTTCTTCTCCAGGCCCTATAGGGAGCCGGGGATGCTCCGCTCTTCTCCTACAAGCCCTATAGAGAGCCTGGGATGCTGCAGTGCTCGCCTCTTCTTCTCCAGGCCGCATAGAGAGCTGGGATGCTACAGTGCTTGCCTCTTCTTCTCCAGGCCCTATGGAGAGCCGGGGATGCTGCAGTTCTCGCCTCTTCTTCTCCTGGCCCTATAGAGAGCCGGGGATGCAGCAGTGCTCGGCACTTCTTCTCCAGGCTCTATAGAGAGCCGAGGATGCAGTTGTGCTCACCTCTGCTTCTCCAGGCCCTATAGAGAGCTGGGGATGCTGCAGTGCTCGCCTCTGCTTCTCCAGGCACTAGAGAGAGCCGGGGATGCTCGCCTCTTCTTCTCCAGGCCCTATAGAGAGCCAGAGATGCTGCAGTGCTCGCCTCTTCTTCTCCAGGCTCTTTAGAGAGCCGTGGATGCTCGCCTCTTCGTAACCAGGCCCTATAGGGAGCCGGGGATGCTGTAGTCCTCGCCTCATCATCTCCAGGCCCTATAGAGAGCCTGGGATGCTGCAGTGCTCGCCTCTTCTTCTCCAGGCCCCATAGAGAGCTGGGATGCTACAGGTCTTGCCTCTTCTTCTCCAGGCCCTATGGAGAGCCGGGGATGCTGCAGTCCTCGCCTCTTCTTCTCCTGGCCCTATAGAGAGCCGGGGATGCAGCAGTGCTCGGCACTTCTTCTCCAGGCTCTATAGAGAGCCGAGGATGCTGTTGTGCTCACCTCTGCTTCTCCAGGCCCTATAGAGAGCTGGGGATGCTGCAGTGCTCGCCTCTGCTTCTCCAGGCACTAGAGAGAGCCGGGGATGCTCGCCTCTTCTTCTCCAGGTCCTATAGAGAGCCGGGGATGCTGTAGTCCTCGCCTCATCATCTCCAGGCCCTATAGAGAGTCGGGGATTCTGCAGTGCTCGCCTCTTCTTTTCCATGCCCTATAGAGAGCCGGAGATGCTGCAGTGCTTGCCTCTTCTTCTCCATGCCCTAAAGAGAGCCGGGGATGCTGTAGTACTCGCCTCTTCTTATCCAGGCGTATATAGAGCCGGGATTGCTGCACTGCTCGCTTCTTCTTCTCCAGGCCCTATAGATGCTTGCCCCTTCTTAACCAGGCCCTATAGGGAGCTGGGAATGCTCACCTCTTCTTCTCCAGGTCCTATAGAGAGCCGGGCAAACTGCAGTACTCGCCTCTTCTTTTCCAGGCCCTTTAGAGAGCTGGGGATGCTCGCCTCTTCTAAACCAGACCCTATAGAGAGCCGGGGATGCTGTAGTCCTCGCCTCATCTTCTCCAGGCCCTATAGAGAGTCGGGGATGCTACAGTACTCTCATCTTCATCTCCAGGCCCTATTGGGAGCCGGGGATGCTTGCCTCTTCTTCTCCAGGCCCTATAGAGAGCCGGAGATGCTGCAGTGCTTGCCTCTTCTTCTCCAGGCCCTAAAGAGAGCCGGGGATGCTGTAGTGCTCGCCTCTTCTTATCCAGGCGTATATAGAGCTGGGATTGCTGCACTGCTCGCCTCTTCTTCTCCAGGCCCTATAGAAAGCCCGGGATACTGCAGTGCTCGCCTCTTCTTCTCCAGGCCCTATAGAGATCCGGGAATGCTCGCCTCTTCTTCACCAGGCCCTATAGAGAGCCGGGGATGCTCGCCTCCTTCTCCAGTCCCTATAGAGAGCCAGGGATGCTGCAGTGCTCGCCTCTTCTTTTCCAGGCCCTATAGAGAGCCGGGGATGCTCGTCTCTTCTTCTCCAGGCCGAATAGAGAGCCGGGAATGCTCGCCTCTTCTTCTCCAGGCGCTATTGAGAGCCGCGGATGCTGCAGTGCTCGCATCTTCTTCTCCAGGCCCTATTGGGAGCCGGGGATGCTTGCCTCTTCTTCTCCAGGCCCTATAGAGAGCCGGGGATGCTGCAGTGCTCGCCTCTTCTTCTCCAGGCGTATATAGAGCCGGGATTGCTGCAGTACTCGCCTCTTCTTCTGCAGGCCCTATAGAGAGCCCGGGATACTGCAGATCTCGCCTCTTCTTCTCGAGGCACTATAGAGAGCCGGGGATGGTGCAGTGCTCGCCTCTTCTTCTTCAAGCCCTATAGAGACCCTGGGATGCTGCAGTGCTCGCATCTTCATCTCCAGGCCCTATTGGGAGCCGGGGATGCTTGCCTCTTCTTCTCCAGGCCCTATAGAGAGCTGTAGATGCTCTCCTCTTCTTCTGCAGGCCCTATAGAGAGCCGGG
Source organism: Elgaria multicarinata webbii (assembly GCF_023053635.1). NCBI lineage: Eukaryota > Metazoa > Chordata > Lepidosauria > Squamata > Anguidae > Elgaria > Elgaria multicarinata. The sequence goes on along the minus strand of NC_086173.1, from coordinate 21,281,251 downwards.
GATGCTCGCCTCTTCTTCTCCAGCCACTATAGAGATACGGGGATGCTCGAATCTTCTACTCCAGGCCCTATAGAGAGCTGGGGATGCTGTAGTGCTCGCCTCTTCTTCTCCATGTCCTATGGATATCCGGGGATACTCGCCTCTTCTCCTCCATGCCCTATATAGAGCCAGGGATGCTGCAGTGATCGCCTCTTCTGCTCCAGGCCATATAGAGAGGCGGGGATACTCGCCTCTTTTTCTCCAGCCCCTATAGAGATCCGGGAATGCTGTAGTGCTCACCTCTTCTTCTCCAGGACCTATAGAGAGCTGGGGATGCTGGCCTCTTCTTCTCCAGGCTTATAGAGAGCCGGGGATGCTGTAGTGCTCGCCTCTGCTTCTCCATGTCCTATGGAGAGTCAGAGATGCTGCAGTGCTCGCCTCTTCTTCTCCAGGCCCTATAGGGAGCCGGGGATGCTCAACTCTTCTCCTACAAGCCCTATAGAGAGCCTGGGATGCTGCAGTGCTCGCCTCTTCTTCTCCAGGCCGCATAGAGAGCTGGGATGCTACAGTGCTTGCCTCTTCTTCTCCAGGCCCTATGGAGAGCCGGGGATGCTGCAGTTCTCGCCTCTTCTTCTCCTGGCCCTATAGAGAGCCGGGGATGCAGCAGTGCTCGGCACTTCTTCTCCAGGCTCTATAAAGAGCCGAGGATGCAGTTGTGCTCACCTCTGCTTCTCCAGGCCCTATAGAGAGCTGGGGATGCTGCAGTGCTCGCCTCTGCTTCTCCAGGCACTAGAGAGAGCCGGGGATGCTCGCCTCTTCTTCTCCAGGCCCTATAGAGAGCCAGAGATGCTGCAGTGCTCGCCTCTTCTTCTCCAGGCTCTTTAGAGAGCCGTGGATGCTCGCCTCTTCGTAACCAGGCCCTATAGGGAGCCGGGGATGCTGTAGTCCTCGCCTCATCATCTCCAGGCCCTATAGAGAGCCTGGGATGCTGCAGTGCTCGCCTCTTCTTCTCCAGGCCCTATAGAGAACCGGGGATGCAGCAGTGCTCGGCACTTCTTCTCCAGGCTCTATAGAGAGCCGAGGATGCTGTTGTGCTCACCTCTGCTTCTCCAGGCCCTATAGAGAGCTGGGGATGCTGCAGTGCTCGCCTCTGCTTCTCCAGGCACTAGAGAGAGCCGGGGATGCTCGCCTCTTCTTCTCCAGGTCCTATAGAGAGCCGGGGATGCTGTAGTCCTCGCCTCATCATCTCCAGGCCCTATAGAGAGTCGGGGATTCTGCAGTGCTCGCCTCTTCTTCTCCAGGCGCTATATAAAGAGCCGCAGATGCTACAGTGCTCTCATCTTCATCTCCAGGCCCTAAAGAGAGCCGGGGATGCTGTAGTCCTCGCCTCATCATCTCCAGGCCCTATAGAGAGTCGGGGATTCTGCAGTGCTCGCCTCTTCTTTTCCATGCCCTATAGAGAGCCGGAGATGCTGCAGTGCTTGCCTCTTCTTCTCCATGCCCTAAAGAGAGCCGGGGATGCTGTAGTACTCGCCTCTTCTTATCCAGGCGTATATAGAGCCGGGATTGCTGCACTGCTCGCTTCTTCTTCTCCAGGCCCTATAGATGCTTGCCCCTTCTTAACCAGGCCCTATAGGGAGCTGGGAATGCTCACCTCTTCTTCTCCAGGTCCTATAGAGAGCCGGGCAAACTGCAGTACTCGCCTCTTCTTTTCCAGGCCCTTTAGAGAGCTGGGGATGCTCGCCTCTTCTAAACCAGACCCTATAGAGAGCCGGGGATGCTGTAGTCCTCGCCTCATCTTCTCCAGGCCCTATAGAGAGTCGGGGATGCTACAGTACTCTCATCTTCATCTCCAGGCCCTATTGGGAGCCGGGGATGCTTGCCTCTTCTTCTCCAGGCCCTATAGAGAGCCGGAGATGCTGCAGTGCTTGCCTCTTCTTCTCCAGGCCCTAAAGAGAGCCGGGGATGCTGTAGTGCTCGCCTCTTCTTATCCAGGCGTATATAGAGCCGGGATTGCTGCACTGCTCGCCTCTTCTTCTCCAGGCCCTATAGAAAGCCCGGGATACTGCAGTGCTCGCCTCTTCTTCTCCAGACCCTATAGAGAGCCGGGGATGCTGCAGTGCTCGCCTCTTCTTCTCCAGGCCCTATAGAGAGCTGGGGATGCTGCAGTTCTCTCCTTTTCTTCTCCAGACCCTATAGAGATCCGGGGATGCTCGCCTCTTCTTTTCCTGGCCCTATAGAGCACCGGGGATGCTGCATTGCTCGCCTCTTCTTCTCATGGCCCTATAGAGAGCCGGGGATGCTCGCCTCCTTCTCCAGTCCCTACAGAGAGCCAGGGATGCTGCAGTGCTCACCTCTTCTTTTCCAGGCCCTATAGAGAGCCGGGGATTCTTGTCTCTTCTTCTCCAGGCCGAATAGAGAGCCGGGAATGCTCGCCTCTTCTTCTCCAGGCGCTATTGAGAGCCGCGGATGCTGCAGTGCTCGCATCTTCTTCTCCAGGCCCTATTGGGAGCCGGGGATGCTTGCCTCTTTTTCTCCAGGCCCTATAGAGAGCCGGGGATGCTGCAGTGCTCGCCTCTTCTTCTCCAGGCGTATATAGAGCCGGGATTGCTGCAGTACTCGCCTCTTCTTCTGCAGGCCCTATAGAGAGCCCGGGATACTGCAGATCTCGCCTCTTCTTCTCGAGGCCCTATAGAGAGCCGGGGATGGTGCAGTGCTCGCCTCTTCTTCTGTAGGCGCTATAGAGGGTCGGGGATACTCGCCTCTTCTTCTCCAGGCCCAATAGAGACGTGGGGATGCTGCAGTTCTTGCTTCTTCTTCTCCAGGCTCTATAGAGAGCCGTGTATGCTCGCCTCTTCTTCTACAAGCCCTATAGAGAGCCGGGGATGCTGCAGTCCTCGTCTCTTCTTCTCCAGCCCCTATCGAGAGCCGGGGATGCTGCAGTACTCGCCTCTTCTTCTCCAGGCGCTATATAAAGAGCCGCAGATGCTACAGTGCTCTCATCTTCATCTCCAGGCCCTAAAGAGAGCCGGGGATGCTGTAGTCCTCGCCTCATCATCTCCAGGCCCTATAGAGAGTCGGGGATTCTGCAGTGCTCGCCTCTTCTTTTCCATGCCCTATAGAGAGCCGGAGATGCTGCAGTGCTTGCCTCTTCTTCTCCATGCCCTAAAGAGAGCCGGGGATGCTGTAGTACTCGCCTCTTCTTATCCAGGCGTATATAGAGCCGGGATTGCTGCACTGCTCGCTTCTTCTTCTCCAGGCCCTATAGATGCTTGCCCCTTCTTAACCAGGCCCTATAGGGAGCTGGGAATGCTCACCTCTTCTTCTCCAGGTCCTATAGAGAGCCGGGCAAACTGCAGTACTCGCCTCTTCTTTTCCAGGCCCTTTAGAGAGCTGGGGATGCTCGCCTCTTCTAAACCAGACCCTATAGAGAGCCGGGGATGCTGTAGTCCTCGCCTCATCTTCTCCAGGCCCTATAGAGAGTCGGGGATGCTACAGTACTCTCATCTTCATCTCCAGGCCCTATTGGGAGCCGGGGATGCTTGCCTCTTCTTCTCCAGGCCCTATAGAGAGCCGGAGATGCTGCAGTGCTTGCCTCTTCTTCTCCAGGCCCTAAAGAGAGCCGGGGATGCTGTAGTGCTCGCCTCTTCTTATCCAGGCGTATATAGAGCCGGGATTGCTGCACTGCTCGCCTCTTCTTCTCCAGGCCCTATAGAAAGCCCGGGATACTGCAGTGCTCGCCTCTTCTTCACCAGACCCTATAGAGAGCCGGGGATGCTGCAGTGCTCGCCTCTTCTTCTCCAGGCCCTATAGAGAGCTGGGGATGCTGCAGTTCTCTCCTTTTCTTCTCCAGACCCTATAGAGATCCGGGGATGCTCGCCTCTTCTTTTCCTGGCCCTATAGAGCACCGGGGATGCTGCATTGCTCGCCTCTTCTTCTCATGGCCCTATAGAGAGCCGGGGATGCTCGCCTCCTTCTCCAGTCCCTACAGAGAGCCAGGGATGCTGCAGTGCTCGCCTCTTCTTTTCCAGGCCCTATAGAGAGCCGGGGATTCTTGTCTCTTCTTCTCCAGGCCGAATAGAGAGCCGGGAATGCTCGCCTCTTCTTCTCCAGGCGCTATTGAGAGCCGCGGATGCTGCAGTGCTCGCATCTTCTTCTCCAGGCCCTATTGGGAGCCGGGGATGCTTGCCTCTTTTTCTCCAGGCCCTATAGAGAGCCGGGGATGCTGCAGTGCTCGCCTCTTCTTCTCCAGGCGTATATAGAGCCGGGATTGCTGCAGTACTCGCCTCTTCTTCTGCAGGCCCTATAGAGAGCCCGGGATACTGCAGATCTCGCCTCTTCTTCTCGAGGCCCTATAGAGAGCCGGGGATGGTGCAGTGCTCGCCTCTTCTTCTTCAAGCCCTATAGAGACCCTGGGATGCTGTAGTGCTCGCATCTTCATCTCCAGGCCCTATTGGGAGCCGGGGATGCTTGCCTCTTCTTCTCGAGGCCCTATAGAGAGCTGGAGATGCTGCAGTGGTCGCCTCTTCTTATCCAGGCACTCTAGAGAGCCGGGGATGCTCTCCTCTTCTTCTGCAGGCCCTATAGAGAGCCGGGGATGCTGCAGTACTCTCTTCTCCTTCTCCAGGCCCTATAGAGAGCCGGGGATGCTCGCCTCTTCTTCTCCAGCCACTATAGAGATACGGGGATGCTCGCCTCTTCTTCTCCAGGCCCTATAGAGAGCCAGGGATGCTCGCCTCTGCTTCTCCAGGCCCAATAGAGAACCGGGAATGCTCGCCTCTTCTTCTCCAGGCCCTATAGAGAGCTGGCGATGTTCACCTCTTCTTCTCCAGGCCTATAGAGAGCATCGGAAGCTCGCCTCTGCTTTTCCAGGCCCTATAGAGCGCCGGGGATGCTTGCCTCTTCTTCTCCAGGCCCTATAGAGAGCCCGGGAGGCTCGCCTCTTCTTCTCCAGGCCCTATAGGGAGCCAGGGATGCTCACCTCTTCTTCTGCAGGCCCTATAGAGAGCCAGGGATGCTGCAGTGCTCGCCTCTTCTTCTCCAGGACCTATAGAGAGCCGGAGATACTGGCCTCTTCTTCTCCAGGCCCTATTGAGAGCCGGAGATGCTCGCCTCTTCTTCTCCAGGCCCTATAGAGAGCTGGGGATGCTGCAGTGCCCACCTCTTCTACTCCAGGCCCTATATTGAGCTGGGGATGCTGCACTGCTCGCCTCTCCTTCTCAAGGCCATATAGAGAGCCGGAGATGCTGGCCTGTTCTTCCCCAGGCCCTATAGAGAGCCGGGGATGCTCGCCTCTTCTTCTCCAGGCCCAATAGAGAGCCGGCGATGATCGCCTCTTCTTCTCTAGTCCCGATGGAGAGCCGGGTATGCTGCAATGCTCGCCTCTTCTTCTCCATGTCCTATAGAGAGCCGGGGATGCTGCAGTGCTTGCCTCTTCTTCTCCAGGTCCTATTGAGAGCCCAGGATGCTCGTTTCTTATTCTGAAGGCCCTATAGAGAGCCAGGGATGCTGGCCTCTTCTTCTCCAAGCCCTATAGAGAGCCAGGGATGCTCGCCTCTTCTTCTCCAGGCCCTATAGAGAGCCGGGGATGCTCGCCTCTAATTCTCCAGGCCATATAGAGAGCCGGGGATGCTCGCCTCTAATTCTCCAGGCCCTATAGAGAGCCAGGGATGCTCGCCTCTTCTTCTCCAGGCCCAATTGAGAGCCGGGGATGATCGCCTCTTCTTCTCTAGTCCCTATGGAGAGCCGGGTATGCTGCAGTGCTCGCCTCATCTTATCCAGGACGTTCAGAGAGCCGGGGATTCTCGAATCGTCTACTCCAGGCCCTATAGAGAGCTGGGGATGCTGTAGTGCTCGCCTCGTCTTCTCCATGTCCTATGGAGATCCGGGGATACTCGCCACTTCTCCTCCATGCCCTATATAAGGCCAGGGATGCTGCAGTGATCGCCTCTTCTTCTCCAGGCCATATAGAGAGCCGGGGATACTCGCCTCTTTTTCTCCAGGCCCTATAGAGATCCGGGAATGCTGTAGTGCTCACCTCTTCTTCTCCAGGACCTATAGAGAGCTGGCGATGCTCACCTCTTCTTCTCCAGGCCTATAGAGAGCATCAGAAGATCGCCTCTGCTTTTCCAGGCCCTATAGAGCGCCGGGGATGCTTGCCTCTTCTTCTCCAGGCCCTATAGAGAGCCCGGGAGGCTCGCCTCTTCTTCTCCAGGCCCTATAGGGAGCCAGGGATGCTAACCTCTTCTTCTGCAGGCCCTATAGAGAGCCAGGGATGCTGCAGTGCTCGCCTATTCTTCTCCAGGACCTATAGAGAGCCGGGGATACTGGCCTCTTCTTCTCCAGGCCTATAGAGAGCCGGGGATGCTCGCCTCTTCTTTTCCAGACCCTATGGAGAGCCAGGGATGCTTGCTTCTTCTTCTGCAGGCCCTATAGAGAGCCGGAGATGCTCGCCTCTTCTTCTCCAGGCCCTATAGAGAGCTGGGGATGCTGCAGTGCCCACCTCTTCTACTCCAGGCCCTATATTGAGCTGGGGATGCTGCACTGCTCGCCTCTCCTTCTCAAGGCCGTATAGAGAGCCGGAGATGCTGGCGTGTTCTTCCCCAGGCCCTATAGAGAGCCGGGGATGCTCGCCTCTTCTTCTCCAGGCTCGATAGGGAGCCGGGGATGCTGCAGTGCTCGCCTCTGCTTCTCCATGTCCTATAGAGAGCCGGGGATGCTGCAGTGCTTGCCTCTTCTTCTCCAAGCCCTATAGAGAGCCGGGGATGTTCTCCTCTTCTTCTCCGGGCCCTATAGAGAGCTGGGGATGCTGCAGTGCTTGCCTCTTCTTCTCCAGGCCCATTATAGAGTCAGGGATGCAGCAGTGCTCGCCTCTTCTTTTCCAGGCCCCATAGAGAGCCGGGGATGCTCGCCTCTTCTTCTCCAGGCCCTTTAGAGAGTCAGGGATGCTCGCCTCTTCTTCTCCATGTCCTACAGAGAGCCGGGGATGCTGCAGTCCTTGCCTATTCTTCTCCAGGTCCTATTGAGAGCCCAGGATGCTCGTTTCTTATTCTGAAGGCCCTATAGAGAGCCGGGGATGCTGGCCTCTTCTTCTCCAAGCCCTATAGAGAGCCAGGGATGCTCGCCTCTTCTTCTCCAGGCCCTATAGAGAGCCGGGGATGCTCGCCTCTAATTCTCCAGGCCCTATAGAGAGCCCCGGATGCTTGCCTCTATTTCTCCAGGCCCTATAGAGAGCCGGGGATGCTCGCCTCTTCTTCTCCAGGCCCAATAGAGAGCCGGGGATGATCGCCTCTTCTTCTCTAGTCCCTATGGAGAGCCGGGTATGCTGCAGTGCTCGCCTCATCTTATCCAGGCCCTATATAGAGCTGGGATGCTGCAGTACTGGCCACTTCTTCTCCAGGACGTTCAGAGAACCGGGGATGCTCGAATTTTCTACTCCATGCCCTATATAGAGCCAGGGATGCTGCAGTGATCGCCTCTTCTTCTCCAAGCCATATAGAGAGCCGGGGATGCTCGCCTCTTTTTCTCCAGGCCCTATAGAGATCCGGGGATGCTGTAGTGCTCACCTCTTCTTCTCCAGGACCTATAGAGAGCTGGGGATGCTGGCCTCTTCTTCTCCAGGCCCAATATAGAGCTGGGGATGCTCGCCTCTTCTTCTCCAGGACGTTCAGAGAACCGGGGATGCTCGAATTTCCTACTCCAGGCCCTATAGATAGCCAGGGATGCTGCAGTGATCGCCTCTTCTTCTCCAGAACATATAGAGAGCCGGGGATGCTCGCCGCTTTTTCTCCTGGCCCTATAGAGAGCCGGGGATGCTGTAGTGCTCTCCTCTTCTTCTCCAGGACATATAGAGCGCTGGGGATGCTCGCCTCTTCTTCTCCAGGACGTTCAGAGAACCGGGGATGCTCGAATTTTCTACTCCAGGCCCTATAGAGAGCCAGGGATGCTGCAGTGATCGCCTCTTCTTCTCCAGGACATATAGAGAGCCGGGGATGCTCGCCGCTTTTTCTCCTGGCCCTATAGAGAGCCGGGGATGCTGTAGTGCTCTCCTCTTCTTCTCCAGGACATATAGAGAGCCGGGGATGCTCGCCTCTTCTTCTCCCAGCCCTATTGAGAACTGGTACTGCTCGCCTCTTCTTCTCTTAGCCCTTTAGAGATCCGTGGAAGCTCGCCTCTTCTTCTCCAGGCCCTTTGGAGAGCAAGGGATGCTCGCCTCTTCTTCTCCAGGCCCAATAAAGAGCCGGGGATGCTCGCCTCTTCTTCTCCAGGCCCAATGAAGAGCCGGGGATGCTCGCCTCTTCTTCTCCAGGACCTATACAGAGACGGGGATGCTTACCTCTCTTTCGCCAAGCCTTATAGAAAGACAGGGATGCTCGCCTCTTCTTCTCCAGGCCCTATAGAGAGCTGGGGATGCTCGCCACTTCTTCTCCTAGCCCTATAGAGATCAAGGAAAGCTCGCCTATTCTTCTCCAAGCCCAATAGAAAGCCTGGGAAGCTCGCCTCTTCTTCTCCCAGCCCTATAGAGAACTGGTACTGCTCGCCTCTTCTTCTCTTAGCCCTTTAGAAATCCGTGAAAGCTCGCATCTTCTTCTTAAGGCTCTATAGAGAGCCTTGGAAGCTCGCCTCTTCTTCTCCAGGCCCTTTGGAGAGCCAGGAATGCTCGCCTCTTCTTCTCCAGGCCCAATAGAGAGCCGGGGATGCTCGCCTCTTTTTCTCCAGGCCCAATGAAGAGCCGGGGATGCTCGCCTCTTCTTCTCCAGGCCCAATAGAGAGCCGGGGATGCTCGCCTCTTCTTCTCCAAGCCCTATACAGAGACGGGGATGCTCACCTCTTCTTCGCAAAACCCTATAGAAAGCCAGTGATGCTCGCCTCTTCTTCTCCAGCCCCTATAGAGAGCTGGGGATGCTCACCTCTTCTTCTCCAGGTCCTATAGAGAGCCGGGGATGCTGGCCTCTTCTCCTCCAGGCCTATAGAGAGCCGGGGATGCTCACTTCTTCTTCTCCAGGCCCTATAGAAAGCCAGGGATGCTCGCCTCTTCTTCTCCAGGCACTATAGAGAGCCGGGGATGCTTGCCTCTTCTTCTCCAGGCCCTATAGAGAGCCGGGGATGCTCGCTTCTTCTTCTCCAGGCCCAATAGAGAGCCGGTGATGCTCGCCTCTTCTTCTCCAGGACCTATAGAGAGACAGGGATGCTTGCCTCCTCTTCTCCAGGCCCTATAGAGAGCTGCGGATGCTCGCCTCTTCTTCTCCAGGATCTATAGAGAGCCGGCGATGGTCACCTCTTCTTCTCCAGGACCGACAGAGAGCTGGGGATGCTAGCCTCTTCTTCTCCAGGCCCTATAAGGTGCCAGGGATCCTCGCCTCTTTCTCCAGCGACTATAGAGGGCTGGGGATGCTCGCCTCTTCTTCTCCAGGCACTATAGAGAGCCGGGGATGCTCGCCTCTTCTTCTCCAGGCCCAATAGAGAGCCGGGGATGCTCGCCTCTTCTCCTCCACGTCCAATGGAGAGCCGGGGATGCTCGCTTCTTCTTCTCCAGGCCCTATACAGAGCCGGGGATGCTCACCTCTTCTTTGCCAAGCCTTAAAGAAAGCCAGGGATACTCGCCTCTTCTTCCCCAGGCCCTATAGAGAGCTGGGGATGTTCGCCACTTCTTCTCCTAGCCCTATAGAGATCCAGGAATGCTCGCCTATTCTTCTCCAGGCCCAATAGAAAGCCTGGGAAGCTCGCCTCTTCTTCTCCAGGACCTATAGAGAGCCGGCGATGCTCACTTCTTTTTCTCCAGGACCGATAGAGAGCCGGGGATGCTTGCGTCTTCTTCTCCAGGCCCTATAGAGATCCGGGGATGCTCGCATCTTCTACTCCAGGCCCTATAGAGAGCTGGGGTTGCTGTAGTACTCGCCTCTTCTTCTCCAGGTCCTATAGAGAGCCGGGGATGCTCGCCTCTTCTCCTCCAGGCCCTATAGAGAACAGGGATGCTGCAGTGCTCGCCTCTTCTTCTCCAAGCCCTATAGAGAGCCGGGGATTCTGCAGTGCTCACCTCTTCTTCTCCTGGCGCTATAGAGACCGCAGATGCAACAGTGCTCTCATCTTCATCTCCGGGCCCTATTGGGAGCCGGGGATGCTTGCCTCTTCTTTTCCAGGCCCTATAGAGAGCCGGAGATGCTGCAGTGCTTGCCTCTTCTTCTCCAGGCCCTAAAGAGAGCCGGGGATGCTGTAGTGCTCGCCTCTTCTTATCCAGGCGTATATAGAGCCGGGATTGCTGCACTGCTCGCTTCTTCTTCTCCAGGCCCTATAGAAAGCCCGGGATACTGCAGTGCTCGCCTCTTCTTCTCCAGACCCTATAGAGAGCTGGGGATGCTGCAGTGCTCGCCTCTTCTTCTCCAGGCCCTATAGAGAGCTGGGGATGCTGCAGTTCTCTCCTTTTCTTCTCCAGACCGTATTGAGATCCGGGGATGCTCGCCTCTTCTTTTCCTGGCCCTATAGAGCACCGGGGATGCTCGCCTCTTCTTCTCTAGGCCCTATAGAGAGCCGGGGGTACTGCAGTCCTCACCTCTTCTTCTCCAGGCCCTATGGAGAGCCGGGGATGCTGGCCTCTTCTCCTCCAGGCCTATAGAGAGCCGGGGATGCTGCAGTGCTCGCCTCTTCTTCTCCAAGCCCTATAGAGAGCTGGTGATGCTCGCCTCTTTTCTCCAGGCCCTATACAGAGCCGGGGATGCTCACTTCTTCTTCGCCAAGCCCTATAGAAAGCCAGGGATGCTCGCCTCTTGTTCTCCAGCCACTATTGAGTGCCGGGGATGCTTGCCTCTTCTTCTCCAGGCCCTATAGAGAGCCGGGGATGCCCGCTTCTTCTTCTCCAGGCCCAATAGAGAGCCGGTGATGCTCGCCTCTTCTTCTCCAGGCCCTATAGAGAGACAGGGATGCTTGCCTCTTCTTCTCCAGGCCCTATAGAGAGCTGGAGATGCTGCAGTGGTCGCCTCTTCTTATCCAGGCCCTCTAGAGAGCCGGGGATGCTCTCCTCTTCTTCTGCAGGCCCTATAGAGAGCAGGGGATGCTGCAGTACTCTCTTCTCCTTCTCCAGGCCCTATAGAGAGCCGGGGATGCTCGCCTCTTCTTCTCCAGCCACTATAGAGATACGGGGATGCTCGCCTCTTCTTCTCCAGGACATATAGAGAGCCGGGGATACTGGCCTCTTCTTCTCCAGGCCTATAGAGAGCCGGGGATGCTCGCCTCTTCTTTTCCAGGCCCTATGGAGAGCCAGGGATGCTAGCTTCTTCTTCTGCAGGCCCTATAGAGAGCCGGAAATGCTCGCCTCTTCTTCACCAGGCCCTATAGAGAGCTGGGGATGCTGCAGTGCCCACCTCTTCTACTCCAGGCCCTATATTGAGCTGGGGATGCTGCACTGCTCGCCTCTCCTTCTCAAGGCCGTATAGAGAGCTGGAGATGCTGGCGTGTTCTTCCCCAGGCCCTATAGAGAGCCGGGGATGCTCGCCTCTTCTTCTCCAGGCTCGATAGAGAGCCGGGGATGCTGCAGTGCTCGCCTCTTCTTCTCCATGTCCTATAGAGAGCCGGGGATGCTGCAGTGCTTGCCTCTTCTTCTCCAAGCCCTATAGAGAGCCGGGGATGTTCTCCTCTTCTTCTCCGGGCCCTATAGAGAGCTGGGGATGCTGCAGTGCTTGCCTCTTCTTCTCCAGGCCCATTATAGAGTCAGGGATGAAGCAGTGCTCGCCTCTTCTTTTCCAGGCCCATAGAGAGCCGGGGATGCTCGCCTCTTCTTCTCCAGGCCCTTTAGAGAGTCAGGGATGCTCGCCTCTTCTTCTCCATGTCCTACAGAGAGCCGGGGATGCTGCAGTCCTTGCCTATTCTTCTCCAGGTCCTATTGAGAGCCCAGGATGCTCGTTTCTTATTCTGAAGGCCCTATAGAGAGCCGGGGATGCTGGCCTCTTCTTCTCCAAGCCCTATAGAGAGCCAGGGATGCTCGCCTCTTCTTCTCCAGGCCCTATAGAGAGCCGGGGATGCTCGCCTCTAATTCTCCAGGCCCTATAGAGAGCCCCGGATGCTCGCCTCTATTTCTCCAGGCCCTATAGAGAGCCAGGGATGCTCGCCTCTTCTTCTCCAGGCCCAATAGAGAGCCGGGGATGATCGCCTCTTCTTCTCTAGTCCCTATGGAGAGCCGGGTATGCTGCAGTGCTCGCCTCATCTTATCCAGGCCCTATATAGAGCTGGGATGCTGCAGTACTGGCCACTTCTTGTCCAGGACGTTCAGAGAACCGGGGATGCTCGAATTTTCTACTCCATGCCCTATATAGAGCCAGGGATGCTGCAGTGATCGCCTCTTCTTCTCCAAGCCATATAGAGAGCCGGGGATGCTCGCCTCTTTTTCTCCAGGCCCTATGGAGATCCGGGGATGCTGTAGTGCTCACCTCTTCTTCTCCAGGACCTATAGAGAGCTGGGGATGCTGGCCTCTTCTTCTCCAGGCCCAATATAGAGCTGGGGATGCTCGCCTCTTCTTCTCCAGGTCCTATGGAGAGCCTGGGATACTCACCTCTTCTCCTCCAGGCCCTATAGAGAGCCGGGGATGCTGTAGTGCTCTCCTCTTCTTCTCCAGGACCTATAGAAAGCTGGGGATGCTGGCCTCTTCTTCTCCAGGCCTATGGAGAGCCGGGGATGCTCGCCTCTTCTTCTCCCAGCCCTATTGAGAACTGGTACTGCTCGCCTCTTCTTCTCTTAGCCCTTTAGAGTTCCGTGGAAGCTCGCCTCTTCTTCTCCAGGCCCTTTGGAGAGCCAGGGATGCTCGCCTCTTCTTCTCCAGGCCCAATAGAGAGCCGGGGATGCTCGCCTCTTCTTCTCCAGGCCCTATACAGAGCCGGGGATGCTCACCTCTTCTTCGCCAAGCCTTATAGAAAGTCAGGGATGCTCGCCTCTTCTTCTCCAGGCCCTATAGAGAGCTGGGGATGCTCGCCACTTCTTCTCCTAGCCCTATAGAGATCCAGGAATGCTCGCCTATTCTTCTCCAAGCCCAATAGAAAGCCTGGGAAGCTCGCCTCTTCTTCTCCCAGCCCTATAGAGAACTGGTACTGCTCGCCTCTTCTTCTCTTAGCCCTTTAGAGATCCGTGGAAGCTCGCATCTTCTTCTTAAGGCCCTATAGAGAGCCTCGGAAGCTCGCCTCTTCTTCTCCAGGCCCTTTGGAGAGCCAGGAATGCTCGCCTCTTCTTCTCCAGGCCCAATAGAGAGCCGGGGATGCTCGCCTCTTCTTCTCCAGGCCCAATGAAGAGCCGGGGATGCTCGCCTCTTCTTCTCCAGGCCCAAGAGAGAGCCGGGGATGCTCGCCTCTTCTTCTCCAAGCCCTATACAGAGACGGGGATGCTCACCTCTTCTTCGCAAAGCCCTATAGAAAGCCAGTGATGCTCGCCTCTTCTTCTCCAGCCCCTATAGAGAGCTGGGGATGCTCACCTCTTCTTCTCCAGGTCCTATAGAGAGCCGGGGATGCTGGCCTCTTCTCCTCCAGGCCTATAGAGAGCCGGGGATGCTGCAGTGCTCGCCTCTTCTTCTCCAAGCCCTATAGAGAGCCGGTGATGCTCGCCTCTTTTCTCCAGGCCCTATACAGAGCCGGGGATGCTCACTTCTTCTTCTCCAGGCCCTATAGAAAGCCAGGGATGCTCGCCACTTCTTCTCCAGCCACTATAGAGAGCCGGGGATGCTTGCCTCTTCTTCTCCAGGCCCTATAGAGAGCCGGGGATGCTCGCTTCTTCTTCTCCAGGCCCAACAGAGAGCCGGTGATGCTCGCCTCTTCTTCTCCAGGCCCTATAGAGAGACAGGGATGCTTGCCTCCTCTTTTCCAGGCCCTATAGAGAGCTGCGGATGCTCGCCTCTTCTTCTCCTTGCCCTATCGACTTCCAGGAATGCTCGCCTATTCTTCTCCAGGATCTATAGAGAGCCGGCGATGGTCACCTCTTCTTCTCCAGGCCCTATAGAGAGCTGGGGATGCTCGCCACTTCTTCTCCTAGCCCTATAGAGATCCAGGAATGCTCGCCTATTCTTCTCCAGGCCCAATAGAAAGCCTGGGAAGCTCGCCTCTTCTTCTCCAGGACCTATAGAGAGCCGGCGATGCTCACTTCTTTTTCTCCAGGACCGATAGAGAGCCGGGGATGCTTGCGTCTTCTTCTCCAGGCCCTATAGAGATCCGGGGATGCTCGCATCTTCTACTCCAGGGCCTATAGAGAGCTGGGGTTGCGGTAGTACTCGCCTCTTCTTCTTCAGGTCCTATAGAGAGCCGGGGATGCACGCCTCTTCTCCTCCAGGCCCTATAGAGAACAGGGATGCTGCAGTGCTCGCCTCTTCTTCTCCAAGCCCTATAGAGAGCTGGGGATTCTGCAGTGCTCGCCTCTTCTTCCCCAGGCGCTATAGAGAGCCGCAGATGCAACAGTGCTCTCAACTTCATCTCCAGTCCCTATTGGGAGCTGGGGATGCTTGCCTCTTCTTTTCCAGGCCCTATAGAGAGCCGGAGATGCTCACTTCTTTTTCTCCAGGACCGATAGAGAGCCGGGGATGCTTGCGTCTTCTTCTCCAGGCCCTATAGAGAGCCGGAAATGCTCGCCTCTTCTTCACCAGGCCCTATAGAGAGCTGGGGATGCTGCAGTGCCCACCTCTTCTACTCCAGGCCCTATATTGAGCTGGGGATGCTGCACTGCTCGCCTCTCCTTCTCAAGGCCGTATAGAGAGCTGGAGATGCTGGCGTGTTCTTCCCCAGGCCCTATAGAGAGCCGGGGATGCTCGCCTCTTCTTCTCCAGGCTCGATAGAGAGCCGGGGATGCTGCAGTGCTCGCCTCTTCTTCTCCATGTCCTATAGAGAGCCGGGGATGCTGCAGTGCTTGCCTCTTCTTCTCCAAGCCCTATAGAGAGCCGGGGATGTTCTCCTCTTCTTCTCCGGGCCCTATAGAGAGCTGGGGATGCTGCAGTGCTTGCCTCTTCTTCTCCAGGCCCATTATAGAGTCAGGGATGAAGCAGTGCTCGCCTCTTCTTTTCCAGGCCCATAGAGAGCCGGGGATGCTCGCCTCTTCTTCTCCAGGCCCTTTAGAGAGTCAGGGATGCTCGCCTCTTCTTCTCCATGTCCTACAGAGAGCCGGGGATGCTGCAGTCCTTGCCTATTCTTCTCCAGGTCCTATTGAGAGCCCAGGATGCTCGTTTCTTATTCTGAAGGCCCTATAGAGAGCCGGGGATGCTGGCCTCTTCTTCTCCAAGCCCTATAGAGAGCCAGGGATGCTCGCCTCTTCTTCTCCAGGCCCTATAGAGAGCCGGGGATGCTCGCCTCTAATTCTCCAGGCCCTATAGAGAGCCCCGGATGCTCGCCTCTATTTCTCCAGGCCCTATAGAGAGCCAGGGATGCTCGCCTCTTCTTCTCCAGGCCCAATAGAGAGCCGGGGATGATCGCCTCTTCTTCTCTAGTCCCTATGGAGAGCCGGGTATGCTGCAGTGCTCGCCTCATCTTATCCAGGCCCTATATAGAGCTGGGATGCTGCAGTACTGGCCACTTCTTGTCCAGGACGTTCAGAGAACCGGGGATGCTCGAATTTTCTACTCCATGCCCTATATAGAGCCAGGGATGCTGCAGTGATCGCCTCTTCTTCTCCAAGCCATATAGAGAGCCGGGGATGCTCGCCTCTTTTTCTCCAGGCCCTATGGAGATCCGGGGATGCTGTAGTGCTCACCTCTTCTTCTCCAGGACCTATAGAGAGCTGGGGATGCTGGCCTCTTCTTCTCCAGGCCCAATATAGAGCTGGGGATGCTCGCCTCTTCTTCTCCAGGTCCTATGGAGAGCCTGGGATACTCACCTCTTCTCCTCCAGGCCCTATAGAGAGCCGGGGATGCTGTAGTGCTCTCCTCTTCTTCTCCAGGACCTATAGAAAGCTGGGGATGCTGGCCTCTTCTTCTCCAGGCCTATGGAGAGCCGGGGATGCTCGCCTCTTCTTCTCCCAGCCCTATTGAGAACTGGTACTGCTCGCCTCTTCTTCTCTTAGCCCTTTAGAGTTCCGTGGAAGCTCGCCTCTTCTTCTCCAGGCCCTTTGGAGAGCCAGGGATGCTCGCCTCTTCTTCTCCAGGCCCAATAGAGAGCCGGGGATGCTCGCCTCTTCTTCTCCAGGCCCAATGAAGAGCCGGGGATGCTCGCCTCTTCTTCTCCAGGCCCTATACAGAGCCGGGGATGCTCACCTCTTCTTCGCCAAGCCTTATAGAAAGTCAGGGATGCTCGCCTCTTCTTCTCCAGGCCCTATAGAGAGCTGGGGATGCTCGCCACTTCTTCTCCTAGCCCTATAGAGATCCAGGAATGCTCGCCTATTCTTCTCCAAGCCCAATAGAAAGCCTGGGAAGCTCGCCTCTTCTTCTCCCAGCCCTATAGAGAACTGGTACTGCTCGCCTCTTCTTCTCTTAGCCCTTTAGAGATCCGTGGAAGCTCGCATCTTCTTCTTAAGGCCCTATAGAGAGCCTCGGAAGCTCGCCTCTTCTTCTCCAGGCCCTTTGGAGAGCCAGGAATGCTCGCCTCTTCTTCTCCAGGCCCAATAGAGAGCCGGGGATGCTCGCCTCTTCTTCTCCAGGCCCAATGAAGAGCCGGGGATGCTCGCCTCTTCTTCTCCAGGCCCAAGAGAGAGCCGGGGATGCTCGCCTCTTCTTCTCCAAGCCCTATACAGAGACGGGGATGCTCACCTCTTCTTCGCAAAGCCCTATAGAAAGCCAGTGATGCTCGCCTCTTCTTCTCCAGCCCCTATAGAGAGCTGGGGATGCTCACCTCTTCTTCTCCAGGTCCTATAGAGAGCCGGTGATGCTGGCCTCTTCTCCTCCAGGCCTATAGAGAGCCGGGGATGCTGCAGTGCTCGCCTCTTCTTCTCCAAGCCCTATAGAGAGCCGGTGATGCTCGCCTCTTTTCTCCAGGCCCTATACAGAGCCGGGGATGCTCACTTCTTCTTCTCCAGGCCCTATAGAAAGCCAGGGATGCTCGCCACTTCTTCTCCAGCCACTATAGAGAGCCGGGGATGCTTGCCTCTTCTTCTCCAGGCCCTATAGAGAGCCGGGGATGCTCGCTTCTTCTTCTCCAGGCCCAACAGAGAGCCGGTGATGCTCGCCTCTTCTTCTCCAGGCCCTATAGAGAGACAGGGATGCTTGCCTCCTCTTTTCCAGGCCCTATAGAGAGCTGCGGATGCTCGCCTCTTCTTCTCCTTGCCCTATCGAGTTCCAGGAATGCTCGCCTATTCTTCTCCAGGATCTATAGAGAGCCGGCGATGGTCACCTCTTCTTCTCCAGGCCCTATAGAGAGCTGGGGATGCTCGCCACTTCTTCTCCTAGCCCTATAGAGATCCAGGAATGCTCGCCTATTCTTCTCCAGGCCCAATAGAAAGCCTGGGAAGCTCGCCTCTTCTTCTCCAGGACCTATAGAGAGCCGGCGATGCTCACTTCTTTTTCTCCAGGACCGATAGAGAGCCGTGGATGCTTGCGTCTTCTTCTCCAGGCCCTATAGAGATCCGGGGATGCTCGCATCTTCTACTCCAGGGCCTATAGAGAGCTGGGGTTGCGGTAGTACTCGCCTCTTCTTCTTCAGGTCCTATAGAGAGCCGGGGATGCACGCCTCTTCTCCTCCAGGCCCTATAGAGAACAGGGATGCTGCAGTGCTCGCCTCTTCTTCTCCAAGCCCTATAGAGAGCTGGGGATTCTGCAGTGCTCGCCTCTTCTTCCCCAGGCGCTATAGAGAGCCGCAGATGCAACAGTGCTCTCAACTTCATCTCCAGTCCCTATTGGGAGCTGGGGATGCTTGCCTCTTCTTTTCCAGGCCCTATAGAGAGCCGGAGATGCTGCAGTGCTTGCCTCTTCTTCTCCAGGCCCTAAAGAGAGCCGGGGATGCTGTAGTGCTCGCCTCTTCTTATCCAGGCGTATATAGAGCCGGGATTGCTGCACTGCTCGCTTCTTCTTCTCCAGGCCCTATAGAAAGCCCGGGATACTGCAGTGCTCGCCTCTTCTTCTCCAGACCCTATAGAGAGCCGGGGATGCTGCAGTGCTCGCCTCTTCTTCTCCAGGCCCTATAGAGAGCTGGGGATGCTGCAGTTCTCTCCTTTTCTTCTCCAGACCGTATAGAGATCCGGGGATGCTCGCCTCTTCTTTTCCTTGCCCTATAGAGCACCGGGGATGCTCGCCTCTTCTTCTCTAGGCCCTATAAAGAGCCGGGGATACTGCAGTCCTCACCTCTTCTTCTCCAGGCCCTATGGAGAGCCGGGGATGCTTGCCTCTTCTTCTCCAGGCCCTATAGAGATCCGGGGATGCTGCATTGCTCGCCTCTTCTTCTCATGGCCATATAGAGAGCCGGGGATGCTCGCCTCTACATCTCCAGGCCCTATAGAGAGCCGGGGATGCTGCAGTACTCGCCTCTTCTTCTCCAGGCCCTAAAGAGAGCCGGGGATGCTGCTGTACTCGCCTCTTCTTCTCCAGGCCCTAAAGAGAGCCGGGGATGCTGTAGTGCTCGCCTCTTCTTATCCAGGCGTATATAGAGCCGGGATTGCTGCACTGCTCGCTTCTTCTTCTCCAGGCCCTATAGAAAGCACGGGATACTGCAGTGCTCGCCTCTTCTTCTCCAGACCCTATAGAGAGCCGGAGATGCTGAAGTGCTCGCCTCTTCTTCTCCAGGCCCTATAGAGAGCTGGGGATGCTGCAGTTCTCTCCTTTTCTTCTCCAGACCCTATAGAGATCCGGGGATGCTCGCCTCTTCTTTTCCTGGCCCTATAGAGCACCGGGGATGCTCTCCTCTTCTTCTCCAGGCCCTATAGAGAGCCGGGGATGCTGCAGTCCTCACCTCTTCTTCTCCAGGCCCTACGGAGAGCCGGGGATGCTTGCCTCTTCTTCTCCAGGCCCTATAGAGATCCGGGGATGCTGCATTGCTCGCCTCTTCTTCTCATGGCCATATAGAGAGCCGGGGATGCTCGCCTCTACTTCTCCAGGCCCTATAGAGAGCCGGGGATGCTGCAGTACTCGCCTCTTCTTCTCCAGGCCCTAAAGAGAGCCGGGGATGCTGCTGTACTCGCCTCTTCTTCTCCAGGCCATCTTGAGACCCGAGGATGCTCGCCTCTTCTTCTACAGGCCCTATAGAGATCCGGGAATGCTCGCCTCTTCTTCCCCAGGCCCTATAGAGAGCCGGGGATGCTCGCCTCCTTCTCCAGTCCCTACAGAGAGCCAGGGATGCTGCAGTGCTCTCCTCTTCTTTTCCAGGCCCTATAGAGAGCCGGGGATGCTCGCCTCTACTTCTCGAGGCCCTATAGAGAGCCGGGGATGCTGCAGTACTCGCCTCTTCTTCTCCAGGCCCTAAAGAGAGCCGGGGATGCTGCATTGCTCGCCTCTTCTTCTCATGGCCATATAGAGAGCCGGGGATGCTCGCCTCTACTTCTCCAGGCCCTATAGAGAGCCGGGGATGCTGCAGTACTCGCTTCTTCTTCTACAGGCCCTATAGAGATCCGGGAATGCTCGCCTCTTCTTCACCAGGCCCTATAGAGAGCCGGGGATGCTCGCCTCCTTCTCCAGTCCCTACAGAGAGCCAGGGATGCTGCAGTGCTCGCCTCTTCTTTTCCAGGCCCTATAGAGAGCTGGGGATGCTCGTCTCTTCTTCTCCAGGCCGAATAGAGAGCCGGGAATGCTCGCCTCTTCTTCTCCAGGCGCTATTGAGAGCCGCGGATGCTGCAGTGCTCGCCTCTTCTTCTCCAGGCCCTATTGGGAGCCGGGGATGCTTGCCTCTTCTTCTCCAGGCCCTATAGAGCGCCGGGGATGCTGCAGTTCTCGCCTCTTCTTCTCCAGGCGTATATAGAGCCGGGATTGCTGCAGTACTCGCCTCTTCTTCTCCAGGCCCTATAGAGAGCCCGGGATACTGCAGAACTCGCCTCTTCTTCTCGACGCCCTATAGAGAGCCGGGGATGGTGCAGTACTCGCCTCTTCTTCTTCAAGCCCTATAGAGACCCTGGGATGCTGTAGTGCTCGCATCTTCATCTCCCTGCCCTATTGGGAGCCGGGGATGCTTGCCTCTTCTTCTCCAGGCCCTATAGAGAGCTGGAGATGCTGCAGTGGTCGCCTCTTCTTATCCAGGCCCTCTAGAGAGCCGGGGATGCTCTCCTCTTCTTCTGCAGGCCCTATAGAGAGCCGGGGATGCTCGCCTCTTCTTCTCCAGCCGCTATAGACATACGGGGATGCTCGCCTCTTCTTCTCCAGGACATATAGAGAGCCGGGGATACTGGCCTCTTCTTCTCCAGGCCTATAGAGAGCCGTGGATGCTCGCCTCTTCTTTTCCAGGCCCTATGGAGAGCCAGGGATGCTAGCTTCTTCTTCTGCAGGCCCTATAGAGAGCCGGAGATGCTCGCCTCTTTTTCTCCAGGCCCTATAGAGAGCTGTGGATGCTGCAGTGCCCACCTCTTCTACTCCAGGCCCTATATTGAGCTGGGGATGCTGCACTGCTCGCCTATCCTTCTCAAGGCCGTATAGAGAGCCGGAGATGCTGGCGTGTTCTTCCCCAGGCCCTATAGAGAGCCGGGGATGCTCGCCTCTTCTTATCCAGGCTCGATAGAGAGCCGGGGATGCTGCAGTGCTCGCCTCTGCTTCTCCATGTCCTATAGAGAGCCGGGGATGCTGCAGTCCTTGCCTCTTCTTCTCCAAGCCCTATAGAGAGCCGGGGATGTTCTCCTCTTCTTCTCCTGGCCCTATAGAGAGCTGGGGATGCTGCAGTACTTGCCTCTTCTTCTCCAGGCCCATTATAGAGTCAGGGATGCAGCAGTGCTCGCCTCTTCTTTTCCAGGCCCCATAGAGAGCCGGGGATGCTCGCCTCTTCTTCTCCAGGCCCTTTAGAGAGTCAGGGATGCTCGCCTCTTCTTCTCCAGGCCCTATAGAGAGCCGGGGATGCTCGCCTCTAATTCTCCAGGCCCTATAGAGAGCCGGGGATGCTCGACTCTATTTCTCCAGGCCCAGTTGAGAGCCGGGATGATCGCCTCTTCTTCTCTAGTCCCTATGGAGAGCCGGGTATGCTGCAGTGCTCACCTCATCTTATCCAGGCCCTATATAGAGCTGGAATGCTGCAGTACTGGCCACTTCTTCTACAGGACGTTCAGAGAGCCTGGGATTCTCGAATCTTCTACTCCAGGCCCTATAGAGAGCTGGGGATGCTGTAGTGCTCGCCTCGTCTTCTCCATGTCCTATGGAGATCCGGGGATACTCGCCACTTCTCCTCCATGCCCTATATAAGGCCAGGGATGCTGCAGTGATCGCCTCTTCTTCTCCAGGCCATATAGAGAGCCGGGGATACTCACCTCTTTTTCTCCAGGCCCTATAGAGATCCGGGAAAGCTGTAGTGCTCACCTCTTCTTCTCCAGAACCTATAGAGTGCTGGGGATGCTGGCCTCTTCTTCTCCAGGCCTATAGAGAGCCGGGGACGCTCGCCTCTTCTTCTCCAGCCACTATAGAGATACGGGGATGTTCGCCTCTTCTTCTCCAGGCCCTATAGAGAGCCGGGGATGCTCGCCACTTCTTCTCCCGGCCCAAAAAAGAACCGGGAATGCTCGCCTCTTCTTCTCCAGGCCCTATAGAGAGCTGGCGATGCTCACCTCTTCTTCTCCAGGCCTATAGAGAACATCAGAAGCTCGCCTCTGCTTTTCCAGGCCCTATAGAACGTCGGGGATGCTTGCCTCTTCTTCTCCAGGCCCTATAGGGAGCCAGGGATGATCACCTCTTCTTCTCCAGGACCTATAGAGAGCCGGGGATACTGGCCTCTTCTTCTCCAGGCCTATAGAGAGCCGGGGATGCTCGCCTCTTCTTTTCCAGGCCCTATAGAGAGCCAGGGATGCTGCAGTACTCTCTTCTCCTTCTCCAGGCCCTATAGAGAGCCGGAGATGCTCGCCTCTTCTTCTCCAGGCCCTATAGAGAGCTGGGGATGCTGCAGTGCCCACCTCTTCTACTACAGGCCCTATATTGAGCTGGGGATGCTGCACTGCTCGCCTCTCCTTCTCAAGGCCGTATAGAGAGCCGGAGATGCTGGCGTGTTCTTCCCCAGGCCCTATAGAGAGCCGGGGATGCTCGCCTCTTCTTCTCCAGGCTCGATAGAGAGCCGGGGATGCTGCAGTGCTCGCCTCTTCTTCTCCATGTCCTATAGAGAGCCGGGGATGCTGCAGTGCTTGCCTATTCTTCTCCAAGCCCTATAGAGAGCCGGGGATGTTCTCCTCTTCTTCTCCTGGCCCTATAGAGAGCTGGTGATGCTGCAGTGCTTGCCTCTTCTTCTCCAGGCCCATTAGAGAGTCAGGGATGCAGCAGTGCTCGCCTCTTCTTTTCCAGGCCCCATAGAGAGCCGGGGATGCTCGCCTCTTCTTCTCCAGGCCCTTTAGAGAGTCAGGGATGCTCGCCTCTTCTTCTCCATGTCCTATAGAGAGCCGGGGATGCTGCAGTCCTTGCCTATTCTTCTCCAGGTCCTATTGAGAGCCCAGGATGCTCGTTTCTTATTCTGAAGGTCCTATAGAGAGCCAGGGATGCTGGCCTCTCCTTCTCCAAGCCCTATAGAGAGCCAGGGATGCTCGCCTCTTCTTCTCCAGGCCCTATAGAGAGCCGGGGATGCTCGCCTCTAATTCTCCAGGCCCTATAGAGAGCCGGGGATGCTCGCCTCTATTTCTCCAGGCCCTATAGAGAGCCGGGGATGCTCGCCTCTTCTTCTCCAGGCCCAATAGAGAGCCGGGGATGATCGCCTCTTCTTCTCTAGTCCCTATGGAGAGCCGGGTATGCTGCAGTGCTCGCCTCATCTTATACAGGCCCTATATAGAGCTGGGATGCTGCAGTACTGGCCACTTCTTCTCCAGGACGTTCAGAGAACCGGGGATGCTCGAATTTTCTACTCCAGGCCCTATAGAGAGCTGGGGTTGCTTTAGTGCTCGCCTCTTCTTCTCCATGTCCTATGGAGATCCAGGGATACTCGCCTCTTCTCCTCCATGCCCTATATAGAGCCAGAGATGCTGCAGTGATCGCCTCTTCTTCTCCAAGCCATATAGAGAGCCGGGGATGCTCGCCTCTTTTTCTCCAGGCCCTATAGAGATCCGGGGATGCTGTAGTGCTCACCTCTTCTTCTCCAGGACCTATAGAGAGCTGGGGATGCTGGCCTCTACTTCTCCAGGCCCTATAGAGAGCCGGGGATGCTCTCCTCTTCTTCCCCAGCCCCAATAGAGAACCGGGAATGCTCGCCTCTTCTTCTCCAAGCCCTATAGAGAGCCAGGGATGCTCGCCTCTTCTTCTCCAGGCCCTATAGAGAGCCGGGGATGCTCGCCTCTAATTCTCCAGGCCCTATAGAGAGCCGGGGATGCTCGCCTCTATTTCTCCAGGCCCTATAGAGAGCCGGGAATGCTCGCCTCTTCTTCTCCAGGCCCAATAGAGAGCCGGGGATGATCGCCTCTTCTTCTCTAGTACCGATGGAGAGCCGGGTACGCTGCAGTGCTCGCCTCATCTTATCCAGGCCCTATATAGAGCTGGGATGCTGCAGTACTGGCCACTTCTTGTCCAGGACGTTCAGAGAACCGGGGATGCTCGAATCGTCTACTCCAGGCCCTATAGAGAGCTGGGGTTGCTGTAGTGCTCGCCTCTTCTTCTCCATGTCCTATGGAGATCCGGGGATACTCGCCTCTTCTCCTCCATGCCCTATATAGAGCCAGGGATGCTGCAGTGATCGCCTCTTCTTCTCCAGGACCTATAGAGAGCTGGGGATACTGGACTCTTCTTCTCCAGGACTTTAGAGAGCCGGGGATTCTCACCTCTTCTTTTCCAGGCTCTATGGAGAGCCAGGGATGCTAGCTTCTTCTTCTCCAGGCCCTATAGAGAGCCAGGGATGCTGCAGTGCTCGCCTCTTCTTCACTAGGCCCAATAGAGAGCCGGGGATACTCGCCTCTTCTTCTCCAGGCCCTATAGAGAGCCGGGTATGCTGCAGTACTCGCCTATTCTTCTCCAAGCCCTATATAGAACAAGGGATGGTGCAGTGCTCGCCTCTTTTTCTCCAGGCCTTATAGAGAGCCGGTGATGCTCGCCTCTTCTTCTCCAGGCCCTATAGAGAGCCGGGGATCCTCGCCTCTTCTTCTCCAGGCCCAATATAGAGCTGGGGATGCTCGCCTCTTCTTCTCCAGGTCCTATGGAGAGCCGGGGATACTCACCTCTTCTCCTCCAGGCCCTATAGAGAGCCAGGGATGCTGCAGTGATCGCCTCTTCTTCTCCAGGACATATAGAGAGCCGGGGATGCTCGCTGCTTTTTCTCCTGGCCCTATAGAGAGCCGGGGATGCTGTAGTGCTCTCCTCTTCTTCTCCAGGACCTATAGAGAGCTGGGGATGCTGGCCTCTTCTTCTCCAGGCCTATGGAGAGCCGGGGATGCTCGCCTCTTCTTCTCCCAGCCCTATTGAGAACTGGTACTGCTCGCCTCTTCTTCTCTTAGCCCTTTAGAGATCCGTGGAAGCTTGCATCCTCTTCTTCAGGCCCTATAGAGAGCCTCGGAAGCTCGCCTCTTCTTCTCCAGGCCCTTTGGAGAGCCAGGGATGCTCGCCTCTTCTTCTCCAGGCCCAATAGAGAGCCGGGGATGCTCGCCTCTTCTTCTCCAGGCCCAATGAAGAGCCGGGGATGCTCGCCTCTTCTTCTCCAGGCCCTATACAGAGCCGGGGATGCTGTAGTGCTCACCTCTTCTTCTCCAGGACCTATAGAGAGCTGGGGATGCTGGCCTCTTCTTCTCCAGGCCTATAGAGAGCCGGGGATGCTCACCTCTTCTTCGCCAAGCCTTATAGAAAGACAGGGATGCTCGCCTCTTCTTCTCCAGGCCCTATAGAGAGCTGGGGATGCTCGCCACTTCTTCTCCTAGCCCTATAGAGATCAAGGAATGCTCGCCTATTCTTCTCCAAGCCCAATAGAAAGACTGGGAAGCTCTCCTCTTCTTCTCTTAGCCCTTTAGAGATCCGTGGAAGCTCGCATCTTCTTCTTAAGGCCCTATAGAGAGCATCGGCTACTCGCCTCTTCTTCTCCAGGCCCAATAGAGAGCCGGGGATGCTCGCCTCTTCTTCTCCAAGCCCTATACAGAGACGGGGATGCTCACCTCTTCTTTGCAAAGCCCTATAGAAAGCCAGTGATGCTCGCCTCTTCTTCTCCAGCCCCTATAGAGAGCTGGGGATGCTCACCTCTTCTTCTCCAGGTCCTATAGAGAGCCGGGGATGCTCACCTCTTCTCCTCCAGGCCTATAGAGAGCCGGGGATGCTGCAGTGCTCGCCTCTTCTTCTCCAAGCCCTATAGAGAGCTGGTGATGCTCGCCTCTTTTCTCCAGGCCCTATACAGAGCCGGGGATGCTCACTTCTTCTTCGCCAAGCCCTATAGAAAGCCAGTAATGCTCGCCTCTTGTTCTCCAGCCACTATAGAGAGCCGGGGATGCTTGCCTCTTCTTCTCCAGGCCCTATAGAGAGCCGGGGATGCCCGCTTCTTCTTCTCCAGGCCCAATAGAGAGCCGGTGATGCTCGCCTCTTCTTCTCCAGGCCCTATAGAGAGACAGGGATGCTTGCCTCTTCTTCTCCAGGCCCTATAGAGAGCTGCGGATGCTCGCCTCTTCTTCTCCTTGCCCTATAGAGTTCCAGGAATGCTCGCCTATTCTTCTCCAGGATCTATAGAGAGCCGGCGATGGTCACCTCTTCTCCAGGACCGACAGAGAGCTGGGGATGCTAGCCTCTTCTTCTCCAGGCCCTATAAGGTGCCAGGGATCCTCGCCTCTTTCTCCAGCCACTATAGAGGGCTGGGGATGCTCGCCTCTTCTGCTCCAGGCACTATAGAGAGCCGGGGATGCTCGCCTCTTCTTCTCCAGGCCCAATAGAGAGCCGGGGATGCTCGCCTCTTCTTCTCCAGGCCCTATAGGGAGCCAGGGATGATCACCTCTTCTTCTGCAGGCCCTATAGAGAGCCAGGGATGCTGCAGTGCTCGCCTCTTCTTCTCCAGGACCTATAGAGAGCCGGGGATACTGGCCTCTTCTTCTCCAGGCCTATAGAGAGCCGGGGATGCTCGACTCTTCTTTTCCAGGCCCTATGGAGAGCCAGGGATGCTAGCTTCTTCTTCTGCAGGCCCTATAGAGAGCCGGGGATGCTGCAGTACTCTCTTCTCCTTCTCCAGGCCCTATAGAGAGCCGGAGATGCTCGCCTCTTCTTCTCCAGGCCCTATAGAGAGCCGGGGATGCATGCGTCTTCTTCTTCAGGCCCTATAGAGATCCGGGGATGCTCGCATCTTCTACTCCAGGCCCTATAGAGAGCTGGGGATGCTGTAGTGCTCGCCTCTTCTTCTCCAGGTCCTATAGAAAGCCGGGGATGCTCGCTTCTTCTCCGCAAGGCCCTATAGAGAGCCAGGGATGCTGCAGTGCTCGCCTCTTCTTCTCCAGGCCCTATACAGAGCCGTGGATGCTCGCCTCTTTTTCTCAAGGGCCTATGGAGAGCCCGGGATGCTTTAGTGCTCACCTCTTCTTCTCCAGGACCTATAGAGAGATGGGGATGCTGGCCTCTTCTTCTCCAGGCAGATAGAGAGCCGGGGATGCTCGCCTCTTCTTCTCCCAGCCCTATAGAGAACTGGTTGTGCTCGCCTCTTCTTCTCTTAGGCCTTTAGTGATCCGTGAATGCTCGCATCTTCTTCAGGCCTTATAGAGAGCCGGTGATTCCCGCCTCTTCTTCTACAGGCCATATAGAAAGCAGGGGATGCTCGCCTCTTCTTCTGCAGGCCCGATAGAGAGTCGGGGATGCTGCAGTGCTCGCCAATTCTTCTCGAAGCCGTATATAGACCCAGGAATGCTTCAGTGCTCGCCTCTTTTTCTCCAGGCCCTATAGAGAACCGGTGATGCTCGCCTCTTCTCCAGGCCCTATAGAGAGCTGGGGATGCTCGACTCTTCTTCTCCAGGCCCTATGGAGAGCCGGGGATGCTCACCTCTTCTTCTCCAGGACCTTTAGCGAGCCGGGGATGCTGGCCTCTTCTTCTCCAGGCCCCATAGAGAGCCGGAGATGCTGCAGTCCTCGCCAATTCTTCTCCAAGCCCTATATAGAGCCAGGGATGATGTAGTGCTCGCCTCTTTTTCACCTGGCCCTATCAAGAGCCGGTGATGCTCGCCTCTTCTTCTCCAGGCCCTTTAGAGAGCCAGGGATCCTCGCCTCTTCTTCTCCAGGCCCAATAGAGAGCCGGGGATGCTCGCCTCTTCTTCTCCAGGCCCTATACAGAGCCGGGGATGCTCAATTCTTCTACACCAAGCCCTATAGAAAGCCAGGGATGCTCGTCTCTACTTCTCCAGGCCCTATAGAGAGCCGGGGATGCTTTAGTGCTCACCTCTTCTTCTCCAGGACCTATAGAGAGATGGGGATGCTGGCCTCTTCTTCTCCAGGCAGATAGAGAGCCGGGGATGCTCGCCTCTTCTTCTCCCAGCCCTATAGAGAACTGGTTCTGCTCGCCTCTTCTTCTCTTAGGCCTTTAGTGATCCGTGAATGCTCGCATCTTCTTCAGGCCCTATAGAGAGCCGGTGATTCCCGCCTCTTCTTCTCCAGGCCCAATAGAAAGCCGGGGATGCTCGCCTCTTCTTCTCCAGGCCCTATACAGAGCCGGGGATGCTCAATTCTTCTACACCAAGCCCTATAGAAAGCCAGGGATGCTCGCCTCTACTTCTCCAGGCCCTATAGAGAGCTGGGGATACTGCAGTGCTTCCCTCTTTTTCCCCAGGCCCAATATAGAGCCAGGGATGCTCGCTTCTTATTCTCCAGGCCCTATAAGGTGCCAGGGATCCTCGCCTCTTCTTCTCCAGCCACTATAGAGAGCCGGGGATACTTGCCTCATCTTCACCTGGCCCTAAAGAGAGCCGGGAATGCTCGCTTCTTCATCTCCAGGCCCAATAGAGAGACGGGGATGATTGCCTCTTCTTCTCCAGGCCCTATACAGAGCCGGGGATGCTCGCCTCTTCTTCGCCAGGCCCTATAGAAAGCCAGGGATGCTCGCCTCTTCTTCTCCAGGCCCTATAGAGAGCTGGGGATGCTCGCCTCTTCTTCACCAGGCCTATAGAAAGCCAGGGATGCTCGCCTCTTCTTCTCCAGGCATATAAAGAGCCGGGGATGCTCGCCTCTTCTTCTCCCAGCCCTATCGAGAACTGGTACTGCTCGCCTCTTCTTCTCTTAGCCCTTTAGAGATCCGTGGAAGCTCGCATCTTCTTCTTAAGGCCCTATAGAGAGCCTCGGATGCTCGCCTCTTCTTCTCCAGGCCCAATAGAGAGCTGGGGATATTGGACTCTTCTTCTCCAGGCCTATAGAGAGCCGGGGATTCTCACCTCTTCTTTTCCAGGCTCTATGGAGAGCCAGGGATGCTAGCTTCTTCTTCTCCAGGCCCTATAGAGAGCCAGGGATGTTGCAGTGCTCGCCTCTTCTTCACTAGGCCCAATAGAGAGCCGGGGATACTCGCCTCTTCTTCTCCAGACCCTATAGAGAGCCGGGTATGCTGCAGTGCTCGCCGATTCTTCTCCAAGCCCTATATAGAACAAGGGATGGTGCAGTGCTCAACTCTTTTTCTCCAGGCCTTATAGAGAGCCGGTGATGCTCGCCTCTTCTTCTCCAGGCCCTATAGAGAGCCGGGGATCCTCGCCTCTTCTTCTCCAGGCCCAATATAGAGCTGGGGATGCTCGCCTCTTCTTCTCCAGGTCCTATGGAGAGCCGGGGATACTCACCTCTTCTCCTCCAGGCCCTATAGAGAGCCAGGGATGCTGCAGTGATCGCCTCTTCTTCTCCAGGACATATAGAGAGCCGGGGATGCTCGCTGCTTTTTCTCCTGGCCCTATAGAGAGCCGGGGATGCTGTAGTGCTCTCCTCTTCTTCTCCAGGACCTATAGAGAGCTGGGGATGCTGGCCTCTTCTTCTCCAGGCCTATGGAGAGCCGGGGATGCTCGCCTCTTCTTCTCCCAGCCCTATTGAGAACTGGTACTGCTCGCCTCTTCTTCTCTTAGCCCTTTAGAGATCCGTGGAAGCTTGCATCCTCTTCTTCAGGCCCTATAGAGAGCCTCGGAAGCTCGCCTCTTCTTCTCCAGGCCCTTTGGAGAGCCAGGGATGCTCGCCTCTTCTTCTCCAGGCCCAATAGAGAGCCGGGGATGCTCGCCTCTTCTTCTCCAGGCCCAATGAAGAGCCGGGGATGCTCGCCTCTTATTCTCCAGGCCCTATACAGAGCCGGGGATGCTCACCTCTTCTTCGCCAAGCCTTATAGAAAGACAGGGATGCTCGCCTCTTCTTCTCCAGGCCCTATAGAGAGCTGGGGATGCTCGCCACTTCTTCTCCTAGCCCTATAGAGATCCAGGAATGCTCGCCGATTCTTCTCCAAGCCCAATAGAAAGACTGGGAAGCTCTCCTCTTCTTCTCTTAGCCCTTTAGAGATCCGTGGAAGCTCGCATCTTCTTCTTAAGGCCCTATAGAGAGCCTCGGCTACTCGCCTCTTCTTCTCCAGGCCCAATAGAGAGCCGGGGATGCTCGCCTCTTCTTCTCCAAGCCCTATACAGAGACGGGGATGCTCACCTCTTCTTCGCAAAGCCCTATAGAAAGCCAGTGATGCTCGCCTCTTCTTCTCCAGCCCCTATAGAGAGCTGGGGATGCTCACCTCTTCTTCTCCAGGTCCTATAGAGAGCCGGGGATGCTGGCCTCTTCTCCTCCAGGCCTATAGAGAGCCGGGGATGCTGCAGTGCTCGCCTCTTCTTCTCCAAGCCCTATAGAGAGCTGGTGATGCTCGCCTCTTTTCTCCAGGCCCTATACAGAGCCGGGGATGCTCACTTCTTCTTCGCCAAGCCCTATAGAAAGCCAGGGATGCTCGCCTCTTGTTCTCCAGCCACTATAGAGAGCCGGGGATGCTTGCCTCTTCTTCTCCAGGCCCTATAGAGAGCCGGGGATGCCCGCTTCTTCTTCTCCAGGCCCAATAGAGAGCCGGTGATGCTCGCCTCTTCTTCTCCAGGCCCTATAGAGAGACAGGGATGTTTGCCTCTTCTTCTCCAGGCCCTATAGAGAGTTGCGGATGCTCGCCTCTTCTTCTCCTTGCCCTATAGAGTTCCAGGAATGCTCGCCTATTCTTCTCCAGGATCTATAGAGAGCCGGCGATGGTCACCTCTTCTCCAGGACCGACAGAGAGCTGGGGATGCTAGCCTCTTCTTCTCCAGGCCCTATAAGGTGCCAGGGATCCTCGCCTCTTTCTCCAGCCACTATAGAGGGCTGGGGATGCTCGCCTCTTCTGCTCCAGGCACTATAGAGAGCCGGGGATGCTCGCCTTTTCTTCTCCAGGCCCAATAGAGAGCCGGGGATGCTCGCCTCTTCTTCTCCAGGCCCTATAGGGAGCCAGGGATGATCACCTCTTCTTCTGCAGGCCCTATAGAGAGCCAGGGATGCTGCAGTGCTCGCCTCTTCTTCTCCAGGACCTATAGAGAGCCGGGGATACTGGCCTCTTCTTCTCCAGGCCTATAGAGAGCCGGGGATGCTCGCCTCTTCTTTTCCAGGCCCTATGGAGAGCCAGGGATGCTAGCTTCTTCTTCTGCAGGCCCTATAGAGAGCCGGGGATGCTGCAGTACTCTCTTCTCCTTCTCCAGGCCCTATAGAGAGCCGGAGATGCTCGCCTCTTCTTCTCCAGGCCCTATAGAGAGCTGGGGATGCTGCAGTGCCCACCTCTTCTACTCCAGGCCCTATATTGAGCTGGGGATGCTGCACTGCTCGCCTCTCCTTCTCAAGGCCGTATAGAGAGCCGGAGATGCTGGCGTGTTCTTCCCCAGGCCCTATAGAGAGCCGGGGATGCTCGCCTCTTCTTCTCCAGGCTCGATAGAGAGCCGGGGATGCTGCAGTGCTCGCCTCTGCTTCTCCATGTCCTAAAGAGAGCCGGGGATGCTGCAGTGCTTGCCTCTTCTTCTCCAAGCCCTATAGAGAGCCGGGGATGTTCTCCTCTTCTTCTCCGGGCCCTATAGAGAGCTGGGGATGCTGCAGTGCTTGCCTCTTCTTCCCCAGGCCCATTAGAGAGTCAGGGATGCAGCAGTGCTCGCCTCTTCTTTTCCAGGCCCCATAGAGAGCCGGGGATGCTCGCCTCTTCTTCTCCAGGCCCTTTAGAGAGTCAGGGATGCTCGCCTCTTCTTCTCCATGTCCTATAGAGAGCCGGGGATGCTGCAGTCCTTGCCTATTTTTCTCCAGGTCCTATTGAGAGCCCAGGATGCTCGTTTCTTATTCTGAAGGTCCTATAGAGAGCCAGGGATGCTGGCCTCTCCTTCTCCAAGCCCTATAGAGAGCCAGGGATGCTCGCCTCTTCTTCTCCAGGCCCTATAGAGAGCCGGGGATGCTCGCCTCTAATTCTCCAGGCCCTATAGAGAGCCGGGGATGCTCGCCTCTATTTCTCCAGGCCCTATAGAGAGCCGGGGATGCTCGCCTCTTCTTCTCCAGGCCCAATAGAGAGCCGGGGATGATCGCCTCTTCTTCTCTAGTCCCTATGGAGAGCCGGATATGCTGCAGTGCTCGCCTCATCTTATCCAGGCCCTATATAGAGCTGGGATGCTGCAGTACTGGCCACTTCTTCTCCAGGACGTTCAGAGAACCGGGGATGCTCGAATTTTCTACTCCAGGCCCTATAGAGAGCTGGGGTTGCTGTAGTGCTCGCCTCTTCTTCTCCATGTCCTATGGAGATCCAGGGATACTCGCCTCTTCTCCTCCATGCCCTATATAGAGCCAGGGATGCTGCAGTGATCGCCTCTTCTTCTCCAAGCCATATAGAGAGCCGGGGATGCTCGCCTCTTTTTCTCCAGGCCCTATAGAGATCCGGGGATGCTGTAGTGCTCACCTCTTCTTCTCCAGGACCTATAGAGAGCTGGGGATGCTGGCCTCTTCTTCTCCAGGCCTATAGAGAGCCGGGGATGCTCGCCTCTTCTTCTCCGGCCACTATAGAGATATGGGGATGCTAGCCTCTACTTCTCCAGGCCCTATAGAGAGCCGGGGATGCTCGCCTCTTCTTCCCCAGCCCCAATAGAGAACCGGGAATGATCGCCTCTTCTTCTCCAGGCCCTATAGAGCGCCGGGGATGCTTGCCTCTTCTTCTCCAGGCCCTATAGAGAGCCCGGGAGGCTCGCCTCTTCTTCTCCAGGCCCTATAGGGAGCCAGGGATGATCACCTCTTCTTCTGCAGGCCCTATAGAGAGCCAGGGATGCTGCAGTGCTCGCCTCTTCTTCTCCAGGACCTATAGAGAGCCGGGGATACTGGCCTCTTCTTCTCCAGGCCTATAGAGAGCCGGGGATGCTCGCCTCTTCTTTTCCAGGCCCTATGGAGAGCCAGGGATGCTAGCTTCTTCTTCTGCAGGCCCTATAGAGAGCCGGGGATGCTGCAGTACTCTCTTCTCCTTCTCCAGGCCCTATAGAGAGCCGGAGATGCTCGCCTCTTCTTCTCCAGGCCCTATAGAGAGCTGGGGATGCTGCAGTGCCCACCTCTTCTACTCCAGGCCCTATATTGAGCTGGGGATGCTGCACTGCTCGCCTCTCCTTCTCAAGGCCGTATAGAGAGCCGGAGATGCTGGCGTGTTCTTCCCCAGGCCCTATAGAGAGCCGGGGATGCTCGCCTCTTCTTCTCCAGGCTCGATAGAGAGCCGGGGATGCTGCAGTGCTCGCCTCTGCTTCTCCATGTCCTAAAGAGAGCCGGGGATGCTGCAGTGCTTGCCTCTTCTTCTCCAAGCCCTATAGAGAGCCGGGGATGTTCTCCTCTTCTTCTCCGGGCCCTATAGAGAGCTGGGGATGCTGCAGTGCTTGCCTCTTCTTCCCCAGGCCCATTAGAGAGTCAGGGATGCAGCAGTGCTCGCCTCTTCTTTTCCAGGCCCCATAGAGAGCCGGGGATGCTCGCCTCTTCTTCTCCAGGCCCTTTAGAGAGTCAGGGATGCTCGCCTCTTCTTCTCCATGTCCTATAGAGAGCCGGGGATGCTGCAGTCCTTGCCTATTTTTCTCCAGGTCCTATTGAGAGCCCAGGATGCTCGTTTCTTATTCTGAAGGTCCTATAGAGAGCCAGGGATGCTGGCCTCTCCTTCTCCAAGCCCTATAGAGAGCCAGGGATGCTCGCCTCTTCTTCTCCAGGCCCTATAGAGAGCCGGGGATGCTCGCCTCTAATTCTCCAGGCCCTATAGAGAGCCGGGGATGCTCGCCTCTATTTCTCCAGGCCCTATAGAGAGCCGGGGATGCTCGCCTCTTCTTCTCCAGGCCCAATAGAGAGCCGGGGATGATCGCCTCTTCTTCTCTAGTCCCTATGGAGAGCCGGATATGCTGCAGTGCTCGCCTCATCTTATCCAGGCCCTATATAGAGCTGGGATGCTGCAGTACTGGCCACTTCTTCTCCAGGACGTTCAGAGAACCGGGGATGCTCGAATTTTCTACTCCAGGCCCTATAGAGAGCTGGGGTTGCTGTAGTGCTCGCCTCTTCTTCTCCATGTCCTATGGAGATCCAGGGATACTCGCCTCTTCTCCTCCATGCCCTATATAGAGCCAGGGATGCTGCAGTGATCGCCTCTTCTTCTCCAAGCCATATAGAGAGCCGGGGATGCTCGCCTCTTTTTCTCCAGGCCCTATAGAGATCCGGGGATGCTGTAGTGCTCACCTCTTCTTCTCCAGGACCTATAGAGAGCTGGGGATGCTGGCCTCTTCTTCTCCAGGCCTATAGAGAGCCGGGGATGCTCGCCTCTTCTTCTCCGGCCACTATAGAGATATGGGGATGCTAGCCTCTACTTCTCCAGGCCCTATAGAGAGCCGGGGATGCTCGCCTCTTCTTCCCCAGCCCCAATAGAGAACCGGGAATGATCGCCTCTTCTTCTCCAGGCCCTATAGAGCACCGGGGATGCTTGCCTCTTCTTCTCCAGGCCCTATAGAGAGCCCGGGAGGCTCGCCTCTTCTTCTCCAGGCCCTATAGGGAGCCAGGGATGCTCGCCTCTTCTTCTCCATGTCCTATAGAGAGCCGGGGATGCTGCAGTGCTTGCCTATTCTTCTCCAGGTCCTACTGAGAGCCCAGGATGCTCGTTTCTTATTCTGAAGGCCCTATAGAGAGCCAGGGATGCTGGCCTCTTCTTCTCCAAGCCCTATAGAGAGCCAGGGATGCTCGCCTCTTCTTCTCCAGGCCCTATAGAGAGCCGGGGATGCTCGCCTCTAATTCTCCAGGCCATATAGAGAGCCGGGGATACTCGCTTCTATTTCTCCAGGCCCTATAGAGAGCCGGGGATGCTCGCCTCTTCTTCTCCAGGCCCAATAGAGAGCCGGGGATGATCGCCTCTTCTTCTCTAGTCCCGATGGAGAGCCGGGTACGCTGCAGTACTCGCCTCATCTTATCCAGGCCCTATATAGAGCTGGGATGCTGCAGTACTGGCCACTTCTTCTACAGGACGTTCAGAGAACCGGGGATGCTCGAATCTTCTACTTCAGGCCCTATAGAGAGCTGGGGTTGCTGTAGTGCTCGCCTCTTCTTCTCCATGTCCTATGGAGATCCGGGGATACTCGCCTCTTCTACTCCATGCCCTATATAGAGCCTGGGATGCTGCAGTGATCGCCTCTTCTTCTCCAGGACCTATAGAGAGCTGGGGATACTAGACTCTTCTTCTCCAGGCCTATAGAGAGCCGGGGATTCTCACCTCTTCTTTTCCAGGCTCTATGGAGAGCCAGGGATGCTAGCTTCTTCTTCTCCAGGCCCTATAGAGAGCCAGGGATGCTGCAGTGCTCGCCTCTTCTTCACTAGGCCCAATAGAGAGCCAGGGATACTCGCCTCTTCTTCTCCAGGCCCTATAGAGAGCTGGGTATGCTGCAGTGCTCGCCTATTCTTCTCCAAGCCCTATATAGAACAAGGGATGGTGCAGTGCTCGCCTCTTTTTCTCCAGGCCTTATAGAGAGCCGGTGATGCTCGCCTCTTCTTCTCCAGGCCCTATGGAGAGCCGGGGATGCTGCAGTCTTCGCCTCTTCTTCTCCTGGCCCTATAGAGAGCCGGGGATACTCACCTCTTCTCCTCCAGGCCCTATAGAGAGCCAGGGATGCTGCAGTGATCGCCTCTTCTTCTCCAGGACATATAGAGAGCCGGGGATGCTCGCTGCTTTTTCTCCTGGCCCTATAGAGAGCCGGGGATGCTGTAGTGCTCTCCTCTTCTTCTCCAGGACCTATAGAGAGCTGGGGATGCTGGCCTCTTCTTCTCCAGGCCTATGGAGAGCCGGGGATGCTCGCCTCTTCTTCTCCCAGCCCTATTGAGAACTGGTACTGCTCGCCTCTTCTTCTCTTAGCCCTTTAGAGATCCGTGGAAGCTTGCATCCTCTTCTTCAGGCCCTATAGAGAGCCTCGGAAGCTCGCCTCTTCTTCTCCAGGCCCTTTGGAGAGCCAGGGATGCTCGCCTCTTCTTCTCCAGGCCCAATAGAGAGCCGGGGATGCTCGCCTCTTCTTCTCCAGGCCCAATGAAGAGCCGGGGATGCTCGCCTCTTCTTCTCCAGGCCCTATACAGAGCCGGGGATGCTCACCTCTTCTTCGCCAAGCCTTATAGAAAGACAGGGATGCTCACCTCTTCTTCTCCAGGCCCTATAGAGAGCTGGGGATGCTCGCCACTTCTTCTCCTAGCCCAATAGAAAGACTGGGAAGCTCTCCTCTTCTTCTCTTAGCCCTTTAGAGATCCGTGGAAGCTCGCATCTTCTTCTTAAGGCCCTATAGAGAGCCTCGGCTACTCGCCTCTTCTTCTCCAGGCCCAATACAGAGCCGGGGATGCTCGCCTCTTCTTCTCCAAGCCCTATACAGAGACGGGGATGCTCACCTCTTCTTTGCAAAGCCCTATAGAAAGCCAGTGATGCTCGCCTCTTCTTCTCCAGCCCCTATAGAGAGCTGGGGATGCTCACCTCTTCTTCTCCAGGTCCTATAGAGAGCCGGGGATGCTGGCCTCTTCTCCTCCATGCCTATAGAGAGCCGGGGATGCTGCAGTGCTCGCCTCTTCTTCTCCAAGCCCTATAGAGAGCTGGTGATGCTCGCCTCTTTTCTCCAGGCCCTATACAGAGCCGGGGATGCTCACTTCTTCTTCGCCAAGCCCTATAGAAAGCCAGGGATGCTCGCCTCTTGTTCTCCAGCCACTATAGAGTGCCGGGGATGCTTGCCTCTTCTTCTCCAGGCCCTATAGAGGGCCGGGGATGCCCGCTTCTTCTTCTCCAGGCCCAATAGAGAGCCGGTGATGCTCGCCTCTTCTTCTCCAGGCCCTATAGAGAGACAGGGATGCTTGCCTCTTCTTCTCCAGGCCCTATAGAGAGCTGCGGATGCTCGCCTCTTCTTCTCCTTGCCCTATAGAGTTCCAGGAATGCTCACCTATTCTTCTCCAGGATCTATAGAGAGCCGGCGATGGTCACCTCTTCTCCAGGACCGACAGAGAGCTGGGGATGCTAGCCTCTTCTTCTCCAGGCCCTATAAGGTGCCAAGGATCCTCGCCCCTTTCTCCAGCCACTATAGAGGGCTGGGGATGCTCGCCTCTTCTGCTCCAGGCACTATAGAGAGCCGGGGATGCTCGCCTCTTCTTCTCCAGGCCCAATAGAGAGCCGGGGATGCTCGCCTCTTCTCCTCCAGGTCCAAAGGAGAGCCGGGGATGCTCGCTTCTTCTTCTCCAGGCCCTATACAGAGCCGGGGATGCTCACCTCTTCTTTGCCAAGCCTTAAAGAAAGCCAGGGATACTCGCCTCTTCTTCTCCAGGCCCTATAGAGAGCTGGGGATGCTCGCCACTTCTTCTCCTAGCCCTATAGAGATCCAGGAATGCTCGCCTATTCTTCTCCAGGCCTAATAGAAAGCCTGGGAAGCTCGCCTCTTCTTCTCCAGGACCTATAGAGAGCCGGCGATGCTCACTTCTTTTTCTCCAGGACCGATAGAGAGCCGGGGATGCATGCGTCTTCTTCTCCAGGCCCTATAGAGATCCGGGGATGCTCGCATCTTCTACTCCAGGCCCTATAGAGAGCTGGGGATGCTGTAGTGCTCGCCTCTTCTTCTCCAGGTCCTATAGAAAGCCGGGGATGCTCGCCTCTTCTCCTCCAGGCCCTATAGAGAGCCAGGGATGCTGCAGTGCTCGCCTCTTCTTCTCCAGGCCATTTAGAGTGCCGGGGATGCTCGCCTCTTTTTCTCAAGGGCCTATGGAGAGCCGGGGATGCTTTAGTGCTCACCTCTTCTTCTCCAGGACCTATAGAGAGATGGGGATGCTGGCCTCTTCTTCTCCAGGCAGATAGAGAGCCGAGGATGCTCGCCTCTTCTTCTCCCAGCCCTATAGAGAACTGGTTGTGCTCTCCTCTTCTTCTCTTAGGCCTTTAGTGATCCGTGAATGCTCGCATCTTCTTCAGGCCCTATAGAGAGCCGGTGATTTCCGCCTCTTCTTCTACAGGCCATATAGAAAGCAGGGGATGCTCGCCTCTTCTTCTGCAGGCCCGATAGAGAGCCGGGGATGCTGCAGTACTCGCCAATTCTTCTCGAAGCCGTATATAGACCCAGGAATGCTTCAGTGCTCGCCTCTTTTTCTCCAGGCCCTATAGAGAACCGGTGATGCTCGCCTCTTCTCCAGACCCTATAGAGAGCTGGGGATGCTCGCCTCTTCTTCTCCAGGCCCTATGGAGAGCCGGGGATGCTCACCTCTTCTTCTCCAGGACCTTTAGCGAGCCGGGGATGCTGGCCTCTTCTTCTCCCGGCCCTATAGAGAGCTGGAGATGCTGCAGTCCTAGCCAATTCTTCTCCAAGCCCTATATAGAGCCAGGGATGATGTAGTGCTCGCCTCTTTTTCACCTGGCCCTATAAAGAGCCGGTGATGCTCGCCTCTTCTTCTCCAGGCCCTTTAGAGAGCCGGGGATCCTCGCCTCTTCTTCTCCAGGCCCAATAGAGAGCCGGGGATGCTCGCCTCTTCTTCTCCAGGCCCTATACAGAGCCGGGGACGCTCAATTCTTCTACACCAAGCCCTATAGAAAGCCAGGGATGCTCGCCTCTACTTCTCCAGGCCCTATAGAGAGCCGGGGATGCTTTAGTGCTCACCTCTTCTTCTCCAGGACCTATAGAGAGATGGGGATGCTGGCCTCTTCTTCTCCAGGCAGATAGAGAGCCGGGGATGCTCGCCTCTTCTTCTCCCAGCCCTATAGAGAACTGGTTCTGCTCGCCTCTTCTTCTCTTAGGCCTTTAGTGATCCGTGAATGCTCGCATCTTCTTCAGGCCCTATAGAGAGCCGGTGATTCCCGCCTCTTCTTCTCCAGGCCCAATAGAAAGCCGGGGATGCTCGCCTCTTCTTCTCCAGGCCCTATACAGAGCCGGGGATGCTCAATTCTTCTACACCAAGCCCTATAGAAAGCCAGGGATGCTCGCCTCTACTTCTCCAGGCCCTATAGAGAGCTGGGGATACTGCAGTGCTTCCCTCTTTTTCCCCAGGCCCAATATAGAGCCAGGGATGCTCGCTTCTTATTCTCCAGGCCCTATAAGGTGCCGGGGATCCTCGCCTCTTCTTCTCCAGCCACTATAGAGAGCCGGGGATACTTGCCTCATCTTCACCTGGCCCTAAAGAGAGCCGGGAATGCTCGCTTCTTCATCTCCAGGCCCAATAGAGAGCCGGGGATGATTGCCTCTTCTTCTCCAGGCCCTATACAGAGCCGGGGATGCTCACCTCTTCTTCGCCAGGCCCTATAGAAAGCCAGGGATGCTCGCCTCTTCTTCTCCACGCCCTATAGAGAGCTGGGGATGCTCGCCTCTTCTTCACCAGGCCTATAGAAAGCCAGGGATGCTCGCCTCTTCTTCTCCAGGCATATAAAGAGCCGGGGATGCTCGCCTCTTCTTCTCCCAGCCCTATCGAGAACTGGTACTGCTCGCCTCTTCTTCTCTTAGCCCTTTAGAGATCCGTGGAAGCTCGCATCTTCTTCTTAAGGCCCTATAGAGAGCCTCGGATACTCGCCTCTTCTTCTCCAGGCCCAATAGAGAGCCGGGGATGCTCGCCTCTTCTTCTCCAAGCCCTATACAGACACGGCGATGCTCACCTCTTCTTCTCCAGGTCCTATAGAGAGCTGGGGATGCTGGCCTCTTCTTCTCCAGGCCTATAGAGAACCGGGGATGCTGCAGTGCTCACCTCTTCTTCTCCAGGCCCTATAGAGAGCCGGGGATGCTGCAGTACTCGCCAATTCTTCTCCAAGCCCTATATAGATCCAGGGATGATGTAGTGCTCGCCTCTTTTTCTCCAGGCCCTATAGAGAGCCAGGGATTCTCGCCTCTTCTTCTCCAGGCCGTATACAGAGCCGGGGATGCTCACTTCTTCTTCGCCAAGCCCTATAGAAAGCCAGGGATGCTCGCCTCTTCTTCTCCAGCCACTATAGAGAGCCGGGGATGCTTGCCTCTTCTTCTCCAGGCCCTATAGAGAGCCGGGGATGCTCGCTACTTCTTCGCCAGGCCCAATAGCGAGCCGTTGATGTTCGCCTCTTCTTCTCCAGGCCCGATACAGGTCCGGGGATGCTCGCCTCTTCTTCGCCAGGCCCTATAGAAAGCCAGGGATGCTCGCATCTTCTTCTTCAGGCCCTATAGGGAGCTGGGGATGCTCGCCTCTTCTTCTCCTTGCCCTATAGAGTTCCAGGAATGCTCGCCTATTCTTCTCCAGGATCTATAGAGAGCCGGCGATGGTCACCTCTTCTTCTCCAGGACCGAAAGAGAGCTGGGGATGCTAGCCTCTTCTTCTCCAGGCCCTATAAGGTGCCAGGGATCCTCGCCTCTTTCTCCAGCCACTACAGAGGGCTGGGGATGCTCTCCTCTTCTTCTCCAGGCACTATGGAGAGCAAGGGATGCTCGCCTCTTCTTCTCCAGGCCCAATAGAGAGCCGGGGATGATCGCCTCTTCTTCTCCAGGCCCTATACAGAGCCGGGGATGCTAGCCTCTTCTTCACCAGGCCCTATAGAAAGCCAGGGATGCTCGCCTCTTCTTCTCCAGGCCCTATAGAGAGCTGGGGATGCTCGCCTCTTCTTCTCCTAGCCCTATAGAGTTCCAGGAATGCTCGCCTATTCTTCTCCAGGACCTATAGAGAGCCGGCGATGCTCACCTCTTCTTCTCCAGGACCGACAGAGAGCTGGGGATGCTCGCCTCTTCTTCTCCAGGCCCTATACAGAGCCGAGGATGCTTCACTATTCTACTCCAGGACCTATAGAGATCTGGGGATGCTTGCCTCTTCTTCTCCAGGCCCTATAGAGAGCCGAGGATGCTTCACTATTCTACTCCCGGACCGATAGAGATCTGGGGATGCTTGCCTCTTCTTCTCCAGGCCCTATAGAGATCCGGGGATGCTCGCATCTTCTACTCCAGGCCCTATAGAGAGCTGGGGATGCTGTAGTGCTCGCCTCTTCTTCGCCATGACCTATGGAGATCCGGGGATACTCGCCTCCTCTCCTCCATGCCCTATATAGAGCCAGGGATGCTGCAGTGATCGCCTCTTCTTCTCCAGGTCATGTAGAGAGCCGGGGATGCTCGCCTCTTTTTCTCCAGGCCCTATAGAGATCCGGGGATGCTGTAGTGCTCACCTCTTCTTCTCCAGGACCTATAGAGAGCTGGGGATGCTGGCCTCTTCTTCTCGAGGCCTATAGAGAGCCGGGGATGCTCGCCTCTTCTTCTCCCAGCCCTATCGAGAACTGGTACTGCTCGCCTCTTCTTCTCTTAGCCCTTTAGAGATCCGTAGAAGCTCGCATCTTCTTCTTAAGGCCCTATAGAGAGCCTCGGATACTCGCCTCTTCTTTTCCGGGCCCAATAGAGAGCCGGCGATGCTCGCCTCTTCTGCTCCAAGCCCTATACAGAGCCGGGGATGCTCACCTCTTCTTCGCCAAGCCCTATAGAAAACCAGTGATGCTCGCCTCTTCTTCTCCAAGCCCTATACAGAGCCGGGGATGCTATCCTCTTCTTCTACAGGCCCTATAAGGTGCCAGGGATCCTCGCCTCTTTCTCCAGCCACTATAGAGGGCCGGTGATGCTCGCCTCTTCTTCTCCAGGCACTATAGAGAGCCGGGGATGCTCACCTCTTCTTCTCCGGGCTCAATAGAGAGCCAGGGATGCTCGCCTCTTCTTCTCCAGGCCCTATAGAGAGCTGGGGATGCTCGCCTCTTCTTCTCCTAGCCCTATAGAGTTCCAGGAATGCTCGCCTATTCTTCTCCAGGACCTATAGAGAGCCGGCGATGCTCACTTCTTTTTTTCCAGGACCGATAGAGAGCTGAGGATGCTCGCCTCTTCTACTCCAGGACCTATAGAGATCTGGGGATGCTCGCCTTTTCTTCTCCAGGCCCTATAGAGATCCGGGGATGCTCGCATCTTCTACTCCAGGCCCTATAGAGAGCTGCGGATACTGTAGTGCTCGCCTCTTCTTCTCCATGTCCTATGGAGATCCGGGGATACTCGCCTCTTCACCTCCATGCCCTCTATAGAGCCAGGGATGCTGCAGTGATCGCCTCTTCTTCTCCAGGCCATATAGAGAGCCGGGGATGCTCGCCTCTTCTTCTCCAGGCCCTATAGAGAGCTGGGGATGCTCGCCTCTTCTTCTCCTAGCTCTATGGAGTTCCAGGAATGCTCGCCTATTCTTCTCCAGGACCTATAGACAGCCGGCGATACTCACCTCTTCTTCTCCAGGACCGATAGAGAGCTGGGGATGCTAGCCTCTTCTTCTCCAGGCCCTATACAGAGCCGGGGATGCTCGCCTCTTCTTCGCCAAGCCCTATAGAAAGCCAGGGATGCTCGCCTCTTCTTCTCCTAGTCCTATAGAGATCCAGGAATGCTCGCCTATTCTTCTCCAGGCCCAATAGAAAGCCTGGGAAGCTCTCCTCTTCTTCTCCAGGACCTATAGAGAGCCGGCGATGCTCACTTCTTTTTCTCCTGGACCGATACAAAGCCGAGGATGCTCGCCTCTTCTACTCCAGGACCTATAGAGATCTGGGGATGCTCGCCTCTTCTTCTCCAGGCCCTATAGAGATCCGTGGATGCTGTAGTGCTCACCTCTTCTTCTCCAGGACCTATAGAGAGCTGGGGATGCTGGCCCTATATAGAGCCAGGGATGCTGCAGTGATCGCCTCTTCTCCTCCAGGCCATATAGAGAGCCGGGGATGCTCGCCTCTTTTTCTCCAGGCCCTATAGAGATCCGGGGATGCTGCAGTGCTCACCTCTTCTTCTCCAGGACCTATAGAGAGCTGGGGATGCTGGCCTCTTCTTCTCCAGGCATATAAAGAGCCGGGGATGCTCGCCTCTTCTTCTCCCAGCCCTATCGAGAACTGGTACTGCTCGCCTCTTCTTCTCTTAACCCTTTAGAGATCCCTGGATGCTTGCATCTTCTTCTTAAGGCCCTATAGAGAGCCTCGGATACTCGCCTCTTCTTCTCCTGGCCCAATAGAGAGCCGGGGATGCTCGCCTCTTCTTCTCCAAGCCCTATACAGAGACGGCGATGCTCACCTCTTCTTCTCCAGGTCCTATAGAGAGCTGGGGATGCTGGCCTCTTCTTCTCCAGGCCTATAGAGAGCCGGGGATGCTGCAGTGCTCACCTCTTCTTCTCCAGGCCCTATAGAGAGCCGGGGATGCTGCAGTACTCGCCAATTCTTCTCCAAGCCCTATATAGAGCCAGGGATGATGTAGTGCTCGCCTCTTTTTCTCCAGGCCCTATAGAGAGCCGGTGATGCTCGCCTCTTTTATCCAGGCCCCATAGATAGCCAGGGATCCTCGCCTCTTCTTCTCCAGGCCCAATAGAGAGCCGGGGATGCTCGCCTCTTCTTCTCCAGGCCCTATACAGAGCCGGGGATGCTCACTTCTTCTTCGCCAAGCCCTATAGAAAGCCAGGGATGCTCGCCTCTTCTACTCCAGGACCTATAGACAGCCGGCGATACTCACCTCTTCTTCTCCAGGACCGATAGAGAGCTAGGGATGCTAGCCTCTTCTTCTCCAGGCCCTATACAGAGCCGGGGATGCTCGCCTCTTCTTCGCCAAGCCCTATAGAAAGCCAGGGATGCTCGCCTCTTCTTCTCCTAGTCCTATAGAGATCCAGGAATGCTCGCCTATTCTTCTCCAGGCCCAATAGAAAGCCTGGGAAGCTCACCTCTTCTTCTCCAGGACCTATAGAGAGCCGGCGATGCTCACTTCTTTTTCTCCTGGACCGATACAAAGCCGAGGATGCTCGCCTCTTCTACTCCAGGACCTATAGAGATCTGGGGATGCTCGCCTCTTCTTCTCCAGGCCCTATAGAGATCCGTGGATGCTGTAGTGCTCACCTCTTCTTCTCCAGGACCTATAGAGAGCTGGGGATGCTGGCCCTATATAGAGCCAGGGATGCTGCAGTGATCGCCTCTTCTTCTCCAGGCCATATAGAGAGCCGGGGATGCTCGCCTCTTTTTCTCCAGGCCCTATAGAGATCAGGGGATGCTGCAGTGCTCACCTCTTCTTCTCCAGGACCTATAGAGAGCTGGGGATGCTGGCCTCTTCTTCTCCAGGCATATAAAGAGCCGGGGATGCTCGCCTCTTCTTCTCCCAGCCCTATCGAGAACTGGTACTGCTCGCCTCTTCTTCTCTTAGCCCTTTAGAGATCCCTGGATGCTTGCATCTTCTTGTTAAGGCCCTATAGAGAGCCTCGGATACTCGCCTCTTCTTCTCCTGGCCCAATAGAGAGCCGGGAATGCTCGCCTCTTCTTCTCCAAGCCCTATACAGAGACGGCGATGCTCACCTCTTCTTCTCCAGGTCCTATAGAGAGCTGGGGATGCTGGCCTCTTCTTCTCCAGGCCTATAGAGAGCCGGGGATGCTGCAGTGCTCACCTCTTCTTCTCCAGGCCCTATAGAGAGCCGGGGATGCTGCAGTACTCGCCAATTCTTCTCCAAGCCCTATATAGAGCCAGGGATGATGTAGTGCTCGCCTCTTTTTCTCCAGGCCCTATAGAGAGCCGGTGATG
The DNA here is from genome assembly GCF_023053635.1 of Elgaria multicarinata webbii. Lineage (NCBI taxonomy): Eukaryota > Metazoa > Chordata > Lepidosauria > Squamata > Anguidae > Elgaria > Elgaria multicarinata. The sequence continues at coordinate 21,237,330 of NC_086173.1, read as the reverse complement.
CTCGCCTCTTTTCTCCAGGCCCCATAGAGAGCCAGGGATCCTCGCCTCTTCTTCTCCAGGACCAATAGAGAGCCGGGGATGCTCGCCTCTTCTTCTCCAGGCCCTATACAGAGCCGGGGATGCTCACTTCTTCTTCGCCAAGCCCTATAGAAAGCCAGGGATGCTCGCCTCTTCTACTCCAGCCACTATAGAGATCCGGGGATGCTCGCATCTTCTACTCCAGGCCCTATAGAGAGCTGGGGATGCTGTAGTGCTCGCCTCTTCTTCGCCGTGTCCTATGGAGATCCGGGGATACTCGCCTCCTCTCCTCCATGCCCTATATAGAGCCAGGGATGCTGCAGTGATCGCCTCTTCTTCTCCAGGTCATGTAGAGAGCCGGGGATGCTCGCCTCTTTTTCTCCAGGCCCTTAAGAGATCCGGGGATGCTGTAGTGCTCACCTCTTCTTCTCCAGGACCTATAGAGAGCTGGGGATGCTGGCCTCTTCTTCTCGAGGCCTATAGAGAGCCGGGGATGCTCGCCTCTTCTTCTCCCAGCCCTATCGAGAACTGGTACTGCTCGCCTCTTCTTCTCTTAGCCCTTTAGAGATCCGTAGAAGCTCGCATCTTCTTCTTAAGGCCCTATAGAGAGCCTCGGATACTCGCCTCTTCTTTTCCGGGCCCAATAGAGAGCCGGCGATGCTCGCCTCTTCTGCTCCAAGCCCTATACAGAGCCGGGGATGCTCACCTCTTCTTCGCCAAGCCCTATAGAAAACCAGTGATGCTCGCCTCTTCTTCTCCAAGCCCTATACAGAGCCGGGGATGCTATCCTCTTCTTCTACAGGCCCTATAAGGTGCCAGGGATCCTCGCCTCTTTCTCCAGCCACTATAGAGGGCCGGTGATGCTCGCCTCTTCTTCTCCAGGCACTATAGAGAGCTGGGGATGCTCGTCTCTTCTTCTCCTAGCCCTATTGAGTTCCAGGAATGCTCGCCTATTCTTCTCCAACCTATAGAGAGCCGGCGATGCTCACTTCTTTTTTTCCAGGACCGATATAGAGCTGAGGATGCTCGCCTCTTCTACTCCAGGACCTATAGAGATCTGGGGATGCTCGCCTTTTCTTCTCCAGGCCCTATAGAGATCCGGGGATGCTCGCATCTTCTACTCCAGGCCCTATAGAGAGCTGCGGATACTGTAGTGCTCGCCTCTTCTTCTCCATGTCCTATGGAGATCCGGGGATACTCGCCTCTTCTCCTCCATGCCCTCTATAGAGCCAGGGATGCTGCAGTGATCGCCTCTTCTTCTCCAGGCCATATAGAGAGCCGGGGATGCTCGCCTCTTCTTCTCCAGGCCCTATAGAGAGCTGGGGATGCTCGCCTCTTCTTCTCCTAGCTCTATAGAGTTCCAGGAATGCTCGCCTATTCTTCTCCAGGACCTATAGACAGCCGGCGATACTCACCTCTTCTTCTCCAGGACCGATAGAGAGCTGGGGATGCTAGCCTCTTCTTCTCCAGGCCCTATACAGAGCCGGGGATGCTCGCCTCTTCTTCGCCAAGCCCTATAGAAAGCCAGGGATGCTCGCCTCTTCTTCTCCTAGTCCTATAGAGATCCAGGAATGCTCGCCTATTCTTCTCCAGGCCCAATAGAAAGCCTGGGAAGCTCACCTCTTCTTCTCCAGGCCCTATAGAGAGCCGGCGATGCTCACTTCTTTTTCTCCTGGTCCGATACAAAGCCGAGGATGCTCGCCTCTTCTACTCCAGGACCTATAGAGATCTGGGGATGCTCGCCTCTTCTTCTCCAGGCCCAATAGAGATCCGTGGATGCTGTAGTGCTCACCTCTTCTTCTCCAGGACCTATAGAGAGCTGGGGATGCTGGCCCTATATAGAGCCAGGGATGCTGCAGTGATCGCCTCTTCTTCTCCAGGCCATATAGAGAGCCGGGGATGCTCGCCTCTTTTTCTCCAGGCCCTATAGAGATCCGGGGATGCTGCAGTGCTCACCTCTTCTTCTCCAGGACCTATAGAGAGCTGGGGATGCTGGCCTCTTCTTCTCCAGGCATATAAAGAGCCGGGGATGCTCGCCTCTTCTTCTCCCAGCCCTATCGAGAACTGGTACTGCTCGCCTCTTCTTCTCTTAGCCCTTTAGAGATCCCTGGATGCTTGCATCTTCTTCTTAAGGCCCTATAGAGAGCCTCGGATACTCGCCTCTTCTTCTCCTGGCCCAATAGAGAGCCGGGGATGCTCGCCTCTTCTTCTCCAAGCCCTATACAGAGACGGCGATGCTCACCTCTTCTTCTCCAGGTCCTATAGAGAGCTGGGGATGCTGGCCTCTTCTTCTCCAGGCCTATAGAGAGCCGGGGATGCTGCAGTGCTCACCTCTTCTTCTCCAGGCCCTATAGAGAGCCGGGGATGCTGCAGTACTCGCCAATTCTTCTCCAAGCCCTATATAGAGCCAGGGATGATGTAGTGCTCGCCTCTTTTTCTCCAGGCCCTATAGAGAGCCGGTGATGCTCGCCTCTTTTCTCCAGGCCCCATAGAGAGCCAGGGATCCTCGCCTCTTCTTCTCCAGGACCAATAGAGAGCCGGGGATGCTCGCCTCTTCTTCTCCAGGCCCTATACAGAGCCGGGGATGCTCACTTCTTCTTCGCCAAGCCCTATAGAAAGCCAGGGATGCTCGCCTCTTCTACTCCAGCCACTATAGAGACCCGGGGATGCTTGCCTCTTCTTCTCCAGGCCCTATAGAGAGCCGGGGATGCTCGCTTCTTCTTCGCCAGGCCCAATAGCGAGCCGTTGATGCTCGCCTCTTCTCCAGGCCCGATACAGAGCCGGGGATGCTCGCCTCTTCTTCGCCAGGCCCTATAGAAAGCCAGGGATGCTCGCCTCTTCTTCTCCAGGCCCTATAGAGAGCTGGGGATGCTCGCCTCTTCTTCTCCTTGCCCTATAGAGTTCCAGGAATGCTCGCCTATTCTTCTCCAGGATCTATAGAGAGCCGGCGATGGTCACCTCTTCTTCTCCAGGACCGAAAGAGAGCTGGGGATGCTAGCCTCTTCTTCTCCAGGCCCTATAAGGTGCCAGGGATCCTCACCTCTTTCTCCAGCCACTATAGAGGGTTGGGATGCTCTCCTCTTCTTCTCCAGGCACTATAGAGAGCCAGGGATGCTCGCCTCTTCTTCTCCAGGCCCAATAGAGAGCCGGGGATGATCGCCTCTTCTTCTCCAGGCCCTATACAGAGCCGGGGATGCTAGCCTCTTCTTCACCAGGCCCTATAGAAAGCCAGGGATGCTCGCCTCTTCTTCTCCAGGCCCTATAGAGAGCTGGGGATTCTCGCCTCTTCTTCTCCTAGCCCTATAGAGTTCCAGGAATGCTCGCCTATTCTTCTCCAGGACCTATAGAGAGCCGGCGATGCTCACCTCTTCTTCTCCAGGACCGACAGAGAGCTGGGGATGCTCGCCTCTTCTTCTCCAGGCCCTATACGGAGCCGGGGATGCTCGCCTCTTCTTCGCCAAGCCCTATAGAAAGCCAGGGATGCTCGCCTCTTCTTCTCCAGGCCCTATAGAGAGCTGGGGATGCTCGCCTCTTCTTCTCCTAGTACTATAGAGATCCAGGAATGCTAGCCTATTCTTCTCCAGGACCTATAGAGGGCCGAGGATGCTTCACTTTTCTACTCTAGGACCTATAGAGATCTGGGGATGCTTGCCTCTTCTTCTCCAGGCCCTATAGAGATCCGGGGATGCTCCCATCTTCTACTCCAGGCCCTATAGAGAGCTGGGGATGCTGTAGTGCTCGCCTCTTCTTCGCCATGTCCTGTGGAGATCCGGGGATACTCGCCTCCTCTCCTCCATGCCCTATATAGAGCCAGGGATGCTGCAGTGATCGCCTCTTCTTCTCCAGGTCATGTAGAGAGCCGGGGATGCTCGCCTCTTTTTCTCCAGGCCCTATAGAGATCCGGGGATGCTGTAGTGCTCACCTCTTCTTCTACAGGACCTTTAGAGAGCTGGGGATGCTGGCCTCTTCTTCTCCAGGCCTATAGAGAGCCGGGGATGCTCGCCTCTTCTTCTCCCAGCCCTTTAGTGATCCGTAGAAGCTCGCATCTTCTTCTTAAGGCCCTATAGAGAGCCTCGGATACTCGCCTCTTCTTTTCCGGGCCCAATAGAGAGCCGGGGATGCTCGCCTCTTCTGCTCCAAGCCCTATACAGAGCCGGGGATGCTCACCTCTTCTTCGCCAAGCCCTATAGAAAACCAGTGATGCTCGCCACTTCTTCTCCAAGCCCTATACAGGGACGGGGATGCTAGCCTCTTCTTCTCCAGGCCCTATAAGGTGCCAGGGATCCTCGCCTCTTTCTCCAGCCACTATAGAGGGCTGGTGATGCTCGCCTCTTCTTCTCCAGGCACTATAGAGAGCCGGGGATGCTCGCCTCTTCTTTTCCGGGCCCAATAGAGAGCCAGGGATGCTCGCCTCTTCTTCTCCAGGCCCTATAGAGAGCCGGGGATGCTCGCCTCTTCTTCTCCAGGCCCTAAAGAGAGCCGGGGATGCTCGCCTCTTCTTTGCCATTCCCTATAGAAAGCCAGGGATGCTCGCCTCTTCTTCTTCAGGCCCTATATAGAGCTGGTGATGCCCCCCTGTTCTTCTCCTAGTCCTATAGAGATCCGGGAATGCTCACCTCTTCTTCTCCAGGCCCAATAGAGAGCCGGGGATGCTCGCCTCTTCTGCTCCAAGCCCTATACAGAGCCGGGGATGCTCACCTCTTCTTCGCCAAGCCCTATAGAAAGCCAGTGATGCTCGCCTCTTCTTCTCCAGGCCCTATAGAGAGCTGGGGATGCTCGCTTCTTCTTCTCCAGGTCCTATAGAGAGCCGGGGATGTTGGCCTCTTCTTCTCCAGCCCTATAGAGAGTCGGGGATGCTACAGTGCTCGCCTCTTCTTCTCCAGGCCCTATAGAGAGCCGGGGATGCTGCAGTACTCGCCAATTCTTCTCCAAGCCCTATATACAGCCAGGGTTGATGTAGTGCTCGCCTCTTTTTCTCCAGGCCCTATAGAGAGCCGGTGATGCTCGCCTCTTTTCTCCAGGCCCTATAGAGAGCCGGGGATGCTGCAGTACTCGCCAATTCTTCTCCAAGCCCTATATACAGCCAGGGATGATGTAGTGATCGCCTCTTCTTCTCCAGGTCATGTAGAGAGCCGGGGATGCTCGCCTCTTTTTCTCCAGGCCCTATAGAGATCCGGGGATGCTGTAGTGCTCACCTCTTCTTCTCCAGGACCTATAGAGAGCTGGGGATGCTGGCCTCTTCTTCTCCAGGCCTATAGAGAGCCGGGGATGCTCGCCTCTTCTTCTCCCAGCCCTTTAGAGATCCGTAGAAGCTCGCATCTTCTTCTTAAGGCCCTATAGAGAGCCTCGGATACTCGCCTCTTCTGCTCCAAGCCCTATACAGAGCCGGGGATGCTCACCTCTTCTTCGCCAAGCGCTATTGAAAACCAGTGATGCTCGCCTCTTCTTCTCCAAGCCCTATACAGAGACGGGGATGCTAGCCTCTTCTTCTCCAGGCCCTATAAGGTGCCAGGGATCCTCGCCTCTTTCTCCAGCCACTATAGAGGGCTGGTGATGCTCGCCTCTTCTTCTCCAGGCACTATAGAGAGCCGGGGATGCTTGCCTCTTCTTCTCCAGGCCCTATAGAGAGCCGGGGATACTCGCCTCTTCTTCGCCAGGCCCTATAGAAAGCCAGGGATGCTCGCCTCTTCTTCTCAAGGCCCTATAGAGAGCCAGGGATGCTAGCTTCTTCTTCTCCAGGCCCAATAGAGAGCCGGGGATGCTCGCCTCTTCTTCTCCAGGCCCTATAGAGAGCCGGGGATGCTTGCCTATTCTTCGCCATTCCCTATAGAAAGCCAGGGATGCTCGCCTCTTCTTCTTCAGGCCCTATATAGAGCTGGTGATACCCCCCTGTTCTTCTCCTACCCCTATAGAGATCCGGGAATGCTCACCTCTTCTTCTCCAGGCCCAATAGAGAGCCTGGGATGCTCGCCTCTTCTGCTCCAAGCCCTATACAGAGCCGGGGATGCTCACCTCTTCTTCGCCAAGCCCTATAGAAAGCCAGTGATGCTCGCCCCTTCTTCTCCAGGCCCTATAGAAAGGTGGGGGTGCTCGCTTCTTCTTCTCCAGGTCCTATAGAGAGCCGGGGATGTTGGCCTCTTCTTCTCCAGCCCTATAGAGAGCCGGGGATGCTGCAGTGCTCGCCTCTTCTTCTCCAGGCCCTATCGAGAGCCAGGGATGCTGCAGTACTCGCCAATTCTTCTCCAAGCCCTATATACAGCCAGGGATGATGTAGTGCTCGCTTCTTTTTCTCCAGGCCCTATAGAGAGCCGGTGATGCTCGCCTATTTTCTCCAGGCCCTATAGAGAGCCAGAGATCCTCGCCTCTTCTTCTCCAGGCCCAATAGAGAGCCGGGGATGCTCGCCTCTTCTTCTCCAGGCTCTATACTGAGCCGGGGATGCTCACTTCTTCTTCGCCAAACCCTATAGAAAGCCAGGGATACTCACCTCTTCTTCTCCAGCCACTATAGAGAGCCGGGGATGCTTGCCTCTTCTTCTCCAGGCCCTATAGAGAGCCAGGGATGCTCGCTTCTTCTTCTCCAGGCCCGATACAGAGCCGGGGATGCTCGCCTCTTCTTCGCCAGGCCCTATAGAAAGCCAGGGATGCTCGCCTCTTCTTCTCCAGGCCCTATAGAGAGCTGGGGATGCTCGCCTCTTCTTCTCCTTGCCCTATAGAGTTCCAGGAACGCTCGCCTATTCTTCTCCAGGATCTATAGAGAGCCGGCGATGGTCACCTCTGTTAAGTATATGAAAAGAAATACTTGCTTAGTCATTAAAATTGTGTGTGTATGGCTATCTCAGGGTTAAACAAAGAAAGTCTATCTGTGGGCAATTACCTTGAGATAGAGGCTGTTCTGGGAACCTTGCCAAGATTCTAAGTTAGCCTCATCACAGCTGTATGTAATGTAGATAAGAATTGTGTAGATCTGTATATAGTTTCTCACTTGTGTAAAATGGAACTGATCACTGCTCTATGATCACTGCTCTATGATCACTGCTCTCTGTGTATGCCTCAGTGTGCTGATCTGAACTGATCTGAATTGAACTGCACAGAAGCCTGAAGGAAATAAACCAGCTCTGCTGTGTAAGACCTGTGTGATGTGTGTTTGTTTCTGAGCACAAACAGAGTTCCAGAGAGAGAAAAGTTCTGGCAATAACCCAACAAAGGTTATGGGCCCAGTCCAGGCAGCCTAGTCCTAGACCAGTCTAGTCCAGGAAGCCTACGCCAGCCTAACCCAGGCAGAAGAACCAGAACTTGGTGGGAACGGTGCAGTATCAGAACCAGGAGTCTGCTAAAACAGAAGACTGTTGATGAAGACATCAAGCTAAAGTCAGTGCTGCAAAGTGAGGAAGAATCTCAGTCGGCTGACTCTGAGGAGGACTCTGAGCAGGAGGACGGTGAGATACCAATTCCTAAAGCAGAGGGAATGGCAGGAGCTAATATGTCTGGTTTGCATCAATTGTTGGAAAAGCTGAATGACTCTAACTATGCATTATGGTCTTACAAAATGCAAATGTATCTGATTCAGGCTGAACTGTGGTATGTAGTCACAGAGGATCCACCAGATAGAGCAGATCCACAGAATGCTAAATGGTTTAAGGACGATGCAAAAGCAATGGCAGTTATTGCATTAGCTGTGGAAGACTCTCAAATTTCCTTCATTCAGTTTTTGAATACATCAAAAGAGTGCTGGAATGCGCTACAAGCTGTATATCAAAGAGAAACAGCGGGCAGTAAAATAATTCTAACCCGGAAGCTGTATGGAATGAAGCTGAAACCAGGGGAGTCTATGTCAAACCATTTGAAAAGCATGAGAGAAATCTTCAATCAACTCAGGGCACGAGGGATGGAGTTTACAACTATACACCAAGTCTATGTGATTTTGTCAAGTCTTGATTCATCGTACGACGCGGTTGTCACCATGATGGAAAGTCAAGAGGAGAAAAATTTAACCCTCGAGTATGTAGCTGGAAAACTACTGGAAACCTATGAAAGAAGACAAGCTTCAAAACAACAGAGCCTTAAACATCCTGTGGCTGAATTTCAACAAAGCCATAAATCTTCTGACGTGGTGGCTGCATTAAAGGCAAGGAAATGCTTTAATTGTGGTTCCACAGAACACTTAAGGCGGGATTGCAACAAGAAGAAGAAAAAGCAGTCAACAGCAAAGTGGAGAGAAGAAAACAACATGAATGAAGCTGAATCAACAAAGAAGTGTCTTCTAGCAAGAGTCAAAGAGACAATGAATCCTTGGTTTTTGGACTCTGGGGCTTCAATAAGTATGGCAAAAGACAAACTTTCATTTGTAACCTTGGAAACTTCTACTTCAGAGCAAAAGTGTGTTACCCTTGCAAATGGAACAAAAATCCAGATTTGTGGTGTGGGTAATGTATATTTTGATTGTCTGGGAGTTGAACTACAAAGTGTTTTATATGTACCAGAATTAGAAACAAACCTTCTAAGTGTGTTTCAGTTAACAGAAATGGGGTATGAGGTTTGTTTTACTGAAGAAAATTGTACTATAAAACAGGGAAACAAGGTGTGTGTGCAGGGAATAATGAAAGAATCTTTGTATGTAATTAATACTTGTACAGAAAATGAAGTTGTAGCCAGCAAAGTCACAACAAAAACAATAGCCAATTGCAAACCACACCAAGAGTGTATCCATTTAACTCATAAAAGGTTTGGTCATGCTAACTATAAAACAATTTCTAAGATTCCAGAATTGTGTGAAGGGGTGAAAATCAAACCATGTTCTAACTATGTAGAATGTAATGTATGCAGTGAAACCAAGTGTCATAAGTCAAACATTCCAAAACATAGTGAGAGAACAACAAAAGGAATTTTTGAATTAATTCATGCAGATCTTGCAGGTCCTTTTGAGACAAGTCAAGGAGGAAACAGATTTTTCTTGTCTATTGTTGATGATTACAGTAGATTTGGATTTGTGTATGTGTTAAAACAGAAGAGTGAAACTTTTGGAAAGTTTAAAGCCTTTGTTAAGTGGAGTAAAAATAGATTTAAAGAACCTATAGCTAATCTAAGAACGGACCGGGGAGGTGAATTTCTTAGCAACCAATTAAAAAAATTCCTCAGTGATGAGGGTATACAACATGACCTTACTGCTCCATATTCACCATTTCAAAATGGAGTTGCAGAAAGGAAAAACAGAACCTTGCAGAACATGTTAAGAGCTCTATTGAAAGAGTCAGGATTGTCTAATCTGTTTTGGGCAGAAGCTTTGTCCACCTCAAATTATTTGTTAAACAGGCTTTACCACTCTGTACATGAAAAAACCCCATATGAAATGTTTTACAAAAGAAAACCTAGAGTGTCACATATAAGGGTTTTTGGAAGTAAATGTTTTGCTCATGTTCAGAAAGAAAACAGACCAGGAAAGCTAGCTCAAAGAGGTTTGGAATGTAAACTGTTGGGATATGATACACAAACAAAAGGCTACCGTTTGTGGTCTCCATATCACAAAAGTGTAATTGTGAGCAGAGATGTAGTTTTTCATGAACAAATGCAGGAAACAAAACAGTATGTAAGTTTGCCTGTAGAACAGAAAGCTGTAGAAACAGAAGAAATTCCTGAACAATCTCAGCAAGAGAGGGAGGGGGAAGAAACTGTAGAGGAGGAAACTATGCCTGTAACTATGCCAAGACGATCAGAAAGGGAACGCAAAGCTCCAATTCGTTACTCAGATGAATACCAAAGCAAACAGGTTTCTCATAGAGCTTTACTAATAGCCTATGAACCTACTTCATTTGAGGAAATTCAGGAAATGGAACCTACAGAAGCTCAGGGCTGGCATGAAGCAATGTCAGAGGAAATCAGAGCAATGGAAAAAAATGAAACGTGGGAGCTAGTACCTTTACCTGAAGGTCGTAAAACCATTACCTGTAAATGGGTATTCAAAGTAAAACAAAATGAGAAAGGACAGGTGGAACGTTACAAGAAAACAAAATTGTGTAGCAACCTCTAGTGCAGAAGCAGAATATATCAGTTTATCTCTGGCTTGTAATGAGATTGAGTGGTATAAACAATTATTTGCTGATCTAAGGTTGGAAATTGAGACACCAGTAACCATATTTGAGGATAATCAGGCATGTATTAGTATGGCTACATCTGAAAAGTGTAAACCTAGAACTAAACATGTGGATGTTCGTTATTCTCATGTGAAAGATATAATTCAGAAGGGCTGGATTAAGCTTGAATATTGTCCATCTGAAATGATGTTGGCTGATTTATTCACAAAACCAGTATCAATGGTAAAACATAAAGAGATGCTTTTAAAGCTGGGTCTCAGATTGTAACACAATTTAAACAACATGCGCAAGAGGAGGACTGTTAAGTATATGAAAAGAAATACTTGCTTAGTCATTAAAATTGTGTGTGTATGGCTATCTCAGGGTTAAACAAAGAAAGTCTATCTGTGGGCAATTACCTTGAGATAGAGGCTGTTCTGGGAACCTTGCCAAGATTCTAAGTTAGCCTCATCACAGCTGTATGTAATGTAGATAAGAATTGTGTAGATCTGTATATAGTTTCTCACTTGTGTAAAATGGAACTGATCACTGCTTACTGATCACTGCTCTATGATCACTGCTCTCTGTGTATGCCTCAGTGTGCTGATCTGAACTGATCTGAATTGAACTGCACAGAAGCCTGAAGGAAATAAACCAGCTCTGCTGTGTAAGACCTGTGTGATGTGTGTTTGTTTCTGAGCACAAACAGAGTTCCAGAGAGAGAAAAGTTCTGGCAATAACCCAACAACCTCTTCTTCTCCAGGACCGACAGAGAGCTGGGGATTCTAGCCTCTTCTTCTCCAGGCACTATAGAGAGCCGGGGATGCTCGCCTCTTCTTCTCCGGGCCCAATAGAGAGCCAGGGATGCTTGCCTCTTCTTCTCCAAGACCTATAGAGAGCCGGGGATGCTCGCCTCTTCTTCTCCAGGCCCTAAAGAGAGCCGGGGATACTCGCCTCTTCTTCTCCAGGCCCTATAGAGAGCCAGGGATGCTAGCTTCTTCTTCTCCAGGCCCAATAGAGAGCCGGGGATGCTCGCCTCTTCTTCTCCAGGCCCTATAGAGAGCCGGGGATGCTCGCCTCTTCTTCGCCATTCCCTATAGAAAGCCAGGGATGCTCGCCTCTTCTTCTTCAGGCCCTATATAGAGCTGCGGATGCTCCCCTGTTCTTCTCCTACCCCTATAGAAATCCGGGAATGCTCGCCTATTCTTCTACAGGCCCAATAGAGAGCTGGGGATGCTGCAGTGCTCGCCTCTTCTTCTCCAGGCCCTATAGAGAGCCGGGGATGCTGCAGTGCTCGCCAATTCTTCTCCAGGCCCTATATAGAGCCAGGGATGATGTAGTGCTCGCCTCTTTTTCTCCAGGCCCTATAGAAAGCCGGTGATGCTCGCCTCTTTTCTCCAGGCCCAATAGAGAGCCTGGGATGCTCCCCTCTTCTTCTCCAGGCCCTATACAGAGCCGGGGATGCTCACTTCTTCTTCGCCAAGCCCTATAGAAAGCCAGGGATTCTCGCCTCTTCTTCTCCAGCCACTATAGAGAGCCAGGGATGCTTGCCTCTTCTTCTCCACGCCCTATAGAGAGCCGGGGATGCTCGCTTCTTCTTCGCCAGGCCCAATAGAGAGCCGGTGATGCTCGCCTCTTCTTCTCCAGGCCCGATACAGAGCCGGTGATGCTCGCCTCTTCTTTGCCAGGCCCTATAGAAAGCCAGGGATGCTCGCCTCTTCTTCTCCAGGCCCTATAAAGAGCTGGGGATGCTCGCCTCTTCTTCTCCTTGCCCTATAGAGTTCCAGGAATGCTCGCCTATTCTTCTCCAGGATCTATAGAGAGCCGGCGATGGTCACCTCTTCTTCTCCAGGACCGACAGAGAGCTGGGGATGCTAGCCTCTTCTTCTCCAGGCCCTATAAGGTGCCAGGGATCCTCGCCTCTTTCTCCAGCCACTATAGAGGGCTGGTGATGCTCGCCTCTTCTTCTCCAGGCACTATAGAGAGCCGGGGATGCTCGCCTCTTCTTTTCCGGGCCCAGTAGAGAGCCAGGGATGCTCGCCTCTTCTTCTCCAGGCCCTATAGAGAGCCGGGGATGCTCGCCTCTTCTTCTCCAGGCCCTAAAGAGAGCCGGGGATGCTCGCCTCTTCTTTGCCATTCCCTATAGAAAGCCAGGGATGCTCGCCTCTTCTTCTTCAGGCCCTATATAGAGCTGGTGATGCCCCCCTGTTCTTCTCCTAGCCCTATAGAGATCCGGGAATGCTCACCTCTTCTTCTCCAGGCCCAATAGAGAGCCGGGGATGCTCGCCTCTTCTGCTCCAAGCCCTATACAGAGCCGGGGATGCTCACCTCTTCTTCGCCAAGCCCTATAGAAAGCCAGTGATGCTCGCCTCTTCTTCTCCAGGCCCTATAGAGAGCTGGGGATGCTCGCTTCTTCTTCTCCAGGTCCTATAGAGAGCCGGGGATGTTGGCCTCTTCTTCTCCAGCCCTATAGAGAGTCGGGGATGCTACAGTGCTCGCCTCTTCTTCTCCAGGCCCTATAGAGAGCCGGGGATGCTGCAGTACTCGCCAATTCTTCTCCAAGCCCTATATACAGCCAGGGTTGATGTAGTGCTCGCCTCTTTTTCTCCAGGCCCTATAGAGAGCCGGTGATGCTCGCCTCTTTTCTCCAGGCCCTTTAGAGAGCCGGGGATGCTGCAGTACTCGCCAATTCTTCTCCAAGCCCTATATACAGCCAGGGATGATGTAGTGATCGCCTCTTCTTCTCCAGGTCATGTAGAGAGCCGGGGATGCTCGCCTCTTTTTCTCCAGGCCCTATAGAGATCCGGGGATGCTGTAGTGCTCACCTCTTCTTCTCCAGGACCTATAGAGAGCTGGGGATGCTGGCCTCTTCTTCTCCAGGCCTATAGAGAGCCGGGGATGCTCGCCTCCTCTTCTCCCAGCCCTTTAGAGATCCGTAGAAGCTCGCATCTTCTTCTTAAGGCCCTATAGAGAGCCTCGGATACTCGCCTCTTCTGCTCCAAGCCCTATACAGAGCCGGGGATGCTCACCTCTTCTTCGCCAAGCGCTATTGAAAACCAGTGATGCTCGCCTCTTCTTCTCCAAGCCCTATACAGAGACGGGGATGCTAGCCTCTTCTTCTCCAGGCCCTATAAGGTGCCAGGGATCCTCGCCTCTTTCTCCAGCCACTATAGAGGGCTGGTGATGCTCGCCTCTTCTTCTCCAGGCACTATAGAGAGCCGGGGATGCTTGCCTCTTCTTCTCCAGGCCCTATAGAGAGCCGGGGATACTCGCCTCTTCTTCGCCAGGCCCTATAGAAAGCCAGGGATGCTGCAGTGCTCGCCTCTTCTTCTCCAGGCCCTATCGAGAGCCAGGGATGCTGCAGTACTCGCCAATTCTTCTCCAAGCCCTATATACAGCCAGGGATGATGTAGTGCTCGCTTCTTTTTCTCCAGGCCCTATAGAGAGCCGGTGATGCTCGCCTATTTTCTCCAGGCCCTATAGAGAGCCAGAGATCTTCGCCTCTTCTTCTCCAGGCCCAATAGAGAGCCGGGGATGCTCGCCTCTTCTTCTCCAGGCTCTATACTGAGCCGGGGATGCTCACTTCTTCTTCGCCAAACCCTATAGAAAGCCAGGGATACTCACCTCTTCTTCTCCAGCCACTATAGAGAGCCGGGGATGCTTGCCTCTTCTTCTCCAGGCCCTATAGAGAGCCAGGGATGCTCGCTTCTTCTTCTCCAGGCCCGATACAGAGCCGGGGATGCTCGCCTCTTCTTCGCCAGGCCCTATAGAAAGCCAGGGATGCTCGCCTCTTCTTCTCCAGGCCCTATAGAGAGCTGGGGATGCTCGCCTCTTCTTCTCCTTGCCCTATAGAGTTCCAGGAACGCTCGCCTATTCTTCTCCAGGATCTATAGAGAGCCGGCGATGGTCACCTCTTCTTCTCCAGGACCGACAGAGAGCTGGGGATTCTAGCCTCTTCTTCTCCAGGCACTATAGAGAGCCGGGGATGCTCGCCTCTTCTTCTCCGGGCCCAATAGAGAGCCAGGGATGCTTGCCTCTTCTTCTCCAAGACCTATAGAGAGCCGGGGATGCTCGCCTCTTCTTCTCCAGGCCCTAAAGAGAGCCGGGGATACTCGCCTCTTCTTCTCCAGGCCCTATAGAGAGCCAGGGATGCTAGCTTCTTCTTCTCCAGGCCCAATAGAGAGCCGGGGATGCTCGCCTCTTCTTCTCCAGGCCCTATAGAGAGCCGGGGATGCTCGCCTCTTCTTCGCCATTCCCTATAGAAAGCCAGGGATGCTCGCCTCTTCTTCTTCAGGCCCTATATAGAGCTGCGGATGCTCCCCTGTTCTTCTCCTACCCCTATAGAAATCCGGGAATGCTCGCCTATTCTTCTACAGGCCCAATAGAGAGCTGGGGATGCTGCAGTGCTCGCCTCTTCTTCTCCAGGCCCTATAGAGAGCCGGGGATGCTGCAGTGCTCGCCAATTCTTCTCCAGGCCCTATATAGAGCCAGGGATGATGTAGTGCTCGCCTCTTTTTCTCCAGGCCCTATAGAAAGCCGGTGATGCTCGCCTCTTTTCTCCAGGCCCAATAGAGAGCCTGGGATGCTCCCCTCTTCTTCTCCAGGCCCTATACAGAGCCGGGGATGCTCACTTCTTCTTCGCCAAGCCCTATAGAAAGCCAGGGATTCTCGCCTCTTCTTCTCCAGCCACTATAGAGAGCCAGGGATGCTTGCCTCTTCTTCTCCACGCCCTATAGAGAGCCGGGGATGCTCGCTTCTTCTTCGCCAGGCCCAATAGAGAGCCGGTGATGCTCGCCTCTTCTTCTCCAGGCCCGATACAGAGCCGGTGATGCTCGCCTCTTCTTTGCCAGGCCCTATAGAAAGCCAGGGATGCTCGCCTCTTCTTCTCCAGGCCCTATAAAGAGCTGGGGATGCTCGCCTCTTCTTCTCCTTGCCCTATAGAGTTCCAGGAATGCTCGCCTATTCTTCTCCAGGATCTATAGAGAGCCGGCGATGGTCACCTCTTCTTCTCCAGGACCGACAGAGAGCTGGGGATGCTAGCCTCTTCTTCTCCAGGCCCTATAAGGTGCCAGGGATCCTCGCCTCTTTCTCCAGCCACTATAGAGGGCTGGGGATGCTCGCCTCTTCTTCTCCAGGCACTATAGAGAGCCAGGGATGCTCGCCTCTTCTTCTACAGGCCCAATAGAGAGCCGGGGATGATCGCCTCTTCTTCTCCAGGCCCTATACAGAGCTGGGGATGCTAGCCTCTTCTTCACCAGGCCCTATAGAAAGCCAGGGATGCTCGCCTCTTCTTTTCCGGGCCCAATAGAGAGCCGGGGATGCTCGCCTCTTCTGCTCCAAGCCCTATACAGAGCCGGGGATGCTCACCTCTTCTTCGCCAAGCCCTATAGAAAACCAGTGATGCTCGCCACTTCTTCTCCAAGCCCTATACAGGGACGGGGATGCTAGCCTCTTCTTCTCCAGGCCCTATAGAGAGCCAGGGATGCTAGCTTCTTCTTCTCCAGGCCCAATAGAGAGCCGGGGATGCTCGCCTCTTCTTCTCCAGGCCCTATAGAGAGCCGGGGATGCTCGCCTCTTCTTCGCCATTCCCTATAGAAAGCCAGGGATGCTCGCCTCTTCTTCTTCAGGCCCTATAGAGATCCCGGAATGCTCGCCTATTCTTCTACAGGCCCAATAGAGAGCCTGGGAAGCTCGACTCTTCTTTTCCAGGAACTATGGAGAGCCGGCGACACTCACCTATTCTTCTACAGGACCTTTAGAGAGCTGGGGATGCTGGCCTCTTCTTCTCCAGGCCTATAGAGAGCCGGGGATGCTCGCCTCTTCTTCTCCCAGCCCTTTAGTGATCCGTAGAAGCTCGCATCTTCTTCTTAAGGCCCTATAGAGAGCCTCGGATACTCGCCTCTTCTTTTCCGGGCCCAATAGAGAGCCGGGGATGCTCGCCTCTTCTGCTCCAAGCCCTATACAGAGCCGGGGATGCTCACCTCTTCTTCGCCAAGCCCTATAGAAAACCAGTGATGCTCGCCACTTCTTCTCCAAGCCCTATACAGGGACGGGGATGCTAGCCTCTTCTTCTCCAGGCCCTATAGAGAGCCAGGGATGCTAGCTTCTTCTTCTCCAGGCCCAATAGAGAGCCGGGGATGCTCGCCTCTTCTTCTCCAGGCCCTATAGAGAGCCGGGGATGCTCGCCTCTTCTTCGCCATTCCCTATAGAAAGCCAGGGATGCTCGCCTCTTCTTCTTCAGGCCCTATATAGAGCTGCGGATGCTCCCCTGTTCTTCTCCTACCCCTATAGAAATCCGGGAATGCTCGCCTATTCTTCTACAGGCCCAATAGAGAGCTGGGGATGCTGCAGTGCTCGCCTCTTCTTCTCCAGGCCCTATAGAGAGCCGGGGATGCTGCAGTGCTCGCCAATTCTTCTCCAGGCCCTATATAGAGCCAGGGATGATGTAGTGCTCGCCTCTTTTTCTCCAGGCCCTATAGAAAGCCGGTGATGCTCGCCTCTTTTCTCCGGGCCCAATAGAGAGCCTGGGATGCTCCCCTCTTCTTCTCCAGGCCCTATACAGAGCCGGGGATGCTCACTTCTTCTTCGCCAAGCCCTATAGAAAGCCAGGGATTCTCGCCTCTTCTTCTCCAGCCACTATAGAGAGCCAGGGATGCTTGCCTCTTCTTCTCCAGGCCCTATAGAGAGCCGGGGATGCTCGCTTCTTCTTCACCAGGCCCAATAGAGAGCCGGTGATGCTCGCCTCTTCTTCTCCAGGCCCGATACAGAGCCGGTGATGCTCGCCTCTTCTTTGCCAGGCCCTATAGAAAGCCAGGGATGCTCGCCTCTTCTTCTCCAGGCCCTATAAAGAGCTGGGGATGCTCGCCTCTTCTTCTCCTTGCCCTATAGAGTTCCAGGAATGCTCGCCTATTCTTCTCCAGGATCTATAGAGAGCCGGCGATGGTCACCTCTTCTTCTCCAGGACCGACAGAGAGCTGGGGATGCTAGCCTCTTCTTCTCCAGGCCCTATAAGGTGCCAGGGATCCTCGCCTCTTTCTCCAGCCACTATAGAGGGCTGGGGATGCTCGCCTCTTCTTCTCCAGGCACTATAGAGAGCCAGGGATGCTCGCCTCTTCTTCTCCAGGCCCAATAGAGAGCCGGGGATG
This sequence comes from Elgaria multicarinata webbii, assembly GCF_023053635.1. Lineage (NCBI taxonomy): Eukaryota > Metazoa > Chordata > Lepidosauria > Squamata > Anguidae > Elgaria > Elgaria multicarinata. The sequence continues at coordinate 21,220,100 of NC_086173.1, read as the reverse complement.
ATCGCCTCTTCTTCTCCAGGCCCTATACAGAGCTGGGGATGCTAGCCTCTTCTTCACCAGGCCCTATAGAAAGCCAGGGATGCTCGCCTCTTCTTCTCCAGGCCCTATAGAGAGCTGGGGATGCTCGCCTCTTCTTCTCTTAGCCCTATAGAAAGCCAGGGATGCTCGCCTCTTCTTCTTCAGGCCCTATAGAGATCCCGGAATGCTCGCCTATTCTTCTACAGGCCCAATAGAGAGCCTGGGAAGCTCGACTCTTCTTTTCCAGGAACTATGGAGAGCCGGCGACACTCACCTATTCTTCTACAAGACCTTTAGAGAGCTGGGGATGCTGGCCTCTTCTTCTCCAGGCCTATAGAGAGCCGGGGATGCTTGCCTCTTCTTCTCCCAGCCCTTTAGTGATCCGTAGAAGCTCGCATCTTCTTCTTAAGGCCCTATAGAGAGCCTCGGATACTCGCCTCTTCTTTTCCGGGCCCAATAGAGAGCCGGGGATGCTCGCCTCTTCTGCTCCAAGCCCTATACAGAGCCGGGGATGCTCACCTCTTCTTCGCCAAGCCCTATAGAAAACCAGTGATGCTCGCCACTTCTTCTCCAAGCCCTATACAGGGACGGGGATGCTAGCCTCTTCTTCTCCAGGCCCTATAAGGTGCCAGGGATCCTCGCCTCTTTCTCCAGCCACTATAGAGGGCTGGTGATGCTCGCCTCTTCTTCTCCAGGCACTATAGAGAGCCGGGGATGCTCGCCTCTTCTTTTCCAGGCCCAATAGAGAGCCAGGGATGCTCGCCTCTTCTTCTCCAGGCCCTATAGAGAGCCGGGGATGCTCGCCTCTTCTTCTCCAGGCCCTAAAGAGAGCCGGGGATGCTCGCCTCTTCTTTGCCATTCCCTATAGAAAGCCAGGGATGCTCGCCTCTTCTTCTTCAGGCCCTATATAGAGCTGGTGATGCCCCCCTGTTCTTCTCCTAGCCCTATAGAGATCCGGGAATGCTCACCTCTTCTTCTCCAGGCCCAATAGAGAGCCGGGGATGCTCGCCTCTTCTGCTCCAAGCCCTATACAGAGCCGGGGATGCTCACCTCTTCTTCGCCAAGCCCTATAGAAAGCCAGTGATGCTCGCCTCTTCTTCTCCAGGCCCTATAGAGAGCTGGGGATGCTCGCTTCTTCTTCTCCAGGTCCTATAGAGAGCCGGGGATGTTGGCCTCTTCTTCTCCAGCCCTATAGAGAGTCGGGGATGCTACAGTGCTCGCCTCTTCTTCTCCAGGCCCTATAGAGAGCCGGGGATGCTGCAGTACTCGCCAATTCTTCTCCAAGCCCTATATACAGCCAGGGTTGATGTAGTGCTCGCCTCTTTTTCTCCAGGCCCTATAGAGAGCCGGTGATGCTCGCCTCTTTTCTCCAGGCCCTATAGAGATCCGGGAATGCTCACCTCTTCTTCTCCAGGCCCAATAGAGAGCTGGGGATGCTCGCCTCTTCTGCTCCAAGCCCTATACAGAGCCGGGGATGCTCACCTCTTCTTCGCCAAGCCCTATAGAAAGCCAGTGATGCTCGCCTCTTCTTCTCCAGGCCCTATAGAGAGCTGGGGATGCTCGCTTCTACTTCTCCAGATCCTATAGAGAGCCGGGGATGTTGGCCTCTTCTTCTCCAGCCCTATAGAGAGTCGGGGATGCTGCGTTGCTCGCATCTTCTTCTCCAGGCCCTATAGAGAGCCGGGGATGCTGCAGTACTCGCCAATTCTTCTCCATGCCCTATATACAGCCAGGGATGATGTAGTGATCGCCTCTTCTTCTCCAGGTCATGTAGAGAGCCGGGGATGCTCGCCTCTTTTTCTCCAGGCCCTATAGAGATCCGGGGATGCTGTAGTGCTCACCTCTTCTTCTCCAGGACCTATAGAGAGCTGGGGATGCTCGCTTCTTCTTCTCCAGGCCCGATACAGAGCCAGGGATGCTCGCCTCTTCTTCGCCAGGCCCTATAGAAAGCCAGGGATGCTCGCCTCTTCTTCTCCAGGCCCTATAGAGAGCTGGGGATGCTCGCCTCTTCTTCTCCTTGCCCTATAGAGTTCCAGGAACGCTCGCCTATTCTTCTCCAGGATCTATAGAGAGCCGGCGATGGTCACCTCTTCTTCTCCAGGACCGACAGAGAGCTGGGGATTCTAGCCTCTTCTTCTCCAGGCACTATAGAGAGCCGGGGATGCTCGCCTCTTCTTCTCCGGGCCCAATAGAGAGCCAGGGATGCTTGCCTCTTCTTCTCCAAGACCTATAGAGAGCCGGGGATGCTCGCCTCTTCTTCTCCAGGCCCTAAAGAGAGCCGGGGATACTCGCCTCTTCTTCTCCAGGCCCTATAGAGAGCCAGGGATGCTAGCTTCTTCTTCTCCAGGCCCAATAGAGAGCCGGGGATGCTCGCCTCTTCTTCTCCAGGCCCTATAGAGAGCCGGGGATGCTTGCCTCTTCTTCGCCATTCCCTATAGAAAGCCAGGGATGCTCGCCTCTTCTTCTTCAGGCCCTATATAGAGCTGCGGATGCTCCCCTGTTCTTCTCCTAGCCCTATAGAAATCCGGGAATGCTCGCCTATTCTTCTACAGGCCCAATAGAGAGCTGGGGATGCTGCAGTGCTCGCCTCTTCTTCTCCAGGCCCTATAGAGAGCCGGGGATGCTGCAGTGCTCGCCAATTCTTCTCCAGGCCCTATATAGAGCCAGGGATGATGTAGTGCTCGCCTCTTTTTCTCCAGGCCCTATAGAAAGCCGGTGATGCTCGCCTCTTTTCTCCAGGCCCAATAGAGAGCCTGGGATGCTCCCCTCTTCTTCTCCAGGCCCTATACAGAGCCGGGGATGCTCACTTCTTCTTCTCCAGGCCCTATACAGAGCCGGGGATGCTCACTTCTTCTTCGCCAAGCCCTATAGAAAGCCAGGGATTCTCGCCTCTTCTTCTCCAGCCACTATAGAGAGCCAGGGATGCTTGCCTCTTCTTCTCCAGGCCCGATACAGAGCCGGTGATGCTCGCCTCTTCTTTGCCAGGCCCTATAGAAAGCCAGGGATGCTCGCCTCTTCTTCTCCAGGCCCTATAAAGAGCTGGGGATGCTCGCCTCTTCTTCTCCTTGCCCTATAGAGTTCCAGGAATGCTCGCCTATTCTTCTCCAGGATCAATAGAGAGCTGGCGATGGTCACCTCTTCTTCTCCAGGACCGACAGAGAGCTGGGGATGCTAGCCTCTTCTTCTCCAGGCCCTATAAGGTGCCAGGGATCCTCGCCTCTTTCTCCAGCCACTATAGAGGGCTGGGGATGCTCGCCTCTTCTTCTCCAGGCACTATAGAGAGCCAGGGATGCTCGCCTCTTCTTCTCCAGGCCCAATAGAGAGCCGGGGATGATCGCCTCTTCTTCTCCAGGCCCTATACAGAGCTGGGGATGCTAGCCTCTTCTTCACCAGGCCCTATAGAAAGCCAGGGATGCTCGCCTCTTCTTCTCCAGGCCCTATAGAGAGCTGGGGATGCTCGCCTCTTCTTCTCTTAGCCCTATAGAAAGCCAGGGATGCTCGCCTCTTCTTCTTCAGGCCCTATATAGAGCTGCGGATGCTCCCCTGTTCTTCTCCTAGCCCTATAGAAATCCGGGAATGCTCGCCTATTCTTCTACAGGCCCAATAGAGAGCTGGGGATGCTGCAGTGCTCGCCTCTTCTTCTCCAGGCCCTATAGAGAGCCGGGGATGCTGCAGTGCTCGCCAATTCTTCTCCAGGCCCTATATAGAGCCAGGGATGATGTAGTGCTCGCCTCTTTTTCTCCAGGCCCTATAGAAAGCCGGTGATGCTCGCCTCTTTTCTCCAGGCCCAATAGAGAGCCTGGGATGCTCCCCTCTTCTTCTCCAGGCCCTATACAGAGCTGGGGATGCTCACTTCTTCTTCGCCAAGCCCTATAGAAAGCCAGGGATTCTCGCCTCTTCTTCTCCAGCCACTATAGAGAGCCAGGGATGCTTGCCTCTTCTTCTCCAGGCCCTATAGAGAGCCGGGGATGCTCGCTTCTTCTTCGCCAGGCCCAATAGAGAGCCGGTGATGCTCGCCTCTTCTTCTCCAGGCCCGATACAGAGCCGGTGATGCTCGCCTCTTCTTTGCCAGGCCCTATAGAAAGCCAGGGATGCTCGCCTCTTCTTCTCCGGGCCCTATAAAGAGCTGGGGATGCTCGCCTCTTCTTCTCCTTGCCCTATAGAGTTCCAGGAATGCTCGCCTATTCTTCTCCAGGATCTATAGAGAGCTGGCGATGGTCACCTCTTCTTCTCCAGGACCGACAGAGAGCTGGGGATGCTAGCCTCTTCTTCTCCAGGCCCTATAAGGTGCCAGGGATCCTCGCCTCTTTCTCCAGCCACTATAGAGGGCTGGGGATGCTCGCCTCTTCTTCTCCAGGCACTATAGAGAGCCAGGGATGCTCGCCTCTTCTTCTCCAGGCCCAATAGAGAGCCGGGGATGATCGCCTCTTCTTCTCCAGGCCCTATACAGAGCTGGGGATGCTAGCCTCTTCTTCACCAGGCCCTATAGAAAGCCAGGGATGCTCGCCTCTTCTTCTCCAGGCCCTATAGAGAGCTGGGGATGCTCACCTCTTCTTCTCTTAGCCCTATAGAAAGCCAGGGATGCTCGCCTCTTCTTCTTCAGGCCCTATAGAGATCCCGGAATGCTCGCCTATTCTTCTACAGGCCCAATAGAGAGCCTGGGAAGCTCGACTCTTCTTTTCCAGGAACTATGGAGAGCCGGCGACACTCACCTATTCTTCTCCAGGACCGAAAGAGAGCTGGGTATGCTAGCCTCTTCTTCTCCAGGCCGATAGAGAGCCGGGGATGCTCGACTTTTCTTCTCCAACCCCTTTAGAGAGCCGGGGATGCTCACCTCTTCTTCTCCTAGCCCTATAGAGATCCGGGAATGCTCGCCTATTCTTCTACAGACCCAATAGAGAGCTGGGGATGCTGCAGTGCTCGCCTCTTCTTCTCCAGGCCCTATAGAGAGCCGGGGATGCTGCAGTTCTCGCCAATTATTCTCCAGGCCCTATATAGAGCCAGGGATGATGTAGTGCTCGCCTCTTTTTCTCCAGGCCCTATAGAGTGCCAGGGATCCTCGCCTCTTCTTCTCCAGGCCCAATAGAGAGCCGGGGATGCTCCCCTCTTTTTCTCCAGGACCTATACAGAGCCGGGGATGCTCGCCTCTTTTCTCCAGGCCCTATAGAGTGCCAGGGATCCTCGCCTCTTCTTCTCCAGGCCCAATAGAGAGCCGGGGATGCTCGCCTCTTCTTCTCCAGGCCCTATAGAGATCCGGGGATGCTCGCCTCTTCTTTGCCTGGCCTTATAGAAAGCCAGGAATGAATGGCGTGAATCCGGGATTTTCTTATTACTCCCCAGTTCATCAGACATATTCTAGAATAGATTATATATTGATTTCAAAAGAGTTTGCAAGTAAGGTGTGTAAAATGGAAATGGGAGTAATAAAGGTAACGGACCATGCAATGTTAAGTTTAGAATTTATAGTTAAAAAAAATTACAAGGAAGCGTTTAGGTGGAAATTAAACACAAAACTTTTAAAATATAATAAAGTGGTAGAAAAAATACAAAGTGAACTGACGGAGGCTTGGGAAATTAATGAGAAAGGAGGAACATCAAGGGCAGTAGTTTGGGATACCATGAAGGCAGTATCGAGAGGGATATGTATTAGAGAAATGTGTAATTTGAGAAGACAACAAGTAGCAGAGCAAGAACAATTGGAGGAAGAGATTAAGAAATTGGAGAAAGATTATTGGCAACATAAAAATAAGCATAAATTAATAGAAATACAGGCAAAGAAAAAGCAATTAGAAAATTTAAATTTAGAGGAGGTCCAAAAGAATCTAATATATATGAAAAGGGAGTATTTCGAAAACAGTAACAGGAATTCTAAATTGCTAGCCAGACTCACACAAAAGGAAAAAGCAAGGAATGGGATAGGGATTTTGAAAGATAAACAAGGGAAGTATTGTCACACAATGAAGGATAAAATAAAGATATTTCAGGAGTTTTACCAGGATTTGTATAAGGGAAAGGATACTCAAGAACAAAAGTTGGAAGCTTATATAGAAAAATATACAATGAAGAGAATAAAAATAGAGCATAAAGAGTTAATGGAGAAGGTAATAACTCAAAGAGAAGTTGAAGAAGTAATTGGGAATTTGAAGCCGGGTAAATCACCGGGGGTAGATGGTTTAGGACCAGAATATTATAAGGTTTTTAAAGGAATTTTAATACCAAAATTAATAAATTTGTATAATTCCATATTGGAAGGGGATAAAACGCCAGAATCATGGGAGCATTCATAAATAATTTTAATACCAAAACCAGATAAAGATTTGACTGTTCCTGACTCATATAGACCGATTTCATTAATAAATCAGGATGCTAAGCTTTTTTCAACTATTTTAGCAAGGAGGTTGAATAAATTTATAGAGGAATATATAGGGGAGGATCAATGTGGATTTGTGGTAGGTAGACAGATGCCTAATTTGGTGGGAAGAGTATTAAATGCAATTCAGGTGATAAATAAGTCGAGGGTGAAAGCGGGAATTCTGGCACTGGATATTTTCAAGGCTTTTGATTGTGTGAGCTGGCAAGCTCTAAAGATGGTTTTAAATAAAATGGGATTTGGAAATAAATTTAAAGCGATAATAGAACAGTTATACTCTCAGAATACAGCCGTAGTGGTAGTGAATGATGGTGTGACAGATAAGATACGACTAGCCAGAGGGATAAGACAAGGTTGTCCGCTCTCACCAGTCCTATTTGTAATGGTAATGGAATTATTGGCGAACGCAATACGAGAGGATGAGGAGATTGAAGGAATTGGTAGTATAAAAAAAATTAAATTGCATATGTTTGCAGATGATACGTTGTTGACGATTAAGAATCCAATAGAGAAGATGGGGAGAATTAAACAACATTTGAGAGAATTTGAGGCTGTTATGGGGTTAAAAATAAATTGGTCTAAATCAGAATTGATGTTATTTAATTATACCAAAAAAGAAGAGAAAGATTGGGATGAAAAGGGAAGAGAAATGAGAGTTAAGACTCAGATTAGATATTTGGGAATAAAAATTACGCAGAAGTTAGAGAATCTAGAGAAAGAAAATTTAAATGTTTTAAAAAAAGAGATTTTAGTAAAACTGGAAAAATATAAAAGGTTAAATTTATCCTGGTTTGGAAGAATAGCATTAATAAAAATGAAGATTTTAGCAAGGATAAATTTTGTGTTCAGGATGCTACCAATAAAAATTTCAGAACCAGAGTTAAAAAGTTGGCAAAGGATTATAAATAATTTTTGTAATGGTGATAAGAAAGCGAGGGTAAATAAAAGTAAATGGTATTTGAGTCAAAAAAAGGGAGGATTGGGTCTCCCGAATATTATATTATATTATGCAGCCAATAAATTAAGATATATAATGGAGGCAATTTTAGGATTAGGGAACTTAGATTGGATGGAAGAAAAAAACATGAGTAATATAGAGACTAAATTAGAAAATGTTTTTTTTATGGAAGGGGAAAAAAAATGGGTGGAAGGTATAAATAATCCACTTTTGAGGACTCACTGGGAAATTTGGAGTAAATATAAAGGGGCGCTGCTTCCGAGCAGCTCTCCCTTGTCACCGGTAATATTGTTGAAGAATTTCCCGGAGGAATTAAAAAGTAGATTAAGTAAAGTTTTAATAGAGAAAAACAAAATGAAATTAAGAGATTGGTTAAGAGGAATGGGTACAAGAGAGGATATAGAAGAAGTCTTGAAGGATAAAAAGTTAACTTGGTTAAATTATACGCAATTAGAACAATGGACTAAAAAGTGGATAAGAGATAATGGAGAGTGTAGAGAATTAACAAGGTTTGAAGAATTAATAGATAAAAAAGATAAGGAAAGGGGGAAAAGAACAGTGTTAAAAGGGTTGATGAGCGAAATATACAGAATATTGGTGGAGAAAGGGACAGTGGATAACTCGGGTAAAATGGTTTGGGAGACAGATTTGAAGGTACAAATAGGACAACAGGGGTGGGAGGGATTATGGAGGCAAAGAGCGTTGAGAAATATGTCAGTAAGAATAAAAGAGAATTATTATAAAATTGTATGGAGGTGGTACCTAACTCCGGTTAGAATGAATAAGATAAACAATCAGCAATCAGCAAATTGTTGGAGAGGTTGTGGGGTTAAAGGAACGTATATGCATATGTGGTGGGAATGTAACTATGTTCAGAATTTGTGGAAGATGGTGTTTTCGGAGATTGAAGAAATTGTTGAAATGAAGATAGAAAGAACACCAAAAGTTGCATTGCTGTCGCTATTTGAAGAAGATTTTAAATGTAAAAAAGAAATTAAGGAACTGATAACGAATTTGTTGATTGCAGCAAGATTAATTATAGCTAGGAACTGGAAGATACAAGGGGAATATTCTATTGAAGAATGGTATAAAGAAGTGTGGGATATAGCTATTAACGATAAATTAACAAGTAATATTAAATGGAGAAGAGGTATAGCTAAATCAAATGATTTTGAAGGAATTTGGAAACAGTTCCTAATATTTGTATTTTCTAAGGGGAGTGGGAATCCACCAGCAGAAGAAAGTATGAGATTCTGGAATCAGGAATGAGATCCCGTGGTGGGGGGTGCACTGTAGATGTATTGATTATGTTATTAAGATTATGTTATTAAGATAAGATATTGTATTCAACTGAAAATTATGTAGTATATTGTGTGTTTTTCTTATGTGATGTATGTGTATGTTTAAGTATTGTAGAAAATAAAAAAATATTAAAAAAAAAAAAAGAGAGCCAGGGATGATCGCCTCTTCTTCTCCAGGCCCGATACAGAGCCGGTGATGCTCGCCTCTTCTTTGCCAGGCCCTATAGAAAGCCAGGGATGCTCGCCTCTTCTTCTCCAGGCCCTATAAAGAGCTGGGGATGCTCGCCTCTTCTTCTCCTTGCCCTATAGAGTTCCAGGAATGCTCGCCTATTCTTCTCCAGGATATAGGTAGAGCCGGAGATGGTCACCTCTTCTTCTCCAGGACCGACAGAGAGCTGGGGATGCTAGCCTCTTCTTCTCCAGGCCCTATAAGGTGCCAGGGATCCTCGCCTCTTTCTCCAGCCACTATAGAGGGATGGGGATGCTCGCCTCTTCTTCTCCAGGCCCAATAGAGAGCCAGGGATGCTCGCCTCTTATCTCCAGGCCCTATAGAGAGCCGGGGATGCTCGCCTCTTCTTCTCCAGGCCCTAAAGAGAGCCGGGGATGCTCGCCTCTTCTTCTCCAGGCCCTATAGAGAGCCAGGGATGCTAGATTCTTCTTCTCCAGGCCCAATAGAGAGCCCGGGATGCTCGCCTCTTCTTCTCCAGGCCCTATAGAGAGCCGGGGATACTCGCCTCTTCTTCGCCATTTCCTATAGAAAGCCAGGGATGCTCGCCTCTTCTTCTTCAGGCCCTATATAGAGCTGGGGATGCTCCCCTCTTCTTCTCCTAGCCCTATAGCGATCCGGGAATGCTCGCCTATTCTTCTACAGGCCCAATAGAGAGCTGGGGATGCTGCAGTGCTCGCCTCTTCTTCTCCAGGCCCTATAGAGAGCCGGGGATGCTGCAGTGCTCGCCAATTCTTCTCCAGGCCCTATATAGAGCCAGGGATGATGTAGTGCTCTCCTCTTTTTCTCCAGGTCCTATAGAGAGCCGGTGATTCTCGCCTCTTTTCTCCAGGCCCTATAGAGAGCCGGGGATGCTCCCCTCTTCTTCTCCAGGCCCTATACAGAGCCGGGGATGCTCACTTCTTCTTCGCCAAGCCCTATAGAAAGCCAGGGATGCTCGCCTCTTCTTCTCCAGCCACTATAGAGAGCCGGGGATGCTTGCCCCTTCTTCTCCAGGCCATATACAGAGCTGGGGATGCTCGCTTCTTCTTCGCCAGGCCCAATAGAGAGCCGGTGATGCTCGCCTCTTCTTCTCCAGGCCCGATACAGAGCCGGGGATGCTCGCCTCTTCTTTGCCAGGCCTTATAGAAAGCCAGGGATGCTCGCCTCTTCTTCTCCAGGCCCTATAGAGAGCCAGGGATGCTCGCCTCTTCTTCTCCTTGCCCTATAGAGTTCCAGGAATGCTAGCTTCTTCTTCTCCAGGCCCAATAGAGAGCCAGGGATGCTAGCTTCTTCTTCTCCAGGCCCAAAAGAGAGCCGGGGATGCTCGCCTCTTCTTCGCCATTTCCTATAGAAATCCGGGAATGCTCGCCTATTCTTCTACAGGCCCAATAGAGAGCTGGGGATGCTGCAGTGCTCGCCTCTTCTTCTCCAGGCCCTATAGAGAGCCGGGGATGCTGCAGTGCTCGCCAATTCTTCTCCAGGCCCTATATAGAGCCAGGGATGATGTAGTGCTCGCCTCTTTTTCTCCAGGCCCTATAGAAAGCCGGTGATGCTCGCCTCTTTTCTACAGGCCCTATAGAGAGCCAGGGATCCTCGCCTCTTCTTCTCCAGGCCCAATAGAGAGCCGGGGATGCTCCCCTCTTCTTCTCCAGGCCCTATACAGAGCCTGGGATGCTCACTTCTTCTTCGCCAAGCCCTATAGAAAGCCAGGGATGCTCGCCTCTTCTTCTCCAGCCACTATAGAGAGCCAGGGATGCTTGCCTCTTCTTCTCCAGGCCCTATAGAGAGCCAGGGATGCTCGCTTCTTCTTCGCCAGGCCCAATAGAGAGCCGGTGATGCTCGCCTCTTCTTCTCCAGGCCCGATACAGAGCCGGGGATGCTCGCCTCTTCTTTGCCAGGCCTTATAGAAAGCCAGGGATGCTCGCCTCTTCTTCTCCAGGCCCTATAGAGAGCCAGGGATGCTCGCCTCTTCTTCTCCTTGCCCTATAGAGTTCCAGGAATGCTAGCTTCTTCTTCTCCAGGCCCAATAGAGAGCCAGGGATGCTAGCTTCTTCTTCTCCAGGCCCAATAGAGAGCCGGGGATGCTCGCCTCTTCTTCGCCATTTCCTATAGAAATCCGGGAATGCTCGCCTATTCTTCTACAGGCCCAATAGAGAGCTGGGGATGCTGCAGTGCTCGCCTCTTCTTCTCCAGGCCCTATAGAGAGCCGGGGATACTGCAGTGCTCGCCAATTCTTCTCCAGGCCCTATATAGAGCCAGGGATGATGTAGTGCTCGCCTCTTTTTCTCCAGGCCCTATAGAAAGCCGGTGATGCTCGCCTCTTTTCTACAGGCCCTATAGAGAGCCAGGGATCCTCGCCTCTTCTTCTCCAGGCCCAATAGAGAGCCGGGGATGCTCCCCTCTTCTTCTCCAGGCCCTATACAGAGCCTGGGATGCTCACTTCTTCTTCGCCAAGCCCTATAGAAAGCCAGGGATGCTCGCCTCTTCTTCTCCAGCCACTATAGAGAGCCAGGGATGCTTGCCTCTTCTTCTCCAGGCCCTATAGAGAGCCAGGGATGCTCGCTTCTTCTTCGCCAGGCCCAATAGAGAGCCGGTGATGCTCGCCTCTTCTTCTCCAGGCCCGATACAGAGCCGGGGATGCTCGCCTCTTCTTTGCCAGGCCCTATAGAAAGCCAGGGATGCTCGCCTCTTCTTCTCCAGGCCCTATAGAGAGTTGGGGATGCTCGCCTCTTCTTCTCCTTGCCCTATAGAGTTCCAGGAATGCTCGCCTATTCTTCTCCAGGATCTATAGAGAGCCGGCGATGGTCACCTCTTCTTCTCCAGGACCGACAGAGAGCTGGGGATGCTAGCCTCTTCTTCTCCAGGCCCTATAAGGTGCCAGGGATCCTCGCCTCTTTCTCCAGCCACTATAGAGGGCTGGGGATGCTCGCCTCTTCCTCTCCAGGCACTATAGAGAGCCAGGGATGCTCGCCTCTTCTTCTCCAGGCCCAATAGAGAGCCGGGGATGATCGCCTCTTCTTCTCCAGGCCCTATACAGAGCCGGGGATGCTAGCCTCTTCTTCACCAGGCCCTATAGAAAGCCAGGGATGCTCGCCTCTTCTTCTCCAGGCCCTATAGAGAGCCAGGGATGCTCGCTTCTTCTTCGCCAGGCCCAATAGAGAGCCGGTGATGCTCGCCTCTTCTTCTCCAGGCCCGATACAGAGCCGGGGATGCTCGCCTCTTCTTTGCCAGGCCCTATAGAAAGCCAGGGATGCTCGCCTCTTCTTCTCCAGGCCCTATAGAGAGTTGGGGATGCTCGCCTCTTCTTCTCCTTGCCCTATAGAGTTCCAGGAATGCTCGCCTATTCTTCTCCAGGATCTATAGAGAGCCGGCGATGGTCACCTCTTCTTCTCCAGGACCGACAGAGAGCTGGGGATGCTAGCCTCTTCTTCTCCAGGCCCTATAAGGTGCCAGGGATCCTCGCCTCTTTCTCCAGCCACTATAGAGGGCTGGGGATGCTCGCCTCTTCCTCTCCAGGCACTATAGAGAGCCAGGGATGCTCGCCTCTTCTTCTCCAGGCCCAATAGAGAGCCGGGGATGATCGCCTCTTCTTCTCCAGGCCCTATACAGAGCCGGGGATGCTAGCCTCTTCTTCACCAGGCCCTATAGAAAGCCAGGGATGCTCGCCTCTTCTTCTCCAGGCCCTATAGAGAGCTGGGGATGCTCGCCTCTTCTTCTCCTAGCCATATAGAAAGCCAGGGATGCTCGCCTCTTCTTCTTCAGGCCCTATATAGAGCTGGGGATGCTCGCCTCTTCTTCTCCTAGCCCTATAGAGATCCCGGAATGCTCGCCTATTCTTCTACAGGCCCAATAGAGAGCCTGGGAAGCTCGACTCTTCTTTTCCAGGACCTATGGAGAGCCGGCGACGCTCACCTCTTCTTCTCCAGGACCGAAAGAGAGCTGGGTATGCTAGCCTCTTCTTCTCCAGGCCGATAGAGAGCCGGGGATGCTCGACTTTTCTTCTCTAACCCCTTTAGAGAGCCGGGGATGCTCACCTCTTCTTCTCCTAGCCCTATAGAGATCCGGGAATGCTCGCCTATTCTTCTACAGGCCCAATAGAGAGCTGGGGATGCTGCAGTGTTCGCCTCTTCTTCTCCAGGCCCTATAGAGAGCCGGAGATGCTGCAGTGCTCGCCAATTCTTCTCCAGGCCCTATATAGAGCCAGGGATGATGTAGTGCTCGCCTCTTTTTCTCCAGGCCCTATAGAGTGCCAGGGATCCTCGCCTCTTCTTCTCCAGGCCCTATAGAGAGCTGGGGATGCTCCCCTCTTTTTCTCCAGGACCTATACAGAGCCGGGGATGCTCGCCTCTTTTCTCCAGACCCTATAGAGTGCCAGGGATCCTCGCCTCTTCTTCTCCAGGCCCAATAGAGAGCCGGGGATGCTCCCCTCTTTTTCTCCAGGACCTATACAGCGCCGAGGATGCTCACTTCTTCTTCTCCAGGCCCGATACAGAGCCGGGGATGCTCGCCTCTTCTTTGCCAGGCCCTATAGAAAGCCAGGGATGCTCGCCTCTTCTTCTCCAGGCCCTATAGAGAGCTGGGGATGCTTGCCTCTTCTTCTCCTTGCCCTATAGAGTTCCAGGAAAGCGCGCCTATTCTTCTCCAGGATATAGAGAGAGCCGGCGATGGTCACCTCTTCTTCTCCAGGACCGACAGAGAGCTGGGGATGCTAGCCTCTTCTTCTCCAGGCCCTATAAGGTGCCAGGGATCCTCGCCTCTTTCTCCAGCCACTATAGAGGGCTGGGGATGCTCGCCTCTTCTTCTCCAGGCACTATAGAGAGCCGGGGATGCTCGCCTCTTCTTCTCCAGGCCCAATAGAGAGCCAGGGATGCTCGCCTCTTATCTCCAGGCCCTATAGAGAGCCGGGGATGCTTGCCTCTTCTTCTCCAGGCCCTAAAGAGAGCCGGGGATGCTCGCCTCTTCTTCTCCAGGCCCTATAGAGAGCCAGGGATGCTAGCTTCTTCTTCTCCAGGCCCAATAGAGAGCCCGGGATGCTCGCCTCTTCTTCTCCAGGCCCTATAGAGAGCCGGGGATACTCGCCTCTTCTACGCCATTTCCTATAGAAAGCCAGGGATGCTCGCCTCTTCTTCTTCAGGCCCTATATAGAGCTGGGGATGCTCCCCTCTTCTTCTCCTAGCCCTATAGAGATCCGGGAATGCTCGCCTATTCTTCTACAGGCCCAATAGAGAGCTGGGGATGCAGCAGTGCTTGCCTCTTCTTCTCCAGGCCCTATAGAGAGCCGGGGATGCTGCAGTGCTCGCCAATTCTTCTCCAGGCCCTATATAGAGCCAGGGATGATGTAGTGCTCTCCTCTTTTTCTCCAGGTCCTATAGAGAGCCGGTGATGCTCGCCTCTTTTCTCCAGGCCCTATAGAGAGCCAGGGATCCTCGCCTCTTCTTCTCCAGGCCTAATAGAGAGCCGGGGATGCTCCCCTCTTCTTCTCCAGGCCCTATACAGAGCCGGGGATGCTCACTTCTTCTTCTCCAAGCCCTATAGAAAGCCAGGGATGCTCGCCTCTTCTTCTCCAGCCACTATAGAGAGCCAGGGATGCTTGCCTCTTCTTCTCCAGGCCCTATACAGAGCTGGGGATGCTCACTTCTTCTTCGCCAGGCCCAATAGAGAGCCGGTGATGCTCACCTCTTCTTCTCCAGGCCCGATATAGAGCCGGGGATGCTCGCCTCTTCTTTGCCAGGCCCTATAGAAAGCCAGGGATGCTCGCCTCTTCTTCTCCAGGCCCTATAGAGAGCTGGGGATGCTCGCCTCTTCTTCTCCTTGCCCTATAGAGTTCCAGGAATGCTCGCCTATTCTTCTCCAGGATCTATAGAGAGCCGGCGATGGTCACCTCTTCTTCTCCAGGACCGACAGAGAGCTGGGGATGCTTGCCTCTTCTTCTCCAGGCCCTATAAGGTGCCAGGGATCCTCGCCTCTTTCTCCAGCCGCTATAGAGGGCTGGGGATGCTCGCCTCTTCTTCTCCAGGCCCTATAGAGAGCCAGGGATGCTCGCCTCTTCTTCTCCAGGCACTATAGAGAGCCAGGGATGCTAGCTTCTTCTTCTCCAGGCCCAATAGAGAGCTGGGGATGCTCGCCTCTTCTTCTCCAGGCCCTATAGAGAGCCGGGGATGCTCGCCTCTTCTTCTGCAGGCCGTATAGAGAGCCAGGGATGCTGCAGTGCTCGCCAATTCTTCTCCAATCCCTATATAGAGCCAGGGATGCTGCAGTGCTTGCCTCTTTTTCTCCAGGCCCTATAGAGAGCCGGTGATGCTCGCCTCTTCTTCTCCAGGCCCTATAGAGAACCGGGGATGCTCGCTTCTTGTTCTCCAGGCCCTCTAGAGAGCCAGGGATGCTCACCTCTTCTTCTCCAGGCCCTATAGAGGGCCGGGGATGATCAAAAACGCTCAATCTCTTGCAATATAATATAGAGTCTTATGGAGTGTTTTTTTGCCGATTTTGAACAGAAATGGAAAAAAAACACAAAACGTACATCATGTTTATAAAGAAATACGAAAATAGTCCTACTCAGAGTAGACCATTGGAAATTCATTGGATATCCGGCTGTGAGAGTGCATTTCAATGTAAATCAGTATATTGGCCTGTTTTGATGAGAATGCATTTATCTTAAAAATAATTTTTTGTGATAAGTTACGAGTGATGTCGGAAAAGCTCAATATTATAAGGTCTTCAAAGACTGTTTAGTTCCAAAATTAATGGAACTTTATAATAGGATATTATCAGGAGAGAAGATACCTGAATCATGGGAACATTCAGTGATAATTCTGATCCCAAAACCAGATAAAGATTTGACTAATCCCGATTCTTATAGACCTATTTCTTTAATAAATCAGGATGCAAAAATTTTTACATCTATTATGGCCAAACGGCTAAATAAATTTTTGGCAGAATATATAGGAGCAGATCAATGTGGGTTTGTGGTAGGAAGGCATATGCATAATTTAGTGGGTAGAGTTTTAAATGTAATAAATGTAATAAAAAAAGCAAATATTAAGGCAGGTATTATGGCATTAGATATTTTTAAAGCTTTTGATTGTGTGAGCTGGCAGGCACTAAAGAGTATTATAGATAAATTGGGATTTGGAAATAAATTTAAAAATGTAATAGAACAGCTATATTCCCAAAATACGGCGGTAGTGGTGGTAAATGACGGACTTACTGAAAAGATACGACTAGCCAGAGGAACAAGACAAGGATGTCCGCTCTCGCCGGTCCTGTTTGTAATGGTTATGGAAGTTTTGGCGAAGGCACTAAGGGAGGATGAAGAGTTAGAAGGAATTGGAGAGGTAAGGGAAATAAAGTTAAACATGTTTGCGGATGACACTTTATTGACCATTAAGAATCCATTAAGAAAGTTAGAAAGAATTAAATATCAGTTGAGGGAATTTGAGGAAATTACAGGGTTAAAAATAAATTGGTCTAAATCAGAGATGATGTTGTTTAACTATACCAAGAAGGAAGAAAAGGATTGGGAATTTAAGGGAATGGAATTGAAAGTTAAGAATGAGATTAAATATTTGGGAATTAAAATTACAAAAAATTTAGAGAATCTTGAAAAGGAAAATTTAACGAGGTTAAAGAAAGAGGTATTAGAGAAATTGGAGAAATATAAAAGATTAAATTTATCTTGGTTCGGAAGAATAGCCTTAATAAAAATGAAGATATTAGCTAAAATTAATTTTGTATTTAGAATGTTACCTATAAAAATATCAGAAACCGAGATAAAAAGTTGGCAAAATATTATTAATAAATATTGTAATGGAGAAAAGAGAGCAAGAGTGAATAAAAATAATTGGTACCTAAGCCAAAAAAAGGGGGGAATGGGTCTCCCAAACATAAAATTATACTACGTAGCAAATAGATTAAGACATGTTGTAGAAGCAATTATGGGAGTAGGAGATTTATATTGGATGGAAGAAAAAACCATAAATAAGGTAGAGATGAATTTGGAGAATGTTTTTTTTAAAGACGGAGGAAGAAAGTGGGTTGGAAGTATAGATAATCCACTCCTGAGGACTCAATGGGAAATTTGGAGTAAATTTAAAGGGAAGCTGCTTCCGAGCAACTCTCCCTTAGCACCGATAATAATGTTAAAGAATTTCCCAGAGGATCTAAAGGGTAGATTATGTAAAATATTAAAAGAGAAAAATAAAATAAGATTAAAGGATTGGGTAAGAGATATTAAAACAAGAGAGGATATGGAAAATTTGTTAAAGGAGAAGAAGCTATCTTGGCTAGAATATGGTCAATTAGAGCAATGGAATAAAAAGTGGATTAAAGATAATAGAATGTGCAGAAAGATGACGAGGTTTGAAGAATTAGTAGTAAGTAAGGAGGAAGGGAAAGGAGGGAGTATAGTTTCAAAAGGATTAATGAGTGAAATATATAAAATATTGTTAGAGAAGGAGTTTAGAGAGAATACAGAGAAAATGGTTTGGGAATCAGATTTGAAGATACAAATAGGGCGACAGAGCTGGGAGGGACTATGGAAACAAAGAGTGTTGAGAAGTTTATCAGTAAGAATAAAGGAGAATTATTTTAAAATCCTATGGAGGTGGTACCTAACCCCGGTTAGATTGAATAAGATAAGTGATCAACATTCAGCAAATTGTTGGAGAGGTTGTGGGGAAAAAGGAACGTATTTACATATGTGGTGGCAATGCAAATATGTACAAAGATTATGGAAGATGGTGTTCTCAGAAATTGAAGAAATAGTGGGAATGAAAATAGAACAAACACCAAAAATAGCATTGCTGTCACTATTTGAAGATATAAAGTGTGGAAAAGGAACTATAGAGCTGATATCGAATTTGTTGGTTGCAGCACGACTGATGGTAGCTAGGAACTGGAAGGTCCAAGGGGAATATACTATTGAGGAATGGTACAAAGAAGTATGGGACATAGCCATTAATGATAAACTGACATGTAATATTAAGTGGAGAAAAGGCGTAACTAAAATAAATGAGTTCGAAGGAATTTGGAAACAGTTCCTAGTGTTTGTGTTTACTAAGGGAAGTGGGAAACCACCAGCAGAAGAAACGATTAGATTTTGGACTCAAGAATGATCCCGAGGTGGGGGGTGCACTTTTACGTTAAGAACGAAGATGTTGTAGTATGATAAGGTATATGTAATAGTTTTTGATATTTGTACTCAACAATCATTCAATATGTATGCAGCAGATATTTGATGTTTTTCTTTTTCTTATTGTGTTTTGTTTCAGTTATATTTTGGTAATGTTTATCTATGTTTATATAGTGTTGAAAATGAATAAAAAAATTTTTTTAAAAAAAGGAAAAGCTCAACCTACTGCAATATAGTAAAGACTCCTGTGGAGCGTTTTATTGCTGAGTTTAAATAGAATTTGCAACAAAATATAAAACACATCATGTTAATAAAGAAACACGAAAGTCCTTTTCAGAGTAGACCCATGGAAATGCATTCGAAACCAGGCCGTGAGAACGGGTTTCAATGTAAATCAGTAGATTGGCCAGTTTTGATGAGGATGGTCAGATATTGCTTTTATCTTAAAAAGAACTGTTCGTTAAAAGTTACGAGGGGTGTCAAAAAAGCTCAAACTACTGCAATATAGTAAAGACTCCAGTGGAGCGTTTTATTGCAGAGTTTAAATAGAACGGGCAACAAAACAAAACTTTAATCTTGTTTATAAACATTAAAATAGGGTAGACCCATGGAAATGCATTGGAAACCAGGCCATGAGAACGTGTTTCAACGTAAATCATTATATTGGCCTGTTTGGATGGGGATGAAAAGATATTGCGTTTCTCTTAAAAAGTACTTATTATGAGAAGATACCAATGAAGTCAAAAATGCTCATTCTCCTGCAGTATAGCAGAGATTACAATGGAGTGCCTTATTAGAGAGTTTAAATGGAATTGCCAACAAAACACTAAATTTTCATCATATTTATAAAGAAACATGAAAACTTTCCTTCTCAGAGTAGACCCATGGAAATGCACTGGAATCCTGGTTGTGAGAATGCGTTTCAATGTAAATCAGCATATTTCCATGTTTTGATAGGGATGAACAGATATTGCGTTTCACTAAAAAAGGACTTTTTGTGATATGTTTCCAGTGATGTGAGAAACGCTCAAACTACTGCAACATAGTAAAGATTCCTGTGGAACGTTTTATTGCAGAGTTTAACTAGAATTGACAACAAAGTACAAAACTTACATCATCTTTTTAAAGAAACACGAAAATAGTCCAACTCAGCGTAGACCCATGGAAATGCAATGGAAACAAGCCATGAGAACAGGTTTCAACGTAAATCAGTATATTGGCCTGTTTGGATGGGGATAGAAAGATATTGCGTTTCTCTTAAAATAAAGTAAAAAATGCTCATTCTCCTGCATTATAGTAGAGATTCCAATAGAGTGCATTATTACAGAGTTTAAGTAGAATTGGCATCAAAACACAAACCTTACATCATGTTTATAAAGAAACACGAAAATAGTCCTACTCAGAGTAGACCCATGGGAATGCATTGTAAAGATGGCCGTGAGAAAGGGTTTCAATGTTAATCATTAGATTGGCATGCGTTTCCCTTAAAAAGGACTTTTTATGAGATGTTACCAGAGACGTCAGAAACGCTCAATCTCCTGCAGTATAGTAGAGATTCCGATGGAGCGCCTTATTACAGAGTTTAAATAAAATTGGCAAAAAAACACAAATCTTTCATCATGTTTATAAAGAAACACGAAAATAGTCCTACAGAGTAGACCCATGGAAATGCATTGTAAACATGGCCGTGAGAAAGGGCTTCAATGTATATCAGTAGACTGGCATGAGTTTCTCTAAAAAAGGACTTTGTGATATGTATCCAAAAACACTCAGACTACTGCAATATAGTAAAGACTCCTGTGGTGTGTTTTATTGCAGAATTTAAATAGAATTGACAACTAAGTACAAAACTTACGTCACGTTTATCAAGAAAGACGAAAATAGTCCTACTCAGAGTAGACTTATAGAAATGCATTGGAAAGCTGGCTGTGAGACAGCTTTTCAATAACAAAATACAAAACTTACGTCTTGTTTATAAAGAAACACGAAAATAGTCCTACTCAGAGTAGACTTATAGAAATGCATTGGAAAGCTGGCCGTGAGACAGCTTTTCAACGTAAATGAGTATATTTGGCATGTTTTGATGGGGATGGACAGATATTGCGTTTCTCTTAAAAAGGACTTTTTATGCAATGTTATCAATGATATCAAAAACGCTCAATCTCCTACAATATAGTAGAGACTCCTATGTAGCGTTTTATTGGAGACTTTAATAAGAATTTTCAACAAAATACAAAACTTACGTCTTGTTTATAAAGAAACACGAAAATAGTCCTACTCAGAGTAGCCCCATGGAAATGCATTGGAAAACAGGCCATGAGAACGCGTTTCAATGTAAATCATATATTTGTGTGTTTTGCTGTTAATAGACAGATAGTGCGTTTCTCTTAAAAAGGGCTTCTTAATGAGACGTTACCAGTGATCTCAGAAACGCTCAATCTCCTGCAGTACAGTAGAGATTCCAATAGAGTGCCTTATTACAGAGTTTAAATAGAATTGGCAACAAAACAGAAACCTTTCGTCACGTTTATAAAGAAACACGAAAATATTCCTACTCAGAGTAGACCCATGGAAATGCATTGGAAACCTGGCCGTGTGCCTGCTTTTCAATGTAAATCAGTTTATTTGCATGTTTTGATGGGGGATGGACAGATATTGTGTTTCTATTAAAAAGAAATTTTGTGATACGTTACCAGTGAAGTGAACAACGCTCAAACTACTGCAATGTAGTTTTCAATGTAGACTCCTGTGGAATGTTTTATTGCAGAGTTTAAATAGAAAGTACTTTTTATGAGATGTTACCAGTGACGTCAGAAACGCTCAATCTCCTGCAGTATAGTAGAGATTCCGATGGAGTGCCTTATTACAGAGTTTAAATAAAATTGGCAACAAAACACAAAACTTTCGTCATGTTAATAAAAAAACATGAAAATAGTCCCACTCTGAGTAGACTCATTGAAATGCATTGGAAAACAGGCCATGAGTACGCGTTTCAATGTAAATCACTATATTTGCATGTTTTGCTGTTCATGTAGTGCGTTTCTCTTAAAAAGGGCTTCTTAATGAGACATTACCAATGATCTCAGAAACGCTCAATCTCCTGCAGTATAGTAGAGATTCCAATAGAGTGCCTTATTACAGAGTTTAAATAGAATTGGCAACAAAACACAAATCTTTCGTCATGTTTATAAATAAACACGAAAATAGTCCTACTCAGAGTAGACCCATGGAAATGCATTAGAAACATGGCCGTGAGAAAGGGTTTCAATGTAAATCAGTAGATTGTCATGTCTTGATGGAGATGGACAACTACTTACGTCTTGTTTATAAAGAAACACGAAAATAGTCCTACTCAGAGTAGACCCATGGAAATGCATTGGAAACATGGCCGTGAGAAAGGGTTTCAATGTAAATCAGTAGATTGTCATGTCTTGATGGAGATGGACAACTACTTACATCTTGTTTATAAAGAAACACGAAAATAGTCCTACTCAGAGTAGACCCATGGAAATGCATTGTAAACATGGCCATGAGAAAGGGCTTCAATGTATATCAGTAGACTGGCATGAGTTTCTCTAAAAAAGGACTCTTTGTGATATGTATCCAAAATCGCTCAACTACTGCAATATAGTAAAGTATCCTGTGGTGCGTTTTATTGCAGACTTTAAATAGAATTGACAACTAAGTACAAAACTTACTTCATGTTTATCAAGAAATACGAAAATAGTCCTACTCAGAGTAGACTTATAGAAATGCATTGGAAAGCTGGCCGTGAGACAGCTTTTCAATGTAAATGAGTATATTTGGCATGTTTTGATGGGGATGGACAGATATCGCGTTTCTCTTAAAAAGGACTTTTTATGCAATGTTATCAAATATGTCAAAAACGCCCAATCTCCTACAATATAGTAGAGACTATTATGTAGCGTTTTATTGGAGACTTTAATAAGAATTTTCAACAAAATACAAAACTTACGTCTTATTTATAAAGGAACACGAAAATAGTCCTACTCAGAGTAGACCCATGGAAATGCATTGGTAAACAGGCCATGAGAACGTGTTTCAATGTAAATCACTATATTTGCATGTTTTGCTGTTAATAGACAGATAGTGTGTTTCTCTTAAAAAGGGCACGTTACCAATGATCTCAGAAACGCTCAATCACCTGCAGTATAGTAGAGATTCCAATAGAATGGCTTATTACAGAGTTTAAATAGAATTGGCAACAAAACACAAATCTTTCGTCATGTTAATAAAGAAAAACGAAAATAGTCCTACTCAGAGTAGACCCATGGAAATGCATTGGAAACATTGCCTGGAGAACACGTTTCAGTGTAAATCATTATATTTGCGTGTTTTGCTGTTCATGGACAGAGTATGCTGTTCATACTCAGAGTAGACCCATGGAAATGCATTGGAAAACAGGCCATGAGAACGTGTTTCAAAGTAAATCACTATATTTGCGTGTTTTGCTGTTAATAGACAGATAGTGCGTTTCTCTTAAAAAGTACTTTTTATAAGATGTTACCAGAGACGTCAGAAACGGTCAATCTCCTGCAGTATAGTAGAGTTTCCAATAGAGTGCCTTATTACAGAGTTTAAATAGAATTGGCAACAAAACACAAATCTTTCGTCATGTTTATAAAAAAACACGAAAATAGTCCTACTCAGAGTAGACCCATGGAAATGCATTGTAAACATGGCCGTGAGAAAGGGCTTCAACGTATATCAGTAGACTGGCATGAGTTTCTCTGAAAAAGGACTCTTTGTGATATGTATCCAAAAACGCTCAGACTACTGCAATGTAGTAAAGACTTCTGTGGTGCGTTTTATTGCAGAGTTTAAATAGAATTGGCAACAAAACACAAATCTTTCGTCATGTTTATAAAGAAACACGAAAACACTCAGAGTAGACCTATGGAAATGCATTGGAAACATAGCCGTGAGAAAGGGTTTCAATGTAAATCAATAGATTGTCATGTCTTGATGGAGATGGACAACTACTTACGTCTTGTTTATAAAGAAACACGAAAATAGTCCTACTCAGAGTAGACCCATGGAAATGCATTGGAAAACAGGCCATGAGAACGCTTTTCAATGTAAATCACTATATTTGCGTGTTTTGCTGTTAATAGACAGTGCGTTTCTCTTAAAAAGGGCTTCTTAATGAGACGTTACCAATGACCTCAGAAACGCTCAATCTCCTGCAGTATAGTAGTGATTCCAATAGAGTGCCTTATTACAGAGTTTAAATAGAATTGGCAACAAAACACAAATCTTTTGTCATGTTTATAAAGAAACACGAAAATAGAGTAGACCCATGGAAATGCATTGGAAACATGGCCTGAAGAACAAGTTTCAATGTAAATCACTATATTTGCGTGTTTTGCTGTTCATGGACATAGTGCGTTTCTCTTAAAAAGTACTTTTTATGAGATGGTACCAGAGACGTCAGAAACGCTCAATCTCCTGCAGTATAGTAGAGATTCCAATAGAGTGCCTTATTATAGAGTTTAAATAGAATTGGCAACAAAACACAAATCTTTCGTCAAGTTTATAAATAAACACGAAAATAGTCCTACTCAGGGTAGACCCATGGAAATGCATTGGAAACAGGGCCGTGAGAAAGGGTTTCAATGTAAATCAGTAGATTGTCATGTCTTGATGGAGATGGACAACTACTTACGTCTTGTTTATAAAGAAACACGAAAATAGTCCTACTCAGAGTAGACCCATGGAAATGCATTGGAAACATGGCCGTGAGTAAGGGTTTCAATGTAAATCAGTAGATTGTCATGTCTTGATGGAGATGGACAACTACTTACGTCTTGTTTATAAAGAAACACGAAAATAGTCCTACTCAGAGTAGACCCATGGAAATGCATTATAAACATGGCCATGAGAAAGGGCTTCAATGTATATCAGTAGACTGGCATGAGTTTCTCTAAAAAAGGACTCTTTGTGATATGTATCCAAAATCGCTCAACTACTGCAATATAGTAAAGTATCCTGTGGTGCGTTTTATTGCAGACTTTAAATAGAATTGACAACTAAGTACAAAACTTACTTCATGTTTATCAAGAAATACGAAAATAGTCCTACTCAGAGTAGACTTATAGAAATGCATTGGAAAGCTGGCCGTGAGACAGCTTTTCAATGTAAATGAGTATATTTGGCATGTTTTGATGGGGATGGACAGATATTGCATTTCTCTTAAAAAGGACTTTTTATGCAATGTTATCAATGATATCAAAAACGCTCAATCTCCTACAATATAGTAGAGATTCCTATGTAGCGTTTCTTTGGAGACTTTAATAAGAATTGGCAACAAAATACAAAACTTACGTCTTGTTTATAAAGAAACAAATAGTCCTACTCATAGACCCATGGAAATGCATTGGAAAACAGGCCATGAGAACGCGTTTCAATATAAATCACTCTATTTGCGTGTTTTGCTGTTAATAGACAGTGCGTTTCTCTTAAAAAGGCCTTCTTAATGAGACGTTACCAATGATCTCAGAAACGCTCAATCTCCTGCAGTATAGTAGAGATTCCAATAGAGTGCCTTATTACAGAGTTTAAATAGAATTGGCAACAAAACACAAATTTTTCGTCAAGTTTATAAAGAAACACGAAAATAGTCCTACTATTTAAAAAGTACTTTTTATGAGACGTTACCAGAGACGTCAGAAACGCTCAATCTCCTGCAGTATAGTAGAGATTCCAATAGAGTGCCTTATTACAGAGTTTAAATAGAACTGGCAACAAAACACAAATCTTTCGTCATGTATATAAACATGAAAATAGTGTAGACCCATGGAAATGCATTGGAAACCAGGCCATGAAAAAGCGTTTTAAAGTAAATCAGTATATTGGGCGTGTTTTGAATCAGATAGAAAGATATCGCGTTTCTCTTAAAAAGTACTTTTTATGAAACGTTACCAATGAAGTCAAAAATGCTCATTCTCCTGCAGTATTGTGGAGATTCCAATGGAGTGCTTTATTACAGAGTTCAAGTAGAATTGGCAACAAAACACAAAGCCTACGTCATGTATGTAAAGAAACACAAAAATAGTCCTACTCAGAGTAGACCCATGGAAACGCATTGGAAACAAGGCCTGGAGAACTTTTTTCAAAGTATACGCGTATTGGCCAGTTTTGATAGGGATGGACAGATAAGGCTTTTCTTTTAAAAAGGGCTTATTCATGAGACGTTACCAATGATCTCAGAAATGCTCAATCTCCTGCAGTATAGTAGAGATTCCAATAGAATGGCTTATTACAGAGTTTAAATAGAATTGGCAACAAAACACAAATCTTTCGTCATGTTTATAAAGAAACACGAAAATAGTCCTACTCAGAGTAGACCCATGGAAATGCATTGTAAACATGGCCGTGAGAAAGGGCTTCAATGTATATCAGTAGACTGGCATGAGTTTCTCTAAAAAAGGACTCTTTGTGATATGTATCCAAAAACGCTCAGACTACTGCAATATAGTAAAGACTCCTGTGGTGCGTTTTATTGCAGAATTTAAATAGAATTGACAACTAAGTACAAAACTTATGTCATGTTTATCAAGAAAGACGAAAATAGTCCTACTCAGAGTAGACTTATAGAAATGCATTGGAAAGCTGGCCGTGAGACAGCTTTTCAATAACAAAATACAAAACTTACGTCTTGTTTATAAAGAAACACGAAAAAAGTCCTACTCAGATTAGACCCATGGAAATGCATTAGAAACATGGCCGCGAGAACGCGTTTCAATGTAAATCAGTAGATTGGAATGTCTTGATGGAAATGGACAGATATTGCGTTTCATTTGAAAAGGACTTTTTGTTATATACCAGTGATGTCAACAACGCTCAAACTACTGCAATGTAGTAAAGACTTCTGTGGTGCGTTTTATTGCAGAGTTTAAATAGAATTGGCAAAAAAACACAAATCTTTCGTCATGTTTATAAAAAAACACGAAAAC
Source organism: Elgaria multicarinata webbii (assembly GCF_023053635.1). Lineage (NCBI taxonomy): Eukaryota > Metazoa > Chordata > Lepidosauria > Squamata > Anguidae > Elgaria > Elgaria multicarinata. The sequence continues at coordinate 21,194,139 of NC_086173.1, read as the reverse complement.
ACTCAGAGTAGACCTATGGAAATGCATTGGAAACATAGCCGTGAGAAAGGGTTTCAATGTAAATCAATAGATTGTCATGTCTTGATGGAGATGGACAACTACTTACGTCTTGTTTATAAAGAAACACGAAAATAGTCCTACTCAGAGTAGATCCATGGAAATGCATTGGAAAACAGGCCATGAGAACGCGTTTCAATGTAAATCACTATATTTGCGTGTTTTGCTGTTAATAGACAGTGCGTTTCTCTTAAAAAGGGCTTCTTAATGAGACGTTACCAATGACCTCAGGAACGCTCAATCTCCTGCAGTATAGTAGAGATTCCAATAGAGTGCCTTATTACAGAGTTTAAATAGAATTGGCAACAAAACACAAATCTTTTGTCATGTTTATAAAGAAACACGAAAATAGAGTAGACCCATGGAAATGCATTGGAAACATGGCCTGAAGAACAAGTTTCAATGTAAATCACTATATTTGCGTGTTTTGCTGTTCATGGACATAGTGCGTTTCTCTTAAAAAGTACTTTTTATGAGATGGTACCAGAGACGTCAGAAACGCTCAATCTCCTGCAGTATAGTAGAGATTCCAATAGAGTGCCTTATTATAGAGTTTAAATAGAATTGGCAACAAAACACAAATCTTTCGTCAAGTTTATAAATAAACACGAAAATAGTCCTACTCAGGGTAGACCCATGGAAATGCATTGGAAACAGGGCCGTGAGAAAGGGTTTCAATGTAAATCAGTAGATTGTCATGTCTTGATGGAGATGGACAACTACTTACGTCTTGTTTATAAAGAAACACGAAAATAGTCCTACTCAGAGTAGACCCATGGAAATGCATTGGAAACATGGCCGTGAGTAAGGGTTTCAATGTAAATCAGTAGATTGTCATGTCTTGATGGAGATGGACAACTACTTACGTCTTGTTTATAAAGAAACACGAAAATAGTCCTACTCAGAGTAGACCCATGGAAATGCATTATAAACATGGCCATGAGAAAGGGCTTCAATGTATATCAGTAGACTGGCATGAGTTTCTCTAAAAAAGGACTCTTTGTGATATGTATCCAAAATCGCTCAACTACTGCAATATAGTAAAGTATCCTGTGGTGCGTTTTATTGCAGACTTTAAATAGAATTGACAACTAAGTACAAAACTTACTTCATGTTTATCAAGAAATACGAAAATAGTCCTACTCAGAGTAGACTTATAGAAATGCATTGGAAAGCTGGCCGTGAGACAGCTTTTCAATGTAAATGAGTATATTTGGCATGTTTTGATGGGGATGGACAGATATTGCATTTCTCTTAAAAAGGACTTTTTATGCAATGTTATCAATGATATCAAAAACGCTCAATCTCCTACAATATAGTAGAGATTCCTATGTAGCGTTTCTTTGGAGACTTTAATAAGAATTGGCAACAAAATACAAAACTTACGTCTTGTTTATAAAGAAACAAATAGTCCTACTCATAGACCCATGGAAATGCATTGGAAAACAGGCCATGAGAACGCGTTTCAATATAAATCACTCTATTTGCGTGTTTTGCTGTTAATAGACAGTGCGTTTCTCTTAAAAAGGCCTTCTTAATGAGACGTTACCAATGATCTCAGAAACGCTCAATTTCCTGCAGTATAGTAGAGATTCCAATAGAGTGCCTTATTACAGAGTTTAAATAGAATTGGCAACAAAACACAAATTTTTCGTCAAGTTTATAAAGAAACACGAAAATAGTCCTACTATTTAAAAAGTACTTTTTATGAGACGTTACCAGAGACGTCAGAAACGCTCAATCTCCTGCAGTATAGTAGAGATTCCAATAGAGTGCCTTATTACAGAGTTTAAATAGAACTGGCAACAAAACACAAATCTTTCGTCACGTATATAAACATGAAAATAGTGTAGACCCATGGAAATGCATTGGAAACCAGGCCATGAAAAAGCGTTTTAAAGTAAATCAGTATATTGGGCGTGTTTTGAATCAGATAGAAAGATATCGCGTTTCTCTTAAAAAGTACTTTTTATGAAAAGTTACCAATGAAGTCAAAAATGCTCATTCTCCTGCAGTATAGTGGAGAATCCAATGGAGTGCTTTATTACAGAGTTCAAGTAGAATTGGCAACAAAACACAAAGCCTACGTCATGTATATAAAGAAACACAAAAATAGTCCTACTCAGAGTAGACCCATGGAAATGCATTGTAAACCTGGCCGTGTGCTTGCTTTTCAATATAAATCAGTTTATTTGCATGTTTTGATGGGGATGGACAGATATTGTTTTTCTATTAAAAAGGACTTTTTGTGATACGTTACCAGTAAAGTGAACAACGCTCAAACTACTGCAATGTAGTTTGCAATGTAGAACGTTTTATTACTGTGGAACGTTTTATTGCAGAGTTTAAATAGAAAGTACTTTTTATGAGATGTTACCAGTGACGTCAGAAACGCTCAATCTCCTGCAGTATAGTAGAGATTCCGATGGAGTGCCTTATTACAGAGTTTAAATAAAATTGGCAACAAAACACAATACTTTCGTCATGTTAATAAAGAAACATGAAAGTAGTCCCACTCTGAGTACTCACTGAAATGCATTGGAAAACAGGCCATGAGTGCGCGTTTCAATGTAAATCACTATATTTGCGTGTTTTGCTGTTCATGTAGTGCGTTTCTCTTAAAAAGGGCTTCTTAACGAGACGTTACCAATGATATCAGAAACGCTCAATCAGAAACGCTCAATAGTCCTACTCAGAGTAGACCCATGGAAATACATTGGAAACATGGCCATGAGAAAGGGTTTCAATGTAAATCAGTAGATTGGCATGTCTTGGTGGAAATCGACAGATATTGCGTTTCATTTGAAAAGGACTTTTTGTTGTATACCAGTGATGTGAACAATGCTCAAACTACTGCAATGTGGTAAAGACTCCTGTGGTGTGGAGTGCCTTATTACAGAGTTTAAATAAAATTGGCAACAAAACACAAATCTTTCGTCATGTTAATAAAGAAAAACGAAAATAGTCCTACTCAGAGTAGACCCATGGAAATGCATTGGAAACATTGCCTGGAGAACACGTTTCAGTGTAAATCATTATATTTGCGTGTTTTGCTGTTCATGGACAGAGTATGCTGTTCATACTCAGAGTAGACCCATGGAAATGCATTGGAAAACAGGCCATGAGAACGTGTTTCAAAGTAAATCACTATATTTGCGTGTTTTGCTGTTAATAGACAGATAGTGCGTTTCTCTTAAAAAGTACTTTTTATAAGATGTTACCAGAGACGTCAGAAACGGTCAATCTCCTGCAGTATAGTAGAGATTCCAATAGAGAGCCTTATTACAGAGTTTAAATAGAATTGGCAACAAAACACAAATCTTTCGTCATGTTTATAAAAAAACACGAAAATAGTCCTACTCAGAGTAGACCCATGGAAATGCATTGGAAACATGGCCGTGAGAAAGGGTTTCAATGTAAATCAGTAGATTGTCATGTCTTGATGGAGATGGACAACTACTTACGTCTTGTTTTTAAAGAAACACGAAAATAGTCCTACTCAGAGTAGGCCCATGGAAATGCTTTGGAAAACAGGCCATGAGAACGCGTTTCAATGTAAATCACTATATTTGTGTGTTTTGCTGTTAATAGACAGATAGTGTGTTTCTCTTAAAAAGGGCTTCTTAATGAGACGTTACCAATGGTCTCAGAAATGCTCAATCTCCTGCAGTATAGTAGAGATTCCAACAGAGTGCCTTATTACAGAGTTTAAATAGAATTGGCAACAAAACACAAATCTTTCGTCATGTTTATAAAGAAACACGAAAATAGTCCTACTCAGAGTAGACCCATGGAAATGCATTGTAAACATGGCCGTGAGAAAGGGCTTCAATGTATATCAGTAGACTGGCATGACTTTCTCTAAAAAAGGACTCTTTGTGATATGTATCCAAAAACGCTCAGACTACTGCAATGTAGTAAAGACTTCTGTGGTGCGTTTTATTGCAGAGTTTAAATAGAATTGGCAACAAAACACAAATCTTTCGTCATGTTTATAAAGAAACACGAAAACACTCAGAGTAGACCTATGGAAATGCATTGGAAACATAGCCGTGAGAAAGGGTTTCAATGTAAATCAATAGATTGTCATGTCTTGATGGAGATGGACAACTACTTACGTCTTGTTTATAAAGAAACACGAAAATAGTCCTACTCAGAGTAGACCCATAGAAATGCATTGGAAAACAGGCCATGAGAACGCTTTTCAATGTAAATCACTATATTTGCGTGTTTTGCTGTTAATAGACAGTGCGTTTCTCTTAAAAAGGGCTTCTTAATGAGACGTTACCAATGATCTCAGAAACGCTCAATCTCCTGCAGTATAGTAGAGATTCCAATAGAGTGCCTTATTACAGAGTTTAAATAGAACTGGCAACAAAACACAAATCTTTCGGCACGTATATAAACATGAAAATAGTGTAGACCCATGGAAATGCATTGGAAACCAGGCCATGAAAAAGCGTTTTAAAGTAAATCAGTATATTGGGCGTGTTTTGAATCAGATGGAAAGATATCGCTTTTCTCTTAAAAAGTACTTTTTATGAGACGGTACCAATGAAGTCAAAAATGCTCATTCTCCTGCAGTATTGTGGAGATTCCACTGGAGTGCTTTATTACAGAGTTCAAGTAGAATTCGCAACAAAACACAAAGCCTACGTCATGTATATAAAGAAACACAAAAGTAGTCCTACTCAGAGTAGACCCATGGAAATGCATTGGAAACCTGGCCGTGTGCTTGCTTTTCAATGTAAATCAGTTTACTTGCATGTTTTGATGGGGATGGACAGATATTGCGTTTCTCTTAAAAAGGACTTTTTATGCAATGTTACCAATGATATCAAAAACGCTCAATCTCCTACAATATTGTAGAGACCTATGTAGCTTTCTTTGGAGACTTTAATAAGAATTGGCAACAAAATACAAAACTTACGTCTTGTTTATAAAGAAACACGAAAATAGTCCTACTCAGAGAAGACGCATGGAAAAGCATTGGAAAACAGGCCATGAGAACGCGTTTCAATGTAAATCACTATATTTGCGTATTTGCTGTTAATAGACAGATAGTGTGTTTCTCTTAAAAAGGGCTTCTTAATGAGACGTTACCAATGATCTCAGAAATGCTCAATCTCCTGCAGTATAGTAGAGATTCCAACAGAGTGCCTTATTACAGAGTTTAAATAGAATTGGCAACAAAACACAAATCTTTCGTCATGTTTATAAAGAAACACGAAAATAGTCCTACTCAGAGTAGACCCATGGAAATGCATTGTAAACATGGCCGTGAGAAAGGGCTTCAATGTATATCAGTAGACTGGCATGAGTTTCTCTAAAAAAGGACTCTTTGTGATATGTATCCAAAAACGCTCAGACTACTGCAATATAGTAAAGACTCCTGTGGTGCGTTTTATTGCAGAATTTAAATAGAATTGACAACTAAGTACAAAACTTATGTCATGTTTATCAAGAAAGACGAAAATAGTCCTACTCAGAGTAGACTTATAGAAATGCATTGGAAAGCTGGCCGTGAGACAGCTTTTCAATAACAAAATACAAAACTTACGTCTTGTTTATAAAGAAACACGAAAAAAGTCCTACTCAGATTAGACCCATGGAAATGCATTAGAAACATGGCCGCAAGAACGCGTTTCAATGTAAATCAGTAGATTGGAATGTCTTGATGGAAATGGACAGATATTGCGTTTCATTTGAAAAGGACTTTTTGTTATATACCAGTGATGTCAACAATGCTCAAACTACTGCAATGTAGTAAAGACTTCTGTGGTGCGTTTTATTGCAGAGTTTAAATAGAATTGGCAAAAAAACACAAATCTTTCGTCATGTTTATAAAAAAACACGAAAACACTCAGAGTAGACCTATGGAAATGCATTGGAAACATAGCCGTGAGAAAGGGTTTCAATGTAAATCAATAGATTGTCATGTCTTGATGGAGATGGACAACTACTTACGTCTTGTTTATAAAGAAACACGAAAATAGTCCTACTCAGAGTAGACCCATGGAAATGCATTGGAAAACAGGCCATGAGAACGCGTTTCAATGTAAATCACTATATTTGCGTGTTTTGCTGTTAGTAGACAGTGCGTTTCTCTTAAAAAGGGCTTCTTAATGAGACGTTACCAATGACCTCAGAAACGCTCAATCTCCTGCAGTATAGTAGAGATTCCAATAGAGTGCCTTATTACAGAGTTTAAATAGAATTGGCAACAAAACACAAATCTTTTGTCATGTTTATAAAGAAACACGAAAATAGAGTAGACCCATGGAAATGCATTGGAAACATGGCCTGAAGAACAAGTTTCAATGTAAATCACTATATTTGCGTGTTTTGCTGTTCATGGACATAGTGCGTTTCTCTTAAAAAGTACTTTTTATGAGATGGTACCAGAGACGTCAGAAACGCTCAATCTCCTGCAGTATAGTAGAGATTCCAATAGAGTGCCTTATTATAGAGTTTAAATAGAATTGGCAACAAAACACAAATCTTTCGTCAAGTTTATAAATAAACACGAAAATAGTCCTACTCAGGGTAGACCCATGGAAATGCATTGGAAACAGGGCCGTGAGAAAGGGTTTCAATGTAAATCAGTAGATTGTCATGTCTTGATGGAGATGGACAACTACTTACGTCTTGTTTATAAAGAAACACGAAAATAGTCCTACTCAGAGTAGACCCATGGAAATGCATTGGAAACATGGCCGTGAGAAAGGGTTTCAATGTAAATCAGTAGATTGTCATGTCTTGATGGAGATGGACAACTACTTACATCTTGTTTATAAAGAAACACGAAAATAGTCCTACTCAGAGTAGACCCATGGAAATGCATTGTAAACATGGCCATGAGAAAGGGCTTCAATGTATATCAGTAGACTGGCATGAGTTTCTCTAAAAAAGGACTCTTTGTGATATGTATCCAAAATCGCTCAACTACTGCAATATAGTAAAGTATCCTGTGGTGCGTTTTATTGCAGACTTTAAATAGAATTGACAACTAAGTACAAAACTTACTTCATGTTTATCAAGAAATACGAAAATAGTCCTACTCAGAGTAGACTTATAGAAATGCATTGGAAAGCTGGCCGTGAGACAGCTTTTCAATGTAAATGAGTATATTTGGCATGTTTTGATGGGGATGGACAGATATTGCATTTCTCTTAAAAAGTACTTTTTATGAGATGGTACCAGAGACGTCAGAAACGCTCAATCTCCTGCAGTATAGTAGAGATTCCAATAGAGTGCCTTATTATAGAGTTTAAATAGAATTGGCAACAAAACACAAATCTTTCGTCAAGTTTATAAATAAACACGAAAATAGTCCTACTCAGGGTAGACCCATGGAAATGCATTGTAAAACAGGCTATGAGTACGTGTTTCAATGTAAATCACTATATTTGCGTGTTTTGCTGTTCATGGACAGATATTGCGTTTCTCTTAAAAAGTACTTTATATGAGATGCTACCAGAGACGTCGGAAACGCTCAATCTCCAGCAGTACAGTAGAGATTCCGATGGAGTGCCTTATTACAGAGTTTAAATAGAATTGGCAACAAAACACAAATCCTTCGTCATGTTTATAAAGAAACACGAAAGTAGTCCTACTCAGAGTAGACCCATGGAAATGCATTGGAACCATGGCCGTGAGAAAGGGTTTCAATGTAAATCAGTAGATTGGAATGTCTTGATGGCGATGGACAGATATTGCTTTCACTTGAAAAGGACTTTTTGTTATATACCAGTGATGTAAACAACGCTCAAACTACTGCAATATAGTAAAGACTCATAGTAGACCCATGGAAATGCATTGGAATCCTGGCCTTGAGAACGCATTTCAATGTAAATCAGTATATTTGCATGTTTTGATGGGGATGGACAGATAATGCGTAAAGAGGACTTTTTGTGAAAAGTTACCAATGATGTCAAAAACGCCCAAACTACTGCAATATAAGACTCCTGTGGAATGTTTTATTGCAGAGTTTAAATGGAATTGGCAACAAAGTACAAAACTTACGTCATGAACACAAAGAAACATGAAAAAAAGTCCTACTCAGAGTAAACCCATGGAAATGCATTGGAAAACAGGCCGGGAGAACACATTTCAATGTAAATCACTATATTTGCGTTTTTTGCTGTTCATAGGCAGATAGTGCGTTTTTCATAAAAAGTACTTTTTATGAGATGTTGCCAGAGACGTCAGAAACGCTCAATCTCCAGCAGTATATTAGAGATTCCGATGGAGTGCCTTATTACAGAGTTTAAATAGAATTGGCAACAAAACACAAATCTTTCGTCATGTTTATAAAGAAACACGAAAGTAGTCCTACTCAGAGTAGACCCATGGAAATGCATTGGAAACATGGCCGTGAGAAAGGGTTTCAATGTTAATCAGTAGATTGGCATGTCTTGATGGGGATGGACAGATATTGCGTTTCACTTAAAAAGGACATTTTGTAATATACCAGTGATGTGAACAACGCTCAAAATACTGCAATGTAGTAAAGACTCCTGTGGTGCGTTTTATTGCAGACTTTAAATAGAATTGACAACAAAGTACAAAACTAAAGTCACGTTTATCAAGAAAGACGAAAATAGTCCTACTTCTCCCTGCCCTATAAAGATCCAGAGATGCTCGCCTCTTCTTCTCCAGGCCCTATAGATAGCCTTGGATGCTGTATTGCTCGCCTCTTCTTCTCCAGGCAATATAGAGAGCCGGGGATGCTCACCACTTCTTCTCCAGGCCCTATTGGGAGCCGGGGATGCTGCAGTGCCTTCCTCTTCCTCTCCAGGCCCAATAGAGACCCGGTGATGCTGCAGTACTCGCCTCTTCAACTCCAGGACAAATAAGAGAGCCGGGGATTCACGCCTTTTTGTTCTCAAGGGCTATAGAGATCCAGAGATGCTCGCCTCTTTTTCTCCAGGCCCTATGTAGAGAAGGGGATGCTCACCTCTTCTTCTCCAGGCCATATAGAGAGCCGGGGATGCTCGCCTCTTCTTCTACAGGCCCTATGGAGAGCGGGGGATCCTGCAGTGCTTGCCTCTTCTTCTCCAGTCCCAATAGAGAGCCGGGGATGCGGCAGTGATTGACTCTTCTTCTCCAGGCCCTATAGAGAGCCGGAGATGCTCGCCTCTTCTTCTCCAGGCCCTATAGAGAGCCGAGGATGCTGCGGTATTCGCCTATTACTCTCCAGGCCCTGTAGTGACCCGGGGACGCTAGCATCTTCTTCTCTTGGCCCTATAGAGAGCTGGGGATGCTCGCCTCTTCTTCTCCAGGTCCTATAGAGAGCCGTTGATGATCTCCTCCTCTTGTCCAGGGCCTATAGATAGCCGGGGATGCTGCAGTGATCGCATCCTCCAGGCCCTATAGAAAGCCGGGGATGCTTGCCTCTTCTTCTCCAAGCGCTATAGAGAGCCATGAATGCTTGCCTCTTCTTCTCCAGGCTCTACAGAGATCCGGGGATGCTCGCCACTTCTTCTCCAGGCCCTATAAAGATCCGGGGATGCTCGCCTCTTCTTCTCCAGGCCGTATAGAGATCCGGGGATGCTTGCCTCTTCTTCTCCAGGCCATATAGAGAGCCGGGGATGCTCGCATCTTCTACTCCAGGACCTATAGAGAGCCAGGGATGCTCGCATCTTCTACTCCAAGACCTGTAGAGAACCGGGTGATGCTGTAGTGCTCGCCTCTTTTGCTCCAGGTCAAATAGAGAGCCGGGGATGCTCGGCTCTTCTTCTCCAGGCCCTATAGAGAGCCGGGGATGCTGCAGCACTCGCCACTACTTCTCCAGGCCCTATAGAGAGCCAGAGATGCTGCAGTCCTCGCCTCTTCTTCTCCAGGCCCTATAGAGATCTGGGGATGCTTGCCTCTTCTTCTCCAGGCCCTACAGAGAGTCGGGGATGTTCACATCTTCTACTCCAGGCCCTATAGAGAGTTGGGGATGCTGTAGTGCTCGCCTCTTCTCCTCCAGGCCCTATAGAGAGCCAGGGATGCAGCAGTACTCGCCTCCTCGTCTCCAAGCCATATAGAGAGCCGGGGATGCTCGCCTCTTCTTCTACAGGCTCTATAGAGTGCCAGGGAAGCTCGCCTCTTCTTCTCCAAGCCCTATAGAGAGCCGGGGATGCTCGCCTCTTCTTCTCCAGGCCCTATAGAGAGCCAGGGATGCTCCCCTGTTCTTCTTCAGGCCCTATAGAAAGCCAGGGATGCTCGCCTCTTCTTCTGCAGGCCCTATAGAGAGCCGGGGATGCTCCAGTGCTTGCCTCTTCTTCTCCATGTCCTATAGAGAGCCAGGGATGCTCGCTTCTTCTTTTGCAGGCCCTATAGAGAGCCGGGGATGATCGCTTCTTCTTCTGCAGGCCCTATAGAGAGCCAGGGATGCTCGCCTCTTATTCTCCAGGCCCTATAGAGAGCCAGGGATACTGCAGTGCTCGCCACTACTTCTCCAGGCCCTATAGAGATCTGGGGATGCTTGCCTCTTCTTCTCCAGGCCCTACAGAGAGTTGGGGATGCTCGCTTCTCCTTCTCCAGGCCCTATAGAGAGCCAGGGATGCTGCAGTCCTCGCCTCTTCTTCTCCAGGCTCTATAGAGATCTGGGGATGCTTGCCTCTTCTTCTCCAGGCCCTACAGAGAGCCGGGGATGCTCACATCTTCTACTCCAGGCCCAATAGAGAGTTGGGGATGCTGTAGTGCTCGCCTCTTCTCCTCCAGGCCCTATATAGAGCCAGGGATGCAGCAGTGCTCACCTCCTCGTCTCCAAGCCATACAGAGATCCGGGGATGCTCGCCTCTTCTTCTACAGGCTCTATAGAGTGCCAGGGAAGCTCGCCTCTTCTTCTCCAAGCCCTATAGAGAGCCGGGGATGCTCGCCTCTTCTTCTCCAGGCCACATAGAGAGCCTCGGACGCTCGCCTCTTTTCTCCAGGCCCTATAGAGAGCCGGGGATGCTAGCATTTTCTTCTTCAGGTCCTATAGAGAGCCAGAGATGCTCGCCTCTTCTTCTCCAGGCCCCATAGGGTGCCGGGGATGCTCGCTTCTTCTTCTCCAACTACTATAGAGAGCCGGGGATTCTCGCCTCTTTTTCTCCAGGCCCTATAGAGAGCTGGAGATGCTCACATCTTCTTCTCCAGGACCTATAGAGACAGGGGGATGCTGGACTCTTCTTCTCCAGGCCTATAGAGAGCTGGGGATGCTCGACTCTTCTTCTCCAGGCCCTATAGAGAGCCGGGGATGCTCGCATCTTCTACTCCAGGCCCTATAGAAAGCTGGGGATGCTGTAGTACTCGCCTCTTCTTCTCCAGGCCATATAGAGAGCCTCGGAAGCTCGCCTCTTCTTCTCCAGACCCTATACAGAGCCAGGGATGCTAGCATCTTCTTCTCCAGGCTCTATAGAGAGCCAGAGATGCTCGCCTCTTTTTCTCCAGGCCTTATAGAGAGCCGGGGATGCTCGCCACTTCTTCTCCAGGCCCTATACAGAGCAGAGAATGTTCTCCTCTTCTTCGCCAGTCCCTATAGAAAGACAGGGATGCTCACCTCTTCTTCTCCAAGCCCTATAGAGAGCTGGGGATGCTCGCATCTTCTTTTCCTAGCCCTATAGAGATCCAGGAATGCTTGCCTATTCTTCTCCAGGCGCAATAGAGAGCTTGGGAAGCTCGCCTCTTCTTCTCCAGGACGTATAGAGAGCCGGAGATTCTCACATTTTCTTCTCCAGAACCTATAGAGAGCCGAGGATGCTGGCCTCTTCTTCTCCAGGCCTATAGAGAGCCGGGGATGCTCGACTCTTCTTCTCCAGGCCCTATAGACAGCCGGGAGTGCTCCCATCTTCTACTCCAGGCCCTATAGAGAGCTGGGGATGTTGTAGTGCTCGCCTCTTCTTCTCCAGTTCCTGTAGAGAGCCGGGGATACTTGCCTCTTCTACTCCAGGCCCTATAGAGAGCCAGGGATGCTGCAGTGCTCGCTTCTACTTCTCCAGGCCATACAGAGAGCCTCGGAAGCTCGCCTCTTCTTCTCCATTCCCTATAGGGAGCCGGGGATGCTAGCATCTTCTTCTTCAGGTCCTATAGAGAGCCAGAGATGCTCGCCTCTTCTTCTCCAGGCCTTATAGAGAGACAGGGATGCTCACCTTTCTTCTCCACGCACTATAGAGAGCCAGGGATGTTCACCTCTTCTTCTCCAGGCCCTATAGAGAGCTGGGGATGCTCGCCTCTTCTTCGTCAGGCACTAAAGAGAGCCAGAGATGATCGCCTCTTTTTCTCCAGGACCTATAGAGAGCCGGGGACGCTCGCCTCTTCTTCTCTAGGCCGTATAGCGAGCCGGGAATGCTGCAGTGCTCGCCTCATCTTCTCCAGGCCCAATAGAGAGTCAGGGATGCAGTAGTACCCGCCTCTTCTTTTCCAGGCCCCATAGAGAGCTGGGGATGCTCGCCTCTTCTTCTCCAGGACCAATAGAGAGCCGGAGATCCTCTCCTCTTCTTTTCCAGGCCCCATAGAGATCCGGGGATGCTTGTCACTTCTTCTCCAGGCCCTATAGAGAGCCGGAATGGCTCGTCTCTTCTTCTCCAGGCCCCATAGAGAGCTGGGGATGCTCGCCTCTTCTTCTCCAGGCCCGATAGAGAACCGGGGATACTATCCTCTTCTTCTCAAGGCCCGATAGAGAACCGGGGATACTATCCTCTTCTTCACCAGGCCCTATTGAGAGCCGGGAATGCTGCTGTGCTCGCCTCTTTTTCTCCAGGCACCAAAGAGAGCCGGGGAAGCTTGCCTTATCTTCTCCAGGCCCTATAGAGAGCCGGGGATGCTGCAGTCCTCGCCTCTTCTATTCCAGGCACTATAGAGAGCCGGGGATGCTCGCCTCTTCTTCTCCAGGCCCAATAGAGAGCCGGGGTTGATCGCCTCTTCTTCTCAAGGCCCAATAGAGAGCCGGGGATGATCGCCTCTTCTTCTCCAGGCCCTATTGAGAGCCGGGGATGCTCGCCTCTTCTTCTCCAGACCCTTTAGAGATCCGGGGATGCTCGCCTCTTCTTCTCCAGGCACTATAGAGAGCTGGGGATGATGGCTTCTTCTCCAGGCCCAATAGAGAGCCGTGAATGCTCGCTTCTTCTTCTCCAGGCCCAATAGAGAGCCAGAGATGAAGCAGTGCTCACCTCTTCTTTTCCAGGCCCTATGGAGATCCGGGGATGCTCTCCTCTTCTTCTCCAGGCCTTATAGAGAGCTGGGGATGCTGCAGTGCTTGCTTCTTCTTCTCCAGGCCCAATAGAGAGTCAGGGGTTTAGCAGTGCTCACTTCTTCTTTTCCAGGCCCCATAGAGAACCGGGGATGCTCGCCTCTTCTTTTCCAAGCCCTATAGAGAGCCAGGGGTGCTCGCCTCTTCTTCTCCAGGCCCTATAAATAGCCAGGGATGCTGCAGTGCTCGCCTCTTCTTCTCCAGGCCCTATATAGATTCGGGGATGCTGCAGTGCTCGCCTCTTCTTCTCCAGGCCCCATATAGATTCGGGGATGCTGCAGTGCTCGCCTCTTCTTCTCCAGGCCCCATATAGAGTTGGGTATGATCGCCTCTTCTTCTCCAGGCCTTATAGAGAGCCGCGGATGTTCTCCTCTTCTTTTCCAGTCCCTATGGAGAGTCGGGGCGCTCTACTCTTCTTCTCCAGTCCATATAGAGAGCTCACCTTCTCACCTGCAGCTCACCTTCTGCAGGCCCTATAGAGAGCTGGGGATGCTCGCCTCTTCTTCTCCATGCTCTATGGCGAGACAGGGATGCTCGCGTCTTCTCCTACAGGGCCTATAGAGAGCCGGGGATGCTGCAGTGCTCACCTCTACTTCTCCAGAACCTATAGAGAGCCGGGGATGCTCGCTTCTTCTTCTCCCGGCCATATAGAGAGCTGGGGATGCTGCAGTGCTTGCTTCTTCTTCTCCAGGCCCAATAGAGAGTCAGGGGTTTAGCAGTGCTCACTTCTTCTTTTCCAGGCCCCATAGAGAACCGGGGATGCTCGCCTCTTCTTCTGCAGGCTCTATAGAGAGCTGGGGATGCTCGCCTCTTCTTTTCCAAGCCCTATAGAGAGCCAGGGGTGCTCGCCTCTTCTTCTCCAGGCCCTATAAATAGCCAGGGATGCTGCAGTGCTCGCCTCTTCTTCTCCAGGCCCTATATAGATTCGGGGATGCTGCAGTGCAGGCCTCTTCTTCTCCAGGCCCAATAGAGAGTTGGGTATGATCGCCTCTTCTTCTCCAGGCCTTATAGAGAGCCGCGGATGTTCTCCTCTTCTTTTCCAGTCCCTATGGAGAGTCGGGGCGCTCTATTCTTCTTCTCCAGTCCATATAGAGAGCTCACCTTCTCACCTGCAGCTCACCTTCTGCAGGCCCTATAGAGAGCTGGGGATGCTCGCCTCTTCTTCTCCATGCTCTATGGCGAGACAGGGATGCTCGCGTCTTCTCCTACAGGGCCTATAGAGAGCCGGGGATGCTGCAGTGCTCACCTCTACTTCTCCAGAACCTATAGAGAGCCGGGGATGCTCACCACTTCTTCTCCAGTCCCAATAGAGAGCTGGGGATGCGGCAGTGATTGACTCTTCTTCTCCAGGCCCTATAGAGAGCCGGAGATGCTCGCCTCTTCTTCTCCAGGCCCTATAGAGAGCCGAGGATGCTGCGGTATTCGCCTATTACTCTCCAGGCCTTGTAGTGACCCGGGGATGCTAGCATCTTCTTCTCTTGGCCCTATAGAGAGCTGGGGATGCTCGCCTCTTCTTCTCCAGGTCCTATAGAGAGCCGTTGATGATCTCCTCTTCTTGTCCAGGGCCTATAGAGGTCCGGGGATGCTCGCCTCTTCTTCTCCAGGCCATATAGAGAGCCGGGGATGCTCGCATCTTCTACTCCAGGACCTATAGAGAGCCAGGGATGCTCGCATCTTCTACTCCAAGACCTGTAGAGAGCCAGGGATGCTGTAATGCTCGCCTCTTTTTCTCCAGGTCAAAAAGAGAGCCGGGGATGCTCGGCTCTTCTTCTCCAGGCCCTATAGAGAGCCGGGGTTGCTGCAGCGCTCGCCACTACTTCTCCAGGCCCTATAGAGAGCCAGGGATGCTGCAGTCCTCGCCTCTTCTTCTCCAGGCCCTATAGAGATCTGGGGATGCTTGCCTCTTCTTCTCCAGGCCCTACAGAGAGTCGGGGATGCTCACATCTTCTACTCCAGGCCCTATAGAGAGTTGGGGATGCTGTAGTGCTCGCCTCTTCTCCTCCAGGCCCTATAGAGAGCCAGGGATGCAGCAGTACTCGCCTCCTCGTCTCCAAGCCATATAGAGAGCCGGGGATGCTCGCCTCTTCTTCTACAGGCTCTATAGAGTGTCAGGGAAGCTCGCCTCTTCTTCTCCAAGCCCTATAGAGAGCCAGGGATGCTCGCATCTTCTTCTCCAGGACCTATAGAGAGCCGGGGATGCTCGCCTGTTCTTCTTCAGGCCCTATAGAAAGCCAGGGATGCTCGCCTCTTCTTCTGCAGGCCCTATAGAGAGCCGGGGATTCTCCAGTACTTGCCTCTTCTTCTCCATGTCCTATAGAGAGCCGGGGATGCTAGCATTTTCTTCTTCAGGTCCTATAGAGAGCCAGAGATGCTCGCCTCTTCTTCTCCAGGCCTTATAGAGAGCCAGGGATGCTCACCTCTTCTTCTCCAGGCCCTATCGAGAGCCGGGGATGCTGCAGTACTCGCCTCTTCTTCTCCGGGCCCTATAGAGAGCCGGGGATGCTGCAGTCCTCGCCTCTTCTATTCCAGGCACTATAGAGAGCCGGGGATGCTCGCCTCTACTTCTCCAGGCCCTATAGACAGCCGGGGATGCTCGCCTCTACTTCTCCAAGCCCAATAGAGAGCCGGGGTTGATCGCCTCTTCTTCTCAAGGCCCAATAGAGAGCCGGGGATGATCGCCTCTTCTTCTCCAGGCCCTATAGAGAGCCGGGGATGCTCGCCTCTTCTTCTCCAGACCCTTTAGAGATCCGGGGATGCTCGCCTCTTCTTCTCCAGGCACTATAGAGAGCTGGGGATGATGGCTTCTTCTCCAGGCCCAATAGAGAGCCGTGAATGCTCGCTTCTTCTTCTCCAGGCCCAATAGAGAGCCAGAGATGAAGCAGTGCTCACCTCTTCTTTTCCAGGCCCTATGGAGATCCGGGGATGCTCTCCTCTTCTTCTCCAGGCCTTATAGAGAGCTGGGGATGCTGCAGTGCTTGCTTCTTCTTCTCCAGGCCCAATAGAGAGTCAGGGGTTTAGCAGTGCTCACTTCTTCTTTTCCAGGCCCCATAGAGAACCGGGGATGCTCGCCTCTTCTTCTGCAGGCTCTATAGAGAGCTGGGGATGCTCGCCTCTTCTTTTCCAAGCCCTATAGAGAGCCAGGGGTGCTCGCCTCTTCTTCTCCAGGCCCTATAAATAGCCAGGGATGCTGCAGTGCTCGCCTCTTCTTCTCCAGGCCCTATATAGATTCGGGGATGCTGCAGTGCTCGCCTCTTCTTCTCCAGGCCCCATATAGATTCGGGGATGCTGCAGTGCAGGCCTCTTCTTCTCCAGGCCCAATAGAGAGCCGCGGATGTTCTCCTCTTCTTTTCCAGTCCCTATGGAGAGTCGGGGCGCTCTACTCTTCTTCTCCAGTCCATATAGAGAGCTCACCTTCTCACCTGCAGCTCACCTTCTGCAGGCCCTATAGAGAGCTGGGGATGCTCGCCTCTTCTTCTCCATGCTCTATGGCGAGACAGGGATGCTCGCGTCTTCTCCTACAGGGCCTATAGAGAGCCGGGGATGCTGCAGTGCTCACCTCTACTTCTCCAGAACCTATAGAGAGCCGGGGATGCTCGCTTCTTCTTCTCCCGGCCATATAGAGAGCTGGGGATGCTCGCCTCTTCTTCTCAAGGCCCTATAGAGAGCCGGGGATGCTCGCCTTTTTTTCTCCAGCCACTATAGAGAGCCGGGGATGCTCGCCTCTACTTCTACAGGCCCTATAGAGAGACAAGGATTCTGCAGTGCTTGCCTCTTCTACTCCAGGACCTGGAGAGAGCTGGGGATGCTCAACTCTTCTTCTCCAAGCCCTCTAGAGAGCAGGGGATGCTCGCCTCTTCTTCTCCAAGCCGTATAGAGAGCCGGGGATGCTCGCTTCTCCTTCTCCATGCCCAATAGAGAGTCAGGGATGCAGCAGTGCTCGCCTCTTCTTTTCCAGGCCCTATAGAGAGCCGGGGATGCTCGCCTCTTCTTCTCCATGTCCTATGGAGAGCGGGGGATCCTGCAGTGCTTGCCTCTTCTTCTCCAGTCCCAATAGAGAGCTGGGGATGCGGCAGTGATTGACTCTTCTTCTCCAGGCCCTATAGAGAGCCGGAGATGCTCGCCTCTTCTTCTCCAGGCCCTATAGAGAGCCGAGGATGCTGCGGTATTCGCCTATTACTCTCCAGGCCTTGTAGTGACCCGGGGATGCTAGCATCTTCTTCTCTTGGCCCTATAGAGAGCTGGGGATGCTCGCCTCTTCTTCTCCAGGTCCTATAGAGAGCCGTTGATGATCTCCTCTTCTTGTCCAGGGCCTATAGAGATCCGGGGATGCTCGCCTCTTCTTCTCCAGGCCATATAGAGAGCCGGGGATGCTCGCCTCTTCTTCTCCAGGCCTTATAGAGAGCTGGGGATGCTGCAGTGCTTGCTTCTTCTTCTCCAGGCCCAATAGAGAGTCAGGGGTTTAGCAGTGCTCACTTCTTCTTTTCCAGGCCCCATAGAGAACCGGGGATGCTCGCCTCTTCTTCTGCAGGCTCTATAGAGAGCTGGGGATGCTCGCCTCTTCTTCTCCAGGCCCTATAAATAGCCAGGGATGCTGCAGTGCTCGCCTCTTCTTCTCCAGGCCCTATATAGATTCGGGGATGCTGCAGTGCAGGCCTCTTCTTCTCCAGGCCCAATAGAGAGTTGGGTATGATCGCCTCTTCTTCTCCAGGCCTTATAGAGAGCCGCGGATGTTCTCCTCTTCTTTTCCAGTCCCTATGGAGAGTCGGGGCGCTCTATTCTTCTTCTCCAGTCCATATAGAGAGCTCACCTTCTCACCTGCAGCTCACCTTCTGCAGGCCCTATAGAGAGCTGGGGATGCTCGCCTCTTCTTCTCCATGCTCTATGGCGAGACAGGGATGCTCGCGTCTTCTCCTACAGGGCCTATAGAGAGCCGGGGATGCTGCAGTGCTCACCTCTACTTCTCCAGAACCTATAGAGAGCCGGGGATGCTCACCTCTTCTTCTCCAGTCCCAATAGAGAGCTGGGGATGCGGCAGTGATTGACTCTTCTTCTCCAGGCCCTATAGAGAGCCGGAGATGCTCGCCTCTTCTTCTCCAGGCCCTATAGAGAGCCGAGGATGCTGCGGTATTCGCCTATTACTCTCCAGGCCTTTTAGTGACCCGGGGATGCTAGCATCTTCTTCTCTTGGCCCTATAGAGAGCTGGGGATGCTCGCCTCTTCTTCTCCAGGTCCTATAGAGAGCCGTTGATGATCTCCTCTTCTTGTCCAGGGCCTATAGAGGTCCGGGGATGCTCGCCTCTTCTTCTCCAGGCCATATAGAGAGCCGGGGATGCTCGCATCTTCTACTCCAGGACCTATAGAGAGCCAGGGATGCTCGCATCTTCTACTCCAAGACCTGTAGAGAGCCAGGGATGCTGTAATGCTCGCCTCTTTTTCTCCAGGTCAAAAAGAGAGCCGGGGATGCTCGGCTCTTCTTCTCCAGGCCCTATAGAGAGCCGGGGTTGCTGCAGCGCTCGCCACTACTTCTCCAGGCCCTATAGAGAGCCAGGGATGCTGCAGTCCTCGCCTCTTCTTCTCCAGGCCCTATAGAGATCTGGGGATGCTTGCCTCTTCTTCTCCAGGCCCTACAGAGAGTCGGGGATGCTCACATCTTCTACTCCAGGCCCTATAGAGAGTTGGGGATGCTGTAGTGCTCGCCTCTTCTCCTCCAGGCCCTATAGAGAGCCAGGGATGCAGCAGTACTCGCCTCCTCGTCTCCAAGCCATATAGAGAGCCGGGGATGCTCGCCTCTTCTTCTACAGGCTCTATAGAGTGTCAGGGAAGCTCGCCTCTTCTTCTCCAAGCCCTATAGAGAGCCAGGGATGCTCGCATCTTCTTCTCCAGGACCTATAGAGAGCCGGGGATGCTCGCCTGTTCTTCTTCAGGCCCTATAGAAAGCCAGGGATGCTCGCCTCTTCTTCTGCAGGCCCTATAGAGAGCCGGGGATTCTCCAGTACTTGCCTCTTCTTCTCCATGTCCTATAGAGAGCCGGGGATGCTAGCATTTTCTTCTTCAGGTCCTATAGAGAGCCAGAGATGCTCGCCTCTTCTTCTCCAGGCCTTATAGAGAGCCAGGGATGCTCACCTCTTCTTCTCCAGGCCCTATCGAGAGCCGGGGATGCTGCAGTACTCGCCTCTTCTTCTCCGGGCCCTATAGAGAGCCGGGGATGCTGCAGTCCTCGCCTCTTCTATTCCAGGCACTATAGAGAGCCGGGGATGCTCGCCTCTACTTCTCCAGGCCCTATAGACAGCCGGGGATGCTCGCCTCTACTTCTCCAAGCCCAATAGAGAGCCGGGGTTGATCGCCTCTTCTTCTCAAGGCCCAATAGAGAGCCGGGGATGATCGCCTCTTCTTCTCCAGGCCCTATAGAGAGCCGGGGATGCTCGCCTCTTCTTCTCCAGACCCTTTAGAGATCCGGGGATGCTCGCCTCTTCTTCTCCAGGCACTATAGAGAGCTGGGGATGATGGCTTCTTCTCCAGGCCCAATAGAGAGCCGTGAATGCTCGCTTCTTCTTCTCCAGGCCCAATAGAGAGCCAGAGATGAAGCAGTGCTCACCTCTTCTTTTCCAGGCCCTATGGAGATCCGGGGATGCTCTCCTCTTCTTCTCCAGGCCTTATAGAGAGCTGGGGATGCTGCAGTGCTTGCTTCTTCTTCTCCAGGCCCAATAGAGAGTCAGGGGTTTAGCAGTGCTCACTTCTTCTTTTCCAGGCCCCATAGAGAACCGGGGATGCTCGCCTCTTCTTCTGCAGGCTCTATAGAGAGCTGGGGATGCTCGCCTCTTCTTTTCCAAGCCCTATAGAGAGCCAGGGGTGCTCGCCTCTTCTTCTCCAGGCCCTATAAATAGCCAGGGATGCTGCAGTGCTCGCCTCTTCTTCTCCAGGCCCTATATAGATTCGGGGATGCTGCAGTGCTCGCCTCTTCTTCTCCAGGCCCCATATAGATTCGGGGATGCTGCAGTGCAGGCCTCTTCTTCTCCAGGCCCAATAGAGAGCCGCGGATGTTCTCCTCTTCTTTTCCAGTCCCTATGGAGAGTCGGGGCGCTCTACTCTTCTTCTCCAGTCCATATAGAGAGCTCACCTTCTCACCTGCAGCTCACCTTCTGCAGGCCCTATAGAGAGCTGGGGATGCTCGCCTCTTCTTCTCCATGCTCTATGGCGAGACAGGGATGCTCGCGTCTTCTCCTACAGGGCCTATAGAGAGCCGGGGATGCTGCAGTGCTCACCTCTACTTCTCCAGAACCTATAGAGAGCCGGGGATGCTCGCTTCTTCTTCTCCCGGCCATATAGAGAGCTGGGGATGCTCGCCTCTTCTTCTCAAGGCCCTATAGAGAGCCGGGGATGCTCGCCTTTTTTTCTCCAGCCACTATAGAGAGCCGGGGATGCTCGCCTCTACTTCTACAGGCCCTATAGAGAGACAAGGATTCTGCAGTGCTTGCCTCTTCTACTCCAGGACCTGGAGAGAGCTGGGGATGCTCAACTCTTCTTCTCCAAGCCCTCTAGAGAGCAGGGGATGCTCGCCTCTTCTTCTCCAAGCCGTATAGAGAGCCGGGGATGCTCGCTTCTCCTTCTCCATGCCCAATAGAGAGTCAGGGATGCAGCAGTGCTCGCCTCTTCTTTTCCAGGCCCTATAGAGAGCCGGGGATGCTCGCCTCTTCTTCTCCATGTCCTATGGAGAGCGGGGGATCCTGCAGTGCTTGCCTCTTCTTCTCCAGTCCCAATAGAGAGCTGGGGATGCGGCAGTGATTGACTCTTCTTCTCCAGGCCCTATAGAGAGCCGGAGATGCTCGCCTCTTCTTCTCCAGGCCCTATAGAGAGCCGAGGATGCTGCGGTATTCGCCTATTACTCTCCAGGCCTTGTAGTGACCCGGGGATGCTAGCATCTTCTTCTCTTGGCCCTATAGAGAGCTGGGGATGCTCGCCTCTTCTTCTCCAGGTCCTATAGAGAGCCGTTGATGATCTCCTCTTCTTGTCCAGGGCCTATAGAGATCCGGGGATGCTCGCCTCTTCTTCTCCAGGCCATATAGAGAGCCGGGGATGCTCGCCTCTTCTTCTCCAGGCCTTATAGAGAGCTGGGGATGCTGCAGTGCTTGCTTCTTCTTCTCCAGGCCCAATAGAGAGTCAGGGGTTTAGCAGTGCTCACTTCTTCTTTTCCAGGCCCCATAGAGAACCGGGGATGCTCGCCTCTTCTTCTGCAGGCTCTATAGAGAGCTGGGGATGCTCGCCTCTTCTTCTCCAGGCCCTATAAATAGCCAGGGATGCTGCAGTGCTCGCCTCTTCTTCTCCAGGCCCTATATAGATTCGGGGATGCTGCAGTGCAGGCCTCTTCTTCTCCAGGCCCAATAGAGAGTTGGGTATGATCGCCTCTTCTTCTCCAGGCCTTATAGAGAGCCGCGGATGTTCTCCTCTTCTTTTCCAGTCCCTATGGAGAGTCGGGGCGCTCTATTCTTCTTCTCCAGTCCATATAGAGAGCTCACCTTCTCACCTGCAGCTCACCTTCTGCAGGCCCTATAGAGAGCTGGGGATGCTCGCCTCTTCTTCTCCATGCTCTATGGCGAGACAGGGATGCTCGCGTCTTCTCCTACAGGGCCTATAGAGAGCCGGGGATGCTGCAGTGCTCACCTCTACTTCTCCAGAACCTATAGAGAGCCGGGGATGCTCACCTCTTCTTCTCCAGTCCCAATAGAGAGCTGGGGATGCGGCAGTGATTGACTCTTCTTCTCCAGGCCCTATAGAGAGCCGGAGATGCTCGCCTCTTCTTCTCCAGGCCCTATAGAGAGCCGAGGATGCTGCGGTATTCGCCTATTACTCTCCAGGCCTTTTAGTGACCCGGGGATGCTAGCATCTTCTTCTCTTGGCCCTATAGAGAGCTGGGGATGCTCGCCTCTTCTTCTCCAGGTCCTATAGAGAGCCGTTGATGATCTCCTCTTCTTGTCCAGGGCCTATAGAGGTCCGGGGATGCTCGCCTCTTCTTCTCCAGGCCATATAGAGAGCCGGGGATGCTCGCATCTTCTACTCCAGGACCTATAGAGAGCCAGGGATGCTCGCATCTTCTACTCCAAGACCTGTAGAGAGCCAGGGATGCTGTAATGCTCGCCTCTTTTTCTCCAGGTCAAAAAGAGAGCCGGGGATGCTCGGCTCTTCTTCTCCAGGCCCTATAGAGAGCCGAGGATGCTGCGGTATTCGCCTATTACTCTCCAGGCCTTGTAGTGACCCGGGGATGCTAGAATCTTCTTCTCTTGGCCCTATAGAGAGCTGGGGATGCTCGCCTCTTCTTCTCCAGGCCATATAGAGAGCCGGGGATGCTCGCATCTTCTACTCCAGGACCTATAGAGAGCCAGGGATGCTCGCATCTTCTACTCCAAGACCTGTAGAGAGCCAGGGATGCTGCAGCGCTCGCCACTACTTCTCCAGGCCCTATAGAGAGCCAGGGATGCTGCAGTCCTCGCCTCTTCTTCTCCAGGCCCTATAGAGATCTGGGGATGCTTGCCTCTTCTTCTCCAGGCCCTACAGAGAGTCGGGGATGCTCACATCTTCTACTCCAGGCCCTATAGAGAGTTGGGGATGCTGTAGTGCTCGCCTCTTCTCCTCCAGGCCCTATAGAGAGCCAGGGATGCAGCAGTACTCGCCTCCTCGTCTCCAAGCCATATAGAGAGCCGGGGATGCTCGCCTCTTCTTCTACAGGCTCTATAGAGTGTCAGGGAAGCTCGCCTCTTCTTCTCCAAGCCCTATAGAGAGCCAGGGATGCTCGCATCTTCTTCTCCAGGACCTATAGAGAGCCGGGGATGCTCGCCTGTTCTTCTTCAGGCCCTATAGAAAGCCAGGGATGCTCGCCTCTTCTTCTGCAGGCCCTATAGAGAGCCGGGGATGCTCCAGTGCTTGCCTCTTCTTCTCCATGTCCTATAGAGAGCCGGGGATGCTAGCATTTTCTTCTTCAGGTCCTATAGAGAGCCAGAGATGCTCGCCTCTTCTTCTCTAGGCCTTATAGAGAGCCAGGGATGCTCACCTCTTCTTCTCCAGGCCCCATAGGGTGCCGGGGATGCTCGCTTCTTCTTCTCCAACTACTATAGAGAGCCGGGGATTCTCGCCTCTTTTTCTCCAGGCCCTATAGAGAGCTGGAGATGCTCACATCTTCTTCTCCAGGACCTATAGAGACAGGGGGATGCTGGACTCTTCTTCTCCAGGCCTATAGAGAGCTGGGGATGCTCGACTCTTCTTCTCCAGGCCCTATAGAGAGCCGGGGATGCTCGCATCTTCTACTCCAGGCCCTATAGAAAGCTGGGGATGCTGTAGTACTCGCCTCTTCTACTACAGGCCCTATAGAGAGCCAGGGTTGCTGCAGTGCTCGCCTCTTCTTCTCCAGGCCATATAGAGAGCCTCGGAAGCTCGCCTCTTCTTCTCCAGACCCTATACAGAGCCAGAGATGCTCGCCTCTTTTTCTCCAGGCCTTATAGAGAGCCGGGGATGCTCGCCACTTCTTCTCCAGGCCCTATACAGAGCAGAGAATGTTCTCCTCTTCTTCGCCAGTCCCTATAGAAAGACAGGGATGCTCACCTCTTCTTCTCCAAGCCCTATAGAGAGCTAGGGATGCTCGCATCTTCTTCTCCTAGCCCTATAGAGATCCAGGAATGCTTGCCTATTCTTCTCCAGGCGCAATAGAGAGCCTGGGAAGCTCGCCTCTTCTTCTCCAGGACTTATAGAGAGCCGGAGATGCTCACATTTTCTTCTCCAGGACCTATAGAGAGCCGAGGATGCTGGCCTCTTCTTCTCCAGGCCTATAGAGAGCCGGGGATGCTCGACTCTTCTTCTCCAGGCCCTATAGACAGCCGGGAGTGCTCCCATCTTCTACTCCAGGCCCTATAGAGAGCTGGGGATGTTGTAGTGCTCGCCTCTTCTTCTCCAGTTCCTGTAGAGAGCCGGGGATACTTGCCTCTTCTACTCCAGGCTCTATAGAGAGCCAGGGATGCTGCAGTGCTCCCTTCTACTTCTCCAGGCCATACAGAGAGCCTCGGAAGCTCGCCTCTTCTTCTCCATTCCCTATAGAGAGCCGGGGATGCTAGCATCTTCTTCTTCAGGTCCTATAGAGAGCCAGAGATGCTCGTCTCTTCTTCTCCAGGCCTTATAGAGAGACAGGGATGCTCACCTTTCTTCTCCACGCACTATAGAGAGCCAGGGATGTTCACCTCTTCTTCTCCAGGCCCTATAGAGAGCCGGGGATGCTCGCCTCTTCTTCGTCAGGCACTAAAGAGAGCCAGAGATGATCGCCTCTTTTTCTCCAGGACCTATAGAGAGCCGGGGACGCTCGCCTCTTCTTCTCTAGGCCGTATAGCGAGCCGGGAATGCTGCAGTGCTCGCCTCATCTTCTCCAGGCCCAATAGAGAGTCAGGGATGCAGTAGTACCCGCCTCTTCTTTTCCAGGCCCCATAGAGAGCTGGGGATGCTCGCCTCTTCTTCTCCAGGACCAATAGAAAGCCGGGGATGCTCGCCTCTTCTTCTCCTAGCCCAATAGAGAGCCGGGGATGATCACCTCTTCTTCTGCAGGCCCTAAACAGAGCCGGAGATCCTCTCCTCTTCTTTTCCAGGCCCCATAGAGATCCGGGGATGCTTGTCACTTCTTCTCCAGGCCCTATAGAGAGCCGGGATGGCTCGCCTCTTCTTCTCCAGGCCCGATAGAGAACCGGGGATACTATCCTCTTCTTCTCCAGGCCCTATAGAGAGAAGGAGATGCTTGCCTCTTCTTCACCAGGCCCTATTGAGAGCCGGGAATGCTGCTGTGCTCGCCTCTTTTTCTCCAGGCACCAAAGAGAGCCGGGGAAGCTTGCCTTATCTTCTCCAGGCCCTATAGAGAGCCGGGGACGCTGCAGTCCTCGCCTCTTCTATTCCAGGCACTATAGAGAGCCGGGGATGCTCGCCTCTTCTTCTCCAGGCCCTAAAGACAGCCGGGGATGCTCGCCTCTACTTCTCCAAGCCCAATAGAGAGCCGGGGTTGATTGCCTCTTCTTCTAAAGGCCCAATAGAGAGACGGGGATGCTCGCCTCTTCTTCTCCAGGCCCTATAGAGAGCCGGAGATGCTCGCCTCTTCTTCTCCAGACCCTTTAGAGATCCGGGGATGCTCGCCTCTTCTTCTCCAGGCACTATAGAGAGCTGGGGATGCTGGCTTCTTCTCCAGGCCTTATAGAGAGCTGGAGATGCTGCAGTGCACGCCTCTTCTTCTCCATGCCATATAGAGAGCCGGGGATGCTGCAGTCCTTGCCTCTTCTTCACCAGGTCATATAGAGAGCCGGGGATGCTCGCCTCTTCTTCTCCAAGCCCTATAGAGAGCCGTGAATGCTCGCTTCTTCTTCTCCAGGCCCAATAGAGAGCCAGAGATGAAGCAGTGCTCACCTCTTCTTTTCCAGGCCCTATGGAGATCCGGGGATGCTCGCCTCTTCTTCTGCAGGCCCTATAGAGAGCTGGGGATGCTCGCCTCTTCTTTTCCAAGCCCTATAGAGAGCCAGGGGTGCTCGCCTCTTCTTCTCCAGGCCCTATAAATAGCCAGGGATGCTGCAGTGCTCGCCTCTTCTTCTCCAGGCCCTATATAGATTCGGGGATGCTGCAGTGCTCGCCTCTTCTTCTCCAGGCCCCATATAGATTCAGGGATGCTGCAGTGCAGGCCTCTTCTTCTCCAGGCCCAATAGAGAGTTGGGTATGATCGCCTCTTCTTCTCCAGGCCTTATAGAGAGCCGCGGATGTTCTCCTCTTCTTTTCCAGTCCCTATGGAGAGTCGGGGCGCTCTACTCTTCTTCTCCAGTCCATATAGAGAGCTGGGGATGCTGTAGTGCTCACCTATTCTTTTCCAGGCCCTATGGAGAGCCGGGAATTCATGCCTTTTCTTCTCCAGGCCTATGGAGACCCGGGGATGCTCGCCTCTTCTTCTCCATGCTCTATGGCGAGACGGGGATGCTCGCGTCTTCTCCTACAGGGCCTATAGAGAGCCGAGGATGCTGCAGTGCTCACCTCTACTTCTCCAGAACCTATAGGGAGCCGGGGATGCTCGCTTCTTCTTCTCCCGGCCCTATAGAGAGCTGGGGATGCTCGCCTCTTCTTCTGAAGGCCCTATAGAGAGCCGGGGATGCTCGCCTTTTTTTCTCCAGCCACTATAGAGAGCCGGGGATGCTCGCCTCTTCTTCTCCTGGCCCTATTGAGAGCCGGGGATGCTCGCCTCTACTTCTACAGGCCCTATAGAGAGACAGGGATTCTGCAGTGCTTGCCTCTTCTACTCCAGGACCTGGATAGAGCTGGGGATGCTCAACTCTTCTTCTCCAAGCCCTATAGAGAGCAGGGGATGCTCGCCTCTTCTTCTCCAAGCCATATAGAGAGCCGGGGATGCTCGCCTCTTCTTCTACAGGCCCTATAGAGAGCCGGGGATGCTCCAGTGCTTGCCTCTTCTTCTCCATGTCCTATAGAGAGCCGGGGATGCTCGCTTCTTCTTCTGCAGCCCTATAGAGAGCCGGGGATGATCGCTTCTTTTTCTGCAGGCCCTATAGAGAGCCGGGGATGCTCGCCACTACTTCTCCAGGCCATATAGAGATCTGGGGATGCTTGCCTCTTCTTCTCCAGGCCCTACAGAGAGTTGGGGATGCTCGCTTCTCCTTCTCCAGGCCCTATAGAGAGCCAGGGATGCTGCAGTCCTCGCCTCTTCTTCTCCAGGCTCTATAGAGATCTGGGGATGCTTGCCTCTTCTACTCCAGGCCCAATAGAGAGTTGGGGATGCTGTAGTGCTCGCCTCTTCTCCTCCAGGCCCTATATAGAGCCAGGGATGCAGCAGTGCTCGCCTCCTCGTCTCCAAGCCATACAGAGATCCGGGGATGCTCGCCTCTTCTTCTACAGGCTCTATAGAGTGCCAGGGAAGCTCGCCTCTTCTTCTCCAAGCCCTATAGAGAGCCGGGGATGCTCGCCTCTTCTTCAACAGGCCCTATAAAGAGCCAGGATGCTGCAGTGCTCGCCTCTTCTTCTCCAGGCTCTGTAGAGAGCCAGGGATGCTCGCCTCTTCTTCTCCAGGCCCTATATAGATTCTGGGATGCTGGCCTCTTCTTCTCCAAGCGTTATAGAGACGCAGGGATGCTCGCATCATCTTCTCCAGGACCTATAGAGAGCTGGGGATGATCACCTCTTCTTCTCCAGGCCCTATAGAAAGCCAGGAATGCTCGCTTCTTCTTCTCCAGGCCCTATAGAGAGACAGGGATGCTCGCATCATCATCTCCAGGCTCTATAGAGAGCTGGGGATGATCACCTATTCTTCTCCAGGCCCTATAGAGAGCTGGGGATGCTCGCCTCTTCTTCACCAAGGCCTATAGAGATCCGTGAGTGCTCGCTTCTTCTTCTCCAGGCCCAATAGAGAGCCAGAGATGAAGCAGTGCTCACATCTTCTTTTCCAGCCCCTATAGAGATCCGGGGATGCTCTCCTCTTCTCCAGGTCCTATAGAGAGCTGGGGATGCTGCAGTGCTTGCTTCTTCTTTTCCAGGCCCCATAGAGAGCCGGGGATGCTCGCCTCTTCTTCTTCAGGCACTACAGAGAGCCGGGGATGATCTCCTCTTCTTCTCCAGGCCTTATAGAGAGCCGGGGATGATCGCCTCTTCTTCTTCAGGCACTACAGAGAGCCGGGGATGCTCTCCTCTTCTTCTCCAGGCCCTATAGAGAGCTGGGGATGCTGCAGTGCTTGCTTCTTCTTCTCCAGGCCCAATAGAGAGTCAGGGGACAGCCGTGCTCGCTTCTTCTTTTCCAGGCCCCATAGAGAGCCGGAGATGCTCGCCTCTTCTTCTGCAGGCCCTATAGAGAGCCGGGGATGCTCACCTCTTCTTTTCCAAGCCCTATAGAGAGCCAGGGGTGCTCACCTTTTCTTCTCCAGGCCCTATAAAGAGCCACGGATGCTGAAGCGCTTGCCTCTTTTTCTCAAGGCCCAATAGAGAGCTGGGGACGCTCGCCTCTTCTTCTCCAGGCCCTATAGAGAGCCGGGATTCATCGCCTCTTCTTCTCCATGCCCTACAGAGATGGATACTGCAGGCCCTATAGAGAGCCAGGGATGCTCGTCTCTTCTTTTCAGGCAATACAGAGAGCCGGGGACGCTCGCCTCATCTTCTCCATGCCCAATAGAGAGTCAGGGATGCAGCAGTACCCACCTCTTCTTTTCCAGGCCCCATAGAGAGCTGGGGATGCTCGCCTCTTCTTCTCCAGTTCAACTCAAGACAGCCACCAACAGCTCTGAGATTAAGAAGTAAACGCTCACTTCAACTCATAACAGGCATCGCTCCACCACTAAAAAGTGAACATTCACTTCAACTCATGATAGGCATTGCTCCACCGTTTTACTCTCTTTGGAAGGCTCTAATGGCCTTCCAGTGCAGGAGAGAGTGGGGGCACGTCCACAATGAGATGCCCTAGGGGAGCTCATCCCCTTGCACCACATCTTTTCAGTTGTTCCCCAAAGTTAGGGTGGGGAGCAGTGCTGTGTTTCTATCTCTTATTCTTGGCTTAGTATATGATTTCAGGTTGTGTTTGTGCATTTGGTGGGGCTACTGTGTTAAAAAACACGGGGAAAAGCCCGTTCAGATGAAGAAAGAGAAGTTTCCCAGAATCCCAAGTTACCTGTTTTGCCTATGCCCTCCTCTAACTTTGGGATCATGTGATCATGACCGGGAGCTGACTCTGCCCCTCAGCCCTTTGAAAAAGGTATTTTTCCCGCCGATTTTTAAAAAACTTCTAGCGCGCGACCCGGACAACGCAGAAAGTTGAGAGTAGTCTCAAAATGACCCGCATCCACGACTCTCTGTGCACAAGAATTTTCAGAACGATAGCTTAAAAACCGACCCAGTTATGCCCGAGTCTTTCCCTCAATGCAATCCTATGGGCGAAAAGCCGAAAACGCCGTTTGAGCCGCGCGGTTGACCCGATTTTCACAAAAATATAGCACGCGACCCAGACAACGCAGAGAGGTGAGAGTGGTCTCAAAATGACCCCCATCCACGACTCTCTGAGCACAAGAATTTCTAGAACGATAGCTTCAAAAAGAACGTAGTTATGCGCGATTATTTGCCGCAATGCAATCCTATGGTGAAATGTTTTCAAGATGGCGACCGGAGCGCTCCGCCTGAACTAGGAGCTCCGAAAAATGGCCGCTTCTCTTCGCCTTGCTTCTAGGGGGTCCGCGGTCCGCTCCTACTCCGCCTCTGGGTAAGGCGGAGCAGGCCAATCCGCTACTGCTTCTACGCTCCTAATCGGAGCGGATCACACCCCTAGTCTTTACTATATATTGCAGTAGTCTGAGCGTTTTTGGTAACATATCACAAAAAGTCCTTTTTAAGAGAAACGCATGCCAATCTACTGATTTACATTGAAACCCGTTCTCACGGCCTGGTTTCCAATGCATTTCCATGGGTCTACTCTGAGTAGGACTATTTTCGTGTTTCTTTATAAACATGAGGAAAGTTTTTGTTTTGTTGCCAATTCTATTTACACTCTGTAATAAGGCACTCTATTGGAATCTCTACTATACTGCAGGAGATTGAGCGTTTCTGAAGTCACTGGTAACATCTCATGAATAAGCCCTTTTTAAAAGAAAAGCCTTATCTGTCCATCCCCATCAAAACAGGCCAATACGCGTATACATTGAAAAAAGTTCTCCAGGCCTTGTTTCCAATGCGTTTCCATGGGTCTACTCTGAGTAGGACTATTTTCTTGTTTCTTTATATACATAACGTCAGTTTTGTTTTTTGTTGCCAATTCTAGTTAAACCCTTCAATAAAACGTTCTACAGCAGGTTTGAGCGTTTTTGACATCACTGGTATATCACAAAATGTCCTTTTTAAGTGAAACGTAATATCTGTCCATCTCCATCAAGACATGCCAATCTACTGATTTACATTGAAACCCTTTCTCACGGCCATGTTTCCAATGCATTTCCATGGGTCTACTCTGAGTAGGACTATTTTAGTCTTTTTTTATAAACGTGACGTAAGTTTTGTACTTTGTTGCCAATTCTATTTAAACTCTGCAATAAAACGTTCCGCAGGAGTCTTTACTACATTGCAGTAGTTTGAGCGTTGTTCACTTCACTGGTAACGTATCACAAAAAGTCCTTTTTTATAGAAACACAATATCTGTGCATCCCCATCATGCAAATAAACTGATTTACATTGAAAAGCAGTCACACGGCCAGGTTTCCAATGCATTTCCATGGGTCTACTCTGAGTAGGACTCTTTAGATAGATAGAGCTATCTTTAGATAGATGAGGTAGGTTTTGTGTTTTATTGCCAAGTCTACTTAAACTCTGTAATAAAGCACTCCATTGGAATCTCCACTATACTGCAGGAGAATGAGCATTTCTGACTTCATTGGTAACTTCTCATAAAAAGTACTTTTTGAGAGAAACGCATTATCTTTCCATCTGCATCAAAACCCGCCCAATATACTGATTTACTTTGAAATACATTGAAACATGTTCTCCAGGCCTGGTTTCCAATGCGTTTCTATGGGTCTTCTCTGAGTAGGACTATTTTCTTGTTTCTTTATATACATAACGTAAGTTTTGTGTTTTGTTGCCAATTCTAGTTAAACCCTTCAATAAAACGTTCCACAGGAGTCTTTACTATATATTGCAGTATTCTGAGCGTTTTTGGTAACATATCACAAAAAGTCCTTTTTAAGAGAAACGCATGCCAGTCTACTGATTTACATTGAAACCCGTTCTCACGGCCTGGTTTCCAATGCATTTCCAGGGGTCTACTCTAAGTAGGACTATTTTCGTGTTTCTTTATAAACATGAGGAAAGTTTTTGTTTTGTTGCCAATTCTATTTACACTCTGTAATAAGGCACTCTATTGGAATCTCTACTATACTGCAGGAGATTGAGCGTTTCTGAAGTCACTGGTAACATCTCATGAATAAGCCCTTTTGAAGAGAAAAGCATTATCTGTCAGTCCCCATCAAAACAGGCCAATACGCGTATACATTGAAACATGTTCTCCAGGCCTGGTTTCCAATGCGTTTCCATGGGCCTACTCTGAGTAGGACTATTTTTGTGTTTCTTTAGATAGATGAGGTAGGTTTTGTGTTTTGTTGCCAATTCTACTTAAACTCTGTAATAAAGCACTCCATTGGAATCTCCACTATACTGCAGGAGAATGAGCATTTTTGACTTCATTGGTACTTTTTAAGAGAAACGCATTATCTTTCCATCTGCATCAAAACCCGCCCAATATACTGATTTACTTTGAAACGCGTTCTCATGGCCTGGTTTCCAATGCATTTCGATGGGTCTACTCAGGGTAGGACTATTTTCGTGTTTCTTTACACACATAACGTAGTTTTTGTGATTTGTTGCCAATGGGTCTACTCTGAGTAGGACTATTTTCGTGTTTCTTTATAAACATGACGAAAGATTTGTGTTTTGTAGCCAATTTTATTTAAACTCTGTAATAAGGCACTCTATTGGAATCTCTAATATACTGCAGGAGATTGAGAGTTTCTGACGTCATTGATAACATTACACAAAATATCCACAGGAGAAACGCAATATTTGTCCATCCCCCTCAAAACAGGCCAATATGTTGCTTTACATTTAAAAGCGTTCTCACCGACGGGTATCCAATACCATTGATCTACTCTGAGTAGGACTATATTCGTGTTTCTTTATATACGTAATGTAAGTTATGTGTTTTGTTGCCAATTCTAGTTAAACCCTTCAATAAAACGTTCCACAGGAGTCTTTACTAGGGGTGTGCACGGACCCCCCGCTCCGCTTCACTTGCAGATCCGCCATTTTCCGGATCGGGCCGCTCCGCCCCGCCCCCGCTCCGCCCACTTCTGCTCCGCTCCGCCCAGAGCTCCGGATCCGGATCCGGAGCTCCGTTTCCCCCCCCATAGGCTTGCATTGAAAGCTAAAAAATTATACAACTTTTTTTCTGTTCAAGTTAGAAACCTCATGTTTGGCACCATGACACCTCATGGGGATATACACACGCACGCCAAGTTTCAAAGCAATCCCATCATCCCCTGATTTTTGGCGAATTTTTGAAAATCGGGCACCCCACACACAACATCCCTGCGAGGTGGGCAGGGGAGGAGGGAGGGAAGGCAGGCAGGCATGCAGCTGGCATTTCTGGGGGCATAAGGAAGTGAGCCAAGGATAAGCCAGTAATGCATATAAAATGGAATAAATCAATAAATAAACAAAGGAGGGGTGGAATTAAAAGCAGCAGTGTTGCTGAATAAACAGCAAGAAGATTTTTTTTAAAAAGGCTATATCTGTCTTTTACCAGCAATAGGGGGACGTGCCCGGGGGAGGGGGAAGCAGCTGCCAGTTCAACTCAAGACAGCCACCAACAGCTCTGAGATTAAGAAGTAAACGCTCACTTCAACTCATAACAGGCATCGCTCCACCACTAAAAAGTGAACATTCACTTCAACTCATGATAGGCATTGCTCCACCGTTTTACTCTCTTTGGAAGGCTCTAATGGCCTTCCAGTGCAGGAGAGAGTGGGGGCACGTCCACAATGAGATGCCCTAGGGGAGCTCATCCCCTTGCACCACATCTTTTCAGTTGTTCCCCAAAGTTAGGGTGGGGAGCAGTGCTGTGTTTCTATCTCTTATTCTTGGCTTAGTATATGATTTCAGGTTGTGTTTGTGCATTTGGTGGGGCTACTGTGTTAAAAAACACGGGGAAAAGCCCGTTCAGATGAAGAAAGAGAAGTTTCCCAGAATCCCAAGTTACCTGTTTTGCCTATGCCCTCCTCTAACTTTGGGATCATGTGATCATGACCGGGAGCTGACTCTGCCCCTCAGCCCTTTGAAAAAGGTATTTTTCCCGCCGATTTTTAAAAAACTTCTAGCGCGCGACCCGGACAACGCAGAAAGTTGAGAGTAGTCTCAAAATGACCCGCATCCACTACTCTCTGTGCACAAGAATTTTCAGAACGATAGCTTAAAAACCGACCCAGTTATGCCCGAGTCTTTCCCTCAATGCAATCCTATGGGCGAAAAGCCGAAAACGCCGTTTGAGCCGCGCGGTTGTCCCGATTTTCACAAAAATATAGCACGCGACCCAGACAACGCAGAGAGGTGAGAGTGGTCTCAAAATGACTCCCATCCACGACTCTCTGAGCACAAGAATTTCTAGAACGATAGCTTCAAAAAGAACGTAGTTATGCGCGATTATTTGCCGCAATGCAATCCTATGGTGAAATGTTTTCAAGATGGCGACCGGAGCGCTCCGCCTGAACTAGGAGCTCCGAAAAATGGCCGCTTCTCTTCGCCTTGCTTCTAGGGGGTCCGCGGTCCGCTCCTACTCCGCCTCTGGGTAAGGCGGAGCAGGCCAATCCGCTACTGCTTCTACGCTCCTAATCGGAGCGGATCACACCCCTAGTCTTTACTATATATTGCAGTAGTCTGAGCTTTTTTGGTAACATATCACAAAAAGTCCTTTTTAAGAGAAACACATGCCAATCTACTGATTTACATTGAAACCCGTTCTCACGGCCTGGTTTCCAATGCATTTCCATGGGTCTACTCTGACTAGGACTATTTTCGTGTTTCTTTATAAACATGAGGAAAGTTTTTGTTTTGTTGCCAATTCTATTTACACTCTGTAATAAGGCACTCTATTGGAATCTCTACTATACTGCAGGAGATTGAGCGTTTCTGAAGTCACTGGTAACATCTCATGAATAAGCCCTTTTTAAAAGAAAAGCCTTATCTGTCCATCCCCATCAAAACAGGCCAATACGCGTATACATTGAAAAAAGTTCTCCAGGCCTTGTTTCCTATGCGTTTCCATGGGTCTACTCTGAGTAGGACTATTTTCTTGTTTCTTTATATACATAACGTCAGTTTTGTTTTTTGTTGCCAATTCTAGTTAAACCCTTCAATAAAACGTTCTACAGCAGGTTTGAGCGTTTTTGACATCACTGGTATATCACAAAATGTCCTTTTTAAGTGAAACGTAATATCTGTCCATCTCCATCAAGACATGCCAATCTACTGATTTACATTGAAACCCTTTCTCACGGCCATGTTTCCAATGCATTTCCATGGGTCTACTCTGAGTAGGACTATTTTAGTCTTTTTTTATGAACGTGACGTAAGTTTTGTACTTTGTTGCCAATTCTATTTAAACTCTGCAATAAAACGTTCCGCAGGAGTCTTTACTACATTGCAGTAGTTTGAGCGTTGTTCACTTCACTGGTAACGTATCACAAAAAGTCCTTTTTTATAGAAACACAATATCTGTGCATCCCCATCATGCAAATAAACTGATTTACATTGAAAAGCAGTCACACGGCCAGGTTTCCAATGCATTTCCATGGGCCTACTCTGAGTAGGACTCTTTAGATAGATAGAGCTATCTTTAGATAGATGAGGTAGGTTTTGTGTTTTATTGCCAAGTCTACTTAAACTCTGTAATAAAGCACTCCATTGGAATCTCCACTATACTGCAGGAGAATGAGCATTTCTGACTTCATTGGTAACTTCTCATAAAAAGTACTTTTTGAGAGAAACGCATTATCTTTCCATCTGCATCAAAACCCGCCCAATATACTGATTTACTTTGAAATACATTGAAACATGTTCTCCAGGCCTGGTTTCCAATGCGTTTCTATGGGTCTTCTCTGAGTAGGACTATTTTCTTGTTTCTTTATATACATAACGTAAGTTTTGTGTTTTGTTGCCAATTCTAGTTAAACCCTTCAATAAAACGTTCCACAGGAGTCCTTACTATATATTGCAGTATTCTGAGCGTTTTTGGTAACATATCACAAAAAGTCCTTTTTAAGAGAAACGCATGCCAGTCTACTGATTTACATTGAAACCCGTTCTCACGGCCTGGTTTCCAATGCATTTCCATGGGTCTACTCTGACTAGGACTATTTTCGTGTTTCTTTATAAACATGAGGAAAGTTTTTGTTTTGTTGCCAATTCTATTTACACTCTGTAATAAGGCACTCTATTGGAATCTCTACTATACTGCAGGAGATTGAGCGTTTCTGAAGTCACTGGTAACATCTCATGAATAAGCCCTTTTGAAGAGAAAAGCATTATCTGTCAATCCCCATCAAAACAGGCCAATACGCGTATACATTGAAACATGTTCTCCAGGCCTGGTTTCCAATGCGTTTCCATGGGCCTACTCTGAGTAGGACTATTTTTGTGTTTCTTTAGATAGATGAGGTAGGTTTTGTGTTTTGTTGCCAATTCTACTTAAACTCTGTAATAAAGCACTCCATTGGAATCTCCACTATACTGCAGGAGAATGAGCATTTTTGACTTCATTGGTACTTTTTAAGAGAAACGCATTATCTTTCCATCTGCATCAAAACCCGCCCAATATACTGATTTACTTTGAAACGCGTTCTCATGGCCTGGTTTCCAATGCATTTCGATGGGTCTACTCAGGGTAGGACTATTTTCGTGTTTCTTTACACACATAACGTAGTTTTTGTGATTTGTTGCCAATGGGTCTACTCTGAGTAGGACTATTTCCGTGTTTCTTTATAAACATGACGAAAGATTTGTGTTTTGTAGCCAATTTTATTTAAACTCTGTAATAAGGCACTCTATTGGAATCTCTAATATACTGCAGGAGATTGAGAGTTTCTGACGTCATTGATAACATTACACAAAATATCCACAGGAGAAACGCAATATTTGTCCATCCCCCTCAAAACAGGCCAATATGTTGCTTTACATTTAAAAGCGTTCTCACGGACGGGTATCCAATACCATTGATCTACTCTGAGTAGGACTATATTCGTGTTTCTTTATATACGTAACGTAAGTTATGTGTTTTGTTGCCAATTCTAGTTAAACCCTTCAATAAAACGTTCCACAGGAGTCTTTACTAGGGGTGTGCACGGACCCCCCGCTCCGCTTCACTTGCAGATCCGCCATTTTCCGGATCGGGCCGCTCCGCCCCACCCCCGCTCCGCCCACTTCTGCTCCGCTCCGCCCGGAGCTCCGGATCCGGATCCGGAGCTCCGTTTCCCCCCCCCATAGGCTTGCATTGAAAGCTAAAAAATTATACAACTTTTTTTCTGTTCAAGTTAGAAACCTCATGTTTGGCACCATGACACCTCATGGGGATATACACACGCACGCCAAGTTTCAAAGCAATCCCATCATCCCCTGATTTTTGGCGAATTTTTGAAAATCGGGCACCCCACACACAACATCCCTGCGAGGTGGGCAGGGGAGGAGGGAGGGAAGGCAGGCAGGCATGCAGCTGGCATTTCTGGGGGCATAAGGAAGTGAGCCAAGGATAATCCAGTAATGCATATAAAATGGAATAAATCAATAAATAAACAAAGGAGGGGTGGAATTAAAAGCAGCAGTGTTGCTGAATAAACAGCAAGAAGATTTTTTTAAAAAAGGCTATATCTGTCTTTTACCAGCAATAGGGGGACGTGCCCGGGGGAGGGGGAAGCAGCTGCCAGTTCAACTCAAGACAGCCACCAACAGCTCTGAGATTAAGAAGTAAACGCTCACTTCAACTCATAACAGGCATCGCTCCACCACTAAAAAGTGAACATTCACTTCAACTCATGATAGGCATTGCTCCACCGTTTTACTCTCTTTGGAAGGCTCTAATGGCCTTCCAGTGCAGGAGAGAGTGGGGGCACGTCCACAATGAGATGCCCTAGGGGAGCTCATCCCCTTGCACCACATCTTTTCAGTTGTTCCCCAAAGTTAGGGTGGGGAGCAGTGCTGTGTTTCTATCTCTTATTCTTGGCTTAGTATATGATTTCAGGTTGTGTTTGTGCATTTGGTGGGGCTACTGTGTTAAAAAACACGGGGAAAAGCCCGTTCAGATGAAGAAAGAGAAGTTTCCCAGAATCCCAAGTTACCTGTTTTGCCTATGCCCTCCTCTAACTTTGGGATCATGTGATCATGACCGGGAGCTGACTCTGCCCCTCAGCCCTTTGAAAAAGGTATTTTTCCCGCCGATTTTTAAAAAACTTCTAGCGCGCGACCCGGACAACGCAGAAAGTTGAGAGTAGTCTCAAAATGACCCGCATCCACGACTCTCTGTGCACAAGAATTTTCAGAACGATAGCTTAAAAACCGACCCAGTTATGCCCGAGTCTTTCCCTCAATGCAATCCTATGGGCGAAAAGCCGAAAACGCCGTTTGAGCCGCGCGGTTGACCCGATTTTCACAAAAATATAGCACGCGACCCAGACAACGCAGAGAGGTGAGAGTGGTCTCAAAATGACCCCCATCCACGACTCTCTGAGCACAAGAATTTCTAGAACGATAGCTTCAAAAAGAACGTAGTTATGCGCGATTATTTGCCGCAATGCAATCCTATGGTGAAATGTTTTCAAGATGGCGACCGGAGCGCTCCGCCTGAACTAGGAGATCCGAAAAATGGCCGCTTCTCTTCGCCTTGCTTCTAGGGGGTCCGCGGTCCGCTCCTACTCCACCTCTGGGTAAGGCGGAGCAGGCCAATCCGCTACTGCTTCTACGCTCCTAATCGGAGCGGATCACACCCCTAGTCTTTACTATATATTGCAGTAGTCTGAGCGTTTTTGGTAACATATCACAAAAAGTCCTTTTTAAGAGAAACGCATGCCAATCTACTGATTTACATTGAAACCCGTTCTCACGGCCTGGTTTCCAATGCGTTTCCATGGGCCGACTCTGAGTAGGACTATTTTTGTGTTTCTTTAGATAGATGAGGTAGGTTTTGTGTTTTGTTGCCAATTCTACTTAAACTCTGTAATAAAGCACTCCATTGGAATCTCCACTATACTGCAGGAGAATGAGCATTTTTGACTTCATTGGTACTTTTTAAGAGAAACGCATTATCTTTCCATCTGCATCAAAACCCGCCCAATATACTGATTTACTTTGAAACGCGTTCTCATGGCCTGGTTTCCAATGCATTTCGATGGGTCTACTCAGGGTAGGACTATTTTCGTGTTTCTTTACACACATAACGTAGTTTTTGTGATTTGTTGCCAATGGGTCTACTCTGAGTAGGACTATTTCCGTGTTTCTTTATAAACATGACGAAAGATTTGTGTTTTGTAGCCAATTTTATTTAAACTCTGTAATAAGGCACTCTATTGGAATCTCTAATATACTGCAGGAGATTGAGAGTTTCTGACGTCATTGATAACATTACACAAAATATCCACAGGAGAAACGCAATATTTGTCCATCCCCCTCAAAACAGGCCAATATGTTGCTTTACATTTAAAAGCGTTCTCACGGACGGGTATCCAATACCATTGATCTACTCTGAGTAGGACTATATTCGTGTTTCTTTATATACGTAACGTAAGTTATGTGTTTTGTTGCCAATTCTAGTTAAACCCTTCAATAAAACGTTCCACAGGAGTCTTTACTAGGGGTGTGCACGGACCCCCCGCTCCGCTTCACTTGCAGATCCGCCATTTTCCGGATCGGGCCGCTCCGCCCCACCCCCGCTCCGCCCACTTCTGCTCCGCTCCGCCCGGAGCTCCGGATCCGGATCCGGAGCTCCGTTTCCCCCCCCATAGGCTTGCATTGAAAGCTAAAAAATTATACAACTTTTTTTCTGTTCAAGTTAGAAACCTCATGTTTGGCACCATGACACCTCATGGGGATATACACACGCACGCCAAGTTTCAAAGCAATCCCATCATCCCCTGATTTTTGGCGAATTTTTGAAAATCGGGCACCCCACACACAACATCCCTGCGAGGTGGGCAGGGGAGGAGGGAGGGAAGGCAGGCAGGCATGCAGCTGGCATTTCTGGGGGCATAAGGAAGTGAGCCAAGGATAATCCAGTAATGCATATAAAATGGAATAAATCAATAAATAAACAAAGGAGGGGTGGAATTAAAAGCAGCAGTGTTGCTGAATAAACAGCAAGAAGATTTTTTTAAAAAAGGCTATATCTGTCTTTTACCAGCAATAGGGGGACGTGCCCGGGGGAGGGGGAAGCAGCTGCCAGTTCAACTCAAGACAGCCACCAACAGCTCTGAGATTAAGAAGTAAACGCTCACTTCAACTCATAACAGGCATCGCTCCACCACTAAAAAGTGAACATTCACTTCAACTCATGATAGGCATTGCTCCACCGTTTTACTCTCTTTGGAAGGCTCTAATGGCCTTCCAGTGCAGGAGAGAGTGGGGGCACGTCCACAATGAGATGCCCTAGGGGAGCTCATCCCCTTGCACCACATCTTTTCAGTTGTTCCCCAAAGTTAGGGTGGGGAGCAGTGCTGTGTTTCTATCTCTTATTCTTGGCTTAGTATATGATTTCAGGTTGTGTTTGTGCATTTGGTGGGGCTACTGTGTTAAAAAACACGGGGAAAAGCCCGTTCAGATGAAGAAAGAGAAGTTTCCCAGAATCCCAAGTTACCTGTTTTGCCTATGCCCTCCTCTAACTTTGGGATCATGTGATCATGACCGGGAGCTGACTCTGCCCCTCAGCCCTTTGAAAAAGGTATTTTTCCCGCCGATTTTTAAAAAACTTCTAGCGCGCGACCCGGACAACGCAGAAAGTTGAGAGTAGTCTCAAAATGACCCGCATCCACGACTCTCTGTGCACAAGAATTTTCAGAACGATAGCTTAAAAACCGACCCAGTTATGCCCGAGTCTTTCCCTCAATGCAATCCTATGGGCGAAAAGCCGAAAACGCCGTTTGAGCCGCGCGGTTGACCCGATTTTCACAAAAATATAGCACGCGACCCAGACAACGCAGAGAGGTGAGAGTGGTCTCAAAATGACCCCCATCCACGACTCTCTGAGCACAAGAATTTCTAGAACGATAGCTTCAAAAAGAACGTAGTTATGCGCGATTATTTGCCGCAATGCAATCCTATGGTGAAATGTTTTCAAGATGGCGACCGGAGCGCTCCGCCTGAACTAGGAGATCCGAAAAATGGCCGCTTCTCTTCGCCTTGCTTCTAGGGGGTCCGCGGTCCGCTCCTACTCCACCTCTGGGTAAGGCGGAGCAGGCCAATCCGCTACTGCTTCTACGCTCCTAATCGGAGCGGATCACACCCCTAGTCTTTACTATATATTGCAGTAGTCTGAGCGTTTTTGGTAACATATCACAAAAAGTCCTTTTTAAGAGAAACGCATGCCAATCTACTGATTTACATTGAAACCCGTTCTCACGGCCTGGTTTCCAATGCATTTCCATGGGTCTACTCTGACTAGGACTATTTTCGTGTTTCTTTATAAACATGAGGAAAGTTTTTGTTTTGTTGCCAATTCTATTTACACTCTGTAATAAGGCACTCTATTGGAATCTCTACTATACTGCAGGAGATTGAGCATTTCTGAAGTCACTGGTAACATCTCATGAATAAGCCCTTTTTAAAAGAAAAGCCTTATCTGTCCATCCCCATCAAAACAGGCCAATACGCGTATACATTGAAAAAAGTTCTCCAGGCCTTGTTTCCAATGCGTTTCTATGGGTCTACTCTGAGTAGGACTATTTTCTTGTTTCTTTATATACATAACGTCAGTTTTGTTTTTTGTTGCCAATTCTAGTTAAACCCTTCAATAAAACGTTCTACAGCAGGTTTGAGCGTTTTTGACATCACTGGTATATCACAAAATGTCCTTTTTAAGTGAAACGTAATATCTGTCCATCTCCATCAAGACATGCCAATCTACTGATTTACATTGAAACCCTTTCTCACGGCCATGTTTCCAATGCATTTCCATGGGTCTATTTTAGTCTTTTTTTATAAACGTGACGTAAGTTTTGTACTTTGTTGCCAATTCTATTTAAACTCTGCAATAAAACGTTCCGCAGGAGTCTTTACTACATTGCAGTAGTTTGAGCGTTGTTCACTTCACTGGTAACGTATCACAAAAAGTCCTTTTTTATAGAAACACAATATCTGTGCATCCCCATCATGCAAATAAACTGATTTACATTGAAAAGCAGTCACACGGCCAGGTTTCCAATGCATTTCCATAGGCCTACTCTGAGTAGGACTCTTTAGATAGATAGATCTATCTTTAGATAGATGAGGTAGGTTTTGTGTTTTATTGCCAAGTCTACTTAAACTCTGTAATAAAGCACTCCATTGGAATCTCCACTATACT
Organism: Elgaria multicarinata webbii; assembly: GCF_023053635.1. Classification (NCBI taxonomy): domain Eukaryota; kingdom Metazoa; phylum Chordata; class Lepidosauria; order Squamata; family Anguidae; genus Elgaria; species Elgaria multicarinata. The sequence goes on along the minus strand of NC_086173.1, from coordinate 21,152,737 downwards.
GCAGGAGAATGAGCATTTCTGACTTCATTGGTAACTTCTCATAAAAAGTACTTTTTGAGAGAAACGCATTATCTTTCCATCTGCATCAAAACCCGCCCAATATACTGATTTACTTTGAAATACATTGAAACATGTTCTCCAGGCCTGGTTTCCAATGCGTTTCTATGGGTCTTCTCTGAGTAGGACTATTTTCTTGTTTCTATATATACATAACGTAAGTTTTGTGTTTTGTTGCCAATTCTAGTTAAACCCTTCAATAAAACGTTCCACAGGAGTCTTTACTATATATTGCAGTATTCTGAGCGTTTTTGGTAACATATCACAAAAAGTCCTTTTTAAGAGAAACGCATGCCAGTCTACTGATTTACATTGAAACCCGTTCTCACGGCCTGGTTTCCAATGCATTTCCATGGGTCTACTCTGAGTAGGACTATTTTCGTGTTTCTTTATAAACATGAGGAAAGTTTTTGTTTTGTTGCCAATTCTATTTACACTCTGTAATAAGGCACTCTATTGGAATCTCTATTGGAATGCAGGAGATTGAGCGTTTCTGAAGTCACTGGTAACATCTCATGAATAAGCCCTTTTGAAGAGAAAAGCATTATCTGTCAATCCCCATCAAAACAGGCCAATACGCGTATACATTGAAACATGTTCTCCAGGCCTGGTTTCCAATGCGTTTCCATGGGCCTACTCTGAGTAGGACTATTTTTGTGTTTCTTTAGATAGATGAGGTAGGTTTTGTGTTTTGTTGCCAATTCTACTTAAACTCTGTAATAAAGCACTCCATTGGAATCTCCACTATACTGCAGGAGAATGAGCATTTTTGACTTCATTGGTACTTTTTAAGAGAAACGCATTATCTTTCCATCTGCATCAAAACCCGCCCAATATACTGATTTACTTTGAAACGCGTTCTCATGGCCTGGTTTCCAATGCATTTCGATGGGTCTACTCAGGGTAGGACTATTTTCGTGTTTCTTTACACACATAACGTAGTTTTTGTGATTTGTTGCCAATGGGTCTACTCTGAGTAGGACTATTTCCGTGTTTCTTTATAAACATGACGAAAGATTTGTGTTTTGTAGCCAATTTTATTTAAACTCTGTAATAAGGCACTCTATTGGAATCTCTAATATACTGCAGGAGATTGAGAGTTTCTGACGTCATTGATAACATTACACAAAATATCCACAGGAGAAACGCAATATTTGTCCATCCCCCTCAAAACAGGCCAATATGTTGCTTTACATTTAAAAGCGTTCTCACGGACGGGTATCCAATACCATTGATCTACTCTGAGTAGGACTATATTCGTGTTTCTTTATATACGTAACGTAAGTTATGTGTTTTGTTGCCAATTCTAGTTAAACCCTTCAATAAAACGTTCCACAGGAGTCTTCTTTACTATATATTGCAGTAGTCTGAGCGTTTTTGGTAACATATCACAAAAAGTCCTTTTTAAGAGAAACGCATGCCAATCTACTGATTTACATTGAAACCCGTTCTCACGGCCTGGTTTCCAATGCATTTCCATGGGTCTACTCTGACTAGGACTATTTTCGTGTTTCTTTATAAACATGAGGAAAGTTTTTGTTTTGTTGCCAATTCTATTTACACTCTGTAATAAGGCACTCTATTGGAATCTCTACTATACTGCAGGAGATTGAGCGTTTCTGAAGTCACTGGTAACATCTCATGAATAAGCCCTTTTTAAAAGAAAAGCCTTATCTGTCCATCCCCATCAAAACAGGCCAATACGCGTATACATTGAAAAAAGTTCTCCAGGCCTTGTTTCCAATGCGTTTCCATGGGTCTACTCTGAGTAGGACTATTTTCTTGTTTCTTTATATACATAACGTCAGTTTTGTTTTTTGTTGCCAATTCTAGTTAAACCCTTCAATAAAACGTTCTACAGCAGGTTTGAGCGTTTTTGACATCACTGGTATATCACAAAATGTCCTTTTTAAGTGAAACGTAATATCTGTCCATCTCCATCAAGATATGCCAATCTACTGATTTACATTGAAACCCTTTCTCACGGCCATGTTTCCAATGCATTTCCATGGGTCTACTCTGAGTAGGACTATTTTAGTCTTTTTTTTATAAACGTGACGTAAGTTTTGTACTTTATTGCCAATTCTATTTAAACTCTGCAATAAAACGTTCCGCAGGAGTCTTTACTACATTGCAGTAGTTTGAGCGTTGTTCACTTCACTGGTAACGTATCACAAAAAGTCCTTTTTTATAGAAACACAATATCTGTCCATCCCCATCAAAACATGCAAATAAACTGATTTACATTGAAAAGCAGTCACACGGCCAGGTTTCCAATGCATTTCCATGGGCCTACTCTGAGTAGGACTATTTCTGTGTTTCTTTAGATAGATGAGGTAGGTTTTGTGTTTTGTTGCCAATTCTACTTAAACTCTGTAATAAAGTACTCCATTGGAATCTCCACTATACTGCAGGAGAATGAGCATTTTTGACTTCATTGGTACTTTTTAAGAGAAACGCATTATCTTTCCATCTGCATCAAAACCCACCCAATATACTGATTTACTTTGAAACGCGTTCTCATGGCCTGGTTTCCAATGCATTTCGATGGGTCTACTCAGGGTAGGACTATTTTCGTGTTTCTTTACACACATAACGTAGTTTTTGTGTTTTGTTGCCAATGGGTCTACTCTGAGTAGGACTATATTCGTGTTTCTTTATAAACATGACGAAAGATTTGTGTTTTGTAGCCAATTTTATTTAAACTCTGTAATAAGGCACTCTATTGGAATCTCTAATATACTGCAGGAGATTGAGAGTTTCTGACGTCATTGATAACATTACACAAAATATCCACAGGAGAAACGCAATATTTGTCCATCCCCCTCAAAACAGGCCAATATGTTGCTTTACATTTAAAAGCGTTCTCACGGACGGGTATCCAATACCATTGATCTACTCTGAGTAGGACTATATTCGTGTTTCTTTATATACGTAACGTAAGTTATGTGTTTTGTTGCCAATTCTAGTTAAACCCTTCAATAAAACGTTCCACAGGAGTCTTTACTAGGGGTGTGCACGGACCCCCCGCTCCGCTTCACTTGCAGATCCGCCGTTTTCCGGATCGGGCCGCTCCGCTCCACCCCACCCCCGCTCCGCCCACTTCTGCTCCGCTCCGCCCGGAGCTCCAGATCCGGATCCGGAGCTCTGTTTCCCCCCCCATAGGCTTGCATTGAAAGCTAAAAAATTATACAACTTTTTTTCTGTTCAAGTTAGAAACCTCATGTTTGGCACCATGACACCTCATGGGGATATACAAACGTACGCCAAGTTTCAAAGCAATCCCATCATCCCCTGATTTTTGGCGAATTTTTGAAAATCGGGCACCCCACACACAACATCCCTGCGAGGTGGGCAGGGGAGGAGGGAGGGAAGGCAGGCAGGCATGCAGCCGGCATTTCTGGGGGCATAAGGAAGTGAGCCAAGTATAATCCAGTAATGCATATAAAATGGAATAAATCAATAAATAAACAAAGGAGGGGTGGAATTAAAAGCAGCAGTGTTGCTGAATAAACAGCAAGAAGATTTTTTTAAAAAAGGCTATATCTGTCTTTTACCAGCAATAGGGGGACGTGCCCGGGGGAGGGGGAAGCAGCTGCCAGTTCAACTCAAGACAGCCACCAACAGCTCTGAGATTAAGAAGTAAACGCTCACTTCAACTCATAACAGGCATCGCTCCACCACTAAAAAGTGAACATTCACTTCAACTCATGATAGGCATTGCTCCACCGTTTTACTCTCTTTGGAAGGCTCTAATGGCCTTCCAGTGCAGGAGAGAGTGGGGGCACGTCCACAATGAGAAGCCCTAGGGGAGCTCATCCCCTTGCACCACATCTTTTCAGTTGTTCCCCAAAGTTAGGGTGGGGAGCAGTGCTGTGTTTCTATCTCTTATTCTTGGCTTAGTATATGATTTCAGGTTGTGTTTGTGCATTTGGTGGGGCTACTGTGTTAAAAAACACGGGGAAAAGCCCGTTCAGATGAAGAAAGAGAAGTTTCCCAGAATCCCAAGTTACCTGTTTTGCCTATGCCCTCCTCTAACTTTGGGATCATGTGATCATGACCGGGAGCTGACTCTGCCCCTCAGCCCTTTGAAAAAGGTATTTTTCCCGCCGATTTTTAAAAAACTTCTAGCGCGCGACCCGGACAACGCAGAAAGTTGAGAGTAGTCTCAAAATGACCCGCATCCACGACTCTCTGTGCACAAGAATTTTCAGAACGATAGCTTAAAAACCGACCCAGTTATGCCCGAGTCTTTCCCTCAATGCAATCCTATGGGCGAAAAGCCGAAAACGCCGTTTGAGCCGCGCGGTTGACCCGATTTTCACAAAAATATAGCACGTGACCCAGACAACGCAGAGAGGTGAGAGTGGTCTCAAAATGACCCCCATCCACGACTCTCTGAGCACAAGAATTTCTAGAACGATAGCTTCAAAAAGAACGGAGTTATGCGCGATTATTTGCCGCAATGCAATCCTATGGTGAAAAGTTTTCAAGATGGCGACCGGAGCGCTCCGCCTGAACTAGGAGCTCCGAAAAATGGCCGCTTCACTTCGCCTTGCTTCTAGGGGGTCCGCGGTCCGCTCCTACTCCACCTCTGGGTAAGGCGGAGCAGGCCAATCCGCTACTGCTTCTACGCTCCTAATCGGAGCGGATCACACGCGTATACATTGAAAAAAGTTCTCCAGGCCTTGTTTCCAATGCGTTTCCATGGGTCTACTCTGAGTAGGACTATTTTCTTGTTTCTTTATATACATAACGTCAGTTTTGTTTTTTTTTTGCCAATTCCAGTTAAACCCTTCAATAAAACGTTCTACAGCAGGTTTGAGCGTTTTTGACATCACTGGTATATCACAAAATGTCCTTTTTAAGTGAAACGCAATATCTGTCCATCTCCATCAAGACATGCCAATCTACTGATTTACATTGAAACCCTTTCTCACGGCCATGTTTCCAATGCATTTCCATGGGTCTACTCTGAGTAGGACTATTTTAGTCTTTTTTTATAAACGTGACGTAAGTTTTGTACTTTGTTGCCAATTCTATTTAAACTCTGCAATAAAACGTTCCGCAGGAGTCTTTACTCCATTGCAGTAGTTTGAGCGTTGTTCACTTCACTGGTAACGTATCACAAAAAGTCCTTTTTTATAGAAACACAATATCTGTCCATCCCCATCATGCAAATAAACTGATTTACATTGAAAAGCAGTCACACGGCCAGGTTTCCAATGCATTTCCATGGGCCTACTCTGAGTAGGACTCTTTAGATAGATAGATCTATCTTTAGATAGATGAGGTAGGTTTTGTGTTTTATTGCCAAGTCTACTTAAACTCTGTAATAAAGCACTCCATTGGAATCTCCACTATACTGCAGGAGAATGAGCATTTCTGACTTCATTGGTAACTTCTCATAAAAAGTACTTTTTGAGAGAAACGCATTATCTTTCCATCTGCATCAAAACCCGCCCAATATACTGATTTACTTTGAAATACATTGAAACATGTTCTCCAGGCCTGGTTTCCAATGCGTTTCTATGGGTCTACTCTGAGTAGGACTATTTTCTTGTTTCTTTATATACATAACGTAAGTTTTGTGTTTTGTTGCCAATTCTAGTTAAACCCTTCAATAAAACGTTCCACAGCAGGTTTGAGCGTTTTTGACATCACTGGTATATCACAAAATGTCCTTTTTAAGTGAAACGCAATATCTGTCCATCTCCATCAAGACATGCCAATCTACTGATTTACATTGAAACCCTTTCTCACGGCCATGTTTCCAATGCATTTCCATGGGTCTACTCTGAGTAGGACTATTTTAGTCTTTTTTTATAAACGTGACGTAAGTTTTGTACTTTGTTGCCAATTCTATTTAAACTCTGCAATAAAACGTTCCGCAGGAGTCTTTACTACATTGCAGTAGTTTGAGCGTTGTTCACTTCACTGGTAACGTATCACAAAAAGTCCTTTTTTATAGAAACACAATATCTGTCCATCCCCATCAAAACATGCAAATAAACTGATTTACATTGAAAAGCAGTCACACGGCCAGGTTTCCAATGCATTTCCATGGGCCTACTCTGAGTAGGACTATTTTTGTGTTTCTTTAGATAGATGAGGTAGGTTTTGTGTTTTGTTGCCAATTCTATTTAAACTCTGTAATAAAGCACTCCATTGGAATCTCCACTATACTGCAGGAGAATGAGCATTTTTGACTTCATTGGTACTTTTTAAGAGAAACGCATTATCTTTCCATCTGCATCAAAACCCGCCCAATATACTGATTTACTTTGAAACGCGTTCTCATGGCCTGGTTTCCAATGCATTTCGATGGGTCTACTCAGGGTAGGACTATTTTCGTGTTTCTTTACACACATAACGTAGTTTTTGTGATTTGTTGCCAATGGGTCTACTCTGAGTAGGACTATTTTCGTGTTTCTTTATAAACATGACGAAAGATTTGTGTTTTGTAGCCAATTTTATTTAAACTCTGTAATAAGGCACTCTATTGGAATCTCTAATATACTGCAGGAGATTGAGAGTTTCTGAAGTCATTGATAACATTACACAAAATATCCACAGGAGAAACGCAATATTTGTCCATCCCCCTCAAAACAGGCCAATATGTTGCTTTACATTTAAAAGCGTTCTCACGGACGGGTATCCAATACCATTGATCTACTCTGAGTAGGACTATATTCGTGTTTCTTTATATACGTAACGTAAGTTATGTGTTTTGTTGCCAATTCTAGTTAAACCCTTCAATAAAACGTTCCACAGGAGTCTTTACTAGGGGTGTGCACGGACCCCCCGCTCCGCTTCACTTGCAGATCCGCCATTTTCCGGATCGGGCCGCTCCGCCCCACCCCCGCTCCGCCCACTTCTGCTCCGCTCCGCCCGGACCTCCGGATCTGGATCCGGAGCTCCGTTTCCCCCCCCATAGGCTTGCATTGAAAGCTAAAAAATTATACAACTTTTTTTCTGTTCAAGTTAGAAACCTCATGTTTGGCACCATGACACCTCATGGGGATATACACACGCACGCCAAGTTTCAAAGCAATCCCATCATCCCCTGATTTTTGGCGAATTTTTGAAAATCGGGCACCCCACACACAACATCCCTGCGAGGTGGGCAGGGGAGGAGGGAGGGAAGGCAGGCAGGCATGCAGCTGGCATTTCTGGGGGCATAAGGAAGTGAGCCAAGGATAATCCAGTAATGCATATAAAATGGAATAAATCAATAAATAAACAAAGGAGGGGTGGAATTAAAAGCAGCAGTGTTGCTGAATAAACAGCAAGAAGATTTTTTAAAAAAAGGCTATATCTGTCTTTTACCAGCAATAGGGGGACGTGCCCGGGGGAGGGGGAAGCAGCTGCCAGTTCAACTCAAGACAGCCACCAACAGCTCTGAGATTAAGAAGTAAACGCTCACTTCAACTCATAACAGGCATCGCTCCACCACTAAAAAGTGAACATTCACTTCAACTCATGATAGGCATTGCTCCACCGTTTTACTCTCTTTGGAAGGCTCTAATGGCCTTCCAGTGCAGGAGAGAGTGGGGGCACGTCCACAATGAGATGCCCTAGGGGAGCTCATCCCCTTGCACCACATCTTTTCAGTTGTTCCCCAAAGTTAGGGTGGGGAGCAGTGCTGTGTTTCTATCTCTTATTCTTGGCTTAGTATATGATTTCAGGTTGTGTTTGTGCATTTGGTGGGGCTACTGTGTTAAAAAACACGGGGAAAAGCCCGTTCAGATGAAGAAAGAGAAGTTTCCCAGAATCCCAAGTTACCTGTTTTGCCTATGCCCTCCTCTAAAGGTATTTTTCCCGCCGATTTTTAAAAAACTTCTAGCGCGCGACCCGGACAACGCAGAAAGTTGAGAGTAGTCTCAAAATGACCCGCATCCACGACTCTGTGCACAAGAATTTTCAGAACGATAGCTTAAAAACCGACCCAGTTATGCCCGAGTCCTTCCCTCAATGCAATCCTATGGGCGAAAAGCCAAAAACGCCGTTTGAGCCGCGCGGTTGACCCGATTTTCACAAAAATATAGCACGCGACCCAGACAACGCAGAGAGGTGAGAGTGGTCTCAAAATGACCCCCATCCACGACTCTCTGAGCACAAGAATTTCTAGAACGATAGCTTCAAAAAGAACGTAGTTATGCGCGATTATTTGCCGCAATGCAATCCTATGGTGAAATGTTTTCAAGATGGCGACCGGAGCGCTCCGCCTGAACTAGGAGCTCCGAAAAATGGCCGCTTCTCTTCGCCTTGCTTCTAGGGGGTCCGCGGTCCGCTCCTACTCCGCCTCTGGGTAAGGCGGAGCAGGCCAATCCGCTACTGCTTCTACGCTCCTAATCGGAGCGGATCACACCCCTAGTCTTTACTATATATTGCAGTAGTCTGAGCGTTTTTGGTAACATATCACAAAAAGTCCTTTTTAAGAGAAACGCATGCCAATCTACTGATTTACATTGAAACCCGTTCTCACGGCCTGGTTTCCAATGCATTTCCATGGGTCTACTCTGAGTAGGACTATTTTCGTGTTTCTTTATAAACATGAGGAAAGTTTTTGTTTTGTTGCCAATTCTATTTACACTCTGTAATAAGGCACTCTATTGGAATCTCTACTATACTGCAGGAGATTGAGCATTTCTGAAGTCACTGGTAACATCTCATGAATAAGCCCTTTTTAAAAGAAAAGCCTTATCTGTCCATCCCCATCAAAACAGGCCAATACGCGTATACATTGAAAAAAGTTCTCCAGGCCTTGTTTCCAATGCGTTTCCATGGGTCTACTCTGAGTAGGACTATTTTCATGTTTCTTTATATACATAACGTCAGTTTTGTTTTTTGTTGCCAATTCCAGTTAAACCCTTCAATAAAACGTTCTACAGCAGGTTTGAGCGTTTTTGACATCACTGGTATATCACAAAATGTCCTTTTTAAGTGAAATGCAATATCTGTCCATCTCCATCAAGACATGCCAATCTACTGATTTACATTGAAACCCTTTCTCACGGCCATGTTTCCAATGCATTTCCATGGGTCTACTCTGAGTAGGACTATTTTAGTCTTTTTTTATAAACGTGACGTAAGTTTTGTACTTTGTTGCCAATTCTATTTAAACTCTGCAATAAAACGTTCCGCAGGAGTCTTTACTCCATTGCAGTAGTTTGAGCGTTGTTCACTTCACTGGTAACGTATCACAAAAAGTCCTTTTTTATAGAAACACAATATCTGTCCATCCCCATCATGCAAATAAACTGATTTACATTGAAAAGCAGTCACACGGACAGGTTTCCAATGCATTTCCATGGGCCTACTCTGAGTAGGACTCTTTAGATAGATAGATCTATCTTTAGATAGATGAGGTAGGTTTTGTGTTTTATTGCCAAGTCTACTTAAACTCTGTAATAAAGCACTCCATTGGAATCTCCACTATACTGCAGGAGAATGAGCATTTCTGACTTCATTGGTAACTTCTCATAAAAAGTACTTTTTGAGAGAAACGCATTATCTTTCCATCTGCATCAAAACCCGCCCAATATACTGATTTACTTTGAAATACATTGAAACATGTTCTCCAGGCCTGGTTTCCAATGCGTTTCTATGGGTCTACTCTGAGTAGGACTATTTTCTTGTTTCTTTATATACATAACGTAAGTTTTGTGTTTTGTTGCCAATTCTAGTTAAACCCTTCAATAAAACGTTCCACAGGAGTCCTTACTATATATTGCAGTATTCTGAGCGTTTTTGGTAACATATCACAAAAAGTCCTTTTTAAGAGAAACGCATGCCAGTCTAATGATTTACATTGAAACCCGTTCTCACGGCCTGGTTTCCAATGCATTTCCATGGGTCTACTCTGAGTAGGACTATTTTCGTGTTTCTTTATAAACATGAGGAAAGTTTTTGTTTTGTTGCCAATTCTATTTACACTCTGTAATAAGGCACTCTATTGGAATCTCTACTATACTGCAGGAGATTGAGCATTTCTGAAGTCACTGGTAACATCTCATGAATAAGCCCTTTTTAAAAGAAAAGCCTTATCTGTCCATCCCCATCAAAACAGGCCAATACGCGTATACATTGAAAAAAGTTCTCCAGGCCTTGTTTCCAATGAGTTTCCATGGGTCTACTCTGAGTAGGACTATTTTCTTGTTTCTTTATATACATAACGTCAGTTTTGTTTTTTGTTGCCAATTCTAGTTAAACCCTTCAATAAAACGTTCTACAGCAGGTTTGAGCGTTTTTGACATCACTGGTATATCACAAAATGTCCCTTTTAAGTGAAATGCAATATCTGTCCATCTCCATCAAGACATGCCAATCTACTGATTTACATTGAAACCCTTTCTCACGGCCATGTTTCCAATGCATTTCCATGGGTCTACTCTGAGTAGGACTATTTTAGTCTTTTTTTATAAACGTGACGTAAGTTTTGTACTTTGTTGCCAATTCTATTTAAACTCTGCAATAAAACGTTCCGCAGGAGTCTTTACTCCATTGCAGTAGTTTGAGCGTTGTTCACTTCACTGGTAACGTATCACAAAATGTCCTTTTTTATAGAAACACAATATCTGTCCATCCCCATCAAAACATGCAAATAAACTGATTTACATTGAAAAGCAGTCACACGGCCAGGTTTCCAATGCATTTCCATGGGCCTACTCTGAGTAGGACTATTTTTGTGTTTCTTTAGATAGATGAGGTAGGTTTTGTGTTTTGTTGCCAATTCTACTTAAACTCTGTAATAAAGCACTCCATTGGAATCTCCACTATACTGCAGGAGAATGAGCATTTTTGACTTCATTGGTACTTTTTAAGAGAAACGCATTATCTTTCCATCTGCATCAAAACCCGCCCAATATACTGATTTACTTTGAAACGCGTTCTCATGGCCTGGTTTCCAATGCATTTCGATGGGTCTACTCAGGGTAGGACTATTTTCGTGTTTCTTTACACACATAACGTAGTTTTTGTGATTTGTTGCCAATGGGTCTACTCTGAGTAGGACTATTTCCGTGTTTCTTTATAAACATGACGAAAGATTTGTGTTTTGTAGCCAATTTTATTTAAACTCTGTAATAAGGCACTCTATTGGAATCTCTAATATACTGCAGGAGATTGAGAGTTTCTGACGTCATTGATAACATTACACAAAATATCCACAGGAGAAACGCAATATTTGTCCATCCCCCTCAAAACAGGCCAATATGTTGCTTTACATTTAAAAGCGTTCTCACGGACGGGTATCCAATACCATTGATCTACTCTGAGTAGGACTATATTCGTGTTTCTTTATATACGTAACGTAAGTTATGTGTTTTGTTGCCAATTCTAGTTAAACCCTTCAATAAAACGTTCCACAGGAGTCTTTACTAGGGGTGTGCACGGACCCCCCGCTCCGCTTCACTTGCAGATCCGCCATTTTCCGGATCGGGCCGCTCCGCCCCACCCCCGCTCCGCCCACTTCTGCTCCGCTCCGCCCGGAGCTCCGGATCCGGATCCGGAGCTCCGTTTCCCCCCCCATAGGCTTGCATTGAAAGCTAAAAAATTATACAACTTTTTTTCTGTTCAAGTTAGAAACCTCATGTTTGGCACCATGACACCTCATGGGGATATACACACGCACGCCAAGTTTCAAAGCAATCCCATCATCCCCTGATTTTTGGCGAATTTTTGAAAATCGGGCACCCCACACACAACATCCCTGCGAGGTGGGCAGGGGAGGAGGGAGGGAAGGCAGGCAGGCATGCAGCTGGCATTTCTGGGGGCATAAGGAAGTGAGCCAAGGATAATCCAGTAATGCATATAAAATGGAATAAATCAATAAATAAACAAAGGAGGGGTGGAATTAAAAGCAGCAGTGTTGCTGAATAAACAGCAAGAAGATTTTTTTAAAAAAAGGCTATATCTGTCTTTTACCAGCAATAGGGGGACGTGCCCGGGGGAGGGGGAAGCAGCTGCCAGTTCAACTCAAGACAGCCACCAACAGCTCTGAGATTAAGAAGTAAACGCTCACTTCAACTCATAACAGGCATCGCTCCACCACTAAAAAGTGAACATTCACTTCAACTCATGATAGGCATTGCTCCACCGTTTTACTCTCTTTGGAAGGCTCTAATGGCCTTCCAGTGCAGGAGAGAGTGGGGGCACGTCCACAATGAGATGCCCTAGGGGAGCTCATCCCCTTGCACCACATCTTTTCAGTTGTTCCCCAAAGTTAGGGTGGGGAGCAGTGCTGTGTTTCTATCTCTTATTCTTGGCTTAGTATATGATTTCAGGTTGTGTTTGTGCATTTGGTGGGGCTACTGTGTTAAAAAACACGGGGAAAAGCCCGTTCAGATGAAGAAAGAGAAGTTTCCCAGAATCCCAAGTTACCTGTTTTGCCTATGCCCTCCTCTAACTTTGGGATCATGTGATCATGACCGGGAGCTGACTCTGCCCCTCAGCCCTTTGAAAAAGGTATTTTTCCCGCCGATTTTTAAAAAACTTCTAGCGCGCGACCCGGACAACGCAGAAAGTTGAGAGTAGTCTCAAAATGACCCGCATCCACGACTCTCTGTGCACAAGAATTTTCAGAACGATAGCTTAAAAACCGACCCAGTTATGCCCGAGTCTTTCCCTCAATGCAATCCTATGGGCGAAAAGCCGAAAACGCCGTTTGAGCCGCGCGGTTGACCCGATTTTCACAAAAATATAGCACGCGACCCAGACAACGCAGAGAGGTGAGAGTGGTCTCAAAATGACCCCCATCCACGACTCTCTGAGCACAAGAATTTCTAGAACGATAGCTTCAAAAAGAACGTAGTTATGCGCGATTATTTGCCGCAATGCAATCCTATGGTGAAATGTTTTCAAGATGGCGACCGGAGCGCTCCGCCTGAACTAGGAGATCCGAAAAATGGCCGCTTCTCTTCGCCTTGCTTCTAGGGGGTCCGCGGTCCGCTCCTACTCCACCTCTGGGTAAGGCGGAGCAGGCCAATCCGCTACTGCTTCTACGCTCCTAATCGGAGCGGATCACACCCCTAGTCTTTACTATATATTGCAGTAGTCTGAGCGTTTTTGGTAACATATCACAAAAAGTCCTTTTTAAGAGAAACGCATGCCAATCTACTGATTTACATTGAAACCCGTTCTCACGGCCTGGTTTCCAATGCGTTTCCATGGGCCGACTCTGAGTAGGACTATTTTTGTGTTTCTTTAGATAGATGAGGTAGGTTTTGTGTTTTGTTGCCAATTCTACTTAAACTCTGTAATAAAGCACTCCATTGGAATCTCCACTATACTGCAGGAGAATGAGCATTTTTGACTTCATTGGTACTTTTTAAGAGAAACGCATTATCTTTCCATCTGCATCAAAACCCGCCCAATATACTGATTTACTTTGAAACGCGTTCTCATGGCCTGGTTTCCAATGCATTTCGATGGGTCTACTCAGGGTAGGACTATTTTCGTGTTTCTTTACACACATAACGTAGTTTTTGTGATTTGTTGCCAATGGGTCTACTCTGAGTAGGACTATTTCCGTGTTTCTTTATAAACATGACGAAAGATTTGTGTTTTGTAGCCAATTTTATTTAAACTCTGTAATAAGGCACTCTATTGGAATCTCTAATATACTGCAGGAGATTGAGAGTTTCTGACGTCATTGATAACATTACACAAAATATCCACAGGAGAAACGCAATATTTGTCCATCCCCCTCAAAACAGGCCAATATGTTGCTTTACATTTAAAAGCGTTCTCACGGACGGGTATCCAATACCATTGATCTACTCTGAGTAGGACTATATTCGTGTTTCTTTATATACGTAACGTAAGTTATGTGTTTTGTTGCCAATTCTAGTTAAACCCTTCAATAAAACGTTCCACAGGAGTCTTTACTAGGGGTGTGCACGGACCCCCCGCTCCGCTTCACTTGCAGATCCGCCATTTTCCGGATCGGGCCGCTCCGCCCCACCCCCGCTCCGCCCACTTCTGCTCCGCTCCGCCCGGAGCTCCGGATCCGGATCCGGAGCTCCGTTTCCCCCCCCATAGGCTTGCATTGAAAGCTAAAAAATTATACAACTTTTTTTCTGTTCAAGTTAGAAACCTCATGTTTGGCACCATGACACCTCATGGGGATATACACACGCACGCCAAGTTTCAAAGCAATCCCATCATCCCCTGATTTTTGGCGAATTTTTGAAAATCGGGCACCCCACACACAACATCCCTGCGAGGTGGGCAGGGGAGGAGGGAGGGAAGGCAGGCAGGCATGCAGCTGGCATTTCTGGGGGCATAAGGAAGTGAGCCAAGGATAATCCAGTAATGCATATAAAATGGAATAAATCAATAAATAAACAAAGGAGGGGTGGAATTAAAAGCAGCAGTGTTGCTGAATAAACAGCAAGAAGATTTTTTTAAAAAAGGCTATATCTGTCTTTTACCAGCAATAGGGGGACGTGCCCGGGGGAGGGGGAAGCAGCTGCCAGTTCAACTCAAGACAGCCACCAACAGCTCTGAGATTAAGAAGTAAACGCTCACTTCAACTCATAACAGGCATCGCTCCACCACTAAAAAGTGAACATTCACTTCAACTCATGATAGGCATTGCTCCACCGTTTTACTCTCTTTGGAAGGCTCTAATGGCCTTCCAGTGCAGGAGAGAGTGGGGGCACGTCCACAATGAGATGCCCTAGGGGAGCTCATCCCCTTGCACCACATCTTTTCAGTTGTTCCCCAAAGTTAGGGTGGGGAGCAGTGCTGTGTTTCTATCTCTTATTCTTGGCTTAGTATATGATTTCAGGTTGTGTTTGTGCATTTGGTGGGGCTACTGTGTTAAAAAACACGGGGAAAAGCCCGTTCAGATGAAGAAAGAGAAGTTTCCCAGAATCCCAAGTTACCTGTTTTGCCTATGCCCTCCTCTAACTTTGGGATCATGTGATCATGACCGGGAGCTGACTCTGCCCCTCAGCCCTTTGAAAAAGGTATTTTTCCCGCCGATTTTTAAAAAACTTCTAGCGCGCGACCCGGACAACGCAGAAAGTTGAGAGTAGTCTCAAAATGACCCGCATCCACGACTCTCTGTGCACAAGAATTTTCAGAACGATAGCTTAAAAACCGACCCAGTTATGCCCGAGTCTTTCCCTCAATGCAATCCTATGGGCGAAAAGCCGAAAACGCCGTTTGAGCCGCGCGGTTGACCCGATTTTCACAAAAATATAGCACGCGACCCAGACAACGCAGAGAGGTGAGAGTGGTCTCAAAATGACCCCCATCCACGACTCTCTGAGCACAAGAATTTCTAGAACGATAGCTTCAAAAAGAACGTAGTTATGCGCGATTATTTGCCGCAATGCAATCCTATGGTGAAATGTTTTCAAGATGGCGACCGGAGCGCTCCGCCTGAACTAGGAGATCCGAAAAATGGCCGCTTCTCTTCGCCTTGCTTCTAGGGGGTCCGCGGTCCGCTCCTACTCCACCTCTGGGTAAGGCGGAGCAGGCCAATCCGCTACTGCTTCTACGCTCCTAATCGGAGCGGATCACACCCCTAGTCTTTACTATATATTGCAGTAGTCTGAGCGTTTTTGGTAACATATCACAAAAAGTCCTTTTTAAGAGAAACGCATGCCAATCTACTGATTTACATTGAAACCCGTTCTCACGGCCTGGTTTCCAATGCATTTCCATGGGTCTACTCTGACTAGGACTATTTTCGTGTTTCTTTATAAACATGAGGAAAGTTTTTGTTTTGTTGCCAATTCTATTTACACTCTGTAATAAGGCACTCTATTGGAATCTCTACTATACTGCAGGAGATTGAGCATTTCTGAAGTCACTGGTAACATCTCATGAATAAGCCCTTTTTAAAAGAAAAGCCTTATCTGTCCATCCCCATCAAAACAGGCCAATACGCGTATACATTGAAAAAAGTTCTCCAGGCCTTGTTTCCAATGCGTTTCTATGGGTCTACTCTGAGTAGGACTATTTTCTTGTTTCTTTATATACATAACGTCAGTTTTGTTTTTTGTTGCCAATTCTAGTTAAACCCTTCAATAAAACGTTCTACAGCAGGTTTGAGCGTTTTTGACATCACTGGTATATCACAAAATGTCCTTTTTAAGTGAAACGTAATATCTGTCCATCTCCATCAAGACATGCCAATCTACTGATTTACATTGAAACCCTTTCTCACGGCCATGTTTCCAATGCATTTCCATGGGTCTATTTTAGTCTTTTTTTATAAACGTGACGTAAGTTTTGTACTTTGTTGCCAATTCTATTTAAACTCTGCAATAAAACGTTCCGCAGGAGTCTTTACTACATTGCAGTAGTTTGAGCGTTGTTCACTTCACTGGTAACGTATCACAAAAAGTCCTTTTTTATAGAAACACAATATCTGTGCATCCCCATCATGCAAATAAACTGATTTACATTGAAAAGCAGTCACACGGCCAGGTTTCCAATGCATTTCCATAGGCCTACTCTGAGTAGGACTCTTTAGATAGATAGATCTATCTTTAGATAGATGAGGTAGGTTTTGTGTTTTATTGCCAAGTCTACTTAAACTCTGTAATAAAGCACTCCATTGGAATCTCCACTATACTGCAGGAGAATGAGCATTTCTGACTTCATTGGTAACTTCTCATAAAAAGTACTTTTTGAGAGAAACGCATTATCTTTCCATCTGCATCAAAACCCGCCCAATATACTGATTTACTTTGAAATACATTGAAACATGTTCTCCAGGCCTGGTTTCCAATGCGTTTCTATGGGTCTTCTCTGAGTAGGACTATTTTCTTGTTTCTATATATACATAACGTAAGTTTTGTGTTTTGTTGCCAATTCTAGTTAAACCCTTCAATAAAACGTTCCACAGGAGTCTTTACTATATATTGCAGTATTCTGAGCGTTTTTGGTAACATATCACAAAAAGTCCTTTTTAAGAGAAACGCATGCCAGTCTACTGATTTACATTGAAACCCGTTCTCACGGCCTGGTTTCCAATGCATTTCCATGGGTCTACTCTGAGTAGGACTATTTTCGTGTTTCTTTATAAACATGAGGAAAGTTTTTGTTTTGTTGCCAATTCTATTTACACTCTGTAATAAGGCACTCTATTGGAATCTCTATTGGAATGCAGGAGATTGAGCGTTTCTGAAGTCACTGGTAACATCTCATGAATAAGCCCTTTTGAAGAGAAAAGCATTATCTGTCAATCCCCATCAAAACAGGCCAATACGCGTATACATTGAAACATGTTCTCCAGGCCTGGTTTCCAATGCGTTTCCATGGGCCTACTCTGAGTAGGACTATTTTTGTGTTTCTTTAGATAGATGAGGTAGGTTTTGTGTTTTGTTGCCAATTCTACTTAAACTCTGTAATAAAGCACTCCATTGGAATCTCCACTATACTGCAGGAGAATGAGCATTTTTGACTTCATTGGTACTTTTTAAGAGAAACGCATTATCTTTCCATCTGCATCAAAACCCGCCCAATATACTGATTTACTTTGAAACGCGTTCTCATGGCCTGGTTTCCAATGCATTTCGATGGGTCTACTCAGGGTAGGACTATTTTCGTGTTTCTTTACACACATAACGTAGTTTTTGTGATTTGTTGCCAATGGGTCTACTCTGAGTAGGACTATTTTCGTGTTTCTTTATAAACATGACGAAAGATTTGTGTTTTGTAGCCAATTTTATTTAAACTCTGTAATAAGGCACTCTATTGGAATCTCTAATATACTGCAGGAGATTGAGAGTTTCTGACGTCATTGATAACATTACACAAAATATCCACAGGAGAAACGCAATATTTGTCCATCCCCCTCAAAACAGGCCAATATGTTGCTTTACATTTAAAAGCGTTCTCACGGACGGGTATCCAATACCATTGATCTACTCTGAGTAGGACTATATTCGTGTTTCTTTATATACGTAACGTAAGTTATGTGTTTTGTTGCCAATTCTAGTTAAACCCTTCAATAAAACGTTCCACAGGAGTCTTCTTTACTATATATTGCAGTAGTCTGAGCGTTTTTGGTAACATATCACAAAAAGTCCTTTTTAAGAGAAACGCATGCCAATCTACTGATTTACATTGAAACCCGTTCTCACGGCCTGGTTTCCAATGCATTTCCATGGGTCTACTCTGACTAGGACTATTTTCGTGTTTCTTTATAAACATGAGGAAAGTTTTTGTTTTGTTGCCAATTCTATTTACACTCTGTAATAAGGCACTCTATTGGAATCTCTACTATACTGCAGGAGATTGAGCGTTTCTGAAGTCACTGGTAACATCTCATGAATAAGCCCTTTTTAAAAGAAAAGCCTTATCTGTCCATCCCCATCAAAACAGGCCAATACGCGTATACATTGAAAAAAGTTCTCCAGGCCTTGTTTCCAATGCGTTTCCATGGGTCTACTCTGAGTAGGACTATTTTCTTGTTTCTTTATATACATAACGTCAGTTTTGTTTTTTGTTGCCAATTCTAGTTAAACCCTTCAATAAAACGTTCTACAGCAGGTTTGAGCGTTTTTGACATCACTGGTATATCACAAAATGTCCTTTTTAAGTGAAACGTAATATCTGTCCATCTCCATCAAGATATGCCAATCTACTGATTTACATTGAAACCCTTTCTCACGGCCATGTTTCCAATGCATTTCCATGGGTCTACTCTGAGTAGGACTATTTTAGTCTTTTTTTTATAAACGTGACGTAAGTTTTGTACTTTATTGCCAATTCTATTTAAACTCTGCAATAAAACGTTCCGCAGGAGTCTTTACTACATTGCAGTAGTTTGAGCGTTGTTCACTTCACTGGTAACGTATCACAAAAAGTCCTTTTTTATAGAAACACAATATCTGTCCATCCCCATCAAAACATGCAAATAAACTGATTTACATTGAAAAGCAGTCACACGGCCAGGTTTCCAATGCATTTCCATGGGCCTACTCTGAGTAGGACTATTTCTGTGTTTCTTTAGATAGATGAGGTAGGTTTTGTGTTTTGTTGCCAATTCTACTTAAACTCTGTAATAAAGTACTCCATTGGAATCTCCACTATACTGCAGGAGAATGAGCATTTTTGACTTCATTGGTACTTTTTAAGAGAAACGCATTATCTTTCCATCTGCATCAAAACCCACCCAATATACTGATTTACTTTGAAACGCGTTCTCATGGCCTGGTTTCCAATGCATTTCGATGGGTCTACTCAGGGTAGGACTATTTTCGTGTTTCTTTACACACATAACGTAGTTTTTGTGTTTTGTTGCCAATGGGTCTACTCTGAGTAGGACTATATTCGTGTTTCTTTATAAACATGACGAAAGATTTGTGTTTTGTAGCCAATTTTATTTAAACTCTGTAATAAGGCCACTCTATTGGAATCTCTAATATACTGCAGGAGATTGAGAGTTTCTGACGTCATTGATAACATTACACAAAATATCCACAGGAGAAACGCAATATTTGTCCATCCCCCTCAAAACAGGCCAATATGTTGCTTTACATTTAAAAGCGTTCTCACGGACGGGTATCCAATACCATTGATCTACTCTGAGTAGGACTATATTCGTGTTTCTTTATATACGTAACGTAAGTTATGTGTTTTGTTGCCAATTCTAGTTAAACCCTTCAATAAAACGTTCCACAGGAGTCTTTACTAGGGGTGTGCACGGACCCCCCGCTCCGCTTCACTTGCAGATCCGCCGTTTTTCCGGATCGGGCCGCTCCGCTCCACCCCACCCCCGCTCCGCCCACTTCTGCTCCGCTCCGCCCGGAGCTCCAGATCCGGATCCGGAGCTCTGTTTCCCCCCCCATAGGCTTGCATTGAAAGCTAAAAAATTATACAACTTTTTTTCTGTTCAAGTTAGAAACCTCATGTTTGGCACCATGGACCCTCATGGGGATATACAAACGTACGCCAAGTTTCAAAGCAATCCCATCATCCCCTGATTTTTGGCGAATTTTTGAAAATCGGGCACCCCACACACAACATCCCTGCGAGGTGGGCAGGGGAGGAGGGGAGGGAAGGCAGGCAGGGCATGCAGCCGGCATTTCTGGGGGCATAAGGAAGTGAGCCAAGTATAATCCAGTAATGCATATAAAATGGAATAAATCAATAAATAAACAAAGGAGGGGTGGAATTAAAAGCAGCAGTGTTGCTGAATAAACAGCAAGAAGATTTTTTTAAAAAAGGCTATATCTGTCTTTTACCAGCAATAGGGGGACGTGCCCGGGGGAGGGGGGAAGCAGCTGCCAGTTCAACTCAAGACAGCCACCAACAGCTCTGAGATTAAGAAGTAAACGCTCACTTCAACTCATAACAGGCATCGCTCCACCACTAAAAAGTGAACATTCACTTCAACTCATGATAGGCATTGCTCCACCGTTTTACTCTCTTTGGAAGGCTCTAATGGCCTTCCAGTGCAGGAGAGAGTGGGGGCACGTCCACAATGAGAAGCCCTAGGGGAGCTCATCCCCTTGCACCACATCTTTTCAGTTGTTCCCCAAAGTTAGGGTGGGGAGCAGTGCTGTGTTTCTATCTCTTTATTCTTGGCTTAGTATATGATTTCAGGTTGTGTTTGGTGCATTTGGTGGGGCTACTGTGTTAAAAAACACGGGGAAAAGCCCGTTCAGATGAAGAAAGAGAAGTTTCCCAGAATCCCAAGTTACCTGTTTTGGCCTATGCCCTCCTCTAACTTTGGGATCATGTGATCATGACCGGGAGCTGACTCTGCCCCTCAGCCCTTTGAAAAAGGTATTTTTCCCGCCGATTTTTTAAAAACTTCTAGCGCGCGACCCGGACAACGCAGAAAGTTGAGAGTAGTCTCAAAATGACCCGCATCCACGACTCTCTGTGCACAAGAATTTTCAGAACGATAGCTTAAAAACCGACCCAGTTATGCCCGAGTCTTTCCCTCAATGCAATCCTATGGGCGAAAAGCGAAAACGCCGTTTGAGCCGCGCGGTTGACCCGATTTTCACAAAAATATAGCACGTGACCCAGACAACGCAGAGAGGTGAGAGTGGGTCTCAAAATGACCCCCATCCACGACTCTCTGAGCACAAGAATTTCTAGAACTGATAGCTTCAAAAAGAACGGAGTTATGCGCGATTATTTGCCGCAATGCAATCCTATGGTGAAAAGTTTTCAAGATGGCGACCGGAGCGCTCCGCCTGAACTAGGAGCTCCGAAAAATGGCCGCTTCACTTCGCCTTGCTTCTAGGGGTCCGCGGTCCGCTCCTACTCCACCTCTGGGTAAGGCGGAGCAGGCCAATCCGCTACTGCTTCTACGCTCCTAATCGGAGCGGATCACACGCTGTATACATTGAAAAAAAGTTCTCCAGGCCTTGTTTCCAATGCGTTTCCATGGGTCTACTCTGAGTAGGACTATTTTCTTGTTTCTTTATATACATAACGTCAGTTTTTTTTTTTTTTTTGCCAATTCCAGTTAAACCCTTCAATAAAACGTTCTACAGCAGGTTTGAGCGACTGGTATATCACAAAATGTCCTTTTTAAGTGAAACGCAATATCTGTCCATCTCCATCAAGACATGCCAATCTACTGATTTACATTGAAACCCTTTCTCACGGCCATGTTTCCAATGCATTTCCATGGGTCTACTCTGAGTAGGACTATTTTAGTCTTTTTTTATAAACGTGACGTAAGTTTTGTACTTTGTTGCCAATTCTATTTAAACTCTGCAATAAAACGTTCCGCAGGAGTCTTTACTCCATTGCAGTAGTTTGAGCGTTGTTCACTTCACTGGTAACGTATCACAAAAAGTCCTTTTTTATAGAAACACAATATCTGTCCATCCCCATCATGCAAATAAACTGATTTACATTGAAAAGCAGTCACACGGCCAGGTTTCCAATGCATTTCCATGGGCCTACTCTGAGTAGGACTCTTTAGATAGATAGATCTATCTTTAGATAGATGAGGTAGGTTTTGTGTTTTATTGCCAAGTCTACTTAAACTCTGTAATAAAGCACTCCATTGGAATCTCCACTATACTGCAGGAGAATGAGCATTTCTGACTTCATTGGTAACTTCTCATAAAAAGTACTTTTTGAGAGAAACGCATTATCTTTCCATCTGCATCAAAACCCGCCCAATATACTGATTTACTTTGAAATACATTGAAACATGTTCTCCAGGCCTGGTTTCCAATGCGTTTCTATGGGTCTACTCTGAGTAGGACTATTTTCTTGTTTCTTTATATACATAACGTAAGTTTTGTGTTTTGTTGCCAATTCTAGTTAAACCCTTCAATAAAACGTTCCACAGCAGGTTTGAGCGTTTTTGACATCACTGGTATATCACAAAATGTCCTTTTTAAGTGAAACGCAATATCTGTCCATCTCCATCAAGACATGCCAATCTACTGATTTACATTGAAACCCTTTCTCACGGCCATGTTTCCAATGCATTTCCATGGGTCTACTCTGAGTAGGACTATTTTAGTCTTTTTTTATAAACGTGACGTAAGTTTTGTACTTTGTTGCCAATTCTATTTAAACTCTGCAATAAAACGTTCCGCAGGAGTCTTTACTACATTGCAGTAGTTTGAGCGTTGTTCACTTCACTGGTAACGTATCACAAAAAGTCCTTTTTTATAGAAACACAATATCTGTCCATCCCCATCAAAACATGCAAATAAACTGATTTACATTGAAAAGCAGTCACACGGCCAGGTTTCCAATGCATTTCCATGGGCCTACTCTGAGTAGGACTATTTTTGTGTTTCTTTAGATAGATGAGGTAGGTTTTGTGTTTTGTTGCCAATTCTATTTAAACTCTGTAATAAAGCACTCCATTGGAATCTCCACTATACTGCAGGAGAATGAGCATTTTTGACTTCATTGGTACTTTTTAAGAGAAACGCATTATCTTTCCATCTGCATCAAAACCCGCCCAATATACTGATTTACTTTGAAACGCGTTCTCATGGCCTGGTTTCCAATGCATTTCGATGGGTCTACTCAGGGTAGGACTATTTTCGTGTTTCTTTACACACATAACGTAGTTTTTGTGATTTGTTGCCAATGGGTCTACTCTGAGTAGGACTATTTTCGTGTTTCTTTATAAACATGACGAAAGATTTGTGTTTTGTAGCCAATTTTATTTAAACTCTGTAATAAGGCACTCTATTGGAATCTCTAATATACTGCAGGAGATTGAGAGTTTCTGAAGTCATTGATAACATTACACAAAATATCCACAGGAGAAACGCAATATTTGTCCATCCCCCTCAAAACAGGCCAATATGTTGCTTTACATTTAAAAGCGTTCTCACGGACGGGTATCCAATACCATTGATCTACTCTGAGTAGGACTATATTCGTGTTTCTTTATATACGTAACGTAAGTTATGTGTTTTGTTGCCAATTCTAGTTAAACCCTTCAATAAAACGTTCCACAGGAGTCTTTACTAGGGGTGTGCACGGACCCCCCGCTCCGCTTCACTTGCAGATCCGCCATTTTCCGGATCGGGCCGCTCCGCCCCACCCCCGCTCCGCCCACTTCTGCTCCGCTCCGCCCGGACCTCCGGATCTGGATCCGGAGCTCCGTTTCCCCCCCCATAGGCTTGCATTGAAAGCTAAAAAATTATACAACTTTTTTTCTGTTCAAGTTAGAAACCTCATGTTTGGCACCATGACACCTCATGGGGATATACACACGCACGCCAAGTTTCAAAGCAATCCCATCATCCCCTGATTTTTGGCGAATTTTTGAAAATCGGGCACCCCACACACAACATCCCTGCGAGGTGGGCAGGGGAGGAGGGAGGGAAGGCAGGCAGGCATGCAGCTGGCATTTCTGGGGGCATAAGGAAGTGAGCCAAGGATAATCCAGTAATGCATATAAAATGGAATAAATCAATAAATAAACAAAGGAGGGGTGGAATTAAAAGCAGCAGTGTTGCTGAATAAACAGCAAGAAGATTTTTTAAAAAAAGGCTATATCTGTCTTTTACCAGCAATAGGGGGACGTGCCCGGGGGAGGGGGAAGCAGCTGCCAGTTCAACTCAAGACAGCCACCAACAGCTCTGAGATTAAGAAGTAAACGCTCACTTCAACTCATAACAGGCATCGCTCCACCACTAAAAAGTGAACATTCACTTCAACTCATGATAGGCATTGCTCCACCGTTTTACTCTCTTTGGAAGGCTCTAATGGCCTTCCAGTGCAGGAGAGAGTGGGGGCACGTCCACAATGAGATGCCCTAGGGGAGCTCATCCCCTTGCACCACATCTTTTCAGTTGTTCCCCAAAGTTAGGGTGGGGAGCAGTGCTGTGTTTCTATCTCTTATTCTTGGCTTAGTATATGATTTCAGGTTGTGTTTGTGCATTTGGTGGGGCTACTGTGTTAAAAAACACGGGGAAAAGCCCGTTCAGATGAAGAAAGAGAAGTTTCCCAGAATCCCAAGTTACCTGTTTTGCCTATGCCCTCCTCTAAAGGTATTTTTCCCGCCGATTTTTAAAAAACTTCTAGCGCGCGACCCGGACAACGCAGAAAGTTGAGAGTAGTCTCAAAATGACCCGCATCCACGACTCTGTGCACAAGAATTTTCAGAACGATAGCTTAAAAACCGACCCAGTTATGCCCGAGTCCTTCCCTCAATGCAATCCTATGGGCGAAAAGCCAAAAACGCCGTTTGAGCCGCGCGGTTGACCCGATTTTCACAAAAATATAGCACGCGACCCAGACAACGCAGAGAGGTGAGAGTGGTCTCAAAATGACCCCCATCCACGACTCTCTGAGCACAAGAATTTCTAGAACGATAGCTTCAAAAAGAACGTAGTTATGCGCGATTATTTGCCGCAATGCAATCCTATGGTGAAATGTTTTCAAGATGGCGACCGGAGCGCTCCGCCTGAACTAGGAGCTCCGAAAAATGGCCGCTTCTCTTCGCCTTGCTTCTAGGGGGTCCGCGGTCCGCTCCTACTCCGCCTCTGGGTAAGGCGGAGCAGGCCAATCCGCTACTGCTTCTACGCTCCTAATCGGAGCGGATCACACCCCTAGTCTTTACTATATATTGCAGTAGTCTGAGCGTTTTTGGTAACATATCACAAAAAGTCCTTTTTAAGAGAAACGCATGCCAATCTACTGATTTACATTGAAACCCGTTCTCACGGCCTGGTTTCCAATGCATTTCCATGGGTCTACTCTGAGTAGGACTATTTTCGTGTTTCTTTATAAACATGAGGAAAGTTTTTGTTTTGTTGCCAATTCTATTTACACTCTGTAATAAGGCACTCTATTGGAATCTCTACTATACTGCAGGAGATTGAGCATTTCTGAAGTCACTGGTAACATCTCATGAATAAGCCCTTTTTAAAAGAAAAGCCTTATCTGTCCATCCCCATCAAAACAGGCCAATACGCGTATACATTGAAAAAAGTTCTCCAGGCCTTGTTTCCAATGCGTTTCCATGGGTCTACTCTGAGTAGGACTATTTTCATGTTTCTTTATATACATAACGTCAGTTTTGTTTTTTGTTGCCAATTCCAGTTAAACCCTTCAATAAAACGTTCTACAGCAGGTTTGAGCGTTTTTGACATCACTGGTATATCACAAAATGTCCTTTTTAAGTGAAATGCAATATCTGTCCATCTCCATCAAGACATGCCAATCTACTGATTTACATTGAAACCCTTTCTCACGGCCATGTTTCCAATGCATTTCCATGGGTCTACTCTGAGTAGGACTATTTTAGTCTTTTTTTATAAACGTGACGTAAGTTTTGTACTTTGTTGCCAATTCTATTTAAACTCTGCAATAAAACGTTCCGCAGGAGTCTTTACTCCATTGCAGTAGTTTGAGCGTTGTTCACTTCACTGGTAACGTATCACAAAAAGTCCTTTTTTATAGAAACACAATATCTGTCCATCCCCATCATGCAAATAAACTGATTTACATTGAAAAGCAGTCACACGGACAGGTTTCCAATGCATTTCCATGGGCCTACTCTGAGTAGGACTCTTTAGATAGATAGATCTATCTTTAGATAGATGAGGTAGGTTTTGTGTTTTATTGCCAAGTCTACTTAAACTCTGTAATAAAGCACTCCATTGGAATCTCCACTATACTGCAGGAGAATGAGCATTTCTGACTTCATTGGTAACTTCTCATAAAAAGTACTTTTTGAGAGAAACGCATTATCTTTCCATCTGCATCAAAACCCGCCCAATATACTGATTTACTTTGAAATACATTGAAACATGTTCTCCAGGCCTGGTTTCCAATGCGTTTCTATGGGTCTACTCTGAGTAGGACTATTTTCTTGTTTCTTTATATACATAACGTAAGTTTTGTGTTTTGTTGCCAATTCTAGTTAAACCCTTCAATAAAACGTTCCACAGGAGTCCTTACTATATATTGCAGTATTCTGAGCGTTTTTGGTAACATATCACAAAAAGTCCTTTTTAAGAGAAACGCATGCCAGTCTAATGATTTACATTGAAACCCGTTCTCACGGCCTGGTTTCCAATGCATTTCCATGGGTCTACTCTGAGTAGGACTATTTTCGTGTTTCTTTATAAACATGAGGAAAGTTTTTGTTTTGTTGCCAATTCTATTTACACTCTGTAATAAGGCACTCTATTGGAATCTCTACTATACTGCAGGAGATTGAGCATTTCTGAAGTCACTGGTAACATCTCATGAATAAGCCCTTTTTAAAAGAAAAGCCTTATCTGTCCATCCCCATCAAAACAGGCCAATACGCGTATACATTGAAAAAAGTTCTCCAGGCCTTGTTTCCAATGAGTTTCCATGGGTCTACTCTGAGTAGGACTATTTTCTTGTTTCTTTATATACATAACGTCAGTTTTGTTTTTTGTTGCCAATTCTAGTTAAACCCTTCAATAAAACGTTCTACAGCAGGTTTGAGCGTTTTTGACATCACTGGTATATCACAAAATGTCCCTTTTAAGTGAAATGCAATATCTGTCCATCTCCATCAAGACATGCCAATCTACTGATTTACATTGAAACCCTTTCTCACGGCCATGTTTCCAATGCATTTCCATGGGTCTACTCTGAGTAGGACTATTTTAGTCTTTTTTTATAAACGTGACGTAAGTTTTGTACTTTGTTGCCAATTCTATTTAAACTCTGCAATAAAACGTTCCGCAGGAGTCTTTACTCCATTGCAGTAGTTTGAGCGTTGTTCACTTCACTGGTAACGTATCACAAAATGTCCTTTTTTATAGAAACACAATATCTGTCCATCCCCATCAAAACATGCAAATAAACTGATTTACATTGAAAAGCAGTCACACGGCCAGGTTTCCAATGCATTTCCATGGGCCTACTCTGAGTAGGACTATTTTTGTGTTTCTTTAGATAGATGAGGTAGGTTTTGTGTTTTGTTGCCAATTCTACTTAAACTCTGTAATAAAGCACTCCATTGGAATCTCCACTATACTGCAGGAGAATGAGCATTTTTGACTTCATTGGTACTTTTTAAGAGAAACGCATTATCTTTCCATCTGCATCAAAACCCGCCCAATATACTGATTTACTTTGAAACGCGTTCTCATGGCCTGGTTTCCAATGCATTTCGATGGGTCTACTCAGGGTAGGACTATTTTCGTGTTTCTTTACACACATAACGTAGTTTTTGTGATTTGTTGCCAATGGGTCTACTCTGAGTAGGACTATTTCCGTGTTTCTTTATAAACATGACGAAAGATTTGTGTTTTGTAGCCAATTTTATTTAAACTCTGTAATAAGGCACTCTATTGGAATCTCTAATATACTGCAGGAGATTGAGAGTTTCTGACGTCATTGATAACATTACACAAAATATCCACAGGAGAAACGCAATATTTGTCCATCCCCCTCAAAACAGGCCAATATGTTGCTTTACATTTAAAAGCGTTCTCACGGACGGGTATCCAATACCATTGATCTACTCTGAGTAGGACTATATTCGTGTTTCTTTATATACGTAACGTAAGTTATGTGTTTTGTTGCCAATTCTAGTTAAACCCTTCAATAAAACGTTCCACAGGAGTCTTTACTAGGGGTGTGCACGGACCCCCCGCTCCGCTTCACTTGCAGATCCGCCATTTTCCGGATCGGGCTGCTCCGCCCCACCCCCGCTCCGCCCACTTCTGCTCCGCTCCGCCCGGAGCTCCGGATCCGGATCCGGAGCTCCGTTTCCCCCCCCATAGGCTTGCATTGAAAGCTAAAAAATTATACAACTTTTTTTCTGTTCAAGTTAGAAACCTCATGTTTGGCACCATGACACCTCATGGGGATATACACACGCACGCCAAGTTTCAAAGCAATCCCATCATCCCCTGATTTTTGGCGAATTTTTGAAAATCGGGCACCCCACACACAACATCCCTGCGAGGTGGGCAGGGGAGGAGGGAGGGAAGGCAGGCAGGCATGCAGCTGGCATTTCTGGGGGTATAAGGAAGTGAGCCAAGGATAAGCCAGTAATGCATATAAAATGGAATAAATCAATAAATAAACAAAGGAGGGGTGGAATTAAAAGCAGCAGTGTTGCTGAATAAACAGCAAGAAGATTTTTTTAAAAAAGGCTATATCTGTCTTTTACCAGCAATAGGGGGACGTGCCCGGGGGAGGGGGAAGCAGCTGCCAGTTCAACTCAAGACAGCCACCAACAGCTCTGAGATTAAGAAGTAAACGCTCACTTCAACTCATAACAGGCATCGCTCCACCACTAAAAAGTGAACATTCACTTCAACTCATGATAGGCATTGCTCCACCGTTTTACTCTCTTTGGAAGGTTCTAATGGCCTTCCAGTGCAGGAGAGAGTGGGGGCACGTCCACAATGAGATGCCCTAGGGGAGCTCATCCCCTTGCACCACATCTTTTCAGTTGTTCCCCAAAGTTAGGGTGGGGAGCAGTGCTGTGTTTCTATCTCTTATTCTTGGCTTAGTATATGATTTCAGGTTGTGTTTGTGCATTTGGTGGGGCTACTCTGTTAAAAAACACGGGGAAAAGCCCGTTCAGATGAAGAAAGAGAAGTTTCCCAGAATCCCAAGTTACCTGTTTTGCCTATGCCCTCCTCTAACTTTGGGATCATGTGATCATGACCGGGAGCTGACTCTGCCCCTCAGTCCTTTGAAAAAGGTATTTTTCCCGCCGATTTTTAAAAAACTTCTAGCGCGCGACCCGGACAACGCAGAAAGTTGAGAGTAGTCTCAAAATGACCCGCATCCACTACTCTCTGTGCACAAGAATTTTCAGAACGATAGCTTAAAAACCGACCCAGTTATGCCCGAGTCTTTCCCTCAATGCAATCCTATGGGCGAAAAGCCGAAAACGCCGTTTGAGCCGCGCGGTTGACCCGATTTTCACAAAAATATAGCACGTGACCCAGACAACGCAGAGAGGTGAGAGTGGTCTCAAAATGACCCCCATCCACGACTCTCTGAGCACAAGAATTTCTAGAACGATAGCTTCAAAAAGAACGTAGTTATGCGCGATTATTTGCCGCAATGCAATCCTATGGTGAAATGTTTTCAAGATGGCGACCGGAGCGCTCCGCCTGAACTAGGAGCTCCGAAAAATGGCCGCTTCTCTTCGCCTTGCTTCTAGGGGGTCCACGGTCCGCTCCTACTCCGCCTCTGGGTAAGGCGGAGCAGGCCAATCCGCTACTGCTTCTACGCTCCTAATCGGAGCGGATCACACCCCTAGTCTTGAAAAGCAGTCACACGGCCAGGTTTCCAATGCATTTCCATGGGCCTACTCTGAGTAGGACTCTTTAGATAGATAGATCTATCTTTAGATAGATGAGGTAGGTTTTGTGTTTTATTGCCAAGTCTACTTAAACTCTGTAATAAAGCACTCCATTGGAATCTCCACTATACTGCAGGAGAATGAGCATTTCTGACTTCATTGGTAACTTCTCATAAAAAGTACTTTTTGAGAGAAACGCATTATCTTTCCATCTGCATCAAAACCCGCCCAATATACTGATTTACTTTGAAATACATTGAAACATGTTCTCCAGGCCTGGTTTCCAATGCGTTTCTATGGGTCTACTCTGAGTAGGACTATTTTCTTGTTTCTTTATATACATAACGTAAGTTTTGTGTTTTGTTGCCAATTCTAGTTAAACCCTTCAATAAAACGTTCCACAGGAGTCCTTACTATATATTGCAGTATTCTGAGCGTTTTTGGTAACATATCACAAAAAGTCCTTTTTAAGAGAAACGCATGCCAGTCTACTGATTTACATTGAAACCCGTTCTCACGGCCTGGTTTCCAATGCATTTCCATGGGTCTACTCTGACTAGGACTATTTTCGTGTTTCTTTATAAACATGAGGAAAGTTTTTGTTTTGTTGCCAATTCTATTTACACTCTGTAATAAGGCACTCTATTGGAATCTCTACTATACTGCAGGAGATTGAGCATTTCTGAAGTCACTGGTAACATCTCATGAATAAGCCCTTTTTAAAAGAAAAGCCTTATCTGTCTATCCCCATCAAAACAGGCCAATAGGCGTATACATTGAAAAAAGTTCTCCAGGCCTTGTTTCAATGCGTTTCCATGGGTCTACTCTGAGTAGGACTATTTTCTTGTTTCTTTATATACATAACGTCAGTTTTGTTTTTTGTTGCCAATTCCAGTTAAACCCTTCAATAAAACGTTCTACATCAGGTTTGAGCGTTTTTGACATCACTGGTATATCACAAAATGTCCTTTTTAAGTGAAACGCAATATCTGTCCATCTCCATCAAGACATGCCAATCTACTGATTTACATTGAAACCCTTTCTCACGGCCATGTTTCCAATGCATTTCCATGGGTCTACTCTGAGTAGGACTATTTTAGTCTTTTTTTATAAACGTGACGTAAGTTTTGTACTTTGTTGCCAATTCTATTTAAACTCTGCAATAAAACGTTCCGCAGGAGTCTTTACTCCATTGCAGTAGTTTGAGCGTTGTTCACTTCACTGGTAACGTATCACAAAAAGTCCTTTTTTATAGAAACACAATATCTGTCCATCCCCATCATGCAAATAAACTGATTTACATTGAAAAGCAGTCACACGGCCAGGTTTCCAATGCATTTCCATGGGCCTACTCTGAGTAGGACTCTTTAGATAGATAGATCTATCTTTAGATAGATGAGGTAGGTTCTGTGTTTTATTGCCAAGTCTACTTAAACTCTGTAATAAAGCACTCCATTGGAATCTCCACTATACTGCAGGAGAATGAGCATTTCTGACTTCATTGGTAACTTCTCATAAAAAGTACTTTTTGAGAGAAACGCATTATCTTTCCATCTGCATCAAAACCCGCCCAATATACTGATTTACTTTGAAATACATTGAAACATGTTCTCCAGGCCTGGTTTCCAATGCGTTTCTATGGGTCTACTCTGAGTAGGACTATTTTCTTGTTTCTTTATATACATAACGTCAGTTTTGTTTTTTGTTGCCAATTCTAGTTAAACCCTTCAATAAAACGTTCTACAGCAGGTTTTAGCGTTTTTGATATCACTGGTATATCACAAAATGTCCTTTTTAAGTGAAACGCAATATCTGTCCATCTCCATCAAGACATGCCAATCTACTGATTTACATTGAAACCCTTTCTCACGGCCATGTTTCCAATGCATTTCCATGGGTCTACTCTGAGTAGGACTATTTTAGTCTTTTTTTATAAACGTGACGTAAGTTTTGTACTTTGTTGCCAATTCTATTTAAACTCTGCAATAAAACGTTCCGCAGGAGTCTTTACTCCATTGCAGTAGTTTGAGCGTTGTTCACTTCACTGGTAACGTATCACAAAATGTCCTTTTTTATAGAAACACAATGTCTGTCCATCCCCATCAAAACATGCAAATAAACTGATTTACATTGAAAAGCAGTCACACGGCCAGGTTTCCAATGCATTTCCATGGGCCTACTCTGAGTAGGACTATTTTTGTGTTTCTTTAGATAGATGAGGTAGGTTTTGTGTTTTGTTGCCAATTCTACTTAAACTCTGTAATAAAGCACTCCATTGGAATCTCCACTATACTGCAGGAGAATGAGCATTTTTGACTTCATTGGTACTTTTTAAGAGAAACGCATTATCTTTCCATCTGCATCAAAACCCGCCCAATATTCTGATTTACTTTGAAACGCGTTCTCATGGCCTGGTTTCCAATGCATTTCGATGGGTCTACTCAGGGTAGGACTATTTTCGTGTTTCTTTACACACATAACGTAGTTTTTTTGATTTGTTGCCAATGGGTCTACTCTGAGTAGGACTATTTTCGTGTTTCTTTATAAACATGATGAAAGATTTGTGTTTTGTAGCCAATTTTATTTAAACTCTGTAATAAGGCACTCTATTGGAATCTCTAATATACTGCAGGAGATTGAGAGTTTCTGACGTCATTGATAACATTACACAAAATATCCACAGGAGAAACGCAATATTTGTCTATCCCCCTCAAAACAGGCCAATATGTTGCTTTACATTTAAAAGCGTTCTCACGGACGGGTATCCAATACCATTGATCTACTCTGAGTAGGACTATATTCGTGTTTCTTTATATACGTAACGTAAGTTATGTGT
The DNA here is from genome assembly GCF_023053635.1 of Elgaria multicarinata webbii. Lineage (NCBI taxonomy): Eukaryota > Metazoa > Chordata > Lepidosauria > Squamata > Anguidae > Elgaria > Elgaria multicarinata. The sequence continues at coordinate 21,120,116 of NC_086173.1, read as the reverse complement.
TTTGTTGCCAATTCTAGTTAAACCCTTCAATAAAACGTTCCACAGGAGTCTTTACTAGGGGTGTGCACGGACCCCCCGCTCCGCTTCACTTGCAGATCTGCCATTTTCCGGATCGGGCCGCTCCGCCCCGCCCCCGCTCCGCCCACTTCTGCTCCGCTCCGCCCGGAGCTCCGGATCCGGATCCGGAGCTGCGTTTCCCCCCCCCATAGGCTTGCATTGAAAGCTAAAAAATTATACAACTTTTTTTCTGTTCAAGTTAGAAACCTCATGTTTGGCACCATGACACCTCATGGGGATATACACACGCACGCCAAGTTTCAAAGCAATCCCATCATCCCCTGATTTTTGGCGAATTTTTGAAAATCGGGCACCCCACACACAACATCCCTGCGAGGTGGGCAGGGGAGGAGGGAGGGAAGGCAGGCAGGCATGCAGCTGGCATTTCTGGGGGCATAAGGAAGTGAGCCAAGGATAATCCAGTAATGCATATAAAATGGAATAAATCAATAAATAAACAAAGGAGGGGTGGAATTAAAAGCAGCAGTGTTGCTGAATAAACAGCAAGAAGATTTTTTAAAAAAAGGCTATATCTGTCTTTTACTAGCAATAGGGGGACGTGCCCGGGGGAGGGGGAAGCAGCTGCCAGTTCAACTCAAGACAGCCACCAACAGCTCTGAGATTAAGAAGTAAACGCTCACTTCAACTCATAACAGGCATCGCTCCACCACTAAAAAGTGAACATTCACTTCAACTCATGATAGGCATTGCTCCACCGTTTTACTCTCTTTGGAAGGTTCTAATGGCCTTCCAGTGCAGGAGAGAGTGGGGGCACGTCCACAATGAGATGCCCTAGGGGAGCTCATCCCCTTGCACCACATCTTTTCAGTTGTTCCCCAAAGTTAGGGTGGGGAGCAGTGCTGTGTTTCTATCTCTTATTCTTGGCTTAGTATATGATTTCAGGTTGTGTTTGTGCATTTGGTGGGGCTACTCTGTTAAAAAACACGGGGAAAAGCCCGTTCAGATGAAGAAAGAGAAGTTTCCCAGAATCCCAAGTTACCTGTTTTGCCTATGCCCTCCTCTAACTTTGGGATCATGTGATCATGACCGGGAGCTGACTCTGCCCCTCAGCCCTTTGAAAAAGGTATTTTTCCCGCCGATTTTTAAAAAACGTCTAGCGCGCGACCCGGACAACGCAGAAAGTTGAGAGTAGTCTCAAAATGACCCGCATCCACTACTCTCTGTGCACAAGAATTTTCAGAACGATAGCTTAAAAACCGACCCAGTTATGCCCGAGTCTTTCCCTCAATGCAATCCTATGGGCGAAAAGCCGAAAACGCCGTTTGAGCCGCGCGGTTGACCCGATTTTCACAAAAATATAGCACGCGACCCAGACAACGCAGAGAGGTGAGAGTGGTCTCAAAATGACCCCCATCCACGACTCTCTGAGCACAAGAATTTCTAGAATGATAGCTTCAAAAAGAACGTAGTTATGCGCGATTATTTGCCGCAATGCAATCCTATGGTGAAATGTTTTCAAGATGGCGACCGGAGCGCTCCGCCTGAACTAGGAGCTCCGAAAAATGGCCGCTTCTCTTCGCCTTGCTTCTAGGGGGTCCGCGGTCCGCTCCTACTCCGCCTCTGGGTAAGGCGGAGCAGGCCAATCCGCTACTGCTTCTACGCTCCTAATCGGAGCGGATCACACCCCTAGTCTTTACTATATATTGCAGTAGTCTGAGCGTTTTTGGTAACATATCACAAAAAGTCCTTTTTAAGAGAAACGCATGCCAATCTACTGATTTACATTGAAACCCGTTCTCACGGCCTGGTTTCCAATGCATTTCCATGGGTCTACTCTGAGTAGGACTATTTTCGTGTTTCTTTATAAACATGAGGAAAGTTTTTGTTTTGTTGCCAATTCTATTTACACTCTGTAATAAGGCACTCTATTGGAATCTCTACTATACTGCAGGAGATTGAGCATTTCTGAAGTCACTGGTAACATCTCATGAATAAGCCCTTTTTAAAAGAAAAGCCTTATCTGTCCATCCCCATCAAAACAGGCCAATAGGCGTATACATTGAAAAAAGTTCTCCAGGCCTTGTTTCAATGCGTTTCCATGGGTCTACTCTGAGTAGGACTATTTTCTTGTTTCTTTATATACATAACGTCAGTTTTGTTTTTTGTTGCCAATTCCAGTTAAACCCTTCAATAAAACGTTCTACAGCAGGTTTGAGCGTTTTTGACATCACTGGTATATCACAAAATGTCCTTTTTAAGTGAAACGCAATATCTGTCCATCTCCATCAAGACATGCCAATCTACTGATTTACATTGAAACCCTTTCTCACGGCCATGTTTCCAATGCATTTCCATGGGTCTACTCTGAGTAGGACTATTTTAGTCTTTTTTTATAAACGTGACGTAAGTTTTGTACTTTGTTGCCAATTCTATTTAAACTCTGCAATAAAACGTTCCGCAGGAGTCTTTACTACATTGCAGTAGTTTGAGCGACGTTCACTTCACTGGTAACGTATCACAAAAAGTCCTTTTTTATAGAAACACAATATCTGTCCATCCCCATCATGCAAATAAACTGATTTACATTGAAAAGCAGTCACACGGACAGGTTTCCAATGCATTTCCATGGGCCTACTCTGAGTAGGACTCTTTAGATAGATAGATCTATCTTTAGATAGATGAGGTAGGTTTTGTGTTTTATTGCCAAGTCTACTTAAACTCTGTAATAAAGCACTCCATTGGAATCTCCACTATACTGCAGGAGAATGAGCATTTCTGACTTCATTGGTAACTTCTCATAAAAAGTACTTTTTGAGAGAAACGCATTATCTTTCCATCTGCATCAAAACCCGCCCAATATACTGATTTACTTTGAAATACATTGAAACATGTTCTCCAGGCCTGGTTTCCAATGCGTTTCTATGGGTCTACTCTGAGTAGGACTATTTTCTTGTTTCTTTATATACATAACGTAAGTTTTGTGTTTTGTTGCCAATTCTAGTTAAACCCTTCAATAAAATGTTCCACAGGAGTCTTTACTATATATTGCAGTATTCTGAGCGTTTTTGGTAACATATCACAAAAAGTCCTTTTTAAGAGAAACGCATGCCAGTCTACTGATTTACATTGAAACCCGTTCTCACGGCCTGGTTTCCAATGCATTTCCATGGGTCTACTCTGAGTAGGACTATTTTCGTGTTTCTTTATAAACATGAGGAAAGTTTTTGTTTTGTTGCCAATTCTATTTACACTCTGTAATAAGGCACTCTATTGGAATCTCTACTATACTGCAGGAGATTGAGCGTTTCTGAAGTAACTGGTAAAATCTCATGAATAAGCCCTTTTGAAGAGAAAAGCATTATCTGTCCATCCCCATCAAAACAGGCCAATACGGATGGATATACATTGAAACATGTTCTCCAGGCCTGGTTTCCAATGCGTTTCCATGGGTCTACTCTGAGTAGGGCTATTTTCGTGTTTCTTTATATACATAATGTAAGTTTTGTGTTTTGTTGCCAATTCTAGTTAAACCCTTCAATAAAACTTTCTACAGCAGGTTTGAGCGTTTTTGACATCACTGGTATATCACAAAATGTCCTTTTTAAGTGAAACGCAATATCTGTCCATCTCCATCAAGACATGCCAATCTACTGATTTACATTGAAAAGCAGTCACACGGCCAGGTTTCCAATGCATTTCCATGGGTCTACTCTGAGTAGGACCCTTTAGATAGATAGATCTATCTTTAGATAGATGAGGTAGGTTTTGTGTTTTATTGCCAAGTCTACTTAAACTCTGTAATAAAGCACTCCATTGGAATCTCCACTATACTGTAGGAGAATGAGCATTTCTGACTTCATTGGTAACTTCTCATAAAAAGTACTTTTTGAGAGAAACGCATTATCTTTCCATCTCTATCAAAACCCGCCCAATATACTGATTTACTTTGAAATACATTGAAACATGTTCTCCAGGCCTGGTTTCCAATGCGTTTCTATGGGTCTTCTCTGAGTAGGACTATTTTCTTGTTTCTTTATATACATAACGTAAGTTTTGTGTTTTGTTGCCAATTCTAGTTAAACCCTTCAATAAAACGTTCCACAGGAGTCTTTACTATATATTGCAGTATTCTGAGCGTTTTTGGTAACATATCACAAAAAGTCCTTTTTAAGAGAAACGCATGCCAGTCTACTGATTTACATTGAAACCCGTTCTCACGGCCTGGTTTCCAATGCATTTCCATGGGTCTACTCTGAGTAGGACTATTTTCGTGTTTCTTTATAAACATGAGGAAAGTTTTTGTTTTGTTGCCAATTCTATTTACACTCTGTAATAAGGCACTCTATTGGAATCTCTACTATACTGCAGGAGATTGAGCGTTTCTGAAGTCACTGGTAACATCTCATGAATAAGCCCTTTTGAAGAGAAAAGCATTATCTGTCAATCCCCATCAAAACAGGCCAATACGCGTATACATTGAAACATGTTCTCCAGGCCTGGTTTCCAATGCGTTTCCATGGGCCGACTCTGAGTAGGACTATTTTTGTGTTTCTTTAGATAGATGAGGTAGGTTTTGTGTTTTGTTGCCAATTCTACTTAAACTCTGTAATAAAGCACTCCATTGGAATCTCCACTATACTGCAGGAGAATGAGCATTTTTGACTTCATTGGTACTTTTTAAGAGAAACGCATTATCTTTCCATCTGCATCAAAACCCGCCCAATATACTGATTTACTTTGAAACGCGTTCTCATGGCCTGGTTTCCAATGCATTTCGATGGGTCTACTCAGGGTAGGACTATTTTCGTGTTTCTTTACACACATAACGTAGTTTTTGTGATTTGTTGCCAATGGGTCTACTCTGAGTAGGACTATTTCCGTGTTTCTTTATAAACATGACGAAAGATTTGTGTTTTGTAGCCAATTTTATTTAAACTCTGTAATAAGGCACTCTATTGGAATCTCTAATATACTGCAGGAGATTGAGAGTTTCTGACGTCATTGATAACATTACACAAAATATCCACAGGAGAAACGCAATATTTGTCCATCCCCCTCAAAACAGGCCAATATGTTGCTTTACATTTAAAAGCGTTCTCACGGACGGGTATCCAATACCATTGATCTACTCTGAGTAGGACTATATTCGTGTTTCTTTATATACGTAACGTAAGTTATGTGTTTTGTTGCCAATTCTAGTTAAACCCTTCAATAAAACGTTCCACAGGAGTCTTTACTAGGGGTGTGCACGGACCCCCCGCTACGCTTCACTTGCAGATCCGCCATTTTCCGGATCGGGCCGCTCCACCCCGCCCCCGCTCCGCCCACTTCTGCTCCGCTCCGCCCGGAGCTCCGGATCCGGATCCGGAGCTCCGTTTCCCCCCCCCATAGGCTTGCATTGAAAGCTAAAAAATTATACAACTTTTTTTCTGTTCAAGTTAGAAACCTCATGTTTGGCACCATGACACCTCATGGGGATATACACACGCACGCCAAGTTTCAAAGCAATCCCATCATCCCCTGATTTTTGGCGAATTTTTGAAAATCGGGCACCCCACACACAACATCCCTGCGAGGTGGGCAGGGGAGGAGGGAGGGAAGGCAGGCAGGCATGCAGCTGGCATTTCTGGGGGCATAAGGAAGTGAGCCAAGGATAAGCCAGTAATGCATATAAAATGGAATAAATCAATAAATAAACAAAGGAGGGGTGGAATTAAAAGCAGCAGTGTTGCTGAATAAACAGGAAGAAGATTTTTTAAAAAAAGGCTATATCTGTCTTTTACCAGCAATAGGGGGACGTGCCCGGGGGAGGGGGAAGCAGCTGCCAGTTCAACTCAAGACAGCCACCAACAGCTCTGAGATTAAGAAGTAAACGCTCACTTCAACTCATAACAGGCATCGCTCCACCACTAAAAAGTGAACATTCACTTCAACTCATGATAGGCATTGCTCCACCGTTTTACTCTCTTTGGAAGGCTCTAATGGCCTTCCAGTGCAGGAGAGAGTGGGGGCACGTCCACAATGAGATGCCCTAGGGGAGCTCATCCCCTTGCACCACATCTTTTCAGTTGTTCCCCAAAGTTAGGGTGGGGAGCAGTGCTGTGTTTCTATCTCTTATTCTTGGCTTAGTATATGATTTCAGGTTGTGTTTGTGCATTTGGTGGGGCTACTGTGTTAAAAAACACGGGGAAAAGCCCGTTCAGATGAAGAAAGAGAAGTTTCCCAGAATCCCAAGTTACCTGTTTTGCCTATGCCCTCCTCTAACTTTGGGATCATGTGATCATGACCGGGAGCTGACTCTGCCCCTCAGCCCTTTGAAAAAGGTATTTTTCCCGCCGATTTTTAAAAAACTTCTAGCGCGCGACCCGGACAACGCAGAAAGTTGAGAGTAGTCTCAAAATGACCCGCATCCACGACTCTCTGTGCACAAGAATTTTCAGAACGATAGCTTAAAAACCGACCCAGTTATGCCCGAGTCTTTCCCTCAATGCAATCCTATGGGCGAAAAGCCGAAAACGCCGTTTGAGCCGCGCGGTTGTCCCGATTTTCACAAAAATATAGCATGCGACCCAGACAACGCAGAGAGGTGAGAGTGGTCTCAAAATGACCCCCATCCACGACTCTCTGTGCACAAGAATTTTCAGAACGATAGCTTAAAAACCAACCCAGTTATGCCCGAGTCTTTCCCTCAATGCAATCCTATGGGCGAAAAGCCGAAAATGCCGTTTGAGCCGCGTGGTTGACCCGATTTTCACAAAAATATAGCACGCGACCCAGACAACGCAGAGAGGTGAGAGTGGTCTCAAAATGACCCCCATCCACGACTCTCTGAGCACAAGAATTTCTAGAACGATAGCTTCAAAAAGAACGTAGTTATGCGCGATTATTTGCCGCAATGCAATCCTATGGTGAAATGTTTTCAAGATGGCGACCAGAGCGCTCCGCCTGAACTAGGAGCTCCGAAAAATGGCCGCTTCTCTTCGCCTTGCTTCTAGGGGGTCCGCGGTCCGCTCCTACTCCGCCTCTGGGTAAGGCGGAGCAGGCCAATCCGCTACTGCTTCTACGCTCCTAATCGGAGCGGATCACACCCCTAGTCTTTACTATATATTGCAGTAGTCTGAGCGTTTTTGGTAACATATCACAAAAAGTCCTTTTTAAGAGAAACGCATGCCAATCTACTGATTTACATTGAAACCCGTTCTCACGGCCTGGTTTCCAATGCATTTCCATAGGTCTACTCTGACTAGGACTATTTTCGTGTTTCTTTATAAACATGAGGAAAGTTTTTGTTTTGTTGCCAATTCTATTTACACTCTGTAATAAGGCACTCTATTGGAATCTCTACTATACTGCAGGAGATTGAGCATTTCTGAAGTCACTGGTAACATCTCATGAATAAGCCCTTTTTAAAAGAAAAGCCTTATCTGTCCATCCCCATCAAAACTGGCCAATAGGCGTATACATTGAAAAAAGTTCTCCAGGCCTTGTTTCAATGCGTTTCCATGGGTCTACTCTGAGTAGGACTATTTTCTTGTTTCTTTATATACATAACGTCAGTTTTGTTTTTTGTTGCCAATTCCAGTTAAACCCTTCAATAAAACGTTCTACAGCAGGTTTGAGCGTTTTTGACATCACTGGTATATCACAAAATGTCCTTTTTAAGTGAAACGCAATATCTGTCCATCTCCATCAAGACATGCCAATCTACTGATTTACATTGAAAAGCAGTCACACGGCCAGGTTTCCAATGCATTTCCATGGGTCTACTCTGAGTAGGACCCTTTAGATAGATAGATCTATCTTTAGATAGATGAGGTAGGTTTTGTGTTTTATTGCCAAGTCTACTTAAACTCTGTAATAAAGCACTCCATTGGAATCTCCACTATACTGCAGGAGAATGAGCATTTCTGACTTCATTGGTAACTTCTCATAAAAAGTACTTTTTGAGAGAAACGCATTATCTTTCCATCTGCACCAAAACCCGCCCAATATACTGATTTACTTTGAAATACATTGAAACATGTTCTCCAGGCCTGGTTTCCAATGCGTTTCTATGGGTCTACTCTGAGTAGGACTATTTTCTTGTTTCTTTATATACATAACGTAAGTTTTGTGTTTTGTTGCCAATTCTAGTTAAACCCTTCAATAAAACGTTCCACAGGAGTCTTTACTATATATTGCAGTATTCTGAGCGTTTTTGGTAACATATCACAAAAAGTCCTTTTTAAGAGAAACGCATGCCAGTCTACTGATTTACATTGAAACCCGTTCTCACGGCCTGGTTTCCAATGCATTTCCATGGGTCTACTCTGAGTAGGACTATTTTCGTGTTTCTTTATAAACATGAGGAAAGTTTTTGTTTTGTTGCCAATTCTATTTACACTCTGTAATAAGGCACTCTATTGGAATCTCTACTATACTGCAGGAGATTGAGCGTTTCTGAAGTCACTGGTAACATCTCATGAATAAGCCCTTTTGAAGAGAAAAGCATTATCTGTCAATCCCCATCAAAACAGGCCAATACGCGTATACATTGAAACATGTTCTCCAGGCCTGGTTTCCAATGCGTTTCCATGGGCCGACTCTGAGTAGGACTATTTTTGTGTTTCTTTAGATAGATGAGGTAGGTTTTGTGTTTTGTTGCCAATTCTACTTAAACTCTGTAATAAAGCACTCCATTGGAATCTCCACTATACTGCAGGAGAATGAGCATTTTTGACTTCATTGGTACTTTTTAAGAGAAACGCATTATCTTTCCATCTGCATCAAAACCCGCCCAATATACTGATTTACTTTGAAACGCGTTCTCATGGCCTGGTTTCCAATGCATTTCGATGGGTCTACTCAGGGTAGGACTATTTTCGTGTTTCTTTACACACATAACGTAGTTTTTGTGATTTGTTGCCAATGGGTCTACTCTGAGTAGGACTATTTCCGTGTTTCTTTATAAACATGACGAAAGATTTGTGTTTTGTAGCCAATTTTATTTAAACTCTGTAATAAGGCACTCTATTGGAATCTCTAATATACTGCAGGAGATTGAGAGTTTCTGACGTCATTGATAACATTACACAAAATATCCACAGGAGAAACGCAATATTTGTCCATCCCCCTCAAAACAGGCCAATATGTTGCTTTACATTTAAAAGCGTTCTCACGGACGGGTATCCAATACCATTGATCTACTCTGAGTAGGACTATATTCGTGTTTCTTTATATACGTAATGTAAGTTATGTGTTTTGTTGCCAATTCTAGTTAAACCCTTCAATAAAACGTTCCACAGGAGTCTTTACTAGGGGTGTGCACGGACCCCCCGCTCCGCTTCACTTGCAGATCCGCCATTTTCCGGATCGGGCCGCTCCACCCCGCCCCCGCTCCGCCCACTTCTGCTCCGCTCCGCCCGGAGCTCCGGATCCGGATCCGGAGCTCCGTTTCCCCCCCCCATAGGCTTGCATTGAAAGCTAAAAAATTATACAACTTTTTTTCTGTTCAAGTTAGAAACCTCATGTTTGGCACCATGACACCTCATGGGGATATACACACGCACGCCAAGTTTCAAAGCAATCCCATCATCCCCTGATTTTTGGCGAATTTTTGAAAATCGGGCACCCCACACACAACATCCCTGCGAGGTGGGCAGGGGAGGAGGGAGGGAAGGCAGGCAGGCATGCAGCTGGCATTTCTGGGGGCATAAGGAAGTGAGCCAAGGATAAGCCAGTAATGCATATAAAATGGAATAAATCAATAAATAAACAAAGGAGGGGTGGAATTAAAAGCAGCAGTGTTGCTGAATAAACAGGAAGAAGATTTTTTAAAAAAAGGCTATATCTGTCTTTTACCAGCAATAGGGGGACGTGCCCGGGGGAGGGGGAAGCAGCTGCCAGTTCAACTCAAGACAGCCACCAACAGCTCTGAGATTAAGAAGTAAACGCTCACTTCAACTCATAACAGGCATCGCTCCACCACTAAAAAGTGAACATTCACTTCAACTCATGATAGGCATTGCTCCACCGTTTTACTCTCTTTGGAAGGCTCTAATGGCCTTCCAGTGCAGGAGAGAGTGGGGGCACGTCCACAATGAGATGCCCTAGGGGAGCTCATCCCCTTGCACCACATCTTTTCAGTTGTTCCCCAAAGTTAGGGTGGGGAGCAGTGCTGTGTTTCTATCTCTTATTCTTGGCTTAGTATATGATTTCAGGTTGTGTTTGTGCATTTGGTGGGGCTACTGTGTTAAAAAACACGGGGAAAAGCCCGTTCAGATGAAGAAAGAGAAGTTTCCCAGAATCCCAAGTTACCTGTTTTGCCTATGCCCTCCTCTAACTTTGGGATCATGTGATCATGACCGGGAGCTGACTCTGCCCCTCAGCCCTTTGAAAAAGGTATTTTTCCCGCCGATTTTTAAAAAACTTCTAGCGCGCGACCCGGACAACGCAGAAAGTTGAGAGTAGTCTCAAAATGACCCGCATCCACGACTCTCTGTGCACAAGAATTTTCAGAACGATAGCTTAAAAACCGACCCAGTTATGCCCGAGTCTTTCCCTCAATGCAATCCTATGGGCGAAAAGCCGAAAACGCCGTTTGAGCCGCGCGGTTGTCCCGATTTTCACAAAAATATAGCATGCGACCCAGACAACGCAGAGAGGTGAGAGTGGTCTCAAAATGACCCCCATCCACGACTCTCTGTGCACAAGAATTTTCAGAACGATAGCTTAAAAACCAACCCAGTTATGCCCGAGTCTTTCCCTCAATGCAATCCTATGGGCGAAAAGCCGAAAATGCCGTTTGAGCCGCGTGGTTGACCCGATTTTCACAAAAATATAGCACGCGACCCAGACAACGCAGAGAGGTGAGAGTGGTCTCAAAATGACCCCCATCCACGACTCTCTGAGCACAAGAATTTCTAGAACGATAGCTTCAAAAAGAACGTAGTTATGCGCGATTATTTGCCGCAATGCAATCCTATGGTGAAATGTTTTCAAGATGGCGACCAGAGCGCTCCGCCTGAACTAGGAGCTCCGAAAAATGGCCGCTTCTCTTCGCCTTGCTTCTAGGGGGTCCGCGGTCCGCTCCTACTCCGCCTCTGGGTAAGGCGGAGCAGGCCAATCCGCTACTGCTTCTACGCTCCTAATCGGAGCGGATCACACCCCTAGTCTTTACTATATATTGCAGTAGTCTGAGCGTTTTTGGTAACATATCACAAAAAGTCCTTTTTAAGAGAAACGCATGCCAATCTACTGATTTACATTGAAACCCGTTCTCACGGCCTGGTTTCCAATGCATTTCCATAGGTCTACTCTGACTAGGACTATTTTCGTGTTTCTTTATAAACATGAGGAAAGTTTTTGTTTTGTTGCCAATTCTATTTACACTCTGTAATAAGGCACTCTATTGGAATCTCTACTATACTGCAGGAGATTGAGCATTTCTGAAGTCACTGGTAACATCTCATGAATAAGCCCTTTTTAAAAGAAAAGCCTTATCTGTCCATCCCCATCAAAACTGGCCAATAGGCGTATACATTGAAAAAAGTTCTCCAGGCCTTGTTTCAATGCGTTTCCATGGGTCTACTCTGAGTAGGACTATTTTCTTGTTTCTTTATATACATAACGTCAGTTTTGTTTTTTGTTGCCAATTCCAGTTAAACCCTTCAATAAAACGTTCTACAGCAGGTTTGAGCGTTTTTGACATCACTGGTATATCACAAAATGTCCTTTTTAAGTGAAACGCAATATCTGTCCATCTCCATCAAGACATGCCAATCTACTGATTTACATTGAAAAGCAGTCACACGGCCAGGTTTCCAATGCATTTCCATGGGTCTACTCTGAGTAGGACCCTTTAGATAGATAGATCTATCTTTAGATAGATGAGGTAGGTTTTGTGTTTTATTGCCAAGTCTACTTAAACTCTGTAATAAAGCACTCCATTGGAATCTCCACTATACTGCAGGAGAATGAGCATTTCTGACTTCATTGGTAACTTCTCATAAAAAGTACTTTTTGAGAGAAACGCATTATCTTTCCATCTGCACCAAAACCCGCCCAATATACTGATTTACTTTGAAATACATTGAAACATGTTCTCCAGGCCTGGTTTCCAATGCGTTTCTATGGGTCTACTCTGAGTAGGACTATTTTCTTGTTTCTGTATATACATAACGTAAGTTTTGTGTTTTGTTGCCAATTCTAGTTAAACCCTTCAATAAAACGTTCCACAGGAGTCCTTACTATATATTGCAGTATTCTGAGCGTTTTTGGTAACATATCACAAAAAGTCCTTTTTAAGAGAAACGCATGCCAGTCTACTGATTTACATTGAAACCCGTTCTCACGGCCTGGTTTCCAATGCATTTCCATGGGTCTACTCTGAGTAGGACTATTTTCGTGTTTCTTTATAAACATGAGGAAAGTTTTTGTTTTGTTGCCAATTCTATTTACACTCTGTAATAAGGCACTCGATTGGAATCTCTACTATACTGCAGGAGATTGAGCATTTCTGAAGTCACTGGTAACATCTCATGAATAAGCCCTTTTTAAAAGAAAAGCCTTATCTGTCCATCCCCATCAAAACAGGCCAATACGCGTATACATTGAAAAAAGTTCTCCAGGCCTTGTTTCCTATGCGTTTCCATGGGTCTACTCTGAGTAGGACTATTTTCTTGTTTCTTTATATACATAACGTCAGTTTTGTTTTTTGTTGCCAATTCTAGTTAAACCCTTCAATAAAACGTTCTACAGCAGGTTTGAGCGTTTTTGACATCACTGGTATATCACAAAATGTCCTTTTTAAGTGAAACGCAATATCTGTCTCTCTCCATCAAGACATGCCAATCTACTGATTTACATTGAAACCCTTTCTCACGGCCATGTTTCCAATGCATTTCCATGGGTCTACTCTGAGTAGGACTATTTTAGTCTTTTTTTATAAACGTGACGTAAGTTTTGTACTTTGTTGCCAATTCTATTTAAACTCTGCAATAAAACGTTCCGCAGGAGTCTTTACTACATTGCAGTAGTTTGAGCGTTGTTCACTTCACTGGTAACGTATCACAGAATGTCCTTTTTTATAGAAACACAATATCTGTCCATCCCCATCAAAACATGCAAATAAACTGATTTACATTGAAAAGCAGTCACACGGCCAGGTTTCCAATGCATTTCCATGGGCCTACTCTGAGTAGGACTATTTTTGTGTTTCTTTAGATAGATGAGGTAGGTTTTGTGTTTTGTTGCCAATTCTACTTAAACTCTGTAATAAAGCACTCCATTGGAATCTCCACTATACTGCAGGAGAATGAGCATTTTTGACTTCATTGGTACTTTTTAAGAGAAACGCATTATCTGCATTAAAACCCGCCCAATATACTGATTTACTTTGAAACGCGTTCTCATGGCCTGGTTTCCAATGCATTTCGATGGGTCTACTCAGGGTAGGACTATTTTCGTGTTTCTTTACACACATAACGTAGTTTTTGTGATTTGTTGCCAATGGGTCTACTCTGAGTAGGACTATTTCCGTGTTTCTTTATAAACATGATGAAAGATTTGTGTTTTGTAGCCAATTTTATTTAAACTCTGTAATAAGGCACTCTATTGGAATCTCTAATATACTGCAGGAGATTGAGAGTTTCTGACGTCATTGATAACATTACACAAAATATCCACAGGAGAAACGCAATATTTGTCCATCCCCCTCAAAACAGGCCAATATGTTGCTTTACATTTAAAAGCGTTCTCACGGACGGGTATCCAATACCATTGATCTACTCTGAGTAGGACTATATTCGTGTTTCTTTATATACGTAACGTAAGTTATGTGTTTTGTTGCCAATTCTAGTTAAACCCTTCAATAAAACGTTCCACAGGAGTCTTTACTAGGGGTGTGCACGGACCCCCCGCTCCGCTTCACTTGCAGATCCGCCATTTTCCGGATCGGGCCGCTCCGCCCCGCCCCCGCTCCGCCCACTTCTGCTCCGCTCCGCCCGGAGCTCCGGATCCGGATCCGGAGCTGCGTTTCCCCCCCCCATAGGCTTGCATTGAAAGCTAAAAAATTATACAACTTTTTTTCTGTTCAAGTTAGAAACCTCATGTTTGGCACCATGACACCTCATGGGGATATACACACGCATGCCAAGTTTCAAAGCAATCCCATCATCCCCTGATTTTTGGCGAATTTTTGAAAATCGGGCACCCCACACACAACATCCCTGCGAGGTGGGCAGGGGAGGAGGGAGGGAAGGCAGGCAGGCATGCAGCTGGCATTTCTGGGGGCATAAGGAAGTGAGCCAAGGATAATCCAGTAATGCATATAAAATGGAATAAATCAATAAATAAACAAAGGAGGGGTGGAATTAAAAGCAGCAGTGTTGCTGAATAAACAGCAAGAAGATTTTTTTAAAAAAGGCTATATCTGTCTTTTACCAGCAATAGGGGGACGTGCCCGGGGGAGGGGGAAGCAGCTGCCAGTTCAACTCAAGACAGCCACCAACAGCTCTGAGATTAAGAAGTAAACGCTCACTTCAACTCATAACAGGCATCGCTCCACCACTAAAAAGTGAACATTCACTTCAACTCATGATAGGCATTGCTCCACCGTTTTACTCTCTTTGGAAGGTTCTAATGGCCTTCCAGTGCAGGAGAGAGTGGGGGCACGTCCACAATGAGATGCCCTAGGGGAGCTCATCCCCTTGCACCACATCTTTTCAGTTGTTCCCCAAAGTTAGGGTGGGGAGCAGTGCTGTGTTTCTATCTCTTGTTCTTGGCTTAGTATATGATTTCAGGTTGTGTTTGTGCATTTGGTGGGGCTACTGTGTTAAAAAACACGGGGAAAAGCCCATTCAGATGAAGAAAGAGAAGTTTCCCAGAATCCCAAGTTACCTGTTTTGCCTATGCCCTCCTCTAACTTTGGGATCATGTGATCATGACCAGGAGCTGACTCTGCCCCTCAGCCCTTTGAAAAAGGTATTTTTCCCGCCGATTTTTAAAAAACTTCTAGCGCGCGACCCGGACAACGCAGAAAGTTGAGAGTAGTCTCAAAATGACCCGCATCCACTACTCTCTGTGCACAAGAATTTTCAGAACGATAGCTTAAAAACCGACCCAGTTATGCCCGAGTCTTTCCCTCAATGCAATCCTATGGGCGAAAAGACGAAAACGCCGTTTGAGCCGCGCGGTTGACCCGATTTTCACAAAAATATAGCACGCGACCCAGACAACGCAGAGAGGTGAGAGTGGTCTCAAAATGACCCCCATCCACGACTCTCTGAGCACAAGAATTTCTAGAACGATAGCTTCAAAAAGAACGTAGTTATGCGCGATTATTTGACGCAATGCAATCCTATGGTGAAATGTTTTCAAGATGGCGACCGGAGCGCTCCGCCTGAACTAGGAGCTCCGAAAAATGGCCGCTTCTCTTCGCCTTGCTTCTAGGGGGTCCGCGGTCCGCTCCTACTCCGCCTCTGGGTAAGGCGGAGCAGGCCAATCCGCTACTGCTTCTACGCTCCTAATCGGAGCGGATCACACCCCTAGTCTTTACTATATATTGCAGTAGTCTGAGCGTTTTTGGTAACATATCACAAAAAGTCCTTTTTAAGAGAAACGCATGCCAATCTACTGATTTACATTGAAACCTGTTCTCACGGCCTGGTTTCCAATGCATTTCCATGGGTCTACTCTGAGTAGGACTATTTTCGTGTTTCTTTATAAACATGAGGAAAGTTTTTGTTTTGTTGCCAATTCTATTTACACTCTGTAATAAGGCACTCTATTGGAATCTCTACTATACTGCAGGAGATTGAGCATTTCTGAAGTCACTGGTAACATCTCATGAATAAGCCCTTTTTAAAAGAAAAGCCTTATCTGTCCATCCCCATCAAAACAGGCCAATACGCGTATACATTGAAAAAAGTTCTCCAGGCCTTGTTTCCAATGCGTTTCCATGGGTCTACTCTGAGTAGGACTATTTTCTTGTTTCTTTATATACATAACGTCAGTTTTGTTTTTTGTTGCCAATTCTAGTTAAACCCTCCAATAAAACGTTCCACAGGAGTCTTTACTATATATTGCAGTATTCTGAGCGTTTTTGGTAACATATCACAAAAAGTCCTTTTTAAGAGAAACGCATGCCAGTCTACTGATTTACATTGAAACCCGTTCTCACGGCCTGGTTTCCAATGCATTTCCATGGGTCTACTCTGAGTAGGACTATTTTCCTGTTTCTTTATAAACATGAGGAAAGTTTTTGTTTTGTTGCCAATTCTATTTACACTCTGTAATAAGGCACTCTATTGGAATCTCTACTATACTGCAGGAGATTGAGCGTTTCTGAAGTCACTGGTAACATCTCATGAATAAGCCCTTTTTAAAAGAAAAGCCTTATCTGTCCATCCCCATCAAAACAGGCCAATACGCGTATACATTGAAAAAAGTTCTCCAGGCCTTGTTTCCAATGCGTTTCCATGGGTCTACTCTGAGTAGGACTATTTTCTTGTTTCTTTATATACATAACGTCAGTTTTGTTTTTTGTTGCCAATTCTAGTTAAACCCTTCAATAAAACGTTCTACAGCAGGTTTGAGCGTTTTTGACATCACTGGTATATCACAAAATGTCCTTTTTAAGTGAAACGCAATATCTGTCCATCTCCATCAAGACATGCCAATCTACTGATTTACATTGAAACCCTTTCTCACGGCCATGTTTCCAATGCATTTCCATGGGTCTACTCTGAGTAGGACTATTTTAGTCTTTTTTTATAAACGTGACGTAAGTTTTGTACTTTGTTGCCAATTCTATTTAAACTCTGCAATAAAACGTTCCGCAGGAGTCTTTACTCCATTGCAGTAGTTTGAGCGTTGTTCACTTCACTGGTAACGTATCACAAAAAGTCCTTTTTTATAGAAACACAATATCTGTCCATCCCCATCATGCAAATAAACTGATTTACATTGAAAAGCAGTCACACGGCCAGGTTTCCAATGCATTTCCATAGGCCTACTCTGAGTAGGACTCTTTAGATAGATAGATCTATCTTTAGATAGATGAGGTAGGTTTTGTGTTTTATTGCCAAGTCTACTTAAACTCTGTAATAAAGCACTCCATTGGAATCTCCACTATACTGCAGGAGAATGAGCATTTCTGACTTCATTGGTAACTTCTCATAAAAAGTACTTTTTGAGAGAAACGCATTATCTTTCCATCTGCATCAAAACCCGCCCAATATACTGATTTACTTTGAAATACATTGAAACATGTTCTCCAGGCCTGGTTTCCAATGCGTTTCTATGGGTCTACTCTGAGTAGGACTATTTTCTTGTTTCTTTATATACATAACGTCAGTTTTGTTTTTTGTTGCCAATTCTAGTTAAACCCTTCAATAAAACGTTCTACAGCAGGTTTGAGCGTTTTTGACATCACTGGTATATCACAAAATGTCCTTTTTAAGTGAAACGCAATATCTGTCCATCTCCATCAAGACATGCCAATCTACTGATTTACATTGAAACCCTTTCTCACGGCCATGTTTCCAATGCATTTCCATGGGTCTACTCTGAGTAGGACTATTTTAGTCTTTTTTTATAAACGTGACGTAAGTTTTGTACTTTGTTGCCAATTCTATTTAAACTCTGCAATAAAACGTTCCGCAGGAGTCTTTACTCCATTGCAGTAGTTTGAGCGTTGTTCACTTCACTGGTAACGTATCACAAAATGTCCTTTTTTATAGAAACACAATATCTGTCCATCCCCATCAAAACATGCAAATAAACTGATTTACATTGAAAAGCAGTCACACGGCCAGGTTTCCAATGCATTTCCATGGGCCTACTCTGAGTAGGACTATTTTTGTGTTTCTTTAGATAGATGAGGTAGGTTTTGTGTTTTGTTGCCAATTCTACTTAAACTCTGTAATAAAGCACTCCATTGGAATCTCCACTATACTGCAGGAGAATGAGCATTTTTGACTTCATTGGTACTTTTTAAGAGAAACGCATTATCTTTCCATCTGCATCAAAACCCGCCCAATATACTGATTTACTTTGAAACGCGTTCTCATGGCCTGGTTTCCAATGCATTTCGATGGGTCTACTCAGGGTAGGACTATTTTCGTGTTTCTTTACACACATAACGTAGTTTTTGTGATTTGTTGCCAGTGGGTCTACTCTGAGTAGGACTATTTTCGTGTTTCTTTATAAACATGATGAAAGATTTGTGTTTTGTAGCCAATTTTATTTAAACTCTGTAATAAGGCACTCTATTGGAATCTCTAATATACTGCAGGAGATTGAGAGTTTCTGACGTCATTGATAACATTACACAAAATATCCACAGGAGAAACGCAATATTTGTCCATCCCCCTCAAAACAGGCCAATATGTTGCTTTACATTTAAAAGCGTTCTCACGGACGGGTATCCAATACCATTGATCTACTCTGAGTAGGACTATATTCGTGTTTCTTTATATACGTAACGTAAGTTATGTGTTTTGTTGCCAATTCTAGTTAAACCCTTCAATAAAACGTTCCACAGGAGTCTTTACTAGGGGTGTGCACGGACCCCCCGCTCCGCTTCACTTGCAGATCCGCCATTTTCCGGATCGGGCCGCTCCGCCCCGCCCCCGCTCCGCCCACTTCTGCTCCGCTCCGCCCGGAGCTCCGGATCCGGATCCGGAGCTGCGTTTCCCCCCCCCATAGGCTTGCATTGAAAGCTAAAAAATTATACAACTTTTTTTCTGTTCAAGTTAGAAACCTCATGTTTGGCACCATGACACCTCATGGGGATATACACACGCATGCCAAGTTTCAAAGCAATCCCATCATCCCCTGATTTTTGGCGAATTTTTGAAAATCGGGCACCCCACACACAACATCCCTGCGAGGTGGGCAGGGGAGGAGGGAGGGAAGGCAGGCAGGCATGCAGCTGGCATTTCTGGGGGCATAAGGAAGTGAGCCAAGGATAATCCAGTAATGCATATAAAATGGAATAAATCAATAAATAAACAAAGGAGGGGTGGAATTAAAAGCAGCAGTGTTGCTGAATAAACAGCAAGAAGATTTTTTTAAAAAAGGCTATATCTGTCTTTTACCAGCAATAGGGGGACGTGCCCGGGGGAGGGGGAAGCAGCTGCCAGTTCAACTCAAGACAGCCACCAACAGCTCTGAGATTAAGAAGTAAACGCTCACTTCAACTCATAACAGGCATCGCTCCACCACTAAAAAGTGAACATTCACTTCAACTCATGATAGGCATTGCTCCACCGTTTTACTCTCTTTGGAAGGTTCTAATGGCCTTCCAGTGCAGGAGAGAGTGGGGGCACGTCCACAATGAGATGCCCTAGGAGAGCTCATCCCCTTGCACCACATCTTTTCAGTTGTTCCCCAAAGTTAGGGTGGGGAGCAGTGCTGTGTTTCTATCTCTTATTCTTGGCTTAGTATATGATTTCAGGTTGTGTTTGTGCATTTGGTGGGGCTACTGTGTTAAAAAACACGGGGAAAAGCCCGTTCAGATGAAGAAAGAGAAGTTTCCCAGAATCCCAAGTTACCTGTTTTGCCTATGCCCTCCTCTAACTTTGGGATCATGTGATCATGACCGGGAGCTGACTCTGCCCCTCAGCCCTTTGAAAAAGGTATTTTTCCCGCCGATTTTTAAAAAACTTCTAGCGCGCGACCCGGACAACGCAGAAAGTTGAGAGTAGTCTCAAAATGACCCGCATCCACTACTCTCTGTGCACAAGAATTTTCAGAACGATAGCTTAAAAACCGACCCAGTTATGCCCGAGTCTTTCCCTCAATGCAATCCTATGGGCGAAAAGCCGAAAACGCCGTTTGAGCCGCGCGGTTGACCCGATTTTCACAAAAATATAGCACGCGACCCAGACAACGCAGAGAGGTGAGAGTGGTCTCAAAATGACCCCCATCCACGACTCTCTGAGCACAAGAATTTCTAGAACGATAGCTTCAAAAAGAACGTAGTTATGCGCGATTATTTGCCGCAATGCAATCCTATGGTGAAATGTTTTCAAGATGGCGACCGGAGTGCTCCGCCTGAACTAGGAGCTCCGAAAAATGGCCGCTTCTCTTCGCCTTGCTTCTAGGGGGTCCGCGGTCCGCTCCTACTCCGCCTCTGGGTAAGGCGGAGCAGGCCAATCCGCTACTGCTTCTACGCTCCTAATCGGAGCGGATCACACCCCTAGTCTTTACTATATATTGCAGTAGTCTGAGCGTTTTTGGTAACATATCACAAAAAGTCCTTTTTAAGAGAAACGCATGCCAGTCTACTGATTTACATTGAAACCCGTTCTCACGGCCTGGTTTCCAATGCATTTCCATGGGTCTACTCTGAGTAGGACTATTTTCCTGTTTCTTTATAAACATGAGGAAAGTTTTTGTTTTGTTGCCAATTCTATTTACACTCTGTAATAAGGCACTCTATTGGAATCTCTACTATACTGCAGGAGATTGAGCGTTTCTGAAGTCACTGGTAACATCTCATGAATAAGCCCTTTTTAAAAGAAAAGCCTTATCTGTCCATCCCCATCAAAACAGGCCAATACGCGTATACATTGAAAAAAGTTCTCCAGGCCTTGTTTCCAATTCGTTTCCATGGGTCTACTCTGAGTAGGACTATTTTCTTGTTTCTTTATATACATAACGTCAGTTTTGTTTTTTGTTGCCAATTCTAGTTAAACCCTTCAATAAAACGTTCTACAGCAGGTTTGAGCGTTTTTGACATCACTGGTATATCACAAAATGTCCTTTTTAAGTGAAACGCAATATCTGTCCATCTCCATCAAGACATGCCAATCTACTGATTTACATTGAAACCCTTTCTCACGGCCATGTTTCCAATGCATTTCCATGGGTCTACTCTGAGTAGGACTATTTTAGTCTTTTTTTATAAACGTGACGTAAGTTTTGTACTTTGTTGCCAATTCTATTTAAACTCTGCAATAAAACGTTCCGCAGGAGTCTTTACTCCATTGCAGTAGTTTGAGCGTTGTTCACTTCACTGGTAACGTATCACAAAAAGTCCTTTTTTATAGAAACACAATATCTGTCCATCCCCATCATGCAAATAAACTGATTTACATTGAAAAGCAGTCACACGGCCAGGTTTCCAATGCATTTCCATAGGCCTACTCTGAGTAGGACTCTTTAGATAGATAGATCTATCTTTAGATAGATGAGGTAGGTTTTGTGTTTTATTGCCAAGTCTACTTAAACTCTGTAATAAAGCACTCCATTGGAATCTCCACTATACTGCAGGAGAATGAGCATTTCTGACTTCATTGGTAACTTCTCATAAAAAGTACTTTTTGAGAGAAACGCATTATCTTTCCATCTGCATCAAAACCCGCCCAATATACTGATTTACTTTGAAATACATTGAAACATGTTCTCCAGGCCTGGTTTCCAATGCGTTTCTATGGGTCTACTCTGAGTAGGACTATTTTCTTGTTTCTTTATATACATAACGTCAGTTTTGTTTTTTGTTGCCAATTCTAGTTAAACCCTTCAATAAAACGTTCTACAGCAGGTTTGAGCGTTTTTGACATCACTGGTATATCACAAAATGTCCTTTTTAAGTGAAACGCAATATCTGTCCATCTCCATCAAGACATGCCAATCTACTGATTTACATTGAAACCCTTTCTCACGGCCATGTTTCCAATGCATTTCCATGGGTCTACTCTGAGTAGGACTATTTTAGTCTTTTTTTATAAATGTGACGTAAGTTTTGTACTTTGTTGCCAATTCTATTTAAACTCTGCAATAAAACGTTCCGCAGGAGTCTTTACTCCATTGCAGTAGTTTAAGCGTTGTTCACTTCACTGGTAACGTATCACAAAATGTCCTTTTTTATAGAAACACAATATCTGTCCATCCCCATCAAAACATGCAAATAAACTGATTTACATTGAAAAGCAGTCACACGGCCAGGTTTCCAATGCATTTCCATGGGCCTACTCTGAGTAGGACTATTTTCGTGTTTCTTTATAAACATGAGGAAAGTTTTTGTTTTGTTGCCAATTCTATTTACACTCTGTAATAAGGCACTCTATTGGAATCTCTACTATACTGCAGGAGATTGAGCGTTTCTGAAGTCACTGGTAACATCTCATGAATAAGCCCTTTTGAAGAGAAAAGCATTATCTGTCAATCCCCATCAAAACAGGCCAATACGCGTATACATTGAAACATGTTCTCCAGGCCTGGTTTCCAATGCGTTTCCATGGGCCGACTCTGAGTAGGACTATTTTTGTGTTTCTTTAGATAGATGAGGTAGGTTTTGTGTTTTGTTGCCAATTCTACTTAAACTCTGTAATAAAGCACTCCATTGGAATCTCCACTATACTGCAGGAGAATGAGCATTTTTGACTTCATTGGTACTTTTTAAGAGAAACGCATTATCTTTCCATCTGCATCAAAACCCGCCCAATATACTGATTTACTTTGAAACGCGTTCTCATGGCCTGGTTTCCAATGCATTTCGATGGGTCTACTCAGGGTAGGACTATTTCCGTGTTTCTTTACACACATAACGTAGTTTTTGTGATTTGTTGCCAATGGGTCTACTCTGAGTAGGACTATTTTCGTGTTTCTTTATAAACATGACGAAAGATTTGTGTTTTGTAGCCAATTTTATTTAAACTCTGTAATAAGGCACTCTATTGGAATCTCTAATATACTGCAGGAGATTGAGAGTTTCTGACGTCATTGATAACATTACACAAAATATCCACAGGAGAAACGCAATATTGTCCATCCCCCTCAAAACAGGCCAATATGTTGCTTTACATTTAAAAGCGTTCTCACGGACGGGTATCCAATACCATTGATCTACTCTGAGTAGGACTATATTCGTGTTTCTTTATATACGTAACGTAAGTTATGTGTTTTGTTGCCAATTCTAGTTAAACCCTTCAATAAAACGTTCCACAGGAGTCTTTACTAGGGGTGTGCACGGACCCCCCGCTCCGCTTCACTTGCAGATCCGCCATTTTCCGGATCGGGCCGCTCCGCCACGCCCCCGCTCCGCCCACTTCTGCTCCGCTCCGCCCGGAGCTCCGGATCCGGATCCGGAGCTCCGTTTCCCCCCCCCATAGGCTTGCATTGAAAGCTAAAAAATTATACAACTTTTTTTCTGTTCAAGTTAGAAACCTCATGTTTGGCACCATGACACCTCATGGGGATATACACACGCACGCCAAGTTTCAAAGCAATCCCATCATCCCCTGATTTTTGGCGAATTTTTGAAAATCGGGCACCCCACACACAACATCCCTGCGAGGTGGGCAGGGGAGGAGGGAGGGAAGGCAGGCAGGCATGCAGCTGGCATTTCTGGGGGCATAAGGAAGTGAGCCAAGGATAAGCCAGTAATGCATATAAAATGGAATAAATCAATAAATAAACAAAGGAGGGGTGGAATTAAAAGCAGCAGTGTTGCTGAATAAACAGGAAGAAGATTTTTTAAAAAAAGGCTATATCTGTCTTTTACCAGCAATAGGGGGACGTGCCCGGGGGAGGGGGAAGCAGCTGCCAGTTCAACTCAAGACAGCCACCAACAGCTCTGAGATTAAGAAGTAAACGCTCACTTCAACTCATAACAGGCATCGCTCCACCACTAAAAAGTGAACATTCACTTCAACTCATGATAGGCATTGCTCCACCGTTTTACTCTCTTTGGAAGGCTCTAATGGCCTTCCAGTGCAGGAGAGAGTGGGGGCACGTCCACAATGAGATGCCCTAGGGGAGCTCATCCCCTTGCACCACATCTTTTCAGTTGTTCCCCAAAGTTAGGGTGGGGAGCAGTGCTGTGTTTCTATCTCTTATTCTTGGCTTAGTATATGATTTCAGGTTGTGTTTGTGCATTTGGTGGGGCTACTGTGTTAAAAAACACGGGGAAAAGCCCGTTCAGATGAAGAAAGAGAAGTTTCCCAGAATCCCAAGTTACCTGTTTTGCCTATGCCCTCCTCTAACTTTGGGATCATGTGATCATGACCGGGAGCTGACTCTGCCCCTCAGCCCTTTGAAAAAGGTATTTTTCCCGCCGATTTTTAAAAAACTTCTAGCGCGCGACCTGGACAACGCAGAAAGTTGAGAGTAGTCTCAAAATGACCCGCATCCACGACTCTCTGTGCACAAGAATTTTCAGAACGATAGCTTAAAAACCGACCCAGTTATGCCCGAGTCTTTCCCTCAATGCAATCCTATGGGCGAAAAGCCGAAAACGCCGTTTGAGCCGCGCGGTTGTCCCGATTTTCACAAAAATATAGCATGCGACCCAGACAACGCAGAGAGGTGAGAGTGGTCTCAAAATGACCCCCATCCACGACTCTCTGAGCACAAGAATTTCTAGAACGATAGCTTCAAAAAGAACGTAGTTATGCGCGATTATTTGCCGCAATGCAATCCTATGGTGAAATGTTTTCAAGATGGCGACCGGAGCGCTCCGCCTGAACTAGGAGCTCCGAAAAATGGCCGCTTCTCTTCGCCTTGCTTCTAGGGGGTCCGCGGTCCGCTCCTACTCCGCCTCTGGGTAAGGCGGAGCAGGCCAATCCGCTACTGCTTCTACGCTCCTAATCGGAGCGGATCACACCCCTAGTCTTTACTATATATTGCAGTAGTCTGAGCGTTTTTGGTAACATATCACAAAAAGTCCTTTTTAAGAGAAACGCATGCCAATCTACTGATTTACATTGAAACCCGTTCTCACGGCCTGGTTTCCAATGCATTTCCATGGGTCTACTCTGACTAGGACTATTTTCGTGTTTCTTTATAAACATGAGGAAAGTTTTTGTTTTGTTGCCAATTCTATTTACACTCTGTAATAAGGCACTCTATTGGAATCTCTACTATACTGCAGGAGATTGAGCATTTCTGAAGTCACTGGTAACATCTCATGAATAAGCCCTTTTTAAAAGAAAAGCCTTATCTGTCCATCCCCATCAAAACAGGCCAATAGGCGTATACATTGAAAAAAGTTCTCCAGGCCTTGTTTCAATGCGTTTCCATGGGTCTACTCTGAGTAGGACTATTTTCTTGTTTCTTTATATACATAACGTCAGTTTTGTTTTTTGTTGCCAATTCCAGTTAAACCCTTCAATAAAACGTTCTACAGCAGGTTTGAGCGTTTTTGACATCACTGGTATATCACAAAATGTCCTTTTTAAGTGAAACGCAATATCTGTCCATCTCCATCAAGACATGCCAATCTACTGATTTACATTGAAACCCTTTCTCACGGCCATGTTTCCAATGCATTTCCATGGGTCTACTCTGAGTAGGACTATTTTAGTCTTTTTTTTATAAACGTGACGTAAGTTTTGTACTTTGTTGCCAATTCTATTTAAACTCTGCAATAAAACGTTCCGCAGGAGTCTTTACTACATTGCAGTAGTTTGAGCGTTGTTCACTTCACTGGTAACGTATCACAAAAAGTCCTTTTTTATAGAAACACAATATCTGTCCATCCCCATCATGCAAATAAACTGATTTACATTGAAAAGCAGTCACACGGACAGGTTTCCAATGCATTTCCATGGGCCTACTCTGAGTAGGACTCTTTAGATAGATAGATCTATCTTTAGATAGATGAGGTAGGTTTTGTGTTTTATTGCCAAGTCTACTTAAACTCTGTAATAAAGCACTCCATTGGAATCTCCACTATACTGCAGGAGAATGAGCATTTCTGACTTCATTGGTAACTTCTCATAAAAAGTACTTTTTGAGAGAAACGCATTATCTTTCCATCTGCATCAAAACCCGCCCAATATACTGATTTACTTTGAAATACATTGAAACATGTTCTCCAGGCCTGGTTTCCAATGCGTTTCTATGGGTCTACTCTGAGTAGGACTATTTTCTTGTTTCTTTATATACATAACGTAAGTTTTGTGTTTTGTTGCCAATTCTAGTTAAACCCTTCAATAAAACGTTCCACAGGAGTCCTTACTATATATTGCAGTATTCTGAGCGTTTTTGGTAACATATCACAAAAAGTCCTTTTTAAGAGAAACGCATGCCAGTCTACTGATTTACATTGAAACCCGTTCTCACGGCCTGGTTTCCAATGCATTTCCATGGGTCTACTCTGAGTAGGACTATTTTCGTGTTTCTTTATAAACATGAGGAAAGTTTTTGTTTTGTTGCCAATTCTATTTACACTCTGTAATAAGGCACTCGATTGGAATCTCTACTATACTGCAGGAGATTGAGCATTTCTGAAGTCACTGGTAACATCTCATGAATAAGCCCTTTTTAAAAGAAAAGCCTTATCTGTCCATCCCCATCAAAACAGGCCAATACGCGTATACATTGAAAAAAGTTCTCCAGGCCTTGTTTCCTATGCGTTTCCATGGGTCTACTCTGAGTAGGACTATTTTCTTGTTTCTTTATATACATAACGTCAGTTTTGTTTTTTGTTGCCAATTCTAGTTAAACCCTTCAATAAAACGTTCTACAGCAGGTTTGAGCGTTTTTGACATCACTGGTATATCACAAAATGTCCTTTTTAAGTGAAACGCAATATCTGTCTCTCTCCATCAAGACATGCCAATCTACTGATTTACATTGAAACCCTTTCTCACGGCCATGTTTCCAATGCATTTCCATGGGTCTACTCTGAGTAGGACTATTTTAGTCTTTTTTTATAAACGTGACGTAAGTTTTGTACTTTGTTGCCAATTCTATTTAAACTCTGCAATAAAACGTTCCGCAGGAGTCTTTACTACATTGCAGTAGTTTGAGCGTTGTTCACTTCACTGGTAACGTATCACAGAATGTCCTTTTTTATAGAAACACAATATCTGTCCATCCCCATCAAAACATGCAAATAAACTGATTTACATTGAAAAGCAGTCACACGGCCAGGTTTCCAATGCATTTCCATGGGCCTACTCTGAGTAGGACTATTTTTGTGTTTCTTTAGATAGATGAGGTAGGTTTTGTGTTTTGTTGCCAATTCTACTTAAACTCTGTAATAAAGCACTCCATTGGAATCTCCACTATACTGCAGGAGAATGAGCATTTTTGACTTCATTGGTACTTTTTAAGAGAAACGCATTATCTGCATCAAAACCCGCCCAATATACTGATTTACTTTGAAACGCGTTCTCATGGCCTGGTTTCCAATGCATTTCGATGGGTCTACTCAGGGTAGGACTATTTTCGTGTTTCTTTACACACATAACGTAGTTTTTGTGATTTGTTGCCAATGGGTCTACTCTGAGTAGGACTATTTTCTTGTTTCTTTATATACATAACGTAAGTTTTGTGTTTTGTTGCCAATTCTAGTTAAACCCTTCAATAAAACGTTCCACAGGAGTCCTTACTATATATTGCAGTATTCTGAGCGTTTTTGGTAACATATCACAAAAAGTCCTTTTTAAGAGAAACGCATGCCAGTCTACTGATTTACATTGAAACCCGTTCTCACGGCCTGGTTTCCAATGCATTTCCATGGGTCTACTCTGAGTAGGACTATTTTCGTGTTTCTTTATAAACATGAGGAAAGTTTTTGTTTTGTTGCCAATTCTATTTACACTCTGTAATAAGGCACTCGATTGGAATCTCTACTATACTGCAGGAGATTGAGCATTTCTGAAGTCACTGGTAACATCTCATGAATAAGCCCTTTTTAAAAGAAAAGCCTTATCTGTCCACCCCCATCAAAACAGGCCAATACGCGTATACATTGAAAAAAGTTCTCCAGGCCTTGTTTCCTATGCGTTTCCATGGGTCTACTCTGAGTAGGACTATTTTCTTGTTTCTTTATATACATAACGTCAGTTTTGTTTTTTGTTGCCAATTCTAGTTAAACCCTTCAATAAAACGTTCTACAGCAGGTTTGAGCGTTTTTGACATCACTGGTATATCACAAAATGTCCTTTTTAAGTGAAACGCAATATCTGTCTCTCTCCATCAAGACATGCCAATCTACTGATTTACATTGAAACCCTTTCTCACGGCCATGTTTCCAATGCATTTCCATGGGTCTACTCTGAGTAGGACTATTTTAGTCTTTTTTTATAAACGTGACGTAAGTTTTGTACTTTGTTGCCAATTCTATTTAAACTCTGCAATAAAACGTTCCGCAGGAGTCTTTACTACATTGCAGTAGTTTGAGCGTTGTTCACTTCACTGGTAACGTATCACAAAATGTCCTTTTTTATAGAAACACAATATCTGTCCATCCCCATCAAAACATGCAAATAAACTGATTTACATTGAAAAGCAGTCACACGGCCAGGTTTCCAATGCATTTCCATGGGCCTACTCTGAGTAGGACTATTTTTGTGTTTCTTTAGATAGATGAGGTAGGTTTTGTGTTTTGTTGCCAATTCTACTTAAACTCTGTAATAAAGCACTCCATTGGAATCTCCACTATACTGCAGGAGAATGAGCATTTTTGACTTCATTGGTACTTTTTAAGAGAAACGCATTATCTTTCCATCTGCATCAAAACCCGCCCAATATACTGATTTACTTTGAAACGCGTTCTCATGGCCTGGTTTCCAATGCATTTCGATGGGTCAACTCAGGGTAGGACTATTTTCGTGTTTCTTTACACACATAACGTAGTTTTTGTGATTTGTTGCCAATGGGTCTACTCTGAGTAGGACTATTTCCGTGTTTCTTTATAAACATGATGAAAGATTTGTGTTTTGTAGCCAATTTTATTTAAACTCTGTAATAAGGCACTCTATTGGAATCTCTAATATACTGCAGGAGATTGAGAGTTTCTGACGTCATTGATAACATTACACAAAATATCCACAGGAGAAACGCAATATTTGTCCATCCCCCTCAAAACAGGCCAATATGTTGCTTTACATTTAAAAGCGTTCTCACGGACGGGTATCCAATACCATTGATCTACTCTGAGTAGGACTATATTCGTGTTTCTTTATATACGTAACGTAAGTTATGTGTTTTGTTGCCAATTCTAGTTAAACCCTTCAATAAAACGTTCCACAGGAGTCTTTACTAGGGGTGTGCACGGACCCCCCGCTCCGCTTCACTTGCAGATCCGCCATTTTCCGGATCGGGCCGCTCCGCCACGCCCCCCGCTCCGCCCACTTCTGCTCCGCTCCGCCCGGAGCTCCGGATCCGGATCCGGAGCTCCGTTTCCCCCCCCCATAGGCTTGCATTGAAAGCTAAAAAATTATACAACTTTTTTTCTGTTCAAGTTAGAAACCTCATGTTTGGCACCATGACACCTCATGGGGATATACACACGCACGCCAAGTTTCAAAGCAATCCCATCATCCCCTGATTTTTGGCGAATTTTTGAAAATCGGGCACCCCACACACAACATCCCTGCGAGGTGGGCAGGGGAGGAGGGAGGGAAGGCAGGCAGGCATGCAGCTGGCATTTCTGGGGGCATAAGGAAGTGAGCCAAGGATAATCCAGTAATGCATATAAAATGGAATAAATCAATAAATAAACAAAGGAGGGGTGGAATTAAAAGCAGCAGTGTTGCTGAATAAACAGGAAGAAGATTTTTTAAAAAAAGGCTATATCTGTCTTTTACCAGCAATAGGGGGACGTGCCCGGGGGAGGGGGAAGCAGCTGCCAGTTCAACTCAAGACAGCCACCAACAGCTCTGAGATTAAGAAGTAAACGCTCACTTCAACTCATAACAGGCATCGCTCCACCACTAAAAAGTGAACATTCACTTCAACTCATGATAGGCATTGCTCCACCGTTTTACTCTCTTTGGAAGGCTCTAATGGCCTTCCAGTGCAGGAGAGAGTGGGGGCACGTCCACAATGAGATGCCCTAGGGGAGCTCATCCCCTTGCACCACATCTTTTCAGTTGTTCCCCAAAGTTAGGGTGGGGAGCAGTGCTGTGTTTCTATCTCTTATTCTTGGCTTAGTATATGATTTCAGGTTGTGTTTGTGCATTTGGTGGGGCTACTGTGTTAAAAAACACGGGGAAAAGCCCGTTCAGATGAAGAAAGAGAAGTTTCCCAGAATCCCAAGTTACCTGTTTTGCCTATGCCCTCCTCTAACTTTGGGATCATGTGATCATGACCGGGAGCTGACTCTGCCCCTCAGCCCTTTGAAAAAGGTATTTTTCCCGCCGATTTTTAAAAAACTTCTAGCGCGCGACCCGGACAACGCAGAAAGTTGAGAGTAGTCTCAAAATGACCCGCATCCACGACTCTCTGTGCACAAGAATTTTCAGAACGATAGCTTAAAAACCGACCCAGTTATGCCCGAGTCTTTCCCTCAATGCAATCCTATGGGCGAAAAGCCGAAAACGCCGTTTGAGCCGCGCGGTTGTCCCGATTTTCACAAAAATATAGCATGCGACCCAGACAACGCAGAGAGGTGAGAGTGGTCTCAAAATGACCCCCATCCACGACTCTCTGAGCACAAGAATTTCTAGAACGATAGCTTCAAAAAGAACGTAGTTATGCGCGATTATTTGCCGCAATGCAATCCTATGGTGAAATGTTTTCAAGATGGCGACCGGAGCGCTCCGCCTGAACTAGGAGCTCCGAAAAATGGCCGCTTCTCTTCGCCTTGCTTCTAGGGGGTCCGCGGTCCGCTCCTACTCCGCCTCTGGGTAAGGCGGAGCAGGCCAATCCGCTACTGCTTCTACGCTCCTAATCGGAGCGGATCACACCCCTAGTCTTTACTATATATTGCAGTAGTCTGAGCGTTTTTGGTAACATATCACAAAAAGTCCTTTTTAAGAGAAACGCATGCCAATCTACTGATTTACATTGAAACCCGTTCTCACGGCCTGGTTTCCAATGCATTTCCATGGGTCTACTCTGACTAGGACTATTTTCGTGTTTCTTTATAAACATGAGGAAAGTTTTTGTTTTGTTGCCAATTCTATTTACACTCTGTAATAAGGCACTCTATTGGAATCTCTACTATACTGCAGGAGATTGAGCATTTCTGAAGTCACTGGTAACATCTCATGAATAAGCCCTTTTTAAAAGAAAAGCCTTATCTGTCCATCCCCATCAAAACAGGCCAATAGGCGTATACATTGAAAAAAGTTCTCCAGGCCTTGTTTCAATGCGTTTCCATGGGTCTACTCTGAGTAGGACTATTTTCTTGTTTCTTTATATACATAACGTCAGTTTTGTTTTTTGTTGCCAATTCCAGTTAAACCCTTCAATAAAACGTTCTACAGCAGGTTTGAGCGTTTTTGACATCACTGGTATATCACAAAATGTCCTTTTTAAGTGAAACGCAATATCTGTCCATCTCCATCAAGACATGCCAATCTACTGATTTACATTGAAACCCTTTCTCACGGCCATGTTTCCAATGCATTTCCATGGGTCTACTCTGAGTAGGACTATTTTAGTCTTTTTTTTATAAACGTGACGTAAGTTTTGTACTTTGTTGCCAATTCTATTTAAACTCTGCAATAAAACGTTCCGCAGGAGTCTTTACTACATTGCAGTAGTTTGAGCGTTGTTCACTTCACTGGTAACGTATCACAAAAAGTCCTTTTTTATAGAAACACAATATCTGTCCATCCCCATCATGCAAATAAACTGATTTACATTGAAAAGCAGTCACACGGACAGGTTTCCAATGCATTTCCATGGGCCTACTCTGAGTAGGACTCTTTAGATAGATAGATCTATCTTTAGATAGATGAGGTAGGTTTTGTGTTTTATTGCCAAGTCTACTTAAACTCTGTAATAAAGCACTCCATTGGAATCTCCACTATACTGCAGGAGAATGAGCATTTCTGACTTCATTGGTAACTTCTCATAAAAAGTACTTTTTGAGAGAAACGCATTATCTTTCCATCTGCATCAAAACCCGCCCAATATACTGATTTACTTTGAAATACATTGAAACATGTTCTCCAGGCCTGGTTTCCAATGCGTTTCTATGGGTCTACTCTGAGTAGGACTATTTTCTTGTTTCTTTATATACATAACGTAAGTTTTGTGTTTTGTTGCCAATTCTAGTTAAACCCTTCAATAAAACGTTCCACAGGAGTCCTTACTATATATTGCAGTATTCTGAGCGTTTTTGGTAACATATCACAAAAAGTCCTTTTTAAGAGAAACGCATGCCAGTCTACTGATTTACATTGAAACCCGTTCTCACGGCCTGGTTTCCAATGCATTTCCATGGGTCTACTCTGAGTAGGACTATTTTCGTGTTTCTTTATAAACATGAGGAAAGTTTTTGTTTTGTTGCCAATTCTATTTACACTCTGTAATAAGGCACTCGATTGGAATCTCTACTATACTGCAGGAGATTGAGCATTTCTGAAGTCACTGGTAACATCTCATGAATAAGCCCTTTTTAAAAGAAAAGCCTTATCTGTCCATCCCCATCAAAACAGGCCAATACGCGTATACATTGAAAAAAGTTCTCCAGGCCTTGTTTCCTATGCGTTTCCATGGGTCTACTCTGAGTAGGACTATTTTCTTGTTTCTTTATATACATAACGTCAGTTTTGTTTTTTGTTGCCAATTCTAGTTAAACCCTTCAATAAAACGTTCTACAGCAGGTTTGAGCGTTTTTGACATCACTGGTATATCACAAAATGTCCTTTTTAAGTGAAACGCAATATCTGTCTCTCTCCATCAAGACATGCCAATCTACTGATTTACATTGAAACCCTTTCTCACGGCCATGTTTCCAATGCATTTCCATGGGTCTACTCTGAGTAGGACTATTTTAGTCTTTTTTTATAAACGTGACGTAAGTTTTGTACTTTGTTGCCAATTCTATTTAAACTCTGCAATAAAACGTTCCGCAGGAGTCTTTACTACATAGCAGTAGTTTGAGCGTTGTTCACTTCACTGGTAACGTATCACAAAATGTCCTTTTTTATAGAAACACAATATCTGTCCATCCCCATCAAAACATGCAAATAAACTGATTTACATTGAAAAGCAGTCACACGGCCAGGTTTCCAATGCATTTCCATGGGCCTACTCTGAGTAGGATTATTTTTGTGTTTCTTTAGATAGATGAGGTAGGTTTTGTGTTTTGTTGCCAATTCTACTTAAACTCTGTAATAAAGCACTCCATTGGAATCTCCACTATACTGCAGGAGAATGAGCATTTTTGACTTCATTGGTACTTTTTAAGAGAAACGCATTATCTTTCCATCTGCATCAAAACCCGCCCAATATACTGATTTACTTTGAAACGCGTTCTCATGGCCTGGTTTCCAATGCATTTCGATGGGTCTACTCAGGGTAGGACTATTTTCGTGTTTCTTTACACACATAACGTAGTTTTTGTGATTTGTTGCCAATGGGTCTACTCTGAGTAGGACTATTTCCGTGTTTCTTTATAAACATGATGAAAGATTTGTGTTTTGTAGCCAATTTTATTTAAACTCTGTAATAAGGCACTCTATTGGAATCTCTAATATACTGCAGGAGATTGAGAGTTTCTGACGTCATTGATAACATTACACAAAATATCCACAGGAGAAACGCAATATTTGTCCATCCCCCTCAAAACAGGCCAATATGTTGCTTTACATTTAAAAGCGTTCTCACGGACGGGTATCCAATACCATTGATCTACTCTGAGTAGGACTATATTCGTGTTTCTTTATATACGTAACGTAAGTTATGTGTTTTGTTGCCAATTCTAGTTAAACCCTTCAATAAAACGTTCCACAGGAGTCTTTACTAGGGGTGTGCACGGACCCCCCGCTCCGCTTCACTTGCAGATCCGCCATTTTCCGGATCGGGCCGCTCCGCCCTGCCCCCGCTCCGCCCACTTCTGCTCCGCTCCGCCCGGAGCTCCGGATCCGGATCCGGAGCTCCGTTTCCCCCCCCATAGGCTTGCATTGAAAGCTAAAAAATTATACAACTTTTTTTCTGTTCAAGTTAGAAACCTCATGTTTGGCACCATGACACCTCATGGGGATATACACACGCACGCCAAGTTTCAAAGCAATCCCATCATCCCCTGATTTTTGGCGAATTTTTGAAAATCGGGCACCCCACACACAACATCCCTGCGAGGTGGGCAGGGGAGGAGGGAGGGAAGGCAGGCAGGCATGCAGCTGGCATTTCTGGGGGCATAAGGAAGTGAGCCAAGGATAATCCAGTAATGCATATAAAATGGAATAAATCAATAAATAAACAAAGGAGGGGTGGAATTAAAAGCAGCAGTGTTGCTGAATAAACAGCAAGAAGATTTTTTAAAAAAAGGCTATATCTGTCTTTTACCAGCAATAGGGGGACGTGCCCGGGGGAGGGGGAAGCAGCTGCCAGTTCAACTCAAGACAGCCACCAACAGCTCTGAGATTAAGAAGTAAACGCTCACTTCAACTCATAACAGGCATCGCTCCACCACTAAAAAGTGAACATTCACTTCAACTCATGATAGGCATTGCTCCACCGTTTTACTCTCTTTGGAAGGTTCTAATGGCCTTCCAGTGCAGGAGAGAGTGGGGGCACGTCCACAATGAGATGCCCTAGGGGAGCTCATCCCCTTGCACCACATCTTTTCAGTTGTTCCCCAAAGTTAGGGTGGGGAGCAGTGCTGTGTTTCTATCTCTTATTCTTGGCTTAGTATATGATTTCAGGTTGTGTTTGTGCATTTGGTGGGGCTACTGTGTTAAAAAACACGGGGAAAAGCCCATTCAGATGAAGAAAGAGAAGTTTCCCAGAATCCCAAGTTACCTGTTTTGCCTATGCCCTCCTCTAACTTTGGGATCATGTGATCATGACCAGGAGCTGACTCTGCCCCTCAGCCCTTTGAAAAAGGTATTTTTCCCGCTGATTTTTAAAAAACTTCTAGCGCGCGACCCGGACAACGCAGAAAGTTGAGAGTAGTCTCAAAATGACCCGCATCCACTACTCTCTGTGCACAAGAATTTTCAGAACGATAGCTTAAAAACCGACCCAGTTATGCCCGAGTCTTTCCCTCAATGCAATCCTATGGGCGAAAAGCCGAAAACGCCGTTTGAGCCGCGCGGTTGACCCGATTTTCACAAAAATATAGCACGCGACCCAGACAACGCAGAGAGGTGAGAGTGGTCTCAAAATGACCCCCATCCACGACTCTCTGAGCACAAGAATTTCTAGAACGATAGCTTCAAAAAGAACGTAGTTATGCGCGATTATTTGCCGCAATGCAATCCTATGGTGAAATGTTTTCAAGATGGCGACCGGAGCGCTCCGCCTGAACTAGGAGCTCCGAAAAATGGCCGCTTCTCTTCGCCTTGCTTCTAGGGGGTCCGCGGTCCGCTCCTACTCCGCCTCTGGGTAAGGCGGAGCAGGCCAATCCGCTACTGCTTCTACGCTCCTAATCGGAGCGGATCACACCCCTAGTCTTTACTATATATTGCAGTAGTCTGAGCGTTTTTGGTAACATATCACAAAAAGTCCTTTTTAAGAGAAACGCATGCCAATCTACTGATTTACATTGAAACCTGTTCTCACGGCCTGGTTTCCAATGCATTTCCATGGGTCTACTCTGAGTAGGACTATTTTCGTGTTTCTTTATAAACATGAGGAAAGTTTTTGTTTTGTTGCCAATTCTATTTACACTCTGTAATAAGGCACTCTATTGGAATCTCTACTATACTGCAGGAGATTGAGCATTTCTGAAGTCACTGGTAACATCTCATGAATAAGCCCTTTTTAAAAGAAAAGCCTTATCTGTCCATCCCCATCAAAACAGGCCAATACGCGTATACATTGAAAAAAGTTCTCCAGGCCTTGTTTCCAATGCGTTTCCATGGGTCTACTCTGAGTAGGACTATTTTCTTGTTTCTTTATATACATAACGTCAGTTTTGTTTTTTGTTGCCAATTCTAGTTAAACCCTCCAATAAAACGTTCCACAGGAGTCTTTACTATATATTGCAGTATTCTGAGCGTTTTTGGTAACATATCACAAAAAGTCCTTTTTAAGAGAAACGCATGCCAGTCTACTGATTTACATTGAAACCCGTTCTCACGGCCTGGTTTCCAATGCATTTCCATGGGTCTACTCTGAGTAGGACTATTTTCGTGTTTCTTTATAAACATGAGGAAAGTTTTTGTTTTGTTGCCAATTCTATTTACACTCTGTAATAAGGCACTCTATTGGAATCTCTACTATACTGCAGGAGATTGAGCGTTTCTGAAGTCACTGGTAACATCTCATGAATAAGCCCTTTTTAAAAGAAAAGCCTTATCTGTCCATCCCCATCAAAACAGGCCAATACGCGTATACATTGAAAAAAGTTCTCCAGGCCTTGTTTCCAATGCGTTTCCATGGGTCTACTCTGAGTAGGACTATTTTCTTGTTTCTTTATATACATAACGTCAGTTTTGTTTTTTGTTGCCAATTCCAGTTAAACCCTTCAATAAAACGTTCTACAGCAGGTTTGAGCGTTTTTGACATCACTGGTATATCACAAAATGTCCTTTTTAAGTGAAACGCAATATCTGTCCATCTCCATCAAGACATGCCAATCTACTGATTTACATTGAAACCCTTTCTCACGGCCATGTTTCCAATGCATTTCCATGGGTCTACTCTGAGTAGGACTATTTTAGTCTTTTTTTATAAACGTGACGTAAGTTTTGTACTTTGTTGCCAATTCTATTTAAACTCTGCAATAAAACGTTCCGCAGGAGTCTTTACTCCATTGCAGTAGTTTGAGCGTTGTTCACTTCACTGGTAACGTATCACAAAAAGTCCTTTTTTATAGAAACACAATATCTGTCCATCCCCATCATGCAAATAAACTGATTTACATTGAAAAGCAGTCACACGGCCAGGTTTCCAATGCATTTCCATAGGCCTACTCTGAGTAGGACTCTTTAGATAGATAGATCTATCTTTAGATAGATGAGGTAGGTTTTGTGTTTTATTGCCAAGTCTACTTAAACTCTGTAATAAAGCACTCCATTGGAATCTCCACTATACTGCAGGAGAATGAGCATTTCTGACTTCATTGGTAACTTCTCATAAAAAGTACTTTTTGAGAGAAACGCATTATCTTTCCATCTGCATCAAAACCCGCCCAATATACTGATTTACTTTGAAATACATTGAAACATGTTCTCCAGGCCTGGTTTCCAATGCGTTTCTATGGGTCTACTCTGAGTAGGACTATTTTCTTGTTTCTTTATATACATAACGTCAGTTTTGTTTTTTGTTGCCAATTCTAGTTAAACCCTTCAATAAAACGTTCTACAGCAGGTTTGAGCGTTTTTGACATCACTGGTATATCACAAAATGTCCTTTTTAAGTGAAACGCAATATCTGTCCATCTCCATCAAGACATGCCAATCTACTGATTTACATTGAAACCCTTTCTCACGGCCATGTTTCCAATGCATTTCCATGGGTCTACTCTGAGTAGGACTATTTTAGTCTTTTTTTATAAACGTGACGTAAGTTTTGTACTTTGTTGCCAATTCTATTTAAACTCTGCAATAAAACGTTCCGCAGGAGTCTTTACTACATTGCAGTAGTTTGAGCGTTGTTCACTTCACTGGTAACGTATCACAAAATGTCCTTTTTTATAGAAACACAATATCTGTCCATCCCCATCAAAACATGCAAATAAACTGATTTACATTGAAAAGCAGTCACACGGCCAGGTTTCCAATGCATTTCCATGGGCCTACTCTGAGTAGGACTATTTTTGTGTTTCTTTAGATAGATGAGGTAGGTTTTGTGTTTTGTTGCCAATTCTACTTAAACTCTGTAATAAAGCACTCTATTGGAATCTCCACTATACTGCAGGAGAATGAGCATTTTTGACTTCATTGGTACTTTTTAAGAGAAACGCATTATCTTTCCATCTGCATCAAAACCCGCCCAATATACTGATTTACTTTGAAACGCGTTCTCATGGCCTGGTTTCCAATGCATTTCGATGGGTCTACTCAGGGTAGGACTATTTTCGTGTTTCTTTACACACATAACGTAGTTTTTGTGATTTGTTGCCAATGGGTCTACTCTGAGTAGGACTATTTTCGTGTTTCTTTATAAACATGATGAAAGATTTGTGTTTTGTAGCCAATTTTATTTAAACTCTGTAATAAGGCACTCTATTGGAATCTCTAATATACTGCAGGAGATTGAGAGTTTCTGACGTCATTGATAACATTACACAAAATATCCACAGGAGAAACGCAATATTTGTCCATCCCCCTCAAAACAGGCCAATATGTTGCTTTACATTTAAAAGCGTTCTCACGGACGGGTATCCAATACCATTGATCTACTCTGAGTAGGACTATATTCGTGTTTCTTTATATACGTAACGTAAGTTATGTGTTTTGTTGCCAATTCTAGTTAAACCCTTCAATAAAACGTTCCACAGGAGTCTTTACTAGGGGTGTGCACGGACCCCCCGCTCCGCTTCACTTGCAGATCCGCCATTTTCCGGATCGGGCCGCTCCGCCCCGCCCCCGCTCCGCCCACTTCTGCTCCGCTCCGCCCGGAGCTCCGGATCCGGATCCGGAGCTGCGTTTCCCCCCCCATAGGCTTGCATTGAAAGCTAAAAAATTATACAACTTTTTTTCTGTTCAAGTTAGAAACCTCATGTTTGGCACCATGACACCTCATGGGGATATACACACGCACGCCAAGTTTCAAAGCAATCCCATCATCCCCTGATTTTTGGCGAATTTTTGAAAATCGGGCACCCCACACACAACATCCCTGCGAGGTGGGCAGGGGAGGAGGGAGGGAAGGCAGGCAGGCATGCAGCTGGCATTTCTGGGGGCATAAGGAAGTGAGCCAAGGATAAGCCAGTAATGCATATAAAATGGAATAAATCAATAAATAAACAAAGGAGGGGTGGAATTAAAAGCAGCAGTGTTGCTGAATAAACAGCAAGAAGATTTTTTAAAAAAAGGCTATATCTGTCTTTTACCAGCAATAGGGGGACGTGCCCGGGGGAGGGGGAAGCAGCTGCCAGTTCAACTCAAGACAGCCACCAACAGCTCTGAGATTAAGAAGTAAACGCTCACTTCAACTCATAACAGGCATCGCTCCACCACTAAAAAGTGAACATTCACTTCAACTCATGATAGGCATTGCTCCACCGTTTTACTCTCTTTGGAAGGCTCTAATGGCCTTCCAGTGCAGGAGAGAGTGGGGGCACGTCCACAATGAGAAGCCCTAGGGGAGCTCATCCCCTTGCACCACATCTTTTCAGTTGTTCCCCAAAGTTAGGGTGGGGAGCAGTGCTGTGTTTCTATCTCTTATTCTTGGCTTAGTATATGATTTCAGGTTGTGTTTGTGCATTTGGTGGGGCTACTGTGTTAAAAAACACGGGGAAAAGCCCGTTCAGATGAAGAAAGAGAAGTTTCCCAGAATCCCAAGTTACCTGTTTTGCCTATGCCCTCCTCTAACTTTGGGATCATGTGATCATGACCGGGAGCT
The DNA here is from genome assembly GCF_023053635.1 of Elgaria multicarinata webbii. Taxonomy (NCBI): domain Eukaryota; kingdom Metazoa; phylum Chordata; class Lepidosauria; order Squamata; family Anguidae; genus Elgaria; species Elgaria multicarinata. Next base: position 21,080,744 of record NC_086173.1, on the reverse strand, counting down.
GACTCTGCCCCTCAGCCCTTTGAAAAAGGTATTTTTCCCGCCGATTTTTTAAAAACTTCTAGCGCGCGACCCGGACAACGCAGAAAGTTGAGAGTAGTCTCAAAATGACCCGCATCCACGACTCTCTGTGCACAAGAATTTTCAGAACGATAGCTTAAAAACCGACCCAGTTATGCCCGAGTCTTTCCCTCAATGCAATCCTATGGGCGAAAAGCCGAAAACGCCGTTTGAGCCGCGCGGTTGACCCGATTTTCACAAAAATATAGCACGCGACCCAGACAACGCAGAGAGGTGAGAGTGGTCTCAAAATGACCCCCATCCACGACTCTCTGAGCACAAGAATTTCTAGAACGATAGCTTCAAAAAGAACGTAGTTATGCGCGATTATTTGCCGCAATGCAATCCTATGGTGAAATGTTTTCAAGATGGCGACCGGAGCGCTCCGCCTGAACTAGGAGCTCCGAAAAATGGCCGCTTCTCTTCGCCTTGCTTCTAGGGGGTCCGTGGTCCGCTCCTACTCCGCCTCTGGGTAAGGCGGAGCAGGCCAATCCGCTACTGCTTCTACGCTCCTAATCGGAGCGGATCACACCCCTAGTCTTTACTATATATTGCAGTAGTCTGAGCGTTTTTGGTAACATATCACAAAAAGTCCTTTTTAAGAGAAACGCATGCCAATCTACTGATTTACATTGAAACCCGTTCTCACGGCCTGGTTTCCAATGCATTTCCATGGGTCTACTCTGAGTAGGACTATTTTCGAGTTTCTTTATAAACATGAGGAAAGTTTTTGTTTTGTTGCCAATTCTATTTACACTCTGTAATAAGGCACTCTATTGGAATCTCTACTATACTGCAGGAGATTGAGCATTTCTGAAGTCATCTGTCTTTTACCAGCAATAGGGGGACGTGCCCGGGGGAGGGGGAAGCAGCTGCCAGTTCAACTCAAGACAGCCACCAACAGCTCTGAGATTAAGAAGTAAACGCTCACTTCAACTCATAACAGGCATCGCTCCACCACTAAAAAGTGAACATTCACTTCAACTCATGATAGGCATTGCTCCACCGTTTTACTCTCTTTGGAAGGCTCTAATGGCCTTCCAGTGCAGGAGAGAGTGGGGGCACGTCCACAATGAGATGCCCTAGGGGAGCTCATCCCCTTGCACCACATCTTTTCAGTTGTTCCCCAAAGTTAGGGTGGGGAGCAGTGCTGTGTTTCTATCTCTTATTCTTGGCTTAGTATATGATTTCAGGTTGTGTTTGTGCATTTGGTGGGGCTACTGTGTTAAAAAACACGGGGAAAAGCCCGTTCAGATGAAGAAAGAGAAGTTTCCCAGAATCCCAAGTTACCTGTTTTGCCTATGCCCTCCTCTAACTTTGGGATCATGTGATCATGACCGGGAGCTGACTCTGCCCCTCAGCCCTTTGAAAAAGGTATTTTTCCCGCCGATTTTTAAAAAACTTCTAGCGCGCGACCCGGTTAACGCAGAAAGTTGAGAGTAGTCTCAAAATGACCCGCATCCAAGACTCTCTGTGCACAAAAATTTTCAGAACGATAGCTTAAAAACCAACCCAGTTATGCCCGAGTCTTTCCCTCAATGCAATCCTATGGGCGAAAAGCCGAAAACGCCGTTTGAGCCGCGCGGTTGTCCCGATTTTCACAAAAATATAGCATGCGACCCAGACAATGCAGAGAGGTGAGAGTGGTCTCAAAATGACCCCCATCCACGACTCTCTGTGCACAAGAATTTTCAGAACGATAGCTTAAAAACCAACCCAGTTATGCCCGAGTCTTTCCCTCAATGCAATCCTATGGGCGAAAAGCCGAAAATGCCGTTTGAGCCGCGTGGTTGACCCGATTTTCACAAAAATATAGCACGCGACCCAGACAACGCAGAGAGGTGAGAGTGGTCTCAAAATGACCCCCATCCACGACTCTCTGAGCACAAGAATTTCTAGAACGATAGCTTCAAAAAGAACGTAGTTATGCGCGATTATTTGCCGCAATGCAATCCTATGGTGAAATGTTTTCAAGATGGCGACCGGAGCGCTCCGCCTGAACTAGGAGCTCCGAAAAATGGCCGCTTCTCTTCGCCTTGCTTCTAGGGGGTCCGCGGTCCGCTCCTACTCCGCCTCTGGGTAAGGCGGAGCAGGCCAATCCGCTACTGCTTCTACGCTCCTAATCGGAGCGGATCACACCCCTAGTCTTTACTATATATTGCAGTAGTCTGAGCGTTTTTGGTAACATATCACAAAAAGTCCTTTTTAAGAGAAACGCATGCCAATCTACTGATTTACATTGAAACCCGTTCTCACGGCCTGGTTTCCAATTCATTTCCATGGGTCTACTCTGACTAGGACTATTTTCGTGTTTCTTTATAAACATGAGGAAAGTTTTTGTTTTGTTGCCAATTCTATTTACACTCTGTAATAAGGCACTCTATTGGAATCTCTACTATACTGCAGGAGATTGAGCATTTCTGAAGTCACTGGTAACATCTCATGAATAAGCCCTTTTTAAAAGAAAAGCCTTATCTGTCCATCCCCATCAAAACAGGCCAATACGCGTATACATTGAAAAAAGTTCTCCAGGCCTTGTTTCAATGCGTTTCCATGGGTCTACTCTGAGTAGGACTATTTTCTTGTTTCTTTATATACATAACGTCAGTTTTGTTTTTTGTTGCCAATTCCAGTTAAACCCTTCAATAAAACGTTCTACAGCAGGTTTGAGCGTTTTTGACATCACTGGTATATCACAAAATGTCCTTTTTAAGTGAAACGCAATATCTGTCCATCTCCATCAAGACATGCCAATCTACTGATTTACATTGAAACCCTTTCTCACGGCCATGTTTCCAATGCATTTCCATGGGTCTACTCTGAGTAGGACTATTTTAGTCTTTTTTTATAAACGTGACGTAAGTTTTGTACTTTGTTGCCAATTCTATTTAAACTCTGCAATAAAACGTTCCGCAGGAGTCTTTACTCCATTGCAGTAGTTTGAGCGTTGTTCACTTCACTGGTAACGTATCACAAAAAGTCCTTTTTTATAGAAACACAATATCTGTCCATCCCCATCATGCAAATAAACTGATTTACATTGAAAAGCAGTCACACGGCCAGGTTTCCAATGCATTTCCATGGGCCTACTCTGAGTAGGACTCTTTAGATAGATAGATCTATCTTTAGATAGATGAGGTAGGTTTTGTGTTTTATTGCCAAGTCTACTTAAACTCTGTAATAAAGCACTCCATTGGAATCTCCACTATACTGCAGGAGAATGAGCATTTCTGACTTCATTGGTAACTTCTCATAAAAAGTACTTTTTGAGAGAAACGCATTATCTTTCCATCTGCATCAAAACCCGCCCAATATACTGATTTACTTTGAAATACATTGAAACATGTTCTCCAGGCCTGGTTTCCAATGCGTTTCTATGGGTCTACTCTGAGTAGGACTATTTTCTTGTTTCTTTATATACATAACGTAAGTTTTGTGTTTTGTTGCCAATTCTAGTTAAACCCTTCAATAAAACGTTCCACAGCAGGTTTGAGCGTTTTTGACATCACTGGTATATCACAAAATGTCCTTTTTAAGTGAAACGCAATATCTGTCCATCTCCATCAAGACATGCCAATCTACTGATTTACATTGAAACCCTTTCTCACGGCCATGTTTCCAATGCATTTCCATGGGTCTACTCTGAGTAGGACTATTTTAGTCTTTTTTTATAAACGTGACGTAAGTTTTGTACTTTGTTGCCAATTCTATTTAAACTCTGCAATAAAACGTTCCGCAGGAGTCTTTACTACATTGCAGTAGTTTGAGCGTTGTTCACTTCACTGGTAACGTATCACAAAAAGTCCTTTTTTATAGAAACACAATATCTGTCCATCCCCATCAAAACATGCAAATAAACTGATTTACATTGAAAAGCAGTCACACGGCCAGGTTTCCAATGCATTTCCATGGGCCTACTCTGAGTAGGACTATTTTTGTGTTTCTTTAGATAGATGAGGTAGGTTTTGTGTTTTGTTGCCAATTCTATTTAAACTCTGTAATAAAGCACTCCATTGGAATCTCCACTATACTGCAGGAGAATGAGCATTTTTGACTTCATTGGTACTTTTTAAGAGAAACGCATTATCTTTCCATCTGCATCAAAACCCGCCCAATATACTGATTTACTTTGAAACGCGTTCTCATGGCCTGGTTTCCAATGCATTTCGATGGGTCTACTCAGGGTAGGACTATTTTCGTGTTTCTTTACACACATAACGTAGTTTTTGTGATTTGTTGCCAATGGGTCTACTCTGAGTAGGACTATTTTCGTGTTTCTTTATAAACATGACGAAAGATTTGTGTTTTGTAGCCAATTTTATTTAAACTCTGTAATAAGGCACTCTATTGGAATCTCTAATATACTGCAGGAGATTGAGAGTTTCTGAAGTCATTGATAACATTACACAAAATATCCACAGGAGAAACGCAATATTTGTCCATCCCCCTCAAAACAGGCCAATATGTTGCTTTACATTTAAAAGCGTTCTCACGGACGGGTATCCAATACCATTGATCTACTCTGAGTAGGACTATATTCGTGTTTCTTTATATACGTAACGTAAGTTATGTGTTTTGTTGCCAATTCTAGTTAAACCCTTCAATAAAACGTTCCACAGGAGTCTTTACTAGGGGTGTGCACGGACCCCCCGCTCCGCTTCACTTGCAGATCCGCCATTTTCCGGATCGGGCCGCTCCGCCCCACCCCCGCTCCGCCCACTTCTGCTCCGCTCCGCCCGGACCTCCGGATCTGGATCCGGAGCTCCGTTTCCCCCCCATAGGCTTGCATTGAAAGCTAAAAAATTATACAACTTTTTTTCTGTTCAAGTTAGAAACCTCATGTTTGGCACCATGACACCTCATGGGGATATACACACGCACGCCAAGTTTCAAAGCAATCCCATCATCCCCTGATTTTTGGCGAATTTTTGAAAATCGGGCACCCCACACACAACATCCCTGCGAGGTGGGCAGGGGAGGAGGGAGGGAAGGCAGGCAGGCATGCAGCTGGCATTTCTGGGGGCATAAGGAAGTGAGCCAAGGATAATCCAGTAATGCATATAAAATGGAATAAATCAATAAATAAACAAAGGAGGGGTGGAATTAAAAGCAGCAGTGTTGCTGAATAAACAGCAAGAAGATTTTTTAAAAAAAGGCTATATCTGTCTTTTACCAGCAATAGGGGGACGTGCCCGGGGGAGGGGGAAGCAGCTGCCAGTTCAACTCAAGACAGCCACCAACAGCTCTGAGATTAAGAAGTAAACGCTCACTTCAACTCATAACAGGCATCGCTCCACCACTAAAAAGTGAACATTCACTTCAACTCATGATAGGCATTGCTCCACCGTTTTACTCTCTTTGGAAGGCTCTAATGGCCTTCCAGTGCAGGAGAGAGTGGGGGCACGTCCACAATGAGATGCCCTAGGGGAGCTCATCCCCTTGCACCACATCTTTTCAGTTGTTCCCCAAAGTTAGGGTGGGGAGCAGTGCTGTGTTTCTATCTCTTATTCTTGGCTTAGTATATGATTTCAGGTTGTGTTTGTGCATTTGGTGGGGCTACTGTGTTAAAAAACACGGGGAAAAGCCCGTTCAGATGAAGAAAGAGAAGTTTCCCAGAATCCCAAGTTACCTGTTTTGCCTATGCCCTCCTCTAAAGGTATTTTTCCCGCCGATTTTTAAAAAACTTCTAGCGCGCGACCCGGACAACGCAGAAAGTTGAGAGTAGTCTCAAAATGACCCGCATCCACGACTCTGTGCACAAGAATTTTCAGAACGATAGCTTAAAAACCGACCCAGTTATGCCCGAGTCCTTCCCTCAATGCAATCCTATGGGCGAAAAGCCGAAAACGCCGTTTGAGCCGCGCGGTTGACCCGATTTTCACAAAAATATAGCACGCGACCCAGACAACGCAGAGAGGTGAGAGTGGTCTCAAAATGACCCCCATCCACGACTCTCTGAGCACAAGAATTTCTAGAACGATAGCTTCAAAAAGAACGTAGTTATGCGCGATTATTTGCCGCAATGCAATCCTATGGTGAAATGTTTTCAAGATGGCGACCGGAGCGCTCCGCCTGAACTAGGAGCTCCGAAAAATGGCCGCTTCTCTTCGCCTTGCTTCTAGGGGGTCCGCGGTCCGCTCCTACTCCGCCTCTGGGTAAGGCGGAGCAGGCCAATCCGCTACTGCTTCTACGCTCCTAATCGGAGCGGATCACACCCCTAGTCTTTACTATATATTGCAGTAGTCTGAGCGTTTTTGGTAACATATCACAAAAAGTCCTTTTTAAGAGAAACGCATGCCAATCTACTGATTTACATTGAAACCCGTTCTCACGGCCTGGTTTCCAATGCATTTCCATGGGTCTACTCTGAGTAGGACTATTTTCGTGTTTCTTTATAAACATGAGGAAAGTTTTTGTTTTGTTGCCAATTCTATTTACACTCTGTAATAAGGCACTCTATTGGAATCTCTACTATACTGCAGGAGATTGAGCATTTCTGAAGTCACTGGTAACATCTCATGAATAAGCCCTTTTTAAAAGAAAAGCCTTATCTGTCCATCCCCATCAAAACAGGCCAATACGCGTATACATTGAAAAAAGTTCTCCAGGCCTTGTTTCCAATGCGTTTCCATGGGTCTACTCTGAGTAGGACTATTTTCATGTTTCTTTATATACATAACGTCAGTTTTGTTTTTTGTTGCCAATTCCAGTTAAACCCTTCAATAAAACGTTCTACAGCAGGTTTGAGCGTTTTTGACATCACTGGTATATCACAAAATGTCCTTTTTAAGTGAAATGCAATATCTGTCCATCTCCATCAAGACATGCCAATCTACTGATTTACATTGAAACCCTTTCTCACGGCCATGTTTCCAATGCATTTCCATGGGTCTACTCTGAGTAGGACTATTTTAGTCTTTTTTTATAAACGTGACGTAAGTTTTGTACTTTGTTGCCAATTCTATTTAAACTCTGCAATAAAACGTTCCGCAGGAGTCTTTACTCCATTGCAGTAGTTTGAGCGTTGTTCACTTCACTGGTAACGTATCACAAAAAGTCCTTTTTTATAGAAACACAATATCTGTCCATCCCCATCATGCAAATAAACTGATTTACATTGAAAAGCAGTCACACGGACAGGTTTCCAATGCATTTCCATGGGCCTACTCTGAGTAGGACTCTTTAGATAGATAGATCTATCTTTAGATAGATGAGGTAGGTTTTGTGTTTTATTGCCAAGTCTACTTAAACTCTGTAATAAAGCACTCCATTGGAATCTCCACTATACTGCAGGAGAATGAGCATTTCTGACTTCATTGGTAACTTCTCATAAAAAGTACTTTTTGAGAGAAACGCATTATCTTTCCATCTGCATCAAAACCCGCCCAATATACTGATTTACTTTGAAATACATTGAAACATGTTCTCCAGGCCTGGTTTCCAATGCGTTTCTATGGGTCTACTCTGAGTAGGACTATTTTCTTGTTTCTTTATATACATAACGTAAGTTTTGTGTTTTGTTGCCAATTCTAGTTAAACCCTTCAATAAAACGTTCCACAGGAGTCCTTACTATATATTGCAGTATTCTGAGCGTTTTTGGTAACATATCACAAAAAGTCCTTTTTAAGAGAAACGCATGCCAGTCTAATGATTTACATTGAAACCCGTTCTCACGGCCTGGTTTCCAATGCATTTCCATGGGTCTACTCTGAGTAGGACTATTTTCGTGTTTCTTTATAAACATGAGGAAAGTTTTTGTTTTGTTGCCAATTCTATTTACACTCTGTAATAAGGCACTCTATTGGAATCTCTACTATACTGCAGGAGATTGAGCATTTCTGAAGTCACTGGTAACATCTCATGAATAAGCCCTTTTTAAAAGAAAAGCCTTATCTGTCCATCCCCATCAAAACAGGCCAATACGCGTATACATTGAAAAAAGTTCTCCAGGCCTTGTTTCCAATGAGTTTCCATGGGTCTACTCTGAGTAGGACTATTTTCTTGTTTCTTTATATACATAACGTCAGTTTTGTTTTTTGTTGCCAATTCTAGTTAAACCCTTCAATAAAACGTTCTACAGCAGGTTTGAGCTTTTTTGACATCACTGGTATATCACAAAATGTCCCTTTTAAGTGAAATGCAATATCTGTCCATCTCCATCAAGACATGCCAATCTACTGATTTACATTGAAACCCTTTCTCACGGCCATGTTTCCAATGCATTTCCATGGGTCTACTCTGAGTAGGACTATTTTAGTCTTTTTTTATAAACGTGACGTAAGTTTTGTACTTTGTTGCCAATTCTATTTAAACTCTGCAATAAAACGTTCCGCAGGAGTCTTTACTCCATTGCAGTAGTTTGAGCGTTGTTCACTTCACTGGTAACGTATCACAAAATGTCCTTTTTTATAGAAACACAATATCTGTCCATCCCCATCAAAACATGCAAATAAACTGATTTACATTGAAAAGCAGTCACACGGCCAGGTTTCCAATGCATTTCCATGGGCCTACTCTGAGTAGGACTATTTTTGTGTTTCTTTAGATAGATGAGGTAGGTTTTGTGTTTTGTTGCCAATTCTACTTAAACTCTGTAATAAAGCACTCCATTGGAATCTCCACTATACTGCAGGAGAATGAGCATTTTTGACTTCATTGGTACTTTTTAAGAGAAACGCATTATCTTTCCATCTGCATCAAAACCCGCCCAATATACTGATTTACTTTGAAACGCGTTCTCATGGCCTGGTTTCCAATGCATTTCGATGGGTCTACTCAGGGTAGGACTATTTTCGTGTTTCTTTACACACATAACGTAGTTTTTGTGATTTGTTGCCAATGGGTCTACTCTGAGTAGGACTATTTCCGTGTTTCTTTATAAACATGACGAAAGATTTGTGTTTTGTAGCCAATTTTATTTAAACTCTGTAATAAGGCACTCTATTGGAATCTCTAATATACTGCAGGAGATTGAGAGTTTCTGACGTCATTGATAACATTACACAAAATATCCACAGGAGAAACGCAATATTTGTCCATCCCCCTCAAAACAGGCCAATATGTTGCTTTACATTTAAAAGCGTTCTCACGGACGGGTATCCAATACCATTGATCTACTCTGAGTAGGACTATATTCGTGTTTCTTTATATACGTAACGTAAGTTATGTGTTTTGTTGCCAATTCTAGTTAAACCCTTCAATAAAACGTTCCACAGGAGTCTTTACTAGGGGTGTGCACAGACCCCCCGCTCCGCTTCACTTGCAGATCCGCCATTTTCCGGATCGGGCTGCTCCGCCCCACCCCCGCTCCGCCCACTTCTGCTCCGCTCCGCCCGGAGCTCCGGATCCGGATCCGGAGCTCCGTTTCCCCCCCCATAGGCTTGCATTGAAAGCTAAAAAATTATACAACTTTTTTTCTGTTCAAGTTAGAAACCTCATGTTTGGCACCATGACACCTCATGGGGATATACACACGCACGCCAAGTTTCAAAGCAATCCCATCATCCCCTGATTTTTGGCGAATTTTTGAAAATCGGGCACCCCACACACAACATCCCTGCGAGGTGGGCAGGGGAGGAGGGAGGGAAGGCAGGCAGGCATGCAGCTGGCATTTCTGGGGGTATAAGGAAGTGAGCCAAGGATAAGCCAGTAATGCATATAAAATGGAATAAATCAATAAATAAACAAAGGAGGGGTGGAATTAAAAGCAGCAGTGTTGCTGAATAAACAGCAAGAAGATTTTTTTAAAAAAGGCTATATCTGTCTTTTACCAGCAATAGGGGGACGTGCCCGGGGGAGGGGGAAGCAGCTGCCAGTTCAACTCAAGACAGCCACCAACAGCTCTGAGATTAAGAAGTAAACGCTCACTTCAACTCATAACAGGCATCGCTCCACCACTAAAAAGTGAACATTCACTTCAACTCATGATAGGCATTGCTCCACCGTTTTACTCTCTTTGGAAGGTTCTAATGGCCTTCCAGTGCAGGAGAGAGTGGGGGCACGTCCACAATGAGATGCCCTAGGGGAGCTCATCCCCTTGCACCACATCTTTTCAGTTGTTCCCCAAAGTTAGGGTGGGGAGCAGTGCTGTGTTTCTATCTCTTATTCTTGGCTTAGTATATGATTTCAGGTTGTGTTTGTGCATTTGGTGGGGCTACTCTGTTAAAAAACACGGGGAAAAGCCCGTTCAGATGAAGAAAGAGAAGTTTCCCAGAATCCCAAGTTACCTGTTTTGCCTATGCCCTCCTCTAAAGGTATTTTTCCCGCCGATTTTTAAAAAACTTCTAGCGCGCGACCCGGACAACGCAGAAAGTTGAGAGTAGTCTCAAAATGACCCACATCCACGACTCTGTGCACAAGAATTTTCAGAACGATAGCTTAAAAACCGACCCAGTTATGCCCGAGTCCTTCCCTCAATGCAATCCTATGGGCGAAAAGCCGAAAACGCCGTTTGAGCCGCGCGGTTGACCCGATTTTCACAAAAATATAGCACGCGACCCAGACAACGCAGAGAGGTGAGAGTGGTCTCAAAATGACCCCCATCCACGACTCTCTGAGCACAAGAATTTCTAGAACGATAGCTTCAAAAAGAACGTAGTTATGCGCGATTATTTGCCGCAATGCAATCCTATGGTGAAATGTTTTCAAGATGGCGACCGGAGCGCTCCGCCTGAACTAGGAGCTCCGAAAAATGGCCGCTTCTCTTCGCCTTGCTTCTAGGGGGTCCGCGGTCCGCTCCTACTCCGCCTCTGGGTAAGGCGGAGCAGGCCAATCCGCTACTGCTTCTACGCTCCTAATCGGAGCGGATCACACCCCTAGTCTTTACTATATATTGCAGTAGTCTGAGCGTTTTTGGTAACATATCACAAAAAGTCCTTTTTAAGAGAAACGCATGCCAATCTACTGATTTACATTGAAACCCGTTCTCACGGCCTGGTTTCCAATGCATTTCCATGGGTCTACTCTGAGTAGGACTATTTTCGTGTTTCTTTATAAACATGAGGAAAGTTTTTGTTTTGTTGCCAATTCTATTTACACTCTGTAATAAGGCACTCTATTGGAATCTCTACTATACTGCAGGAGATTGAGCATTTCTGAAGTCACTGGTAACATCTCATGAATAAGCCCTTTTTAAAAGAAAAGCCTTATCTGTCCATCCCCATCAAAACAGGCCAATACGCGTATACATTGAAAAAAGTTCTCCAGGCCTTGTTTCCAATGCGTTTCCATGGGTCTACTCTGAGTAGGACTATTTTCATGTTTCTTTATATACATAACGTCAGTTTTGTTTTTTGTTGCCAATTCCAGTTAAACCCTTCAATAAAACGTTCTACAGCAGGTTTGAGCGTTTTTGACATCACTGGTATATCACAAAATGTCCTTTTTAAGTGAAATGCAATATCTGTCCATCTCCATCAAGACATGCCAATCTACTGATTTACATTGAAACCCTTTCTCACGGCCATGTTTCCAATGCATTTCCATGGGTCTACTCTGAGTAGGACTATTTTAGTCTTTTTTTATAAACGTGACGTAAGTTTTGTACTTTGTTGCCAATTCTATTTAAACTCTGCAATAAAACGTTCCGCAGGAGTCTTTACTCCATTGCAGTAGTTTGAGCGTTGTTCACTTCACTGGTAACGTATCACAAAAAGTCCTTTTTTATAGAAACACAATATCTGTCCATCCCCATCATGCAAATAAACTGATTTACATTGAAAAGCAGTCACACGGACAGGTTTCCAATGCATTTCCATGGGCCTACTCTGAGTAGGACTCTTTAGATAGATAGATCTATCTTTAGATAGATGAGGTAGGTTTTGTGTTTTATTGCCAAGTCTACTTAAACTCTGTAATAAAGCACTCCATTGGAATCTCCACTATACTGCAGGAGAATGAGCATTTCTGACTTCATTGGTAACTTCTCATAAAAAGTACTTTTTGAGAGAAACGCATTATCTTTCCATCTGCATCAAAACCCGCCCAATATACTGATTTACTTTGAAATACATTGAAACATGTTCTCCAGGCCTGGTTTCCAATGCGTTTCTATGGGTCTACTCTGAGTAGGACTATTTTCTTGTTTCTTTATATACATAACGTAAGTTTTGTGTTTTGTTGCCAATTCTAGTTAAACCCTTCAATAAAACGTTCCACAGGAGTCCTTACTATATATTGCAGTATTCTGAGCGTTTTTGGTAACATATCACAAAAAGTCCTTTTTAAGAGAAACGCATGCCAGTCTAATGATTTACATTGAAACCCGTTCTCACGGCCTGGTTTCCAATGCATTTCCATGGGTCTACTCTGAGTAGGACTATTTTCGTGTTTCTTTATAAACATGAGGAAAGTTTTTGTTTTGTTGCCAATTCTATTTACACTCTGTAATAAGGCACTCTATTGGAATCTCTACTATACTGCAGGAGATTGAGCATTTCTGAAGTCACTGGTAACATCTCATGAATAAGCCCTTTTTAAAAGAAAAGCCTTATCTGTCCATCCCCATCAAAACAGGCCAATACGCGTATACATTGAAAAAAGTTCTCCAGGCCTTGTTTCCAATGAGTTTCCATGGGTCTACTCTGAGTAGGACTATTTTCTTGTTTCTTTATATACATAACGTCAGTTTTGTTTTTTGTTGCCAATTCTAGTTAAACCCTTCAATAAAACGTTCTACAGCAGGTTTGAGCGTTTTTGACATCACTGGTATATCACAAAATGTCCCTTTTAAGTGAAATGCAATATCTGTCCATCTCCATCAAGACATGCCAATCTACTGATTTACATTGAAACCCTTTCTCACGGCCATGTTTCCAATGCATTTCCATGGGTCTACTCTGAGTAGGACTATTTTAGTCTTTTTTTATAAACGTGACGTAAGTTTTGTACTTTGTTGCCAATTCTATTTAAACTCTGCAATAAAACGTTCCGCAGGAGTCTTTACTCCATTGCAGTAGTTTGAGCGTTGTTCACTTCACTGGTAACGTATCACAAAATGTCCTTTTTTATAGAAACACAATATCTGTCCATCCCCATCAAAACATGCAAATAAACTGATTTACATTGAAAAGCAGTCACACGGCCAGGTTTCCAATGCATTTCCATGGGCCTACTCTGAGTAGGACTATTTTTGTGTTTCTTTAGATAGATGAGGTAGGTTTTGTGTTTTGTTGCCAATTCTACTTAAACTCTGTAATAAAGCACTCCATTGGAATCTCCACTATACTGCAGGAGAATGAGCATTTTTGACTTCATTGGTACTTTTTAAGAGAAACGCATTATCTTTCCATCTGCATCAAAACCCGCCCAATATACTGATTTACTTTGAAACGCGTTCTCATGGCCTGGTTTCCAATGCATTTCGATGGGTCTACTCAGGGTAGGACTATTTTCGTGTTTCTTTACACACATAACGTAGTTTTTGTGATTTGTTGCCAATGGGTCTACTCTGAGTAGGACTATTTCCGTGTTTCTTTATAAACATGACGAAAGATTTGTGTTTTGTAGCCAATTTTATTTAAACTCTGTAATAAGGCACTCTATTGGAATCTCTAATATACTGCAGGAGATTGAGAGTTTCTGACGTCATTGATAACATTACACAAAATATCCACAGGAGAAACGCAATATTTGTCCATCCCCCTCAAAACAGGCCAATATGTTGCTTTACATTTAAAAGCGTTCTCACGGACGGGTATCCAATACCATTGATCTACTCTGAGTAGGACTATATTCGTGTTTCTTTATATACGTAACGTAAGTTATGTGTTTTGTTGCCAATTCTAGTTAAACCCTTCAATAAAACGTTCCACAGGAGTCTTTACTAGGGGTGTGCACAGACCCCCCGCTCCGCTTCACTTGCAGATCCGCCATTTTCCGGATCGGGCTGCTCCGCCCCACCCCCGCTCCGCCCACTTCTGCTCCGCTCCGCCCGGAGCTCCGGATCCGGATCCGGAGCTCCGTTTCCCCCCCCCATAGGCTTGCATTGAAAGCTAAAAAATTATACAACTTTTTTTCTGTTCAAGTTAGAAACCTCATGTTTGGCACCATGACACCTCATGGGGATATACACACGCACGCCAAGTTTCAAAGCAATCCCATCATCCCCTGATTTTTGGCGAATTTTTGAAAATCGGGCACCCCACACACAACATCCCTGCGAGGTGGGCAGGGGAGGAGGGAGGGAAGGCAGGCAGGCATGCAGCTGGCATTTCTGGGGGTATAAGGAAGTGAGCCAAGGATAAGCCAGTAATGCATATAAAATGGAATAAATCAATAAATAAACAAAGGAGGGGTGGAATTAAAAGCAGCAGTGTTGCTGAATAAACAGCAAGAAGATTTTTTTAAAAAAGGCTATATCTGTCTTTTACCAGCAATAGGGGGACGTGCCCGGGGGAGGGGGAAGCAGCTGCCAGTTCAACTCAAGACAGCCACCAACAGCTCTGAGATTAAGAAGTAAACGCTCACTTCAACTCATAACAGGCATCGCTCCACCACTAAAAAGTGAACATTCACTTCAACTCATGATAGGCATTGCTCCACCGTTTTACTCTCTTTGGAAGGTTCTAATGGCCTTCCAGTGCAGGAGAGAGTGGGGGCACGTCCACAATGAGATGCCCTAGGGGAGCTCATCCCCTTGCACCACATCTTTTCAGTTGTTCCCCAAAGTTAGGGTGGGGAGCAGTGCTGTGTTTCTATCTCTTATTCTTGGCTTAGTATATGATTTCAGGTTGTGTTTGTGCATTTGGTGGGGCTACTCTGTTAAAAAACACGGGGAAAAGCCCGTTCAGATGAAGAAAGAGAAGTTTCCCAGAATCCCAAGTTACCTGTTTTGCCTATGCCCTCCTCTAACTTTGGGATCATGTGATCATGACCGGGAGCTGACTCTGCCCCTCAGTCCTTTGAAAAAGGTATTTTTCCCGCCGATTTTTAAAAAACTTCTAGCGCGCGACCCGGACAACGCAGAAAGTTGAGAGTAGTCTCAAAATGACCCGCATCCACTACTCTCTGTGCACAAGAATTTTCAGAACGATAGCTTAAAAACCGACCCAGTTATGCCCGAGTCTTTCCCTCAATGCAATCCTATGGGCGAAAAGCCGAAAACGCCGTTTGAGCCGCGCGGTTGACCCGATTTTCACAAAAATATAGCACGTGACCCAGACAACGCAGAGAGGTGAGAGTGGTCTCAAAATGACCCCCATCCACGACTCTCTGAGCACAAGAATTTCTAGAACGATAGCTTCAAAAAGAACGTAGTTATGCGCGATTATTTGCCGCAATGCAATCCTATGGTGAAATGTTTTCAAGATGGCGACCGGAGCGCTCCGCCTGAACTAGGAGCTCCGAAAAATGGCCGCTTCTCTTCGCCTTGCTTCTAGGGGGTCCACGGTCCGCTCCTACTCCGCCTCTGGGTAAGGCGGAGCAGGCCAATCCGCTACTGCTTCTACGCTCCTAATCGGAGCGGATCACACCCCTAGTCTTGAAAAGCAGTCACACGGCCAGGTTTCCAATGCATTTCCATGGGCCTACTCTGAGTAGGACTCTTTAGATAGATAGATCTATCTTTAGATAGATGAGGTAGGTTTTGTGTTTTTTTGCCAAGTCTACTTAAACTCTGTAATAAAGCACTCCATTGGAATCTCCACTATACTGCAGGAGAATGAGCATTTCTGACTTCATTGGTAACTTCTCATAAAAAGTACTTTTTGAGAGAAACGCATTATCTTTCCATCTGCATCAAAACCCTCCCAATATACTGATTTACTTTGAAATACATTGAAACATGTTCTCCAGGCCTGGTTTCCAATGCGTTTCTATGGGTCTACTCTGAGTAGGACTATTTTCTTGTTTCTTTATATACATAACGTAAGTTTTGTGTTTTGTTGCCAATTCTAGTTAAACCCTCCAATAAAACGTTCCACAGGAGTCTTTACTATATATTGCAGTATTCTGAGCGTTTTTGGTAACATATCACAAAAAGTCCTTTTTAAGAGAAACGCATGCCAGTCTACTGATTTACATTGAAACCCGTTCTCACGGCCTGGTTTCCAATGCATTTCCATGGGTCTACTCTGAGTAGGACTATTTTCCTGTTTCTTTATAAACATGAGGAAAGTTTTTGTTTTGTTGCCAATTCTATTTACACTCTGTAATAAGGCACTCTATTGGAATCTCTACTATACTGCAGGAGATTGAGCGTTTCTGAAGTCACTGGTAACAACTCATGAATAAGCCCTTTTTAAAAGAAAAGCCTTATCTGTCCATCCCCATCAAAACAGGCCAATACGCGTATACATTGAAAAAAGTTCTCCAGGCCTTGTTTCCAATGCGTTTCCATGGGTCTACTCTGAGTAGGACTATTTTCTTGTTTCTTTATATACATAACGTCAGTTTTGTTTTTTGTTGCCAATTCTAGTTAAACCCTTCAATAAAACGTTCTACAGCAGGTTTGAGCGTTTTTGACATCACTGGTATATCACAAAATGTCCTTTTTAAGTGAAACGCAATATCTGTCCATCTCCATCAAGACATGCCAATCTACTGATTTACATTGAAACCCTTTCTCACGGCCATGTTTCCAATGCATTTCCATGGGTCTACTCTGAGTAGGACTATTTTAGTCTTTTTTTATAAACGTGACGTAAGTTTTGTACTTTGTTGCCAATTCTATTTAAACTCTGCAATAAAACGTTCCGCAGGAGTCTTTACTCCATTGCAGTAGTTTGAGCGTTGTTCACTTCACTGGTAACGTATCACAAAAAGTCCTTTTTTATAGAAACACAATATCTGTCCATCCCCATCATGCAAATAAACTGATTTACATTGAAAAGCAGTCACACGGCCAGGTTTCCAATGCATTTCCATAGGCCTACTCTGAGTAGGACTCTTTAGATAGATAGATCTATCTTTAGATAGATGAGGTAGGTTTTGTGTTTTATTGCCAAGTCTACTTAAACTCTGTAATAAAGCACTCCATTGGAATCTCCACTATACTGCAGGAGAATGAGCATTTCTGACTTCATTGGTAACTTCTCATAAAAAGTACTTTTTGAGAGAAACGCATTATCTTTCCATCTGCATCAAAACCCGCCCAATATACTGATTTACTTTGAAATACATTGAAACATGTTCTCCAGGCCTGGTTTCCAATGCGTTTCTATGGGTCTACTCTGAGTAGGACTATTTTCTTGTTTCTTTATATACATAACGTCAGTTTTGTTTTTTGTTGCCAATTCTAGTTAAACCCTTCAATAAAACGTTCTACAGCAGGTTTGAGCGTTTTTGACATCACTGGTATATCACAAAATGTCCTTTTTAAGTGAAACGCAATATCTGTCCATCTCCATCAAGACATGCCAATCTACTGATTTACATTGAAACCCTTTCTCACGGCCATGTTTCCAATGCATTTCCATGGGTCTACTCTGAGTAGGACTATTTTAGTCTTTTTTTATAAACGTGACGTAAGTTTTGTACTTTGTTGCCAATTCTATTTAAACTCTGCAATAAAACGTTCCGCAGGAGTCTTTACTACATTGCAGTAGTTTGAGCGTTGTTCACTTCACTGGTAACGTATCACAAAATGTCCTTTTTTATAGAAACACAATATCTGTCCATCCCCATCAAAACATGCAAATAAACTGATTTACATTGAAAAGCAGTCACACGGCCAGGTTTCCAATGCATTTCCATGGGCCTACTCTGAGTAGGACTATTTTTGTGTTTCTTTAGATAGATGAGGTAGGTTTTGTGTTTTGTTGCCAATTCTACTTAAACTCTGTAATAAAGCACTCCATTGGAATCTCCACTATACTGCAGGAGAATGAGCATTTTTGACTTCATTGGTACTTTTTAAGAGAAACGCATTATCTTTCCATCTGCATCAAAACCCGCCCAATATACTGATTTACTTTGAAACGCGTTCTCATGGCCTGGTTTCCAATGCATTTCGATGGGTCTACTCAGGGTAGGACTATTTTCGTGTTTCTTTACACACATAACGTAGTTTTTGTGATTTGTTGCCAATGGGTCTACTCTGAGTAGGACTATTTTCGTGTTTCTTTATAAACATGATGAAAGATTTGTGTTTTGTAGCCAATTTTATTTAAACTCTGTAATAAGGCACTCTATTGGAATCTCTAATATACTGCAGGAGATTGAGAGTTTCTGACGTCATTGATAACATTACACAAAATATCCACAGGAGAAACGCAATATTTGTCCATCCCCCTCAAAACAGGCCAATATGTTGCTTTACATTTAAAAGCGTTCTCACGGACGGGTATCCAATACCATTGATCTACTCTGAGTAGGACTATATTCGTGTTTCTTTATATACGTAACGTAAGTTATGTGTTTTGTTGCCAATTCTAGTTAAACCCTTCAATAAAACGTTCCACAGGAGTCTTTACTAGGGGTGTGCACGGACCCCCCGCTCCGCTTCACTTGCAGATCCGCCATTTTCCGGATCGGGCCGCTCCGCCCCGCCCCCGCTCCGCCCACTTCTGCTCCGCTCCGCCCGGAGCTCCGGATCCGGATCCGGAGCTGCGTTTCCCCCCCCATAGGCTTGCATTGAAAGCTAAAAAATTATACAACTTTTTTTCTGTTCAAGTTAGAAACCTCATGTTTGGCACCATGACACCTCATGGGGATATACACACGCATGCCAAGTTTCAAAGCAATCCCATCATCCCCTGATTTTTGGCGAATTTTTGAAAATCGGGCACCCCACACACAACATCCCTGCGAGGTGGGCAGGGGAGGAGGGAGGGAAGGCAGGCAGGCATGCAGCTGGCATTTCTGGGGGCATAAGGAAGTGAGCCAAGGATAATCCAGTAATGCATATAAAATGGAATAAATCAATAAATAAACAAAGGAGGGGTGGAATTAAAAGCAGCAGTGTTGCTGAATAAACAGCAAGAAGATTTTTTTAAAAAAGGCTATATCTGTCTTTTACCAGCAATAGGGGGACGTGCCCGGGGGAGGGGGAAGCAGCTGCCAGTTCAACTCAAGACAGCCACCAACAGCTCTGAGATTAAGAAGTAAACGCTCACTTCAACTCATAACAGGCATCGCTCCACCACTAAAAAGTGAACATTCACTTCAACTCATGATAGGCATTGCTCCACCGTTTTACTCTCTTTGGAAGGTTCTAATGGCCTTCCAGTGCAGGAGAGAGTGGGGGCACGTCCACAATGAGATGCCCTAGGGGAGCTCATCCCCTTGCACCACATCTTTTCAGTTGTTCCCCAAAGTTAGGGTGGGGAGCAGTGCTGTGTTTCTATCTCTTATTCTTGGCTTAGTATATGATTTCAGGTTGTGTTTGTGCATTTGGTGGGGCTACTGTGTTAAAAAACACGGGGAAAAGCCCGTTCAGATGAAGAAAGAGAAGTTTCCCAGAATCCCAAGTTACCTGTTTTGCCTATGCCCTCCTCTAACTTTGGGATCATGTGATCATGACCGGGAGCTGACTCTGCCCCTCAGCCCTTTGAAAAAGGTATTTTTCCCGCCGATTTTTAAAAAACTTCTAGCGCGCGACCCGGACAACGCAGAAAGTTGAGAGTAGTCTCAAAATGACCCGCATCCACTACTCTCTGTGCACAAGAATTTTCAGAACGATAGCTTAAAAACCAACCCAGTTATGCCCGAGTCTTTCCCTCAATGCAATCCTATGGGCGAAAAGCCGAAAACGCCGTTTGAGCCGCGCGGTTGACCCGATTTTCACAAAAATATAGCACGCGACCCAGACAACGCAGAGAGGTGAGAGTGGTCTCAAAATGACCCCCATCCACGACTCTCTGAGCACAAGAATTTCTAGAACGATAGCTTCAAAAAGAACGTAGTTATGCGCGATTATTTGCCGCAATGCAATCCTATGGTGAAATGTTTTCAAGATGGCGACCGGAGCGCTCCGCCTGAACTAGGAGCTCCGAAAAATGGCCGCTTCTCTTCGCCTTGCTTCTAGGGGGTCCGCGGTCCGCTCCTACTCCGCCTCTGGGTAAGGCGGAGCAGGCCAATCCGCTACTGCTTCTACGCTCCTAATCGGAGCGGATCACACCCCTAGTCTTTACTATATATTGCAGTAGTCTGAGCGTTTTTGGTAACATATCACAAAAAGTCCTTTTTAAGAGAAACGCATGCCAATCTACTGATTTACATTGAAACCTGTTCTCACGGCCTGGTTTCCAATGCATTTCCATGGGTCTACTCTGAGTAGGACTATTTTCGTGTTTCTTTATAAACATGAGGAAAGTTTTTGTTTTGTTGCCAATTCTATTTACACTCTGTAATAAGGCACTCTATTGGAATCTCTACTATACTGCAGGAGATTGAGCATTTCTGAAGTCACTGGTAACATCTCATGAATAAGCCCTTTTTAAAAGAAAAGCCTTATCTGTCCATCCCCATCAAAACAGGCCAATACGCGTATACATTGAAAAAAGTTCTCCAGGCCTTGTTTCCAATGCGTTTCCATGGGTCTACTCTGAGTAGGACTATTTTCTTGTTTCTTTATATACATAACGTCAGTTTTGTTTTTTGTTGCCAATTCCAGTTAAACCCTTCAATAAAACGTTCTACAGCAGGTTTGAGCGTTTTTGACATCACTGGTATATCACAAAATGTCCTTTTTAAGTGAAACGCAATATCTGTCCATCTCCATCAAGACATGCCAATCTACTGATTTACATTGAAACCCTTTCTCACGGCCATGTTTCCAATGCATTTCCATGGGTCTACTCTGAGTAGGACTATTTTAGTCTTTTTTTATAAACGTGACGTAAGTTTTGTACTTTGTTGCCAATTCTATTTAAACTCTGCAATAAAACGTTCCGCAGGAGTCTTTACTCCATTGCAGTAGTTTGAGCGTTGTTCACTTCACTGGTAACGTATCACAAAAAGTCTTTTTTTATAGAAACACAATATCTGTCCATCCCCATCATGCAAATAAACTGATTTACATTGAAAAGCAGTCACACGGACAGGTTTCCAATGCATTTCCATGGGCCTACTCTGAGTAGGACTCTTTAGATAGATAGATCTATCTTTAGATAGATGAGGTAGGTTTTGTGTTTTATTGCCAAGTCTACTTAAACTCTGTAATAAAGCACTCCATTGGAATCTCCACTATACTGCAGGAGAATGAGCATTTCTGACTTCATTGGTAACTTCTCATAAAAAGTACTTTTTGAGAGAAACGCATTATCTTTCCATCTGCATCAAAACCCGCCCAATATACTGATTTACTTTGAAATACATTGAAACATGTTCTCCAGGCCTGGTTTCCAATGCGTTTCTATGGGTCTACTCTGAGTAGGACTATTTTCTTGTTTCTTTATATACATAACGTAAGTTTTGTGTTTTGTTGCCAATTCTAGTTAAACCCTTCAATAAAACGTTCCACAGGAGTCTTTACTATATATTGCAGTATTCTGAGCGTTTTTGGTAACATATCACAAAAAGTCCTTTTTAAGAGAAACGCATGCCAGTCTACTGATTTACATTGAAACCCGTTCTCACGGCCTGGTTTCCAATGCATTTCCATGGGTCTACTCTGAGTAGGACTATTTTAGTGTTTCTTTATAAACATGAGGAAAGTTTTTGTTTTGTTGCCAATTCTATTTACACTCTGTAATAAGGCACTCGATTGGAATCTCTACTATACTGCAGGAGATTGAGCGTTTTTGAAGTCACTGGTAAAATCTCATGAATAAGCCCTTTTGAAGAGAAAAGCATTATCTGTCCATCCCCATCAAAACAGGCCAATACGGATATACATTGAAACATGTTCTCCAGGCCTGGTTTCCAATGCGTTTCCATGGGTCTACTCTGAGTAGGGCTATTTTCGTGTTTCTTTATATACATAATGTAAGTTTTGTGTTTTGTTGCCAATTCTAGTTAAACCCTTCAATAAAACTTTCTACAGCAGGTTTGAGCGTTTTTGACATCACTGGTATATCACAAAATGTCCTTTTTAAGTGAAACGCAGTATCTGTCCATCTCCATCAAGACATGCCAATCTACTGATTTACATTGAAAAGCAGTCACACGGCCAGGTTTCCAATGCATTTCCATGGGTCTACTCTGAGTAGGACCCTTTAGATAGATAGATCTATCTTTAGATAGATGAGGTAGGTTTTGTGTTTTATTGCCAAGTCTACTTAAACTCTGTAATAAAGCACTCCATTGGAATCTCCACTATACTGTAGGAGAATGAGCATTTCTGAATTCATTGGTAACTTCTCATAAAAAGTACTTTTTGAGAGAAACGCATTATCTTTCCATCTCTATCAAAACCCGCCCAATATACTGATTTACTTTGAAATACATTGAAACATGTTCTCCAGGCCTGGTTTCCAATGCGTTTCTATGGGTCTTCTCTGAGTAGGACTATTTTCTTGTTTCTTTATATACATAACGTAAGTTTTGTGTTTTGTTGCCAATTCTAGTTAAACCCTTCAATAAAACGTTCCACAGGAGTCTTTACTATATATTGCAGTATTCTGAGCGTTTTTGGTAACATATCACAAAAAGTCCTTTTTAAGAGAAACGCATGCCAGTCTACTGATTTACATTGAAACCCGTTCTCACGGCCTGGTTTCCAATGCATTTCCATGGGTCTACTCTGAGTAGGACTATTTTCGTGTTTCTTTATAAACATGAGGAAAGTTTTTGTTTTGTTGCCAATTCTATTTACACTCTGTAATAAGGCACTCGATTGGAATCTCTACTATACTGCAGGAGATTGAGCGTTTCTGAAGTCACTGGTAACATCTCATGAATAAGCCCTTTTGAAGAGAAAAGCATTATCTGTCAATCCCCATCAAAACAGGCCAATACGCGTATACATTGAAACATGTTCTCCAGGCCTGGTTTCCAATGCGTTTCCATGGGCCGACTCTGAGTAGGACTATTTTTGTGTTTCTTTAGATAGATGAGGTAGGTTTTGTGTTTTGTTGCCAATTCTACTTAAACTCTGTAATAAAGCACTCCATTGGAATCTCCACTATACTGCAGGAGAATGAGCATTTTTGACTTCATTGGTACTTTTTAAGAGAAACGCATTATCTTTCCATCTGCATCAAAACCCGCCCAATATACTGATTTACTTTGAAACGCGTTCTCATGGCCTGGTTTCCAATGCATTTCGATGGGTCTACTCAGGGTAGGACTATTTTCGTGTTTCTTTACACACATAACGTAGTTTTTGTGATTTGTTGCCAATGGGTCTACTCTGAGTAGGACTATTTCCGTGTTTCTTTATAAACATGACGAAAGATTTGTGTTTTGTAGCCAATTTTATTTAAACTCTGTAATAAGGCACTCTATTGGAATCTCTAATATACTGCAGGAGATTGAGAGTTTCTGACGTCATTGATAACATTACACAAAATATCCACAGGAGAAACGCAATATTTGTCCATCCCCCTCAAAACAGGCCAATATGTTGCTTTACATTTAAAAGCGTTCTCACGGACGGGTATCCAATACCATTGATCTACTCTGAGTAGGACTATATTCGTGTTTCTTTATATACGTAACGTAAGTTATGTGTTTTGTTGCCAATTCTAGTTAAACCCTTCAATAAAACGTTCCACAGGAGTCTTTACTAGGGGTGTGCACGGACCCCCCGCTACGCTTCACTTGCAGATCCGCCATTTTCCGGATCGGGCCGCTCCGCCCCGCCCCCGCTCCGCCCACTTCTGCTCCGCTCCGCCCGGAGCTCCGGATCCGGATCCGGAGCTCCGTTTCCCCCCCCCATAGGCTTGCATTGAAAGCTAAAAAATTATACAACTTTTTTTCTGTTCAAGTTAGAAACCTCATGTTTGGCACCATGACACCTCATGGGGATATACACACGCACGCCAAGTTTCAAAGCAATCCCATCATCCCCTGATTTTTGGCGAATTTTTGAAAATCGGGCACCCCACACACAACATCCCTGCGAGGTGGGCAGGGGAGGAGGGAGGGAAGGCAGGCAGGCATGCAGCTGGCATTTCTGGGGGCATAAGGAAGTGAGCCAAGGATAAGCCAGTAATGCATATAAAATGGAATAAATCAATAAATAAACAAAGGAGGGGTGGAATTAAAAGCAGCAGTGTTGCTGAATAAACAGGAAGAAGATTTTTTTAAAAAAGGCTATATCTGTCTTTTACCAGCAATAGGGGGACGTGCCCGGGGGAGGGGGAAGCAGCTGCCAGTTCAACTCAAGACAGCCACCAACAGCTCTGAGATTAAGAAGTAAACGCTCACTTCAACTCATAACAGGCATCGCTCCACCACTAAAAAGTGAACATTCACTTCAACTCATGATAGGCATTGCTCCACCGTTTTACTCTCTTTGGAAGGCTCTAATGGCCTTCCAGTGCAGGAGAGAGTGGGGGCACGTCCACAATGAGATGCCCTAGGGGAGCTCATCCCCTTGCACCACATCTTTTCAGTTGTTCCCCAAAGTTAGGGTGGGGAGCAGTGCTGTGTTTCTATCTCTTATTCTTGGCTTAGTATATGATTTCAGGTTGTGTTTGTGCATTTGGTGGGGCTACTGTGTTAAAAAACACGGGGAAAAGCCCGTTCAGATGAAGAAAGAGAAGTTTCCCAGAATCCCAAGTTACCTGTTTTGCCTATGCCCTCCTCTAAAGGTATTTTTCCCGCCGATTTTTAAAAAACTTCTAGCGCGCGACCCGGACAACGCAGAAAGTTGAGAGTAGTCTCAAAATGACCCGCATCCACGACTCTCTGTGCACAAGAATTTTCAGAACGATAGCTTAAAAACCGACCCAGTTATGCCCGAGTCTTTCCCTCAATGCAATCCTATGGGCGAAAAGCCGAAAACGCCGTTTGAGCCGCGCGGTTGTCCCGATTTTCACAAAAATATAGCACGCGACCCAGACAACGCAGAGAGGTGAGAGTGGTCTCAAAATGACCCCCATCCACGACTCTCTGTGCACAAGAATTTTCAGAACGATAGCTTAAAAACCAACCCAGTTATGCCCGAGTCTTTCCCTCAATGCAATCCTATGGGCGAAAAGCCGAAAATGCCGTTTGAGCCGCGTGGTTGACCCGATTTTCACAAAAATATAGCACGCGACCCAGACAACGCAGAGAGGTGAGAGTGGTCTCAAAATGACCCCCATCCACGACTCTCTGAGCACAAGAATTTCTAGAACGATAGCTTCAAAAAGAACGTAGTTATGCGCGATTATTTGCCGCAATGCAATCCTATGGTGAAATGTTTTCAAGATGGCGACCGGAGCGCTCCGCCTGAACTAGGAGCTCCGAAAAATGGCCGCTTCTCTTCGCCTTGCTTCTAGGGGGTCCGCGGTCCGCTCCTACTCCGCCTCTGGGTAAGGCGGAGCAGGCCAATCCGCTACTGCTTCTACGCTCCTAATCGGAGCGGATCACACCCCTAGTCTTTACTATATATTGCAGTAGTCTGAGCGTTTTTGGTAACATATCACAAAAAGTCCTTTTTAAGAGAAACGCATGCCAATCTACTGATTTACATTGAAACCCGTTCTCACGGCCTGGTTTCCAATGCATTTCCATAGGTCTACTCTGACTAGGACTATTTTCGTGTTTCTTTATAAACATGAGGAAAGTTTTTGTTTTGTTGCCAATTCTATTTACACTCTGTAATAAGGCACTCTATTGGAATCTCTACTATACTGCAGGAAATTGAGCATTTCTGAAGTCACTGGTAACATCTCATGAATAAGCCCTTTTTAAAAGAAAAGCCTTATCTGTCCATCCCCATCAAAACAGGCCAATAGGCGTATACATTGAAAAAAGTTCTCCAGGCCTTGTTTCAATGCGTTTCCATGGGTCTACTCTGAGTAGGACTATTTTCTTGTTTCTTTATATACATAACGTCAGTTTTGTTTTTTGTTGCCAATTCCAGTTAAACCCTTCAATAAAACGTTCTACAGCAGGTTTGAGCGTTTTTGACATCACTGGTATATCACAAAATGTCCTTTTTAAGTGAAACGCAATATCTGTCCATCTCCATCAAGACATGCCAATCTACTGATTTACATTGAAACCCTTTCTCACGGCCATGTTTCCAATGCATTTCCATGGGTCTACTCTGAGTAGGACTATTTTAGTCTTTTTTTATAAACGTGACGTAAGTTTTGTACTTTGTTGCCAATTCTATTTAAACTCTGCAATAAAACGTTCCGCAGGAGTCTTTACTACATTGCAGTAGTTTGAGCGTTGTTCACTTCACTGGTAACGTATCACAAAAAGTCCTTTTTTATAGAAACACAATATCTGTCCATCCCCATCATGCAAATAAACTGATTTACATTGAAAAGCAGTCACACGGCCAGGTTTCCAATGCATTTCCATGGGCCTACTCTGAGTAGGACTCTTTAGATAGATAGATCTATCTTTAGATAGATGAGGTAGGTTTTGTGTTTTATTGCCAAGTCTACTTAAACTCTGTAATAAAGCACTCCATTGGAATCTCCACTATACTGCAGGAGAATGAGCATTTCTGACTTCATTGGTAACTTCTCATAAAAAGTACTTTTTGAGAGAAACGCATTATCTTTCCATCTGCATCAAAACCCGCCCAATATACTGATTTACTTTGAAATACATTGAAACATGTTCTCCAGGCCTGGTTTCCAATGCGTTTCTATGGGTCTACTCTGAGTAGGACTATTTTCTTGTTTCTTTATATACATAACGTAAGTTTTGTGTTTTGTTGCCAATTCTAGTTAAACCCTTCAATAAAACGTTCCACAGGAGTCCTTACTATATATTGCAGTATTCTGAGCGTTTTTGGTAACATATCACAAAAAGTCCTTTTTAAGAGAAACGCATGCCAGTAACGTATCACAAAATGTCCTTTTTTATAGAAACACAATATCTGTCCATCCCCATCAAAACATGCAAATAAACTGATTTACATTGAAAAGCAGTCACACGGCCAGGTTTCCAATGCATTTCCATGGGCCTACTCTGAGTAGGACTATTTTTGTGTTTCTTTAGATAGATGAGGTAGGTTTTGTGTTTTATTGCCAATTCTACTTAAACTCTGTAATAAAGCACTCCATTGGAATCTCCACTATACTGCAGGAGAATGAGCATTTTTGACTTCATTGGTACTTTTTAAGAGAAACGCATTATCTTTCCATCTGCATCAAAACCCGCCCAATATACTGATTTACTTTGAAACGCGTTCTCATGGCCTGGTTTCCAATGCATTTCGATGGGTCTACTCAGGGTAGGACTATTTTCGTGTTTCTTTACACACATAACGTAGTTTTTGTGATTTGTTGCCAATGGGTCTACTCTGAGTAGGACTATTTCCGTGTTTCTTTATAAACATGATGAAAGATTTGTGTTTTGTAGCCAATTTTATTTAAACTCTGTAATAAGGCACTCTATTGGAATCTCTAATATACTGCAGGAGATTGAGAGTTTCTGACGTCATTGATAACATTACACAAAATATCCACAGGAGAAACGCAATATTTGTCCATCCCCCTCAAAACAGGCCAATATGTTGCTTTACATTTAAAAGCGTTCTCACGGACGGGTATCCAATACCATTGATCTACTCTGAGTAGGACTATATTCGTGTTTCTTTATATACGTAACGTAAGTTATGTGTTTTGTTGCCAATTCTAGTTAAACCCTTCAATAAAACGTTCCACAGGAGTCTTTACTAGGGGTGTGCACGGACCCCCCGCTCCGCTTCACTTGCAGATCCGCCATTTTCCGGATCGGGCCGCTCCGCCCCGCCCCTGCTCCGCCCACTTCTGCTCCGCTCCGCCCGGAGCTCCGGATCCGGATCTGGAGCTCCGTTTCCCCCCCCCATAGGCTTGCATTGAAAGCTAAAAAATTATACAACTTTTTTTCTGTTCAAGTTAGAAACCTCATGTTTGGCACCATGACACCTCATGGGGATATACACACGCACGCCAAGTTTCAAAGCAATCCCATCATCCCCTGATTTTTGGCGAATTTTTGAAAATCGGGCACCCCACACACAACATCCCTGCGAGGTGGGCAGGGGAGGAGGGAGGGAAGGCAGGCAGGCATGCAGCTGGCATTTCTGGGGGCATAAGGAAGTGAGCCAAGGATAATCCAGTAATGCATATAAAATGGAATAAATCAATAAATAAACAAAGGAGGGGTGGAATTAAAAGCAGC
Organism: Elgaria multicarinata webbii; assembly: GCF_023053635.1. Classification (NCBI taxonomy): domain Eukaryota; kingdom Metazoa; phylum Chordata; class Lepidosauria; order Squamata; family Anguidae; genus Elgaria; species Elgaria multicarinata. The sequence goes on along the minus strand of NC_086173.1, from coordinate 21,052,528 downwards.
AGTGTTGCTGAATAAACAGCAAGAAGATTTTTTAAAAAAAGGCTATATCTGTCTTTTACCAGCAATAGGGGGACGTGCCCGGGGGAGGGGGAAGCAGCTGCCAGTTCAACTCAAGACAGCCACCAACAGCTCTGAGATTAAGAAGTAAACGCTCACTTCAACTCATAACAGGCATCGCTCCACCACTAAAAAGTGAACATTCACTTCAACTCATGATAGGCATTGCTCCACCGTTTTACTCTCTTTGGAAGGTTCTAATGGCCTTCCAGTGCAGGAGAGAGTGGGGGCACGTCCACAATGAGATGCCCTAGGGGAGCTCATCCCCTTGCACCACATCTTTTCAGTTGTTCCCCAAAGTTAGGGTGGGGAGCAGTGCTGTGTTTCTATCTCTTATTCTTGGCTTAGTATATGATTTCAGGTTGTGTTTGTGCATTTGGTGGGGCTACTGTGTTAAAAAACACGGGGAAAAGCCCATTCAGATGAAGAAAGAGAAGTTTCCCAGAATCCCAAGTTACCTGTTTTGCCTATGCCCTCCTCTAACTTTGGGATCATGTGATCATGACCAGGAGCTGACTCTGCCCCTCAGCCCTTTGAAAAAGGTATTTTTCCCGCCGATTTTTAAAAAACTTCTAGCGCGCGACCCGGACAACGCAGAAAGTTGAGAGTAGTCTCAAAATGACCCGCATCCACTACTCTCTGTGCACAAGAATTTTCAGAACGATAGCTTAAAAACCGACCCAGTTATGCCCAAGTCTTTCCCTCAACGCAATCCTATGGGCGAAAAGACGAAAACGCCGTTTGAGCCGCGCGGTTGACCCGATTTTCACAAAAATATAGCACGCGACCCAGACAACGCAGAGAGGTGAGAGTGGTCTCAAAATGACCCCCATCCACGACTCTCTGAGCACAAGAATTTCTAGAACGATAGCTTCAAAAAGAACGTAGTTATGCGCGATTATTTGACGCAATGCAATCCTATGGTGAAATGTTTTCAAGATGGCGACCGGAGCGCTCCGCCTGAACTAGGAGCTCCGAAAAATGGCCGCTTCTCTTCGCCTTGCTTCTAGGGGGTCCGCGGTCCGCTCCTACTCCGCCTCTGGGTAAGGCGGAGCAGGCCAATCTGCTACTGCTTCTACGCTCCTAATCGGAGCGGATCACACCCCTAGTCTTTACTATATATTGCAGTAGTCTGAGCGTTTTTGGTAACATATCACAAAAAGTCCTTTTTAAGAGAAACGCATGCCAATCTACTGATTTACATTGAAACCTGTTCTCACGGCCTGGTTTCCAATGCATTTCCATGGGTCTACTCTGAGTAGGACTATTTTCGTGTTTCTTTATAAACATGAGGAAAGTTTTTGTTTTGTTGCCAATTCTATTTACACTCTGTAATAAGGCACTCTATTGGAATCTCTACTATACTGCAGGAGATTGAGCATTTCTGAAGTCACTGGTAACATCTCATGAATAAGCCCTTTTTAAAAGAAAAGCCTTATCTGTCCATCCACATCAAAACAGGCCAATACGCGTATACATTGAAAAAAGTTCTCCAGGCCTTGTTTCCAATGCGTTTCCATGGGTCTACTCTGAGTAGGACTATTTTCTTGTTTCTTTATATACATAACGTCAGTTTTGTTTTTTGTTGCCAATTCTAGTTAAACCCTCCAATAAAACGTTCCACAGGAGTCTTTACTATATATTGCAGTATTCTGAGCGTTTTTGGTAACATATCACAAAAAGTCCTTTTTAAGAGAAACGCATGCCAGTCTACTGATTTACATTGAAACCCGTTCTCACGGCCTGGTTTCCAATGCATTTCCATGGGTCTACTCTGAGTAGGACTATTTTCCTGTTTCTTTATAAACATGAGGAAAGTTTTTGTTTTGTTGCCAATTCTATTTACACTCTGTAATAAGGCACTCTATTGGAATCTCTACTATACTGCAGGAGATTGAGCGTTTCTGAAGTCACTGGTAACATCTCATGAATAAGCCCTTTTTAAAAGAAAAGCCTTATCTGTCCATCCCCATCAAAACAGGCCAATACGCGTATACATTGAAAAAAGTTCTCCAGGCCTTGTTTCCAATGCGTTTCCATGGGTCTACTCTGAGTAGGACTATTTTCTTGTTTCTTTATATACATAACGTCAGTTTTGTTTTTTGTTGCCAATTCTAGTTAAACCCTTCAATAAAACGTTCTACAGCAGGTTTGAGCGTTTTTGACATCACTGGTATATCACAAAATGTCCTTTTTAAGTGAAACGCAATATCTGTCCATCTCCATCAAGACATGCCAATCTACTGATTTACATTGAAACCCTTTCTCACGGCCATGTTTCCAATGCATTTCCATGGGTCTACTCTGAGTAGGACTATTTTAGTCTTTTTTTATAAACGTGACGTAAGTTTTGTACTTTGTTGCCAATTCTATTTAAACTCTGCAATAAAACGTTCCGCAGGAGTCTTTACTCCATTGCAGTAGTTTGAGCGTTGTTCACTTCACTGGTAACGTATCACAAAAAGTCCTTTTTTATAGAAACACAATATCTGTCCATCCCCATCATGCAAATAAACTGATTTACATTGAAAAGCAGTCACACGGCCAGGTTTCCAATGCATTTCCATAGGCCTACTCTGAGTAGGACTCTTTAGATAGATAGATCTATCTTTAGATAGATGAGGTAGGTTTTGTGTTTTATTGCCAAGTCTACTTAAACTCTGTAATAAAGCACTCCATTGGAATCTCCACTATACTGCAGGAGAATGAGCATTTCTGACTTCATTGGTAACTTCTCATAAAAAGTACTTTTTGAGAGAAACGCATTATCTTTCCATCTGCATCAAAACCCGCCCAATATACTGATTTACTTTGAAATACATTGAAACATGTTCTCCAGGCCTGGTTTCCAATGCGTTTCTATGGGTCTACTCTGAGTAGGACTATTTTCTTGTTTCTTTATATACATAACGTCAGTTTTGTTTTTTGTTGCCAATTCTAGTTAAACCCTTCAATAAAACGTTCTACAGCAGGTTTGAGCGTTTTTGACATCACTGGTATATCACAAAATGTCCTTTTTAAGTGAAACGCAATATCTGTCCATCTCCATCAAGACATGCCAATCTACTGATTTACATTGAAACCCTTTCTCACGGCCATGTTTCCAATGCATTTCCATGGGTCTACTCTGAGTAGGACTATTTTAGTCTTTTTTTATAAACGTGACGTAAGTTTTGTACTTTGTTGCCAATTCTATTTAAACTCTGCAATAAAACGTTCCGCAGGAGTCTTTACTACATTGCAGTAGTTTGAGCGTTGTTCACTTCACTGGTAACGTATCACAAAATGTCCTTTTTTATAGAAACACAATATCTGTCCATCCCCATCAAAACATGCAAATAAACTGATTTACATTGAAAAGCAGTCACACGGCCAGGTTTCCAATGCATTTCCATGGGCCTACTCTGAGTAGGACTATTTTTGTGTTTCTTTAGATAGATGAGGTAGGTTTTGTGTTTTGTTGCCAATTCTACTTAAACTCTGTAATAAAGCACTCCATTGGAATCTCCACTATACTGCAGGAGAATGAGCATTTTTGACTTCATTGGTACTTTTTAAGAGAAACGCATTATCTTTCCATCTGCATCAAAACCCGCCCAATATACTGATTTACTTTGAAACGCGTTCTCATGGCCTGGTTTCCAATGCATTTCGATGGGTCTACTCAGGGTAGGACTATTTTCGTGTTTCTTTACACACATAACGTAGTTTTTGTGATTTGTTGCCAATGGGTCTACTCTGAGTAGGACTATTTTCGTGTTTCTTTATAAACATGATGAAAGATTTGTGTTTTGTAGCCAATTTTATTTAAACTCTGTAATAAGGCACTCTATTGGAATCTCTAATATACTGCAGGAGATTGAGAGTTTCTGACGTCATTGATAACATTACACAAAATATCCACAGGAGAAACGCAATATTTGTCCATCCCCCTCAAAACAGGCCAATATGTTGCTTTACATTTAAAAGCGTTCTCACGGACGGGTATCCAATACCATTGATCTACTCTGAGTAGGACTATATTCGTGGTTTCTTTATATACGTAACGTAAGTTATGTGTTTTGTTGCCAATTCTAGTTAAACCCTTCAATAAAACGTTCCACAGGAGTCTTTACTAGGGGTGTGCACGGACCCCCCGCTCCGCTTCACTTGCAGATCCGCCATTTTCCGGATCGGGCCGCTCCGCCCCGCCCCCGCTCTGCCCACTTCTGCTCCGCTCCGCCCGGAGCTCCGGATCCGGATCCGGAGCTCCGTTTCCCCCCCCATAGGCTTGCATTGAAAGCTAAAAAATTATACAACTTTTTTTCTGTTCAAGTTAGAAACCTCATGTTTGGCACCATGACACCTCATGGGGATATACACACGCATGCCAAGTTTCAAAGCAATCCCATCATCCCCTGATTTTTGGCGAATTTTTGAAAATCGGGCACCCCACACACAACATCCCTGCGAGGTGGGCAGGGGAGGAGGGAGGGAAGGCAGGCAGGCATGCAGCTGGCATTTCTGGGGGCATAAGGAAGTGAGCCAAGGATAATCCAGTAATGCATATAAAATGGAATAAATCAATAAATAAACAAAGGAGGGGTGGAATTAAAAGCAGCAGTGTTGCTGAATAAACAGCAAGAAGATTTTTTTAAAAAAGGCTATATCTGTCTTTTACCAGCAATAGGGGGACGTGCCCGGGGGAGGGGGAAGCAGCTGCCAGTTCAACTCAAGACAGCCACCAACAGCTCTGAGATTAAGAAGTAAACGCTCACTTCAACTCATAACAGGCATCGCTCCACCACTAAAAAGTGAACATTCACTTCAACTCATGATAGGCATTGCTCCACCGTTTTACTCTCTTTGGAAGGTTCTAATGGCCTTCCAGTGCAGGAGAGAGTGGGGGCACGTCCACAATGAGATGCCCTAGGGGAGCTCATCCCCTTGCACCACATCTTTTCAGTTGTTCCCCAAAGTTAGGGTGGGGAGCAGTGCTGTGTTTCTATCTCTTATTCTTGGCTTAGTATATGATTTCAGGTTGTGTTTGTGCATTTGGTGGGGCTACTGTGTTAAAAAACACGGGGAAAAGCCCGTTCAGATGAAGAAAGAGAAGTTTCCCAGAATCCCAAGTTACCTGTTTTGCCTATGCCCTCCTCTAACTTTGGGATCATGTGATCATGACCGGGAGCTGACTCTGCCCCTCAGCCCTTTGAAAAAGGTATTTTTCCCCGCCGATTTTTAAAAAACTTCTAGCGCGCGACCCGGACAACGCAGAAAGTTGAGAGTAGTCTCAAAATGACCCGCATCCACTACTCTCTGTGCACAAGAATTTTCAGAACGATAGCTTAAAAACCAACCCAGTTATGCCCGAGTCTTTCCCTCAATGCAATCCTATGGGCGAAAAGCCGAAAACGCCGTTTGAGCCGCGCGGTTGACCCGATTTTCACAAAAATATAGCACGCGACCCAGACAACGCAGAGAGGTGAGAGTGGTCTCAAAATGACCCCCATCCACGACTCTCTGAGCACAAGAATTTCTAGAACGATAGCTTCAAAAAGAACGTAGTTATGCGCGATTATTTGCCGCAATGCAATCCTATGGTGAAATGTTTTCAAGATGGCGACCGGAGCGCTCCGCCTGAACTAGGAGCTCCGAAAAATGGCCGCTTCTCTTCGCCTTGCTTCTAGGGGGTCCGCGGTCCGCTCCTACTCCGCCTCTGGGTAAGGCGGAGCAGGCCAATCCGCTACTGCTTCTACGCTCCTAATCGGAGCGGATCACACCCCTAGTCTTTACTATATATTGCAGTAGTCTGAGCGTTTTTGGTAACATATCACAAAAAGTCCTTTTTAAGAGAAACGCATGCCAATCTACTGATTTACATTGAAACCCGTTCTCACGGCCTGGTTTCCAATGCATTTCCATGGGTCTACTCTGAGTAGGACTATTTTCGTGTTTCTTTATAAACATGAGGAAAGTTTTTGTTTTGTTGCCAATTCTATTTACACTCTGTAATAAGGCACTCTATTGGAATCTCTACTATACTGCAGGAGATTGAGCATTTCTGAAGTCACTGGTAACATCTCATGAATAAGCCCTTTTTAAAAGAAAAGCCTTATCTGTCCATCCCCATCAAAACAGGCCAATACGCGTATACATTGAAAAAAGTTCTCCAGGCCTTGTTTCCAATGCGTTTCCATGGGTCTACTCTGAGTAGGACTATTTTCTTGTTTCTTTATATACATAACGTCAGTTTTGTTTTTTGTTGCCAATTCCAGTTAAACCCTTCAATAAAACGTTCTACAGCAGGTTTGAGCGTTTTTGACATCACTGGTATATCACAAAATGTCCTTTTTAAGTGAAACGCAATATCTGTCCATCTCCATCAAGACATGCCAATCTACTGATTTACATTGAAACCCTTTCTCACGGCCATGTTTCCAATGCATTTCCATGGGTCTACTCTGAGTAGGACTATTTTAGTCTTTTTTTATAAACGTGACGTAAGTTTTGTACTTTGTTGCCAATTCTATTTAAACTCTGCAATAAAACGTTCCGCAGGAGTCTTTACTCCATTGCAGTAGTTTGAGCGTTGTTCACTTCACTGGTAACGTATCACAAAAAGTCCTTTTTTAGAGAAACACAATATCTGTCCATCCCCATCATGCAAATAAACTGATTTACATTGAAAAGCAGTCACACGGCCAGGTTTCCAATGCATTTCCATAGGCCTACTCTGAGTAGGACTCTTTAGATAGATAGATCTATCTTTAGATAGATGAGGTAGGTTTTGTGTTTTATTGCCAAGTCTACTTAAACTCTGTAATAAAGCACTCCATTGGAATCTCCACTATACTGCAGGAGAATGAGCATTTCTGACTTCATTGGTAACTTCTCATAAAAAGTACTTTTTGAGAGAAACGCATTATCTTTCCATCTGCATCAAAACCCGCCCAATATACTGATTTACTTTGAAATACATTGAAACATGTTCTCCAGGCCTGGTTTCCAATGCGTTTCTATGGGTCTACTCTGAGTAGGACTATTTTCTTGTTTCTTTATATACATAACGTCAGTTTTGTTTTTTGTTGCCAATTCTAGTTAAACCCTTCAATAAAACGTTCTACAGCAGGTTTGAGCGTTTTTGACATCACTGGTATATCACAAAATGTCCTTTTTAAGTGAAACGCAATATCTGTCCATCTCCATCAAGACATGCCAATCTACTGATTTACATTGAAACCCTTTCTCACGGCCATGTTTCCAATGCATTTCCATGGGTCTACTCTGAGTAGGACTATTTTAGTCTTTTTTTATAAACGTGACGTAAGTTTTGTACTTTGTTGCCAATTCTATTTAAACTCTGCAATAAAACGTTCCGCAGGAGTCTTTACTACATTGCAGTAGTTTGAGCGTTGTTCACTTCACTGGTAACGTATCACAAAATGTCCTTTTTTATAGAAACACAATATCTGTCCATCCCCATCAAAACATGCAAATAAACTGATTTACATTGAAAAGCAGTCACACGGCCAGGTTTCCAATGCATTTCCATGGGCCTACTCTGAGTAGGACTATTTTTGTGTTTCTTTAGATAGATGAGGTAGGTTTTGTGTTTTGTTGCCAATTCTACTTAAACTCTGTAATAAAGCACTCCATTGGAATCTCCACTATACTGCAGGAGAATGAGCATTTTTGACTTCATTGGTACTTTTTAAGAGAAACGCATTATCTTTCCATCTGCATCAAAACCCGCCCAATATACTGATTTACTTTGAAACGCGTTCTCATGGCCTGGTTTCCAATGCATTTCGATGGGTCTACTCAGGGTAGGACTATTTTCGTGTTTCTTTACACACATAACGTAGTTTTTGTGATTTGTTGCCAATGGGTCTACTCTGAGTAGGACTATTTTCGTGTTTCTTTATAAACATGATGAAAGATTTGTGTTTTGTAGCCAATTTTATTTAAACTCTGTAATAAGGCACTCTATTGGAATCTCTAATATACTGCAGGAGATTGAGAGTTTCTGACGTCATTGATAACATTACACAAAATATCCACAGGAGAAACGCAATATTTGTCCATCCCCCTCAAAACAGGCCAATATGTTGCTTTACATTTAAAAGCGTTCTCACGGACGGGTATCCAATACCATTGATCTACTCTGAGTAGGACTATATTCGTGTTTCTTTATATACGTAACGTAAGTTATGTGTTTTGTTGCCAATTCTAGTTAAACCCTTCAATAAAACGTTCCACAGGAGTCTTTACTAGGGGTGTGCACGGACCCCCC